>NC_143498.1:22390000-23640000 GCF_051622355.1 Phaseolus vulgaris | reverse complement strand
TCTTCACTTGATGAAAAACTTGATGATGACACCTCATTTTCATCCCAAGCTATGTAGGCTCTTTTTGTCTTGCCTTTCTTCTCCTTGTAGCTTGTCTTTTTCTCTTTGCTCTTGTTGGGACAATCTGCCTTTATGTGACCTTGCTCACCACAACCAAAACAAGTATAGTTATTTGAATTAAATTCATTGGGTTTCTTGTTTCCATACCTATCCTTGTTGTTGTCTTTGTTGCGGTTTCTCTTTAGGAATTTGCTGAATTTTCTTGACATCAAACTAAGATTTTCCTCATCACTATCATCACTTGAATCTTGCTTTCCCTTATGTTTGGATGCTTTCAAGGCTATGCTCCTTGTGTGCTTATCTTCACTCTCTTGAACATTGAGTCTATTCATCTCTAGCTCATGTTCCCTAAGCTTTCCAAACAAAGAGACAACACTTAATGATGTTAGATCTTTAGATTCGGAAATAGCAGTTACCTTTGGTTGCCATGCTCTATCAAGACATTTCAAGATCTTGATGTTCAGCTCTTCTTTATCAAACGACTTGTCTAGGCTCATAAGGTGATTGATGATGTGTGTAAACCTTTTCTGCACTTCAGCTATGGTTTCACCTTTAAGCATTCTAAACATATCATACTCTTGGATGAGAGCATGCTTTCTAGCTCTTTTCACCTCATTTGTTCCTTCATGAGTGACTTCCAAAGTATCCCACATTTCTTTTGATGATTTGCATTGTGAGACCCTGAAAAACTCATCAGAATTTAAAGCAGAGGTTATAATATTTTTGGCAATGCAATCGAATTTGGCCTTTTTACTTTCTGCATCAGTCCATTGAGACCATGGCTTCTCAATGACAGAACCATCTTTTTCAAACTTTGGGATAAAAGGGCCATTTTCATTTGCATCCCAAATTCCTTTGTCAAGAGATTCCATAAATATTTTCATTCTAACTTTCCAAAACTGGTAATTCAAACCACAAAACAAGGGTGGTCTGTTTATTGAGGCACCTTCCCCAAACGATAGTCTATCAGCCATTTTGAAAGATTTTAGGATCAACTTGAATGACTTTCAAGAACCAAGCTCTTGATGCCAATTGTTAGAAAAGATGGCTTTAAACTAGAGGGGGGGTGAATTGTTTAAAGAGGTTTTCGCAAACTTTTCAAAGCTAGAATGAACTTATTTTAGAAACCAATTGATTCAGCAATTCAGTTAGCCAAAACAACAAGCAAAACTGTAATACTAGAAAAAAAACAATCGGTTGTTTCTTTGAAACAATCGGTTGTTTATACCAGCAAACAACAAACAAACTGAAATTAAAGAGTTAGGGATAGAGAGATTGTACACAATTGTTTATACTGGTTCACTCCAAACAAGAGCTACATCCAATCTTCTCAGAAACCCTGAGGATATCCACTAAGCAATCACCACTTGATCACTTACACCACAACCAAGAGAATGACCTTGAACACCTCAAGAAACACACTCTCCTTGGCCAACACTAAGATTGCTGATCTTGAACACCTCAAAAACACAACCAATCTCAGCAAAACACACAGACGAATTGTTCAGTAATTTACAAAGATTACACTTGTTACAGATGAATATCTGAAATCAATACAAGTAGAATCCTATTCAGCACCTTGATCAATCTCTCAACTCTTAAGCAATCTTAGAACTCTTTGAAAAACTCTTAGATCAAAACTTTGTTTCAAGATTCTTAAAACATAAAACAGTTTCTCAGAATATATCTAAGAATATAGTTTGTTATCAAATCTTAACAAACTCTTAATTGCATTTAAAACAGATTGGTCAAAGCATTTAATGACTGGAGCGTATTCAGTTAAAGCATTTAAAGCTCAGTCAAAGAAACCAGTTTTTCTGTTATGGTTTCAAAACAAACAATCGATTGTTTCCTCGAATCAATCGGTTGTTTTGTTACTTAACAAAATTCACCATTCAAAAACAGTTTTCAAACTTTCTCAAAACACCTAAGTGTAAACAATCGGTTGTTTCGACAAAACAATCGGTTTTTTCAACTTAGTTTGAAAAACATTTTGCTTTGTTAAAATTGAGATGCTAATTGCTTTGAGATTTAATCTAAGGGTTGATTACAACATTAAACTACCCCAGAACAAAGCTTAAACCAGCACAGCAGCATCAAACAAAGCAGAGGCTTCATCATCCTTCAAAGGATTTGGATTCTTCAAAACATTGAACACCACTTGGTTCAACAAAAAGCGGCTACAATCAAATTCGTATCAAACCGGGTGATGAATGGAAGACGGCTTTTAAGACAAACTTTGGTTTATATGAGTGGTTAGTTATGCCCTTTCGTTTAACTAATGCACCTAGTACCTTCATGCGCCTCATGTATCATGTTCTTGGACCTTTCATTGGTATGTTTTTTGTTGTTTACTTTGATGACATTCTCATTTATAGCTTATCTTTGGAGGACCATAGGTTGCATGTTAGGCAAGTTTTAGAAACCCTTAGGAAGGAACATTTGTATGCTAATCTTGCAAAATGTATGTTTGCTCTTGATCATATAGAATTCCTAGGGTTTGTTGTGAGTTGCAAAGGGGTCCATGTGGACAAAACAAAGGTGATGGCCATTCAAAATTGGCCTACACCGAAAAACTTGAATGAGGTCCGAAGTTTTCATGGACTTGCTTCTTTCTATAGAAGATTTGTCCCAAACTTTGGTACCATTGCCGCACCTCTCAATGACATAGTGAAAAAGGATGTGGTCTTTCAATGGGGAGAAGCACAACAAAAAGCTTTTGAAACTTTGAAAGAAAAATTAACTAATGCTCCCATCTTGGCCCTTCCTAATTTCACTAAGACATTTGAGATAGAGTGTGATGCTTCAAGCATAGGTATTAGGGCTGTTCTCCTTCAAGAGGGCCACCCCATAGCCTATTTATTGAGAAATTGAAGGGAAGTCATCTCAATTATTCCACTTATGATAAAGAATTATATGCACTTGTTAGGGCTTTGTTTACTTGGCAACACTATCTTTTTCCCAAAGAGTTTGTGATACATAGTGATCATGAATCTCTTAAGTATTTGAAAAGCCAAAACAAGCTTAACAAGAGGCATGCTAAGTGGCTGGAATTCATTGAGCAATTTCCTTATGTGATCAAACACAAGCAAGGCAAAGTAAACATTGTGGCGGATGCACTTTCTAGAAGATACACTTTGCTAAATCTTTTAAGCTCTCAATATCTTGGTTTTGATCACATTAAGGAACTTTATCATGATGACCTTGATTTTTCTCTCATCTTTCAAGAGTGTCTTAAGGGAGGACACAAAGATTTTTTTATACAAGATGGCTTTCTTTTTAAAGGAAAACGTCTTTGTGTTCCTCAATGCTCTATTAGATTATCTCTTGTTAGAGAAGCTCATAAGGGGGGTTTAATGGGTCACTTTGGGGTTGCTAAAACTTTGGATGTGTTGCATGGACATTTCTTTTGGCCTCATATGCATAAACATGTTCATAGTTTGTGTGATAAATGCATAGCTTGCCGCAAAGCTAAGTCTAAAATGCACCCCCATGGTTTATATACTCCTCTTCCTATCCCTTCAATGCCTTGGGTTGATATATCTATGGATTTCATCTTAGGATTACCCAAGACATCAAAGGGAAAGGACTCCATTTTTGTGGTAGTGGATCGTTTTTCAAAGATGGCTCACTTTATTCCTTGCCACAAAGTGGATGATGCATGCCACATTGCAAAACTCTTCTTCCAAGAAGTGGTTCGCTTGCATGGGATCCCTAGATCTATAGTGTCCGATAGAGATCCCAAGTTCTTGAGTCAGTTTTGGAAGACCTTGTGGGGCAAGCTTGGGACTAAGCTTTTATTTTCTACCACTTGCCACCCACAAACTGATGGTCAAACCAAGGTGGTGAATAGAACTTTGGGACAACTATTGCGATGTTTTATTTCGGGGAATCCTAGAGTGTGGGAGAATTTACTACCCCATGTTGAGTTTGCATATAATCGTGTAGTAAATTCTACCACCTCACATTCTCCTTTTGAGGTTGTCTATGGGTTTAACCCCCTAACACCTCTTGATCTTCTTCCTATTCCCCTTCTTGGAGATGTCTTGTGCAAAGAT
The DNA here is from genome assembly GCF_051622355.1 of Phaseolus vulgaris. Lineage (NCBI taxonomy): Eukaryota > Viridiplantae > Streptophyta > Magnoliopsida > Fabales > Fabaceae > Phaseolus > Phaseolus vulgaris. The sequence goes on along the minus strand of NC_143498.1, from coordinate 23,635,882 downwards.
GGGGATGAAAAGGCTTCTTTTGTGAAAACTTTGCATAAAGCCATCAAGAAGAGAATTGAGAAGAAGGTTGGCAAGTATGCTGAACTTGCCAATAAAAGGAGAAAAACATTGTTCTTTGATGAGGGCAATTGGGTTTGGCTTCACTTGAGGAAGGATCGTTTTCCTACTCAAAGGAAGTCCAAACTAATGCCTCGTGGGGATGGACCTTTCCAAGTGATGTGATTCCACTAGCCATATAGAGAATGATTCTTGACATTCTTAGGAATCACCTTGAGCTGGACATTATTGAGGCACTTTTCTTAGAGTTGGATCATTGTTCTAAGACAAGAACTCACCAAAAACTAGTACCAAATCCCAAACTCATTTGGATGTTCCACATATTGTCAAATTGAACCAACAAAAAGAGGTAAAACTAAAAAGCACCGAATAGAATTGAATAAGAACACATTTGAACTGAACAAAGTGAAATTAAAAAGGAAAGAACAACAAATAGGTGCTGGAAAAACAGAATAGCCGAACCAAACAACAAGACAACAAGCTAGAACAAAGAATTAACAAAGAAGAAAGGAAGGAGAGAAAAATTGCTCATGAAGATGGAAGGATGATGGATGATCTCGCCACTAGAAGTGTGGAATGCTCCTAGATGAGAGTGCTGCCGCCACTTGAGGACTACATGGATCCATCAAGATAAAACTAGAGAAGAAGGCTCAAAAGCTCTCCAATGCTCACTCCAATTTTGAGTATAGTTTCTTTAGATTATGAATTTTACAAAGAGAGCACCTCTATTTATAGCCTAAGGTGCTGAAAAATAGGTGGGAAATTTCAAATAAACTCATTTGAAATTCCCACCAAAAACAAGTCACATGGGAGGTGTGACCTTTTTCTACTATGACACCTCCTAAAAACTATACCTACACCACTCTCCTAAGTCACATGGACAATGTGACTTTATTTTACATTTTCACACTCCTTTATTTAATAACCACACCTCCTAAAACTATACAAGAGTATTTCAAAGCTTGGCCTTGCCCCTCATGGGGTGGACTTGGGCTCTTTGGGCTTTGGCCTTCTTGGGTTTGGGCTTGGGCTTTGGGCTTGGGCCTCATCTTTATTTTATGTCTTCTTTTAATTTTGAGAAGACTAGAAGGAAGAACTTCAAATGTGAGGGTGGATGTCCTCTTCCTCCATTAATAAAAGCCTCCTTTATTTGATTCTCACCACCAAGTCCTCAAGAGGATTAATAACAATGCTTATGAGTTAGATATGCCTGATACATTCTTAGGTAGTCATACTTTTAATTTCAGCGATCTAACTCCTTTTTCTGTAGGTCTCCAGAATTCGTGGTCGAATTCTCTCCAACTCGGGGAGTATGATGGAGATCAAGCTCAAGTGGACATGGAGGCCAATCATCAAGAGCAAGAAGAGGTTGAGGCTCAAGTGGAGGACGCCCATGGAGGTCAAAGCCCACCTCAAAGGCTTACAAGAAGCATGTTCAAAGCTTTAGGAGCTAAGGGACGTTTATTTTCTCTTTTTGTAATTTCTTTGTGTGAAGGTGCTTAAGAGGGAAACATTAGAAACCTCTTTTGTTAAAGCATATTTAGGTCCTTAGTTAGGAGTATTAGAGGGGGGTGCGTTAGTAGATAGGTGTAGGAGTAACTAGGGAGGTGCCAAAGTGAGAAAGAAGGTCACACCTTCTCCATGACCTTAGTTGGCGCCGGTTGCATTTGAATTTAGGAGGGAATTTTGAATTCTTTTAGCTTGCATTTCAGCACCTCTAGGCTATAAATTAAGGTGTTGCCCCTTGTACATTTCAGATTTGAATTTTAATTAGAGAAACTATACTCAATTTTTGAGAGAGCATTGGAGAGCTTTGTGCCTTCTTCACTAGTCTTATCTTGATGGTTCCATGGTTACCTCAAGTGGCGGCTTGCACACTTATCTTGGAGTCTCCATCCTCCTAGTGGCGTGATCATCCAACCATTCCTCCATCTTCATGAGCTTTCTCTTCTCCTTCCTTCCTTCTCGTTATTTGTTCATGTCTTAGTTTGCTTCTCTTGAAATTTTGTTCGGTTTTTTCAGCTTTCTTTTAGTTTTTCTTCGGTGCTTTTGGTTCTTAGCTGTTCTTCATCTCTTCTTCTTCAATTCAAGTCTTTTGATCAGTGCAATTTAGTTTTTGTGTTGTTCAATCGGTGCCTTTGCCTTTTCTTTCAATTCAATCGGTTCAATTTGACAATATGTGGAACTTCCATATGAGTTTGTGTTTTGGCACTAGTTTTGGTGAGTTCTTGTTCATAGAACCTTGATCCAATTCTATGATAAAGTGTCTATCTCATAACCAACTCAAGATGATTCCTAAGAATGTCAAGAATCATTCTAATTGTGCTAGTGGAATCACATCACAAATTGTTTTCACATTTGTGGAACTTTATCCTTCTTACTTTTACACTTTTTAAAAAAAATTAAAACTTCATAGTTAAAAGTTTAAGTAAGTTTCTTTGAGTCTTCATAAGTGCTTTTCTTGTTTGTCTTGTTTAAGTTTTGTCATCATCATACTTCCATTTTGGTTTAACTTTCCTTCTTTAAGATTTTCTTGCTTGTCTTTAAATTTTTCTTAAAGTTTTGTTGGAGTCCTTGTATGAGCAAGTGATATGAGCTCTTTCACTTGAAGTGTGATACAAAGTGTAGACCCTTTGGAGTTTTGAATTTCTTTCTTGAGTGAATTTAACCTTTTTCCATTCTTTAATAAATAGCCGAGTGATACACGCGAGTGAGTGCATTATTTGTTTTTTAAACTAATTGTTTGTTTTGTTGTGCACAATTATGCATCACTTATCTTCAGGGGAATCTTCCAAACCACCCTCTTCTCAAAAGGAAAACCTTTTGCTAGAACTTGAGGAGACCAAAAGAAGCTTGATGCAAAATGAAGAGGACACGAGGCAACTAGTTGCAAGGATGAAAAGGCTAAAGGATACACAAGAGAGAGAAAACAAAGAGCAGAAATGGGAGCCTAGAAGAGCCATTGAACATTACATGAAGTATGGAAGCCAAGAAGAAGAAGAAGATTGGAGAGTCACTACAAAAAATCGTGTATAAAGTGGCGGTTTTAATATGGCGGTTATTAATAACCGCCACAAGTTTATGTATAATACGACATCTTAGTAACCGCCACAATTATCCTTCAGAATGTGTCATTTTGAACTGCCACAATTCTCTTTCGAAATAAAAATCCCGCCTTTTTCTTCCCTCTATACACCATTCCTCATTATTCCCAAATTTTTTTGAAAACCTCCTTTGACTCTTGGGAAAACTCATCAGAAACCCTTCTATTGGATTTTGAAATCAAACATGACTCTTCCATCTCTGTAAGTTGCCTTCTGTTACGAAATCCTCTCGCTTTCACGAAACCCTCTCGCCTTCACGAAACCCTCTACCACGAAACATTCTCGCCTTCACTCAGTCTCGCGCCCTAAACCTAACCCTTACTCTTGCACCCTTCACTCACTCTCGCGCGCCCTAAACCTAACCCTTACTCTTGCGCCCTTCACTCACTCTCGCCGCCTCCTTGCAAGGATTTGAAACTTTTGTCTGCCATTGTTTGTTCAGGTTTGTGCTGTATAACCTTGTATTCGAAATCTATTGTTGCATTGCCTTTGCCGTGTGAAATCCATTGTGGTTCTTAATTGTGAAATCTATTTTGAACAAATATTGTGTATGGCTTGAACGAAGCCTTCCACGTCAAATCGTATTCGTCGTCACAAAGGTTGGTCCTCCGTTCCCTTTCCCAACTTTACTGAGTTGTTTTGTTTAACCTATTTTGTGTAAATTTGGTTAGTTGATTTGAGTACTTGTCTGATAATCTGGCTGAAAATCGTGAACAACTTGTGATGAGATGGCAGTGTGTATTACTTGGGAAAAACTAAGTTATTTTCTTCTTTTTCTTTTTGTTTGGAATATGTGTGGTTACTACTGACTATTATACATGAAAGCAGGCCAAAGCCCTTTCATTTTGGAATCGTTGATGAAGTGGTTCTGTCTTGATAGACGAGGGAAGAAATCCTTTGTTAATTAGTGGTGAGGTAGGCTTAACATAATTTTTAATTTTGCTTCTTGTAGTTCGCCAAATCATTACCATCCTCTTTCATACCCAGGTTAGCAGTATTAAAAAGAATATTTCAACTGCTCAATCTCAATGAAAGATGACTTCTTCTCCTTTTTTATTGCAGGCTAGTAAAGATGTTGCACGATTCCCTGTTGCTGCAAAAGTAGCTGAACTGCTTATACAGAGCATTGTGAGTATATTCTCTTGCACTTCATAATGTCATTTACTCTGTTTTTCTCCCTTTTCCCATTTGGATCAGTTTATCCAAATAGTTCTATACACTGATTTTATTTTATTAACAACATTACAAAATGGAGCTTAGAGATAATTATGTGGAGTTGACTGAGGAAGGAATTGGTCTTGCCAAAATGGCTTTAGAAACTAGTGACCTTTGGGATGAAAATGATCCTGGGCAAGGTGAATATTCTTATACTTTAATAATTTGTTGTTCATTTAACATTGGTTGGTGTTTACTCGTTTTGTAATCCCAATGATTGTTTGGCCAAAAATAGGTTGACATTAATCTCAACATATCTTTATTCATTGTTTCCATTATGCTTTCTCTTTTTGATGAATTTATAACATAATCGTCATTGTTATATTTATTTAATACGGGGTGCTTTATGTGAAGTTTCTGGCTAAATGGTTGGAATTGGAAATTCCTGTCCAATTAGTTAAATTACATATGAGTAGTAAGAGTTGAGTTACTGCAGATTTGTGATGAATGCTATAAAAGCTAAAGAATTATATCGTCGAAATGTGCAATACATTGTCAAAGATGGAAAGTCTTTGATTATCAATGAGGTAATACTTTCAAGGCTTCTTTATGCTTTCAATATTATGCACCTTTTATTTACCTATGCAAGAAAAGATTGACAACAAAACATGACACAGGGACACTGTTAAAACACAACCTCCTATTACAAAGGTCTATGAAAGAAAAAACAAGGGAGAGAGAAATAAAGTTGTTTTGATTTAATTCAAGTAGCTGAGAGTTTGTTAGAGAGCTTTTGCAGATTTTAGGATGGGTAGAGAAAATAGACCGCATGGTCTTCCAACTAAACCTTGTTACATAGAAGATATTTTAATATTTAAAACAAATACACTCTTTTCATGGAACTACTAATTACATACATTTTATCATTAAATAAATTTATTTATAATCAGTTTTGTTAGATAAGAGATAAATTCTAATAATTTAGTAAGACTCGCCTAAAATTTACACAGAATAAAATAAATAAAGAGTAAAAGTACAAATTAATTCTTTACAATTACAATGTGTTCAAATGGAGCTCTTAACATAAAAAAAAAGAAAAAAAAGACGTTGTCTTAACATAAAAAGAAATGGAAACATTTAAACAAAATTTCATAAAAGGTTATTATAGTTTTTTTATATTAAAAATAATATAATCCTATTCTACCCCGTAACCCTTAAATTTAATTGAATTCAATTCTACCTCGCAATGCTAATTGTTCAATAATTATACAATCAAATTCTATATATTTTCTGTATTAAGATGTAACGTGTTTTCTCTTCAACTAATATAAGTAATTATTAGTGAAGCGACTGCAAAATGAGGATATGGGTGTAATTCATCCTAGATTTTGCTCTTCAACTAATATAAGTAATTATTATATTTTCTGTTGCTAAACTCTTTCTTTATCTGCTATATGTTCTGTTATGCTCTTTGATCCTGCCTGTTGACCGGAACGCTGGAAACTGCCTCGTCAAAGGATCGACGTGTGCACCGCTTCTCACCACCGTTCCTCTTCGGGATCTACCTCAAGAACCTGCAAAGAAACAGCACGGTGCCGCTGCGGCCGATCGCACTCCAACGCTCAAGTCAGTGACGGTATCACCAAATACTTAAGAGAACAAGAACCGTGCAAATTCTCTCTCACAGTTAGCTCTATCACTCGCAAGCGTAAAGTGTATGAACTGAACGTGCGTACCTCAGAAAGTTTGTTAGGAACTCTTATATACCTGGCAGCTTTCTCTCTCCTGGCAGTTACAGACTTGGACACGTGGCTCGCATCCGACTGTACACGTGCCATCATCTGGAGGCTCCCTGACTTGGCGCTGCTTCTACTCTCATTTTGGCTAAGTTACTTATGCATGGTACTGCCCAGTGCATAGCTAACTTAGGAGTGCGATCTCTACTGGAACTGGCGAGTTAGGGGCCTTCATACACCTTCCCTGTGGTCTCGCCGGCCGCCTTCACAATCTGCTTCTCCTTCATCTTCGGCGATGTGCTCGCTCTGGCGATCTCTAATGACTAGGTCGCCTGAATCTACATCTGGCGACTTCATCTTTAACCTGGCGATCGCCGATTCTGATAAGCTGGAAATCGGAACACGCCAATATAACAACTGGCGACTACACGAGCCACCCGACTTCCTTCCCTTCTGCCAACCTAGCGCCTTGTCAACACGCCTATACTGTAGGAGGATGCCACGTCATCAAACCCGACCACCAGGGCGGTACACAAGCCCCCCAGTCTTAAGCGAAGACTTGTCTAGCGAAAAGACTGAAAGAGCCTTCGTTAACACCGATCTACGTGGCACTGACGCAGAATTCCAAGCGGTTGTACTTTCTGCTGCTCTGACGCCCCACCAAACCCCTCACTCATCGTTTGACGCGTGGCTTCATCAACGGCTCTCTTCATTTGCCGTTTGCGCTTCCTAAAACCATTTCGAAAAACCCTTAAACCCATTTCGCTCCACTGTTCCATCACTTTCTTCGTGCTTGCAAACGCTCTAACTTCCTTCTGCGAAAACTCTCAACGCTCTTCAACGCTCTAGATCACCATCTTCCTCCATCGTCTTCCTGATCATCGAAAGGTAACTACTTTCCTTCATCTGCTGGTTTTCCTTGCATTTTCACCGATTTGCATCATCCTGTAACTGCTTGGTGCATACGCTGTGGGTTGTTTTTCCATTTCTCCTTCTGCGTAACTTAGGGCTTTGTCAATCGTCGCAACGAACCTACATTCGTTCGTTTTTCACCTTCCTTCTATGATCGAGTCAGCCTCTGTAACCCCCTGATCATTTTTCCTTTCTTCTTCCTTTGCAGCTGCTATCATGACTCGCACAAAGATTACCCCGAACCCTCCTCCTTCAGCACGAAACCTTCCTTCACAAGCACACGACTCAACACAAGTTCGTGGCGCTTCATCTTCGCAGGCTGAGAGGCCTGCGTCTTCCCAACCTGTCCTGGCCCAGGCGACTCCACCTAACGCTGGAGGAGCCCCCGTTCCCCTGCCAGACTTCAAAACTTTATACCCCTGGGCTAACTCAACCCTTCTGAAAGAGACATCCTCCGTGAACACTGCGGGAGCAGTCTTGCGGCTGACTAAGGGGGACGAGATCTACCAATCGTTTCACAAGGAGCACGACGAAAAGATGATGGTGCTGCCTTGCCCCGCCGACCTGCCCGTGTGTGCTGATGACAAAGTAAGCGCCGACGGGCCCTTCTGCTTTGTCTATACGACTTTGTTCAAGAAGGTCAAGCTCAGGTTCCCTTTCACCCGATTCGAGAGGGAACTTCTTACCGAGCTCAACATTGCTGCCGCCCAGCTCCACCCCAACAGCTGGGCGTTTGTTCGAGCCTTTCAAGTAATGTGCGCCCACCTGGGGTTGCCCGCGTCGGTGGACGTGTTTTTGTTCCTTTTCGAAGCCAAGCACCCAGGAGACCGCCTGTGGATCAGCTTGAACGCGATTGCTGGGAGATCCATTTTTACCATCTTCCAGCAATCGTACAAAGACTGGAAGGGGAAATTCGTCCAAGTACGTGCAAACGACAAGGACACCTCCCTTCTCGATGGCTTCCCCTTGTACTGGGTGGACAAGGGGAAAAAGGAGTCCAAGAGCTGCTTCAGGAGGCCCAGAAGTCCTGATAGCATGGGAGCATTGGACAGAGACCTCTGTCTCTTTTGGAAGAAGGTGGCGGACGCCAATATAACTTTCCTCACCACCACCCTGATATGCTTCGAATTCTACGAAGATCAGCTAGAAATTCGAATAGGTTAGGAAATCAAACTCTTGCTTTGATACTGCTTCTTGTTTAGCTGTTTCTGGGCGTCATGTGCGTTACGCACAAGACTTTGGCTTTACTTTTTCTGCACATACCATCTGCTTTGCTGTTTATTACCTTATGCACTTATCTGTTTTCCTTGAGTTAACCCATGCATTTTCGTCCCCTGCAGACAACATGTTGCCCAGGAACATGCTCGCCGAAGTAAAGGCGCTCGCCCGAAACCACGGGTTGGCGACCGGTTCCCAAACGGTGCCCAACTCGGTGGTGGAGGCCGCCATTGCCCAAGGGCGATCACCACCCAAGGAACCCGCCCAACGCAAAAAATTGGTCCTTAAGAGACCTAAAATGAAAGCCCCTCAAGTCATCCATGAGGAGGAAGAAGAGGATGACGAGGTCACCGAGGATGGCCTCGTTACGAAGAGGAAGAGGGTGGCACCTTCTTCACCACCTGCTCCACCCCCTCTTCCATCCTCAACACCACCATCAACGCCTGCTCCTCCTCCAACATCGCCAACACCACAGGCTCCTTCCTCACCAGTCCAAGCGGTTCAACTGGCCACTGCGCCACCTGCAGCTGAGGCCCAAGAGCCAAATTTCCTGGAGGACCCCCCAAGCGCCTCTACGCCATATGTGTCAGCCGGAGGGGGCCCCCCTTCAAACACTTCAGCTGCAGAAAATGTTCCAATCGGGGATGAGGTTGCTCATACCTCTCCGATTCTGATTACCGAATCCCCGATTGCGTCGCCACGCCAGGAAGCAACTACTGAAGAACATGCTAAGGAAGGTGGCGACGAGAACCCACAACAAGCCCACTTGGCGCCTCTCCAAGCAGCAAACCTTCCCCTTGAGGTCACAAGGATGTGGGAACCTCTAACTGCCAAACTGAAAACCATAGCAGAGGATATCCCAGCGATCATAACCAGGGCTGTGGAAGGCTCAACCAGGAGGCTCCAAGACGACCTCTTCAACCTCAAAACCGAGAACAGCACCATGAAGATCGAGGTGGAGAAGTTGTCCTTCAGCCTGACGCTCGCAGAAATCGAACACTCCCGAGTGGAGGATGCAATGAATACCGAGCTCAGGCTGGCGCGCAAGGAGGCTACTGACCTCCGCCGCAAAGTTCACGAACTTGCCCAAGAGAAGGTCGAGCTGGAAAGCAAAATCGTGCCTCTTCGCGCCAAGGCGATCGACCTGGAGGCTCTCATGAAAGCTGACGCCGCTAAGGTGCAAAAACTGGAGCAGAGGTCGATCGACCGAGAGAAACTACTTGGGCAAGTAGAAAAGGCGAGGGACGACGCCATGGCTGATCTCGTCGAGGCCAACAAAGAGAAGGGAAAGATGGCTGCTGAGTTGGCCCAAGCACAATCGGAATCCAAGAAGGTTACTGAAGACCTTCTCCAGGCTCAAGAGACCAACGAACAACTCAAAAAACAGGTTGAAGAGCTGGAGCAGCAGAATAAAGAGCTAAAAGAGCAAACTGAAGACCTCAAGAAGCGGATTGAGGAACTTCAGGGGCAAATTGAAGAACTCAAGCTAAATTCTGCTCAGATTCTGGCTGCTGGATTCGAAGCTGCGCGGGAACAATTCGCTTGCCTATTCCCCGATCTGGATCTCAGCCTGGTGTCGCTGAACAACGAAGTAGTAGATGGAAAGGTCGTTCCTGCTGAAGACTAATCACTCCACTTCATCTGCTACTTTTATGATTTCCCTTGTATATACCTTGTAATAAACTCGTGCATATGTGCTTTTAACAGATACTTATCTCAATGACAAAGTTTGGATATTCCCTCTCCTGACTTCTTTAAGCGCTTTAACCTTCTTTGCATGTTTAACTTTGTCGGATTTAACTTAACGATTTTGCAAACACGACCTTTCGACTTAACTGCTTCAAACCACTTCAAACTCAAGTAATAATCACTTTAAACAACTTGTACTCTTAAGGCAACTAACCTTATTGTAAGAATACCTTTCAAGCAACGAACTGTAACTCAGTTATTGGCTCAAACACCGTCCCACTCGACCTGCTTCATCAAACAAGTCTTTTAACCTTCTCGCCACTGTTTGAACTCTTCCCGATCGCCAAGAACTCTTGGTAACATCAGCTTTTCCTAGCCTCATGCTCTGGCAATTGTTTCTTTGCACGGGGGCAGGGACGCCTTTTGGGATCTCTCTTTACCCTCCTGGACTTCAGAACAAAGACCGGCTGACTAGGCGTTCTCTTCGAACCTACCTTAGCCACCTTCCAAACTTCTTCCACCCTCTGCGCCATACCTGAACTCGTTCGAGACGAGAAGGATTTTATCTTGCCTAAGCTCGCACGTAAGCGAGAAGGTCTTTAACTCGCCTGAACTCGCTCATCGGCGAGAAGGTCTTTATCTGGTGCCTCAACTTGCCCAGGGTGTACATCTCCCCCCCCCCTGGATGCACTGAGGACCTTTCTCTTTCTCGCCTGCACTCGCTCGACGGCGAGGAGGACTTTAACTGGCCTTAACTCGCTCGACGGCGAGAAGGACTTTATCTGGTGCCTCAACTTGCCCAGGGTGTACATCTCCTCCCCCCTGGATGCACTGAGGACCTTTCTCTTTCTCGCCTGCACTCGCTCGACGGCAAGGAGGTCTTTAACTGGCCTTAACTCGCTCGACGGCGAGAAGGACTTTATCTGGTGCCTCAACTTGCCCAGGGTGTACATCTCCTCCCCCCTGGATGCACTGAGGACCTTTCTCTTTCTCGCCTGCACTCGCTCGACGGCGAGGAGGTCTTTAACTTGCCTCAAAACGCGCGAGGGCGTCGAGGTCTTTCATCTGGTGCCTCCGATCGCCGAAAGACGATTGAGGACTTTAAAACTTTAACTGGTGCCTCCAATCGCCGAAAAACGATGAGGACTTAAAAAACTTTTAACTGGTGCCTCCAATCGCCGAAAAACGATGAGGACTTAAAAAACTTTTAACTGGAAGCATGCGATATATCTTTTCTTGCCTTAAATCACTTACAAGTGACAAGGTCTTTCTTCAAAACCTTTGGGAAACAGCAAACATGCAACCAGAAAACGCCTTATACTTCGAAAACTCTTCTTTTATTGGGTGGCCTCATTAAAAACCCTCCTTAGGGAAAAAAGAGTGCCCCCTTGAAACTGTTTTAACAGAGACATTGTAATATAACATTTGTGTTTGTCTTTACTTACAAAGCTCTTAACTATAGTACAACTTCAGGTGTGTGGCGTTCCAGGTGCGAGGAATCGCCCCTCCTTCCAGCGTCTCTAAGCGGTAGGCTCCGTTCCCGGGCGCCTCGGTTATTCTGAACGGTCCAGTCCACTTGGGTGACAGTTTATTCTCCATCTCGTACTGGTGGGCCTTCCTCATCACCAAGTCGCCTTCTCTAAACTGCCTTGGCATCACCTTCGAGTTGTATCTTCGTTCAACCCTTCTCTTCACAGCTTCAGCTTTCAACCTCGCCTCTTCCCTGACCTCATCCAGTAGATCCAGGTTCAGCCTTCTTTCTTCATTCGAGTCTTCCTCTACAAAGTTCTGGAATCTCGGCGAGCTCTCCTGGATCTCCACCGGAATCATGGCATCACACCCATAGACCAAGCTGAACGGGGTCTCATGGGTTCTTGACTGCTCGGTGGTGTGATACGCCCAGACTATATGGGGCACCTCCTCAGCCCAACTTCCCTTGGCTTTCTCAAGCCTTCTCTTCAAACCTCTCAACAACACCCGATTAGCCGACTCCACCTGGCCATTTGTCTGAGGGTGCTCGACGGATGCAAACACTTGTTGAATTCCCACCCTTTCGCAAAGCTTCTTCAACAGGTGGCTTGCAAACTGCGTCCCATTATCTGACACCAGGCGTTTAGGCACTCCAAACCGGCACACGATGTTCTTCCATACAAAACCTTTGATCTTGTGTGCGGTGATCTGGGCCACTGGTTCTGCTTCAATCCACTTGGTGAAATACTCAATCGCCACCACCAAGTACTTCATCTGCCTGATCGCCAGCAGGAAAGGTCCCAGGATGTCGATTCCCCAAGTATGAAACGGCCAAGGGCTATAGATCGACTTCAACTCCTCGGGAGGTGCCTTATGCCAATCGGCGTGCTGCTGGCATTGTTTACAACATTGGGCATATTTCTTGCAATCTTCTCTCATGGATGGCCAGTAGTAGCCTGCACGGAGAGTCCTCGCGGCCAGAGCTCGACCCCCGACGTGGCTTCCGCATATACCCTCGTGGAGCTCTGCCATGATCCTCGTGCACTTCTCGCCGTGTACGCATTCCAGAAGTGGGTGAGTGAACCCAAACCTGTACAGATCGCCATCAATCAACGTGTACTTGCTGGAATTTTTCTTTACCTTCCTAGCTTCTGTTGGATCCAGCGGGAGGAGGCCATCTGCCAGGCACCGTTTGTATTGTGTTATCCAAGTGTCTGGCTCATGGGTGGCGCAGACCTACATCACATTCACCTTCTCTCCTCGACATGCTCTAATTCTCGGCGATCTCAGAGTTTCTTGCGTCAAGGACTTATGGCTTCTCGCTGCTCTCTCCGTCGACTTGCTTATTTGAAGGACCAGGTGATCTGTTACAAATGCCCTTGGCGTCTTCAGAGTTTCTTGAATCACCGTCCTCTGCCTACCCCCTTGCCTGAGCTGGCGAGCTTAGCAAGCAAGTCAGCTCGGGCATTCTGCTCTCGGGGCACATGTACTACTTCAAAAGAGGCAAAGGAACTCTTCAATTCCTGCACATACGCCAAGTAAGCCGCCATTTGTGAATCTTTAGCCTGGAACTCGCCTGTTACTTGCCCTGTGACTAGCAGCGAGTCACTCTTAGCCATCAGCACCCTAGCTCCCATCTCCTTGGCCAGCAAAATCCCGGCGATCAGCGCCTCATACTCTGCCTGATTGTTGCTGGCTTTGAAGGCGAACCTCAGAGATTGTTCAATCAGCACGCCGTTGGGTCCTTCCAATATGACTCCAGCACCGCTGCCCTGCTGGTTCGACGATCCATCCACCGAAAGTACCCAACAGAAATCGTCCCCTTCAACTCGCGTTGCCTCAGATGAGAGCTCAACCACGAAATCTGCAAAGATTTGCCCCTTGATCGGGCCTCGGGGCTCATACTTAATATCAAACTCTGACAACTCTACCGCCCACTTCACCATCCTTCCCGCAACGTCGGGTTTCTTCAAGACCTTTTGGATGGGCAGGTCAGTCATCACCAGTATTGTGAAACTGTGGAAGTAGTGGCGCAACCTCCTCGCCGAAAACACCACAGCCAGCGCAGCCTTCTCCAGGGCCTGATATCTCGTTTCTGGGCCCTGTAACACCTTGCTCACAAAATAAATAGGCTTCTGAGCCTGATCTTGATCCTGGGCGAGCACCACACTCACCGCCCTCTCAGTCACAGCAAAATACAACCTGAGAGGGATTCCCGCCAGCGGTTTGCACAGAACCGGCGGGCTCGCCAGATACTCCTTCAGTTTGACGAAAGCTTCCTCGCACTCTTTCGTCCAAACAAACTTATTATTGCGCCGCAGACATTGAAAATAGGGATGCCCCTTTTCTCCGCTAGCTGACACGAAGCGAGATAGGGCTGCCATCCAACCTGTTAGCTGCTGGACTTCTTTCACTGTAGCCGGACTCCTCATCGCCAAGATGGCGGCACACTTGTCTGGGTTGGCTTCTATTCCTCTTTCAGTCAAGAGGAAACCCAAAAACTTTCCAGCCTCCACGCCGAAAATGCATTTCTCCGGATTGAGCTTTAACTTGAACTTGGCGATCGTCGTGAACAATTCTTCTAAGTCTGCAACGTGCTTGCTTTTCTCCTGCGAGGTCACGACCATGTCATCGACGTAGGCTTGCACGTTCCTTCCCAGCATCGGTGCAAGTACTCGATCCATCAGCCTCTGGTACGTGGCCCCCGCGTTCTTCAGCCCAAACGGCATCACCTTATAGCAATAACACGATCTCTCCGTCATGAAGGCTGTCTTCTCTTCATCCATGGGATGCATCTTGATCTGATTATAGCCTGAGAAGGCATCCAGGAAACTCAGCAACTTGCACCCTGCAGCACTGTCAACCAGGGCATCAATGCTTGGTAAAGGATACGAATCCTTCGGGCAAGCTTTGTTCAGGTCGGTGAAATCGACGCACATGCGCCATTTCCCGTTACTCTTCTTCACCAGCACGACATTTGCCAACCATTCAGGGTACTGGACTTCTCTGATGTGGCCTGCAGCGAGTAGTTTCTGTTTTTCGTCCCTGATCGCCTGCCTCCTCTCCTCGTTGAACTTTCTTCTCCTTTGTCGCACCGGTCTCACCATGTTGTCCATCGCCAGATGATGGCACAAGAAGTCGGGATCAATCCCGGGCATGTCCGAAGCGGACCATGTAAACGCGTCCAGATGCCGCTCAATCACCTTGGCGATCTGGTCCTGGAGATCGACCTCCAGAGATCTTCCTAGCTTGAAGATTTTTCCTCCGATCTCCTTTTCGAGCCACTGCTCGACAGGTTTAGGCCTGGATTCTCTGGCGATCACCGCCCTGGCGATTCCCTGTTCCCTTGCTTCCTCGGGGCGATTCCGCGCCTCTTCCTCCTCCAGGCCAGCATTCCTCTCCCCTAACTCAGCGTCTACCATCTCTACATCCCTTCCGGCGGCCTCCTCTGTTACCGGCGGTTTGGGCTTCACACCGGGAGGCGGGGTGGTTGTTACATAATTCACTGATCTTTTGTTTTTCAGGCTATTCTCATAGCACCTTTTCGCTTCTTTCTGATCAGACTTGATCGTGATCACCACCCCTTCCATGGACGGCAACTTTACCTTCATGTGCCGAGTTGACGGAATGGCGCCTATCCTGTTAAGGGTGGGCCTTCCCAACAGGATGTTATACGCTGAGGGGGCGTTTACGATGAGGTACTTGATTTTCTCCGTCCTCGACCCAGCCTCATCTGTAAACGTGGTTCTCAGCTCAATGTACCCCCTGACCTCCACCTGGTCACCAGCGAACCCATATAAGCACCCTCCATAGGGCCTTAGCTGGTCAAGGGGCAATTCCAGCTGCGTGAAAGTCGGCCAGAACATCACGTCTGCCGAGCTTCCTTGGTCCACCAGAACTCTGTGGACCTTCCTTCCCGCTGTAACCAATGAAATAACTATGGGATCGTTGTCATGAGGCACAACGTCCCGAAGATCCTGCTTTGTGAACGTAATGTCCACTTCCGGCGAGTGATCTTCAAACATGTCCACTGTCATCACCGATCGCGCATACTTTTTCCTCTGCGATGCGGTGCATCCACCACCTGAGAAACCCCCTGCAATGGTGTGGATCTCCCCGTGGATAGGCATCTCGTGTTGCTGGGCTTCTCCACCTGCTGGCTGGGAACTTGACGCTCCCCCCGTCCTCCTGTCCAGTAAATAGTCATTTAGGAACCCGCTCTTAACCAGATCGTCGAGCTGGTATCCTAAAGACAAACACGAGTCCAAAGTGTGGCCAAAACACTGGTGGAACTCACACCAGGCGTCCGGCTTTGACCCCAGCACCTTGTCGCCCACCTTCTCAGGCGCCTTCAGCCTAGCAGATATGTTAGGGATGGCGATCAGGTCCGCTAGTCCCATGACAAATTTGTGCTTAGGCGGGCGATTGTATTCCCGGCGTGCTGGTTGCTGGCGCGCTTGGCTTCTTCCCTTGTTTCTCCTGTCGTAAGGATGGCGAGTCCTTTGGTCTTTTCTGGCCACCGCCGCCGTTTCCAGCACCCTCTGCGGCTGGATCCTGGTCTGGGCGCGTGGCCTGGCGTGAGCCACGCTGCCTCTTTTCTCGGCGACTTCACTCTCGTCGGCGATGTGAGCCACCGCAAGTCGCCTAACTTCAGCAAACGTCGCTGGATGAGCCCTGATCAAGGCCTCGCAGAATGGCCCTGGCTGCATGCCCTTCTTGAAGGCATAGACCAGCATTTCTTCATCCTTGGCCGGCGATCTGACCATCTGCGCTCCGAAGCGATTGAGGTAGTCTCTGAGGGACTCCCCATGGTACTGCCTTATATCAAACAGATCATAAGACACCCTGGGCGGTGCCTTATTCACGATGTACTGCTCAACGAAGATCTTCGAGAACTGTTGAAAACTGGTGATGTGGCCGTTAGGCAGGCTCACAAACCACTCCATCGCCGTTCCCTGGAGCGTACTCACGAACATCTTGCAGTAGACGGCGTCTGACCCTCCCGACAGCATCATCTGCGTATGGAACGTGGTCAGATGAGCCTCTGGATCCTCCACGCCGGTAAAGACAGCCTTAACCGGAACCACGCTCGTGGGAATTGGCGTGTCGGTAATCGCCTGAACGAAAGGCATTGGGAAAACACGAGGTGGCGTCGACGGCGCCGCCTCTTCAACAGAAGAACGTCCTTGTTGCTCCTGAAGAGCTCGACGCAGCTCCTCAGTCACCTTGCTGAGCTCCTCGTTCCTGGCGCGAGAGGCGACCAGGTCTTCATGTATCCTCGCCTGCTCTACGCGCGAGGCTTCCACAGTTGCCTGCAACGAGCGCATCATCTCTGCCATCTGCGCCATGGTCATGGCGGCGTCGCCTTCAGCAGCGACAGGCGCCACGGGACTGGAACGATTGCTTCTCATTTTTCTCATTAACTTCAGCGAACCACAGGAATGCAGCGAACAACACTTCCGCCTCGATCGAATCAGCGATCAATCGGAGAAAATAACGCGAAACTTGCGCAAGAAAACTCAAGAACACCGTAAGCCTTCAAAGAAAACCACAACTTCACCAGAAACCAACGTTTCTCCGCGAACAACCAAACGAGCGAGAGAACTCGAACTTCCACCAAACAGATCACGTGCGAACGGCACGAAACCTCACTCCACCGAACGAAAAGCCAAACGAACGGTTCAAAACGCAGATTCACCGAACGAAACTCAAACAACCGCGAACGACGGTTGCACCAGCACACAACCACGCAGAAAACTTCGAAAACTTCCAAGAACTCACGCTGTGGATGGGAGCAAGTTTTACACGGCCCCACGGTGGGCCCCTGATGATCCTGCCTGTTGACCGGAACGCTGGAAACTGCCTCGTCAAAGGATCGACGTGTGCACCGCTTCTCACCACCGTTCCTCTTCGGGATCTACCTCAAGAACCTGCAAAGAAACAGCACGGCGCCGCTGCGGCCGATCGCACTCCAACGCTCAAGTCAGTGACAGTATCACCAAATACTTAAGAGAACAAGAACCGTGCAAATCCTCTCTCACAGTTAGCTCTATCACTCGCAAGCGTAAAGTGTATGAACTGAACGTGCGTACCTCAGAAAGTTTGTTAAGAACTCTTATATACCTGGCAGCTTTCTCTCTCCTAGCAGTTACAGACTTGGACACGTGGCTCGCATCCGACTGTACACGTGCCATCATCTGGAGGCTCCCTGACTTGGCGCTGCTTCTACTCTCATTTTGGCTAAGTTACTTATGCATGGTACTGCCCAGTGCATAGCTAACTTAGGAGTGCGATCTCTACTGGAACTGGCGAGTTAGGGGCCTTCATACACCTTCCCTGTGGTCTCGCCGGCCGCCTTCACAATCTGCTTCTCCTTCATCTTCGGCGATGTGCTCGCTCTGGCGATCTCCAATGACTAGGTCGCCTGAATCTACATCTGGCGACTTCATCTTTAACCTGGCGATCGCCGATTCTGATAAGCTGGAAATCGGAACACGCCAATATAACAACTGGTGACTACACGAGCCACCCGACTTCCTTCCCTTCTGCCAACCTGGCGCCTTGTCAACACGCCTATACTGTAGGAGGATGCCACGTCATCACACCCGACCACCAGGGCGGTACACTCTTATATGATAACATATTATATTATTTTTTGAAATGGTTTGAAGGTGTTAACATGATAATTAAGCATTCACTTTGTAAGGTTTGTAAGGAGTACTTTAGTTTTTATTCTTTAGTGCCTATTCCTTCATTCATGTATTCTTAATATCTTCACAGTTTACCCTACATTGATTTTAGATCAGACATGCCGGAATATTTTGCTATAATAGAAGCATCTATTAATGAGGTATAAATTACTATACTTAAAATTTTATTATAGTATTATTTTCATTTAATTTTTTAAAATTGTCAATTAACTTTAACCATATTTTAACTTATTCCAGGCACCGGATGTTGGCAGTGGTGTTCCATCACCAAACCAGAATATAGGATCAAGTAGAGGCAGTAAGACAAATTAGGATTGAGAATTTAGTTGTAATATGTTTAGAAAGTGAAACAATTTATATTTTGACAATTTAATTTACTTGTTGTTTGGATTAGTTTGACATTATCAACTTTGTTCTCTCAATGAAAGAATGAAGTCATCTTTTGATTATTATATTTATCAATTTTAATTATATTATGAAATTAATTTATGTTATAATTTAATTATATTATGAAGCATAACTTTGTACTGAAATTTAATTATAATATGAAATTAATTAATATTATAAAATAGAATTAAATAAATTTTATAAATATTAAAAATAAAATTAAAGTTTAATTATAATATGAAATTAAATAATATTATGAAATCAAATTATAAAATAGAATTAAATAAATTATTATAAATATTAAAAATAAAATTAAATATTTAATATTTGAATTATGACAGTTATAAAGGGTATTATAAATGTCATACTATAGTGTATTAAGTGGCGGTTAAAACTGCCACAATTTAAGCTAGAATTGATTTACCTAGTTTTAAAATTACAACATTTATAACTGACGTAAATTACACGCTTAAAACCGTCACTTTATACAATGCATAATATGGGGTCTGCTACAACGGTTCTCAATTGACCGCCACATTAAACTTTGTGGCGGCAAGAATTCTGGCGGTACGCGGTACTGCCACAGACGTATAATGTGGCGGTTAAAAACGCCAGTTTTTACGAAAATAACCGCCACCACATACACGTTTTTTTGTAGTGAGTGCAAAATTTTGAAGCTAGGCGCCAACATCACCGTCAACGAAAGAAGGCTCTACCTTTTGTTAAATTACCTAGCTTTAATGTGGATAGTGACCCAAATGTATATCTAGGATGGGAAGCTAAAGTAGAACAAATATTTAATGTGTACGAGGTCGAAGAGGACAAAAAGGTTAAGTTAGCTTCCCTAAAATTTGAGGACTATGCCATGCAATGGTGGCATCAAACTGTAATGGACATTAGGCTAAACAAGAGACAATTCGTGGTCTCTTGGAGTGATTTAAAGTTATGCATGTGTGCGCGGTTTGTTCCTCCTCACTATAGAAAGGAACTCTTGTTGAAGCTTCAACGAATTCATCAAGGACCTAGGAGTGTGGATGAATATTTCAAAGATTTAGAAGTTACTTTGACTAAAATCAATATGCATGAAAGTGAAGAGTCAAAGATAGCTAGATTTGTGAGTGGATTAAGAAGAGAAATTCAAAATGTTGTAGAACTTTATAAGTATACATCTTTAGAAAAATTGGTTCTCCTAGCCATCAAGGTTGAATCACAACTTTTACGAAAAATCTCTTTCAAACATACTCATAATGATGACTTATACAACTCATCTTGGAAGGATAAAAATAAATTTCACAATCAAGATATTGTTAGAATATATGGCCTTAAACGAGAGGGGGGGGGGGGGGGTGAATTGTTTAAGAGAGGTTTTTGAAAACTTTTCAAAGATTAACAAAATTCTTTGTGTGAATCCAGAACAAAAATCAGGTTAGCCAAGAACTAGAGCAATAAAACAGCAGAAAAACAATCGGTTGTTTTTGTGAAACAATTGGTTGTTTATACCAGTAAAAGTAAAAACTGAATTTAAATGAGTTTAAGGGTAAGAGAAAGATACACCAACAGTTTATACTGGTTCACTCTTAAACCAAGAGCTACATCCAGTCCCCAGAAAACCATTGGGTACTCCAGTAAGTAATCAAACCAGATTACAACACATAATCCACCAAAGCACCTTGAACCCTTGAAGAAACACACTCACTTTGGCAATACACACACCAAGAGTATTGATCTTGACCACCTCAAGAGCACACAACACTCCTTGAAAACACAACACCAGAAATACAGAAGGTTGAAAAGAGATTACACTTGTTTACAGAACAATCTGAAATCAATACAAATGCAATCCTATTCCACTCTCTTAGAAAACCCAAAGCTTTGATGTGAATGTTCAAATCTTGAATCAACTCTTACACAACTGAAAAACTCAAATCTATTTCTCTTGCTTGTTTGAAAACATAAACAAACTATTTATATTTTCCAAAGATTGGTCAAAGCATTTAATGAAGCAGCGTATTCAGTTGGAAATCATTTAAAGCACATTCACCCATCAAAACAGAATTTTGTTAGGATTTTCAAAGAAACAATCGGTTGTAACCACGAAACAACCGATTGTTTGGTTTGGCAGTTAAGTCAACCAAACTTAAACAGTTTTCAACCTTTTCAAAAACTCCTAAGAGTAAAACAACCGGTTGATTCGACAAAACAAAATGTTGTTTTTCACTTAGTTTGAAAAACACTTTATTTCAAAAAGGATTTAAAACACATTTGCTTTAGATTCAACAAAGGAGTGGATTACAAATAAAACTACCCAGATCCCTCCCAAAATACAACAGCAACACAACCTAGCATCAAACACAAATGATTTGGATTCTTCAAAGCATAATTTGAAATCTTCAAAGCACTTGATCACTCTTGATCAACAATCTCCCCCTATTTGGTGAAGACAAATCCCTGGTTGCTTGTGTTGGTCTTTGTTTGAATCTGAAGCAGCACTTGCAAAGTAAAACTTATGCAAACCAGAGCATCTTTAACATCAGGTTAGAATAGCACATTTTACTGGTTTTCTGCATAAACCTTAGAGCAGAAAACCAACCAAAAACCAATAGAAAACAGCAGCAGTAGCAGTAGAAAGCAATATTCAAACAAATCAGAGTTTAGGCAACACAAAACCAAAATATTCTCCCCCTATTTGTCTTCACAAATAGACTTTAGGAAGAGAAGAAATAGTTCAGAAAAGAAGGAAATACAAAGATAGAAAACAACAAAGCCTTGTAAGTCAGGCTTAACAATCGATTGTTTCGACTGATCAACAAATTGTTTTTCTACAGTCTTCCTTTCGATACTACATCTCAAAGATTTGATTATGAACAACTTCAATCTGTTCATCAAGCGTTTGAAACCGTGTATTCATGCTTTGGAATCTATTATCAATGTTCTGAAAGTTTGAAACACAAAGATCATGAATATTCCTTTGATTTTCCGCAAAGCCTTCTAGCCTATTCACCATGTATCTCTCAAAGGAAGTCATTGAAGGAGTCCCATCTCCTTGATGTCCAACACTTGTTCCAACATCAAAATCAGTTACAGGTTGTTCTGCATCTTGAACATTCATACCAACACCATCTTGATCTTCCTCATCATTTTCAGCTAGTGCAGCACTTGAGGAACCACCATGTTCACCATCTTTGCTTACCCATCTTCCATTGATCTTGGTAAAACCCATCTTGCTTAGTGAACCATTGTTCACTTCAAGTGTTGATTTCACCAACTCAGATGTTTCATCCTCAAGATTCGCTTCAAAATAGAGTAGAAACTTAGAAATCAAGACAACATAAGGATAATGGTAATCACTTAACCTCATAGATTTTTGCATGTGCTCCTTGATGATATGAATCCAATTGATCTTGACTTCGTTCATGATGCAATAGATATAGACAAGATCTTCTTCAGTTAAAACAAAATGGTTGCTTCCTCTAGGTGTTAAAATCCATGTAACAATAAGAGCTAATAGCATTTCATTCAACTTCAAACCTCCAATAGAACAAGTCCTTATTTGAGTTTGAGGATTTTTCAAACAGCTTCTATAGTACTGAACTTTGTTGAAATTTTCCACCACACCAATGTTTCCTTTATTGATTCTCATCCCAACATATTTCAAACCAGTTACAGCAGCCCATACATCATAGGTAATCTCCATATCTACACCCTTGACATGTGAAACAAGATTGTTACCTTCAAACTTTAAATTTGTGTAGAAAACTCGAATTAGATCCGGATATATCTTCCCCTTCATGTCCAAGAATCTCTTCAACAGCTGTTCTTTGAGAAGCCTCCTTACATTGTCCAACTTTTGGCTTTTCAACCAATCAAAGGAGACAACTTTTGGGTTGTTTATCACTTTTCTACTTGTTTCAAAGTGATACTTCTCAATCAATTCATTATCTCCTGAAAACTAGCCCTCAAGACGCCCTCCTGATCTCACATCCCTGGTTTTAATTCTCTTTAATGTAGGAGGAGTGGAATCCATGAAAACACAATGAGAAAAAGGCACACACAATGAGAGAAAAAGATGTTGCAAGAGATGAGCCAATGGGTTATTTTTGTGAAGGAAAACAGTTGCAACAGATTTTATAGTAAAACAGAATCCCTCTTTGATGGAGATCAAGCTCAAGTGGACATGGAGGCCAATCAACAAGATCAAGAAGAGGTAGAGGCACAAATGGAGGATGCCCATGGAGGTCAAAGCCCACCTCGAAGGCTTACAAGAAGCATGTTCAAAGCTTTAGGAGCTAGGGGACAATTATTTTCTCTTTTTGTAATTTCTTTGGTTGAAGGTGCTTAGAGGGAAACATTAGAAACCTCTATTGTTATAGCATCTTTTAGGCTTTAGTTAGGAGCTTTAGGAGGGGGGGTGCGTTAGTAGATAGGTGTAGGAGTAGAATAGGAGGTGCCAAAGTGAAGGAAGAGGTCACACCTTCCTCATGCATTGTCTTTGGCGCCGGTTCTAGAAGGTTTTTAGGAGGGAATTTTTGAATTTGTGTAGCTTGCATTTCAGCACCTTAGGCTATAAATAGAGGTGCTCCCTTTGTAAAATGCATATTTGAATTTAGACTAAAGAAACTATACTCAATTTTTGAGAGAGCATTAGAGAGCTTTGTGCCTTCTTCACTAGTCTTATCTTGATGGTTCCATGGTTACCTCAAGTGGCGGCTTGCACACTCATCTAGGAGTCTCCATCCTTCTAGTGGTGTGATCATCCAACCATACATCCATCTTCATGAGCTTTCTACTCTCCTTCCTTCCTTCTCTTTTGATATTCATGTTTTAAGCTTGTGTTCTTGTGTTTTGGTTCGGCTATTTCATTTTCCAGCAGCTGTTCTTCTTCTTGTTCATGTTTTGGTTCGGTGCTTTTATATTTCCAGCACTCCTTTTCAGTTTTCTTGCCTTTTAATTCATTTTAATCAGTTCAATTCTGTTCTTAGTCATTTCTATTCGGTGCATTTGCTTTTCCTCTCTTTTTGATCGGTTCAATTTGACAATATGTGGAACTTCCATATGAGTTTGGATTTGGTGCTAGTTTTGGTGTGTTCTTGACTTAGAACATTGATCCAATTCTAAGAAAAAGTGCCTAACTATTGTCCAACTCAAGTTGATTCCTAAGAATGTCAAGAATCATTCTCTTCTATGATATTGGAATCACATCATGTGGTATAAAGAGTTTAGGTGTGTTCTTGTTTAATTGTTGAGTTGTGTAGCACTTTTTTTTTCAAGAGCTCTTTTTAATTTCTTGCAATTTAAGGTTCTGTTTTAGGCTTATTTGAGTATTGCTAGCTGTTTTAATTTTGTGCCTATCATATGTTTGAGTATTTTCCTTTTTGAATCCATACAAGTTTTGTCTTAGTCTTGTTTTTCCATAATTGTCATCACTTCTAGTAGTACTTTTATTGCTTTTGATTGTTTCTTGCTTTAGTGTCATATAATTTTCTGAATTTGATATTGATCCTTTGTGCATTTTCTGTTTTAGTTTGAGTTCATGCTTGTATTCTAGACCTATACAAGTTCCTATACATCATTTTCCATTATGTCTTTGCTATTTCATAATTCTGTTTTTCATTCCTATTAGGATTCCTCTGTTTCTGAAAACGTGCTTACTGTTTTTCCTTATTGCAATTGATTTACTCACTGGAAAAATCTGAAATTCTGGATTTGTGATATTCAAAGTGTTAGAAAAGAGTAGAAAAAGTAATTACTCAAAAATTCAAAGTACACAAAAAATGATAAATAAAATAAAAAAAAGTGTACAATTCTGCCGAAAAGAATACGGTAATCTGGCAGCGAATTTGAAAAAGTTATCTCAATTAATTGGCTTACTATTTTTAATTGATTCCAGTGCCATTATTGAGTTAACATCTTGAAGTTTCTGTGGTTTAAATTTCATAATCCAGTTCGCTCTACATCATTCCAGTTTAATCAGTGAACATCAAGCACAGTTTGCACACTGTTTTTAATATATTTCCCCAAACCAGATTTTCCAAAAACACATTTTTGGAATGCCAAGACAGTTTCAAAGTTGGATTTACCCTTTGAAAGTTTATCCACAATTTTTACAAGGTAGTGGACCTTACTCTCAAGAGTTTTACAATTTTCACAAACTTTAGAGCTACACACATGAGAAAAGTTTTTGCAATTGATTTCAAGATTTTCAAAATCAATTTTTGACTTTTCCAATTCTTCTTCAAGTGTCTTGACCTTATTTTCAAGCCAGTTGTTCAACCCTTTCAATCGGTTGTTTGAGAGAGCCAATTGATTAGCTTCTTCATGAGTTTCTTTAAAAGCTTGAAGAAGTTGGCTATAATTTTCAACACTTAAAGAAGCAAAAGAACTTACACTGCTTGAGCTGCTTGAATCATCATCTCCTTCTGCCATTAAATAAGGGTATATGTTTCCCTTCATCTCCAAGAATCTTCTCAGCAACTGATATTTTAGAAGCTTTCTCACATTGTCAAGCTTTTGACTTTTCAGCCAATCAAAGGAGACAACTTTTGGATTGTTGATCACCTTTGTGCTTGTTTCAAAATGATATCTCTCAATGAGGTCATTATCCCCTGAAAACTAGCCCTCAAGTCTCCCTCCAGACCTCACAACTCTTGTTTTGATCCTCTTTGATGTAGGAGGAGTGGACTCCATGAAAGCAGAAAAAGAGGCAAAGGGTCTCACACAAAGAAAGCAAGAAATGTTGCAAGAGATGGCTCAATTGATTGTTCTTGTGAGAGAGAACAGTTGTACCAGAATTTATAGAAATGCTGAACCTTACTGCAATCAAATGATGTGGGTGGGTTTCAGTCTTCAAAGAGAAGAGACTTGACCAAAACCTGCACATAAAACGTCAGAAAAAGCAGAAAACCACATGGTCATCACATGTGATCTTTGACTAGTCATAAAGGCTCTTGAATTTTCAAGATTATGGAATATATTCCTTTATGACATGTTGTAACTTCCTCCAGAACATAATCAGGCTTTCAATACAGCTTTATTGACTCAGGATCTTTTCATAATTGAGATCTGCAACAAACAGAATGCAAAAAGAAATTAAATCCATTCTTTCACAGTACTGCCAGAGAGGAAACAATCGGTTGTTTCGAAGAAACAATTAGTTGTTTTTCTGCAGCTAGTAGACAAATTGAGATTTTTCAAATATTGAGTGAGAAGGATTCAAAAAAAGATGTAATTATTCAGAGAAAGTTTTTAAACATGAAATAGTAATTAACAAATCAAAGGCAGAGTTAAGGAATGTCTTATCCTTTTATGAGGTCCCTTCAATGAGCCATTTGATGTGATCAAGAAGCTTCTTTTGACTTTTGAAAAGACTTGGATTGGTACAAAACATTGATTCAGTTCCAGTGTTAATCTTTTCCTTCCAAGAGTTTGATCAGATGACTTAGATCCTCACTTTCTTCTAGATTTCCTGCATGAAAATGAATTCAAGCAACAAGGTTTGGTTCCCTTACAAATGTGGGTCCATTTGATTTATTTTTATCATTTAAAACCTCACAACCTTTGGGAATCCATTTCATAAAATCTTTGGGAACAAAATATTTCCTTGTTTTGCAGAATCTGACAGAATGGCCTCTCTTCATGCAGTAAAAACATGTAACAACCGGTTGTTTCGACTTAACAATCGATTGTTTTACTAGCAGTTTTGAAAATTTCTTTGAAAATTATCTTGCTTGTTCTGTGGATTAAAACCTAATCCAACTCTTCCAAAAACACAGTTTTGAGATGCCAAGACATTCTGAAAGTTGGATTTTCCTTTTGAAAGCTTAGGCACAGTACTAACAAGATATTATAAGATTTTCACAATTTTCACAAACTAGAGAGTCACACATATGAGAAGAGTTTTTGCAATGATTTTCCAGATTTTCAAAATCAATTTTTGATTTTTCCAGCTTTTCTTCAAGTGTCTCAACCCTATTTTCAAGCCAGTTGTTAAGCACTTTCAAACGGTTGTTTGAGAGAACCAATCAGTTAGCTTATTCATGTGTTTCTTGAAAAACTTCAAACAATTGACTGTAATTTTCAGTATTTGAAGAATTAGAGGAACTTACATTGCTTGAATCATCTTCCTTTTTGGCCATGAAGCAGAGGTTGAGGCTTTTCCTATTTTGCCTCCTTTTCCTTCTTGCTTGACTTCTTGTCTTTACTTCCTTTGATTCAGTGATGTTTCCATGAGTAACTTTGAGTGTGTCCCACATTTCTTTGGCAGATTTGCATTCTGATATCCTGAAAAAATTATTAGAATCCAGTGCAGAAGCTATTATGTTTTGGGCAATACAATCAAGCTTGGTCATCTTACATTCTTCATTGGTCTACTGGGACCAAGGTTTTCTTAATAAAAGATCTGATCCTGCCGGCAACTCGAACGTGGAGGAATCGCTTTGTAGCACTCTCTGTCCCGTCTACGCGACTGCGTTCTCTGCAAAATCACCCTCAGAACCTTCTCTTGAATCTCCAAACGTGACCTGCAAAACACACAGACGGCGCCTCTAGCGGCCGTTTGCACTCCGACGATCAAGTTAGACCACAGAACCACCCAATGAGAAAAAATAGTAGTGTGTGTGAAAAGCTCTTGCTCTCTATCTTTCGTATCTCCCCTCAATCTCTCCCTGATTCTCTTTTATGTCTCTCTCTCTGCTCCTGGGCCTAACAGAATTCTGTTACGCTTTTCTGGCATGTGTCAGAACCCTGTTACGCTTTTCAGAGACAATGTACCTCTAGAATCAGTAGAGCGTGGGTGTCTGTGCGTGTCCGCGCGTCTCTGCGCTTGGCTGCGCTTGTCTGTACCTTTAGCGGTACGGAGTGCACCTTTATCTGGACCGCACCCCTCTCAGATGATGACACGTGGAGGCATGCGACTCACCTCTAACCACACACGTGTCACTTACTGGAAGGGCTCTAGCGCTTCTCTTTGTGTGCTAAGTTATTCCCTTGCGGAGTAACTTAGCATATTTCTTTCATCTGGATAAATCGCATACTCTCCGGAGAACGCCAGGTGTGGCCGGTCTAGGCACACTCACCAAGCGTTGCTCTCTGCGTGGACAGCTTACCCTTCACGCACGTAATGGGTTGAGGGAGTCGCCAATCACTGATCGGTTTACTAGCTCCCTCAGGCCACTCTCGTGCGCGATTCCCTGAGATGTGCTCATGCGAGGTTCATGTGTAACGCTCTCGCTGGGAACCTCAGTCCCAGTTTAACTGCGTGTGACACGAAACCCCGATGACAATGCACCCGATGACTGATCAGTGCTCTATTTGCTTCTCGCGTTCTGCCCCTAGGCGTGAGTCTGGGAACTGGTCTGTTGGTGGCCACTTGGCTACTGACCACCGATCACCGTTCTGGGTGATCTGTCCCCTGACCTCTCTGCCGCCTGATCTGTTGGTGGTCACTTGGTTACTGACCCCCCGATCACCGCTCTTGGCGATCGCCTCCCTGATCTCTCTGTCACCTGGTCCACGTGTCACCCTGCGAGTGGTCCACGTGGTTCTCTGCTGCTGACGTCATCGACTACCGATGACCGATCGGATCAAGATCCATTCTTTTTAAGCTTTGGAATGAAAGGGCCATTTTCGATTGAATTCCAAATTCCTTGATCAATGGATTCAACAAAGATTTTCATTCTAGCCTCCCAATACTTATAATTCAAGCCACAAAATTAAGGTGGTTTGTTGATTGAAGCACATTCCTCAAAAGATAGTTTTCCAGCCATTGAAAAAGATTTTCGGATCAAACTTGAGTATTTTTCAAGTACCAAGCTCTTGATGCCAATAGTTAGAATGTTTGGCTTTAAACTAGAGAGGTGGTTTAAAAGGGGTTTTCACAAACCTTTTAGGATAGAATGAATTTCTTTGCAAGAAACCAGATTTAGGAATTCAGTTTGCCAAGAACAAGGCTCAAAACAAAAAAGCAGCAGAAAAACAATCAATTGTTTATACCAGTAAAACAATAACAACTGAAATTAAAGAGTTTAGGGAAGAGAGAATTGCACAAACAGTTTATACTGGTTCACTCTTAACCCAAGAGCTACATCCAGTTTCCCAAAAACCACTGGGGAATCCACTAGGTAATCAAATCCAAATTACATACACACACCACCAAAGAAGTGACCTTCATCCCCTCAAGACACACACTTCCTTTGGCTCAGCACATACACCACCAAGAATGTTGATCTTGACAACCACAAGAGCACACAACCTTTCTTGGCTTTACAACACCAGAATGTACACAAATCACATAACGAATTACACTGTTACAAAATCAACTAAAATCAATACAGAGTAATCCTATTCCACTTCTCTCTTGAATAACCAAAGCTCAAGGTTCAAACTCAAATGCTTGAAAAATCTTTGAAAAACTCAAATTTGTTTTTCTTTCTTGTTGTTTGTTATAAAATATTAACAAACTATTTATAGTATTCAAATCTTGGTCAAAGCATTTAAAGCAGTAGCGTATTCAGTTATGAAATCAATTAAAGCTCTTTTAAGAAACAAAATTGTTTCTGTTAGGATTCCAAACAAACAATCGGTTGAAATAACGAATCAATCGGTTGTTTGGGTTTGACAGCAAGTCAACCATCCAAAACAGTTTTCAAACTTGATGGCAAATTCATGGAGCTCTTCTTGGATGTTGTGAAAAATGGTGCGGAAGTTATGGATTGAGATGTGGAAGATCCTCCTAGGAGCTATGGTGAACTTGAAGGTGCATGAAGAGTGTGGAAATGGGGAGGTTCAGCCAGCCCCTTTGAAGGTGGTGAAAGGTTTGAAGATTAAAAGCCTATTCCTAAGAGAGTTTAGGCAAGGAGTGAGAATGGCACAATTTTGGCAGCAATTCAATTAATCTTGAAAATACATTAGCCAAGCCCTCTTATTTATAGTGTTTAGGGGGCTGGAAATTAAAAAGAAAGTGGAGGGAAATTCAAATGAGAAGCATTTGAATTTGGAACCAATTCCTAGTCACAAGGGAAGTGTGACTTGGTTTCTATTTTTGGCACCTCCTAAATCTATACCTACACCTTCTTTTGTGTCACATGGAAGGTGTGACTTAGCTTTATACATTTGCACCTCTTATATTTATATCTACACCTCCCTGTATGTTCTACTAAAAATACTCAAAAGTAATTACAAAAGAAAGACATCCAATGATGCTTAGTTTGCCCATATCTTCTATTTGTTGGGCTTGAGTTGAAGCTTGAACTTGTATTTGGGCTTGGGCTTGGTCTTTTTCTATCATGGGCTTGTGCCTCTTCCATCATCCCCTCCCTCTTGAAAAGGATTTGTCCTCAAATCCAATGCTTCTTCTTCATCATCATTATGTGGATGTATGTGGCTGAATGGTTTCCATCATCCCCTCCTTCTTGAGAGGATCTGTCCTCAGATCTACAGGTTTGATCTCGAACAACAACCTTATTCCTATTTTGAAAACTAGGCTCGTCCTCCAGGATCAAATGTCCATCTCTGTGAGTCATCAAACAAATCAAATGTGTTAGTTTGAGCAGTTGTGTAAACATTAATTTTAGGAAGTTGCCATTCCTTTTGTTTTTCTATTGTTTTTGGCAACTTCTCATAATATTTCTCTATTTGTTGTTGTATTTGTTCTTGAATCCTCTCATGCATTTTCTTAACAAAATCATCTTTTGTAACTCCTTCCTTATGCACAAAGGTATGTGGATTAGGAAGGGGTAATAAATCTAAAGGAGAAAGAGGATTAAGTCCATATACAACTTCAAATGGGAAAATATTGGTAGTTTTGTGAACTACACTATGGTATGTATGCTCATCTCTAGAGTTGTGTTTGTCCTTTATGATTATTCTAGGCATAGTAGAAAGAGCTAGATTTTCAAATGTATTTTGACCATGCTTTTGAGGATGATAAGAATTTAAAGTGTACAACTTAGTTGCAAGTTTTCCCAAGAGAATCCTCAAATCATGGTTTGCGAAATTTGGAGCTCTATCCAACACTAGGCTTGAAGATAAACCATGAGGATGTATCACTTCTCTAGAGAAGAGTTTATCCATATCCATGAAAATGGAATCAAAACCTTTTGTTGTCCTAGGAAGCTCTAATATGAAATTTGTGTCTTCCCAAGGATCATTTGCAAAAGGTGAAGGAGTATAGAGTTCTTGAGACATTGCCTTAGGTTTAGTTTGAAAACAAGAATTGTACCTAAGGTAATGTCTTTGAACCTCTTTTATCATTGGGGACAAAAGTTTTCCTTTTAAAAGCGCTAGAGTTTTATCAACTCTAATTTGACCCATGAGTTCTCCTTCATGAAGACTTTCTCTCTTATGTGTAAAGATAGTCTCGTTGTTACAACCATTGTTTATGAGAATTTGTACACTTGGCAATGGTTGTCTCAATAAGACATGACAAGTTTCTTTAGGCACTACCTCACATAAAAATTTGTTTTTGTAAATGCTTATAGATAACTTGACATTCAATTGGTGATATCCTAGCACATATGAGAAATAATCTACTTTATCTTTATCTATGCAAGCTTCTTTTAAAGACTCTTTTTTTTTGCTTATGCTTGCAAGTGTTCCTTTACAAAAGGTAAGGCTTTGAGGTTGTTCAACAAGACACATATTTTCAAAGGTATTTTTAAATCTTTTGTCTTGTTGAATGGCCTTGTGGGAAGGAACACTCTTCTCCCACGCCTTTTGTTTCTCAAGGGTCTTCTCATGCTTTTCTTTTTCTTTTTCTTTTTCTTTTTCTATAGCTTCCCTTTC
The DNA here is from genome assembly GCF_051622355.1 of Phaseolus vulgaris. Lineage (NCBI taxonomy): Eukaryota > Viridiplantae > Streptophyta > Magnoliopsida > Fabales > Fabaceae > Phaseolus > Phaseolus vulgaris. Next base: position 23,604,667 of record NC_143498.1, on the reverse strand, counting down.
GACTTCCTCTCTTTTCTTTTGTATTTTTCTTTCCTTTCTTTCTTTATGGGAAGCAAACAATTTTTCTACCCTCATTTCCCAATCTAGGCAAGCTTCTATATTTTCTTTTCCATGGAAATGGGGTTGGTCTACCCTAACCTCTCTTGGGTTTTCTTGTTCTTTTCTATCTTTTCTATGTCTTCTAGGGGGTGCTTGATAATAATCATTTATTCTAAGGCTTCCCTCCCCAAAAGAATCACGATCTTTAGAGATAGATGCATGAGAAGGTAATTTTTTGAAAATGTGAGACTTCTCATCCTTTGCTTTAGTCAATTCATTAGTTTTAGCCTCATTCTCCAATTGTTTAGATGAAATTGATTGCATATCCTTGGAAAGTTGTTTCAAAAGAGATTTCTAGGATTTCACCTCACTTTTAAGAGATTTAGAGGAGTGAGAAGACATGACTAAAGCTTTGTGTATACAAGTATTTTACCTTGAGAAAATTTAGGAAAGTCAAAGAAGGTAGTTTTCCAGGTAAGGGAGGTGAGTCACAATGGACTACTTAAATACCAAGTCTTTGCCTTAGCCAAAAACTATCCCTCAATGTCTTCACACAAAGCTTTCTCTTAGTAAACCACTTAGAACACAATTAAGTTGAGAAATCAGATTTTAATGCAAGAAAACAATGCAAGCTAACTAATTAACCAAGCAAGGATTAACAAAGCTTAAACAAAGCAACACAATTGAAAAAAACGAAACTAATTAAGCAAGAGATGCAATTAAAAAAACAATTAACAATTGCTAAACTAGATAGTTCTACACTAGTCGGCCCTAGGTGAGGCTTCTTGGACACTTGGAGCCCTTGAAGACACACTCACCGTCTAATCACATAATTAAGAAGTAATTAACACAAGTTAAGTTGCAAAGAAAATTAAGAAAACTCCCTTTGTTGATCTTTTTTTTGCTATTGGCACTTCCTTGGTTGTTTTTTCTTGTTGGGCCCTCCAAGTGTTTGTGGTGTTTTTGATAAGTATTTGATTCTGCCTTTGCCTTTGTTCCTCTTAGAATTAGGGTCTTAATTCTCCAATTCTAGCACCTATCAAGAAGACTAGACCTTACTCAAGTCAAATTTCCACTCACATAAGCACCAATTGAGAATAAATTCCAGCACCAAATTTAGAGGCCAAAGAATTAAAGCAAGAAACAATTTAATTGGAAAAACAGTACCACACAAATGGAGTTAGATTGTGACAACTAGAAAGTGTTCCAAGAATACTAGACAAGCAAATAAAGGTACTCAAATAAAGGTAGGCACACAAAATGAATCCTAAGAATAGCACTAGAATAGATTTCAAAATCAAAAAACAGCACCACTGGAAAATTGTTGTGGGCCAGAGAACGTGTTTTTCCCCAATTTATGCTGAGCTTCCCTTTTAAGATTTGATTCTGAAATTTTATATGCAAAATATTCAAGATCTTAACTAAAATCTGGCGTTGGTTTCACTCCAAACGCATGAGCCATTTTTTTTTAATAAAGTTTTCAAATTCATTGTTCAGTTACGCCAACTGTAGCGCCCAGATTTGCACACTGTTTTTAATATATTTATCATTTTTTTTCTATTGACTCTTTTGAGCTGATTCTTTTTTTGTCTTTTCTGTAACACCTCAATCTTGCATAATCCAGAGAATAAAAAATTTCCTATGAGGGAAAATAATTTTCTGAAACAAAACAGCCAGCACAGAGTATGTAAAACAGGGGATTCTATAAAAATTGGAAAAAACAGCAAGAAACCAAAATATAAACTCAATGGAATTGATGAAAAGGAATTTGTGTAGATCTAAACACAAATATGAAGTCAAGCTAAAAATAAAAGGCACCAAAATATCAATATCACAACAGTTTCAAATCAAGAAAAATTACCCAAAATCAAGAAACAATAAAGCAAACAAAGGACTACTATGAGTTGATGACATTGTGGATGAACATGACTTGACAAAATATATATGGATTCAGAAATTAAAAGACTCAAAGAGCATAAAATGAACCAAATAAAAGTGCAATAAAGACTCAAATACCTAAAATAAAAAACAGCAACTCAAGGTGTATGGAATCCTATCACAAATTGCACAAGGATTGTTCAAGATCAATTGAACAAAGTGCACCTGTTGGATCTTCCAAATAGCACACCAAAACAAAGTAAAAATTAAAAAACAGCAAGACAATTATGGAAACAAGATGAACAACATGAAATAAAGAAGAACACAAAATGAAAAGACCAAGAACTACTCATCTTTGAAGAACCTATGCTCATGATACCAAATGATGGCAAATTCATGGAGCTCTTCTTGGATGTTGTGAAAAATGGTGCGGAAGCTATGGATTGAGATGTGCAAGATCCTCCTAGGAGCTATGGTGACCTTGAAGGTGCATGAAGAGTGTGGAAATGGGGAGGTTCAGCCAGCCCCTTTGAAGGTGGTGAAAGGTTTGAAGATTAAATGCCTATTCCTAAGAGAGTTTAGGCAAGGAGTGAAAATGGCACAATTTTGGAAACATTTCACTATTCAATTAATCTTGAAAATACATGAGCCAAGCCCTCTTATTTATAGTGTTTAGGGGGCTGGAAATTAAAAACAAAGTGGAGGGAAATTCAAATGAGAAGCATTTGAATTTGGAGCCAATTCCTAGTCACAAGGGAAGTGTGACTTGGTTTCTATTTTTGGCACCTCCTAAATCTATACCTACACCTTCTTTTGTGTCACATGGAAGGTGTGACTTAGCTTTATACATTTGCACCTCTTATATTTATATCTACACCTCCCTATATGTTCTACTAAAAATACTCAAAAGTAATTACAAAAGAAAGACATCCAATGATGCTTAGTTTGCCCATATCTTCTATTTGTTGGGCTTGAGTTGAAGCTTGAACTTGTATTTGGGCTTGGGCTTGGTCTTTTTCTATCATGGGCTTGTGCCTCTTCCATCATCCCCTCCCTCTTGAAAAGGATTTGTCCTCAAATCCAATGCTTCTTCTTCATCATCATTATGTGGATGTATGTGGCTAGATGGTTTCCATCAAAACTTTTTCAAAAACACCTAAGTATAAAACAATCGGTTGTTTCGACAAAATAACAGGTTGTTTTTCACTTAGTTTGAAAAACACTTTAATCTTAAAAGATTTGAAAACAGTTAAGCTTTAGATTCAACAAAGAGTGGATTACAAATATAATCTACCCCAGATCCTATTCTGAAGCACCTCAGCAACAACAAGCACATTCAACCTTCCATCAAACACAAAGGATTTGGATTCTTCAAAGCTTGAGCACACTTGATTCAAGACAAACATCATCAAAGCATTAGACTAAATACTATGATAGGGAAGTTTCCATACTTGATCCTTACATTCTTAGAATGATTTATGACACTGCGTATTATTTGACAATTCCTGATATTATTGGATTAAATACTTTTGAAAAGAATTTGACTACACAGTACTACACTATAAAAGCCTTTGAAAAACAAAGTATGAATACTTTTTATGTCAATGAACTTTTCGACATATGATTAGAGGAATAATATCCAGGTTAAAAGTAATTATGCTTCAACGTTTTGAATTTTTATTAACTTGAAAATAATTTGAATGATAATTGAATGTGAAATATTTGAGAATAAAGCTTTGATAATAACGAATATTGAAAGACATTGTTTCAGTGATACCCATGACTTAATTTATAAATTATTTTGTTTACTGATTCCTTTTTTGTTATGAGAAACTATCGAAGTGACATAAAGATGCATATAGAGTCGAAAGCATAAGTTTCCTTTCTCAACATCTGATAGGAAAACAATGAAGCTAACAAGCGAGACTTGTGTCAATCAAAACTCAAGCAACATCAAGATGATTCGAATAAAGGAATACACCCAGCGACATACTCAAATGATTGTACAAAAGAAGAAATCGCATTAAAGACACACTTAAACTTTCCTATTTCGGCATCCGATACGAAAGAGAACATGAATAATGAAAAATGGAAATATCCAAGTCCATATATTATCAAAGCTCTACGAACAAAGTTTATATAAATGGAGAAAGTATTTAAAAAGAAAATATAATTTAGAGACGCGAAGATCGCAAAAAAGCTAACATTTCCTTATTGAGTGTCTAACACGAAGAAGATGCTGAACAAAACTGAAAAGAGAGTGATCCTGCCTGTTGACCAGAACGTTGGAACCTGCCTCGTCAAAGGATCGACGTGTGCACTGCTTCAAACCTCCGTCCTTCTTCAAGATCCACCTCGAGAACCTGCAAAAGAACAGAGCGGCGCCGCTGCGGCCGATCGCACTCCAACGCCCAAGTCAGTGACCGAACCACCAAATACTAAGAGCAAGAACACTCTAGAACTCTCAAGGAACCGTGCAATGTTCTCTCTCACAGTATGCTCAAGAACTCGCAAGCGTAAAGAGTATAATCTGAACGTGCGTACCTCAGAAAGTTCGTTGAGAACTCTTGTATACCTGGTCACTTTCTCTCTCCTGGCAGTTACAGACCTGGACACGTGGCTCGCATCCAGTCGTACACGTGCCATCATCTGGAGCCTCCTTGACTTGGGCGCTGCTTCTGACTCTCTTTTTGGCTAGGTTACTCATGCATGGTACTGCCCAGTGCATAGCTAACTTCGGAGTGCGATCTCTACTGGAACTGGCGAGTTAGGGTGCTTTCGTACACCTTCCCTGTGGTCTCGCCGACCGCCTTCATAATCTGCACCACCTTCATCTCTGGCGATGTGCTTGCTCTGGCGATCTCCAATCATTTGGTCGCCTGAGTTTACATCTGGCGACTTCATCTTTAACCCGGTGATCGCCGGTTCTGGTATGCTGGAGATCGGAACACGCCAACTTAATAATTGGCGACTTCACGAGCCCCCTGACTTCCTCCTCTTCTGCCAACCTGGCGCCTTGTCAACACGCCTATACTGTAGTTGGATGCCACGTCATCACTTCCGACTGTCAGGGCGGTACAGAGAGTATGTAGGGGAATAAGTGATTCAAGCCTCAAAGTTCACATAAAATACAGTTAATGAAACATTTTGAAATGCTTCATAAGATTCAAGGAAGTACAAATTGTTGAACAAGATGCTTTGATGCCTCCAAATCTAAGTGGAAAGCTTGAAGACCTTACTGCTGGGTGTGTGTTGTCTAGTAGTTTTTAACTTGTTAATTCACTCCTTAAGATGATCCAAGCTCATTTAAATCTTTATCATTTTTAAAAGATGGGTTTTCTAAAAGGCTATGAAATTTTAACCCGTTGAAATGTAGTGTTCATCACATAATTATGTTAAGTGTTTAAATTGTTTTAAAGGCTTCCTACTGCTTTTAGTTTTTGATCTAACGGCTTTGAACACTTGATTGAGTTAATATAAACGCTATTTGATATTCTTTTAAAAACTCAAAGAAATAAAGATTACTTAAAAACGTTTTTCAAGAATTCAAAAGCTTTTGATCATCTAAGTGTGCGAAATAGGATTGGGTTTTGTATTCTTCTGAACTTAAGCTTTGTATACCCAGGTGTATTCTACTATCTTTTAGTTTATTGATATTGTGTAACAAGCGACAAGGATTATTGATGCATTGGCATCAACTGATTATCAAGCCAACATTATAGACAAGGTATTCAAAATAAAGACTTGTTAGAAGATGCACTCTTGGCTAAAAATAAAATTCTAATACAACTGATTGAGCAACTAACCACACAAATGGCCAAATTGCCCCATCAATTATCTGTTGTTCATTCATCTCAAAGCCGAAGTCAACCAATCAGGTGTGAATTTTGTGGAGGTGATCATCCTAATGGTCACTATTTTTATCAAAACAATTCACTTGAAGTTGAGGATCCATTCGTTCTTGAAAGATGAGTAAAGTTGAAGATGCCTTAGCTAAGCTTGTGATCATTCAAGAAAAGAGAATGACCATGATTTGGATTATAGAGATCCAGCTGGGACAAATGGCCAAACAAATTGCACAAATTACAGAGGGACCAACTAGCCAATTCTTAGCAAACACCACAACCAAATTTAAGGAGCATTGCAATAATGTAGTGGCTGAAAAAGAAGATGAGACTAAGGAGAAGAGAAAGGATAAAAAGAGAGAAAAGAAAAGAAAAGAAGTGAGGAAGAAAAAATTAAAATAAGGAGAGAGGTGTTCTTGAAAAAGATTTATCATATCCTCATCCTCCTTCAAAAAAAGAGAAGGAAAGAAAATTCTTTGATAAATTGCTCCCTAAAATTATTTTGCAGGAAATTTGAAGCAAGATTCAACACTTGAGAGATTTCGAAAGAACAAGAGCTATATTGAAGAGAGAAATATAGAGCTGAAGGATAGATACAATGCCATTATTCAAAAGGACTTGCCTAAAAAATCCAAGGACCCAAGAAGTTTTAATCTTCCTGTATCTATAGGTGCTTTATCTGTGGACAATGCCTTACTGGATTTGGGGGAAAACATAAATCTAATTCCTTTGGCTAAGCTGAAGAAAATAGATGATCTAGAGGTTCAACCCACCAAGATGCAATTACAATTAACTGACAGATCCATCAAATATCCTTATGGTGTAGTTGGAGTCAAGGTGGATAAATTTACATTACTTGTGGATTTTGTTGTGATGGACATAAAAGAAGATGAGGAGGTTCCCTTAATACTTGGAAGACCCTTTATGAACACTGCTAGAATCATAGTTGTATTGACAAAGGAGAACTTCAAGATAGAACTCAAGATCAGGAGGTAACTTTAAATCTTTTTTATGGTCTAAAAAATTTTAATGTAGGGGAAGAATGTGTACAAAAAGATGGAACAAAGAGAGATTTCCACCTTGAAATAAACTGACGTCAAGCTAGATGATGTTAAACGAGCACTTACTGGGAGGCAACCCAATCCACATTTTAGTTTTATGTTGTTTTGTTATTTTTATTTGATTTTACCTTTCAAAAATCATGTTTTCTTGTAGGGATTCTCGCCCAGGCGAGTCAACTCTCTCTTGAGAGAGTTTGACGTCGAAAAATAGACTTTTCGTGCAGGGAGTCTCGTTCAAGTAAGACAAATGGCGTTCAAGCGAGTTTAACGACAAAAAAAATTGAGTTTTCTACAGGGATTCTCGCTCAAGTGAGTTTGGCGTCGGAAATTCTCGCTCAAGCTAGAATTTTTTTTGCAAAAAAAAAAATTAAAAGAAATTAAAAAAATTAAAAGGTAACACCCTCACTACATACCACCTAATTAGTTTGCAGGTTATGTATTTTGGCCTAAGGACATGTTCTATTATTCAGGGGAGGAAGATCCAACAAATAAAGAAAGACTATAAATGAATATTTTAACAAAGAGCTGGATGACTTCTTAGGAAGAGAGGATTGAGCAAAAAAATGGTTTCATCTTTCTAATTCTCTTTTCTTTTTAGTTATTTGAATTTTTTTTTCTGTTTATGTTTTTATTTTTCGGTTATCTTGTTTATTTTCTTTTGTTTAGTTTGTTTCAATTGCTTATTTTGTATTTTGAATAAATTTTAAGTTTTTGTTAATTTTATGTCTTGAATTATTTTCTTGAATAAATTTCAGTATTAATTTTTTTTTCTAATTTTTTTTTTCTAAAATAAAAAAGAACTAGAATATTATTTTTGAATTGTGAAAAAAGGAATTTGTGTTTAAATATTAGATAGTGAGATGAGATAGAAACAGGTTAGAAAAGAAAATGTGATTGAATCCCTATTCAAATGTAGTTGGAATTGTGATACATGAAAATTTAACAAAATGACTGATTAAGATAGGAAATTACAAAACAAAAAGGAATAAGACCAATTAAACAAAGTGAGTGTGTGAACCTTAAACAATTTGTGTTTGCTTAATTTTTTTTTTGTTACATCATAGAAGAGCATGAAGATGATTGAGGCGTTTGTTTTATATTAATTAGGAACCCAGGGCCTTAATTTTGTTAGAATTCACTTGATATATCCCCTTTGAGCTAATAATTGTTGTTATTATTGCACCCTAGTCTTTGATGATATATTTTCCTACTGTTTAGCATGTTTAAGAAAGGAGAACATAGATGCAATAAATATAGAAAAGGGAATGGTTGGTTTTAAATTTTGAAAGCTTAAAAAAGTTAAAAAATAGGAAGAATTTGTTCCTATTGATGAAAAAAAAAAAGAATCATCATGAAAATCATGAGATGGTAGAAAGAAAAATGAGGAAAAGTGTGACATCAAAAGAAAATGGTGATTAGATAACATATATGTGTTGAAGATGGATGAAGCTTCTTCTCTGCCAAGTCTTAGTGAGTGTTTGATGAAGAAAATAGCTAGTTTGCTTTGAAGGTTGTAATGTGTTTTGAGATGTCCTTGTATATATGCTAGAGTTAGTTTATGGTTGCCTTTTACTTCATTACCTATCCTATATGCCTAATCAAGGTGGTAAGATCAAGCACAAGAAGTGTTTCAATGTTTCAAAAAGTTCTTTAAAGTTTTCTCAAAAAATTAGGTTATTGCACAACAATAAATCTGTTTATTTGGAAAACAATAGGTTTTTTTGTTTTGCTGAAAGGGTTTTCGAAATTCTGATAGGGCACCAAAAGTTCAGTTCAGTCAGTTATTTAAGTTAAGATGAGCTGGCAATTCCTTCATAAAAACAATCTGTTTGTTTTGAAATTAACTTGTTGGTTTTATAACAGCTTTCTAACTGTTTTTTAAAAGTTGTTAGAAACTATTTTCTATATAAAGAAAGGATTTTCTCACATTAAAAGGTGTTGAACAATCATGGTTAAATAGAGATTAAATGTTTTCTGTGTGAGAAGAAGGATTGGAATGAGTTTTTGAATGGTTTTTCAAAAAGATCTTCCAGTGTGCTTGTTCTAAGAGAGCCTTGATCTTGGTGAAGGTGCTGGTGCAATTCTGCTGCAATTAAGCTACTGGTTTTAGTTCTTGGATCTTCTTCCAGATGTTATCTTTCCTTTATTCATTCTTATAAAAGGTGTTAGTGTAAGTCACTCTTTGATAGGGTTTCTTGGAGTGCAAGTTGTGCTGAAATAGGGTTTTTCAGCTTAGGTTGTATTGTTCTTGTAGGGTTCAAGAACTGTTGTATGTTGTAATTGATTGAAATTGGTTTTTAGTGAATATCACCTTGGAGTGAGGTGAAACTAGATGTAGCTCATTATGAGTAATGAGTATAAAGTGTGCTTGCATTATTCTTCTCATCCTTGCACTCGTTTATGATATTTTGGTTAATCTGTAAAGAAAGAAATATGTTCATTTAAAATTGAACCTGTTATTTCTGGGCTTACTCAAACTATTCTTCTTGATCTGGAAAAGTTCTTTAATCATAAACAAAGCCTTTTGAATTTATGTATTGATTGGTTTAAGGACAAACAGTTTCTTCATTAAATCTTCATTAAAGATTCACCTTCTTTGAAGAATTGTGTTGAAAAACTTGGTTGATCTTTTGGTATAAATTTTGTTCTTTGAGGTATTGGAAAATTAACAAATCTGGTTCTATAAAATTTCTCTGTTTGATCTCAATCCTAATCTGAACAAGTTTTGGTTTTGGTTTTGTTAAAGTGTATTGAAAAATAAATTTGTTCCTTTTAAAATCAATATGTTCATTTTCTTCTGAAATACTTTAAACTAGTTTGTGTTTGTGAAAAATTTATAACTTCAATTCACACCTCCCCTCTTAAACTTAGACACGAATAGACCCAATAATATGTTCTCTCTAATTGGATTGTAGAAATGTTCTTCTTCTTTAAGATATGCATTTTGTTATCTGAAAAACCAATACTTTTTGGAAGCCCGACCTCATTACAACCTTGGAAAAGACTTAAGATTCACGTTTCTCATATATGTTTGTGATTTAAAGATGAATTATAAAGCAAATGTGAGTTGTTATGATTCAGTGAAAAGAGAGAGAAACACTTACTTGTGAGCATATGAGAAGAAAGTCCCTAATGAATTAACATTTTATTGTTTTGATTTGATCCTGAATGTTAATTGTATCTATATTTTTCTATATTTGAATTTGGAAGAATCAAAAGTTTCTGATTTGATTTGTTTAGTGAATTAAGCTGTTTGATATTTAAATTCAAACATATTCATTTACTTTGCTTGAGGACAAGCAAGATTCTAAGTTGGGGAGAGTGATAAGTGCCTAATTTCAATAATATTTCATATTAAAATATAGGCACTTATGAGGATTCATTGCTAATATACATATAAGATCATCCATAATTTATGAATTTATACTTTTTTACATTTTTTATGATCTTTATTTGAATAATAGCATTTTATTCCCAAATTTTGTGTTAATTGTAGGTTTCTAGGGAGGATTGAAAATTTGGAATAAAGGAGAATTATTTGAGCTAAAAAGAGAAAGTTGGAAGGTCCCAGAATAGATAAAAGCGCCGAAAAAGCTAATTTCACAACAGGAGTATCTCGCTCAAGCGAGATATTCTCGCTTGAGTGAGAATGCTCCAAGACTGTTTTCACAAATTGACGGTTCTCTCGCTCAAGCGATAATGCACCAGACAGATTGGGCCTTTTTTATGTTTTATCACTTAGCCCATCAGTGCGACGTAGGAAGTCACCTAACTCTAGTAAATTAGGTTAAATAGGGGGCTAGAGTCACAACCCTGGTGTGCAAGATTGAGAGGAAAACACCATTGAGTAAGTTGTAACACAATTGGGAGAATGGATGGTGGTAGAAGTATGCGTAGATAATTCTACCCTTTGGAATTTGGAGTAATTTACTCCAACTCTTATGTATTGAGATGATATTTAATATGATATATTATTTTGTTCTTGATTGATTATTGGTATTGTTCTTTTACTTCTAAATTTCTCTGACAAATTGAGAACCTTAAATCTGATCGAGAGGTAATGTTAGGGTTCTTACCTAAACAATAATACTCAACATATTTGAGTGCTAGAGATAGACTTGAAATGTCAATTACCATTAATGTATGAGTGTGATTTCTAAGTTGTTTTTATAAGTATGCGAGAGATCGATATTTAGGAAGCATTCTTAAGAATTTTATACGCGAGAGACTGATATAGATGAATTTTATACACGAGAGATTGATATAGATGAATTTTCTACGGGCATCAATTTCAATCAAAGAACTTAATATTGACATTCTAATCAAAATACATGAGAGTGAGAGAGATGAAACCTAATCCCTATTTTTCCAACTTGAAGCAACCAATTCTTTGACTATTTTCTCATTTATCACTGCCAACACAACCAATTTCAACACTTTTTTTTATTATTCTATTTGATATTTAGCGATTATTGTACTTGATAATTCACTGTTCCTCGTGAGATCGATATCGTTAGGGACAAGTGTTACTTTTGACAAACGCGGTGCACTTGACGTAGAAAGTCATCAAGGTGTATAATATTGTTGTATCTGAAGAGATGGAGGTGAAAGGCTCTTGAGTGTAGGGGATTGGACGTAGCCCTTGTTGGTGGGTGTAGGAGTTGATAAAGGACAAATGAGTACTTGTTCAATCGAGAGTGGCTTAAGTAAAGAATACTCCTTGACGGGGTCAACCAAGAGTGGTTGCAATTCAAAAGAATACTTAGTTAGCCAGGAGTGTCTAGGTGTAAAGAATATTAATGTTGGCCAAGAGTGGCTTGAGTAAAGAATACTTTGTGTTAGTTAAGAGTTGGGTTGGAAAGGAATGCCTTTGAGCCTAAAGAATACTCAATTAATCCAAAAGTGACTTGCGTGAAAAGTACTAAAGGGAATAGCAAATGGCCAATAGCAAGAAGTGGCCACGAACCCAAAGAATATTTAAGTGTACTTCACAATAATTTGCCTAGTTGAACTTGTCTTATTGGTAAAAACAATTGAATATATTGTCATAATAGACGAACAAATATAAATTGTTGTGCATACCTTTTCTCTCTATTGTTGTTTAAATTATATGTTATATTATTGACTTCATTAACCCAAGAAAGAGAAAGTTGTTGTAAGAATATATTCTAAAAATATTCTTGTAACATCGCTATATTCTTCCCATATCTAATAACCATAATCTGCATGAAATATCAAAATAAATATATAAATATATTTACAAATCTTTCTTATAGTGTTTCAAAATATATTTCTCTTCATAGGACTTTAAATATTTAAATAAAATTAAAAAAATATTTAAAAGAAAATAAAAAATTTCATCATCCAACTTCTGACTGAGTAACTTTCTCACCTGTAACATCATCTGCTCCCGTGTAAATACACGATCATTACAAATTAAGGAAAGCAACTATAAAATAAAGCAAAGGACGAGCTAGCTATTTTCAAAACTTCTAATATAAATATAACTTTAAGTATCCGCATAAAGACATCAATTCTCATGCATTTCCATATAACCATCAAGTATCTATTAAAATTCATAATTCATCATTCTCATGCCAGGCATCTACTGACCCACAACACATAGACACTTGACTCTACTTTTGGAAGACTCGTGTATTGAAATTAACATCCAGAAACATGCACCTGTCATACTACTCGCTGTGAAATCCACACAGTCATGCGCATAAACTTCTCAATACCTCATCATCTAGTATGACATGGTAAATTCATATGACCTGAAAGATCAGATTATATTTCAAATCGCAGACAAAGTCATATGAACCTCCATCAGCTCTCACCAACTGAATAACTTCATCTATGTGATTCCATTATATCAGTAGAGTACAAATGTCTCATTACGGGCTTGGCAAATCAATACACCCTAACAAAATCTCAACACGGTATTTCCTTTCTTGAAAATACTATATCTTGATCACACTTTCCCCTCATTACATACATCATTTAACACATCAATGCACCGTTCAATAACATCACATTTTAAACTTTCTAAACAATCCAAATATATCTAAAAATTCACTTAAACACATAACTAAGTTCCTTTAATCATATTTATAAATAAAATTTAGAATTTTCACTTAATAACAATAGGCAATAATAAACTAGGTTTTAAAAAGCAAAAACAAAAATTAAGTTTTTTTTTACAAAGTCTAGCTTGAGCAAAAATTTGCTCGCTTGGGCGAAAATGGGTCTCATCCAAGCGAAAATCCTTTTGCTTGAGCGAGAGTAAACTAGAGAACACCTTCAAAATTTATCCCATTTTCGCCTGAGCGAGAATGGACCCGCGAACACCCTATCTTTCTATTATATTTTCATTGAGTGAGAATTAGCTTGCTTGAGCGAGATATGCAGAGAAATCTACATAATTATGCCTAATTTAATATTCATAGTCCAACAAAAACAACTTTATTAGCTCATTTCACTTCAAAAGTAACTAACATAATATCAACTATACAAATCAACCAATTTTTCAAATTCAAACCAAAGCATTTACCATAAATCATCCATATCAAAATTAAAATATTCACATTTTATCTCAAACAATATTCTGCATTACTCATAAACAATCAATCCCACAAACAAATTTTGGAATTGATGGCCACGTCACTCCCACATCCTGATCTTCTAGCCTAGAGTTCTATTGAAAATTTAAACTAGTTTCCCTTACCTGAACTTGAGCAGATGCTCACTAAGAGCTCCAAACCTACCAAAAGCTCAAGGGTGGCTTAACCGGCACCACAAAGTCCTAATAAAAAATCTAACTATATCACTAGGACCCTAAGCTAACAGAGATTAACCGTGAATCTAAAGGAGTCACATGAAAAGCATATGCAGAGACAAACCTAACAAATTTAAAATTTAACTCAAAGAAAAGAGCAAAAATGAACTTATTCTTTAAAGATTTTCATCGGGCAATTTTGTAGTATTCACTGCCAGGAGTTTGATGGCGGACTCCGATAGTCAAACTGATGAGCGAGGAGATTAGAATGATGGTTTTTTAAAATGAAACCTGAATAACTGAATTTCTATTTATATACTCTTTTAACTTTAATAATAAAATATTCAAGTGTCATTTAGTTAGTTATATCTCTACATACTATTTTTTATATTAATTAAATATTCATTTCATATATTAAATTTTGCATATGTGGAAACACTTTCTTAAGTAGCACGTCATTTCATCTTGTTCGAAAAATACCCAACATCAGATTTAATTCACAGATACATCATTATGTTGCATTAAAAAAAGGTATATACACAAAACAATATATTTTTTTAGGATGCTTAATTTACATTTTTATTATTTTATATACTTATAATTTCAAAATTATCATTTATGTACAATTAATTATCTTCTACTTAGGATTTTAAAATAATAATTGTTCTTCCAAAAAGGGGTTGAGGACTCTTGTTCAAGCTAATGACACAATCTTCACAAGTTGATCTCTCTGACTGGACTTTCATCTTCTCCTCTCACAGTTGGGCTCTCCAAGTTGGGCTTTCGGTTTCTCCTCTCACGGTTGTGCTCTCCAGGTTGGGTTTTCGACTTCTCCTCTCACTATTGGGCTATTCAGGTTGGGCTTTCGGCTTCTCCTCTCACGGTTGGGTGTGTATCTACAAGACGCTCTGATGCCAAAGTCAGAAATAATTTATGTATTCATCAGATAAAATTCACTCTTACTTACCTCTTGGGTTGATCCTTTATTTATAAGGCTTTCTTATTGGGCTTATAACTTATTTGGGCATTTCTTTCTGCACCACTTATTATTTTAAACACACCCATTAATTTGGGTCTTGCTACAGTGATTATATACATATATATATATATATATATGTTTATTTTATCCTTTATATGTAGTTCTCAGCATAACCTTTCGGTGTATTCTTTCGCTTATACCTCTACGTCCTAGCAGTACACTAGTCCCAGGAATAAAGATTTTTATTTATTTATAAAAACTTTATCCCTAAAATTAAAAATGTGTCAAAAAATCTTTCTTTAAAAATCATTTTGATTTTTCATTAAATGTCTCCTTTTGTGTGTTTTTTCTTGATCAAAAGTGATTTTATGTGATCGATTCACCCAACCGTTACATGCAAAGCATTTTAATGGTTTTAGATGTTGTGACGTTTCAAATTTTAGGGTTTTACTTCCATTATAAATACCTTGCTTCATTTGTTGTTTTTTGAGCTATTTTATCTTGTTATTTTCTGAAAGATCCAACGAATTGTTTCAAAGGTATAATGTCTATCTCGAGCTTTGTTTCCGTTTCTGATGAATTTACGAGTTTTTCGAGCGCGAGTGGTGAATCTACTGGACGAGTGATACGAGCTGAGCGAAATCCGGATTCCATCTTCTCATCTGTTACCCTTTCATGTATGAAAGATTCAAATGAAGTCATTACTACTGTCGTAGCCCATAGGGCCGAAAGGATTGCACCACAAATGATATGAACCAAAAATACATGAAGATGACCAAGGATGCTATACTTGAAGGGTCATCTCAACAAGAAAATAAAGACCTCATTAATAGGAGAAATGCACAAAGCCCAAAGCATTTGAAGTTCTTCTTATCAGTCTTCTCAAAAGATGAGGTCCAAGCCAATTAATATGTTTAATATAGGAGTAGCCTTAGGAAAGTGCCAAAGAGGAAAACCAAAAGACACCTCTCATGTAAGGCTCTTAGGTGCTACTTTAGAGAAGGAACTAGAAAGACTCTTCCAACTCCTTTCTCTCTTAGGCGCTATTTTAGAGAAGGAACTAGAAGAGTGAGTCTTCCAACTCCCTTGCATTGTATAAATAGAGGTACATGGTGCCTTGTATCATAAGTTGAAATTGAATTTTTGAGTAAAGAAACTATACCAATTTGGTGAGAGAGTTGTGTGAGACTTGTTCTCTACTCTTCTTCCTAGTCTTATCTTGGGAGGTTCTTGGGACTCTCAAGTGGCGACATCCACTTATCGTGAAGCCTCTCCACCCTTCAAGTGGCGTGAAACACTCAAAGGATCATCAACCACATAAGTCCATTTCTTTTCATCTTCCATAATTACCCATTTGTTGTTTTCTTGTAGTTTTTCAATTCCAATCGTTTCAATTGTTTCCTTTCATTTGCTGCACTTTGTTCGGTTATTTTCCTATGTTCATACTGTTCTTGTTTCGTTTTCCATAGAAACTCATTTCTATAATGAATTCTTGAGTTTCAATTGGTGGGTTTTGTCCTTTGTTGTGTTTCAATCGGTAGTTTTAATTCTTGTTGTGTTCTTGTTTCAAATCTTGTGTTCTTTTGTGTTCTTGATGAGTTCTTGAATGGTTTAGAATCTTGATCCACTTCTTGAAAGTGTCTTTTCATATCCCAACTCACATCATGTAGTATCATGAGCCATGGGTTTGTTCTTGTTTTTGAGTTGATTTGACACTTTTAATTCAAGCAATTTATTTTCCAGCACCTTATTTTGTGCAGAATTTTTTTAGGTTCCTTTTTATGTTGTTGTTCTATTTTTCCTTTTAATTGAGTCTTTCTTGCTGTTTTTAATTGTGCACATTCATTGTGTTTTGAGTCATTTTGATTTTCAATGCCTATTAGTTTTGTCAAAGTGATGTTTGTCCCAAAATGTCATCAATTCTATGTAGTACTTTTCTTGATAATTTTAGTTAAATGAAAGTTTTCATAATAGTTTTTTGAAAACCTGTTTTAATTGATTTGGTTGTTCAAGTCTGCCTTCAATGGTAGCTTCTCAAGTAATATAAAATTAGTCTTCTTTCAAACGTGAAAAGATTGATGAAACATAAAAGTTTGATACTCTGATTTGTGATTGATTTGAGAGATTACCAACTGTTTGTGAAAAGGTGTTTTACGAAGTTTTAGCAAGATTTCTTTTGAGCTTTGTTGTGAGTCAAGAATTGATCAATAGGGTTTCTAGTGTACTGTGATTCCAGGTGTTTTCTAACCTTGTTTAGGTTCTTGTAATTGTTCATATTACTCTTTGTGAAACTATTATAAAATCCTGTAAAGTCAGTGTGGTTCTGGCTTGAGGTGTTGGCTGTGTGCATAGAGGGTGAGTAGGCTTTGTGGGATTCAAAGTCACCTCTTTGTGTTGTGTATGTGTAATCTGTGATTGGTTGCATAGTGAAATACTCATTGGTTTGATTGAGGACTGGATGTAGCTCTTGGATAGAGTGAACCAGTATAAGCCTTATGTGTAATTCTCTCTATCTCTGCTCTCCATAACTGTTTGATATTTTCCGCTGTCATAAACAACCGGTTGAATCGTTATTTTAACCGATTATAATTATGATATCTATTTTTGTTTGGATTTTTTATTAGCTTTCTGAATTGCTTTTATGAGTTGATTGTTAAAGTTTCATTCTAAGCAAAGTAATTGTGAAAAGCTTTTGAAAACAATTCACCCCCCCCCTTTTGTTTTATCCATCGATCCTAACAAGTGGCATCAAGAGCAAGGTTTTTGAAAGTTACTCAAGTTTTGATTTTTTTTTTTGAAAATCTTTTGGCTGATAAAAGTTTTTTTTTGGGGAAGGTGCCTCTTTGAACAAACCACCTCTATTCTATGGTCAAAACTATCATATTTGGTGCATAAGAATGAAGTTCTTTATTCAATCCTTAGATAAGAATATTTGGAATGTTATTTCAAATAATACTTATGTGCATATGCCTGAAATTAATGAATCCTCTAAAGAACATCTTCATTGTATGGCACAACATATTATTGTGTTTGCTCTAGACTCTGATGAATTCCTCTAGATTTCAGAATGCACTTCGGCTAAGGGAATGTGGGACACACTTGAGGAATGGCACAAGAATCCAAGGAGTTACTTGATGGATAAAGAAGAGTCATCTGCTGGCTCAATCTCTTCTAAAAACAAGTTAGAAGTCTGCTTAATAACCAAGGGAGAATCAGAATCGAGTCAAGTAAGTGCAACCTCTTCTAATAAGTATGAAAGTTATTTTCAATTGCTTGATGCTTTCCAAGAAATTCATTAAGAAGCTAAGAGATTAACTTTTTCAAATAACCGATTGAAATGTGAAAACAAGTTGAAAATGAGAATCGCAGTTTTGGAAAAAGACTTGAATCAATCAAAAACTGATTTAGAAAATTCTGAACTAGTGTATGAAAAATCCTCTAGCAAATGTGATTCCAATTTTTGAAAAAACTGTGAGTCTCTTCAAGAGAAAGTCTTATATCTTGTGAAAATTATTGATATCATTTAGAAAGGAAAATCAAATTTTGAAGATGTGTTGGCATCCCAAACATGTGTATTTGGAAAATATGGCTTGGGTTTCAACCCCCAAAGCAAACAAAGTGTGTGCACGAAACCTTTTTCAACTTTCACTAAAAAACAATCGGTTAAAAAATTGAAACAACCAGTTGTTTGTTGTTTCTATTGCATGAAAAAGGGACACTCTATTAGGTTCTGCAGAATCAGAAAGTTTGTTGTCCCTAAGGGTATTCTGAAATGGGTTCCTAAGGTGCCTAATGGTTCTTGGAAACACATTAACACCTATGGACCCAAATTCACAAGGGGACCAAATCTAGCAACTTGATTTTGTTTCTTTTGTAGTGTTGTTTGGAGAGAAAACAACATCTATGGTATCTAGATAGTGGTTGTTCAAAACATATGACAGGTGATGCATCCAGATTCATCAGCATCTCTCTCAAACAAGATGGACATGTAACCTA
Organism: Phaseolus vulgaris; assembly: GCF_051622355.1. Taxonomy (NCBI): domain Eukaryota; kingdom Viridiplantae; phylum Streptophyta; class Magnoliopsida; order Fabales; family Fabaceae; genus Phaseolus; species Phaseolus vulgaris. The sequence continues at coordinate 23,586,091 of NC_143498.1, read as the reverse complement.
CGGTGACAACAGCAGCAAGGGAAAAATCCTTGGCAAAGGTGTAATGGGTAATGAAAGTAGTTTGCTTATTCATGATGTGCTCTATGTTGAAGGTTTGAAGCACAACTTGCTCAGCATCGGTCAACTATGTGATAGAGGTTACCAAGTAACCTTTAGGACCAATTCATGTGAGATTCGCTTACCTAATTCAAAGGATGTTCTTCTCATTGGTAAGAGATCTAACAACATTTATCTACTTGATATATCTAGTCATTCTTCAATAGGATGTCTTCTATCAAAGCATGAGGAATCATGGCTTTGGCATAGAAGGTTTGCTCATATTCATATGAATCATTTAAATAAGCTTGTATCGAATGAACCTGTCTATGGCTTACCCAAACTCAAATTCGAAAAAAACATGTGTGTGAAGCATGTCAAAGGGGGAAGCAAACTAGAAAATCTTTTAATTTGAAAAACTATGTTTCAACTTCAAAACCCCTTGAACTTTTGCACATGGATATTTTTTTTCCTTCTAGGACTATGAGTCTTGGAGGAAATCTATATGGTCTTGTGGTTGTAGATGACTTTTCCAGGTACACTTGGACACTTTTCCTACACAAAAAGAAGGAAGCATATTCAAAATTTAAGAAGCTTGCAAGGAAACTTTAGAACACATGTTGCAGCAACATAGGAGCAATAAGAAGTGATCATGGAGGGGAGTTTCAAAATGAAAAGTTCATCAACTTTTGCAACAAGTGAGGGATTTCTCATAACTTCTTTGCACCAAGAACACCTCAACAGAATGGTGTGGTGGAGAGAAAGAACAGGTCTATAGAGGAGCTTGCAAGGACCATCCTAAATGACTCTGCTCTACAAAAATGTTTTTGGGTTGATGCTGTGAGCATTGCCTGCTACATGATGAATCGCGTGCTAATTCAGCCTATTTTAAAGAAAACTCCTTATGAGCTGCTACATGGAAGAAAGTCAAATGTGAGCCACCTAAAAGTCTTCAGTAGTAAGTGTTATATCCTTGACAATGGCAAAGAAAGCTTAGGTAAGTTTGATGCTAAATCCGATAAAGGTATCTTTCTTGGTTACTGATGAGAATAAAAAAGATGATTTTAATAGGAGGAATGGTCAAGGACCAAATACTTGAAGTTCTTCTTATTAGTATTCTTAATATGGAGGTCCAAGCCCAAGTCCATCCCATGAGGGCCAAGGCATTAAATAAATGAGCATCATTGGATGTCTCTATTTGTAAATTTTTTTGTGTAGTTTTTAGTAGAACTTTAAAAGAGAGGTGTAGATATTAAATAAGGAGCATTAATGTACAAAACAAAGTCACATCTTCCATGTGACTTAAGGAGTGGGTGCAGGAGTAGTTTAGGAGGTGCCAAAATAGAAAATAAGTCACACCTTTCTCATGACTCTAGATTTAGGCACCAAATTTGATTTTGAATTAGGAGGGAATTCTGAATTTCTTTCACTTTCATTGCAGCCCTCTAAAGCTATAAACAGAGGTTTTTGGTCATTGTAAACACAAGTTGAATTTTCAAGTAAAGAAACTATACTCAAATTTTGAGTGTTTTGTGTGAGACTTGTTCTCCTCTTCTTGGTCTCATCTTGTGATGCATTGGGAGCATTCTGTTGAATCAAGTGTGTTCAAGCTTTGAAGAATCCAAATCCTTTGTGTTTGATGGAAGGCTGGATGTGCTTGTTGTTGCTGAGGTGCTTTAGAATAGGATCTGGGGTAGATTATATTTGTGATCCACTCTTTGTTGACTCTAAAGCTTAAGTGTTTTCAAATCTTTTAAGATTAAAGTGTTTTTCAAACTAAGTGAAAAACAACCTGTTGTTTTGTCGAAACAACCGATTGTTTTATACTTAGGTGTTTTTGAAAAAGTTTTAAAACTGTTTTGGATGGTTGACTTGTTGTCAAACCCAAACAACCGATTGATTCGCTATTTCAACCAATTGTTTGTTTGGAATTCTAACACAAAACAATTTTGTTTGTTAAAAGAGCTTTAATTGATTTCATAACTGAATACTCTCCTGCTTCTAATGCTTTGACCAAGATTTGAATACTATAAATAATTTGTTAATATTTCATAACAAACAACAAGAAAAGAAAAACATATTTGAGTTTTTCAAAGTTTTTTTAAGCATTTTTTAGTTTGAACTTGAGCTTTGGTTATTCAAGAGAGAAGTGGAATAGGATTACTCTGTATTGATTTCCGTTGATTATGTAACAGTGTAATTCGTTCTGTGATTTGTGTACATTCTGGTGTTGTAAAGCCAAGAAGGGTTGTGTGCTCTTGAGGTTGTCAAGATCAACATTCTTGGTGGTGTATGTGCTGAGCCAAAGGAAGTGTGTGTCTTGAGGGGATCAAGGTCACTTCTTTGGTGGTGTGTGTATGCAATCTGGATTTGATTACCTCGTGGATTCCCCAGTGGTTTCTGGGAAACTAGATGTAGCTCTTGGGTTAAGAGTGATCCAGTATAAATTGTTTGTGCATTTCTCTCTTCCTTAAACTCTTTAATTTCAGTTGTTGTTATGTTACTGGTATAAACAACCGATTGTTTCTGCGAAACAACCAATTGTTTTTCTATTGCTTTTCTGTTTTGAGCTTTGTTCTTGGCAAACTGAATTTCTAAATCTGGTTTCTTGCAAAGAATTTCATTCTATCATAAAAAGTTTGCGAAAAGTCCCTTTAAACCATTCACCCCCCTCTAGTTTAAAGCCATACATTCTAACACATTCAAGTGGCGGCTTACCAACACTTATCTTGGAGCTTTCTCCATCCAAGTGGCGTGTCCTTTCCCAATCCATGCTTCAACCACATAAGTTCATCTTCCTTCACTTTGCCTTTTCATTCAATCGGTTGTTCTTCCTTAGAATTCAATTTTGTTTGGTTAATTGTGTTCCTCTTTCAATTCTGTTCGGTTAATTGTGTTCTTCATTAAATTATGTTCTGTAATCTTGTTCCATGGATGTTCACAAGGAGATAACACTCTTATTGAGTTTGGTTCATCATTTGGAAGGCTTTGTCTCCATTGATGATTCCTTAAGCTTCCTTGAATCCATTTCTGTTTTAGCATTCTGTTTTGGTGTTGTTAATTTCGTTTTCATTGTTTAGCATTCAATTGTCTTTGATTTGTTGTGTTCTTTCAAATATAATGTTGTGTTATAGTGTATTAAAGTGTCTATGCTTGATTCAACTCTCATCAGTTACTCTCTTAATAGTCATGCTTATATAGTCTTTAATAAAAAGCTTATGACTGTTGAGACTAACAAGTATGAACAAGCTGCAGCTAAGATCAATACAGATGAGGATGATCAAAACATCTTTTTAAAGAATCTTGACAGCGACACATAAATTCAACCGGTTGAACCCTCGAATCATCTGATTGAAAATCTGCAGCAGGAGGATCTGCCAAAAGATTGGGAGATTCCGAAGGATCTGTCAATTGACAACATCATAGGTCAAATCCACAAAGGACTTTCCACCGGAAGGAATATGGCAGATTTTTGCAATCATACTGCATCCGTTTCAAAGATTGAACCTCAATCAGTGTGTGAAGCTCTCAAGGATGAATTCTGGACAGTAGCAATGCAGGAAGAGCTTAATCAGTTTGTAAGAAACGAAGTTTGGACGCTTGTTCCAAAAACCAATCAAATGAACGTGATAGGTACCAAGTGGGTGTTCAGAAACAAATCGGATGACTCGGGTATCATTACAAGAAACAAAGCTAGACTCGTTGCCAAAGGATACAATCAAGCTGAAGGAATCGATTATGATGAAACCTTCGCACCAGTGGCAAGGTTAGAAGCGGTAAGACTGTTATTAGCTTTTGCTTGTATAAGTGGTTTCAAATTATTTCAGATGGATGTGAAAAGTGCATTTCTGAATGGAATCGTGAATGAGGAGATCTATGTCTCACAACCACCTGGCTTTGAGGATCACAAACATCCAGAGTATGTATACAAGCTTAAGAAATCATTGTATGGCCTCAAACAAGCTTCGCGTCAATGGTATGAAAGGCTAAGTCTTTTTCTTTTATCTCATGAGTATGAAAGTGGAAAGGTAGATAAGACTTTGTTCATTAAGAAAGTTGGAACTGATATTAACTTAGTACAAATATACGTAGATGATATTGTGTTTGGCTCTTGTAATGTAAAACTTTGTGAGGACTTTGTCAAAGCTATGCAGGGGGAGTTCGAAATGTCAATGATGGGAGAATTTTCATTCTTCCTCGGTCTACAAGTTAAACAATCCAAAGAAGGAATCTTTGTGTGCCAATCAAAGTATTGCAAAGATATTCTCAAGAAGTTCAAGATGGAAGCATGTAAAGCAGCAACAACTCCTATGTCAACAAACAGTTATTTAGGAGCTGATGAAGTTGGACCAGAGGTTAATCAAACCATGTACATGGGTTTAATAGGTTCTCTTCTTTATCTAACTGCAAGTAGACCAGACATTATGTTCTTTGTTTGTCTTTGTGCTAGATTCCAGTCCTGCCCCAAGGAATCACATCTCAAAACTGCAAAGAGGATCCTGAAATATCTAAAAGGCACAATATGCATGGGCTTATGGTTTAGGGTTTAGGGTTTAGGGTTTAGGGTTTAGGGTTTAGGGTTTAGGGTTTAGGGTTTAGGGTTTAGGGTTTAGGGTTTAGGGTTTAGGGTTTAGGGTTTAGGGTTTAGGGTTTGGGGTTTATGGTTTAGGGTTTGGGGTTTAGGGTTTAGGGTTTAGGGTTTAGGGTACGGTACATGATGTGATCCCGAAGGGGGACCCCTGGAAAGCATAGCAGGACAGGGAAGTGTCTCCTTATACCCACGGGTAGGGGCTTCCGTGGAGAAGGCGGCACAGAGGCAGGGCATGGAAGCCTCGGGCCACTTCAAACAGTAAAGATAGATAAAGAAAGGTGGTTTTCAAGCCACACCCCCAGTTACCAGTAGAGAGAGACCCAACTCACGAGGGACCCGTGCATGGGGTGTAGGAATGCGGTAGTACGCACCACCAATAAAGAGCCACTGGGACAGCGACGACACGTGAGAGGGTCACGTCCTAGAGAGTGATCTGCATGCATGGCACGTGAGGAAGGTAGGGGACTCCCAGGGCGGATGACTCAGAGATTGGGTGCATGAGTTGGCACCCAAGCAGTCATCCCGCGCAAGTTGCACTACGGCAGGGCAGTCTTACACACTGGACGACCCTAAGCCTGAGCATTAGTGTCGCTAAGACGCGCCCACAGAATGCTTAAGTCACAGCTAAACAGAAAGGCAATGGCACCAAGGGAATATAAGGTTGACAACAGACATAACTAAGGTACGTTTTGACATTTTACAGAAAACACTATACCCTTTCGTTAGTGCAAGTTACGCATTTCTGAGAGTGAACAGAGTGAGAAAGAACACACAGTGATCTGAGAGTGATAGTTTGGTGTTCATTGCCCGAGATACTGACTTGACCGTCAGAATGCAAACGGCCACAAGGGCACCCTTTGTTTCTCTGTTTCAGGTGTTTCTACCGGAGGAAGGGAACGTTGGAGCGAAGGGTTCTTGGAAGCGAAGTCAACAGAAACGCACGAAGACGTTAGGTCAACCAGCGGGAACAGATAGGAAGAGTACAAGTGGAACATGCCACTTACTTGGATCAAGCCTCATTTCATGTCATAGTAAGAAGCAAGCTTGTGTAGCTTTACCCACTGCTGAAGCTGAATATATAGCTGCTGGTAGTTGTTGTATGCAGATTCTATGGATCAAACAACAACTTCAAGATTTTGGATTAAAGATTAGCAAAGTTCCTCTTCTATGTGACAACACAAGTGCCATTAACTTGACAAAGGATCATGTCCAACACTCAAGGACAAAGCACATTGAAATAAGACACCACTTCATTCGTGATCATATAACCAATGGAGACTGTGAAGTCAAGTTCGTTTCCACAAAGAGACAACTTGCTGATATCTTAGTTATGTCTTCTTTTGATTTGTCTATTTGATGAGACAAATAGGGGGAGAAGGGTTATTGGGTGCTGTAATGTTCTCAATTTAAACTGCTTTGATTTTTGAAGTTTTAAAACTGATGTGTTTTCTGGTTTACATATTTTTAACCGGTTATCTCTGCGAAATAACCGATTGTTCTTATGCAGCTCTGCTTATTTGACATCTAATATATGGTGCATATCTGTTTTGGACTAGACTATTCTGTGTTTGTTTAGTGATTGCAGGTTTCAACAGATTCTAAACAAAGAACATTCCTAAAAGCATCCCAAGGATTTTCTATATCAAATAGGGGGAGATTGTTGAAGATGGGAAGCTTTGATGTATCAAATCCTCATAGAGCTTGAAGTTGTGTTATGTTTTAGGTTTAGGTTTTGTTATGGGGTTTAGAATCTTTTTAAGATCAGTATTGATTCTCAAACAAAGCTTTTTTCAATTTGTTTTAAAGATTAAAGTGTTTTTCCATGCAAAGGGAAAAACAACCGATTAAAGTTTCGAGATAATTGGTTGTTTGCACTTAGCTGACAAAGGTGTTTTGAAATTGTTTTTTGAATCAGTTGTATAACTGTGAAAACCATTCAACCGGTTAAATCACAGTTTTAATCGATTAAATGTATGTTTTCATAACAATTTTTTGAAAACTTGTTTTAACTGATTTGGTTGTTCAAATCTGCCTTCAACGGTAGCTTCTCAAGTAATATAAAATTAGTCTTCTTTCAAACGTGAAAAGATTGATGAAACATAAAAGTTTGATACTCTGATTTGTGATTGATTTGAGAGATTACCAACTGTTTGTGAAAAGGTGTTTTACCAAGTTTTAGCAAGATTTCTTTTGAGCTTTGCTGTGAGTCAAGAACTTATCAATAGGGTTTCTGGTGTACTGTGATTCCAGGTATTTTCTAACCTTGTTTAGGTTCTTGTAATTGTTCATATTACTCTCTGTGAAGCTATTGTAAAATCCTGTAAAGTCAGTGTGGTTCTGCCTTGAGGTGTTGGCTGTGTGCAAAGAGGGTGAGTAGGCTTTGTGGGATTCAAAGTCACCACTTTGTGTTGTGTATGCGTAATATGTGATTGGTTTGACTGAGGACTCAATGTAGCTCTTGGATAGAGTGAACCAATATAAGCCTTATGTGTAAACAAGGAATATGAATGAAAGACAATCAAGAAAATAAGGAACTCAATGAATAAAGAAGGCACACAAAAAGAGTCCTAAAGAAAAGTGCTAGAGTAGATTAAAGAAAACAGAAAACAGCTACTGGAATTTTTATTTTTTTTAATGCAAATTGTGTTATGTTTACAGATTTAACTGTAACGATTGAAAGCGAACTGGAATGTGAAAAATTAACCACAGAAACTTCAATGTCTTAACTCAAAAATGGCACTGGAATGAGGTAAAAACAGTAAGCCAATTGAGATAAATAAATTTTTCAAAATTGCTGCCCAATTACCGTATTCTTTTCGGCAGTATTGTACACTTTTCGTATTTTATTTATCATTTTTTGTGTACTTGGAATTTTTGAGTGATTCTTTTTTCTATGCTTTTGTAACACTTTGAAGTATGTAAATCCAAATTTTCACAAATTTCCTATGAGCCAATTAATTGCAGTAAATTGAAAACAGTAGCACGTTTGTAAGAAAACAGAGGAGCCTATTTAGGAATGAAAAACAGTATGATGAACTAGCAAAGACATAATGGAAATTGTGTAAAGGAACTTGTATAGAATGAAAATACAAGCATGAACTCAAATCTAAAAATGAAAATGCACAAAGGATCAAGCAATAAACTCAAAAAACAGAAAGTAAACCAAAGCAAGAAACAATTAAAGCAATAAAAGTACTACTAGAAGTAATGACAATTATGGAATAACATGACTAAGACAAAACTTGACATGATTACAAAATTAAAAGACATATAACAAGATATAACCACAAGTGAAAAGAAGCTTAAGGTCATCTCTAGGAAGGAGAATGCCATTCCAAAAGAGCAGCCATACTCATATGAACAATGAGTGCTAGAAACCTTTTCACAAACACATGGTGTAACAAAAAAAAAAACAGCAAGAAAACTCAAAATAAATCCTAAAACAGAATGGTAAACAACTTGAATTTAAGAGCTCTTGAAATGTAAAGTGCAATACAACTCAAAATTTAAGCAACAACAAGCCTAGACTCTAGATACCACATGATGTGAATGTAACTACAAGAACACATGATTCTTGGCATTCTTAGGAACAACTTGAGCTGGATTTGAAAGGCACTTTACTTTAGAATTGGATCAATGTTCTAAATTCAAGAACTCACCAAAACTAAGCACCAACCAAGACTCATATTGAAGTCCATGTATTGTCAAATTGAATCAAAACAAAAGGAAAGAAGAACAAGAATTAAAACTGGACAGAATTTAAATGATAGCTACTGAACCAAAACAGAATTAAGAACACAATGCTGGAAACACAAAATTAAACGGTAGAAAAAGAAGTAAACTCTAGGAATCAAAACTACCGAATGGAAAATTGAAGAAAAGGGAAGAAGAACACTTATAGAATAAGATGCTTGCTGGATTTTGAGAATTGGAAGAAGTCATTCACGCCACTTGGAACCTTGAACCAAGATAAGTGATGGAGTGCCACCACTTGAAGCTCACCATAGCTCACAAGATAAGGCAAAGAAGAGGAAGACTCAAAACTCACAAATTCTCTCCAAAATTGAGTATAGTCTCTCTACTATAAAATTCCAATCTGAAAATTACAAAGGAAAGTACCTTATTTATAGCCTAGAGGTGCTGAAAAATAGGTGGGAAATTTCAAATAAAACTCATTTGAAATTCCCACCAAAAACAAGTCACATGGGAGGTGTGACCTTTTTCTACTATGACACCTCTTAAAAAACTACACCTACACCCCCCTACTAAGTCACATGGACAATGTGACTCTTTCTAATACATTCACACCTATTTATTTAATATCCACACCTCCTACAAGAGTCATTCAAATGATTCTCTTTTATTTAATGCTTGGCCTTGCCCCTCATGGTTTGGACTTGGGCTTCTTGGGCTTGGGCCTTCTTGGGCTTGGGCTTTGGGCTTGGGCCTCATCTTTTGCAAAGACTAATAAGAAGAACTTTAAATGTTTTGGCCCTTGTCCATTTCTTCTATTGATAACATCTTTCTGATTCTCATCAACTTATTATTTTAAACACAGCCATTAATTTGGACTTTATTAATTTAGACCTTGTTACAGTGATTATATATATATATATATATATGGTTTTTTTACCATGATGGGGTTATTTTTTTTGGTTTTTACCAAAATGGAGTCCGTTTAAAAAAAATTACAAATTTAGGCAAGTCGTGCCAATTCGCACGACTTCATATGTAGAAGTCGTCCCAATTAGGCACGACTTCTGCCATGTCATACTAAAGTCGTGCCAACTTGGCACGACTTTTGCCCTGTCATACTGAAGTCGTGCCAACTTGGCACGACTTCTGCCCTGTCATACTGAAGTCGTGTCAACTTGGCACGACTTCTGTCACGTCATAATTTTTTATTTTTTTTAATTTTATTGTTTATGTATTGGGTAGTAAGTTATGTAATGTTAAAAATTAATTTGATACATAATTTTCTAAGAGTGTTAGTTTTAAGGAACAAAAAGTTGGATAATTGTGTATGGATCATGTTTGAATTGAATGAATAAATAAATAATTTACTTCTAGTTCAACTTTATAGTTTCATTTTATATCTTGTAATGAATCTTATTAATTTGTTTAGTTCTAATTAATCTCTTCTCATCATTACGTGTTCTGCAAAATCATTACTTCTCAAGCTATTTATTTTGCAAATTCACAACAATAATTTTTTATTTATTTTCCAGTTACAATAAATTTTCATTTATGTATTTTTTTCCAAATTCAATAACAATTTTCTTCATTTTTTAATTAATCAAATAATCAAGTTATTGTATTACATTACCGTCAAACATGATTCTTACACAATTATCCAATTTTTTGTTCCTTAAAACTAACACTCTTAGAAAATTATGTATCAAATTAATTTTTAACATTACATAACTTACTAAAAAAAAATAAAAAAAATTATGACGTGGCAGAAGTCATGCCAAGTTGGCACGACTTCAGTATGACATGGCAGAAGTCGTGCCAAGTTGGCACGACTTCAATATGACAGGGCAGAAGTCGTGCCAAGTTGGCACGACTTTAGTATGACAAGGCAAAAGTCATGTCAAGTTGGCATGACTTTAGTATGACATGGCAGAAGTCGTGCCTAATTAGGACGACTTCTGCATATGAGTCGTGCCGAATTGGCACGAATTGCCTAAATTTGTAATTTTTTTTAAACGGACTCCATTTTAGTAAAAACAAAAAAAAATAACCCCATCATGATAAAAAAACATATATATATATATATATATATATATTATCCTTTATATATATAATTCTCGATATAACCTCTCTGTATATTCTTTCGGTTATACTCTCGGTCCTATATAATATATTTAATCTTAACTATAAACTCCGCGTATAAAACTATTTTTCTTTCTCATCAAATCCTGGTTTCTAATAATTAAATTGACAAATATTTTTCTGTCATATTCAAAACCTTTCTCTATTTGTATATCACAAATTCAAAAAAAGAAAGAAAAACCTAAGGCTTAAACTCTTTCAAATTAACTTCTTATGCACCATTTCATGTCCCGTATGGAGCACGGGTGCGATTCTAGTTTCGTAACCAAAATAGTTATTTTATAGAAACTTGTTAAACAATGATGCATATTTAAGCTAACTAAACTTGTCTCGTTCAAATAATTTATTTAATAAAAAATTATCGTTAACCAGTATTGTTTAACTTTCAACAATTGAATATAAGCTATTGAATTAAAAATACCGAATACTCTAAACAAAAAAACTTATTTATTTCAATAGTATTCGAGATAGATGCTTTAAAAAAATTCGTTTTTAATTTTCACTACATTATTTTACAGTACAAAATCAAATCATTAAATAAAATTTAGTTTTAGGAATAAAAAATAATTAGTTACTATATTAAGTAAGTTAAATAATATTTTAAAAATTAAATAAATTATTGGTATTTATAATATTTTATATTATTAATAAATAATTTCTAAATTAATATCTAATTAATTATAATTATTTATTAATAATAAAAACTATTTTAAATATCAATAATATGTTTTAGTTTTTAAAACAATCTTTAATTTAATTAATATAATTGTATTGGCCAAGAGTGCTTGGGAGCTCAGTCCAAACATGCACAGAATTTGGGTGAGTATAGACCCAAAAGGCGGGTCATGAACTTGGCTCAGACACTGTGTCAGCTCAAAAAAGATAATCAAAATAGATATAACATTTATTTTGGTTATAATACATATGTTAATTAAATATAAATAAAAGCGGTTGAAAATAATGTGGTTAACACCCGAGAATAAAGGTGCACATGCATAGAATGTTTTGTTGTTGTTAAGCACCCGAGAATAAAGGTGCACGTAAGCAATATGTTTTTCTCTTATGATTATAAACTTTTTTTTTTTAGATTATATTCTCCCTGTTAAAATCTAAATCTTGTTCTGTTGAGATTGGAGAAAATCGTTGAAGGGATATTTATAAAGGGGCTTGAGATCACGAGTAAAGGTATGTTGTTTATGAATACTTGGGACGGAAACTGATTTGATATTTTGAATGTTCTTACTGACTTGATTGTCGGAGTGTGATCAACAGGTAAAGCCCCCTCCGTCGTAGTGGAGCGGCATCTCGAAGCACCAATTGGAGACAAATTAGAAGAGGAACTTACCCATTCAATTCGTCTGAAGACAACCAACGACAACAATAATAATTAATTATTTTTTATTTTTAAAGTTAGTTTTTATTTAATTATTTTTGTAATGTTATTTTTATATTACATTCGCTTAGCCCCTAAATATCATAAAGGATGATAACTTATTTAGAGGATGATAACTTTTGCGAGATTTTATATTGAATAATCAAGATTAATTTATAAATATATGTATATATCAATTTAACAATTTTAATTTTACAAATCAATTTAATTTGATGAGGTTATTAAGGAAATAATAATAATCAAATTATATGTAATATTGTATAATATTGCACCCACTTATATATTATGAAAGGCTCTAATCTCTAGTCGATGTGGGATCTCCAACACACCCCTCACGCCGAGGCTACCAACTCGTGCGTGGAGATATATGTTATGGGTGGTCCGATAGCGGCCCGATAGCGGGTAACCTGATAAACCCAACAAGTTCTCGCTAGAATAGGCTCGAAATGGCTGTGAGACCATATTAGAAAATGATAAAAAAATGGTAAGAAGAAGAGATGTTTCTTATTCTCTTATGTGTATGGTTACATCACTTCGTGTATAGGAAATATATAGGAAGTTTCTCTCTCCAAATTACAATCTAATTAGTAGGATACTAATATTACTTGCATATAATTGGGTACAATATCGTACAATATTGCATACAGTAATTGCATATAATTTGATAATTATTATTTTCTTAATACTCCCCCTCAAGTTGGTAGGTGAAGATCATGAACCCCCAACTTGTGTCGTAGTGTCAAAAATCGTTTTCCCAGTGCCTTCATAAAAATATCTGCGAGCTGATACTGTATCGGTACATATGAAGGACTGATTATCCCAGCTTGTAATTTTTCTCGCACAATGTGGCAGTCTATCTCAATGTGTTTTGTGCGTTCATGAAATACTAGGTTTGCTTCTATATGTAATGCCGCTTGATTGTCACAGAAAAGTTGAGCTGGCAAGTTACATGGCACCTTTAAATCCTGCAACAGATATCACAACCAAACTATGGGACATCGCGCGATATTCTGCTTCCGCTAATGATCTTGATACGTTTGTCTGTGTTTTTTTTACTTCCATGAGATAATAGAAGAACCAAGAAAAATGCAATACCCAGATACTGATCTCTGAGTTGTCTGACAACCTCCCCGTCTAAGTCGCAATAAGCTGTCAATGTCAGATTGTTTTCGGATGGCAATAGCAATCCTTGTCCTGGTGATCCTTTGATGTACTTTAGGACTCGAATTGCGGCATCCCAATGAGGTTTCCGTGGATCCTGTATATATTGACTTAGAGTCCGAACTGAAAATGCTATGTCAGGCCGAGTAACCGTGAGGTATATCAGTCGTCCCACGAGTCGCCTGTATTTGACTGGATCCTTTAATAACTCTTCATCGTCTGGTGTGAGTTTTAGGTATTGTTCCATTGGAAATTTGTCTGGACGAGCACCCGTGAGTCCCGTATCCTGCAAAATATCAAGCGCATATTTTCTTTGGGACTTGTAAATACCAGCTTTGAAACGGGAAAATTCAATCCCTAAAAACTATTTTAGGTCTCCAAGATCTTTAATGCGAAATTGTTGTAATAGACAATCTTTAACACGATGAATTTCTGTCAAATCATTTCCTGTCAAAAGAATATCATCCACATAAATCAAAAGGGCAGTAAATGATGAGTTATTATGTCTTGTAAATAGAGAGTAATCTGTCTTGGACTATTGAAATCCTACAGATTTAATCACATGAGAAAATGTTGAAAACCATGTCTGAGATGCTTGTTTGAGACCATAAAGGGATTTGTTGAGTCGACATACAATGTTTTCCCCCTGTCGATGATGCCCGGGTAGCAAGTCCATGTAAATAATTTCATGCAATGTGCCATGTAAGAAGGCATTTTGCACATCTAGCTGGTGAGTAAACCAATTTTTGGTTGCTGCAATAATGAGGAGACACCTCAAAGTTATTAGTTTTGTTGTTGTGAAAAAGTTTCAGAATAGTCGACACCTTCAATCTAAGTGTACCCCTTTGCGACAAGGCGCGCCTTATATCCGTCGACGCTACCATCTGAGTTGTACTTTATTTTATATACCCATTTGCATCCGATGGGTTTCTGCCCAGCGGGTAACGGTGTCAAGGTCCACGTTTGATTTAGCTGCAAGGTAGAAAGCTCTTCGTCTATTATTTTTTGCCAATTTGGATCAAGGATAGCTTGAGCATAAGTGTGAGGTTCTTTGGTGGTTGTGATGTTAGCAAGATATGCATTATGTCTAGAAGAAAATCGTGAATTAGAAAGAAAATTATGCATAGGATACCTGGTTCCATTTGGTCGGTCTTGGGCAGTGGTCGAATGATTGACTTGGGATCCCGTTACGTAGTCTTGAAGCCAGAAAGGTGGGGTTGATGTGCCACTGGATCGTCGAACAGGAAGGTCGGTTGGAGAAGGTTTGGTAATGGGTGCTAGACTTCTTGGCATGGGAGAAGAAGGTTGGTCTACTGGAGGTTCAGGTGTATTATGACGAGTAGGAGAAGAAGGTTGGTTTGATGGAGGTTGAGGTGCATTGTGATGAGTAGGAGAAGAGGGTTGGTTTGATGGAGGTTGGTGTATTATGACGAGTAGGAGAAGAAGGTTGGTTTGGTGGAGGTTCAGGTGCATTGTGATGAGTAAGAGAAGAAGGTTGATCGAGTGAATGTTGGACAGGAGTGGGTAAGTCAATGTCAATAGTGGGCAAAATACCTTGTGATGGAGGTGAGGATTGTGTCTGTGACTGTTGGCAAAATGGGAAAACACTTTCATGGAAGATGACATCCCGACTTGTAAAAAAGGTGTATGCATCTATATCAAATAATTTGTATGCTTTTTGATTGAGAGGATAACCAATGAAGATGCAATGTCGAGCGCGTGGATCAAATTTTTGCTTAGGTGCAACAACAGTTGCATAACATAGGCAACCAAAAGTTTTTAAGTGAGAAAGATTATATAGCATCTCAAAATGTGATTTATTTTTTAGTAAAGGTGTTGGCAAGCAATTAATGATATATGTGGCGGTTAAAATGCATTTTCCCAAAATTCTAATGGTAAATGAGACTGAAATAGGAGGGCTCGTGCTGTGTTTAAAATGTGTCTATGTTTGCGTTCTACTACTCCATTTTTTTGAGGAGTGTACACATAAGTGCGTTGACATTCAATGCGGATGGTTTTAATAAATGCATGGAATTGATTTTGTGCAAAAGTAATGAATGATTCTAAGAGATGTTGGGTTTCAGACTTGTGATTCATAAGAAATAACCATGTAGATCTAGTATAGTCATCGACTACAGTGAGAAAAACGTTTTCCAAAATGAGTTGGGGTTTTATGAGGACCCCAAATGTCACAATGTATAGATTAAATGGAGAATGAGATTTTATTGTGCTTAAAGGAAATGGTAGCCTTGTCTGTTTAGCTTTGAGACAAATACTACAATTATTATGAATGGGAATGAGATTTTTACTGATAGGGATATGTAGTAAGGAAGTGGTAGACATGTCGGAGAAGGATGTCCGAGGCGTTTGTGCCATAAATCAGGGTCGGTCGATATTTGAGATGTGTGAGCTTGGTTTGGAAGATGGGACATGTAGTATAAGTTGCGTGTTGTTTACCAGAGCTAATCATCCTCCCCGTAGCCAAGTCCGGGAAAACGCAACCATGTGGAGTAAAAACGACACAACAATTTAGTGAACTGGTTATCTTACGGACATGAGATTTAAATGAAAAGAAGGAACACAAAGAACATCTTTGAGAGTGATTTTGTCATTGAATTTAATTGTGCCCGTAGATGAGATTGGCGCAGTTGAGCCTGTGGGCAGATTAACATTTGAAATAAATGATGATAAAGTATGTGTGAAAAATTGTGAATCAAATTGAATGTTATCGGTTGCTCCACTATCCAAAATCCATGGTTTCGTACTAAAGCCTTGTACGAGATTTCTATCGGACTCGTTACTAATGTCTTCTTTGCTCAACATGATCTTTTATTTAGGAGATAAAAATGGAGAGGCTTTTTGACACCAAACCACCTCTTAATAGAGGTTGAATTAGTTTAAAATAATTTAATATATAAAAGTAGAAAAGGTTGAGCACTTTCAAAAGTTCCTTTGAGGAATTTTCGATCACCCCAATCATTCCAATACTGTTGCAGTTGCACGAATACAACCCACATCTTAATCTGCCTGCAATTATCTTTCAATCTTCTACTGATCAGCAATCCAAAAAGAAAAAGATAAGCATCGACACACAGCACAAAACAACCTCACACTGTTCGAAAAGATTTTCAAGTTAAATTTGATGTGTTATTTCTTTTTTTCTTTTTGTTTGTTACTTGTCTTGTCTTGTTGCATAGTAGCTTGCGTCATGGTTTACTCATTTTAATTGGGTTAGGCATTGAGATTGAGTGGTCCGAAAACGCACAGCACCCCACGCGCCCGTGCGTGAGTCACAAAACAAAGTCAGAACTTAAGCCCGGTAATGGCGACAATCATGTCAAAATCTTAGTATTTATTCTATGCATCAATAATGTTCCAATGGATTTTCTTTTTCACATATTTATTTTCACAGTATTAAATTCACAAATTATTAATGTCTCTTTATTTTATTATTACGTAAACAGAGTAAATATTCTACGCGTTATTTACACCAAAAACAATATTCTATACGTTAACAATATAACCACTTATATCAAGTCATTCACAAGGATTTGTTTTAGTCATAAGTATATTATTTTGTAGTAGTCAGTGTAAAAAAATTAAAACCCTTATTTTTTTATTTTATTTTATTTCTTTTACATAACCCTCTATTTAGAATAGATACTATTTTATATCCATTCTCTTTACTTTTTGACTCTAAAAAAAGTCATAATGTTATAATGGACACTCACCACCATGTTTCGCTAGAAGTATTTTCCATTTAACATAAAGTCATCACATGCAATGTACTTACTTGTTTAATGCATTTTCATATCTAAAAGTATTCATAAATGCTTATTATAATTAATTTATGGGTATTTGATTTAACACAAATACATAAAATTGTTTTTGTCCTTTAGTTTAGTTATAAGGAAGAGTAGGTCACTAAACAAGCATTTGCACCTCACTTGACAAATTTATGTTAATGAAAATAGTTGCCTAACGGAATATTGGTGCATATATAACATTATGGATTTTAAATGGTGTTTTGAAAGGTGAAAAATGAAAGGTTATAAAGGTTATTGTCTAAATGGAGGAGTACAGTGTAATTTACTAAAAAACTATGATATATAGAAATTTAATTTTTATTATAAATTTGATAATAATGGGATCATTGCCGTATATTTTCATTAACACGGTTTTTTGTGTCCATTAAGCTCTTAATTATAATTCTAATTGAATTTGTATTAAAAAAATCATTAAATTTTTTTTTTGAAGATGTTGATTGTGAGAAGAGAAGTCTTACTTTATGAGATTTTTTTTTGTATTTATTTATATTTATTATAAAAGGATAAAATATTTTAGTAAGATCACTTTCTTTTCTTTTTTTCTCTTTTTTATTACTTTAATTCTTGAGAAAATAATTAAGATGGAAAATAAAATAGTTTCTCTTGTACATTTTTGTTTTTGTATTTTCTTAATTTTTAAGGGATGATGATGTTATTTTCTTATATTTAGAGTTAGAGAGGGAGAGGTAATGTAGTTTTTGTTCTTTAAAAAATTATGTTATTGATTATTTTTAATTTTGTTCTTCTTTTCATCTTTTATGTTTGTTGAGTTATTATGTAATTATTTTCGATAGGTTTTTGTTTGTATGTTTATTTTTTATGCTCTTATCTTTGAGTCAAATTTTGAACTTGTTAGGTTTGTCTTTGTATATGTTTTGCATGTGACTCTTTTAGTTTCAGGGTTAATCTTTGTTAGTTCAAGGTCCTAATATTATAGTTATATTTTTACACTGTTGAGCTTTATTACATGTAACTTCATCTGCTCTCATGTATTTACACGATCATCACATATTAAAAAAAGCAAACACAAACAAAGAGCAGAGTAAGCTAGTTATACAAACATTTCTATATAACTTCAATTTCAAATTAATAAACATAATTCATCAAGTTTCATACAATTTCTCAAATCAGGGTTGATGCTTCAAAGCTCTTTCCTCCATTATTCCTATGCCAACAATCATTCTTTACATGCCCTTTTTTCCATAATGGTAGTTTTTTATATGCTTCTTACTTTGAGACTTTGATATATCATGAGTTTGAGTCCCATTAGAGCCACGTTCTATTGAACTACCTCTCATTATCATCAAATCATCTACTTGCTTTTGAACTTTTCACCCTTTCTACCTTACTTTTTCATCTGGATTTTTCTTCAAGAATAACTTCAACAACATCCTCAAAGTGTAGGTGCCCATCAATAATTTTATTTGTTATATTGATGATGAACTGATCATACAAATAAGGTAAACTCTGAAATAGAAGCTTTACACGTTTTTTTTTAAACAATTTACCACTGAAAGTTAGACAAACAATGTATTCAGATTGTGTATGTGGTCCATCACTGATATGGACTCACTCATTCGAAGAGTATGGAGTTTTTTCTTCAAGGACATTCTAAATGACTTAACCTCGTACAATTTGATAAGAGGGTCCCAAAATTCCTTCACAATAATGATAGATAAAATCACATATATCATTGTTAAGTTCAAATTGCAGAAAACATTATTATTAATTCTTTTCCATTTTGATTTGTAATCTCTAGGGGTCTTTATCCAATTGTATATGCACAATTGTCCTTTCTCAAAATTTCCTTCATCTTCAATTTTCACAATGAGAAATTATTCCCATTGAACTTCTCTATCTCATATTTTTTTGTCATGGCATTAAAATCGACTTATACACTTTTCACTATGGATAATATAGTCTACTGAAGCAATGATGGTAGATTGTGAACTAGTACACTAAGTAAGTTCCCAAGAAAATAAGGTAAGTAACCAATGGATACACTTAAATACCATGCACTTTCACATTACCATACTTTATATCCAATAACAAGAATAATTATTTTCTGATGTGAAAGATCATACTAGCTGCAATCACAAAGCATACTCATATTTGTCTACAACACTATTTTAGTGACAATAGGAACGAAATACAATGAGGAACCAAGCTCTCTTATACTAATATTGGGTACTAGAATAACAATATAAGAACTCACAACTAAAATAAAAGATGAAAAAAAGACAATACATAATAATGTAATTTACTAAAAGAAAAGAAATTATAATACCGTTTCTAACTCCAATGAGAAATTATAATACCTTATTTTGAAAATATGAAAAACAGCAATAATATAATGAGAATCATAAAGGAAAAAGTAATTTTGTCTTTTAATTTTCTCCCAATCAATAAAATAATAAAAAAAAGGATTTTGGTGTGTCCTTCAAAAAAATTATTGTGTTTTTTTTATAACATGAAAAGTAAGTAGAAAAATAAATTCCTCTCAACGACGCAATTTTCTTCTCACATATTATGTATATGCTTCTGCGCAAGAAGAAAGAGAAATAAATAATTGCTGGAAAAACATAAATAATATGTGCCTTTCATACAAATATGATAATCTGTAATAGGAGTACGGTTTTTAGTATAATTGAGGCCATTATAAAATTCTACATAATAGCGTGATGACCTTTAGAAATTATAAGTAAACTTGGAGCTCGATTGTGACTAGAGTTATTAATTTAAGGACGACTTTATTTGAGTGTGACCGTACTTATTTTTAATTTAAAATAGTAAGGCGTATATAGTTTAATTTATCCGCTATTTTGGTATCTCAATAAAGATTTTATACTTTAAATTATTACGAAGTGGACTTTAAGCCTAACTCAACCCCATAAAACCGACTCATAGGGTTGAGGTCTGCACCCATTTATATATTATGAAATGTCCTTATCTCTAGTCGATGTGGGATCTCCAACATACCCCTCACGCTGAGAGTTGAAAATGGTTCTGATACCATATTACGAAGTGGACTTTAAGCCTAACTCAACCCCATAAAACCGGCTCATAGGGTTGAGGTCTGCACCCATTTATATATTATGAAATGTCCTTATCTCTAGTCGATGTGGGATCTCCAACATAAATCAATCTAAATATTAGTTATATATAATCTTTAAAATAGTTACTATGACGTATCAAATTTACCGTACATATCAAATTAAAAGACAATAGCATTTTTTAAATTATAGGTGTATTTCAATTAAATTCATAGGGATAACAAAACTATTATAGTGTTTTATTTGGATCTATAAATTTATTCTTCTTGTATAAAGTTGTATAAAGAAAGTGACGAATTTGGTAAGAAAGAGTATTTGAATGAGAAGAGAAAGTCACCTTCTAGTCCCTCATGCAAACTGTGGATTAGGATGTCAACTGGAGGCAAGTGTAGGTTTTACTATATAAGCATAAGAAGTAAATATTTATCCTTTTTTATATTGAAGTAAATATTTTTTTTTTATATTTAATAGTATGAATTTTTTGTTTTATCCTTTATTTTCACCAAAAAATTGGTATACTTATACTCGTATTTGTACTTGTTTTCTCACTCTTTCAAATATTAATTGAATAATTTTTAAAAAATAAAAATTACAGTAAAAAAAACAGAATATTATCAAATATTCAATATCAAAAGGATATACATTTTTTTTTCAAATGTCAAAATATCAAGAAACAAATGATAATTGTATAAATATCAATATCAAATAACAAGTAGATATATGTCAAATAATTATAAAAAGAATAGAAATAATCAAATGTATGACCTAAAAATAAGTTACCAAACTAAGTGATGCAAACTGGTTTTTGCTCCATTCTTTTTCTTTTGAATTGTCTTTCGATGGAGTTGGATGTTGCCTTGCGGAAGTTGTGGCGAAGTGATATGAGGTGAATCCGTGAAGAAGGAAGTCTAGAAGAGGTGAGACCAACTCTTACAAGTGCCCAGTCTAGTCACAAGTAGATGTGTTAACACAAAGTGAACTTTAACAAGTAGAAGTGTCTCAAAAATTGGACAACAATTCTGTACTAAAATCAAAGTTGAACTCACAAGAGGTCTAACACACTTATTTATAGTGCTAAGGGCAGCCAAGGTTCATATTTTAACCCTAAAAGCTTTCCATTCCCATGGAGATAAATGATTTCCTCTCCTTGGATCAAATCCTTTCAAATTCGAGGTTGACAAGTGGTTGTTCTTTATTGAAGGGAAATCCTCTCCATTGAGGAGATTACAGGTGGATTCCTTGCATATGGTTAGGTGGACTCCTCACGCTTCCCATGCCATGCTTGGATGTCTCATGCTTCCACTTAGTCGCTTTATGCCTCTCTTTTACCCTAGATGGCCTTGGGTTGTATTGGGACCAATTATTCCCAATTGTAACCCAAAGTAGACTATATTTTCCTACTTACACCTGAAATCAAATCCTTGTTCAAGGACTCAATTAGTGAAATGGACCTACCATTTGTAGGCCCAATAAATGGGACGACTCTAGGAAGAAAGCATGCCTAGAATATATTCAAGAAAATCTCCATTCTAGAGAAGAACAACTAGAGCATTGAGCAACACACTACATGAAGAGTGGAACTCAACTAAGCTCAGCGGGGTTAAACTCTTATCATTTTGGGTCAAGCTTTAGTTTGAAAAATTGTACAGAGTAATGTATGTTTTATTTGGGCTTGTTTTTTGGCTAATTTCATGGGCCATGTATTGGGTTAGGGTTATCAAACCCTCTCAAGGCTTCTAGAAACCCTCACTACTAGAAAATTGTTGAATAATGACAGAATCAGTGATTGAAAAATGTGGTCACTATTAGTAACCAAATCAGTGACTAGAAGTTATTTTTATGATTTAATGAATGAATTAGTGACTACAAAATGGGTCACCAAAGCTAGTAATGCCTTCTCTATTCTAGGTTTAAAGTTTTTATTCTATTTTATGCATGGCTCAGAATACAAGACCTGAAAATGAAATTATATTCTACTATTTACAATTTTTACAAGGCTAAGAGAAAGAATGTCTTCAGGTGTCATCTATTTCCTTCTCTTCTCTTAGCTTGAGAAGTGGTGGCTAGATATGGTTGGATGGTCATCAATAAGATTTTTTCATACTTTTGAATTTTTTAAAAATAGATAGATTTTACAACATTTAGTGAGAAAAAAAGAAATTTGAATTGAGATTTTGAATCTTGGAAAAAATCATAAGAATTCTTGGATCACTTTTATTGCGGTGAATGTTTTTTATGAGTTTTCCATAACTTGATTATTTCTGCAGCAAAACTCAAGGGTTGTAGTTGTTGTTCCATTTCTATATCTTTTTTGTACTACTACGTGAAATGAGAAAATGTTTATAATTTATGTTCAGTGTAATGAGTATGAGGTTGAAGAATACTCTTATAGGATTCAAGAGGTGTGGAATCTCAATTAGTGTGGCTGGAAAACTGGATGTAGTTCTCGAAGAAGAGCGAACAAGTATAAAAATTGTTATCTAATCGTCTTTCTTTCCCTTTTTACATTTATGCATTGAATTCTTGAATTGATTCACTTGTTTTAAAATTTTTAAGAGATTGATATTTTGACTAGATAAAAATTTAATTGATTTATTTTTCAAATTTCTGTTAGTCAAATATTTTAATCGGTTGAACTTTTAATAACTTCATTCTAAACCATTTTTTAAATAAAATTTAAAGAAAGTTCAATTCATCCCACCTCTTAAACTCAACCTATTATTTTAACACAACTATGGTTGTAGGGGAACTGTCATTGTATCTAGTAGTCAATGGGATATTATGAACTTACTTTAATCATTGTGATTTCATTGCTCGAGTGGTCACTTGAGTGATATTCAAGTGCTTGAGCAAAGGACTCCAGTTTGGAAACCTTTTTCTTGATTTTTATATCGTTTAAATGATGGTATGTCATTTAAGTGACACGTGTAATCAACAACACCAGAAGTGAAATCTTAACCAAATTCAGGATCTTAATACGATTATGCCTATACATTTCAAATTCCATTCAAAACAAAACCTTGGCTCACTTTATGCCAATAACATGAATACCAAAATTATCTCCTCCTAAACTACTTCCTTTTATAAATGCTACTAAAATCAAAGACCAATTAAGGACCATACCATTTAAAAAAAGAAGTCAAGTTTGAACATAACATTGCAGACAATTTAGATTCATAGCAAAACCTCTATTTAACTTAATCCACTTCTCAATAAATAAAACCTTTACAGTAGTTCAATTTGACTGACATCTTTTTTGCTTAAAAAATTATACTAACTCAAGTTTCTATTTCACTTAATCATAATTGTAAAATAGGGAAATAAATTAAGGTGGGTTGAATTATGTTTTATTGGAAATTTTAAAAAGAAATTCAAAAACCTTGTGAATAGATCGTCCTCTTATTTAATATTTGATACAACAATTAAACTCAAAATTTAACTTAAAAGGCAAACATTGAAAAATATAAATGATGGTTTGTAGAACATATTTATACAAACACTAAAAACACAAAACAAGGTTAATTAAAAAATTTAAGCAAGAATAACTTAAATATTGTAAAAATACTTTTATATTGGTTTGTTTTTAATGAAGACTAATGTCTAGTTCTTAATTGAAAAAAAAGTTAGCTCTAGAAGGGGTTGAATAGAGCTTTAAAACTTCCTTGGAAGATTTTTGCAATACAACTTATTAGCACTTGTAGGGATCATATAATGATTTTATAAATAAAATCACAAAAGCCTTATAAAAAACTTTTAACAATGACCAAGAGATTTTGAGTACAAGTAATAGAAAAAGACATTACACACTTTGTTTTTATACTAGTTGACCCCTAACCTGGGCTATATAGAGTTCTCTAATGTTAATGACAAAGAGTTCCACTAAACAAACAATGTGTACAAGTTTTCTCACTATCCCTTCTAGCTTACAAGAGTACACAAAGTCTCTCCAGACTATCTATTAACCCCCCTATGTTTAAGCATGGATGCACAAAGTCGCTCTAGGTAAAGTACAAAAAGCATGTATCCAGGCTATACAAAAAAAAAAATTATTTATAAAGTTTACACTCGACCAAGTGGATATCAATTTCAAGCACTCCTTATTCTAAGAGATTTCTTCAGACAAGTGAAAGATTTACAAATATGAACTTTCTTGTCCAAAGTCATCTTGAAGACAATTTATCTAAACACTCTAAAGCTTTGACACAATCAAATTATGCATGTTTCGTTTTTGTCTTCAATCTTTCACATGCATGAAAAGCTTATATTATATAGGTCACACAAATATCCATTATAACCTAGTGCTTCTGCATTGCCCTTTATGTCAGAGCTTTCCAACACAAATGTTTGACTTTAAATTGTCACTTAACTGTTGTTCTCGCCAACAAATCTGGATTGGATCTTGGTGGTGGATTCTGGGCCAGCCTTTCAACACTGCCACTTTGCAATGCTTGAAAATCACAATGAGGGGAGCTCCACCTATTGAGAAGACTTCGACGATCAAGTCAGTGAGAGCATAAAAATATGAGTGTAGTGTGTAGTGTATGGAATGACACTTACCTTTGTTCAGGGTCTTAAGGCCCTTTTATAACACTCACAGATCCTCCTTCAGGAATTAGTAACCACATAATAATTTGTTAATACATTCCCTTTATTTTTAGGGGTGTTGATATCCATAGTATTGTCTCTGACTGTTTATATTTATTGAACTCATGATAAATAAATATAATTAACTGATTCAGAGTTAGTAACCACATAATAATTTGTTAATATATCCCCTTTATTTTAATGGTGTTGATATGAAGAGTATCGTCTCTGACTGTTTATATTTATTGAACTCATGATAAATAAATATAATTAATTGATTCAGAGTTAGTAACCACATAATAATTTGTTAACATATCCCCTTTATTTTAATGGTGTTGATATGAAGAGTATCGTCTCTGACAATTTATATTTGTTGAACTCTGATAAATATAATTAACTGATTCATTTATTGTTTAGTTCTTTTTTTTCGTTTCTTGTTATTTTTAAAGTGTTTAATGTATTTTCCAACTGTCAAGGTTGACCTCTTTCAGGGCCCTTAGGCTTGCTTTTATATGGGGTCGACTTTTATTTGTTGGGCCTAAGCTGTATGGGCCAAAAAGATGTGTTTAAGTGTTCTAGTCAGGACCCGAGCATGGCCGAGCAATACACAGCCCCTCACCCTTGAGCCGAGCAAAGTGAGGCGAAAAGGCTTACCTATGTATGTTATGAAAAGACGTTGGCTCAGAGAGTGGTTGGCTCACAATTTTCGAAGCATTCCTTGATGGGACGATTTTACTACAACGTTTTATGCTGCGTACACGTGTCTCATGATCAACGACTAGGGGATGGTGCCACTCTAAATTCTCTTTTTTGAAAAGCCAAAAATCCTTTCTTCAGCCCAAATTTTCATTTCATGCCTTCACACAGAACTCAGAGAGAAAAGAAAAACTTTCTTCTTACCACCCTCGTGCCACCATGCTTTGCCGTGAACCACTGTGAACCAGGTATGTTCTACCTTTCCTATCCTTTTTTGGACAGTTTTTTCAATATTATCTATGATTATGCCCGATTGTGCCTCATTATGCTTTGGTTGGTTTGTTTTACAAGATGTTTATGTTGAACTGTGTTTCGTATTTTATTGCTTTGTATGTCTTAGTTGCTTTAGAGATGGATTATGCTTCCTCTTACCCTTGGGCCAAAAAAGAGTTGAATAAAGAAACTTCTGTTTACACGAATCATTTAAAATCAAGGAGTTGAGGGAATCTGGGGAGGATGAACCTGTGTGTTGAGTCGTCCAACCCTGCTGGTCCATTGTGTTTCTTTTATACTACCATCTTTACCAAGATTATGTTGTGTCTTCCCCTTTCCGTTTGTCAAAAGAGTTTTTGACCAAGCTCAATGTGTCTCCCTCCCAGCTGCATCCGAACAGCTGGGCATTCATCCGAGCATTCGTTGTTTTGTGTTCCCATTTCGGCATTGCACCGAATGTGGATGTGTTCTTTTATTTTTTTTGAGTTTAAACATTCTGGTACACAATTATGGGTCTTGTTAAACAATGTGCCTAAAAGGGGTTTGCTTTCTGTACTGGACAGTAGTGCTCGTGTGCTCGAGACCTCCGTCCAAGTATTTGGGTATGGTCGACTCAGTTTTGGGCCCAAAGGGTGGGTCATGAGCTTGGCCTAATTTCATTGGTAAGCCTGACAGAGAATAATTAGAGAAGATAATAAGTTTGGTCATATGTTAATATAAAGTTGTTAGTTAAATATATATGTCGATATATTAAGTTGTTATAATAGAATATATGTGAATATATACAGAGTTGTTAGTTAAATAAATATACGCATGGAGTTGTTATAATGAATATATGGAGATATTAGTTATATGGTGAACACCCAAGAATAAAGGTGCATTAGATTCTCTTCTGTTGTTAGCACCGTGAGCAAAGGTGCCTGTATGCATAATATTTTTCTGTTATATATGCTTTCAGTTAAGATTAAAGGAGACAGAACAAAAGTGGAGCTCTCCATCCAGGTCAACCAGCGAGATCATTTGGCGCCCATCGTGGGTCTGATAAAACTTAATCCCACCCAAATTCGTGTTTGAGCTTTTCGACGTGATGAGAAATACTAGGCAAGAACCGCTGGGACCTAGAGGAAGTGATGCCCCCATCTTACAACAACTCATGGAAACCATGAGGGCTCTCCATGAGGCCAACGAGTAGTATAAACAAGATCAAGAACGAATCCGAGAGGAAGCCAAAGCTGAGCAAGTACTTTTACAAGATCGGTTGATCATAGAGATCGAGGCCTCCTGGGTAGCCAACGAGGAATTTTGCAAGTCCAATGAGAACTTACGTAAAAATCTACACCAACGTGACCGACGTTCCATCAGGGAACGAGATCTGAACTTGCCTTTGAGAGATAGTCCCAAGCCATTTTCGCAAGCGATCATGATGAGCTTGTGCTACCTCATTACAACACACCCAAGATTGCCTCTTTCACAAGGAGAGAGGACCCTGAAAATCATCTCACTACATTAAATGCTCAGATGATTGTCTCTGGAGGAACGAATGTCATCCGTTGTAAGATGTTCATGAGTACTTTTATAGGTACAACCCTACAATGGTTGAGTGGGCTTCTTGATGGTCACATCACCTCTTTCGCTCAGATCTCCAGATTATTTAGAAAAAATTTCTCAGTCAAAAAGGTCAAGCCTCCTAAGTTGTATGACCTTTTCAACGTAAGGCAGAGGGAGGAAGAGTTGTTGAAGGATTATTTGAATAAATTTTGGGCGCTTACGGTAAGACTCCAAACGCATGATGAAGACGTGATGGTCACCACTTTCGTACAAGGGATCACGGCGGGACCATTCAGCGTGTCGTTGATCAGAAATCCGGCGGAGACATTTTCAGAGATACGAGAACGAGTTGTTGCTCACATCAAAGTAGATGAGAGAAAGAACGACAGTCGCATTTAAGGCAACCTAGGCCTAAGGAAAGCAGTCGAGTTCGCCCCTTGCGAGTCAACGAAACCTCGACCGAGAAGAGAACGAACATGGGGTACGTGCCATACGTATCCAAGAGGGACGAGCCCAAGACAAAATACAATGATGAGTCAGATACTTGGCCCAAATTCTGAGTCTCCTACAAAGAATTGTTGAGTTTGTCAGGTGTATCAAACAAGCTGAAGTTGCCCCATAAGACAAATCGGAATCTAGGATCACAAAGAGATGCCTGGTGTGAGTTCTACAAAGCATTTGGGCATAATGTCGAGTGATGCATAGCTTTGGGCCACCAACTAACTAGCTTGGTGAAGGAAGGGTTTCTGAAGGAGTATCTTAAGGCTGACCAGGGAGAGCCAAAGGGAGAAGGCGCTCTCAGGGACCAAGTACATGAGACACCGATTCATGGAGAGTTGAACACCATCTCGGGAGGATTTTCAGGAGGAGGATACTCTACTTCCAAGCGTAAGCGATATGCGCAAATAGTCATGTCCCTGGAGGGGAGGAGACCTTATTATCCCATGAAAGACGTGGTTCCTTACGAGAATGATCCAGTGGTGCTATCTATCGTCACAGTAGGAAGGAAGGTGCACAGAGTCTTAATTGATCAAGGGAGCTCGGCTGATATGATGTAGTGGGGAACATTCTCTAGCTTGTAGTTGTCCCTTAACCAGCTGAGACCATACGATGGGTGCTTGGTTGGCTTCGCGGGAGATCAAGTAGAAGTACGAGGTATGTTGAGCTTAAAAACGACCTTCTCTGACAACATCACAGCTAGAACGATCACCATCAGGTACATCGTTGTTATCGCGTCCTCCGCTTACAATTTGGCATTGGGACGACCTTTCTTGATTAGATTGGGTGCAGTGGCCTCAACGATCCATATGAAGATGAAGCTACCTTCTTCTGAGGGAGGAGTGATTACCATTAAGTCCGACCAGAAGACAACGCAAAAGTTCTACAAGAGTATCCTAAAGAATAGAAGACGAACTTACGCAATCACTGTTCAGGCAAGAGAGCTCGAATGGACTGCGTAGGCAAAAGTTGTCAACAAGAGGCAACTGGATTTGTTAGAAAGGTCTAGGGAAACGAGATAAAAGGGAAGAACTTTAAGCTCGACACCTCGTTGGGAAAAGAGCTCGAAGATAAGATAACCAAGGTGATATCGAGGCACATGGATGCTTTTGCATGGTCATCTGCGAACATGCCTGGGATAGATCCAGACTTTTTATGCCATAAGCTTACCATGAATGAAAAGGTTAGGCCAGTGGTCCAGGGGAGGAGAAATTTCAACGAGGATAAGCGCCTCGTCATTCGAGAAGAGACTCAAAAGCTTTTGAATGCTGACCACATAAGGGAAATCCAATACCCTTAGTGGTTGGCTAATGTTGTGTTGGTAAAGAAGGCCAATGGGAAGTGGAGAATGTGCATCGACTTCACCAACCTGAACAAGGCCTGTCCCAAGAATTCTTATCCGTTACCAAGCATAGACTCCTTGGTTGATAGTGCCCCGGGTTGTCAGTTGTTGAGCTTTCTAGATGCATTCTCGGGGTATAACCATATTGGCATTCACCTAAAGGATGAGAGTAAGACGTCCTGTGTGTGGACCAAAGAATGCGAGGAAGCCTACACCAAGTTGAAGGAGTACTTGGACAGTCCCCCTGTTCTTAGTAAGCCGATCCTAGGTGTACCGACCAGTCCTCGGTCATCGGTGTCAGAGAAAGACCTTAAACATCGGCGCCAGAGAAAGACATCAAACATCGGACATCGGTGTCTGATAGTAATGGTGGGCCACGTAAGGTGGGCCCCAGAAATCATATCAGATACCAGTTACACACCCACATATAAGAGAAGACCTAAGTCACGAGAAGATCATGCATGGGGTGTATATGGTACATTCGGGTACGACACGAGCAAGTGTTCCTTGGAGGCGCTAAGGCCCGTTAGGGTTAGG
Source organism: Phaseolus vulgaris (assembly GCF_051622355.1). NCBI lineage: Eukaryota > Viridiplantae > Streptophyta > Magnoliopsida > Fabales > Fabaceae > Phaseolus > Phaseolus vulgaris. The sequence goes on along the minus strand of NC_143498.1, from coordinate 23,556,717 downwards.
GTGTCTAGGGAAAGACTGCATGCATGACACGTGAATACTTAGGGCACACATAGAACAGATGATGCCACAAGCGCTGGTATGTGAATAGGTACCTTGGCGGCTACACTGTTAAGTCTTTGCACTCCAAAAAAGGGAAGTCCTATGCGCCAAATTGTGTGATAACGGCGCAAGGGCATTCTCCCAGAAACCCTAGATATGGGTAATAGAACAGAAGTAACCCTAGTTATGACCTATATAAAGGTGGTAAGAACCCTAGCACGGTACACCATTTCTAAGACTGAAACTACTTTATACACTTACTGTTTCTTTGCCCCCAGTACTTACTTGAGCGTAGGAGTGCAAACGGCCGCCAAGGCACCCTTTGTCTTTGCAGGTGAAAAGTTTTTCAACCCAAGGAAGTTTGATTCTCAGGTAGAGATAGGCGCCCATCGTGGGGCCCGATAAAACTAGATTCCACTCACAATCGTGTTAAGAGCTTACCAACAATATGAGGAGTACGAGGTAAGGATCATTCGCGACCGAAGGAGGGGAGAACGTTACCTTGCAACAAATGACGGAGAGCATACATGCCCTTCAGCAGGCGGTAACGGCGTCTAGGGTCGACCAAGATCATTTCTAGGTTGACCTAGCCGCGTCACAGGCAAGCAATGAAAAGTTGCGCAGAACCAATAAGGAATTGCGCAGGAGTTTGCAACAGGCAGGGGAGCGCGCAGTGTATGAGTGTGCCCCACCCATACCAACTAGGGCACACCCCATGTCGTTCTCTCAGGCAATCATGGACACTGTGATACCAACCACTTCCATGGGCCCGAAGTTCACCTTCACAGGTGTAAAGGACCTAGAGGCTCACCTCACTGTGTTCCACACCCAGATGATGCTTTCAGGAGGTTTTGATGTTGTGTACTGCAAGCTATTTATGAACACGTTGGCAGGCGCAACGTTGGATTGGTTCTTCCTTCGACCAATTCTCAACGTTGTTCAGAGGACAGTACCTTGTCAACAGGGTCCCCCCTTTGATCTCTTACGATGTCTTTGACATAAAGCAATACCAGGGAGAGTCCTTGAAAGAGTTCTTAAACAGGTTTGGGGTCCAAGTGGTGAGGCTAAACACCAAGGATGAAGCCATGACAGCGCACGCCTTCACCAAAGAAGTGCTACCAGGGTCCTTCAGCGACTCACTGATTAGATGTTTCCCGAAGACGTTATGCGAGATCAGACGTCGGGCTATGGCGCACATCGTCGCGGAAGATCGGGTCATAGAAAAAAGCAGTAGCGTTGGCCCTGTCCGACCTCGAGCAACAGGTCGACCTCAACCCATGAGGGTGCATGAGGTGACAACAGAGAAGTAAGACTCGGGAAAGCAGCAACCATATGAGACAAGGAAGCCCCAGACCAGGGCATGAACGAGGGAAGACGCGCCCCCCAAACACAATTTTTGAGTAGAGCTCAAGGAACTGATCGCTATTCCTAACATAGCGGAAAGATTGAGGCCACCCCCGAAGACTAACAAAAGGTTGGGGCTCAGCAAGAACGCTTGGTGCGAATTCCACCAAGCATATGGCCACGCCATACGCAACTGCTTGTCACTAAGGTACCAGTTGGATGAACTAATGAAGAACAGCTTCTTGAAGGACTACCTCCAACCCACAGGGACTCAGGCGTCAGCAGCACCAGGAGGTGATCAGGGGCACGAGTTGCCCATTAATGGTGAAATCAACACCATCTCTGGAAGGTTCTCAGGAGAAGGATGCACCGCCTCCCAGCAGAAGAAGTATGCACGAAAGGTGATGGCAGTAGAGGTACAGGAGGCAGATCAAACTCCCGATGTCGACCTCGTCTTCACCAAGGCTGACCACTAGGACGTCGTTCCGCATGACAATGATCTGATGGCTATTTTGGTAGTGATAGTAGGAAGGAGGGTGCATCGCGTCCTCGTGGACCAGGGAAGTTCGGTCGATGTGATGTTTTGGTCGACCTTCAATAAGCTGTAGTTGTCTCTAGACCAGTTGAGACCATATACCGGTTGCTTGTATGGTTTCGCTGGAGACCAAGTATAAGTGCGTGGACACATAGAGCTAAGGGCGTGACAGATGGCACAACTTCACGCACTGCAAACATCAGGTACCTCATTGTTAACGCTCCCTCGACCTACAATATGCTTCTGGGTAGACATGCTTTGGACAGGATTGGAGCGGTGGCCTCTACGAGGCACATAAAGATGAACCAGATTGCCAAAATCATATCACGATACCTGAATGGTTTTGTATGGTCTGCCTCAGACATGCCTAGCATAGACCTTGACTTCCTGTGTCATCGTCTCACCATGGACCTGCAAGTCCAACCTGTTCCCTAGAGAAGAAGAAAGTTCAATGACGAGAGGCTTCAGGACGTCAGAGAAGAGACACAGAAGCTGCTAAGTGTTGGCCACATCAGGGAGATTCAGTACCCTGAGTGGTTGGCAAACGTGGTGTTGGTGAAGAAGGCTAGTGGAAAATGGAGAATGTGTGTCGACTTCACATACCTCAACAAGGCCTGTCCGAAGGACTCCTACTCGTTGCCTAGTATTGGTAGACAGTGCATCTGGTTGCAGACTACTCAGCTTCCTGGACGCCTTTTCTGGTTACAATCAGATCAGGATGCATCCTAGGGATGAATGCAAAATAACGTTCATAACAGAGCTCTCTTGCTACTGTTATAAGGTGATGCCCTTTGGGCTTTAAAATGCAGGTGCGACCTACTAGAGGCTAATGGACAGAGTGTTAGCGCCCATCATAGGGCGAAATGTCCAAGCATATGTAGACGACATGGTGGTAACCTCCCAGCAGAGGGAGTAGCACGTGGCAGATTTAGAAGAGCTATTCACCACGATAGCTAAGTACATATTGAAGCTAAACCCCTAGAAGTGTGTGTTCAGGTTAGAAGCGGGCAAGTTCTTGGGTTTCCTACTCACTGAGCGTGGGATAAAGGCAAATCCTAAGAAGTGCGCTGCAATCATAGGAATGAGGAGCCCGATCTCAGTGAAGGAAGTGCAACAGCTGACAGGGCGGATGGTCGCTTTGTCCAGATTTTTGTCAGCTGAAGGGGACAAAGTTCACCCCTATTTTCTGTGCCTAAAGAGGAATAGCAGGTTCGTATGGACCAAGGAGTGTGAAGAGGTGTTCCTCAAGTTGAAGGAGTACCTGACCAGTCCACCAGTGTTATGCAAGCCACAGATGGGTACCCCGCTTCGCTTGTACTTTGCAGTCACTGATCGGGCGATTCGTTCGGTCCTTGTTCAGGAATAGAACCAGGTACAGAAGCCGATTTCCTTTGTGAGCAAAGTATTGCAGGGGCCTGAGGTGAGATACTAGGTCATTGAGAAAGCGGCCCTGGCAGTAGTGTTCTCAGCGCGAAGGCTTCGCCACTACTTCTAGAGCTTTACAGTGATAGTGATGACAGACCTTCCCATTCGCAAGGTCTTGCAGAAGCCAGATGTGGTAGGAAGAATGGTGCGTTGGGCAGTAGAGCTATCAGAGTTCAACGTGCAGTATGAGCCCAGAGGCCCTATCAAAGGTATAACTCTCCTCGGCAGCCACGCACCAAGAAGGAGCAGGCTTCAAATGAGTACTCTCTGTAGACAGTTCCTCCAACCAACATGGTAGTGGGGCTGGCGTCATCTTGGAAGGACCAAATGGGCTATTGATTGAGCAGGCTCTACAGTTCGCTTTCAAGGCTAGTAACAATGTAGGCAGAGTATGAGGCCCTGATCGCTGGAATGCTATTGGCTAAGGAGATGGGTGCGAAAGGTTTGCTGGCGAAGAGTGACTCCTTGTTAGTCACAGGTCAGGTCATAGGAGAATACCAAGCTAAAGACCCTCAGATGGCCGCATACCTAGAGTACGTCCGCAGAGAACATAATGCCCAGAGCTGACTTGCTAGCAAAGCTCTCCAATTCAGGCAAGGGGGCAGACAGAGGACAGTCATTCAGGAGACCCTGAGGACACCTCGAAGTGCCACAAATAATGCAACAAAAGTCCAACAGATCAACACCTCGGAAGGGGTGAAGAGGAGTCATCGGTCGTTGAGTCAGGAGACGTTGAAGACACCCAAAATAAGCACGTACCCAGTTTCTAGGGAGAGGTTGTTGCATGTTTTCCTAGTCGAAGGGGGCGAAACCTGGATGACACCCTACAAACGCTACTTTGCTTATGGGATACTCCCGCTGGAGTCTAGAAAGGCTAGAAAAATAGGAAAAATTCGAGCAAGTACACCTTGATCGATGGAAAGTTGTTTAGATATGGATTCACTCACCCTATCCTGGCATGTGTAAACGGTGAGCAGTGCACGCGCATTATGGCAGAACTCCATGAAGGGATATGCGAGAGTCACATCGGTGGTCGAGCTCTCGCATCGAAGACTATTCGCGCAGGATATTATTGGCCAACCATGAGGGAAGACTGCACGGGGTACGCATAGTGGTGTAAGAAGTGCCAACAACATGTTGACTGGCACAAGGCGCCTCCAGAGGAACTTAGATCGATCTATAGTCCATGGTCGTTTCATACTTGGGGGATCGACATTCTGGGGCCTTTCCCTTTAGCAGTGCGGCAGATGAAGTACCTCGTGGTTGCCATAGAATACTTCACAAAGTGGATAGAGGTTGAGACAGTAGCGCAGATCACAACCCACAAGATCCAACACTTTGTGTGGAAGAACATAGTATGCCGCTTTGGAATCCCAAAACGGTTGGTGTCTGGCAATGGCACCCAGTTTGCAAGCCAACAATTGGGCAAGTTATGTACACAAATGGGAATAAAGCAGGTATTCGCATCAGTCGAACACCCCCAGATGAACAGGCAGGTCAAGTCCGCCAACCGAGTTCTGCTCAGAGGTTTGAAGAGAAGGCTGGAGAAGGTCAAAGGGACTTGGGAAGAGGAAGTTCTTAGAATTGAGTGGGCTTACCACACTACTCTCCACTCCACTACCAAGGAAACGTCCTGTAGAGATCCAATGAAGAGTCCAATGAAGAAAGAAAGGTGAACCTGGATCTACTGGATGAAGTAAGGGAGGAAGCAAGAATCAAGGATGAAGCTTTGAAGAGAAGGGTGAAGTACTGTACCGACCCGTCTTCGGGCGTTGACCAAAGTCAACATGTGGTAGGACCCACCAGGGGCTCCAAGAAGAAAAGTCAATATGTTGACCGCCTTGAGTGTCGCCAGGTTTGGGCGTTGCCAGAAATCGGCGTCGCCAGCTTTGGGCGTCGACAGGTTTAGGCGTCGCCCACCTCGAAGGCGTCACCAGTTGTCCTGAGAACGTGCTTTGGCCTAGATGATGTCACCCCCCGATACCCACAGGTAGGAGCGACTATAGAGAGGGCGGCAGGGAGTGAGGCAGCACGGTAGGGGCCTGGAGGCCTCGAGCCTCGGTATGTCAGGAAGTAAACATAGCTAAGAAATATGGATTTGAAGCCACACCCTCAGTACCAGTAAAGAGGGACCCCTGTCCACGGCTTACCCGCGCATGAGGTGTAGGAATGCGACAGAACGCACCACCGTTGATGACCTCTAGAGCAGATACGACCTGTAAGAGGCCACGCCCCAGAGGACCATCTACATGCAGGGTACGTGGGTGGTTCAGGGGACTCCCAGGGGAAGTGACTCAGAAACGGGTGCATCAGTTGGCCCCCATGCAGTCCCCCCTGGGCGCGCCAACACTCCAACAGAGCTACCACACGCGCTAGGATACTCCTAAGTCTGGAATACAACGTTGGGAGGTACGCTCTCGAAGTGAGCTTAAGGCAGGGAAGCCACGTGGCAGAAACACCAACAATGGTATATAAGGCACAAAGAGAAACAGCATAAGGTACGTTTTCCAGATACTCTGTCATTTGGAAAACTGTAGGAACTTGTCAACTTGAGAGATAATAGGAGAGAATTCAGTTACGCACCTCCAGAGCACGGTTGTTGCCCTGTTCTGATACGGAGGTACACGGTGTTTTCTTCCTCGTTTACTGACTTGAGCGTCGGAGTGCAAACGGCTGCGAGCGCTCCATTTGTCCCTGTGTTGCAGGAAATCTTCACAGGAGGAGGAGTAGACTCGAAGGTCCGCGTTCCATCGTTGGAAGATATGCACGAAGGTGCTCGAGTTTCTGGCAGGAACATTTGGCGCCCACCGTGAGGCTCGTTCTAAAACGTTTATCCCATCGCAGGTTGTTGGAGGCTCAGTAGCGAGTTCTGTAGAGGTTTCTCAAGAATCTTGCAAGAAACACTATTCATCTTGGAGGTTTCTTTCAGTTTCACCGTTCGTTCGTGGTTTCGTTCAGTTCTACCGTTTGTCTTCCCGTTTCCCTCAGTTTGCACCGATTGTTCTCGTTTTCGCTCGGTTTTCACCGAAGGATTTTCCAAGAAACGCAGCAGCAGTTCAAGGTTGCGAAGAATGAGGACGACAAGGCAGAGTTCGACGCGTGCTGAGAGTGATGACATGATCATGCAGCAAGTCATGGAGATGATGCAAGGCCTACAAGAGGCGATGGCGGCATCAAAGGCTGAGCAAGAGCCCATATAGGTGGATCTTGCGGCGTCGCAAGCGAGGAATGAAGAGTTATGTCGCGCAAACGAGGAGTTACGCCGCGGGTTGCGCAATCACCCGGGAAGTTGTGAAGGAGAGGACTGTGAGTGTTTCACGCCACCTAAGGAGTTCCCCATGCCGTTTTTGCAGTCCATCGTGGAGGCGGTAATTCCTCATACTTTCATAGGTCCTAAGGTGACGTTCACGGGGATGGAAGATCCCGAGGCGCACCTCATTGCGTTTCACACGCAGATGATGCTGGTTGGCGGCTCCGACACCGTGAGGTGCAAGCTCTTCATGACGGTTTATGGATGGCAATGGACTGGTTTATCAGCCTTCCAGACGGTTGTATAACTTCCTTTGCGCAGCTTTCGCAACTGTTTAAGGAGCAGTACATCGCGAACCGGGCTCCCCCGCCGGTGTCGTACGATCTCTTTGATGTGAAGTAGTATCAAGGAGAGACGTTGAAAGAGTATATCAATCGCTTCGGGGCGCAGGTGGTAAAGGTTGGCACCACAGAAGTGCCCATGATTGTGTACGCATTCAGGAAGGGGATATGCCCTGGACCTTTCTGCGAATCAATCATCAGAAACCGGCCCGAACCTTTGCAGAGATTAGGCGTCGCGCAGTGGAGCACATCACCACGGAAGGAGAGGTGTGTGAGAAGCGTGCGAGCTTTGCACCAACACGCCCAAGAGCGCAGTCGCGTGCACAGCCCGCCAAGGTGAACGAGGCCACGACTGGGAAGTGAGGTCAGGATAGGAAGCACCCCTACGAGGCGAGGAAGCCCCAGACGAGGAAGCGTAAGGGGAATAGGCCGATGAGGCACGATTTCGTGGTGGAGCTTAAAGACTTGATTGTTGTGCCTAACATAGCGGATAGGCTGAGGGCCCCTGTAAAGACTGATAAAGTGTTTGGACCTCACAAGGACGCATGGTGCGAGTTCCACCAGGCGTTCGGACATCACATCAACAACTGCTTGGCACTGGGCCATTAGTTGGATGAGCTGGTGAAAAGTGGGTTTCTGAAGGATTATTTGGCCGGGTCCTCTACGGCCGCGGCCCTGGCGGTACCCGAAGAGGATCAGGCTCATGAGATGCCCATCCACGGGGAGATCCACACCATCTCTGGTGGATTCTCAGGTGGGGGGTGCACAGTGTCACAACGTAAGAGGTATGCACGTTCTGTGATGTTCGTGGTTGGGCAAGTGGTGGTGGACGACCCGGTGGACGTTGACCTCGCCTTTACAAGGGCTGACCTTCACGACGTCGTCCCCCACGACAACGACCCCGTAGTGATTTCATTTGTGACTGCGGGTAGGAAAGTGCACAGAGTGCTTATGGACCAAGGGAGCTCCGCGGATGTGATGTTCCTATCCACATTCAATAAGCTGCATTTGTCCCCTGATCTGCTGAGGCCGTATACAGGGTACCTATATGGTTTCGCTGGGGATCAGGTCGAGGTGCGGGGGTACCTGGAGCTGAGAACGACGTTCACAGATGGCACCGCATCTCGCACCGAGAGCATCAGGTACTTAGTGGTAAACGCCAATTCAGCCTACAACATCTTATTGGGAAGGCTTGCATTGAATAGGCTAAGGGCAATGGCCTCTACGCGCCACATGAAGATGAGGTTGCCAGATCTTAGTGGTCGGATGACCGGAGCCAGTTGAGAACGTTGTCGAGAGGCAGATAGGTGGCAGAACTTTTCGCTTGGGGCGACGCCTGAGTCAAGAGGAGCAGGACCAGGTGGCGGTCGTCATTTCACGCCACCTAAACGCTTTTGCATGGTCCGCCTCGGACATGGCCGGCATTGACCCGGATTTTATATGCCATCATCTAACCATGGACCCCAAGGTTCGTCCAGTACGGCAAAAAAGAAGAAAGTTTAATGAGGAGAGGCGCCTCGTCGTGCAGGAGGAGACGAGGAAGTTGCTGAGCGCCGGGCACATCAGGGAGATCCAGTACCCCAAGTGGTTGGCCAATGTGGTCCTGGTGAAGAAGGAGAAAGGGAAGTGGAGGATGTGTGTGGGTTTTACGGACCTAAATAAGGCGTGCCCTAAGTACTCGTACCCTTTACCCAGCATCGACGCATTGGTAGATAGTGCTTCGGGGTGAAAAATGATGAGTTTCTTGGATGCTTTTTCAGGGTACAATCAGATCAAGATGCATCCCCGTGACGAGAGCAAAACGACATTCATGACCGAGACATGTTGTTACTGCTATAAGGTGATGTCGTTTGGGCTGAAGAACGCGAGCGCCACCTACCAAAGGGTGATGGATAAGGTCCTTGCAACCATGTTGGGTAGGAATATGCAAGCATATGTTGACAATATGGTGGTGACCTCACATGAGAGGGAGCGGCACACAGCTGATTTGGAATAGTTGTTTACCACTATAGCCAAGTACCGCCTCAAGCTGAACCTTGAGAAGTGCGTCTTTGGGGTCGAGGCGGGTAAGTTCCTGGGATTCATGCTCACTGAGCGGGGAATAGAGGCGAACCCCGATAAGTGTGCAACAATCATCGCCATGAGGAGCCCAGCCTCGGTAAAGGAACTACAGCAGTTGACGGGGCGCATGGCAGCCCTGTCAAGGTTCGTATTTGTTGGTGGAGATAAGGGCCACCCATATTTCCAGTGCCTGAAGAGGAACAGCCGCTTCGTAAGGACAGAGGAGTGTGAGACAGCTTTCCTCAAGCTGAAGGAGTACCTGGCGGCGCCTCCTGTGTTATGCAAGCCACAGACAGGCGTGCCCCTCCGTTTGTATTTCGCAGTGACGGAGTGGGCCATCAGCTCTGTGCTGGTTCAAGAGCAGGATCAGGTGCAGAGGCCTATATACTTCGTGAGCAAGGCCTTGCAGGGCCCGGAGACGAGGTATCAATCTTTGGAGAAAGCGGCCCTGACAGTAGTATTCTCTGCCAGGAGGCTTCACCACTATTTCCATAGTTTTACGGTGGTGGTGATGACGGATCTCCCCATCCAGAAGGTGTTGCAGAAGCCAGATGTCGTTGGGAGGATGGTTTGCTGGGCGGTGGAGCTATCAGAGTTCGATATAGTATACGAGCCCAGGGGATCCATCAAGGGACAGATCTATGCAGATTTCGTCGCAGAACTATCACCGGGAGGCGCCCTGTTCGAGGTAGAATTTAATTCCCAGTGGTTGTTATTTGATGTGAATGTAACTACAAGAACACATGATTCTTGACATTCTTAGGAACAACTTGAGCTGGATTTGAAAAGGAACTTTACTTTAGAATTGGATCAATGTTCTAAATTCAAGAACTCACCAAAACTAAGCACCAACCAAGACTCATATTGAAGTCCATGTATTGTCAAATTGAATCAAAACAAAAGGAAGGAAGAACAAGAATTAAAACTGGACAGAATTAAGAAACTAGCTACTGAACCGAAAAAGAAACAAAGAACAAAGCTGGAAAACAGAATGTAAATGGTAGAAAATGAAGGAAGCACATTAGGAAATGAAACTACCGAATGGAAAAATTGAAGAAAGGAAAGAAGACACTTATATGAAGATGCTTGCTGGATTTTGAGGATTGGAAGAAGCCATTCACGCCACTTGGAACCTTGAACCAAGATAAGTGATGGAGCGCCACCACTTGAAGCTCACCATAGCTCACAAGATAAGGCAAAGAAGAGGAAGACTCAAAAACTCACAAATTCTCTCCCAAATTGAGTATAGTCTCTCTACTATAAAATTCCAATCTGCATTGTACAAGCTAAGCACCTTTATTTATAGCCTAGAGGTGCTGAAAATGCAAGCTAAATGGCACACAAATGCAATGAAATTCGGTTTGGCACCCCCTAGGCTCCTATCTACACTCCCCCCTAGACTCCCTTACTACTTACACCTTTTTATTACACTCACACCCCTATTCTACAAAAGAAATAAGAAGAGCCATTTATTATACTCTTGTCCCAAAGCTCTTGCCATGCTCCTAGTAATTCGTTGGGCTTGGGCCCCTTGTTGGGCTTGGACCCCTTGATGGGCTTGGGCCCCTTGTTGGGCTTGGGCTTCATGGCCTAGAGCATCCTCTACTTGGTTTCCATCATACTCCCCGGGTTGGTGAGAATTCGTCCACGAATTTGGGAAACCTGCAGCAAAAGGAGTGAGATCAGTAACATTGAAAGAATTACTACCAAGATAAGTAGAGGGCATATCTAACTCATAGGCATTATCATTAATCCTCTTAATGACTTGGAAAGGGCCATCACCACGAGGCATAAGTTTGGACTTCCTTAGATAAGGAAATCTATCCTTTCTCAAATGAAGCCAAACCCAATCACCGGGCTCAAAGATTAATGCCTTTCTCCTTTGGTTGGCAGTGTCAGCATACTTACCAACTTTCTTCTCAATTTGTAACTTGATGCGGTTATGCAAATCTTTAACAAAAGATGCCTTTTCAAAACCGTCTTTGCATAGAACCTCATCAAGGACAGGAATGGGAAGAAGATCTAGAGGTGTGAGGGGATTAAACCCATAAACAACCTCAAAAGGAGAATGGTTAGTGGTGGAATTCACTACTCTATTATAGGCAAATTCAACATGAGGTAGTAAATCCTCCCAAGCCCTTGGATTCCCGGAAATAAAGCATCTTAATAATTGACCCAAAGTTCTATTAACCACTTCGGTTTGACCATCAGTTTGGGGGTGGCAGGTAGTAGAAAACAGAAGTTTGGTGCCAAGTTTCCCCCATAAGGTCCGCCAAAAGTGACTTAAGAACTTAGAATCCCTATCAGATACTATACTTCTAGGAAGTCCATGCAAACGAACAACTTCCTTGAAGAAGAGATTTGCAATATGGCATGCATCATCCACTTTGTGGCATGGAATAAAATGAGCCATTTTAGAAAAACGGTCCACTACCACAAAGATGGAATCCTTACCCTTCGATGTCTTGGGTAGTCCTAAGATAAAATCCATAGAAATATCAACCCAAGGCATTGTAGGGATAGGAAGAGGGGTATATAAACCATGGGGTTGGACCTTAGATTTAGCCGTCCTACATGCTATACATCTATCACAGAAGGTATGTACGGATTTGCGCATGTGAGGCCAAAAGAAATGTTCATGCAATGTTTCTAAGGTCTTAGCTACCCCAAAATGTCCCATAAGCCCACCCTCATGAGCCTCTCTAACAAGAGATTGTCTAATGGATCCTTGGGGAACACAAAGTCTTTTTCCTTTGAAAAGAAAACCATTATGTAAGAAAAAGTCTTTGTGACCTCCCTTGGAACACTCTTGATAGATTAGAGAGAAATCTAAGTCATCATGATAAAGTTCCTTTATGTGATCAAAACCTAAATATTGAACATTTAAAACATTTAACAAGGTATATCTTCGTGAAAGAGCATCGGCCACTACATTAATTTTACCTTGTTTATGTTTGATCACATAAGGAAATTGCTCAATAAACTCCACCCACTTAGCATGTCTCTTATTAAGCTTGCTTTGGCTTTTTAAATATTTAAGGGACTCATGATCACTATGAATCACAAATTCCTTTGGAAAAAGATAATGTTGCCAATTTTGCAAAGCTCTAACAAGAGTATAAAGTTCTTTATCATAAGTGGAGTAATTGAGATGACTCCCTTTGAGTTTCTCACTAAAATAAGCGATGGGGTGTCCTTCTTGAAGGAGGACGGCCCCAATGCCTATATTAGAGGCATCACACTCTATTTCAAATGTCTTAGCAAAATTAGGAAGGGCTAGAATGGGGGCTTTAGTTAATTTATCCTTCAAAGTTTGAAAAGCGTTTTCTTGCTCTTGTCCCCACTTAAAAACCACATCCTTCTTTACTATGGCATTTAAAGGTGCGGCAATTGTACTAAAGTCTTTCACAAACCGCCTATAAAAACTAGCAAGGCCATGAAAGCTTCGTACTTCATTAACATTGGTGGGTGTTGGCCAATGTTGAATTGCTGCAACTTTTGTTTGATCTACATGCACCCCTTTATGACTAACCACAAACCCTAGGAAGTCTATATGATCTAATGCAAAGAAACATTTAGCATGGTTAGCATACAACTTCTCCTTCCTAAGGGTTTCTAGAACTTGTCTAACATGTGACTCATGATCTTCTAAGGACAAGCTATATATAAGAATATCATCAAAGTAAACCACAACAAACTTGCCAATGAATGCTCTTAAAACATGATGCATGAGTCGCATGAAGGTACTAGGAGCATTAGTCAAGCCAAAAGGCATGACCAACCACTCATATAAACCAAATTTGGTCTTAAAAGCGGTTTTCCATTCATCACCATGTTTAATTCGAATTTGATTGTAACCACTCTTAAGATCAATTTTGGAAAATATTTTAGACCCATGTAATTCATCCAACAAGTCATCTAACCTAGGAATGGGATGCCTATATTTGATGGTGATGTTATTTATAGCGCGACAATCCGTACACATCCTCCATGTCCCATCCTTTTTAGGGACAAGTATGACAGGCATAGCACATGGGCTCATGCTATCTTGTACCCACCCCTTAGCTAATAAATCCTCAACTTGTCTTTGAATTTCTTTGGTCTCTTGGGGATTGGTCCTATATGCAGGGCGATTTGGTAAAGAAACCCCGGGCATGAAGTCTATTTGGTGTTCAATCCCTCTTAGAGGTGGTAAGCCTTTAGGAGGATCTTGAAACACATCTTCATATTCCTTTACCAAATGGTCCAAACATGTGGGACTATCTTTAGCCGACTCATATTCAATAGGTCTAGGAATAGCTAAAAAAATAGGCTTGTGAGTAACTATTACCTTTTGAACTTGTTGGGAAGATATGAGAAGGCTTCTCTTGGAATTTTTAATTTCTTTTTCTTTCTCTCTCTTTTCTCTCATTTTGATTTGGTCCTCATGTACCTCTTTTGGAGAGAGAGACTTGAGAATGACTTTGTGTCCATGGAAGTTAAAAGAAATTTTGTTGGTAAAGCCATCATGAAAATTTTTTCTATCAAATTGCCATGGCCTACCTAAAAGGATATGAGTAGCTTCCATTGGAACAACATCACACAAGACCTCATCTTTATATTTGCCAATGGAAAATGTAATGAGGACTTGTTTGTTCACCACTATCTCACCCACCTCACTCAACCATTGTAACTTGTAGGGCTTGGCATGAGAGATGGTAGGCAATCCAAGTTTGTCTACCACTCTTGTGCTTGCCACATTTGCACAACTCCCCCCATCCACAATCAAAGAGCAAACTCTATCATTAATAAGACACCTTGAATGAAAAATATTTTCTCTTTGAGTTTCATCAAAAGGTTTTAACACTTGTCCAAGCATGCGTCTTATTACTAATAGGTCACCCTCATGTGGGCTTTCACTTTCACTCTCACTTGGGGATCTAGAAGGTGAGGAATGTCTAGAAGATTCGGACCCATGCTCACTACTATCTACCCCATCATGCATATACATAGTTCGTTTAGTAGGGCAATTAGAAGCAATATGTCCATAGCTTAAACATTTAAAACACTTCTTACTAGACGATTTTTGTGGTGATTTAGGCCTAGCATTGGAAGTGGAAGGCTTAGACTCTCTAGGTTTGAAAGTAGAGTCCTTAGAAGGGATGTTTGAAAAAGAGTTTTTATTTTTCCAAGAAGAGTGGTAGTAGTTATCTTTAGAAGAATTTTTGAAAGCCTTTTTCCTTGCAAGTTGATTTTCAATTTTGCTAGCAAGGTGCACCACATTTTCCAAAGAAGAATATTCTTGTAACTCTACCACGTCTTGAATATCCCTTCGAAGTCCACTCACAAACCTAGCTATCTTAGCCTCCTCACTCTCATCCATATTAACTCGAATTAAAAGCGTGTCTAGTTGTTTAAAGTAATCATCCACACTTAGCGTGCCTTGATGAAACCGTTGGAGTTTCAACATAAGGTCTTTCCTAAAGTGTGGGGGTACGAATCTAGCGCGTAAACATGCTTTCAAATCGTTCCAAGAGACCACGGGCGGCCTCTTGTGTAGGTCAATGTCCATGAGGTATTGATGCCACCATTGCATGGCATAGTCCAAAAATTCTAAAGAAGCTAACTTAACTCTATGCTCATCCCTAACCCCATTTACATCAAAAATTTGGTCAACCTTAGCCTCCCATCCTAAGTATACATTGGGATCACTATCACCACTAAAACTAGGAAGTTTTACATTTGGAGAACAAGGGCCAGCCACATGTTGGCGCCTCTCTTCATGGTGATGATGTCTTGGCCTTGGATTGTCTTCATAATAACCATGGGAGTGCCTTGAAGAATGCCGACTAGGAGGAGGAGTTCTTTGCTCACGGTTTTGATGCATTTCCTCTCAGTTTAACTCCAAACTTTGGAGTCGTGCTTCCATCTTCCTTATCACCTCAAGATAGTGAGCATTGGATTGCTTGGCATTCTTTAAGTCCTCATAAAGGGCTGCCTTTTGTGGTGAGCACGGTTTGGAGGACTCTCCACTAGAGAAATGAGCCATGAGCAGAAAATACACAAAAACAGAAAACAAAACAGTGAAAGAAACTTGTTAAACAATTAAAAACAGTGAGATATAGGTTGCTGGAAAAATGCCCAAGAAAGCACTCAAACCACTCCAAGAAAATATTCTGTCCTCAACCAAGCCTTGCTTGTGAAATGGAGTAGCTTCAAGTGAAATATGTTACAGCAAACCAACTTACTTAAGAACAAGTCTCCACACAACTTTTAAGAAGAACAAAAAGACAAGCAAGAAAAAGGTGTAAACAATAAAAGCTAAACCAAAAACAGAGAGGAATGTATGACAAACTAGAAAGAATATGAATGAAAGACAATCAAGAAAAATAAGGAACTCAATGAATAAAGAAGGCACACAAAAAGAGTCTTAAAGAAAAGTGCTAGAGTAGATTAAAGAAAACAGAAAACAGCTACTGGAAATTTTTTTATTTTTTATTTTTTAAAGCAAACTGTGTTATGTTTACAGATTTAACTGTACCGATTGAAAGCGAACTGGAATGTGAAAAATTAACCACAGAAACTTCAATGTCTTAACTCAAAAATGGCACTGGAATGAGGTAAAAAAAGTAAGCCAATTGAGAGAAATAATTTTTTCAAAATTGCTGCCCAATTACCGTATTCTTTTCGGCAGTATTGTACACTTTTCGTATTTTATTTATCATTTTTTGTGTACTTGGAATTTTTGAGTGATTCTTTTTTCTATGCTTTTGTAACACTTTGAAGTATGTAAATCCAAATTATCAGAAATTTCCTATGAGCCAATTAATTGCAGTAAATTGAAAACAGTAGCACGTTTGTAAGAAAACAGAGGAGCCTATTTAGGAATGAAAAACAGTATGATGAACTAGCAAAGACATAATGGAAATTGTGTAAAGGAACTTGTATAGAATGAAAATACAAGCATGAACTCAAATCTAAAAAGGAAAATGCACAAAGGATCAAGCAATAAACTCAAAAAACAGAAAGTAAACCAAAGCAAGAAACAATTAAAGCAATAAAAGTACTACTATAAGTAATGACAATTATGGAATAACATGACTAAGACAAAACTTGACATGATTACAAAATTAAAAGACATATAACAAGATATAACCACAAGTGAAAGGAAGCTTAAGGTCAGCTCTAGGAAGGAGAATGCCATTCCAAAAGAGCAGCCATACTCATATGAACAATGAGTGCTAGAGTCCTTTTCACAAACACATGGTGTAACAAAAGAAAACAGCAAGAAAACTCAAAATAAATCCTAAAACAGAATGGTAAACAACTTGAATTAAAGAGCTCTTGAAAGTAAAGTGCAATACAACTCAAGAATTAAGCAAAAACAAGCCTAGACTCTAGATACCACATGATGTGAATGTAACTACAAGAACACATGATTCTTGACATTCTTAGGAACAACTTGAGCTGGATTTGAAAAGGCACTTTACTTTAGAATTGGATCAATGTTCTAAATTCAAGAACTCACCAAAACTAAGCACCAACCAAGACTCATATTGAAGTCCATGTATTGTCAAATTGAATCAAAACAAAAGGAAGGAAGAACAAGAATTAAAACTGGACAGAATTAAGAAACTAGCTACTGAACCGAAAAAGAAACAAAGAACAAAGCTGGAAAACAGAATGTAAATGGTAGAAAATGAAGGAAGCACATTAGGAAATGAAACTACCGAATGGAAAAATTGAAGAAAGGAAAGAAGACACTTATATGAAGATGCTTGCTGGATTTTGAGGATTGGAAGAAGCCATTCACGCCACTTGGAACCTTGAACCAAGATAAGTGATGGAGTGCCACCACTTGAAGCTCACCATAGCTCACAAGATAAGGCAAAGAAGAGGAAGACTCAAAAACTCACAAATTCTCTCCCAAATTGAGTATAGTCTCTCTACTATAAAATTCCAATCTGCATTGTACAAGCTAAGCACCTTTATTTATAGCCTAGAGGTGCTGAAAATGCAAGCTAAATGGCACACAAATGCAATGAAATTCGGTTTGGCACCCCCTAGGCTCCTATCTACACTCCCCCCTAGACTCCCTTACTACTTACACCTTTTTATTACACTCACACCCCTATTCTACAAAAGAAATAAGAAGAGCCATTTTATTATACTCTTGTCCCAAAGCTCTTGCCATGCTCCTAGTAATTCGTTGGGCTTGGGCCCCTTGTTGGGCTTGGACCCCTTGATGGGCTTGGGCCCCTTGTTGGGCTTGGGCTTCATGGCCTAGAGCATCCTCTACTTGGTTTCCATCATTATTAGTAGATGGATCCTCGAATCAGCAGGGAAGTGGCGCCGGGATAGTCTTGGAGGGGCCCAACAGGGTGTTGATTGAGCAAGCCCTGCGGTTCGCCTTCAAGGCAAGTAACAAACAGGCATAATACGAAGCCCTGATCACAGGAATGCTTTTAACCAAAGAGATGGGCGCGCGAAACCTCTTTGCGAAGAGTGACTCGCTGCTGGTCACGGGGCATGTGATCGGGGAATATCAAGCAAAGGACCCGCAGATGGCTGCGTATTTGAGGTACGTCCAAGTGCTGAAGGGAGCATTCGCGGCGTTTGAGTTGGTGCACGTCCCGAGAGAGCAAAATGCCCGTGCTGACCAGCTCGCCAAGCTGGCCCGCTCAGGCAAGGGGGAAAGCAGAGGACGGTCATCCAAGAGACCCTCCAGGCACTGCGAAAGTTTGTAGCAGATAACAGAGTGGATGTCCTCCTAGTCAGTGCATCCAAGGGAAAGCCGGAGAGTCATCGGTCCTTGACTCAGGAGACGGCGAGAGCCCCTAGCGTAAGTGTCTATTCAGTCTCGCCCACGAAAGGGGACCTCATGCAAGTGTGCGCTCTGGAAGAAGGAGACACGTGGATGACCCCCTACAGACGCTACCTTGCAGATGGGATCCTCCCAGCAGAGCGAGAAGAGGGCAAGAAGGTGAAAAGAAATTCCGCAAGGTACACCCTGGTGGATGGGATGTTATTCAGGCATGGGTTTACGCACCCAATCTTGACGTGTGTAAGTGGAGATGAGTGAACAAGGATAATGGTTGAACTCCACGAAGGGATTTGTGGAAGCCACGTGAGGGGAAGATCGTTAGCATTCAAGGTGGTACGTGCAGGTTTTTATTGGCCAACCGTAAGGGAAGATTGTGTAGGGTACGCCCAGCAGTGCAAGCAGTGCCAACAACACGCCGATTGGCACAAGGCGCCGCCAGAAGAACTGAGGTCAATTTACAGCCCATGGCCTTTCCACACTTGGGGAATTGACATTCTGGGGCCTTTCTCGTTGGCGATAAGGCAGATGAAGTACTTGATAGTAGCTATTGAGTACTTCACGAAGTGGATAGAAGCAGAACCGGTGGCTCAGATCACTGCACACAAGGTACAACACTTTTTCTGGAAAAACATTGTGTGTCGTTTCGGTGTGCCGAGGCGCCTGGTCTCGGATAACGGTACTCAGTTCGCAAGCCAGCAATTGGGGAAGTTGTGTGCAGAGGTAGGCATCAAACAGGTGTTCGCATTAGTCGAACACCCCCAGACGAACGGACAGGTGGAGTCCGCAAATAGAATCTTGTTGAGAGGATTGAAGAGGAGGCTTGAGAAGGCCAAAGGAGTCTGGGCGGAGGAAGTACCAAGGATAGTGTGGGCTTATCACACCACGCCTCAAACCTCCACCATGGAGACACCGTTCAGCCTCGTGTACGGATCGGATGCGATGAACCCGGTGGAGATTCACGAGAGCTCACCACGTTTCCAGAACTTTGTGGCAGAGGAGTCCAACGAAGAGAGGAGGGTGAATTTAGACTTGTTGGACGAGGCTAGGGAAGAGGCGAGAATAAAGGCTGAGGCAGTGAAGAGAAGGGTGGAGCACCAGTAGAGCTCCAAGGTGAGGCCTCGTCAGTTCTAGGTGGCGGACCTCGTCATGCGCAAGGCTCATCCATATGAGTTAGAGAACAAGCTGTCTCCCAAGTGGACCGGGCCCTTTAGAGTAACCGAGGCTAAGGGGAATGGGTCGTACAGGCTTGAAACTCTGGAGGGAGGCCCCATTCCACGCATCTGGAACGCAACTAATTTGAAGTTTTATTTTAGTTAAAGACTTGATGTAGTATACAGTTGAGGGGACACTTTTTTTCCCTCTCGGGGGTTTTTTAATGAGGTCACCCAAGTAAAGATCAGTTTAAGCATACATTGTCTTGAATTTTCCTTGCTTGCAACGTAAAGAAACGCTAAAAAGAAATGGCGCGATTCATTGAGAAACGAACCCGCCACCATGGTGTTTGGACATCTAAGCAGGAGGGACGCGAATATCTCCTCTGGCGTGGACACCAAGCGTGCAAACAAACTCTGACGTTTAGACACCCCAAAGGGAGTGGCGGGAGCGCACTCTCTGGGCATGGGCGTCGAGGCCGAAAGGTATGCACGGTATAGTTAAAATCCGGGCGTCTCATCCCTGGGCAGGGGTTAACGGATTCCTTCGGGACGCCCCCTCCCCAGGTGAGAACGACTAGTCCCGATTGTCTGATGTTTAGACACCTCGCAAGGAAGTGGCGGGGGGCGCCTCCTTCGAGCGTGGGCATCAAACAAGAGAGGAAGTACGGAGCAGTGGAGAGCTAGGGGCCTTGGTGCAGATACACACCAGATAGGAGTCGTGCCATCCTTCGGGAAACCTTCTCCTTGGGCGTAATCACCAAGTCCCTAGTCATCTTGGTGTTTAGACACATTGGGGACGAAACGGCTTCACCTTTAAGGCAGGTCTCTCCTCGGGCGTGGGCCCCAAGTGGGCAGAGATAAGGGCTAGTTGCCTTGGTGTTTAGACACACCGGGGACGATATGGCGCTGCTTTTAGCAGGCCTCTCCTCGGGCTTGGGCACCAAAGCGCAACTTTCTCCCAAGAGTCTAGACACACTGAGGACGAAACGACCTTGCGTTCAGCAGGTCTCTCCTCGAGTGTGGGCACCCAATACGAGTAAGTAGGCTTCGGCCAAGATAAGCCCTCCTTCGCCTTTGAGCGGCGTCGAGGCCAGAAACACCTTCGGAAATGAATGCCTTAGGGCCACGAAGGTCGAACAAAGATAAAAGGTTAAGAAAATCCCACAAGTTAGAAAGTAGAAGGAGTTCGAGGGACAAGAGAAAGGTATGCACCTCGCTTTGGTTGAAAGGACGAGAAAGAAAGGCACGCACTGCCTATAGTTCGCGAAGTAAGTAAACGAGATCGAAGTAAGTCCAGGGTAAAGTAACATATACACCTTTGAAACAGCAAGTGGAGACAATGGTCGACACGAAGATAAAATGCAGACACGTTTACCAAGTAGTAAAAGAAGAGAAGCATAAGTAAGAATGGGAAGATAAAATGATCGATTATATTCAGTGTGGCAGTACAAAGTAATAGATGCTTATGAAGGTACAAAGTTAAAAAAGAGGCTAATCCTCAGGAAGAACTAAAGGAACGATTTTTCCCTCGACGATGTGGTTGAGAGGGCCGCAGCTGGAGGTGTCGATCCCTGGATGCGCGCATGCCACCTGGGCTAAGGCCTCTGCGAACCCCTCAGCAAAAGCGCCTGCGGCGTCGTCAACCAGGTCTTTCTCCGCTTTCTCAAAGCGCTCAGCTTGGGAGGCCATTTCTTTATCTTTGGCTGCCAAGGCTTCGTCCTTCTCTGCCTGCAGTTTGGAAAAATCAGCTTGCAACAGGTCGAAGGCTTCAGTCTTAGCATTGAGCGTTGCCTCCACCTCGCCCAGTTTTACCTCTCGAGTGACACAACGTTCCTCAAGGGTCTTCATTTTGATCTTGGAGGCTTCGGCATCATCTTTAAGCTCAGCGATCTCCACACGAAGAGGCACAGTTTGCCCTAGAAGTTCAACGTAGGATTAACCAGCTTCGTGGAGTCTTTTGTTGGCGACATCCTTTGCTTGTTGAGCCTCCCTCAAGGTTTCTTTGTAGGAGACCTCTTGGTGAAACCAGCGACGCTCTTGGGCCTGAGTTTGCTCTTTTAGCAAGGAAAAACTGCTTTTCAAGAGCCAAGCAGTTGTCGGCTTTTGCCTCAGCTTGTTCCCGCCAAGTGCGGGCGTTAGAAAAGTATTCCCCAATGTAGTAGGCAACACCTTCTTTTGTGGTCGCGTCAGTCAAGCCTCCCGGCGTCGCCTGGTGCATAAAGCCTCTTATAAAGCCTTGGACCGGTTGGGGAAGCTCTAGTGCCGGAGCAGGATTAGGTATGGATGCGGACTCAACCCCACCCCCAAAGCCAGTTGATGGGGCGGTGAAGTAGCACTTGAAGGGTGCTCCCCCAGGGACTCATCACCATGATTGGAGGAAGAGTAGGAGGTGACGACCTTGTTGGTCCTCCTCCTCTTGAAGACTTGCCCGTCCTCGGTGTCCTCATCATCCTCAGAAGGAATCACCACCACCCCTTTGCCTTTGTCCAGGGGGGCTGGTGTGGTTGCAGTTTCGACCATGGTGAGGGGCACGGCCGCGATGGGAGGTGGAGAGCTAGGAGTGTGGGTGGCATGTAAGGAAGGAAGGTCTTGGTTGGGTGTTGTTGTTGGGAGGGTTTGAGAGTGAGATGTTGGAGAGGTTGGAGGAGTAGGCTTAGGGGCTGGGTGCATGGAGGCATCAACTCCTTTGGATGTGGTTTTCCCCCGGGCTACCAAAGCCTTGGCGAGTCTCAGTCTTTTGTTCACATCCATTTTTGAATCTGCACCAAGGAAGCAAACAAAGCAGAGGTTAGGCACAGGCTAAGTCAAAGCATAAAGCACATTCAGATATACTATGGAGACCTAAAGCAAACAGACAATTCATATATGAAAAAAGGTAAACACTAGCAGAAGCAAGAATCAAAGAGGATGAGTGGGGAGTAGTTCCCATACTAAGGTATTGAGTGAGGGCTGCAGAGTCGTATTCACGAGCTATCAACTCAGTAGTATCCAAGACCCCCACGCTGGCCAAGATCAAGCACACTTCTCGATCTGTTGAGCGTAGCTCGTCCAAGGTCTTGGGTTTGGTCAACTTTAGTTTCTTCACCCAGTATAAGGGGAAGCCATTCAGCGTTGTGCGGTCGTGATCAGTACAGCACACTCTGAAGAACTTACCCCTCCATCCCTTGTAGGACTGTTGGAACAAGGATAGAAGAATCCTCCCGGCGATGCCGCTGAAGTTCACCCAGAGGCTTTTCCCTTGTTTCTTGACCTCGAAGAAATGGACAAATATGTCTACAGAGGGGGGTTGGCCAAAGTATCCACAGAGGATTCCAAACGCTTTGACGAAGTCCCAGCTATTGGGGTGTAGTTGGGTAGGGGCGACGTTTATTTCAGTAAGGAGCTATCTCTCGAACCCAGAGAAAGGCAGACGCAGACCTATGCGTTTGAACACAGTCTGGTAGAAGAAGAAGAAAGCCTCCCCATTGTTTAACCGATCGTCCACACAAACGGGCTCACCCGGTGTGCAAGGGCGAACGGATATGTACGCGTCGTGCCTTCTGGCGAAGGCGCTGTGTTTGTAAACACCTGGTTCGCCTACATGGGCCCGCCAATCAGATATGGAGGTTAAGGTCGAGGTCTCAGCCAGCATTTCATCAGAGGCCCAAGGGTATTGAGATTTGTAGTAGATGCTGGGAGGTGGAGGGTTGGCGGTGGTTTTGGTATGCGCCATGGTGCAACAAAGAAAGTTGAAGCAGAAAGAAGAGTAAAGGCTTAGTCAGCAAAGGGCCATGGTGTCGAAATGGGAGGAAAATCCAAAAACCCCTACCCTCGCAAGAAGATCAGAAAACAGAGGAAGTGAAGGAAAGAGAGGAAGGGCGTAAATGCAAGAATTTAAACAGTCCCAGACAGTTTATCAGTACAGAATGATGAGATTAAGGGGCAAACAATGGTTAAGAATCATACCTTTGATGGTTGATCGAAGAAAGGCGCGAGCTTTGTGAGGAATAAATCGCAAGGGCTTGAGGAAGAAGACGAGCAGTGAAGGATTGGGTGTGAATGATGGAACAGTGCTCAGAGCACCCGTTTTTGAAAGGTATAACGTAAACCTTGAGAAGCGCTAGCGACACTCAGCCTCAGCCGCAAGATTGGGCCACGTGTCGAGAGATTAATGCGCCACTTAAGTTGTCACGTCACAAGCACAGGAACGTCCCATCACCAGAATGCCACGTAGACGGTAGGGCGAGGCCTTAGTCTTTTCACTAAAAACAAGTTATCAGCTCAAGACTGGGGGGCTTGTGTACCGACCCGTCTTCGGGTGTTGACCAAAGTCAACATGTGGTAGGACCCACCAGGGGCTCCAAGAAGGAAAGTCAATATGTTGACCGCCTTGAGTGTCGCCAGGTTTGGGCGTCGCCAGGTATGGGCGTCGCTAGCTTTGGGCGTCGCCAGGTATAGGCGTCGCCAACTTTGGGCGTCGCCAACTTTGGGCGTCGACAGGTTTAGGCGTCGCCTACCTCGAAGGCGTAACCAGTTGTCCTGAGAACGTGCTTTGGCCTAGATGATGTCACCCCCTGATACCCACAGAGGTAGGAGCAACCATGGAGGGGACGACAGGGAGTGAGGCGGCACGGTAGGGGCCTGAAGGCCTCAGGCCTCGGTATGTCAGGAAGTAAACATAGCTAAGAAAGGTGGATTTGAAGCCACACCCCCAGTACCAGTAAAGAGGGACCCCTGTCCACGGCTTACCCGCGCATGAGGTGTAGGAATGCGGCAGAACGCAACACCGCTGATGACCTCTAGAGCAGATACGACCTATAAGAGGCCACGCCCCAGATGACCATCTACATGTAGGGTATGTGGGTGGTTTAGGGGACTCCCAGGGGAAGTGACTCAGAAACGGGTGCATCAGTTGGCTCCCGTGCAGTAGCCCCTGGGCGCGCCAGCACCCCAACAGAGCTACCACACGCGCTAGGATACTCCTAACTCTGGAATACAACGTTGGGAGGTACGCTCACGAAGTGAGCATAAGGCAGGGAAGCCACGTGGCAGAAACACCAACAAAGGTATATAAGGCACGAAAAGAAACAACATAAGGTACGTTTTCCAGATACTCTGTCATTTGGAAAACTGTAGGCACTTGTCAACTTTAGAGAGAATAAGAGAGAATTCAGTTACGCACCTCCAGAACACGGTTGTTGCCCTGTTCTGATATGGAGGTGCACGGTGTTTTCTGCCTCGTTTACTGACTTGAGCGTTGGAGTGCAAACGGTCGCGTTCTCTATGTTGCAGGAAATCTTCACAGGAGGAGGAGTAGACTCGAAGGTCCGCGTTCCATCGTTGGAAGATACGCAAGAAGGTGCTCGAGTTTCTGGCAGGAACAAGTACATTTACAACTCCAAGCTGAAACCTCGGCAGTTCCAGGTCGCCGACTTGGTGATGAGGAAGGCCAACCCATACCAGCTAGAGAACAAGTTGTCTCCCAAGTGTATTGGTCCCTTCAGGGTGACAGAAGCCCTTGGGAATGGAGCATACAAGCTCGAGACTTTAGAAGGTGGAGCGATCCCTCGTACGTGGAACGCGACCAACCTTAAGTTTTTTTTCAGTTGAGTTATTGCATTGTACATAGTTTTATGGGACACTGTTTTTCCCTTCAAGTGGTTTTTTAACGAGGTCACCCAATAAAATTTCAGTTATTCAGTTAAAGATTTTTCAAGTATTTTGTACAATACAGTTAATGAACCTCTCTCTCAGGTTAGAAGTCTCAAGGTCGGGAACAATAGGGTTTTTCATGAACCTCCCTCTTGAGTGAGAACGCCAAGGTCGAGAACAGTATGGTTCGCCATGTAAATCCTCCCTTGCCCTCATGGATCAAGGTCAAGGTTAGTAATTATAAGTCTCAAGATCGGGAACAGTATGGTTTTTCATGAACCTCCCCCTTGAGTGAGAACGCCAAGGTTGAACAGTATGGTTCGGCAGTTAAATCCTCCCTTTCCCTAAGAGGCGAGGACGAGGTCAGTTACGAACCTTTCACTTGGGTTATAAGTCTTAAGATTGGGATAGGATGGTTCGCAGAGAACATCTCCCTCTTGAGTGAGAACGCCAAGGCCGAACAACATGGTTCAACAGTTAAATCCTCTCTTGCCCTCATGGAACAAGGTTGAGGTCAGAAAATCGAACCTTTCCCTTGTTTGTAAGTCAAGGTCGAGAACAACATGGTTCACCAGTAACACCAGTAAGACATCTCCTTTGTCCTAAGAGGCAAGGACGAGATCAGCAGGAAAACCTTTCCTTATCTTGTAAGACAAAGGTCAAAAACAACAAGTAAGGGTTTTCCTTATCTTCGTGCGACAAAGATAAGGCCAGTTAAGAGTTTGTACGCACACCACCGATACCTTAAGACAATGAAGGTCGCAAGAAGGTAAAGCAGGTGGGAGGAAGCGTGCTATTTAAGGTGTGAATATGCGTCAAAGACGTTGTTAGCAAAGTTAATGCAAGCCATGGCAGATAACAACCAAGACAAGGAAAGCAGATTAAAGAAAGGCAAATTCCATAAGTAAGCATATATACAAGTTGCTGAATTGTTCATCAGGCGGTTAAGTTACAATAAAGGAGAGGTTACTCCTTGGCAACTAGCCGCCCATCAACAACTTGCTTTGTCACATCAAGTTGGGAGAGATCCACCCTAGGATGCACGCAGGCAACTTGAGCTATGGCATCCTTAAACCCAACACCATAGGCATCAGCAACGTCAATGGTGAGCTCTTCCTCAGTCTGGTTGAAGTGTTCGACCTTACAGGCTAGCTCTCCCTCCAGTTGGCCAAGTTGAACCTCCTACTGAGTGGCCCTCTCCTCGAGCCTGACCATCTTGGCTTGTGACTCCTCCGCTTTTTCCGGCAAATCAATAACCTTTTTCCGGTGATCCAAGATCTTAGCATGGGCGCGCAGAGCCTCTTGGGACTTCTCAAATAGAAGCTTCTTGGTCTCCTCGTCGGCTTGGCGAAGGGAAGACACCTCCAGATACAGGGCAGCTTCGCACTGAGAGAGGTTCTTAATCTGGAGGGCGTCTTGACCTACAGCCTCCTTCAGCTTGTGCACCTCGGTCTGCAAGCCTTGCACCTCAGTCTGTAGTCTATCCAAGAGCTACATCCAGTCCTCAGTCAAACTATTGAGTATTCCACTATGCAATCAATCACAGATTGCACATACACCACACAAAGAGGTGATTTTGAATCCCACAAAGCCTACTCACCCTCTTTGCACACAACCAACACCTCAAGCCAGAATCACACTGACTTTACATGATTTTACAACATTTTTTAAGAGAGTAATATGAACAATTACAAGAACCTAAACAGGGATAGAAAACACCTGGAATCACAGTACACCAGAAACCCTATTGATCAGTTCTTTGAATCACAGCAAAGCTCAAAAGCAATCGTGCTAAAACTTGGTAAAAACCTTTTCACAAACAGTTCGTAATCTCTCAAATCAATCTCAAATCAGAGTATCAAACTTTTCTGTTTTATCAAATCTCTATCAATCTTTTCACGTTTGAAAGAATACTAGTTTTATATTACTTGAGAAGCTACCGTTGAAGCTAGATTTGAACAACCAAATCAGTTAAAACAGGTTTTCAAAAAATTGTTATGAAAACACACATTTAATCGGTTAAAACTATGATTTAACTGGTTGAATGGTTTTGACAGTTATATAACTGATTCAAAAAACAATTTCAAAACACATTTGCCAGCTAAGTAACAAACAACCGATTATCTCGAAACTTTAATCGGTTGTTTTTTCCTTTGCATGGAAAAACACTTAAATCTTTAAAACAGATTGGAATAACCTTTGTTTAAGAATCAAGACTTATCTTACAAAGATTCTAAACCCCAAACCAAACCTAAACCTAAAACACAACACAGCTTCAGGCTTCAAAGAGGATTTGATACATCAAAGCTTCCCATCTTCAACAATCTCCCCCTATTTGATGGACACAAATCCTTGGGATGCTTTTAGGAATGTTCTTTGTTTAGAATTTGTTCAATCCTGCAATCACTGAACAAACACATAATAGTCTAGTCCAAAACAGATATGCACAATATATTAGATTTCAAATAAGTAGAGCTGCATAGAACAATCAGTTATATCACAGAGATAACTAGTTAAGAAACTGAAAACCAGAAAACATATCAGCTTTAAAACTTCCAGAAATAAAGTAGTAACACAGTGAATAAGGGCAATGTTCTAAAGCAGTAAACACAATTAAACACAGTTTAAGAATCATTACTACTTCCCAACAATACTTCTCCCCCTATTTGTCTCATCAAATGGACAAAAGGTAGGATTAAAAACAACATAAAAAAATTGTTAAGCTAAAAAGAAGGGATATCCTCCCTTTGGAATTGTAGTTCCAGAATTTGCCTCTGAACTTCTTCAATCTGTTCATCCAGAGTAGAGAATCGTGTATCCATGTTGGTAAACCTTGACTCGGACATCTCATAGAGGTTCCTTTGATTGTTAGTAAAGGTATCCATTCTATTGATCATTTGCATTTCAAAGGATGACATGTTTGGCTTCCTTTCTTCCACATTGATGTTATGATGCATACCTTCTTCAGTTTCATCTCCTTCATGAGTTCCACTTGGGCCAGCTAGATTACCATCCTTGGTTACCCATCTTTCACCAATTTTAGTAAATCCCATCTTGCTTAGGGATCCACTGTTGATTTCATTGGATGGCTTGATTACTTCTGCTAGCTCTCCTTCTATGTCCACTTCAAAATAGTGAAGAAACTTATAAATCAAAATGGCATAGGGATAGTGAAAGTCACATAACCTCATAGCTTTTTGCATATGCTTTTTGATAGTGTGAATCCAGTTTATCTTCACTTTATTCATGATGTAGTAGATTAAAAGAAGATCTTCTTCGGATAGAGTTGAATGGTTGCTCCCCCTAGGTGTGAGAATCCAAGAAACTATGAAGACCACAAGCCTTTCATCAAGCTTTAACCCTCCAACAGAAAAATTCCTCACTTTGGAGTGGGGATTCTTGAGACAACCTTTGTAAAACTGGATTTTGTTGAAATCTTCCACTACTCCAAGGTTTCCCCTATTGATTCTTACTCCAGAAGACTTCAGTCCGGTCACAGCAGACCACACCTCACTTGTAATGATTATATCTACACCTTTGACATGAGAAACAAGTGAGTCACCATCAAAACTAAGGTTAGTGTAAAATACCTTTACAAGATCAGGATAGATACTCCCTGTAAGTGCTAGGAATCTCTTCAACTTTTGTTCTTTGAGAATACTCCTCACAGAATCCAACTTCTGTTGTTTCATCCATGTGAAGGAAACAACTTTTGGAGTATTCACATTCTTTCTACTAGTCTCAAGTATATACTTGTTGATGAGATTGGTATCTCCTGCGAACCATCCTTCAAGCTTTCCAGAGCTTTTGACACCCATGGATTTCATTCTTTTTGCAGATGGAGGAGTTCCAGCCATTGCTTAAGTCATAAACAATTTCTGCAAAGAAAGCTTTTACAGATAGATAGAAATAATAGTTCTATATCAACCAATTATTTGTGAGTGAAAGCAGCAACTACAAGCTTTGGGTTTTATAGTAGAGAACACCTGGTCAAGGCTGGTTGCATTCAACATAAAAACAAATCAACTCTGAACCATAAAGCAAACATAGTCAGTCAAATCAGAAAGGTACAGATTCACATGTGATATTTGACCAAGCATTTAAGACATATTTGATTTTCAAGATAAGTAGAGATCTGATCTATTAAAAGCAAAAATACCAGAGTTAACCTGTATTCAACCATCCAATTAATGCGCTTTTGACCATACACGTCACTAGGTCTAACAGAATCACAAACCAGAAATTAAAAAAAAAAAACAAAAACAGATTTGTCCAAAGCTTATCGATACAAAATAATCGGTTGATTCGAGGAAACAACGGTTAAATTTATGTTTTGAAGAAAAACAACTTGTTTTAAACAAAAAACACATGTTGCATGTAATTATTATGTTTTCACATATTTGCAAGCTATAAAACATATGAAGAGTAGATGGAACACATAGAAACAAAGAGAAGCATATTGAATTGAATTTTGTACACCAATAGTTCTCAACAAGGAATGAGAAATTAATTCTCATATCACTGAATTTCTAATTACAGAAGTTCAAGAAACCAACAAGACTTTGATATGTTGACAAGTACAGAACATCCATTCCTTGCTGAACCTTTCAACAGAAATCAGAAATCTAAAAAATAGAACTTTGTCAAATCTCAAGATTTGATCCCTTGAAGAATTTGGGACCTTCAGTGTTATATTAATCTTTTGTATTGACAGTATATCTTGGAATTCACTTATAGATGCCTTTAGGTACAAGAGATTTACGAAACTTGCAATACCTAACAGAATGGCCTTTCTTCGTACAATAGAAGCATGTAACAATCGATTGAAACGACACTTTAACCCATTCTTTTTCTGGAAAATTTGAAAAAGGTTTTGCAATCTTTTTTTCTTTGCTTTGAGTATAAAATCCCAAACCTTCTTTTCCAAATACACATTTCCGTGAGGCTAAAACATCTTCAAAGTTGGACTTTCCAGTTGTAAGCTTGTCCAAGGTTTTCAAAAGATAGCAAATCTTCTTTTCAAAAAGTTCACAATTTTCACGACTTATTTTCTCACAACTGCAAGAAGAATTCTTATAGATTAAATCCAGATTTTCTAAATCTTCATTTGTTTTTCACACCTCTTCTTCTAGATCCTTAACTTTATTTTCTAACCAGTTATCTAATCCTTTCAACCGGTTAAGAGAAAGGGCCAATCAGTTGGCTTCATCATGAGTTTTATAAAAAACATTAAGCAATTGATCATAGGTGGTACCTTTACTTGTTGAAGTAGAATCCACACTACTTGTTACTGATGCTAGAAGGAAAAGATTAGCTTCCTCATCATCTGAAGAACTTGAGGATGAGACATCATTGTCATCCCATGCTATATATGTTTTCTTAGCTTTTCCCTTTTTCTCCCTTTTGAAGTCTCCCTTTTCTTTGACTTCATTGTTTGGACATTCAGACTTAATATGCCCCTGTTCACCGCAACCATAACAAGTATACTTATTAGAATTGAATTCACCAGATTTCTTTGAATCATACCTTTTAAAAGCTTGTTTCTTTCTCAAGAATTTTCTGAATTTTCTTGATAACAAACTTATGTTCTCTTCTTCACTTTCACTGGAAACATGTGTTGATCAAGAGTAATCAAGTGCTTTGAAGAATTCAAATTGTGCTTTGAAGAATCCAAATCCTTTGTGTTTGATGCAAGGTTGTGTTTCTGTTGTGTTTTAGGAGGGATCTGGGTAGTTTTATTTGTAATCCACTCCTTTGTTGAATATAAAGCTAATGTGTTTTAAATCCTTTTTTTCAAACTAAGTGAAAAACAACCTGTTGTTTTGTCGAATCAACCGGTTGTTTTACTCTTAGGAGTTTTTGAAAAGGTTGAAAACTATTTGAGTTTGGTTGACTTAACTGTCAAACCAAACAATCGATTGTTTCGTGATTTCAATCGATTGTTTCTTTGAAAATTCTAACAAAATTTTGTTTTGGTGGTTGAATGTGCTTTAAATGATTTCCAACTGAATACGCTCCTTCATTAAATGCTTTGACCAATCTTTGGAAAATATAAATAGTTTGTTTATGTTTTCAAATAGGAAAGAGAAACAGATTTCAGTTTTCAGTTGTGAAAGAGTTGATTCAAGATTTGAACATTCACATCAAAGCTTTAGGTTTTCTAAGAGAGTGGAATAGGATTGCATTTGTATTGATTTCAGATTGTTCTGTAAACAAGTGTAATATCTTCTCAACCTTCTGTATTTCTGGTGTTGTGTTGCCAAGGAGTGTTGTGTGCTTTTGAGATGTTCAAGATCAATACTCTTGGTGTGTGATTTGCCAAAGTGAGTGTGTTTCTTGAAGGGTTCAAGGTCACTGCTTTGGTGGATTGTGTGTTGTAATCTGGTTTGATTACTTAGTGGATTACCCAGTGATTTTATGGGGACTGGATGTAGCTCTTGGTTTAAGAGTGAACCAGTATAAACTGTTGGTGTATCTTTCTCTTACCCTTAAACTCATTTATATTATGTTTTTAGCTTTACTGGTATAAACAACCGGTTGCTTCCGATTGTTTTTCTACTACTTTGTTGTTTTATTGATCTTGTTCTTGGCTAACCTGATTTTTGTTCTGGATTCATACAAAGAATTTTGTTAAACTTTAAAATGATTTCAAAAAACCCCTCTTAAACAATTCAACCCCCCCACCCCCCCTCTCGTTTAAGGTCATATATTCTAACAACATGTTGTTGTTTGCTAGCTTTAAGTGTTATGCTCTTGTTATGCTTGTCTTCACTCTCTTGAACAGCAAGCCTTTGAATCTCAATTTCATGCTCTCTTAGTTTGCCGAAAAGAGATGCCACAGTCATTGAGGTGAGATCCTTTGATTCTGAAATGGCAGTAACCTTTGGTTGCCATGTTCTATCAAGACACTTCACTACCTTGATGTTAAGTTCTTCTTCATCAAACTTCTTACCAAGACTCATAAGATGATTCACAATGTGAGAGAACCTCTTTTGCACATCACATATTGATTCTCCCTTTTGCATTCTGAAGAGTTCATACTCTTGGATCAGAGCATGCTTCCTAGCTCTCTTCACATCATTTGTGCCTTCATGTGTGACCTCCAACATGTCCCACATTTCTTTGGCCGAGCTACATTGTGAAACCTTGAAAAACTCATCACAGCTTAGAGCAGATGTTATAATATTTTTGGCTATCCAATCAAATCTAACTTTTTTGCTTTCTGCCTCAGTCCACTCGGATGAAGGTTTATCAACTAAAACATCATCTTTCTTAACTTGAGGTACAAAAGGACCATTTTCAATTGACTCCCAAATGCCTTTATCAGTTGAATGTGTAAAAATTTTCATTCTCACTTTCCAAAATTGATAATTGACTCCACAAAACAGAGGTGGTCTGTTTATTGAGGCACCTTCCCCAAAGGCCATTTTATCAACCATTTTCAATTAACTCCCAAATACCTTTATCAGTTGACTGTATAAAAATTTTCATTCTCACTTTCCAAAATTGATAATTGACTCCACAAAACCAAGGTGGTCTGTTTATTGAGGCACCTTCCCCAAAGGCCATTTTATCAACCATTTTCAATTGACTCCCAAATGCCTTTATCAGTTGAGTGTATAAAAATTTTCATTCTTCCTTTCCAAAATTGATAATTGACTCCACAAAATAGAGGTGGTCTGTTTATTGAGGCACCTTCCCCAAAGGCCATTTTATCAGCCATCAAAAGATTTTCAAAAACCAGAATTCAAAACTTGAGTAACTTTCAAGAACCTTGCTCTTAATGTCAATTGTTAGAATTATAGGGCTAAACCAAGAGGGGGGTGAATTGTTTTTGAAAGATTTTCGCAAGTATTGAAGGTAGAGTGAAAGGCTATGAAGAATTAATCAATGAAAAAACTGTGCAGCCAAATATAAAACTATTTCAAGCTTGATGCAGAAAATCAACCTGTTGTTTTTACGAAATAGTCGGTTGTTTTTATCAACAGTTTTATCAAAACAGATTTAAAGAAATTTAAAGAGTGAAGAGATAGAGATAATTACACACAAGGTTTATACTGGTTCACTCTATCCAAGAGCTACATCTAGTGCTCAGTCAAACCACTGAGTATTCCACTATTCAACCAATCACAGATTACACATACACAACACAAAGAGGTGACTTTGAATCTCACAAAGCCAACTCACCCTCTTTGCACACAACCAACACCTCAAGCCAGAATCACACTGACTTTACATGATTTTACAACATTTTTTAAGAGAGTAATATGAACAATTACAAGAACCTAAACAGGGATAGAAAACACCTGGAATCACAGTACACCAGAAACCCTATTGATCAGTTCTTTG
The DNA here is from genome assembly GCF_051622355.1 of Phaseolus vulgaris. Taxonomy (NCBI): domain Eukaryota; kingdom Viridiplantae; phylum Streptophyta; class Magnoliopsida; order Fabales; family Fabaceae; genus Phaseolus; species Phaseolus vulgaris. The sequence continues at coordinate 23,523,785 of NC_143498.1, read as the reverse complement.
AATCACAGCAAAGCTCAAAAGCAATCGTGCTAAAACTTGGTAAAAACCTTTTCACAAACAGTTCGTAATCTCTCAAATCAATCTCAAATCAGAGTATCAAACTTTTCTGTTTTATCAAATCTCTATCAATCTTTTCACGTTTGAAAGAAGACTAGTTTTATATTACTTGAGAAGCTACTATTGAAGGTAGATTTGAACAACCAAATAAGTTAAAACAGGTTTTCAAAAAATTGTTATGAAAACACACATTTAATCGGTTAAAACTACGATTTAACCGGTTGAATGGTTTTGACAGTTATATAACTGATTCAAAAAACAATTTCAAAACACCTTTACCAGCTAAGTAACAAACAACCGATTATCTCGAAACTTTAATCGATTGTTTTTTTCCTTTGCATGGAAAAACCCTTAAATCTTTAAACTTACTCACCCTCTTTGATTTTTCAAACTTTTTAGATTATATTTTTGTTATATGTTTCTGTTTGGAAATTTGATTGGCTTTCTGAATTGTTTTTCTGATTTGATTGTTAAAGTTTCATTCTAAGCCAAGTAATTTGCATGAAAAAACACTTAAATCTTTAAACCTACTCACCCTCTTTGATTTTTGAAACCTTTTAGATTATATTTCTGTTATTTGTTTCTATTTGGAAATTTGATTGGCTTTCTGAATTGTTTTTCTGATTTGATTGTTAAAGTTTCATTCTAAGCCAAGTAATTTGCAAAATCTTTTGTAAACTGATATGGTCGGTCATCGGTAGTCGGTGACGTCAGCAAATGATAGCCACGTGGACCGTTCTTAGCGGAGCACGTGGGCCAGAGAAGCAGATGAGTCATTGAGAAAGTCACCCAGGGGGGGTGATCGGTCGTCAGGGGATGGCGGTCAGAGAGGATGCGCGATCAGCGCCTAAATAAGCGCCTGAAAGCATAGGGCGTGGCGCTATTGTGCATCGATCGGTCGTCCGGTGTGGGCGATGGTCATTGTGTTTTCATGTTGCACGTAGTTAAGCTAGAAACGAGGGAGGTTTCCCAGCGCAAGCGTTGCATACGAACCTTGTGTGGCAGAGTATCAGAGAAAGGAGAAGTTATGTGCTTTGTTGTGTCGTGCACGAGAGTGGCCTAAGAGAGCTAGTCGCCAGTCGGTGATTGGTGCTCTCCTAACCCATAGCGTGCATGGAGCAAAGCAGAGGTGATCGTTCACACAGCAGGTGATGCCTGGTGCGTGCGCTTAGCCAAGCCACACTTGGTATTCACACTGAGGTTGCACGAGACACCTAGTGAAAGAAACGCGCTAAGTTACTTCATACACGAATAACTTAGGCACGCAACATAGTATATAAGGGCATTCCGCGCTCATGCAGGGAAGGTAAGATTCATTCTTGCAACTTACTAGTTTACACACAGAGAAAGAGAGAATCACAGAGTGCACACGAGTCTCGTTGAGATTCTTAGATCTTAGTTCTTTGGTGGTTTTGCAAGGGCTGACTTGAGCATCGGAGTGCAATCGGCCGCCAGAGGCGCCGTTTGTTGTGTTTCGCAGGTTTGCTTGGAGTTCTTGTGGAGTGCTTGGAGCGTTCTTGCGGAAGACAGAGCTTGACGTGGCAAATCCTTCTACGTTCAAATCCCCTGCGAGATCATTTGGCGCCCACCGTGGGGCCCGTGTGAATTTGTGATCCTATCCACACTTTGCTGTTAGACTTCGTTTGTTTTTAAGATTCTTTGCTGAAAAAATGAGAAAGACAAGGCAAACTTCACCCGCACCATCAGCTGAAGAAGGAGCTGTGACGATGGCGCAGGTCTTGAAATGATGTGAACGCTGCAAGACAATGTGGCAGCGTCAAGAAAGGATGCAAGCGGATTTAGCTGCATCACAGAGCAGAAACGAGGAGTTGGACAGAGTGAATGAAGAGTTGCGCAAGGCGCTGCAGGCGCAGAAGGAACGCGCAGTGGAGGAAAGAGTGGTGTCGCCGCCATCTCCCCCCAGGACTTTCCCCCATGCCTTTCTCATCTGAGATCATGAGTGCAGTGGTGCCACCAAACTTGGTGGGGGTGAAAGCCTCGTTTACCGGGGTGGAGGATCCAGAGACGCATCTGACGGCGTTTCACACTCAGATGATGCTCTCTGGGGGTTCGGATGCGGTGTATTGCAAGCTGTTCATGAGCACCCTGAGCGGGATCCTCTGAGGCGCCGTTTGTTGTGTTTCGCAAGTTTGCTTGGAGTTCTTGTGGAGTGCTTGGAGCGTTCTTGCGGAAGACAGAGCTTGACGTGGCGAATCCTTCGACGTTTGAATCCCCTGCGAGATCATAAACAATTCACCCCCCTCTTGTTATAGCCATCGATCCTAACACTCCTCAGTCAGCAAGGCTGAGCTCGCCGAGCGGATTGAGAGGATGATGGCCGCCAAGAGTGCTTTGGCTACATACGAAACTACCTCGGGTGGGATCCATATTCAGTCGAAGCAGGACGAACGCACCGCTTCAGGGCTAGTTCATAAAAGAAAAAGGTTGGATGCCCCGATCCCTACCGAGCACTCCAATTCGGATGGTCGGGCACCCGACATGAAGGTCCTGACCATCCAAGAATGTGACGCCATCGACAACTCGAGGGGAAAAGTAAGCTTATGGAATCTGACCATCGATATTTTGGCCCATAATAATTTGTGCTATCTGCTAGATGATGATGTGGCTTGGCTGAAGGAATTTGATAAGGACTACTTCTATAGCGATGTAGAAAGCCTGCTTAGCGAAGTCACAACATTAGTGTGCTTGGCCAATGTAAAAGTAAAGGAGAGGAAAACAGAAGAAGACAAAAAAGGTTCATCAAATTGCGGATCTTCAGAAGGACGTCACTCACCTTCAAGTGGAAAATTTTGAACTTGACCGTCTCTGATCTGAATCTACTCGATGGACTCAAGAGAAGATCAACCTGCATGAACGAGTTAAGCAAATGGAAAAAGATATAAACGATTTGAAGGACAATTTGGCTCGGAAAGAGGTCGACCTGTCGAAGACTATTGATGCTTTAAAGGAAGACGTAGGAAGCTCGTACGTCATTGGTTTTGAAGCCTCTATGGAGCAAGTTGCCATCATTCACCCCTCGGTGGATTTACGGAGAAATATTTGATAGTTCTTAAGTAAATTTTATAATTCTTTGAACAATTTTAACTTGAGATTTTTGTTGTGTATTTAAGACACATTTGTATGCCTTATAATATACTGTTGGATCTTGTTCATTTAACTTGCTTATCTTTTTTGGTCCCAAGCTTTTTCTAATTATTTATGTACTTCATATGTTTTCTATAAGTTGATGATCTTCCATATTTATATACAAGTGAACTTAAGGTAAAGGAAAATGCTTAAGGAGTAGTTTTGATAAAGTGGGCTCATATAACTTTGCGTATTTATATGTGAGGATTTAATGCAACATTGTAAAATGTACTATGCTTATTTACTCATAAAGTATCTTTGGTATTTTATGGGCGAATCGATCTGAGGTGATTGGGATGGCTTTGACGTTGGGTTTGATCGATGTTATGTCGTTTGGTTCACAATCCGATTGTCGATAGAGTTAAATCATTTTGATATCCGATCTATTTTACTAGTAGGAATGATAGCGATTGGGTTGATCCATCCTTAACCTTGGCTAAGTTGCCTTATAGATTTGTAGGAATGAAATCACCGAGTTGATCCGACCTTAGGGTTCGGCCAAGTAGATTTTTATGAACACAATTATTTGTTGAAGATGGGAAGCTTTGATGTGTCAAATCCTCATGAAGCATGAAGCTGTGTGATGTTTTAGGTTTAGGTTTTTGTATGGAGTTTAGAATCTTTGTAAGATCAGTATTGATTTACAGAAAAAGCTTATTTCAATTTGTTTTAAAGATTAAAGTGTTTTTTCCATGCAAAGGGAAAAACAACCGATTAAAGTTTCGAGATAATCGGTTGTTTGTCACTTAGCTAGCAAAGGTGTTTTGAAATTGCTTTTTGAATCAGTTGTATAACTGACAAAACCATTCAACCGGTTAAATCGTGGTTTTAACCGATTAAATGTATGTTTTCATAACAGTTTTTTGAAAACCTGTTTTAACTTATTTGAATGTTCAAAATTGTCATCAACAGTAGCTTTTCAAGGTTTATAAAATGAGACTTCCTTTAAACGTAAAAATATTGATAAAAAAAAACAGAAAAGTTTGATACTCTGATTGTGATTGATTTGAGAGATTACATACTTTTTGTGAAAAGGTTTTAAACAAGTTTTAGCAAGATTGCCTTTGAGCTTTGTTGTGATTCAAAGAATTGATCAATAGGGTTCTGGTGTACTGTGATTCCAGGTGTTTTCTAATCCTGTTCAAGTTCTTGTAATTGTTCATATAACTCTATGTATAACTGCTGTAAAATTCTGTAAAGTCAATGTGATTATGGCTTGAGGTGTTTGTTGTGTGCACAGAGGGTGAGTAGGCTTTGTGGGATTCAAAGTCACCTCTTTGTGTGTGTTGTATGTGTAATCTGTGATTGGTTGCATAGTGAATACTTAGTGGTTTGACTGAGGACTGGATGTAGCTTTGTGATTGAGTGAACCAGTATAAACTTTGTGTGTAATTCTCTCTATCTCTTCTCTCATTAACTGTTCGTATTTTCCGCTGTCATAAACAACTGGTTAAATCGCAATTTTAACCGATTGAATTTCTGATACCAACTTATGTTTGTCTATTGTATTGGTTTTTTGAATTGCTTTTCTTAGTTGTTTGTTAAAGTTTCATTCTAAGCAAAGTATTTGTAAAAATCTTTTGAAAACAATTCACCCCCCCTCTTGTTCTAGCCATCAAACCTAACATTATCGAGTTGGTCCGACCTTAGATTTCAACCAAGTATATTTGTAGATAACAATATTACCGAGTTTGATGTGATTCCACTAGCCACATAGAGAAAGGTTCTTGACCTTCTTAGGAATCACCTTGAGTTGGACATTATAGAGGCACTTTTCTTAGAGTTGGATCATTTGTTCTAAGACAAGAACTCACCAAAAACTAGTACCAAATCCCAAACTCATTTGGATGAACCAATTTTAGTCAAATTGAACCAAAAAAGAAGAGAAACTAAAAGGAACCGAACAGAATTGAAATTAAAAGGCGAGAACAGAACATAGGTGCTGGAAAAACAGAAAAACTGAACCAAAAAAACTCAAGAACACAAGACAACATGAACAATTGAAAGAGAAGAAAGGAAGGAGAAGAGAGTGCTCATGAAGATGGAAGGATGTTGGATGATCTCGCCACTAGAAGTGTGGAATGCTCCTAGATAAGAGTGATGCCGCCACTTAAGGACTCCATTGATCCATCAAGATAAGACTAGAGAAGAAGGCTCCAAAAGCTCTCCAAAGTTCACTCAAAATTTGAGTAGAGTTTTCTTAGATTAATTCCAATCTGAAAAATACAAAGAGAGCACCTCTATTTATAGCCTAAGGTGCTGAAATATAAGCTACACAAATTCAAAAAACTCCCTCCCAAAAAGCTTCTAGAATTTGCGCCTAAAACAAAGCATGAGGAAGGTGTGACCTCTTCCTTCACTTTGGCACCTCCTTTTCTACTCCTACACCTATCTACTAACACACACCCCCTAAGACTCCTAACTAAAGACTAAAAGATGCTTTAACAATAGAGGTTTCTAATGTTTCCCTCTAAGCACCTTTCTAAACAATATTTATTTAATACTTGGCCTTGCCCTTCATGGGATGGACTTTGGGCTTTTGTGGGCTTTGGCCTTCTTGGGCTTGGGCTTGGGCTTTATCTTTTGCAAAGATTAACAAGTAAAACTTTAAATATGAAGGCGAATGATCTTGTTCTTCATTATAAAAAGCCACCTTTAGTTGATTCTCATCATACTCCCCGAGTTGGAGAGAATTCGCCCACGAATTCTGAATCCCTGCATTTAACAAAGTCAGTTTACTTTTACAATCAAAAGTGTAAGAATAAGGAATACATGACTTAGCAGATGGAACCAAAGGGATTGCAGAAAAGGAGGTCCTACAAATTGACCAAGTTGGAAAAATGTGTTTGGGAATGATGATATTTTTGGGAAAAAGACCTCTTAAATGGTGAAACCCATTAGGAGGTATGAAAAAATCATCCCTAACATATTTAACCAATGTGGTGTTGAAATAGGAACCTTGGGTAATGAAAAAGATAAAGAAGAAGAAGACCTTGGAGGGTCCATTTGAGGTATAGCACGAGTCAACATGATGGATTTAAAGGAGAAAATGGTGTGACTCGATGTAGTACTTACTTCTTTTTCTTCCTCATTTTCTCTTTTAGTTTTCATTTTTATTTGGTCCTCATGAACCTCTTTGGGAGAGAGGGGTTTTAATATAACCTTGCGCCCTAGGAAGGAAAAAGACATTGTATTGGATAGGCCATCATGTAAAACATGTCTATCATATTGCCAAGGCCTTCCTAAAAGAAGATGAGAAGCTTCCATGGGCACAACATCACATAAAACCTCATCTTTATACTTTCCTATTTCAAAGTTAATGAGGACTTGTTTATTCACCATGATTTCACCTACTTCACTAAGCCATTGTAATTTGTAGGGCTTGGTATGAGAGATAGTGGGTAAGGCTAACTTCTCCACAACTCTAGTACTAGCCACATTAGTGCAACTTCCCCCATCAATAATCAAGGAACATAACTTGTTGTTGATAAGACATCGGGTGTGAAAAATATTTTCTCTTTGAGTATCATTCAAAGATTTTGGAATTGTGCCCAACATACGTCTTACCATCAATAAGTCACCTTCACAAGGACTTTCACTCTCATTTTCACTTGATGGTCTAGAAGGTGAAGAATGCCTAGGTGAATTGGAATCATGCTCACTAACTACAATGCCTTCATGCATGTACATACTTCGTTTAGAAGGGCAATTAGCAGCAATGTGACCATATCCCAAACATTTAAAACACTTTTGACTAGACGATTTAATTGGGGATTTAGGCCTAGAAGTAGATGGCGTAGGATCCTTGGGTTTGAAAGAAGAATCTTTGGAAGGATTTTAGAAAAAGAATTTTTGTTTCTCCAAGACTTGGAGTAGTATCCATCATTGGAAGCATTTTTTAAAGAGTTTTTCTTAGCAAGTTGGGCTTCCACCTTCATTGCAAGATGAACTAAAGAGCCCAATGATGAATACTCTTGTAACTCAACAATGTCTTGAATATCCTTCCTAAGACCACTCACAAACCTAGCAATCATAGCTTCCTCACTTTCTTCTAATTCAATTTTAAGCACAAGCGTCTCTAGCTCTTTATAATATTCATCCACATTTAGCGTGCCTTGTTGAAACCGTTGGAGTCTCAACATGAGGTCTTTCCTAAAATGTGGGGGCACAAATCTAGCGCGCATTTGATCCTTTAAAGAGTTCCAAGAGTCCACGGGAGGACCCTTGTGATAGATAATGTCCTTTACAATTCCATGCCACCATTTCATGGCATAATCACTAAACTCTAGGGTGGCTAGCTTAAGCTTATGCTCATCTTAGATCTCAAGGATCTCAAATATTTGTTCACACTTAGCCTCCCAATCTAAATATACATTAGGATCACTAGAGCCATTAAAACAAAGAAGCTTGACCGAAGGTAGCCTAGCCTTTGCATCTTGGTAGTAACCATTGCCGTAGTGAGGTCTCTCCCCTTGGTTGTGATGTCTATGTCCAAGGAATTGGGGTGGAGTTCTCCTTCTCCTATGGTCCTCTTGACGGCCTATGTCATTGGAAGAACCTCTTGTTGAAGGTCTATGTGAATGATGCCCATCATGGATAGAAGGAGATGGTCTAGCTTGTTGGACCTCCATCTTTTGCATTTTCTCTTCCAAGCGTCTAATAGTTCTTTGTGCTTCATGTAATTCACCAAGGATTGAAGCTTTGGAAGGAGAATTCTGCTTGTATGATGCATCACTTGAAAATCCAGCCATTTGTAATTAAAAACAGCAAACACACAAAAACAGCAAACAAGTTAAGAAACAAAATTAGCAAAAACAGTGAGCTATGGCAATGAAACTGCCGAAGTGAAATGAGGCTGAAAAAAGAGATCACTCTCAAAGAAATAATGTTCTTGCACCAATCTGATCTTGAGGCCTTGGAATCCTCAAATGAAATATGTCAAAGCAAGCACACCAATCTCAAGAGCAACCACCACAAAACCAATGAAACAATAAAGACAAACAAGAAAAGGTATAAGCAAGAAAAGGTAATTGCAAAAGGAAAACTATATGTGAGACAAACTCAAAGAGTAAGAATAAAAGACAATCAAGAAAATAAAGAACTCAATGAGAAAAGTAGGCACACAAAAGAATACTTAAGGAAAAGTTCTAGAGTAGATGAAGAAAACAAAAAATTAGCTACTGGAAAAAAAAAAATTTAAAAGGCAAACTGTGCTTGATATTCACTGATTTAACTGGAATGATGTAGAGCGAACTGGATTATGAAATTTAAACCACAGAAACTTCAAGATGTTAACTCAATAATGGCACTGGAATCAATTAAAAACAGTAAGCCAATTGAGAGAAATAATTTTTTCAAAATCGCTGCCAGATTACCGTATTTTTTTCGGCAGAATTGTATACTTTTTTTATTTTATTTATCATTTTTTGTGTACTTCGTATTTTTTAATGATTCTTTTTTCTATTCTTTTCTAACACTTTGAATATCTCAAATCCAGAATTTCAGAATTTTCCAGTAAGTAAATCAATTGCAATAAGGAAAAACAGTAAGCACTTTTTTTCAGAAACAGAGGAATCCTAATAGGAATAAAAAAACAGGATGATGAACTAGCAAAGACATAATAGAAAATGATGTATTGGAACTTGTATAGGTCTAGAATACAAGTATGAACCCAATTCTAAAAAGAAAATGCACAAAGGATCAATATCAATTCAGAAAATATATGACACTAAAGCAAGAAACAATCAAAACAAGAAAAGTACTACTAGAAGTAATGACAATTATGGAATAACATGACTAAGACAAAACTTGACATGATTACAAAATTAAAAGACACATCACAAATTTTAACAACAAGTGAAAGGAAGCTTAAGGTAAACTCTAGGAAGGATAATGCCATTCCAAAAGAGCAACCATACTCATAAGAAGAATGAGTGCCATAAACCTTTTCACAAGCACTTGGTGTAAAAGAAAAACAGCAAGAATACTCAAGTAAAATTCTAAAACAGAAACTTAAATTGCAAGAAATTAAAAGAGCTCTTGAAATAAAGTGCACACAACTCAACAATTAAACAAGAATGAACCTAAGACTCATGATACCACATGATGTGATTCCACTAGCCACATAGAGAAAGGTTCTTGACCTTCTTAGGAATCACCTTGAGTTGGACATTAAAGAGGCACTTTTCTTAGAGTTGGATCATTTGTTCTAAGACAAGAACTCACCAAAAACTAGTACCAAATCCCAAACTCATTTGGATGAACCAATTTTAGTCAAATTGAACCAAAAAAGAAGAGAAACTAAAAGGAACCGAACAGAATTGAAATTAAAAGGCGAGAACAGAACATAGGTGCTGGAAAAACAGAAAAACTGAACCAAAAAAACTCAAGAACACAAGACAACATGAACAATTGAAAGAGAAGAAAGGAAGGAGAAGAGAGTGCTCATGAAGATGGAAGGATGTTGGATGATCTCGCCACTAGAAGTGTGGAATGCTCCTAGATAAGAGTGATGCCGCCACTTGAGGACTCCATTGATCCATCAAGATAAGACTAGAGAAGAAGGCTCCAAAAGCTCTCCAAAGTTCACTCAAAATTTGAGTAGAGTTTTCTTAGATTAATTCCAATCTGAAAAATACAAAGAGAGCACCTCTATTTATAGCCTAAGGTGCTGAAATATAAGCTACACAAATTCAAAAAACTCCCTCCCAAAAAGCTTCTAGAATTTGCGCCTAAAACAAAGCATGAGGAAGGTGTGACCTCTTCCTTCACTTTGGCACCTCCTTTTCTACTCCTACACCTATCTACTAACACACCCCCCCTAAGACTCCTAACTAAAGACTAAAAGATGCTTTAACAATAGAGGTTTCTAATGTTTCCCTCTAAGCACCTTTCTAAACAATATTTATTTAATACTTGGCCTTGCCCTTCATGGGATGGACTTTGGGCTTTTGTGGGCTTTGGCCTTCTTGGGCTTGGGCTTGGGCTTTATCTTTTGCAAAGATTAACAAGTAAAACTTTAAATATGAAGGCGAATGATCTTGTTCTTCATTATAAAAAGCCACCTTTAGTTGATTCTCATCAGAGTTGGTCCGACCTTAGGGTTCGGTCAAGTAGATTTTTAGATAACGATATTACCGAATTGATCTGACATTAAGGTTCAACCAAGTTGGTTTTTGGGAACGAAATTACCAAGTTGGTCTGACCTTTGGGTTTGGCCAAGTAGATTTGTAAATAACGATATTATCGAGTTGGTCCGACCTTTGGGTTCGACATAGTAGATTTGCAAATAACGATATTCCCGAGTAGGTTCGACCTTAGGGTTTGGCCAAGTAGATTTGTAGATAACCATATTACCCAGTTGGTCCGACCTTAGGGTTCGGCCAAGTAGATTTGTAGATAACGATATTACCAAGTTGGTCTGACCTTAGGTTCCACCAAGTAGATTTTTGGAACGAAATTAACGAGTTGGTTCGACCTTAGGGTTCAACCAGGTAGATTTTCAGAAACAAAATTACCAAGTTGATCCGACCTTAAATTTCATCCAAGTAGATTTGTAGATAACGATATTACTGAGTTGGTCCAACCTTAGGGTTCGTTCAAGTCAATCCGTTAGTAAAAATCGTTATGATCGAGTTGGTCCGATCATAGGATTCGGCCAAGTCAGTCCATTTGTTGAAACCGTGATGGCCGAGTTCGTCTGATCATAGGATTCGGCCAAGTCGGTTCATTTGTAGAATCCGTTGGCGACTGAGTTGGTCTGATTATAGGATTCGACCAAGTCGATTTGTTTGTAGAAACATCGTCGACCAAGTTGGTCCGATCAAAGGATTCAATCAAGTTGGTCTGATCTAAAAAATTGTTCGTAATGTAGTACATGAATAATAATAACAATTTATTCAATGAGGATGCTCTCGTTATTACAAGGAAAAGAGTGTCATCATAAAAATTTTCATAAGTAGTTAAATTGTTCATCAAAATTGTAAAATTCATTTAAAATAAAACTTAAGACTAACAGTGTATCATGTCTTCAGGGTTACTCTTTCATCGAGAATTTTCAGTCGATATGCTTTGTTGCCTAACACTTCTATGATCTTATGTAGTATAAAAGTTTGGTGTTGTACTACCTTTTACTGGCGAGCTATGATAGGACATCGACATAATCATTCGTCAATCTCGACGCATGAGTTATGGCAAAATTGTCAAAGTGTTTGATCTTTGCTATATGTATCTCATTTTTTTTTTCATACTTCAAATCGAATTATACACTGAATAATAATGTTTACTGGAACAATGATTGAAGATTGTGAACTAGTACTAGATAAGTTCCCAGGAAAGAGAGGTGGGTCACCAATGGACGTGCTTAAATACCAAGTCTTTCCTTACCAGAACTTTCCTAGACATACATTTCTACATTACTACGCTCTATATCCAGTAACAAGAATAATTTCTTTCTAATGGGAGAGATCATGATCATGAAGCAACATCTCACTTTCTACTGAGTACCATAAAAATTTATGGTTCGGGAAAAGTGAAAGAATAGAAAAAATATTGTACTATGGTCATTCCCAAGTGATTTTTTATAACTTAGAAAAGGAGATAAAAAATAAATAAATAAAAACATCTCATAAATTTATAAGTAACATCACATAAAATTTGTTCAACCTTATTATTTGAATTATATCTCACCAATTACAATTAAATATTTTTGACACCATCATAAATAATATTAATCTTCACTACCAATAGGTATAACAAGATACTAAAAATCTTATCCTAAATGTTGTTATCCTAACATTCTTTAGAGGTTGTATAATTTAAAAATAAATTTATTATCATATTATAAATTTGAGTTATTGTTACATTATTTATTTTCTAATAAACCAATAAAAAAATTATTTATTAGGATATTATAAGTTTGAATTGTTGTTACATATTTTATTTTCTAATATACTAATAACAACAATTTTATCTCCAAAATAAAAGTAACAATTATCTCTTATATTTTAAGGATTAATAATTAAATATACGAAAATTATATATAATTTTAACAAAATTTCTCAAATTAGGATTGTTTGTAAAGAGTAAATAATAGATAACTTTACTTCAAAAGAGCGTACACTCACGATAAAAATGGCGTTGTTAAAATTGAGCATAAGAAGTAAAACACTTTTGTTCTTTCTCTCTTCCTTGGCCTTATCCTCTTGTTGTTCTCTTATCTTTTTATTTCTTTCTACCGTTTGTAGTGGTGGTGGTGTCTGACATGTTCTCCTCGTAGCAGAATTACCGAAGGAGGATTTAGAAGATTTTTTTTTTATTTTGTCGATTGTGGACTTTCCCTTAATGACCTATCCGGGGAATGAATCCATGTATATCTCTTTACCTGTCTGACTATTGAGGTTTATGTATATGTGTCACAGGTAGATAGTAGGATCAGTTGTACCTCCTCCGCGGTGGGCACCAAATGTTCTAGCCAACAAATTTGGGTTGGATCTTGGTGGTGGATTCCGGGTCAGCCTTTCAACATTGTCGCTTTGCGATGCTTGAAAATCACAATGAGGGGAGCTCCACCTGTTGACAAAACTTTGACGATCAAGTCAGTGATATGCAGAGTATCATTTCTGACTATTTATATTTGTTGAACTCATGATAAAAAAAGAGTATAATTAACTGATTCAGAGTTAGTAACCACATAATAATTTGTTAATATATCCCTTTTATTTTAGGGCTGTTGATATGCAGAGTATTGTCTCTGACTGTTTATATTTGTTGAACTCATGGTAAATATAATTAACTGATTCAATTATTGTTTAGTTGTTTTTCCGTTTCTTGTTATTTTTAAAGTGTTTAATGTATTTTTCAACTGTCTAGGTGTGGGCCAAAAAGATGTGTTTAAGTGTTCGGGTCAACACCCAAGCACGACCGAACAGTACAACTGCCATACTTCTTTTTGTTGAGAAAAAGAACATGTTTTATTTTAGTAGTTATGTTGTCCATGTGAGAATAAAATCCTCAAAGAGTAAGTTGTGTGTGTTAGGATCTACTTTGAAATATGTGAGACTACTCTTTTAAAAGGATAGACGATGTTCTAAGCATCCAATGTTGCATTGGATTTGTGCATTGATATGGTCATCTCATTATTTAAATATGTGTTCCTTCTTCATAAGACATAATTTTTTTCTATGTAATTTATAACCCTCTAGTGCTTCTACACAAAAAGCATTTATTCATGATTTTTTCATTTTATTTGTTTTTTGAATACTAGACTACGTCTATTCTTGATTGAAGGGTCTTAATTTCGTTCCTACTTAGTAAAATCATTAGATAAACTAAAACTTAGTATTATTTATCATCAAAATCTTGGGTATATAGATGTATAAAATTATAGGTTAGCTCTAGAAGAGGGTTGAATAAGGCTAATGAAAACACTTTTGGAAAACCATTTTGAAAGAGACCTATCAAACACAAGAGATGGTCATCTAGTGGTTTTATAATAATTTTTACAATTCATTTTCCAAAGGGATAACCAACAAATAATGCATGTGTAAGGAAGGTACAATAATAATACCAAATTTATACTGGTTCATCCAAACTAGGTTGTGTTTAGTTCTATGAAGCTAATAACAATGGGTTGAATTATTCAAAACAGATTACATATATTATCAGTGTCACTTCTAACTTACAATAAGTACATAAAGTATCTCCAAATTATCCAAGTACACAACGTCTCTTCACACTAAGTACACAAAGTTTATGTAGGTTATTCACTTAAACTTTCCTTGAGTTTAAGCACGAGTACTAAGGTCTCTCCATGCCATCCACTTAAACACCCTAAGTTTAACTAAAGTACATATAATCTCTCTAAGTAAAGTATAAAAAGTCACTTGGACTATATAAGAATACAGCTATTTGATTATAAGGTTCACAATTATAAGATTTAATAGGCAAATCGAAAACCCAAAACATTTCAATTCCTCTTTTGCTTGTACATTATGAAGGAAAAATTAGAAATCTAAGGGAGAACATAAGAAGAAAAACTTTTGCTTATACACGAATTCAAGATGGATCTCCTATTACTCTTTTCTAACTTAAAGTTGATATATTTCCATGTAAGAGAAGAGAGGTTATGTTTTTCTACACTTATTGAAGAGGAGAGAATAAAAATTTGAGAAAGGACAACATAAGAGACTAATGTATTAGTTAGAAAATAAATTTGTACTTTATGCACCAACCATTTTCCAAGTTCCCTATTTTGCCTGTTTCTCTTCTTTATATATGCTAACTATTATTAACCCAAAGCAGCCTAAGTGTTATTGCTATCATCTCTGCTCCTATATAAAGCATACGTCGCATTAACATATCACTAAATAATTTAAAACTGAATATAATTTAAATTTAATTTTTATTTATTAATTAACTAAATTGTTATTCCAAACACAAGTCCTTACATTTGGGTAGTAAATTTTATTTTATGTTGATGTCAAGGAAAAATAATTAAAAAAAAATGAAAACCTAGGATATTTTCATGATTTACAGCTAAAGTTAAAACAAATGCATTATTAGTTCACTGAAAATTATATAACTTTTAAAATAATTACTATCAAACTTCTAAACATATATCTATGTTGACTATGCGGTGTGGAAGGTTAGTTTGTAAGTACTCTGGTTGAAAGGGATATAACACGTGTATAATAAATATATAACCAACTACACATTATATAATTAATGAGATAGTAGTGTAAGTAAATACATTTCAATTAAATTTTTACAAATTTAACAAAACAGTAATAAAAAAATTTCATCACACGAACAATAGAGAGTATGCCCTCAGAGGTAACCACCTGCTTCGAAAATACAATAATATAAATAAATGGGACCAATTTATTTATAACATTTTGTCTATTGAGATTGAAAAGTTGGAGGAAAAGTGAAAAGCTGCGAAATGGAGCCATTTTCATGACTTATTATAGACGAGAATGAGTTTGCAATTTTGGCCCGCCAGGAGGAAAATATTATTTCATTATTTGAATATTTTATATTACATAATTTCACCGCTTATGATCAGAATGAAGTTATAATATTTAATGTTTTTTTTAAATATTATTTTTTAATTCTTAAAAATATTGCTTGACTTCTTATTTATGTGAAAAAGATATTGTGCTCTTTATCATTTTTTCTGGTTTTTTATTATATTTTTTTCTCATTTTAGTTTTAACAATATGTTATTTATTTTAAATTAGTCTATTTGAAAATATTTTGTAGAAATAAAAGAATATGCTGCTAGGGGATATCTTGCGCTTGCTACTTGTGAAGGTATTTTTCGTGGGAGTAAGAAGGAGTTTATTGGTGTTTTCTCTGCGTTTCTTGAAATTCAAACTGCTATGATTTGCTGAGTTTTATGGAGTTATACATGCTATGGAGGAAGCTCAAAAGATGGGACTTACTAGTGGATGGCTTGAATGTGATTCTGCTTTGGTTTGTGCTCCATTTCCTGCTATGACTAATGTTCTGTGGATGTTTCGTAATCGATGGAATATTTGTCTTAATTACTGTGGGAAAATTAGGTTTAGGGTTACTCATATTTTTCGTGAAGGGAATATGTGTGTTGATAAGTTGGCAAATTTAGGATTTATTCATAGAGAATCATTTCATTGGTATAATAAGCTTCAATCTAGTCTGTTCTTAGAATTCTTTATGAATAAGTATAGTCTACCTATGTATCGTTTTTGTTAACATATGGGTTTTGGTCTAATCCCCCCATGTTTTTTTTTCTTTCTTTTTTTCTTTTTTTAATAATACTTTTTTCATGTGATGATGATTGTTGTTACTTGAGGTATCAGCCTAACTAAGATGTCAAGTTGCATAGTGATGCCTAACATGAAAGTTTTTATAAAATAACTACATATCATTAAAAGGACTCTACAATTAAAAAGACTGAAATTTAATAGACAAATGGACTGCAATTAAAGGCCTAAAGAAATAAAAATAAAATTTTATTTAAAATACGCAAGAAACTGGTTATAGACATTTTTGGTTAGAATGTAACTTTCTCAGTTTGTTCTGCTCTCAGGTCTCTTGTACTTTAGTATTTATGCGTCGTTAGAATAAATACATGCTTTTCGTAGAGAGATTGGGTTTAAAGTTTTCCACATTTTTAGAGGTAATTATTGTGTTGATAAACATGTTTCTTTAAGTTTTCTTAATAGGATGAAGTTTGTTTGGTAGTTTTGGCAATAGTTCCCACCATCCGAGGCCACTTTCCTTGGTAAGTACCCTTGGGACAACCTCCCGCCATACTCCGTTCACCGAAACAATCAGGGAGGTCTCCCTACCGAGTACCTGGAAGAGTTCAAACTCTGGATAAATATGATGACACCACCGATTCGAACAAGCATGTGGACACCTATGTGACCCATGTCAGCTTGTAAACCACCAATGATGAACTGTTATATCGAGTGTTCCCCATTTCACTCAAATGGGCAATTTTAAAATGGTTTACACGATTGCAGACTCACTCCATTGACTATTTCAACACCCTGGTCACCAAGTTTGGGGTGCAATTCGGCACAAGCCGACCCCACCATCTCACATTTATAACCCTAGTCAACATTCGACAAGAGAAAACATAGTATTTGTGTGCATTCATGGAGTGATTAGGAAAAATAACATTAAGCATCCGAAACTTAAGCCCTGAAGTGGTTATGCACCATATGGTAATCGCTCTAAAACCTGGTCCTTTTTTGGATAGCTTGTGCAAGAAATCAACAACAAATCTTTATGAATTTTGGTAAAGGGAAGCAAAATTCATGTAGATGGAAGAACTTCGGGAATTCCAGGCTAAATCCAAAAGTCTAATGAGGCTAGGAAGAATTTTGTCGATAAAAACCGTAGGAATTCCTTCTCCTGCGGCGTTTCACACACTACACGCTACTAACTGGAGACCAATCTAGAATACTGAAAAAGGCTCTTAACATTGACTTGATATCAACTCCAAGGAAGGTTCAAAGACCCATAAATGTGAATCAGACAAAGCATTGTCGATTCCACTACAATTATGGCCATACAACAGAAGAATTCCTAGCATTGAAGGACAAAATATAGGAATTAGTACAAGTCGATCACTTCTGCCGATTTATCTGAAAAATCTGCAACGATGCCAAGAACCTGAGAGTTGACAGTCAGAATGGCAGAAGAGAACAAAACCACTGGGAAGAACATGGTCAGAAAGTGCCTGGACCCTTGAGAGCTGTGATAATTACCATCACGAGAGGATTTGTTGGAGGAGGTACCACGTGCTCATTCAAAAAAAGACACTTGAGGGTCATCCAATCCATTAACGTAATCCATAGGAGGATCTTGTCGCCAATAACATTTACTAATGAGAATTTCAAAACTATTGATCCTAACCATGATGATCCAATGGTGATAACAATAGAGGTTATCAACTTTGCGGTGATGAAGATGTTGGTGGATAAGGGGAACTCGGTCAACATACACTATTGAAAGACATTTAAAAAAATTGGATTATCCCGAGACGCTATAGTTCCCTACAATAAACAAATAGTTAGGTTCTCAAGAGAGAGGGTTGACATTCAGGGGTATATTGATCAATACACCAAGTTTGGAGAAGGGACTCAATGTTACAAGACCATTAAGATCAAATATTTGATTGGAGATGTGCACACCTCATATAACGTCTTACTAGGAAGACCATCCTTAGACAAATTGGAAGGGATTGTCTCCACCCCGCATCAGGCCATGAAGTTCCCATCTGAGAGTAAAGACATCATAGCTATCCACGTAGACTAGAATACCGCATGAAAGTATTACGCTGCAAGTTTAAAAATACCACCCTTAATACCAATTAGAATACTAATAAGTGCCAGATTTCAGTAATATTTCATATTAAAATATAGGCACTTATGGATATTAATTGATAAAATAACCATAAAATAACCCATAATTAATGAATTTACACCTTTTTACATATTTTGTGATTTTAATTTGAATCAGAACAATTTATTCCCAAATTTGTGTTAATTTTAGGATTCTAGGGAATAATAGGGATGAAAGGGCAAAAGGAGATTATACAAAGTAAAATGGAAAGTTGGAACGCACCAGCACTGACCAAAGCTCGCCCAAGCTAGAAGTCCCTAGAGGATCTCGCCCAAGCGAGCCCGAGCAAGCCCAATCTCGCCCAGGCGAGATCACTTTAGAGAAGTTGGGCCTTTTTTCATGCAACTCGCCCAGACGAGCCCAATAAAGCCGAGGCGAGAAGTCACATAGTCCAAGCCCAACTAGGTAAAATATAAGGCTTGAGACACAACCCTAGGGATGATCATTGAGTGGATTGGAATCCAATTGGGATAATAGAAGGTGTTAGAAACCCTAGAGGATACACCATCAAGGAGAAACATCCTGAATCTTCTTTTCTTGCTCTCTACTTGTAATAGTCAACATGAGTGGCTAATTCTACCCTTTGGGATTGGGAGTAATTTGTTCAAACTCTTATGTAATGAGGTGATATTTAAATATAATATTTTGTTCTTGATTGATGATTGATATTGTCATTTTATTTGTAATGCTTGTTTCTATCATCTAGATCCTTAGATTTGATTGGAAAGTACTTCTAATTTTCTTACACAAATGATAATGCTTAACATATTTGAATGCTAGGAATAGATTTGAAATGTTAATTACTATCAAAAGTCTAATCATAATGATAAGAAGTTTTAATAAATATGCGAGGAATCGATATTTAGGAGACTCTATTAATAATTTTCCATGCGAGGAATCAATATAAATGACTTTTTTATACGGGCATCAACATCAATCAAAGGATAGAATATTACCATGCGCATCAAAATACCAAAGAGTAAAAAGGATGAACCCCAATCCTAATTTTTCCAATTGAACCAACAAACTCTTTGACTTGTTTTATTTTTAATCATTGCAATCATAACAAACTTTATTATTTTCTTTTCTATTTAATGATCTTTTACTTGATTATTCAATTGTTCCTTATGGGTTCAATATCCGTCCATAGGGACAAATTATTACTTCTGACGACACAGTGGTGTACTTGTCGTAAAAGAGTCATCAAATACTAGAAGTCAACCAAGTAACTATCATCGACAACCTCGACCCTGAGCTGAATGATGAACCGAGTGGAACAAAAAAGGAGATTGTCTCTTTGTAGACGGGTCAACAAGGGCAAGATACTCGTTTAGGGGCCAACTTAAAGGCAGACAAAAGGAGGCTATAAATGTTGTGTTGGCGAAAACCGGGGTCTCTTCACATGGATGGCAGACATGTCGAGAATATAACCTCGGGTGATTTTCCATTAGCGATATGAAAATAGGCTAAATCGATCTCCTAAAAAAGATAAGCTTGGGAGAGGAGAAAAGAATAGTTGCTCAAGAAGTTTGAAAGTTGTTTGATATTGGGTTTATCTAGGAGGAGCAATACACTATGTGGTTGGCAAACTTAGTACTCGTCAAGAGTAATAGGCAATGGTGGATGTGTACCTACTGCACTAACCTCAACAAGGCTTGCCCTAAAGACATCTATCCATTATCGAGCATAGACTGACTTGTGGAAGGTCATGCCAACCATAAAAATAATACACTTCCTCGATGTGTACTCCATTGAACAAGGTTCTTTGATGTCTCAAAATCCAAGAGGAATGTTTGAAGACCTTGTTGTTGGTTGTGTGTGTGTCTAGAAGTATTTGAATTTTTTAATCCACTCTTTATGATGATCCAAGATTAATTGAATCTTAATCCTTTTGAAAAATATGTGTTTTTAAAGAGTGTGAAAATTCAACCTGTTGAAATGTCGATTCAACCGGTTGTTTTAAACTTAGTGAATTTTGAAAAGGATTTGAAAAGCTTGACTTTTTTTACTTTTTTGACTTTTTTGTCAAGCCAATTCAACCGGTTGTTTCAAAAATTCATCTAGTTGTTTTTCTGAAAACCTTAACAGAATTTTGTTATGTTGTACCAATCTATTTTAAATGATTCAAACTGCTTTTGGTTCTTGAATTATATGCTTTGACCATCTGATTGGAGTATAAAAAGGTTGTTTTACGCTCCTGGTCATTAACTAAGAAAGAGAGATCAATCAAATTCAGTTTTCAAGATTTCAAAGAGCTTTTGGATCATCTTAAAGTGTGGAATAGGATTGTCTTGTAATTCTGGATTGTAATATTTGATTTTACCCAAGTGTATTTTATTCCCTTCTTCCTTAATCATTGTATTTCTGTGTGACTTGGTGTTGTGCAGTTTCAGAGGGTTGTTATGGAAACTGTGTACTTTGGTTAAATAGTGGTGTATGTTCTTGAAGGGTTCAAGATCATCACTCTTGGTGTGTGTTGTGTAATCTAGGTTTGATTACATAGTCAATTCTCAGTGGTTAGCTGAGGACTGGATGTAGCTCTTGGTTAAGAGTGAACCATTATAAACATCTTGTGTGAATCTATCTATCCTTACACTCTTTAAACTGCTTTAGCTTTGATTTTATAAACTGTTGGTAAACAATTGGTTGTTTCACAAAAACAATTGGTTGATTTTCTGAAATCAAACTAAAAATATATTTCTAATTGGTTGAACAGTTTTCTAATTAATTGATTTTTCATGGTAGGATGGATGATAGCATGGTCGGTAGAATTGTAAGAGTTCAAAGTTAAATACAAGGAGAGAGGGCCCATAAAATCTCAATGCTTGGCCGACTTCACGTCTGAGCTGGAAGATGACCCTAAGACGAAAGGAGTGTAGACACTATTCGTTGACGGATCACCGAACAAAAATGGATAGGGAGTCAGGTTAGTGCTAGAAGGTCTCAAAAACTTCTGAATAAAGCAATCCATGTGCTTTGGTTTCAAAGCATCAAATAATCAAGCTGAATATGAAGCTCTCACAATCGGACAATTGTTAGTAAAGGACATGTGCGCTCATAAGGTGGAACATAAAAATGACTTGTGACTAACGATTAGACACATTAGTGGAGAATACTAGGTCAAAGATCCTCTACTACTCAGGTACTATCATTGATTGATTGACCTCATGACGAGCATTGATTAGGCCATTTTATAACTTATACAGCGTAAAACAACAGTTGCAAGGATGTGTTATCCAAACTTTCCAGTAGCGAGAGAAAAGGCTGGCAAGATACGGTCATAGAACAAACATTATCAAGGCCTATTTTTCCCAAAAGGGTTTTGACCAAAGAGGTTTTAACGAGTCACCTTCAATAAAGTCGTTCATTTAACAAAACTCTGTTTAGTAGAATATTCTCAAAGAAAGTACCCTGTTGAGAGTCCAACACCTTCTTGGCCAAGGTAAAATTCACTATTCAATTCTTATCGAGAGTGGGGTACAAACAACGTACACCCTCTAGGCCAAGGTAGAATTCACCAAAGTAAATCCCTGCCGAGAGAGGAACACAAAATATCATACACTCTCTGCCAAGGAAGAATTCCCCAGAATCCCTATCGAGAGTAAAAAATCGAATATCATACATTCTCAAATATGGGAATAAACCTCAACTAAAGAATAATAGTAAAATAAACCAAACACATTCTCAGTCAAGGGAGATTACCCTGTGCATCCCTATCGGGAACCGCAACGAGAATAACGAGTATGAAGATGCACTTAAAACCATTCACCAAGTACGAATATGCACCTAAAAGTGTCATCTGAAAGCACTAACAACTTTAAGACGACGAGACGAGCATTAAAAAGATGCAAAATACGTAAAACAAACAAGCTAATTTCAAGAACTTGAAATTGTCATTAATAAAAATGATGACCAGACGAAACGCCTAGACAACAAGTGTCCAAAAAATGGAGGCATGTGTCTACAAAGTTAACTAACAAAACACATATGCCTTTAAGAAAAAGAAAAACTAAAACTAACAGAATGCAATTATTCCGCTATCTCAGCGTCGGGTGTCAAGGGGGGAGTCTACGCTACCTCAACATCAACTTCTAGGATCTCCTTGACCTAAACAACTTTACCTCGATGGAAGTCATTCCCAACAGCAAAACTCCCCTCGTCCAAAGGAATCTTGTAAAGAGAAGGTCACCTGCTGCATGGCGTTTTAGAAGTCGAGTTTGTGTTGATCAAGAACATGGTCTTGAGTGATTTCCAAATCCAGTTGCAACTTCTCGGCCTTTTTTTCAGCCTTATAGTCCAAAACCTCAAGTACAAAATGTTTAAATGTTTAGGTTTTGGACACATAGCTACCAATTGTCCAAAGAAAAGAACCATGATGGTTAAGGAGGGCCAAGTAGTAAGTGACCATAGTGATCAATCTTCTAGGTCTAACTCCCTTCCCCTTCAAAAACCCTGGTGAAAATTGTACTGGACAGAGCGTTTAGGGCTCAGTGCTCGGTGGTCGGATCTCAGGGCATGGTATAGGTAGGTCAGCTTGGTTGTTGGGCCAGAAAAGTGGGCCATGTGATTGGGCCCAGTTTGGTCAGTAAACCCGTTGTGGCATAATTAAAATAACCTTTTTATACATTAGTCTAAGACTAGTAGTAAAGGTTATTTTTGAACCTAGGTCAAGTAAATGTTTTCCTGTTGAGTATGTTTTCCCTTTACTGACTTGATCATCGAAATGCAATCAACAGGTAGGGCCCCATTTGTTTCAACGGAGCTACGTTCTAGAGCTATAAGAGATATGAAGAGACAGACGGAGCTAGAGCTTGTCATCATACTCAACAGGCAAGCAAGTCAACCGGCAAGAACATTTGGCACCCACCGTGGGGGCCGATAAAACCTGATCCCATCCACAATTGTGTTTGAGTTTTCTGACGTAATGAGGAACACGAGGCAAGGTCCACTGGGATCTGAAGGGAGCAAGGACCCCACTTTGCAGCAAATCATGGAGACCATAAGAGCCCACCAAGCAGCAAACGAAGAAGCCAAGGCTGACCAGTTGAGGCCATTCCACGAGCGTGGAACGTGGCAAACCTCAAGTTTCATTTCAGCTAAGATATTTTTGCTTAATGCTTTCTTTTTGAACAATGTGATGGTTAAGTTTTGTTGATCTACTTCAATTAGCATACGATAAATCAACGTAGCTTGGTGTCAATATAACCACTCGAGTATGGGCGCCCCGTGAGTAAATGATTACCTAATGGCAGGTAAGATTGGGGGGCTTGGGTACCGTGCAGGAGAGCTCGTCATCTCAGCCCAAGTGTTTGGGGGAGGTCATCTCGGTGTTTGGGCCCAAGAGGTGGGTCGTGAGATGTTGGTCAGCCCTGTAAAGGGAATTAAGATAAGGAGATATTTTATCTGTTGTGATATTATTCTTAAGATAAAAGATAAAGAGATATTTTATCTGTTGTGATATTATTCTAAAGATAAAAGATAAAAAGATATTTTATTTGTTGTGATATTATTCTTAAGATAAAAGATAAAGAGATATTTTAGTTGTTGTTATATTATTCTGAAGATAAAAGATAAAGGGATATTTTATATGTTGTGATATTATTTTGAAGATAAAAGATAAAGAGATATTTTATCTATTGTGACATTATTATGAAGATAAAGAAACAGATTTGAGTTTTTCAGTTGTGACAAAGTTGATTTCAAGATTTGAACATTCACATCAAGCTTTGGGTTTTTCAAAGAGAGTGGAATAGGATTACAATTGTATTGATTTCAGTATGTACTGTGAACAAGTGTAATCCCTTCTCAAACTACTGTATTTCTAGTGTTGTGTTGCCAAGGAGTGTTGTGTGCTCTTGAGGTGGTCAAGATCAATACTCTTGGTGTGGTTTGCCAAAGGGAGTGTGTTTCTTGAAGGGTTCAAGGTCACTGCTTTGGTGGTTTGTGTGTTGTAATCTAGTTTGATTACTTAGTAGATTACCCAGTGGTTTTCTGGGGACTAGATGTAGCTCTTGGCTTAAGAGTGAACCGGTACAAACTGTTGGTGTATCTCTCTCTTACTCTAAACTCATTTAAATTTTGTTTAAGCTTTATTGGTATAAACAACCGATTGTTTCGCAGAAACAACCGATTGTTTTTCTGTTGCTTTGCCGTTTTATTGCTTATATTCTTGGCTAACTTGATTCATGTTCTGGATTCACACAAAGAATTTTATTAAACCTTGAAAATTTTTCAAAAACCTCTCTTAAACAATTCACCCCCCTCTCGTTTAAGGCCATATATTCTAACAGATTATTCGAGCAGGCGCCCTGAGTATCTACTGTCAGGTTAGATGACCTGTCTTGGTAAGATTATCCAAGCAGGCGCCCTGAGTATCTACTGTCAAGTAAGATGACCTGTCTTGGAAAGATTATCCGAGCAAGCTCCCTGAGTATCCACTGTCAAGTAAGACGACCTGTCTCGGTAAGATTTAGGGTTTAGGTTTTAGGCGCCCTTATCAGGTAAGATGACCTTCCCTGGTAAGATGATCCAAGTAGGCGCTCTACGTGTAAGTATAAGAATTATAAGGTTAAAACAAGAGGGGGGTGAATTGTTTTTGAAAGATTTTCGAAAGTATTGAAGGTAGAGTGAAAAGCTATGAAAAATTAATCAATGAAAAATCTCTTCAGCCAAATATAAAACCGTTTTTAAGCTTGATGTAGAAAATCAACCTGTTGTTTTTACGAAACAATCGGTTATTTTTATCAACAGCTTATAAAAACAAAGTTAAAGCAGTTTAAAGAGTGTAAGGATAGAAAGATTCATACAAAATGTTTATATTGGTTCACTCTTAACCAAGAGCTACATCCAGTCCTCAGAAACCACTGAGAATTCACAATGTAATCAACCCTATATTACAAGATGCACACACGAAGGGTGATGATCTTGAACCCCTCAAGAACACACACCACTCCTTGGCAAAAACCACACCAAGAATATTGATCTTGATCCCCTCAAGAACACACAACACTTCTTGGAAACACAAATACAAAAATACAATTATCAAGAAAGAAAACAATAGAATACACCTAGGTACATCATAAGATCAAAGTTTAGAATACAAGACCCAATCCTATTCCACACTTGAGATGATCCAAAAGCTCTTTGAAAACTGTTTTTGATTGATCTCTCTCACTTGTTTCTTGCATAGGAGCATAAAACCACAATTTTATCTTTTAATCAAATGGTTAAACAGTTACGATAGAAAACCAAAAGTTGTTGGAATCATTTAAAACAAAAAAAACCACTTAACAAAATTCTTTTAAGGTTTTTAGAAAAACAATCGATTGATTTATCGAAATAATCGATTGATTTTTATTTGACAGCAAAGGCAAAGATAAAGCTTTTCCAGATCATTTTAAAATCCACTAAGTGTCAAACAACTTGTTGATTCAAAATTTCAACCTGTTGAAATTTGTTTGACAACAAAGGCAAAGACAAAGCTTTTTCAAATCATTTTAAAATTCACTAAGTGTCAAACAACATGTTGATTCGAAATTTCAACTTGTTGAAATTTCACTTCCTTTTAGAAAACCCATATTTTCAAAAGGCTAAAGATGCAAATGAACTTGGATCATCTTAAGGAGTGAATTAACAAGATTCAAACAACTAAACACACACAGCAGCAACAAGGTCTTCAAGCTTTCCA
The DNA here is from genome assembly GCF_051622355.1 of Phaseolus vulgaris. NCBI lineage: Eukaryota > Viridiplantae > Streptophyta > Magnoliopsida > Fabales > Fabaceae > Phaseolus > Phaseolus vulgaris. The sequence continues at coordinate 23,497,999 of NC_143498.1, read as the reverse complement.
CTTGGATTTGGAGACATCAAAGCATCTTGTTCAACAGTAAGTTGATTTTCTGTTGTTAGGTAAGATGACCTTCCTCGGTAAGATAATCCGAGTAGCCGCTCTGCATGTAATTTGATTTTTTGTTGTCAGGTAAGACGACCTTCCTCGGTAATATGATCCGAGTAGGCGCCCTGCGTGTAGGTTGATTTTCTGTTGTCAGGTAAGACAACCTGTCTCGATAAGATGATCTGAGTAGGCGTCCTGTGTGTAAGTTGATTTTCTGTTCTCAGGTAAGTCAATCTGTCTCGGTGAGATTATTCGAGTAAGCACTCTATATGTAAATTGGTCATCTATAAGCAGGTAAGACGACTTAGCTCGGTGTAAGTATGACCATCCGGTTTTAGGCGTTCTACAGATGAGTACTGTCACTAAATTGTTTAAAATGCATGGTAAGTCGACCTAGCTCGGTGCGTGAGCGAGCACCCGAGTTCAGGCGCTCTGCGAAAAAGTTGGGTAATGTGTACTAGAATCCCCCACCTATACCTATGATGGTTGTGAGCAAGTATCCAAGTTCAAACACTCTCATAAATGAATGAACTTTACCTGACGTAGAGTAAGATCGTCTTTCCTAGGAAAGTGTAAATACCCGAGTAATCACTCAGCATAGCAAAATCGGGTGAGATCAAGATATACACCTCTATACATTGAGTTTGAGCATTAGCTCATAGTGGCTATTGGGTATAGTTTAGAAAAAGGTTAGTTCTTTGTTAAAGATTAATTTTTGTTATCTTTGTTATTCCATGATAAAAATGAGTTAGCTTAAGTGATAAGTTATCTGCATGTGTAGTTGTTATACTTAAACGCGTGTGTGTTAACAGAAGATGTTGTGCTTAAGCTAGTCGAACTCTATATGGCATGAATTTACAAAAAGCATCTATGTATGACAAGGTAATTAAAAGATAGCAAATGGAATTACTGGTAAATGATAAAGAGTTCAAAGGGTATGAGCAGTTAATGTTTACAAATAATTAAGGACTCTAGTCACTCATCCCTTAGTTGGTCATCAAACACGATTTTACCTGGGCCAAGTTTGCAAGGTACACCTATGTAAGTCGAGAGTGAACATGAGCTTTCCTTAGCTAGGTGTGTGTGCGGTTCGTCAAAAGGTTGGTTCTTTGGGAAGCCTAGGGTTTTTCATGCCTAGATTGAGCATTGATTTCTTGATGTACAAATGAGTTAGCTAAAGTGACAAGTTGACCGCATTTACAGTAGTTGATATGCTTAAGTTAGTCGAGGTTTACTAAGTTAAGTAATGGGACATGCATTGGCTTAAGCTAGTTGAGGTTTACTAGGTTATCACCTACCCACAGAGAAACTATCGTGTCAGCCGCCAAAGCACTCAAAAGATTCTTCGCTTAGCCAAGCTCAGCTCGAGCCTGGGGGGCTTGTGTACTGGACAGAGCGCTCAGGGCTCAGTGCTCGGTGGTCGGATCTCAAGGCATGGTATAGGCAGGTCAGCTCGGCTGTTGGGCCAGAAAAGTGGGCCATGTGGTTGGGCCTTGTTTGGTCAGTAAGCCCGTTGTGGCATAACTAAAATAACCTTTGTATACGTTAGTATAAGGCTACTAGTAAAGGGTATTTTTTAGCCTAGGGGTACGTATAGTACATGTGGTGACTAGGTCAAGTAAATGTTTCTTTTAACTTGAGTACATGTGTTCTAAGGCACATAGTGGTTAAGTTGCATGTGTGATAAAAGATAATGTTGCACCATGATAATAGATAATGTTACACCATGTGTGATAAAGGTACATTGTTTCTAAGACTGAAACTGAATACTTCTTAAATTATAGTAAGCCCTTTACTAACTTGATCGTCAAAGTGAAATCAACACGCAAAGCCCCCTCTGTTTCAATGGAGCTATGTTCCAAAGCTATCAGAGATAGGACAGATTCCTGAAGAGACAGACAGAGCTAGAGCTTGTCATCAGAGTCAACAGGCGAGCAAGTCAACTGGCAAGAACAAAAATGAATGTGAGATGCCTTGTAAAGGTGACTTATTTGTATATTGGAGACAATTCCAAAATCTTTGGATGACACCCAAAGAGAAAATATTTTCCACACCCGCTGCCTTATCAACAACAAGTTATGTTCCATGATAATAGATGGGGGTAGTTGTGCTAATGTGGCAAGTACAAGAGTAGTGGAGAAGCTTAGATTACCCACTATCTCTCATACAAAGTTCTATAAACTACAATGGCTTAGTGCCAAAGGTGAAATCATGGTTACTAAACAAGTCCTCATAACTTTTGTTATAGGAAAGTATAAAGATGGGGTTTTATATGATGTTGTGCCAATGGAAGCAACATATATTCTATTGGGAAGGCCTTGGCAATATGATAGACAAGTTTTACATGATAGTCATACCAATAAAACGTCTTTCAACTTCCAAGGGTATAAGATTATCTTAAAACCCCTCTCTCCCAAAGAAGTTCATGAGGACCAAATAAAAATGAAAAAGATAAAGAAAGAAAAGATAAACCGGGTCACAATATCTCACCTTACACTACAAAAACAATCATGTTGACCCGTGCCAGAACACAAACTGCACCTTCAAGGTGTTCTTCTTCCTTCTCTTTTTCATTACCTAATAAATCTAAATACTTGACATCTTGGACAAAGAAGTTTTGGGATGCAATTCAAACACCTCATAAAGGTTCTCACCTTCTAAGAGGATTATCTTCAAAAAGTCATTTCATCCCCAAACATTCTTTCCAAAAATGTCTTGTATCTAGAACTTACCCATATCAACTCCCAAAGCTTCATGAACATAAGTTTACTTCACATACCCCACCTCTCAATATTTTTTATGTGAACAAACTAACTATGTTATTTGCAGAGTTCTAAATTTAAGGTCGAATTCTCTCCAACTTGAGGGGCATGATACAATCCAAGTAGCCAAGAAGATGACCAAGGACTCAAGAGACAATTCACATTGTGAGTAGTCATCTCAGCAATCAAGTCAAGGCCCCACTAAATTGTTCTTTCTTCTAGTCTTCTTAAAAGACAAAAACATGTTTGTAAATAATTTGGGCTCAGTTTTGGGGTCCAAATAGCAAAATAGGCTAAAGTAGGTTCACATAGCATAAAAGGGAGTGTATTTAGCGAAATGGGCTTGTACCAAGCCCACATTTTCAAGACAAGGCACCTAGAATTTGGGTTTTTAACCTACCTTCTAGAATTTATACCTAAATGTGTGGTTTTGACCATGGTCAACACCATAGGCAGTCTCTCTCCCTTGCCATTTCTACCCTTCTCCCATCTTGCCCGCCAAGGCACCCCTTCCTATAAATAGAGTGTCTTGCCTCATGTATTTTCAACTTGAATTTGAATAGTAAGGAAACTATGCAGGATTAATTTTGTGAGACTTGTCAGCTCGCGTTGGGTCTTATCTTAGGTGCACGGTGTTTTCTGCCTCGTTTACTGACTTGAGCGTCGGAGTGCAAACGGCCGCGAGCGCGCGCCATTTGTCTCTGTGTTGCAGGAAATCATCACGGGAGGAGGAGCAAGTTCGAAGTTTCGCGTTCCACCGTTCGAAGAGACGCACGAAGGTGCTCGAGTTTCTGGCAAGAACATTTGGCGCCCACCGTGGGGCCGATCTAAAACAATTGTCCCACCGCAAGAGGTCTGAGTTTCGAAGTTGCTGGGAGTAAGGATTGTGAAGGTTTATCAAGATCTTGGCAGGTTTCACCGAAGATCTTGAGGTTTCGTTCGATTTTAACCAAAGATCTTGAAGGTTTGTTGAGTTTTCACCAAATAAGGTTCTAGAATCTGCAGAAACCGTCCAAGATTCTTCAAGAAACGGCGAAAATGAGGAATACCAGACAGAGTTCAACTGCAAATGAGGGATAGGGGAACCTGACCTTGCAGCAGGTCATGGAGATGATGCAAAGCCTCCAAGAATCTGTGGCTGCATCTAGAGCTGAGCAGGAGCGAATCCATATGGATTTGGTAGCCTCGTAGTCAATGAATGAAGAACTGCACCGAACGAATGAGGAATTGTGTCGTGAGTTGCGCAGTCAGGCTGAGAATCGCGAGGAAGGGGAGCGCGAGTGCTTTACGCCTCCCAGGGAGTTTCCCATGCCTTTCTCGCAGGAGATCATGGACGTAGCCATACCAGCTACGTTCGTGGGTCCAAAGGTGGTTTTCACGGGCTCGGAGGATCCTGAAGCTCACCTCACTGCGTTTCACACGCAGATCATGCTAGTAGGCGGTACTGATGCCGTTAGGTGCAAGTTGTTCATGAGTACCTTGGTGGGAACAGCAATGGAGTGGTTCATCAGTCTTCCTGATGGCCACATCACTTCGTTTGCACAGTTGACCAAGCTGTTCAGGGAACAATATATAGAAAACCACGCCCCTCCTCCCAACTCTTACGATCTTTTCGACGTGAGGCAGTACCAGGGGGAGACACTGAAGGAGTTTGTTAACAGGTTTGGGGCACAGGTGGTGAGGGTGAACACCACTGATGAGTCAATGATAGTGCATGCGTTCAGGAAGGGGATCAGCCCTGGACCTTTTAGTGAATCGCTCATAAGGAGCCACCCCAAGACGTTCGCAGAGATTAGGCGTCGTGTAGTGGCGCACATCGCAGCTAAGGGGGAGGTGAATGAGAAGCGTGACAGCGTTGTACCAGCACGCCCGCGAGCACCGTTGCGTGCCCCGCCTCTGAGGGTGCACGAGGCCACAACGAGCAAGAAGAACCAGGGGAGGAAACGGCCTTATGAGCCGAGGAAGCCTCAGGACAAAGGGCGTGTTAGGGAGAATAGGCCGACACGACTTTGTCATAGAGCTGAGTGACCTAATCGCTATCCCAAACATAGCGGATAGGTTGAGAGCACCAGGAAAGACTGATAAGGTGCTGGGGCCTCACAAGGACGCATGGTGTGAGTTCCACCAGGCGTTTGGGCACACCATCAACAACTGCCTAGCATTGGGGCATCAGCTGGACGAGTTGGTGATGTCTCGCTTTCTTATGGACTACCTGGCGGGGCAACCAGGAGCATAAGCCTTGGCAGCAGTGGTAGAGGAGCAGGCCCACGAGATGCCCATCCACGGAGAGATCCACACCATCTCTGGTGGATTCTCAGGTGGGGGGTGCACGACATCAAAATGTAAGAGGTATGCACGCTCTATGATGTCCGTGGCTGGGCAGGTGACGGCGGATGACCTGATGGACGTTGACCTCACTTTCACGAGGGCTGACCTCCACGACGTCGTCCCCCACGACAACGACCCCGTAGTGATTTCAGTTGTGACTGCGGGTAGGAAAGTGCACAGAGTGCTCGTGGACCAGGGAAGCTCCACGGATGTGATGTTCTGGTCCACGTTCAACAAGCTGCAGTTGTCCCCTGATCTGTTGAGGCCGTATACAGTGTGCTTATATGGCTTCGCTGGGGATCAGGTTGAGGTGCGGGGGGTACCTGGAGCAGAGAACGACGTTTACGGATGGCACCGCATCTCGTACCGAAAGCATCAGGTACCTGGTTGTAAACGCCAATTCAGCCTACAACATCTTGTTGGGGAGGCCTGCACTGAATATGCTAAGGGGAGTGGCCTCCACGCGGCATATGAAGCTGAAGTTGCCAGATCTCAGTGGCAGAGTGATCGTGATCAAGTCAGATCAGGAGGAGGCCCGAAAGTGCTATGAGAATAGCTTAAAAACGAAGAGGGGCGTGTTCATAGTGACGGAACGCCCAGGCCATGGGGAGACGCCCATCGAGGTAGAGCCCGCGGAGGCGCCACCCAAAGAGCACGTACATGTGGGCAGGACGCTTGTCGAGGCGGAACCCATGGTGGAGACGCCCGAAGGGGGCGTGTACAGAAAGAGAACGCCCGTTGAGGCGGAGCCCGAGAAGGAGGCGCCGGTAAGTGACGTGGCGAGGGAAGACGGCAGTCGTGGCGTGGCCCGTGCGGATGACGCTCGGTAGAGACGACAGGAGTCGGTTGAGAACGTGGTCGAGAGGCAGATAGGTGGCAGAACCTTTCGTTTGGGGCGACGCCTGAGCCAAGAGGAGCAAGACCAGGTGGCGACCGTCATCTCGCGCCACCTGGACGCCTTTGCATGGTCCGCCTCGGACATGCCCGGCATCGACCCGGATTTTATATGCCATCATCTCACCATGGACCCCAAGGTTCGCCCTACGACAGAGAAGAAGGAAGTTTAACGAGGAGATGTGCCTCATCGTACAGGAGGAGACGAGGAAGTTGTTGAGCGTCGGTCACATCAGGGAGATCCAGTACCCTGAGTGGCTGGCCAATGTGGTCCTGGTGAAGAAGGCAAATGGGAAGTGGAGGATGTGTGTGGACTTCACTGACCTGAATAAGGCGTGCCCTAAGGACTCGTATCCTTTACCCAGCATCGACGCGTTGGTAGATAGTGCTTCAGGTTGCAAGATGCTGAGTTTCTTGGATGCGTTTTTGGGGTACAATCAGATCAAGATGCATCCCCGGGACGAGAGCAAAACGGCATTCATGACCGAGACATGTTGTTACTGCTATAAGGTGATGCCGTTTGGGCTGAAGAACGCGGGCGCCACCTACTAGAGATTGATGGATAAGGTCCTTGCATCCATGTTGGGTAGGAATGTGCAAGCCTATGTGGACGACATGGTGGTGACCTCGCAGGAGAAGGGGCGACTCACAGCTGATCTGGAAGAGTTGTTTGCCACCATAGCTAAGTACCGCCTCAAGCTGAACCCTGAGAAGTGCGTCTTTGGGGTCGAGGCGGGTAAGTTCCTGGGATTCATGCTCACTGAGCGAGGGATAGAGGCGAACCCCGATAAGTGTGCAACAATCATCGCCATGAGGAGCCCAGCCTCAGTAAAGGAAGTGCAGCAGTTGACAGGGCGTATGGCGGCCTTGTCAAGGTTCGTGTCTGCTGGTGGAGATAAGGGCCACCCCTATTTCCAGTGCCTAAAGAGGAACAGCCGCTTCGTGTGGACAAAAGAGTGTGAGGCAGCCTTCCTCAAGCTGAAGGAGTACCTGGCGACGCCTCCTGTATTATGCAAGCCACGGACAGGCGTGCCCCTCCGGTTGTATTTCGCAGTGACGGAGTGGGCCATCAGCTCTGTGCTGGTTCAGGAGCAGGATCAGGTGCAGAAGCCTATATACTTCGTGAGCAAGGCCTTGCAGGGCCCGGAGACGAGGTATCAGTCTTTAGAGAAAGCAGCTCTGGCAGTGGTGTTCTCTACCAGGAGGCTCCGCCACTATTTCCAGAGTTTTACGGTAGTAGTAATGACGTTCCTCCCCATCCAGAAGGTATTGCAAAAGCCAGATGTCGCTGGAAGGATGGTTCGCTAGGCGGTGGAGCTATCAGAGTTTGATATAGTATGCGAGCCCAGGGGGTCCATCAAGGGACAAATCTATGCAGACTTCGTGACAGAGCTCTCACCAGGAGGCGCCCAACAGGAGGTGGGGCCTAATTCCCAGTGGGTTTTGTCAGTGGATGGATCCTCGAATCAGCAGGGAAGCGGGGCTGGGATAGTCTTGGAGGGGCCCAACAGGGTGTTGATCGAGCAAGCCCTAAGATTCGCCTTCAAGGCAAGTAACAACTAGGCAGAGTACGAGGCCCTGATTGCAGGAATGCTCTTAGCCAAAGAAATGGGCGCGCGGAGCCTCTTGGCGAAGAGTGACTCGCTGCTGGTCACGGGGCAGGTGACTGGGGAATATCAAGCTAAGGATCCGCAGATGGCTGCGTATTTGATGTACGTCCAAGTGTTGAAGGGGGCATTCACGGCGTTTGAGTTGGTGCACGTCCCAAGAGAGCAAAATGCCCGTGCTGACCTGCTCGCCAAGCTGGCCAGCTCAGGCAAGGGGGGAAGGCAGAGGACGGTCATCCAAGAGAACCTCAAGGCGCCGCGAAAGTTTGTAGCAGATAACAGAGTGGACGTCCTTCAGATCGGTGCATCCAAGGGAAAGTCGGGGAGTCATCTGTCCTTGACTAAGGAGATGGTCATCACGGGAGGAGGAGCAAGTTCGAAGGTTCGCGTTCCATCATTCGAAGAGACGCACGAAGGTGCTCGAGTTTCTAGCAGGATGTGATGATTTCCTGCAACACAGAGACAAATGGCGCGCTCGCGGCCGTTTGCACTCCGACGCTCAAGTCAGTAAATGAGGCAGAAAACACCGTGCACCTCCGTATCAAAACAAGGCAAACACCATGCTCTTGGAAGTGCGTAGCTGAATTCTCTCCTATTCTCTCTCAAGTTCACAAGTGCGTGCAGTTTGCCAAATGACAGAGTATCTGGAAAACGTACCCTGTGTTGTTTCTCTTTGTGCCTTATATACCTTTGCTTGCGCTTCTGCCACATGGCTTCTCTGACTTAAGCTCACTAGTGAGTGCACCTCACGACGTTGTATCTCAGACTTAGGAGTGTCCCAGCACGTGTGGTAGCCCCGTTGGAGTGCTGGCGCGCCCAGGGGTGACTGCATGGGAGCCAACTGATGCACCCGTCTCTGAGTCACTTCCCCTGGGAGTCCCCTGAGTTGCTCACGTACCCTGCATGCAGACGCCCCTCTAGGGTGTGGCCTCTTACAGGTCGTATCTGCTCCAGAGGGCATCAGTGGTGGTGCGTTCTGCCGCATTCCTACACCTCATGCGCGAATAAGTCGTGGATTGGGGCTCTTCCTACGGTTACTGAAGGTGTGGCTTTAAATCCACCTTTCTCATTTATGTTCACTTCCTGACATACCGAGGCCTGAGGCCTCCAGGCCCCTACCGTGCCGCCTCCTTCCTTGCTGCCCCCTCCACGGTCACTCCTACCTGTGGGTATCGGGGGGTGGCACCATCTAGGCCAAAGCACGTTCTCAAGACAATTGGCTACGCCCTCGAGGTGGGCGACGCCTGTGGCAGTCGAGGCCCAACAATGGTCGACGCCCAAAGCTGGCGACGCCTAAGGCTTGTAGACACCCGAAGCGGTCAACACATTAACTTTCTTCTTTGAGCCCCTAGTGGGTCCTACCACATGTTGACTTTGGTCAATGCCCGAGGACGGGTCGGTACAGTCAACACCCTAGGCAGTCCCTCTCCCTTGCCATTTCTACCCTTCTCCCATCTTGCCCGCCAAGGCACCCCTTCCTATAAATAGGGTGTCTTGCCTCATGTATTTTCAACTTGAATTTGAATAGTAAGGAAACAATGTAGGATTGATTTTGTGAGACTTGTCAGCTCGCGTTGGGTTTTATCTTGGGTGGTTAATATCTCAAGCGACGACTCTAGTTATCTGGGTTTTATCTTGAGTGGGTAATATCTAAAGTGGTGGCTCTTGCATCACTCATCTTGAAGTCCCTCTGCTCCAAGTGGCGTGACATCATCCTTTCTTCATAAGCTTTCTCTATCTCTTCATCTTTTCCTTTTATTCCTATTTACTTCCTCTTTACGCTTCTTATATCTTTTATGTTCGTTCCATATCTTGTCATCTTCATCTTTGTTTATGTTAGTTTCCGCCCTTATTGCATCATCCACACCATATACTTGTGTTTTTTTCTTTTTCCTTATGAAGTGCACCTTCACACTTACTTAACCACTTGGTTAAGTTCGTGTCTAGTGGGAATCTTCTTAGGGTTTAGGGTTTAGACAAGAGAGTGCTTAGGCTGGCAATTTGGCAGCATAACACTCATATATTTTATCTTTATTTTCATGAGCCAAACACCTCAATTTATAGGAGAGAGGGCCAAACATTTTGGAGCAAAAATTTGAAAATTCAAAATAAAACACTCCAATGAGAAGGTGTCATGTGGACTCATGCTTTCCATGTTTAGCTCACACCTTCCATGCTAAATCCTCTCCACTCCTAGGCTGCCATGTGGACGTCCATGTACTCCTTGCCAAGGTAGGTTTCGTCCTATATTATACTCTAGACATTCTAGGGTTACATTGGGCTCAAAGAAGCTTAATTGTTACCCTAACTAGTCACTTTTAACCTGAAATAGACTTATTCTACTATTGGCCCAAATACAAACCCAAAAAGTTATGCTACTTAGCCTAAATATTTGGTCCAATTATTTTATGCTACTAGGCCCAATACATGGCCCAATTTATTTAAGCTAAAGTTTGACCCAAACATAATGTTGACTAGTCAGTCAAAACTCAGTCTTCTTGTGTTCTTCTGACCAAAGCTCTAGTTTATGTTTTGATGCGTTTGAGGTCTTCTTGGATATGCTTTGTACATTTCTTCATCCTAGAGTTGTCCTCTTGATTGGGCCTACAAAAATAAACAAAAGCCCAATTAGACCCATATTTACAAATAAGTCCATAAACAGACTCTAGGTCTTCATCCTCCTTATTATGTGGTTGTGTGTGGTTGGGGGCTCTTCCATCATCCCTACCTAGTCTCCCAGCGTCGTACTATAAAAATGAAAAACGACATCAGCATAGGTCTTAAACCTAAAGACTAGCAAAGCAACTAAAAGGCCTGCATAGAGACCCAACTGTTCAGATGCAATTGCGTGGGGCAACATTTAAAGTGCACAAGACTCTCATTATGAACCCATCCAAGGGAAAACAAATGTGATCACTTGTTATAACACAATAATAAAAATAGAAGAAATCTTCAAACGAGTCACCACGACCGAGACAATGATGTTCAAGTCCTTGCACTTACGCAAGGAAACTATCCCATCCGGAACATCTTCAACTAATATATTTATACTCTCAATAAAGGATTGAAGGATGGACGGATGTCGATATTTCAAGAAGAACTCCCTAACTCAACTACCTACCCACTCATAGTCGAACTCCCAATGACCACCCAAGTCTTCGGTCACACTCAGGGACACGAGAAGTGGCGACCAAGTCTCACCCCACAAACGGACCTTCAACTAACCCGAGAAGACCTACTAGTGTTCTCGGAGTCACTAGACATTGAGCTAATATCTATAAAACCCGACATTCCCTGCCGACACTCCCAAACTCGAACGTAAACAACCTACTACAAGAAAGGAAGACATGGTTACCTTTAAAAGAAGACTCTTCGACTGACACATTCTCGAACTCTCAAACAAGTTTTTCAAAAGATTGAATTAAATGTGGAACCCACGATGCATGCTATCTATAGGTGCAACAAACATAAATACAAACTGTCAAAACGAATTTGAACCCTTGGATCACACCACTATCAACAACTCAGATCACTCAACCTTATGCATTCTAACACATTCAACCACCTTAATGTTTTAGACCCTTTGTAGATTAAACCTACTTAGGCTTAGGGGACCTAGATATACCTAGGGGCAGAGGTGGCAAACACTCAGCCACTCGATCATCTAATAATGTCACCAGTCAGTCACACGACTAACAAAACAAATAAATGAATTTTGCTTTCAAAACCTTCACAAATTAGACTCTTTGTTTCACTCGAGCATGAGGGACAAGTGTATTACTGGGATGACGAGTAGTCGTGTTGTCAACATTATACCAACATCTTGGCACACTTCTTGTGACACTACAAAAAAGCTTATGTATATCAATAGTAAATGGTGCACGGTGAAATATTCGCAAATCATGTTTAAAAGACAATTGGACTACATTAAACCTAATTTATCCATCTATACGATTTAAAGTCCAATTATTATAAATATGAGAACACTCCAACGTGAAAAGGTATGCAAAATCTAATCTAATACTTACAAACCGAACCCATACCCAAACTAAGTGTTAAAATATATTTGTACACCGACCTAGAGATTGGAAAAAAAAAACGAGATATCAAAAATCAAATACCAAGGATCAGAACCGACAAGAATGTGCGTAAGAAATCTCATCAAGAAGAATTAGTATTATAAGTATATGTTTAATTTGATATATGGATTTTGAGATTGAATTTGAAAAATAAAAACTAGTTTTTTTTTTATTTCACTCTATTGCAGACCAACTTGAATATATCACTAGAACACATGACGTATTCTCAATTTTTTTTTCCCGAAAGTGAATCCTTCCTCTGCTCTAAAATAGCGTTGCGTGCAGCTTCTAACTCATACATAAGCATGAAAACTAATCATACACAAATATCAAGACAAATTTTGTCATTGTCGAAATCTTAAGAAAGATTATTAAAAAAAATTCAAGTCTCTTACAATGCAGTATTGTAGGTTAATAGGTTTAGAAGAAGAAAAGTAACCAATGTTGATTTGGTTGACTATTGTCCATGAAAGTTTAATTTGCCATTAAATTAACCTCTTACATTGGGTTTGACTATCTTGCTGTGGCTTCCCGAATGCATTCAATGTAAAAGCCCTTGATGATCAAAGTTTATGTTATTACTTAATTTAAGCAAGGAAAATAAACAAGCCTATGGCATCATAACGAGTAAATGACAACCGACCTTTCCCAATTGAGGTTGACGCTATAAATGATTGAAAAAATAATTTAAATTTCATACTTTCCCAATTTTTATTATAAGACATATTTTAAAAAGCTGATAAAAAAATACATATTTAAAAAAAAATTAATATTTAATGGTCAGCGATAAATAACATTTAATTCTCGTATTAAAATAAAAGGAATGTTAGTAAAATTATTTATTACAAACTACAATTATCTTCGAAACAATATTAATGACATGTTGTAAAATAAGGTATTAAAATAAAACTGAATTACACTTTAATATTTTATCGAAAAAGACAAAAATACATTATCTTAAACAATAAATTTATATTAAAAATAATAATAATTAAGTTGTATTACTTACATATTTAAATCTTAAAAAAAATAATCATAATATATAATTAAAAAATGTCACGGCCCAACCTATGAGATCACATATGAAAAAAATAAAAATAAAAATAAGAACCATTTAAACGAGTAGCAGAGCTAGATGGGGTGGGGTGTCAGTGCCATAACAAAGCAGCCATGTAAGAAGCACGCGCAGGGCCGGTCGCGTGAGGTAAACGTGTCGTGGAAATGACTGAGAGAAATTGTCATTCTTTTAATTCAACGATTGGTTCCATTTGGGTTCGTTCAGTGTCTCACGCATTTCACTTCATTATTTATTAATTACACGAATCATCGAAACGGAACCTGAAATGAAATGGAAGTTTTGCTACCTAACTTAACTCACTCCTGACTCCTGTGAAGAGTGAAAAACCATATTGTCTACGGTTTCTTTTCGTTTCGCTCATAGCTTCACCTTCTCTCTCTGTAGAGAATGGAACCGGAATCCGGAACTTCGACTTCTCGGAATCCTTCTCCGGTTAGGGTTCTTTTTTCCGTGACTCGCTGGAGCAGTGTTTTCGATTTATCAGAAACTAGCCAATTTTAAATAGAGTGTGAAGTTCTTGCGCACTGCTACCGGAATTCCACTCTCCTTGTTTTGCTTCAGTTTTAATTGATTTCAATTCGATCACTATCTGTCTTTGCTGCATAAGCGTGTTTATATTCTTCTGTTTCGTAGCTTTAGCAATTCGTTTACGTGTTTAATTGATATAGTTTTGAAGTGTTTGTTGATTTTGGTGTCAAACTCGAGTTCATTTGTTTTTCTTTTTAACAGTTTTGGTTTAATAGGTCTTTTTATTGAATTGATTTCTTCTTTGTTTTATTCTGGCATGCAGTGTTTTTCGATGATATAGGTTACTGGTTCGTTTTCCGAGTTTTCTGCTTACTTGAATTATGAAGTGTTCAATATTTGAATTATTTATTTGGTGTTTTGCAGTTGTCCTGGGTGAATCTCTCTCGGAATCTAATATTAGCATATCAAAGCTTTGGTGTGGTGTACGGGGATCTGAGCACTTCACCTCTCTATGTGTTTACGAGCGCTTTCAGGGGAAAGTTACTTGATCACCATGATGAAGAAACAATATTTGGCACTTTTTCGTTGATTTTTTGGACCCTTACCCTGATTCCGTTGCTTAAATATGTATTCATCTTATTGAGTGCTGATGACAACGGGGAAGGTATTCTGCTGATGACTCTATTTTCTGTTTTTACATTTTTTTTTCTTGTGGAAAGGTTATGAGCCGTGTGAGTGTGATCTGAGTATGATGCATCTGTCATCAGGTGGAACATTTGCTCTTTATTCACTGCTCTGCAGACATGCCAAGTTTAATTTACTCCCCAATCAACAAGCAGCTGATGAGGAGTTATCATCCTATAAATATGGCCCCTCTTCACAGGCTGCAGCCTCTTCTCCATTGAAGAGGTTTCTAGAGAAACATAAAAGGTTAAGAACAGCCCTGCTTCTTGTGGTACTGTTTGGTGCTTGCATGGTCGTTGGTGATGGTGTGCTTACTCCAGCAATTTCGGGTAAGGCACCTGTGTTATTAATTTTTATTAGTATAATGCTTTGGTACAATTTGCCCTTGGTTTGTGAGTGCACAAGTCGTTTTATTTGTTTAGTTACCCGAAGATTTGAACAAGCTAACCCCTGATTCTTCCTCTGCAGTTCTAGCATCGGTATCAGGATTAAAAGTTACAGAAAAAAAATTAACAGATGGTTAGGAAAATCTCATTTTGTTCTTTTTTTTTTTCTGTTCTTATCATTGCCTTTCTAATGTTAAGGGCATAAATAAATAGTATATTAAAAGAAGTTTCATGTTGTTTGCAGGTGAACTTGTCCTGCTTGCCTGTGTCATATTAGTTGGACTGTTTGCTCTCCAACATTGTGGCACCCACAAAGTAGCATTTATGTTTGCTCCAATTGTTATCATCTGGCTTGTATCAATATTTTCTGTTGGGCTGTATAATACAATCCATTGGAATCCACAAATAGTCCGTGCTATATCACCATATTATATCATAAAGTTTTTTAGCAAGACTGGAAAAGAAGGTTGGGTTTCTCTTGGAGGGATACTTCTCTGTATCACTGGTATGGTAGTTCTTGATCTACAGAACAGTTATCTTAACTCCAATATAAATTTATTGTGATGTTATGCTGGTTATTCCATACTTCTGTTCCAACTTTACAAATTTATTTAAGCTTTTAATTTACTAGTCGCTGAGACTTTTAGAATTTAGATGCTAGAGTTCACTAACGGCTCAGCTTATTCTGTTCCCCCGTCTCCAGGAACTGAAGCTATGTATGCAGATCTTGGTCATTTCACTGCTTCGTCAATAAGGGTAAGCTTGTAGTTTGACTGAATTTCAAGAATCTGTCACAGAATATTAGGATTTACTTTTGTTTTTGGTGTCAGAATATGTTAGTATGGTTTGACTGAGCTTGTTTTGGTTGTAATACACAGTCAGGAATATTTAGTTAGTGTTTTGTACCGTCACATTATTACAGACAGCACCACACAATTGCCCAGTGTTATTTCTCTTTTCACTACAATTTCAATTTCAACATCAAATTGATCTTAGTTTTATAATTGATACTGTTTTTCAGGAAAGAATAATTACTTAGTGTACATTTGCTATACTGGTAATTTGTCATGGAAATTTTTTGGTGTACAAGTGAGAAATTTCTTCTAAGTATTTATTTCCTTGTGCAGCTTGCATTTGCTTTTGTTATATACCCATGTTTGGTAGTACAGTACATGGGCCAAGCTGCTTTCTTGTCTAAAAACCTCAACTCTATTGAGAACAGTTTTTATGACTCAATACCTGGTTAGTTGAACTAGCACGCTGACTTATTGATATTAACAACAGTGCTTTTAAATTAATACAATTTATTAATGAATTTGGTTGTCCTGCAGAACCTGTGTTTTGGCCTGTTTTTGTTATTGCCACCCTTGCTGCAATTGTTGGGAGTCAAGCTGTTATAACTGCAACTTTCTCAATCATCAAGCAGTGTCATGCACTTGGTTGCTTTCCCCGAGTTAAAGTTGTGCACACCTCAAAACATATATATGGACAGATCTATATCCCGGAAATCAATTGGATACTTATGATCTTAACGCTTGCTATAACCATTGGATTTCAGGACACGACCATAATTGGAAATGCATATGGTAATTTATTCCCACACAAGGCCGTTTACTCGTTACTCTGTATTTCTTTTCAATACTAATCGTATATCAAAATTGTCATCGTTGGAAACACTCTGGTGTCAATTGGTTGTACAGTGCTTAAGTGCAATTATTCCCCCCAATTATGAAATTGAATTGATAGTATTGAGGAGGGGATTTGTGAAGATTAGAGAGGATATGTGAGGTTGTTTGGATTGAGGGATGATAAAGTAGATTTGTGAAGATGGTTTATTGAAATTTGTGAGTGATGTGATAGTTGGGAGAGAATTTTAGAAATTATTTTAAAGATGTAAAATGGTTTACAAATTTATATTAATAAATATTTGAATTATGATATATTTTTTTTTTGTAGGTTTGAATTAATTAAATTTTTCTAATATATAATATCCATAATTACTTGTATTTTTCAATAAAAAATTTAAAAATATTATAGAAAATATTTTTGTATTAAATTGAAATAAATTTATGTAATATTTAATTTTGTATATGGTATATTATAATAAAATGCATGTACAAGAGTATTTAGGTAAAATGCAATAATCCTACATGAATCAGCACAAATTTTTTCTGAGTGACAAAACACTCATGCTCTCCCCCATCCACTCCCTCACTCTCAAAACCACTGAAACAAACAGAAGATGCACCCCTCCCTCCTCATACCTGAAAACAAACCGAGCATAAAAGCCAAAATAGATGTTTCATATGCACAGTTGTGGTGGTTGTGAAAACACTCGAGGAAATAAAAAATCTTTTTCAATATAGAATATCTTAACGGATAGATACTACCCTCATGTCAAGTACACCGAAAGATAGCATTCCATGTCCTTAGTATTCACGGGATCGTGTGTTCTACTTCGGTCATGTATTTCATGCTTGTTCAAATTCAGATTTTGTTCACTTTCATCAGAACTTGTGTTTTATTTGTCATATATTAATTGTTTTTGGGTATTTGGTTTACAGGACTTGCTTGTATGACAGTTATGTTCGTAACTACATTTCTGATGACACTAGTCGCAATCTTTGTCTGGCAGAAAAGTGTGTTCATTGCTATAGCATTTCTTTTATTCTTTTGGATGATAGAGGGAGTATATCTATCAGCAGCATTCATCAAAGTGCCTCAGGGAGGATGGGTTCCTCTTGTGTTATCATTCATCTTCATGGCTATTATGTACGTGTGGCATTATGGAACTCGTCGGAAGTACAGCTATGATCTGCACAACAAAGTTTCATTGAAATGGTTACTGGGCTTGGGCCCGAGCCTTGGCATTGTTCGCGTCCCAGGGATTGGTCTCATCTACACTGAACTAGCTACCGGAATACCTGCTATATTTTCCCATTTTGTAACAAATCTTCCTGCATTTCACAGGGTGTTGGTTTTTGTTTGCGTAAAATCAGTTCCTGTTCCGTATGTTTCACCTGAAGAACGTTTCCTTATCGGGCGAGTTTGCCCCAGACCATATCGAATGTATAGGTGCATCGTCAGATACGGTTACAAGGACATTCAAAGGGATGATGGAGATTTTGAGAATCATCTTATACAGAGTATAGCAGAATTTATCCAAATGGAAGCAATGGAACCCCAGTTTTCAAGTTCTGAAGCTTCTTCTTCACTTGATGGGAGGATGGCTGTTATAAGTTCGAGAAACTTAGAATATGCTTCAAGTTTAATAGTTTCAGAGCATGAGGATATTGGCGTGGACATATCCATCCCTAGCAGCAGATCTCTAACCCTAAGAAGTTTGCAATCGGTTTATGATGATGAAAGCCCACAAGTTAGAAGGCGACGAGTAAGATTTCAGCTACCAGAAAATCCTGGCATGAATCCTGATGTCAAGGAAGAGCTTTTAGATTTAATTCAAGCCAAGGATGCTGGGGTTGCATATATCATGGGGCACTCGTATGTGAAGGCAAGGAAATCATCCTCATTCTTGAAAAAACTAGTGATTGATATTGGCTACTCATTTCTACGGAAGAATTGCAGGGGTCCAGCTGTAGCTCTTAACATTCCTCACATCAGTCTTATCGAAGTTGGAATGATATATTATGTGTAGCAGTTAGGTCTTGGTGAAATTTACAACTTGATCCTAGTTGTTGCATAGGTTCTGTATTCCTTGTAGGTAATTAATTGTGGCCCTACTCATGGGAAAATGTATCAGAGCGTCTTTTGGGCTACGTGTTTATATTTGCTTTTGCATCTCTCCCAATGTAATTAGATTGCAATAAGGTATTAGAATTTTGTTAAGGAATCAGAATATTTGAATCCCTTACTTCCGCGTCCATTTGTTTTCTCTGATTTTCGTTGTGTGCGCAAGTGAATGTTGGGTGTACACACAAATTTTGTTAGAAGGGTATGTTTGCCAATAAAACTACGGGTGTTTCTTCCTGCACAAATATATTTTTCTTCCTGCACCCTTACATTTTTAAAATATCAAAATTAGTTTTGTTATTTTTATTTGAAAAGGTACAGTTATGGGATTTATAGGTTTTTGGAATGTGGGTTATGCGAAATCTATGAATTTGTGAATCTATAATGTTTTTTTTTTACTTATGGACTGGTGGATCCGTAATGTATTTTTTAACTTATGGATTGTTAAATTCAAAATGTATTTTTTGATTTATGCATTGGTGAATCCGGAATGCATTTTTTGACTTATGGATTGGTGGATGTATAATGTATTTTTTGATTTTTGATGTTTGATTGTGATTTTCACTAATTTGTTGGAATTTCATAGTAACATGTAAATTTGTAGAAGTATGGACAATGACGAATGATTTGTTGAACTTCATTATTAATCAATTTTAGGAGTCATTGGAAAACATAAACAAAAACATTCTTATGCAATCATCAAGGCTTGATCTTCATATGTAGTTATGAGGTTGTAATCAAATTCATAAATTGATATGAAAACATACGTTGTGACTATTATAAATGCGGAAGAACAAATTCACTCACGTGTAAGAACTAATTTCATTATCCTTTAAAATAATAATTAAACAATGTGTAGCTTCATCAAATTACAAAACATAAATGCAACTAAAAACATTAAAAATATAAATAATCATCATCGTCCATGACATTGTTTGCGGACATACACACACCATACAAATAGGCAACATGGTTTTCATAAGTTGTCAATAGTGACATATCCATTTTAATATTATACTTTGGGTGTTTCTTTTGCACTCCCTTCAATATTTTGCAATTTAGTGGATGAGTCATTGTTGACAACTTAATGATTAATGAATTTGATTACAACCTCATAACTATATATGAAGACCAAGCTTTTGCACTTGGATATAAATGTTTATGTCTATATTTTCCACGAGTCTTAAAATTGATTAATAGTGAAGTTCAACAAATTCTCCGCTATTGTCCATACTTCTACAAATTAACATCTTACCATGAAATTTCAATAAATTATTGAAAACCAAAATCAAACAAGTTAAAAAAATGCATTTTGAATCCACCAATTCATAAGTCCAAATAAGCATTTCGAATCCACCAATCCATAAGTCAAAAAAATGTGTTCCAGATTCACCAATCCATAAGTCAAGAAATACATTTCGGATTCACCAATCCATAAGTCAAAAAAATGCATTCCAGAAATCTATAAACATCATAATTGTGTCTTTTCAAATAAAAATGACAGGACTAGTTTTGGTACTTTAGGCTCTGTTTGCATCCGAGTGAACGAACATTGTTCACTCGGATTGGAAAGCGAAGAAATTTCTCATTTGTTTTCAATGATTTGAACGGACTGGAAAACGATGATTTGTGGGAAAGGGTCAAAAATCATCTTCTGTGCCAAGAGAAGAAAAGCGATGAAACATTACAAAATAAAGTCAAAACTATCCTTAACTATTATTTTATACACATGTAAAAATTATGAAATATTAATATTATATTTAAAACTTAAAATAAGAATACTATATATTAAAAAGTAATAAAATTATAAATAATAATAGTAACTAAAATAATAATAATAATAAAAAAAATATAAATTACATACTTAATAATAATTAAAATTAATTTTTATTTTTATTTGATTTGATTTTGTGATTTTTTTATATATTTATAAAATTTTAATTAATTAAAATTTATACAAAAATATCTCATATTTTATTATTTAAATATTTTTTAAGTAAAGGGTAAATTTGTAAACTTACATTTTACACATTAAAAAATATCTTTTTACAACCATCCTATCACTCACAAACTTCAATAACTTTCCTCACAAATCCACTATAATATACTCTAATTCAAACAATTTCATTTTCTTTACACTTTTTTCTCAAATCACTCCAAATTCACTATCTCAAATCTTTTTTCCAGTTCAAACACAACCTTAGGATGCCGGAAGAAACACCTAAAACTACGTAGCTAGATTTTTAGATAAGGCTGATAGGATCACGGATTTTCAATAAAGTAAACTTTTCCTTTTCATTAAGCCTTTATGCCCTATAAATGTACGGTATTGTTAGACATATCTATTAGCTCATGAATTATCGTTTTTCCACCGACGAACATCTTATTTTGTTCATCTCAAAAACCGTTTGCTAACGTAGGGTTCGTCCTGCCATCCACCATTATATTTTCCTATAGTGAACCAAATCTAGTGTGTTTTGTTGAGCGACACTCAACCCTGCTAAGTACAAAGGATGAATCATCAACACATGTAGGGTCTTAGTTCACTCCAACGTGGCACATGACAGTCACACATCACCATCAGTCGAACCTCTTTGTCTTTGTTCTCACCTCAGTTTTTGTTTTCCACCATTCGTCTTCTTAATAGACTCTTGTTCCTCTCAAGTTCTCTTTTTTTTTTTTTTGAAACCTTGTTCAACATTGTTAGTCTTTGTCTCTCCTTCTGAAATCTTTAGAATGACTTTAACATTTGCCACCTCTTTTTCTGGGACACCATAATCACTTCATACAAAAATTATGATAAACGCTACTTCTCTTGGTCTACGTACATCTGTTAATCTTTGGTTTCTTGGCCAAGGTTTTCGTGATCACTTGGAAGAAGATGGTAGTAAATTATGACATGAGTTAAGTATTTGATGATTCCATTCTAATGAAGACCTTGGTTAAGTTAAAGTAAATTGAAGAATGAAAGATCAAGTGATGGAGATTATTAATCAAGAATGTGATGATTTTACTCTTTTATCTTGATTTAATCATTTGCTAAGTTGAAAACTCTCTCAATGGGTTATGAAGCCCTTTGTAACTTTTAATTATATTTCAATAGATAAAAATGTATTTTAATACGGTAAATGTATTTTAATAGGTTAAAATGTTCTCCTAATTACTGAAAATGTAAGGAAGAACATTTTAATTAAATAAAATGATTAATTAATCAATAAAAACACTTAAAATTCAAAGTTGTAATTTTGGCAATGTTTTAATTGACTTAAACGAGTTTTTAAGTGATTAAGATCACATAAGTCTCATCTCATTTTTGCATGTTCTATTTTAATTATTAAAATCATTTAAAAGTGATTTAAAAACATAGTTTTATTAAAATGTAAAGTGCTTTAATCTAAAGATTAAAATGTGTTTTAATCTATTAAAGTGGTTTCAATCAATTAAAATCACTAGTTAAAAAATCTTTATATTTCTGTCATTTAAAAAAGTGAAATTACAATAAATCAATTTCATTCTTTTTTTAAAACATTTTTGCTTAGTTAGAGTTTGAGATTAAACACATTTATTGGAGTTATCTTACTTTTTTTTTTCTAATGATTGAGATATTTTCTTAAAGTATTTAAATTTAAGCATAACTTTATTAAGATAAGTCAGTCTTATACGATCTCATACTAAAAATTTTCAAGTATGTTTTCATGATAAAAAAAATTATAATAATGGTGAAAACCAAAACAATATAAAACAACGCTATGATTCAATAAAACTTTAAAAATGCATTAAACACAACAAATTCTATAGATTGTATATCACTAAAGCATTAGACGATGATCTTATCATACAAGAGTTATATACTATATAGCATAGATACAGATATGGATATTGACACGACACAGATACGGACACGGAGATACGTATAATCTCTAAAATGTAGGACACGGAGACACAGATCTATATATTATATAATTTTGAATTATATAAATTGAAAATAAATATTTATGTGCAAAAGTATGTTTCAGATTCTTTTGGGAGCAGGAAGATATTTTTCATGACTGGTTCAAAAGAACTAATTCCTTATTTTTATAATCATAATAAAAATTTATACAATAAATTTGAGTTTTTAGAAAATTATTGTATTTATACCTTTTAAAATTGGGTTAGAACCGTGTTAGAATTTTAAAAAATCCAACAAATATCTTTTGAATTGAACGCTTCACCGATAAGTGTCCTACGAGTGTCGTATGAGTGTCGACACCGATACGTGTGTCTGACACGGATACGCCCATTTAAGAGAAGTGTATGAACCTCATAGGTTATATATCAAATGACTTATAAAGTTAGTAGACAATGTCTATAAAAGGGAACTCAATGGACTATACTCTCAAGCAAGAACATGTAACATAACAATTGGCTGACAATGCTCTCAAGACACACATTAGACGATACTCTGAGAAGAACATATGAAACATGAACGTTACATGGACCAAACGATTTTCAAATGAAAGTACCAGACAATGATCACGTGTTGATAAAGTGTAAGGGAAGTTTCCAAACTTATTCCTTTTACTTTATATGTGCTTAAATATGTTTATCAAATGTTTTCTGAACTCGTTTTAATTAAGCTAAATTATACAAATCATCCTTGATGAAAACACGGTATTTTAATTGAGATTTAAAAATGTTTTCAAATGAACTTCAATGAATATATCATGTGACCAAATTGTTCAATATTTGAAAACATTCATTGAGCAAAATTAATATGTTTTGAATGATTAATGAAAGATATTTTATGCATTGATTTCAAATACATTTGTGCTTAATTGTAATTCAAATATGTATTTTAAAAGCATTTAGAAAAACACGTCTTAAATATTAAAATCGTTTTCGAAATTTCATGAAATATATTCAAGAGAAATTGTGATTATATTTAAAAAGAGTTATTATGTATACACTTGAATATATTCATATTATATGTGAATTAATATTTGAGAATGGAAAGTATTGATAATTCATATCATATTCTAAGATCTTAAGAGATTATTGTTTAGTGATATATTTGCTTTAACATATTGATGATTGTGTTTACGAAAAGTGTATCATGTTAGAAGTAATAAATTTTCCCTAAGGACGGATATCGAACCCATAAGGAACAATTCTAAAATCTCAAGTATAATATTCACTAAATATAAAACAATATGTAAAATTTTGTTGGAAAGTTGGTTGTATTGTGAATTTGCAAGAAAATAAATAAAGTAAAGTAAAAGATTTGTATGAGTCAAATGCGAAAATTGGGATTGAGGTTCATCCTTCTTACTCGTTTGTATTTTTTCAAAAAGCATATAATATTCAATCTTGATTGATACTTATGCACATATAAAAATCATTCATATCGATTCCTTGCATACAAAATTATTAAGAGAGTCTCCTAAATAGTGATTTCTCACATATTTATAAAAACTCCTTATCATTACGAACAAATGTTATAAAGCAATTAACATTTTAAGTCTATTCCTAGCGTTCAAATATGTTAAGCATTATTATTTAGGTCAGATGTTTTGAAGTACTTTCCAGTCAAATCTAAGGATCAAAATCATGAATAATTCAAGCTTTGAGAATAAAATGATAATACCAATCATCAATCAATAATTGAATATTATAGATAAATATCACCTCAATACATAAGAGTTTGAACAGACTACTCCCAATCTCAAAGGGAAGAATTAGCCACTCATGTTGGCCATTACAAGCATGGAAAGCAAGAAAAGAAGATCTAAGATGTTTATCCTTGACAATTGCCTTCTCTAGGATTTTCTATCTCTCTTTATTCTCCCAATGATGTCTTGGGTTATACTTCATGCCTTCTATTTAACCTAGTTGGACTTAAGCCAGGTGACATCTCACTGAAGCAAGTTATTACTTTTTTAAGCGATTTTGACGAGAAAAAACTCAACTTCACTGGAGTGAACTCGCTTGGGCGAGCCTTGGGTTAGTCTTGGACAAGTTCCTTTGGAGTGATCTTCCTTGGACGAGTTTGAGCGAGTTTTGGGTGAGTTTGAACAAGTTTAGGGCGAGTTTAAATGAGTTTTGGATGAGATTTCAATGTTCCAACTTTGTCTTTTTATCTTGTCCATTCTCATTTAACCCTTTCATCTCCATTTTTCTCTAGAATCCTGGAATTAACAAAAAATTGGGAATAAATTGTTCTCATTCATCTTATAATCACAAAATATGTAAATAGGTTTAAATTCCTAAATTAGGGATTGAATTATAGTTATTTTATCAATAAAAAATCATAAGTACCTCTTATAATATGAAATATTACTGAATTATGGCGTTGATCACATATTGAAAATATCAATATCACTGGTAATCACAAAGGTTTCTAAATGTGATTTTAGGAACCATCAAGACAAAGAGGATAACATGCACAAGTTTTCTTATTGAGCGTCTAACAAACATAATAAAGTTATTACAGAGCGAGATTCATGGGAAGGAATTGAAGACATTCAAAGTTGTTGCAAATAACAAAGAGAATGAGCATTAAAGACGCAAGCCAGAACTTTCCATAATTACCGTCAAATGCAACAAAGATCAAGTGGAGAACAAGATTCAAATCAAATTCAAGATAACATCCAACGTTCAAATCCACAACGCGATTAGAAATAAGTTCAAAAAGCATTAAAGACAATTATAGATGACAATTATAGATGGCAAAGATCTGTAGATATCAACAAGCAAAAGTTTCCATATTGGGTGTCTACTGCATTGAAGTTGATTATCAAGATGACAGTTCAACTTAATATCAAGTCACACAAATATGAATGATCAACATTCACATCAAAAATCATAAAGGAAATAATTCAAATTGTTTCATATGCTCAAAGACACACATAATATAATGAAAGAAAAAGTTGTCATATTCAGCATCAAACGTGGAGAAGATGATGAACAAATGCATGAATGAAGGATACCCAAAGATTACAGTATTAATGAATCAATGTTCACATTGAAATTGAAAGAAGAAACAATTCAAATACAATTAAAGTCCAAGACGCAGAATAATCAATGAAGAACAAATATTTCTATATACATTGTACAATGACTATGTGAACAAAGAGAAGAATTAAAGTTTCAATGGTCACAATCAGAAAACTATATAAAGACTTTGAAAGTGAAAAAGACATAAACAAACAAGTGTATACATATCATAGAGAATTCATAAAGTGTATAGCCTTTATGAGAAAAATGAATTATAATCAACTTTGTAAAGAACTTCTTGGAATATAGTTCAAACTATTCCAAAATGAATTCTAAATTGTTCCAAAAACTTCATTCCATAATGATAAATTTCATTAGACGATGTTCAAAAATACATAATATAGAATAGTTCAAAATCATTTTTGGACTATCAATTTCAGAGATGGAAATCTAGAATCCTCTTTTAAAGAGTTAATTTTTTTTCTAGATGGCATGTTTTAAAGGTACTTTTATTACTATTTTGAATATTGACTCGCTAAAATCTTGTTAAGGTTCATAGACCGTCTAACTACGCCAGACCATACAATATAAGGTATGCAACTTTTAGCATATGTGGTGGCTAGTCTTAGTAGAATGTTTGAGAGGATTGATTGTTGTGTGGATGGTTGCATGCTCTTCTATGATAATGAATACGGTAAAAATGATGGAGCAATGCTTGAATGCAAATTTTGTCATAAGCCAAGGTATTATCACCATAACACGGGAGAAAGTAACAAAAAACTAGTTCCTGTAAAGGCAGTGTTCTATTTGCCAATAATTCCACGGTTGCAAAGAATGTATGCTTTAACATAGACTGTGGGAGAAATGACATGGCACTATCATGATAGAAGCACTAATGGAGTTTTGCGTCATCCATGTAATTGTGAGGCTTGGAAACACTTCGATAGAGTATATCCCAATTTTTCTGTGGAGATATGCAATGTGCAATTGGGCTTATGCTCTAATGGTTTTAACCCATATGTGGAAGCATCAAATGCACCATATTCATGTTCCCAATAATTGTAACCCCATACAATCTTCCTCCAAAAATGTGCATCTCTAAAAACCTTATATGTTTTTGAGTTGTCTCATACTAGAGGCATTCAATCCAAAGGCTAATATTAATGTATTTTTAGAGCCCTTGATAGACGACTTGAAGAAATTGTGGAGTGGTGTCCCAACATACGATATTTCAAGAAAACAAAACTTCATGATGAGGGAAACATATAATGTGGACGATTAATGATTTTCCTGATTAATGTATGTTGTCTGGATGGGGAACTCATGGTAAATTGGCATGCCCATATTGCATGGAGCATTCGAAGGCATTTAAATTACATCATGGGGAAAAATTATTGGTTTGACTCACATCGTAGATTTTTGCTGAAGGATCATGCATTTAGGATGAACAAGAATGCGTTCAAAAAGGGGAAAGTTGACATGGATGCCCACCACCGAAGTTGAACCTACAAAAGTTTGGAATAGAGTGAAGACTTATCCTAAAGTAACTGAGAGTAGTGTGCAAAGAATACATGGTTACGGGAAGTGGCATAACTAGACAAAAAGAAGCATCTTTTGGGATCTTCCATATTGGAAAGACAATATATTAAGACATAATCTTGATGTTATCTATATTGAAAAAAAATTCTTTGATAACATCTTTAACACTGTCTTGAATGTGATTGGGAAGACAAAGGACAATGAGAAAGCACGAACGAACGAACTTAAGTTTGTATTATAGGGGAAGAGACTTGGAACTGAAGTCACATCCTCATGGAAAGATGTTCAAGCCAAAAGCAAATTACACACTTGCAACCGAGCAAATAAAACATGTGTGTCAATGGTTAAAAGATCTTAGAATGGCTGACGAGTATTCTTCCAACATGGCTATAGGTGCTGATATCAACAAGGGAAGGATGCTTGGGATGAAAAGTCATGATTGTAATGTACTCATGGAATTCCTACTTCCCATAACATTTAGTTCGTTACCAACTCATGTTGTAAATCCCAATATCGAGGTAAGTCGTTTTTTCAAAGATTTGTGTTATACGACACTAAAAGATGATGACCTTACTAGGATGAAACAAAACATTCCAATAATTCTTTGTAAGTTGGAAAGAATATTTCCCCTTGCATTTTTTTATTCTTTGGAACATCTCACTGTCCATCTAGCATATGAAGCAAGACTCGGTGGACCTGTCCATTAAAGGTGGATGTACCCATTTGAAAGGTAATAATAAGAGCTATTAGTCTTTATAAAATGTGAAGTATAATTATCAATCATAACATATTTCTTTGATTATAGATTCATGGGATATGTTAAACGATCAATGAAGAATAAGGCTAGGGTAGAAGGATCTATTTGCACATCTTATTTGCATTGTGAGACAACTCATTTTTGTTCACACTATTTCAACAACTTTATGTTAAGACCACAAAATAGTATAAATGAAGTCGAGATTGAAAGTGAAAGTCTTCCATCAATGTTATCGGTCTTTGACCAACCTGGACATCATTCTTGAGGGAGTTCACACGTTGGTTAAGTGATGAAGGATTGAACTCAACTCTTGTTCATATTTTGATCAACTGTAATGAAGTTAAACCATACCTTGAGTAAGTCTCATGCAAGAGTTTATTTTAAAACATTGTCATTCATTCATTAAGTTATCGCTAACCTAATACATTGACACCTATTGGCAACTCCTTATATTCTAATGAAATTATTGAATCAAATTCTTTGGCTTGTATACATGCAGGTTTCCCTTTGTGGTTTAGGGGACAAGTATGTATCTTCAAATTCTATAATTTACTTTTTGTTGATTTTTTTAACCATTTCATCAAAATTTAATGACATTGATACATTTATAGGTTCATAAAGAGCCTTTAAGTGTGATGAACCAACACTTAATAGATTTATCACTTGGTCCTTTAAGGTGGATAAAAGAAAGGCACACATTCTTTGTGAATGGGTTACAAATTCCACACTCATGCATGGAGCGAGGAAAAAAAAACAATAAATAGTGGGGTTCATGTAAAGGGCCTTATAGAAGGTGGTAAGGATGATTTCTATGGTGTGATTCAACACATGTATGAGGCGAAGTACAATTCTTCAACCTTAGATAAAAAAGTTGTATTATTTTACTGTGATTAGTTTGATCCATCAACAAGAGGTACATGAGTGGATTCCAAATATGGTATTGTGGATATTCAAATGGATAAAATATATGTGCCAATTGATCGTTTTATCATTGCACATAATATTCGACAAGTATATTATGTACCATATCCAACATCACGTGGCTGGTGTGTTGCAATCTAAACGAAGCCCAAATGTCATCAGACATGGCATATATATAGATGTCATCAAGAGATTGTGATCAATCATCACCGAGTGCCAATAAAAGATATGGAAAGAAACATTATGTGATAAAATTGTTATCACGAATAAACAACCTAAATCCATTATCCACTCAACTCATTATACCTACTCCATCTTCAATTCATGAATCTACTCCATCAGTAGAAAATGCTATTGCATCCACACCATCTCCACATGTTGCTATTGGATCCACCTCATTACTAGCCAATGTTAATGCATCCACCCTGCCAGTAGCAAATGCTACTGCATTGACACCATCTCCACGTGTTGTTGTTGGATCCACCCCATCAGTAGCAAATGCTATTGCATCCACACCATCTTCATCCGTCACGCCATCAATACCCGATCAATCCACCTCGTCCCTTTCTCCACATGTTGGTTCTAATGCATGAACCCCAAACCCAAATATTGCACCATCCCCACATACAAATGTCGCAGGGACACATTCATCTTCTACAACCAATAACTTAGAGGAGAAGGTCCTCTCAGTTGGTGATTGCCCTTTGATTCAGCATGGAAGAGGATAAGAATATAATAAATTTCAATTTATATAATTTACTATTATTTTCTTATAATTTTGACTAACTTTGGTTTGGTATTTAGGTTTTATCCATAAAAAAATTGCATCAAAGGTCATCACTGCCACCATTAAGCAACAATTTGGTGAGCCATGACTAACATGTGGGGCAATTCCAAAGGCTAATCGTGATCTATTTTTTCAAAGTTTTAAGGTACATGTTTTTTATTCCTTTTAAAAATGCTTAAATTTTACAATTTGGATTGATTATTCTTGTTGTTTTACAAAGGAAAGTCAAATGGAGGGTTGAGGATGAGGAAAAAGTTAAGAAATTTTTTTCATTCAAAGGCTTCTCATACCCTTTCACAGATGTTTAAAATGGTTCGCCAAGAAAACGACCTGAATGGATTGGAACTAGTGTTTGGAACAACCTCCTAGAAAAATGGAACATGTCTGTGTATCAATCAAAATGTGAACTAAAATGAATCGTTTATCCAAAAAAGGTGGATGTTTGCATATCGGAGGATCCATCAGCGTGCATGAACACGCGATTTGTTTGGTATGACTTCCCTATAAAATTTTATATTAATCTTTGATTAATTATTATTACCTCCTTAATTTATAAAATGTGTTTTTTTATAGATAAAAGAGCTTGGTCACTCGTTCCATGTTGATGAAGTGTCTCAACAAACACATATACGTAAGAACACTGTGGATTTTGTTGATGATAGATCGAGGCAGACACATGTTAGTTTTTTTCAACTTTTTTGTACATGTACATTAATTACTATTTTATAACAAATATTTATGATTTCAACAGAAAGATTTTGAAAGTAGATTCTCTCGAGCATTACTTGAGTCACCATCTGTGCGTACCTCGATATCTACTCCATTAGATTTTACTGAGGAGGAAAGATTAAGAAATAATTGTTGGCTAGAAGCTGCAGGTGGGAGGTATAAGGGACGAATGTACGAGGTTGGACGTGTCGATCGTCAGGACCACTGTGTTGATCATTACTTACAACAAACACAAACATCTTTTAATAAGAAAGTTGATTCAGAAGAAATTGTTGAACTTAGACAACAACTATCAACAAATGAGGAGCAGATTCGACACATGAATTCCCAATTTCAATAATTTCATGATCTTATGATTCAATATCTATCGCCTGAAGTAGTAGCGGTTGCACAACATATTTTTCAGCAACTAAATACTCAACAACCAAGTACTCAACAAAATCATATTCAAGATAATGATCAAGTGCAATGACATCAATGATGATCAACAACACAATTCACCTACTAAAGATTATAATAATTATTAGTTTGTTAAAAACTTTGTAATGACTTTAATTTCTTTTTATTAGATGTTTTCTTTAGTTTGAATGAATTACATTTGAATATTTTGAACATTTGAAAATAGTATTCTATCATGCTTTTGAATATATGTCCTGGTCTGAATGTTAATGAATATATGTCTCTGAATGCTTTTGAATATATTCAGGTATGGAAGAAAAGGTTTTCAATACCTTTAGGTGTTAAAAAAAAAATAAAAATTACAGTTACATACAAATTTTTCAGTATGTAATACATTAGTAATTACATATGAATATATTTGTATCTAAATACATATGGATTTTGAATC
This sequence comes from Phaseolus vulgaris, assembly GCF_051622355.1. Classification (NCBI taxonomy): domain Eukaryota; kingdom Viridiplantae; phylum Streptophyta; class Magnoliopsida; order Fabales; family Fabaceae; genus Phaseolus; species Phaseolus vulgaris. The sequence continues at coordinate 23,467,363 of NC_143498.1, read as the reverse complement.
CGTACGTAACAGTTACCTACAACAGTTTTACATACGAATTTTTTTTCGTATGTAACTATGTTTTACCAATTTTTCTTGTAGTGTCAATTGACAACTTAGATGAACAATGTTCAATTGCAATATCTTTAAAGCTTAATCGAGTCCATATTACATGCACTGATTTAAGTGGTATGCTACCCACACCAAATGAAGTCAATTGACACACACACGAAAGACCATGAATACATGTAAGAATACATCAACCACATCTATTTTTATCAAAGCCCACATATTTAACTTTAACAAGCTCTTTGGCAATAAAGTTTAAAACATATTTAGACACAAAACCTACCAATTTTTTTGTATGATCTAACCTTAAATCGATGTCCACCACATAAGGCTCTTTTGAAATGAAGCTTTGATTGCATTATGTTATAAAGTAATTATCTTTCACCGCTCCACTACAACACATTTTTGGTGTCTGTTCCAAAGTTTTACAACGTTTAATTTATTCTCTTAATTACTAAAAAATAAGAGCAGACATGAATAACAAGGATATAAAGTTGAGTAAATTTGTAAATATTAGTAATTTTTATAGATTAAGAATGAATATATGAATCGGTATCTAGTATTGATTGACATAAAAATAATTTCAATAATATCTAATTTAATTAATATTGATATCCAAATAAAATAGTAATTTCAATTTCATATTGAAAATAAATAACATTATTAGAATAGATATTCATTCTAAAATCATGCAGTAATGAATTAATTTTCTATAACATAAACATTCATCTTTCCAATAAAATAGAATAATTTGAAGTTAAATATTGATGAATAGCATTGAAAAGCACTTCATGATAGACTTAAAGTAAGAGATTTCAGGTGTTCCAATACATTCAACATTATTATTGCAACAAATTCATTATTATTTTTTCAGTTAGTATTATTATTGTAGTAGTAAGGGGCTAAGAAGATATATGACAATTAATTTTTCTTCTTAGATCACATTTCCTTTTTTTTTTTGGCTTTTGGGTTTTAACTTTCGGTAAAAAATACACCTGTATAAAATTGTCCGACAACATGACTATTCGGTAGATGAGTCGCACTTAACAGTATAATCATAAAAATAATATAATTTATCTTGATGTATTTATTCCAATTCTGGGATCGATACTAGAAATTATAGGATCGTCGCATCTAATCGGTATAATTATTATTATAATTAACAAATGGTCCTGAAAAAAATATTTAAGATTACAAATGTTAGAATTTGTAATTACATTTTTAAATTAGAAATTCTGAAAATGGTTTATGAATTTTTTAATTCAGAGTTAGTATAGAGAAAATATCTGAACACCAAATTGTGAGCAGCAATTTGTTGGCATTACTCCCTCCACAGGCTTCTCTCTTTGAAACGATGGTGGTTACATGATATCACAACACTAACATTCTTCAAATATATATATATATATATATATATATATATATATATATATATATATATATATATATATATATATATATATATATATATATATATATATATAAGAAGATAAACCATCTTTCTTCCATACAACAAAACCCCACCAAAACCTTCATCTTCTTTTCAAACTCTTCTTCCCCAATGTCATTCTGAACACACATCCACATGGCTTCTTCTTCATCTCTCCTCCCAAGGCCACAACTTCGCACACCCCTCATCTCCAAGCTCAACTCTTTCCCAAGAGCATGGAGTCTCTTCATCCTCACACACCCTACACACCCCAAACACGGAAACAAGCAAAAGCTGTCACCTTTCACCATCAGTGCAGTATACACCCCACGTAGCACCTACACGCCTTCCACACCCTCAAAAACGGAACCCCGCAACGACCCCATCTCCGTCCTCAACGAGAGGATTCGCCGCGAGTACAGCAAGAAAGAGGTTTTCAGAACAGTGATGAACTCAGAGGAAGCGGGGAAGTACATGCGGATGGTGAAGGAGCAGCAGCAGAAGGGGTTGCAGAAGTTGAAGGGAGATAGGGAGAAGAAAGACGGGGTCTTCAGCTACAGGGTCGACCCTTACACGCTCCGTTCTGGGGACTATGTTGTGCACAAGAAAGTGGGAATTGGGAGGTTTGTTGGGATGCGGTTTGATTCTGGTAAGAATTCTTCAGAAGCCACTGAGTATGTTTTCATCGAGTATGCTGATGGCATGGCAAAACTACCTGTCAACCAGGCTTCCAAAATGCTCTATAGATATAGTCTGTGAGTTTTTTTATCCTGCATTCTTCTTTGTTGTTTGTTGAGTCAAATGTGGAGGTGATGATGCTGAACTTGACTTAGGCCGTGATTGGATAAACTTTTCATTAAGCACTTATCAGAGAAGAAAATAAGAAGGTAAAATCAGTTAAAATTAGCTTATGTATAAGTTAAAATAAAGTTTTGGAGAAACTAAGCGAGATAGTTTGTGTAAAGGTTGAGGTGCATAAGGTGATTCTAACTTGTAGGAGAAACTTAATTCATTTGAACTTTTCTTCTTTCCTAGTTAAAATGATCTTTTGGAGAAATTAAACGAGAGAGTTTGGATAAAAAATTGTAGTTCCTAAGTTGATTTAACTTATTCATTTTACTTTCTCATTTTCTTCTATTGCAAATGCTTTATCATAAGTTTATTCAAACATGGACTTAGTTGGCTTTGTAAATGCTGTTGTGTGAAGTGTGGTGTGCTTGCATTTCTAGGCCAAATGAAACCAAGAAGCCTAGGACATTGAGCAAGTTGAGTGATACTGCCGCATGGGAGAGAAGAAAGGTTAAGGGTAAGGTCGCAATACAGAAGATGGTTGTGGACCTGATGGAACTCTATCTACAAAGGCTAAAGCAAAGAAGGCCTGCATATCTGAAGACTCCTGCCTTGTCCGAATTTGAAGCTCAGTTCCCTTATGAACCCACACCAGATCAGAAACAGGTGACATTGTAATAAATTCTATGTCCTTTGGAGGAAGAGGATTAATTGATTGTGGTTTTTCGTTGCAATTTTATCTCTTCTGAGTGCACATTCTTGTAGGCATTTATTGATGTTGAGAGGGATTTGACGGAGCAAGAAACACCAATGGACAGATTAATTTGTGGAGATGTTGGTTTTGGTAAAACTGAGGTTGCAATACGTGCTATCTTCTGTGTTGTCTCAGCTAAAAAACAAGCGATGGTTCTGGCACCAACAATAGTTCTAGCAAAACAACATTTTGATGTTATTTCAGAGCGATTTTCTGTATACCCTGATATCAAGGTTGGGCTATTAAGCAGGTTCCAGGTACGATTGAGTAATTTTACTACTCAGTTAAATTCATCTAGTCGTTAGTCTTGCACAGTACAAAATAGAATTTTCACTAATCCAATCCAATTAAACTTCTTTGATAGTCAAATAATAGTATATTGTTAAGAAATGCTCTCTAATGATATGATAATCCACTTGAATCAGCATCAGAATATTTGAACTATCCCATAGATTATAACCATGCCCTGAGCTTAATAAATGCAAGTTTATGAGTATTGTAACATTTCCTGGCGCTAAAGACACAATTGCTATTTATTGGATAAACGTGACAGCCTTTTAGTATCTACCTTGTGTGAAATACCCTATCCAGAACATCACCTTGGTAGTGTCTGGCTTTATCTATTTGTACCTTATTGCATATGCAAACTATTTTGTCCCTATGACTGTGATACTATTTTACTATTAGAATGATTAGTTTAATTTCTTGTGCATGGACTAAATATATACTTAAATTAGTTAGTCAGCAATCATAAATCATTTACACCTCTAATTGTTGTTGGTGTTTTGGTGTACATTTCTATCCTTTTTTTTTTAATTATGAACTAATGTCTATATTAGAGAGTTATTGCAGTTATCCTCTTATTATTCATAGATATATGAAGTATGTCACTTTATTTTGCTTGATGTATCTATTTTGTCCCTCACCTACATTATTTTTATGCGATGATCCATCTAGGTTTCTTTCTCCTGAATTGGCAAATGCATTTTATCATGCTGTTTATGAAGGCTATCGTATGCTTAATCTGTTGATCAATCCGAAACTTCTCTATGATTTGCAGTGGTGAAAGTGACAATGATTCTATGGTTATGTATTATTGCCCTTATTTGCCAGCATAATAAATTCAATACTACATAGTATTATATTATTCAAAAGAAACTGGATGTGTTGCTCCTCCTTTTTCATCCTACAAACTTTTCTTATAAAATGGAAGCACATGGACGTTGTAGGAACTTGAAATTTGGAAAATTATAGGTCAAACAAATATGAGCTAGGTGGATATTTATAGTAACATGGTCTTCTAGGTGGATATTTATGAATAACTTACAAGTTCTATCAGTTTTAGATTATGTCACCTGCCTCAACTTGCAGACCAAAGCTGAGAAAGAAGAGAATTTGGACATGATTAAGAATGGTAGCCTGGATATTATAGTTGGAACTCATTCACTCCTAGGAGATCGTGTTACATATAACAATCTTGGTCTGCTTGTGGTTGATGAGGAGCAGGTTTACCAATTATCTGGAATTCATATTTTATTTTTTTTAATTAGAATGGCACTCCCCCCTCCTTCCTTACTGGGCTACAATTTATTGCTTGCAGAGGTTTGGTGTCAAACAGAAGGAGAAGATTGCTTCTTTTAAAACTTCTGTGGATGTACTTACTTTATCCGCAACCCCTATACCACGAACTCTTTATTTAGCATTAACAGGGTTTCGTGATGCCAGGTACGGTAACTAGTCTTTCTTCAAATTATGAAGGAAGATTCATTGTGTTTGATTAACTTGGTATTGAACAGAATCTTGTGCTGAACCTGTCTTGCACATTGTTGGAAAAAAATTCTAAAATATCTGGTTGCTGAAAAAGGATGTAGAGTGGTGCATGTTTTATCGATGTCTGTGTCTGTGAGTGGGTCCACGAGATGTAGTGAGGGTACTACAGTGAATTATGATATAATTGATTTTCCAAATTACGGTACATTAGCATATGTTTAAGTTTCTTTACTAGAAGTTTGTTTAAGTTGAGATTTGGTTCATTAGATATTAAATTAAACCATTCATTAGCCTAACCTGATTGGTTAGGCTTTTGGAAGAGTTAGTTCTGACACAGTATTAAAGCCTCTATGACCACCAAATGATTATGAGTTTGATTCAACCTGCCCACATTGTTCTAAATGAGAAGTTAAATTTTAGCCCAAGGTAGAGTTGCTTGTGAATTAGCCACTAAGTATAAAACCATTCACAAGCCTTCATCTGATGACTAATGCTTCCTTGATAACTTAAACTTTTGAGAGTTGTTTTTTTGATAACTCTTTTAAGCTGCCTATGCTGCCCACGCTGAGGATGTATTTTATTCTAAAAACTAGAAAAAAAAGGAGGCTAAGTCACAATATATGTATAGAAAAGGGATAATGTATCACTCTAATATCTCTTATATTTGAAGGCTAAGTTATTCCCTCTGTCCCCAACTGCTTTTCCTCCTAAAATTGTGTATAACAGGATATCTGTAATGTTAAATAAGAAAAATATAGAGTGAAAGGAATAAATATGCAATGCAACTATCTTAGTTATCAGCGAGTTGGTTCATCAATTCAGTAGAAAAAATGAAAAATTAACTTAAACATGGTTGAATGTAATGGGCTTAGCCCATAGTTTCTGTTATTTTGTTATTATTTCCATCTATAAATAAACAACCCTATGTCTATATTTTACACAAGGGATATTAATCTTATATTTATTTTCTTTATTTTTAATATGGTATCAGAGCTTTTAGGAGCTCTGGCCATTCCTTTTGCTTCTCTGTTCTGCTCCTTATTCTTTCACCATGGCAAGACGAGGGCAGAACGGGAAACAGTTCCTAAATGTGCGTAACAGTAAAATTGGTCTTAACATTTTTTACCCCCTTAATCTTCTGGTTCTAGTTTTGAGCATTGTACTTTGTTAGGCACTTAGATGGGAACTTCATTTGTTGCATGTTTGGCTCTTCCTATTGAAATCAGGACTAATCAAACCTCTGAGCTTAAGTATAATGCTAGACATGATTTCTATTAATCTCTGTTTCAGTTTAATATCAACACCACCTCCAGAAAGAGTTCCTATAAAGACTCACCTTTCTTCATTCAGTGAGGACAAAGTAACGTCAGCCATCAAGTATGAGCTTGATCGTGGTGGTCAACTTTTTTATGTTCTGCCACGTATTAAAGGTGATTCTCAGCTACTAATTTCTATACAGACATCTGTGTGTAAGCTTATGTATTGTCCAAGTCTGAAAATAAGACCTATCATTACCTTATGCAATGACTTTTAGTTTGACAGGAAAAGCTGTTGTTCATTTTACTCTAATGGCTGATTATTTTTGAGTGTTCTGTGGATAGGGTTTTCATTTGTGATGAAAAAAGAAGAATGTTTTGAACAGATAAAACTGATTAATGCACCAAAATGATATAAGAGGAAAAGAAAAGAAAAACTGTTAGAGGAGAAAAGGAAAAAATGATTGACGATACTATTTCATAAAATGATTCATAGCATACTTCTTTAACCTACAAACATATTTTCAAACCCTTTTTAGGGCCATACAACAACGTCTGTTCTGTTTATTACATTGCACATGCTTTCGTCTAAACATGCTTAAAAAAACTATCTGTAACAGCTTTGAATAATAAGGACCTTTTTTTTGTTCTTAAACGTAAAGTAAAGGTACCCTAATCTTAAGGATAGATCGGCTGCTGGTTTTTCTAAAACCTTCCAGAAAAGCTTACTCTGAAAATATACATGGTTTTTCCCTGTTGTATGTTGTGTGACTCACCAGGGAACCGAAATAGGTTAAGTATGCTGCACTATAGGCAAGCCCTGTCGTTGTAATCCCTGATCTCAATTTGCTGTGAGCTTGTGACAAATAAAGATTTTTATGGAAAGGAAGTGGAACATTCATGAGTTGGAACTTGGAAGGTAGAGTGCGGTAAAGTAACCTTAATAAATATAGATTGTCATCTGGCCAGCTGCAATCCCACTGTTACTTTCCTTTCTTTAATAGTTTACCTGCCTCCCAGAGTTTTAGGATCACTTTTTGTCACTTTACACCTAAAGAAATGACTAACTGATGAATATTTAAGGGAAAGAAATATTAAAACATTTTAAAGGAGAGGTGCAGTTAGGAACCTTCACAAAGAAGGTAAAACGCAGAAAAGAAATAGTGGGGGCAGTCCTTCAAAACTGTATTATTTCTCAGAAAACTTCCAAACCAACGTTTACAAATGAAAATACTTCCTTTCACACAGGACATTCTCTGTTAGAAAACAACAATCCTCCTTTTTCATCAACCCTTAAGAAAAGAATATATAGATTTCCTAAAAGAAAGCCCCCTTCCAGCAATTCTGTTAACAGCTAACAACTAACTAATTTTTAAATTTCCTTCTATAATAAAATTTCTACACCCTCTCATTATTCCCATTTCTATCATTACTCACCCCTGCCAAACTTGTCCTCAAGGTTGAATACTGGAAATTGGTCGCAGGCTAAAAGTAAGGGTGAGTATATCTCCTGATCAAATGATCGACGCCATCTAGCACCCTCTCCTAGAGGTTCAATTCTTAAATAGTATTTTTCCTAGCACAATTAACCATGTGCACTTATTATGAATGCAAACTGTTTCATTCAGTGCCTCGACAACACCTTTGGAATCATCCTCAAGTAACCTCCTATGAATCATTAGTTCCAATTGTCCATCTATGATGCTGAGCCCCCCACAACTCTATCTACCAAAATAGAAAATTCTACGCTTTTGTCTTTCAAGTAAATCCCAAGGTTGATTGGGTAACCAACACGTTGATTCACCTCCGAGTGCCAGTCTTTTCTATAGTCGAACACATTCACTGAAATTACATCCATTGTAATCACTATCAGATTTGGGCAGCATCACCAACCTTGGAGTAGTTTGCTTTAGAGCTATCCCATGCCTCCATAGCTGTCTTCATAAACATGTAAGCATCACTCACTTCGGGTGTCATGACATTCCACAACCATGACATTACCACCACATCTGTCTTGTCCCATGTTGCAAATTTGGGATCTGAAAATTTCTGAGTGTTGTCAATGAGATGATTTTCTTTGCCCTTCCCTTTTAGAAAGGTTTGGACAAAATGAGATCATTTTATGTAATTTTTCCCGTTGAATCATAACGTCAGTTGAATATTCTGCAGTTCAACCTACCCAAATTGTTTGATTGGTTAAGGCTTTTTTGTGTATTGGACATTTGGAGGTTTAAAGTTTGGCAATGCAGGCCTAGACTAGAAGGAATACAACATAAGAAAGAGAGGAATTTGCACCAATGCAGTATGCACTGATGATTACACAGGTTCCCAAGGATTTTGTAGCTCTGATTGTTCTGATTATTTCTATAGAAGAGCAATTGCTCTTGAATAGAATACAAAGAATCTAATTAAGTAAACTCCTAAATTATGATAGAAACAATCTATCCCTATAATTCACCATCAGCGATCCTGTACAATAAAAACAAAATGTTCAACCAGCCTATTAATTATGAAATATAATTAAATATGTACAAGGAAATATCCTATCCTTCATAGTGATGAAATTTAATTAATTCTTTGCAGGGGAATATTATCTTGAGCATATTCCTAGAGATTCTGACATTATCTTCAACATATTTGTAGGCATTCTGACAAAGAGTGTCCTGTGATACCATAAATTGCTGATGATCAGAATACTTGTGTAGCACTAGACAATTTATTGGAAAATTGCTGAAGTGTAGCTTTATAATATCTAGCTACCTTGATTAGTTTATTATTTATTTCTGTTTTTTTGGGGAATTTGCAAAAGCAGGTAGTGAACATAACAAAATCTTATTTTCACCATTTGTGAGAATTATTGTAAAGAAAAAATAAAGTGAAAACAAGGTGGCGAGCTCATTGTATTAATGAAGATAAATCAACACAAGATAAGCCAAAAAACACCCTAATAGAGTTTATGTGATTGTATATTAGCTTAAGTGTTTAAGTAAGTTTCTGTTGTAAGCAATAGATTAGTCTCTGCCAGCTGTAGTTACTTATGCCAGCTTCTGTTAATCAAACACACTCTAATTCTACACTTGCTTACATACTCTTGAAATCATTTTAGACATTAGAATTTATAAGAAACAACTGTAGAATGAACTATGCTGGTCATTTTGTCAGAGGAATGTGCATCCAGAAAACTTGCTATTTCAGTTCCTGAGAAGCCTGCTAATATATCAGTAATACATAGATGATAGAAACAAGTTGAACTAAGGTCTCATTATTGCAAATACGTTTAGTGCACATTTGGTGTTGCCCCTGTCAGAAAAAGTATTGTAGTATTACATGGCCATCACAGTCCTAAAAAGAGATTATCATGGTGTTGCTGTTAATGTATATATGCTAATATGTCTGATGTCTATTACAGCACTGAATCTGGTTTCTTAATAATTGTTGTGTTACAGGACTGGATGAAGTAATGACATTTCTTGTAGAGTCATTCCCGAATGTGGAAATAGCCATTGCCCATGGGAAGGTAGTTAACACTTACACCCTGTTTAAGGGTCTATTGCATGAAGAATGTTAGTTTGCTAAGGCGTGAAGATTGTTAGTTTTGGATGAATACGTTTACTCTGTAGCTCAGTGTGTTGGTGAATAGGCAATTATAAAAAATGGCAGTTATTTTGTATTTTGATACTCTTTCCATTCCAAAATAATAGTTTTTTAGATTTTTATTTTTTTCTGAAAATAGTATTGCTTTTAGCTTTTTAAAGCATTTTTCCGGCAATGCCTCAACAATATACTCACATTGAAAAGAGATACTAGATTAGTTGAAAAGTTAGAGATTTTGTCCTAATTTATATTAATTTAAAGGAAGGAGTTCTATGAAGAGATCTTTGTCTTCCCTGCTGTTTCCAGGTGGTGTTGCATAATCAGGAGAATTATGCTATAATTAAGTGCAGATTCCATTTTATATTTATTAGAACATATTTGTTAGTGATTTGATTTTATTTGATTTCTACAGTTTTAAACACCCATTATTTCTAGCTTTCATTACCTATTATTTCTTTCCTTAATTAGGTTGTAAAACAGTCTATTAAATAGAAACTGTAATCACATTTGGAAGATATCTCAGAAATATATTTCATCTATTTCTTTCCACTTCTTTCCACTTGGTATCAGAGCTCCTGATCTGGGAGACTCTGCTTCTGCAATTTTTTTTTAGCAGCCTTCATTGCTGTAATCATTTTCCTTGGCAGCCTTCACTGCTGCAATTTTTTTTTGGACAGCCTTCATTGCTGCAACTTTCTATTTTCCTTATCTTTTCTCCATTGACCACCACCACCACCTTGCATCATTGACCGTTACTGCCACCACCTTCCATCATTGACCGTTACTGCCACCACCATTGACCGTCGCCGACCACCACCACCGACCACCACCGCCGTCGCTCACCGGAAACTGCACCGCTCGCCGGAACTGCCACTACTCGCCGGAAGCTGCCGCCGGCCGCCGGAAACTGCCACCGGAAAAATTTTCCAGCGGATTTTTTTTGTGAACATGATCAAATTTTGCCAATCTGAAAGACTCAGTTGTGTTGAGCTCTCATGGACTCCCTTAGTAAGCCATCTAGCTATTGTTCCTTTACTATGAGTGGTAAGAGTTCTAGTTTTTTATCATTTAATGCTTTTAGTACTGAAAATATCTGGATTATAGACTCTGGTGCTACTGATCACATGACACCTCTTTCCTCTTCTTTTTCATCCTACACTGCTTTATCCGGTAACCCATATATTACTGTTGCTAATGGTTCCACTACCCCCATTAATGGTCGTGGTAACATTCACCTTCAACCTTCATTTCCTTTAAAAAATGTGCTTCATGTTTCCAAACTATCCAATAACCTCTTGTCTATTCAAAAGATTACCCAAGATTTAAATTGTGCAGTGGTATTTTTTCCTTCCCATTGTGTTTTTCGGGATCTTGCCACGGGGAAGACTATTTGAATTGCTAAAGAGCAGGGCGGGTTATATTATTTACAACATGAAGAAAGTAAAAAGTGTGCTAGACTACAGGCACACACTTCTAATCTTCAGCAAGGTCGTGAATCTTGGTCATCCTCTCAGATATGGCTTCAACACAAACGTCTTGGTCATCCTCCATTTAGTACCCTAAAGTCCTTATTTCCTGTTTTATTTACAAAAGTGTCTACTGAGTCATTTCATTGTGATGTTTGTTAGTTTGCTAAACACCATCGGACAACTTTTCCTCCCAATGGTAATAAAAGTTTTAAACCTTTTGATCTTATTCATTCAGATGTATGGGGACCTTCACCTATTCCTAATATCTCGGGTGCAAAATGGTTTGTTTCATTTATTGATGATTGTACTCGGGTTACTTGGATATTCCTCATGAAAGATAAGTTTGAAGTTTTTCACTTGTTTGTAAAGTTTTACAGAATGATTCAAACACAATTTGAAAGTCCAATTAAGAGATTGCGTTCTGATAATGGAAGAGAATATGTGAACCAAAACCTTTCCAAGTTCCTTGAGGAAAATGAAGTTGTTCATGAATTAACCTGTGTGGACACTCTTCAACAAAATGGGGTTGCTGAAAGGAAAAATCGTCATCTCCTTGAGGTTACTCGAGCTTTACTTTTCCAAACATCTGTTCCTAGATCTTACTGGGGGAAACAATCCTGACTGCCACTTATTTGATTAATAGATTACCCTCTCGGGTTCTAGAGGGTGTTCCTCCTATTCAGGTTATGACCACATTCTATCCTTCTATTGCCATGTTGAATAGTCTTCAGAATCGTGTCTTTGGTTGTCCTGCTTTTGTCCATGTTCATAGTCCTTATCGGGGTAAGTTAGATTCTCGCGCCATCAAATGTGTCTTCATTGGTTATGCCCCCAACAAAAAGGGGTACAAATGTTATCATCCTCAAAGTCGTAAAGTTTATATTTCCAAAGATGTCACCTTCCATGAAACAGGGTCTTTCTTTCCCAGTTCTCAGCTTCAGGGGGAGAGTATTCAAGAAGCTGAGGACCTTGAGTTGCCACCTTTTCCTTTGTTGCAGGATTTCGTTCTTACAGAGAATGACATAGACCCTATGCCAGCATCATTACCAGAGAAGAATAATGAGGACAAATACTTTGGGAAACAATATCAACGAAGGCAACAAGAACCCGTCCTGATCGAACAACAACTTCAATTGTCCGAACTGGAGGTAAGAACTCATACCTATGAGACTTTTGAGGACACCTTAAATGAAACTAACCTAGATGATTTACCTATTGCCTTAAGAAAAGAAAAAAGATCTTGTGCCAAATATCTTATATCCCAATTTGTGTCTACAGAAAAACTTTCTATGCAGCACCAGAGTTTTCTTTCAGCTATTGATTCTATCAGAATCCCTACATCGGTACAAGAAGCCTTAAAAGATGAGAACTGGATTCGAACCATGAATGAAGAAATGAGCACATTAGAGAGGAATGAGACTTGGGAGATTGTAGAGAGACCAAAAGATAAGAAAGTAGTGGGTTGTAGGTGGATATACACAGTTAAGTATAAGTTTGATGGCACACTAGATCGGTATAAAACAAGGTTGGTTGCAAAAGGGTACACTCAAACCTATGGGATCGATTATGAAGAGACTTTTGCTCCAGTGGCAAAAATGAATACAGTCAGGATTATTCTCTCCCTGGCAGCACACTTTGGTTGGGAAATGCATCAATTTGATGTTAAAAATGCCTTCTTGCATGGAAGCTTAGAGGAAGAAGTATACATGGAGATTCCACCTGGTTATGGTGTTGTTAATGAAGGGAATAAGGCGTGCAAACTTAAGAAGACCCTATATGGTCTTAAACAATCACCTCGTGCTTGGTTTGGAAGGTTTACTCAAGCTATGGTATCTTTGGGGTACCGACAAAGCCAAGGTGACCATACTCTGTTTATAAAACATTCTCAGAATGGTAAACTCACTCTACTTTTGGTCTATGTAGATGATATGATTATTACAGGTGATGATGAGATTGAAAAACAAAATTTGAGGGAGAGACTAGCTGCTCAATTTGAAATGAAGGATCTTGGGAAGCTGAAGTACTTCCTTGGGATAGAGGTTGCTTACTCGAGACATGACATCTTTATTTCTCAAAGGAAATACATCCTTGATCTTCTCAAAGAGACTGGTAAGTTGGGTTGTAAGCCCACTGGAGTGCCAAGAGAGCAAAATCATAGGATTGGGAATGATGAGGAAAACCCAAAAGTGGAGAAGACACAATATCAAAGACTTGTGGGAAAACTCATTTATCTATCACACGCTAGGCCAGACATAGTTTATGCAGTTAGTGTGATTAGCCAATTTATGCATGATCCAAGAGAAAGACACTTGCAGGCTGTAGATAAAATTATTCAGTACTTAAAAGCCTCTCCAGGAAAATGATTGCTATTCAAGAAGGGGGAAAACTTATCCATTAAAGTATATACTGATGCTGACTATGCAAGATCGATTGTTGATAGGAGATCCACCACAGGCTACTGCATGTTCTTGGGTGGAAATCTAGTGACATGGAGGAGCAAGAAGCAAAATGTAGTTGCAAGATCAAGTGCAGAGGCAGAATTTAGAGCCATGACTCAAGGGGTGTGTGAACTCTTATGGATGAAGATCATACTTGATGACCTAAAAATAAAATATGATGCTCCTATGGGCTTGGCGTGTGATAATAAGTCCGCTATCAGTATTGCACACAATCCGGTTCAAGATAGATCGACACTTTATTAAAGAGAAGTTGGATGATGGTCTTATAGTCACTGAGTACATCCCTTCAAGACTCCAATTGGCAGATATGTTTACTAATGGACTTCCCACAAAACAATTCGAGGATCTTACTTGCAAGTTGGGAATGATAGATATACATTCACCAACTTGAGGGGGAGTGTTGCATAATCAGGAGAATTATGCTATAATTAAGTGCAGATTCCATTTTATATTTATTAGAACAGATTTGTTAGTGATTTGATTTGATTTGATTTGATTTGTAAAGCTTTAAACACCCATTATTTATAGCTTTCATTACCTATTATTTCTTTCCTTAATTAGGTTGTAAAACAGTCTATAAATAAAGACTGTAATCAAATTTGTAAGATATCTCAAAAATATATTTCATCTATTTCTTTCCACTTCTTTCCACTCCAGGCATTGGTACGACCTACAATACAATCTACATCTATACTATATATTCTCGTATTCACTAAGCATTTACATTTATGAGATAATTCGAGAGATATTGCTACTGTCCTTAAATTATTGAAACAATCCTTTAGAGTTCTGCAGGCAGGAGCCTTTTCAATCTATTTGATATTAAATGTTAGATATATGATTTGAAAGGACGAAACATTGAAGATTCATGGTCACTTTGACAGTAAGAAAGTCCTAGGAATATCATTATGTATTTTGTTAGCTTCTGCAACATTCTGACTGACATGTTTACTAAGTCTCTCAACAGGTGTTGTATTTATAAAATTTGTAACAAGCTTGTCTCATATGATACATATGCTCCAACCTATGAGTGGGAGTGTTAGATATATGATATGATTTGATGGGGATATTTCTCTATAAAATCACATCCTATCTCCCTATTAATGTGATCAAGTCATATCTCTAAACCTTCCCCTCAAGATGGAGCATATCTATAAGATAAACTTGTTAAAAATGGTCAGAGGGCAGATATGGGTAGATGACACATTGACTGCCAAAAAAAAAAAATGTTTAAAGAAAGTAGCAGTTGCTGGAAAAAGAATTATTACAGGTCATGGCAATTGCTGGAAGAAAAAATTCTCAAAGGAAATGACAGTTGCTGGAAAGCAAAAATGCTCAGAGGACACAACAACTGTTGGACAGCAACAATGCTTAGAAATCATGATGGCTTTGAAGAAGCAAAAATGCTCAAAGGACACGATAGTTGTCGGAAAGGTAAATTGTTTAGAGAGTGTGGTGACTACTAGGAAGCAAAAAATGCTGAGAGGGTTTTGCAATTGTCAAAGAGAAATCACATAGCAAGGCAGCAACAGTGATGGTAACTAGCTTAAAAAGCTTGTAGGAAAAAAAGGACTCGCTCTAAAAACGTTGATGTTGCCTAAAAACATTGAACAATACTTATTAAAGAAATATCGGTGTTAAACAATACTCTTAAAAAATGTCGACAATAAATAGTACTTGTCGAAAAAACATAAGTGGTGAATATTACTCATCGAAAAATGTTGGTGGTAAACAATAACACTACCTAGAAAAGAAAGCTCAATGGAAAGTTGTCAGCAATGAACAGTAACTCCAGTGGTGAATTGTGATGGTGGTGATGAACAATGTATGTGGCATGAACAATAACTACAGAGTCAAATAACATAAACTGGAAAACTTATACGGTTTCTAAAAAAGTTACTCCTATGAGCTATGGGTCGACAGGGAAAGCATAAATTTGGGTTCCTTTTTTCTTAGGCTCTCAATATCCTGTTGAAAGGAAGAAAACAGGTCACAGGGGATGGTAATGCTCCAGTACCATGTTGACAAGGGATAAACTAAGAAGGAATGTAATGAATTCTTTGTGTTGGGTACATACATGAGTATTCTTATTGATAAGAAAGAAGTGATAGAATAATAGGGAAAAAATGAATATTTAATAAAGGGAAATATTTGGAAAGATATTTCCCAATCAAATCACATCTTAGGAAGTGAATTTAGGCTTAACTCAATTTTACAAAACCGGTTTTCAAGGTAATGATTGCACCCACTTATATATCATAATTTGACCATATCTTTAGCAGTGTTATCACTTTTTGGTTATTATTGGTGCCATGGCGGAAGGCGGTGGCAATGTGGTTTTCCCATGGCGACCACTTTTGGCATCTCGGGATGCTAACGTAAAATGAAAATATCGAAAAAGGCGGAGAAAAAGACGGTGGCAGTGGCGCAAGGTGAGCTAGGGCAGTGGCGGAAAATGAAGAAGGGACCGTGCGGCGCATGAAGATAGAAGAGCTAAACAAAACCCTAATAAGTTTGGGCCTTTGGCACATTCCAACTTTTAACTAATAAAATCCTAAAACTCTAATTATTCATATAAAATTTGAATGTGCTGCAGCTGCATGAACTCTTAAACCTAATTTAGAGTTCAAAACCTACTTAAAATTAGGTTTTTAGGCCTATTTTTGGCCCAATTAAAACATTATACTTTTTAACTAATAAGACCCTAAAACTCTAATTATTCAAATAAAATTTGAATGTGCTGCGCTTGCATGAACTCTTAAACCTAATTAAGAGTTCAAAACCTACTTAAAATTAGGTTTTTTTGGCCTATTTTTTTCCCAATTAAAACATTATACTTATTGCAATCCACAACACATTTTTTTATCTTTGCCACAACACCTTCCGCCCTAACCCGTTATAATTTCCGTTATAACTTTATAAAGGATTTATGGGGTCTCGGATATGATTCGTTATCCGATATCGATAACACTAATCTTTAGTTGATATGAGATATGCAACACACTTCCTTACACCAAAAATTAGACATCTCAAGCGTGAAACTAGATATTTGTAGGTGATCCAATGATGGTTAGATAGTGGTTCCACAAATAGGCCATTAAACCTTATTAAAATAGATTTTGATACCATCTTAGAAAGTTGATTTAGGACTTACTCAATGTTATGAAATTAGCTTAAAAGGTGAGGTTTGCGTCCAATTATTTGTTTTAATTTTATCATATTTCTAGTCAATGTGGGATCTTCAACATTAACAAATATGTATACTTATTCTGACAAATTTCTACCTTTAGGATGTTGCAACTTGCAAATATAATCTGATCTAATTTTGGAAATTGATGCAATTGCTCCATCCATTCCCATCCATATGTGGGACATACTATATTCTGGGATGTTTATTTACACATTTTGTACTTGTTGGTTGTCCTTTTATTAACAAATATAAGCGTTTTAAGTGCTTGATGTGTGCCATCTATAGTGGATGCTGGTTGGCTGTTTTGTCAAGAACATTTCATGAAGTGCAACCTTAGTTGCTTTCCAAAAGTAGATCTGCTTCACTTATGCAATTTCACTTCTTCCTTTTATTCAATGCAAGGTGATAGTACTACTTCAATACAATGGAGTGCCACACACACTGCCTCTACCGTGATAAATGTGCCCTGGATCTTTTGATGGAACTCGTGCATCATATAAATACTTAGTACACAAATTTATTCTTAATATGATGAAAATCTCTGTTTGGATTGATCAACTCAAAAGTTAAATTGTGTTATGTAAAAAGTTATTCGTGCATCATATATGTAAAGAGTTGACATTGACAATTTGACTTTAATGGTATGCATTTGACTGTTTTTCTGGAGTAGCTGTTCTCAAAGCAATTAGAGGATACAATGGAGAAGTTCGCCCTCGGAGAAATAAAAATCCTTATCTGCACAAATATAGTAGAAAGTGGGCTTGATATTCAAAATGCAAATACCATTATCATTCAGGATGTTCAGCAATTTGGCCTTGCACAGTTATACCAGGTTTTGTTTTTTCCTAATTTCACTATTATTTTTTATTTAGAAGTTCTCATATTTTTTGTTGCTGACTCCAAACATTGTTTAGAACTGGTTATTGTTATTAAATTTGTTCTGTAATATGTATTTTACTATCACCAGGTATACTTCATGAGCTTTCATTAATACAGATCATCATACATATTTTTTTTTCAAATTTCAGATCATGTGCTGGAGTAATTTTTTCCTCTTTTACAATCAACTTAATATTGTTTCAAACAAGCCTGTTTTTGATAACGATGAAAGAAATTGAAAGTGAAATGTCAGAATTACATGGATTTTGTTAAAGGAGGAAAAGAGGGAAAAAGGAGACTATGGATAATAGTTTCTTATGCTTATTGATGTGATGCAAAAGGAAAAATGGACTAACTCTGAATCAAATAAGGAAATGAATAATGAAATTCAAGGAAAATGGTTTGGAAACCACTTCAAGAGGCCATCCAAGATATTCTAACTTATTTTATGATTCAGTAATGATATATTTTATAGGTAATTCTGACATAAGTATATGATGGAGGAAATACGAAATTCCACATAGTAGCTCTTGAACAATTCCAGCAATGACAATTTTACGCCATAATTACCCTCTAGAAGCCTGTACATTAGTCACATTATAAGCTATAACTGTGTAATTCGAAATTAATATAACAATAACTTCCTAATAAATTTATAATACAGAATTATAAATACCCAAATCAGATTCCTGTACGGAAGTAGCCTTGTCCTCAAGGCTGAAATAAGGATGTTGTTCCTTGCAGATCAATATTTTTATTTTATTTCATCTATGAAACGCTGAGTTCACCTTCTCCTCCATGATCATCTTTCCCATAAATAAGCACCCTTAACTTCCTTTATAAAACACCTATGAAGTGGCCCAAATGGTTGGATGCATAGAAAACAACATTCTTCCCTCCTGACATTTTCCTGACAATGTATGCATAGTGGCAATGTTTCAAAATGACAAATCTTGTGAATTAATAGCAACAGAACCTGCACTTGCTCCCGCTGTATTTCCACCCTATTTCGCACTTAGAGAAGAATAGAGTGCTGTTATTTGACTCAATTAATACTTAATTCAATGGTTATGCCCAGAAACAGCTGACTGGTCAGGCCTGGTGTTCTCTTGTATGAAGTTGCCTCCCTTCTGCTCTACTTGTGGCATACTGCACCAAATATGGATTTCAATTGTTTGGACCCAACATCATACTATCACCATATAATTCATTCTTAATCTTTATGGCTAAATGATGCTTCTATGCACCGTTGCAGATCCGTTCTCATTTCTCTTCTGATCACCTAATTCAAATGATTCGTAAAATTATCCAAAGCCCATATTTCTTGAATCTCAATTAATTCCTGCACGAACTCCACAGATTCAGTTTGATAATGTTCATATGGATTCAGTTAACTACTAGAAAACTTCTTCAATAATTCTTCTTAGAAAATCTCCTATGTCATCTCCGGTAATCAGTTCTTCAAATATCTAATCTTTTATGAAAGTCCCATCAATACAAATGAAGGCCATGGATAACTTAAACTTTGGTTTAGTTTTTGTCTTTTGAAATTAAAAAAAACTGTCAGCCTTGGCCAGCTATGCACTGGATCTGGTCCACCTAAATTGGGTAATTCTACTTTCTGACCACCTTTCTTAAAACATCTGAATTTCCCATCTTTAAGACTGGAAGAACAAGTGACAAAAGGCTGAATATATCTTGTACAGTAGAGTCACATAAAGTTCAAAGGACTGTGGCATGAGGGAACATATTAAATATATAAAATTATTCTCAAGCTTTCAAATTATAGATCAGGCTTTTGTGATAGTTAATGCATGACAAATATGATGATGTAACTCGTAGTAATAAATGAATATGATAGGAACTTGGACATTATGGGGTGCCCAAGTCCCACATTAGTAGTATGGGATGCTCTTTTGAGTATTTAAGTGTTTGGTTCTCCCTCCTTAATAGCTAGCTTTTGAGGCTGGTTCTCCAAGTGCTTGGGTACTTATTCTCTTAGGGGAGGTGCTATGATAAGAACTTGGGTATTATGGGGTATCCAAGTCCCACATTGAGATGTATGGGATGTTTGATGGAGTATTTAAGTGTTTGGTTCTCTCTCCTTAATAACGTACAAGGTTTGGGTTCCCCAAGTGCTTAGATGTTTGATGGAGTATTTAAGTGTTTGGTTCTCTCTCCTTCATAACTTACTTTTAAGAGTGAATTCCCAAGTCTTTGGTACTTGTCAGTATATTTACAAAGTTATGCAGATGTAAAAGCAAGTAGAACCTGTATGCATTTTTTTAAACTTTTTCAAACTTTTTTTACAGCACAGGAAATCAGACCATGCTGTTAATTAGTTTTTATTTGTTCAATATTTCTAGTTGCGTGGAAGGGTTGGGCGAGCAGATAAGGAAGCACATGCATACTTATTTTATCCTGACAAAGGCCTGCTTTCTGATCAAGCATTGGTATGTTTCTCATCAATCTGTACCTTTTATTTGTAGAACATATATCACAAAAGAATATCGGGTTCATCAAACTTGGTATATTCCATACTTCATTAATATTCCTATCACTAAATTGATTCTTTCATTTCAAATATAGAAAGTTAGGTACTAAACAATTGCTTAAATCCAACATTCTCCTTGGTGTTCTCCCATAGGAGAGGCTTGCTGCTATTGAAGAATGTCGTGAACTTGGTCAAGGCTTCCAACTAGCTGAGAAAGACATGGGTATAAGAGGTTTTGGTGCAATTTTTGGTGAACAACAATCAGGAGATGTTGGAAATGTTGGTGTTGATCTGTTTTTTGAGATGCTCTTCGAGAGCTTGTCCAAGGTAAACTTTGATTTGTGATGTGTATTTTGGCGTGTGGCATTGGTCTTAGACTAGTTAAAATAGAAGAATTTTTGGTCGTCTGCCTGTTAGTTTTGGGCTTATCCTATTCTTCTTTCATTTCTAGGTTGAAGATCACTGTGTTGTTTCAGTTCCTTATCACTCGGTACAGGTATGTTTGATGTACCACAAAGGATTTATTAGAATAATTAAATGCTTTATACGTGTTTATCTGAATGCTGATATATACAGTTCCACAAGTCAATTCTGACGATGTTTTTCTCTTGCTTGAGGTGAAACAGGAAAATGTAAAATGCTGTTGCAATTAAAGATTTTCCTTGAAAACCGAGAAAATATGATTTTATAGTTTGCATTTATCTCTTTTTGGTCATCTATCATAACTTTTATAATAATATAATAATGTCAAACACACGAAAGTAATTACTAAATAATTATTGGTGCCATTGGGGTTAGATGATATAATGAACTCATTTTGTTGTTTGGATCTGTTTGTTGAACTTAAAGACTAATTTTGTTATTTGGAATCTTTCCTCTGTAAGTTGAACTTACAGACAAGATTTTGAATGATAGTATATCATTTATATAATCAGTCCTTAGCAGAATGAATTTTTCTCTTTTGTAGAACTCTTTCTTATTTGCTTTGGAAGTTTTTTTATTCTTTTAATTGTTCAAGCAAACTTTTGGATTAATTTGTAGTTCTATTAATTAAGGGACCATTTTGATTTTTTTTTTAATTATTTTTTAGTTAAAACATGATTGAAAGAAAGGCTATATTGTAGTTAGATTAGTTTTTCAAGAAAAAAAGTAGAACATAAAAAGTTGTTTTAATGCTTTTCTCACAATCAAATAAGGGGTTGTCTATGGAATGAGGTAAAAATGTTTTATTGGAAAATAAAGTATTTATTTTATTAAAAACGCCAAAATCATTTGCCAAAGTCATTTTATGTATACTTTTAGTAATTTAAAACATTTAATAGGCACATTTAAATATTTACTACTTCAACAGCGTGCCTTTGGGCACTCAATAGAATATTCCATCAAATAAATAGTATCTCACTCTAGGTATACACTTTATTCAACTATACATGTGAATAGAAAATAGCCAAATTAACATTGAATTGTGAATACAAACCGTTCAAAGCCTACACCGAAATGGTCCTGATAATATTCTTCCTGGTGTTCTCTTCATTTCTAGTGTCTTTGTACTTATGTAGGTATAATGTGTATCTGGCATCTGTATAAATGCATATAGTAGAGATTTTGTGGTTGATGCATTTTCTACTTTATTATTATTTAGGTTGACATGAACATAAATCCTCATCTCCCTTCTGACTACATTAATTATCTGGAGAACCCTATGAAAATTTTAAGTGATGCTGAGAGAGTTGCCGAGAAAGACATCTGGAGTCTGATGCAATTTACAGAGAATTTGCGCCGCCAATATGGCAAAGAGCCTCGCTCCATGGAGATTTTACTAAAGAAGCTTTACATGAGGAGAATGGCGGCTGATTTAGGGATAAGCAGAATCTACTCTTTAGGGAAGATGATCTTCATGAAAACAAACATGAGTAAAAAGGTATTCAAGCTGATGACAGAGTCCATGGCATCAGATTTACATAGAAAGTCGTTGGTTCTTGAGGGGGACCAAATTAAGGTATTCCAAAGAATTTCTTTATCTCTGAATTCTTTATATTGATGAATTTTGACATCTCTTGAGATCTGCCTTTGTATTTTGTTCATTTTTTTGCCTTATTTTACACATGAAATATGTAATAGTATATAATTAATTTGGTCATTTTATTGATAGATATTTTTATGCATAAAATTCCATTCAATTTGTATAGAATCACGAAGCATAATTTTCTTTTGGTCTGAAATTAATGCATTTGGACAGGAAGTTCGTTTATGCTTCATTTTCAGTCTCTTTGGATACAAAGCTAGAAGAGCTTTTTGAGAGCTCCTATACTAGACAAAGCTCTATATTTTGAATTAAGAAACTCTTAAAAGTGCTTTTAGCTTGTATCCAAACAGGCTCTTTGCTTATATTGTTTTAGCATCAAGACTGCCCATGTCATTTCTTCCAAAGATGATGTAATATTAAGGCTCTATCGCCTAGGACACCCTAATTTTGCTTACATGGAAAAGTTGTTCCCCTTTTTTTCAATAAAAAATCCAATTTGTTCAATCGTGGGTCAGTTAGCCACTAAATCTTATTATTCTATCCAGATATATAAAACATCATACCCATTTTCATAAATTCAGTGATGTATGGGGGCCTTCTTGAGTTAACAGTTTGATAGAGTACATATAAGCATTGGAAGCTTAAACAACATAATAGTGAGAAGACTAGATAACAATTAGAATCTCATCCTTGTCTTAAGTCATGAATTGAATCCATGAGAGGCTTGAATCAAGGATTCCATCAACACAATAACGTATATGAGATAAGAACAAGAAAAGGAACACAAAACAACATAAGGAAAAATTAAGAACATGATGACTGAATATAGTTCAGAAGTAGGTGAGAATATAAAAACAAGAAATAAGAATAAAAAATAGAATAAGAAATTGAAGACAAGTTGAAAGAAATAGATGAAATGTAATCCTGATGTATTTACAAATGTGATTACAGTCTCAATTTATAGATTGTTTACAACGTAATTAAGGAAAGAAATAATAGGTAATTAAAGCTATACAAATCAAATCAAATGACTAAAAGATATCAAATCTGTCCTAATAAATAGAGAATGAACATTGCACTTAATTACGGAATAATTATCTCCTAATTATTCAACACTCCCCCTCAAGTTGGTGAATGTATATCTATCATTCCTAACTTGCAAGTAAGATCTTTGAAGTGTTTTGTGGGAAGTCCCTTAGTAAACATATCTGCCAATTGGAGTCTTGAAGGAATGTACTCGGTGGCTATAAGACCATTATCCAACTTCTCCTTAATGAAATCTCGGTCTATCTCTACGTGCTTTGTTCGGTCATGTTGAATTGGATTGTGTGCAATACGGATGACAAACTTATTATTTCACACCAAACCCATAGGAGATTCATATTTTATTTTGAGGTTATCGAGTATGATCTTCATCCATAATAGTTCACAAACCCCTTGAGCCATGGCTTTAAATTTTGCTTCTGCACTTGATCTTGCAACTACATTTTGTTTCTTGCTCCTCCATGTCACCAGATTTCCACCCAGGAACGTACAATAGCCTGTGGTGGATCTCCTATCAACAATTGACCTTGCATAGTCAGCATCAATATATACTTTCATGGATAAGTTTTCCCCTTTTTTGAATAGCAATCCTTTCCCTGGAGAGGCTTTTAAGTACTGAATAATTCTATTTACTGCTTGCAAGTGTCTTTCTCTTGAATCATGCATGAATTGACTAACCACACTAACTGCATAAGCTATGTTTGGCCTAGTGTGTGATAGATAAATGAGTTTTCCCACAGTCTTTGATATTGTGTCTTCTCCACCTTTGGATTTTCCTCATCATTCTCAATCCTATGATTTTGCTCTATTGGCACTTCGGTGGTCTTGCAATCCAACTTACCAGTCTCTTTGAGGATATCAAAGATGTATTTCCTTTGAGAAATAAAGATGTCCTGTCTATAGTAAGCAACCTCTATCCCAAGGAAGTACTTCAGCTTCCAAAGATCCTTCATCTGAAATTAAGCAACCAGTCTCGCTCAAAGTTTGTTTTTCAATCTCATCATCACCTATAATAATCATATCATCTACGTAGACCAAAAGTATAGTGAGTTTACAATTTTGTGAATGTTTTATAAATAGAGTATGGTCACCTTGTCTTTGTCAGTACCCCAAAGATACCATAGCTTGAGTAAACCTTCCAAACGAAGCACAAGGTGATTGTTTAAGACCATATTGGGCCTTCTTAAGTCTGCACACCTTATTTTCTTCATCAATAGCATCATAACTAGGTGGAATCTTCGTGTATACTTCTTCCTCCAAGCTTCAATGCAAGAAGGCATTTTTAACATCAAATTGATGCATCTCCTAACCAAAGTGTGCTGCCAGGGAGAGAATAATCCTAACTGTATTCATTTTTGTCACTGGAGCAAAAGTCTCCTCATAATCAATCCCATAGGTTTGAGCATACCCTTTTGCAACCAACCTTGCTTTATACCGATCCAGTGTGCTATCAGACTTATACTTAACTGTGTATATCCACCTACAACCCACTGCCTTCTTATCTTTTGGTCTCTCTACAATTTCCCAAGTCTCATTACTTTCTAATGCACTCATTTCTTCATTCATGGCTCGAACCCAATTCTCATATTTTAAGGCTTCTTGTACTGATGTAGGGATTCTGATAGAATCAATAGTTGAAAGAAAACTCCGGTGTTGCATAAAAACTTTTATGTAGACACAAATTGATATTTGGTAGAAAATATTTTTTCTTTTCTCTAGGAAATAGATAAATCATTAGGTTAGGTTCAAAAGAATTATTTAAGGTGTCCTCAAGAGTCTCAAGGGTACGAGTTCTTACCTCCGGTTCGAACAATTGAAGTTGTTCGACCAGGACGGGTTCCTGTTGCGTTTGCTGATATTATTTCCAAAATATTTGTCCTCATTATTTTTCTCTGGTAATGATGTGGGTGTAGGATCTTTGTCATCCTCCCTAAGAATGGAATCCTACAACAAAGGAAAAGGTGGCAACTCAAGAACCTCAGATTCTTGAATACTCTCCCCCTGAAGTTGAGAACTAGGAAAGAAAGACTCTGTTTCATGAAAGGTGTGACATCCTTGGAAACATAGACTTTACGACTTTGAGGGTGATAACATTTGTACCCCTTTTTGTTGGGGGCATAACAGATGAAGACACATTTGATGGCGCGAGTATCTAACTTACCCCAATAAGGACTATGAACATGGACAAAAACAGGACAACCTAAGACATGATTCTGAAAGCTAGTCAACATGGGAATAGAAGGATAAAATGTGGTCATAAGCTGAATAGGAGTAGCACCCTTTAGAACCCGAGAAAGTAATCTATTAATCAAATAAGTGGTAGTCAGGATTGCTTCCCCCAGTAAGATCTAGGAACAGACGTTTAGAAAAGTAAAGCTCTAGTAACCTCAAGAAGATGACGGTTTTTCCTTTCAGCAATCCCATTTTGATACCAAGTTTAAATAAATAGATGAAATGTTTGAGGCTGTTTACAAATGGGGTCTGGTACCAAGTTGTTGCGAAAACATCAACTATA
The DNA here is from genome assembly GCF_051622355.1 of Phaseolus vulgaris. NCBI lineage: Eukaryota > Viridiplantae > Streptophyta > Magnoliopsida > Fabales > Fabaceae > Phaseolus > Phaseolus vulgaris. The sequence continues at coordinate 23,441,647 of NC_143498.1, read as the reverse complement.
GAATGAGTGGAATAAGTATGTTCTAGGGTATATTTACTATGCAAGTTATGATACTGTTTAAGCTCATTAATTTTTGATAAAATAGGATCAGCTTCTGCATCTATTTCTGAAACATCCTGCCAATAGGGTCTAGATACAAGCTGCAACTCTTTATCTTCCTCTTTTCTCGATAACACATCTGCCACCTTATTTGAAGCTCCCATTTTATATACAATGTCAAATTCGTATACCAAGAGCTTCACCAACCAATTTTGTTGATTATGTTTAATAATCCTCTACTCTAATAACAATTATCTTGAACTTTTTTGTCTTAATAAGTTGGGTCGCTAATGTTGAATAGCTAATGTTAAAGCTATCAATTACTTCCTGTTTATAGACTTATTTAAGGCAGTATCTGATAACGGTTTGTTATATTATATTTAAGAGAGAGAGAACAGAAACAAAAAAAGAAAATTTTGTATTGATAAAAAAGTACAAAGGAACAAAGATTCTCTTTATATAGAGAGTGAAAAGAAAGAAAGTTGGAATTACATCCTTTTACATGCTTCCTCAGCTCTAGGGGGAGAGCACTTTTGAAGCTAAGTCTTCTGAATCTCGAGTCATCTTTTGTCCCAATCATATAGGAACCGTATCATGCTGATACCACTCTCGGTACTCCTAATACTTCTCTCGAGACATCTGCAGATGTCTTTGAAGCTCTTCCTAACAAGGGCAACTTTGTTCCCAAATTAAGGTCAATTCTAGGAACTAGTCATCTAGAGAGTTTCTCCTATATACAATATCAAAGGATACAAAAGCAACCTAAACTGATCCAAAAACAACTCCAATCATCTAAGCTAGGGTAACTTTTCCTTCTTTTGGCACCCTTTAAACTTTTGAAAAATTCCTTGAATAATAATTGTGAGCCTGACCTTGATGACCTGTCCATTTCTTTGAGAAGAGGAACTCTGTCTTGTACCAAGTACCCTATTTCTCAATTTGTGACCACTAAACATCTATATATGCAACACCAGATTTTTCTCTCAGCCATTGATGCAAATAGAGTCCCTACATCATTTCAAGAAGTATTAAAGGATGAAAATTGGGTTCAACTCATAAATGAATAGACGGATGCCTTAGAAAAGAACCAGCCAAAGGAAATTGATGACAGACCACTCAATAAAAAGGTAGTAGGATGAAGATGAGTTTATAATGTAAAGTATAAATTTGGTGGCACACACTCAATAAAAAGGTAGTAGGATGAAGATGAGTTTATAATGTAAAGTATAAATTTGGTGGCACATTAGACTGTTACAAAGGAAGGTTAGTTGCTAAAAGATATACTCAAGACTTATGTTGTTGATTATGAGGAGATATTTGCTCCAATAACAAAGATGAATATCATTGACAACTTATTTTGGTTCGGAATTGCAACAATCTGATGTGAAAAATGCTTTCTTGCATGGACTTTTAGAGGAAGAAGTTTACATGGAAATTCCTTTAGGTTTTCAGTCTATTAAAGAAGGGAATAAAGTGTGTTGGTTGAAGAAAGCCTTATATAGACTTAAGCAGTCACCTTGTGCTTGGTTTGGTAAACTCACTCAGGTTATGATCTCGATGGGGTATCGATAGAGTAAAGGTGTACATACCCTGTTCATTAAGCATTCACCAGAAGGTAAACTTATATTACTCTTGGTCTATGTTGATGATATGATTGTTGCAAGAGATGATGAACATGGAAAACAAATCTTGAAAGAAAAGCTTGTTGCTCAGTTTGAGATGAAGGATCTAGGAAAATTAAAGTACTTCCTTGGGATAGAAGTAGCTTACTCTAAGAAATACATCTTTATCTCCCAAAGAAAGTATGTTCTTGATCTTCTCAAAGAAACAAGTAAGATTGATTGCGAGACCACTCAAGTTCCTATAGAACAAAACCATAGAATTGGGATTGATGAAGGGCAATTCTATGAATAAAGGTCATTATCAAAGACTTGTGGGGAAACTCATTTACTTAGCCCACACTAGATCTGACATAGCCTATGTTGTGAGTGTAGTTAGTCATTTCATGCATGATCCAAGGGAGAGACATTTACAAGTTGTGAACATAATCCTTTGATATTTGAAGACAAGTCCAGGAAGGGGATTATTGTTAAAGAGGAATGAAAAATTGAAAAGGAGGTGTATACTTATGTAGATTATGCAGAGTCTGTCACAGATAGGAGCTCCACCCCAGGATATTGCATGTTCTTGGGTGGAAATTTGATGACTAGGAGAAGTAAGAAACAAAATGTTATTGTAAGGTATAGAGCAGAGCTGAATTTTTGAGCTATGGCTCATGTGGTGTGTCAATTTTTATGGATGAGAATTATTCTAAATGATCTTAAAGTGATATATGAAGAGTCTATGATAATGTTGTCAAACTCGTAAATCGTAAGAGAATCAGGAAAGAGATAAAAGATCGTAACTCGAGTATTGTAACTCGACTCGTAAGAGTTACTAAGAATTTTACAATATATACTTATAGATAACTTAAAGAAAAGATTAGAAGTCTGATGTGGATTAGAATTATTGGGCACTTATAATATTTTAAATAGGCCAAGTAAGAACCAAATAAACCTTGTTTAATTAGGGTTTTAAATTAATATTATTGCTCACTTCCTCTAGCGATTGCAGAACACTTCTCCAATGACTTAATTTGAATTAGGGTTGCAATGGGTTGGGTATTAAAAATGGGCCAAGGCCCACATGTTTGAATTAGATTTTCTGAAATTATGGTTTATTTTTGGGCAACAACTCCTTCATTTTCATGCACCACACACGACACAACTTCCCATTTAATTTCTTCATTTTCTACCACCGTCACAGCCTCATCAGAGCGTGCGTTGCTGCTGCCGCCACTGCACAAGACCATTTAAGTCGTTGCACAAGATCATCGAATCTTCTCCCCGCTTGGGTTTTAACTGGAGCAACCAAACTCCATTTTTTTGGCCAAAAATGGCTGCGCACGAGTCACGATCTAGGATTGGCAACCTCAGTCGATCCACTGAGCCATGTGACACCTCACTCGATCTACTCCAATTCCGATCCGTTAGCCGATTCACCTCGACTGGCCCTCCAAACTAGCTGACTCGTGCGAGAATGCGAGTAAACTTGCGATCTTGGCAACATTGGTCTATGATTTGTTATTGTCATAATAAATCAGCTATTAGCATTGTTCACAATCTAGTTCAGCATGATAAGACCAAGCACATAAAGATAGATCAACAATTTCTTAAAGAGGAATTGGACAACGACCTTATCACTACTTATGTCCCATTTGGGCTTCATTTAGCATATTGTTTCCAATAGGCCTTCCCATTGAACAATATCATGATTTCATCTGCAAGTTGGGAATGATAGATATCCACTTGAGAGGAAGTGTTGTTAGTAGGATATTAAGTGTCTTGTTAGAAGCTATAACAAGTCGTTAGAAGATTTTAGATATCTATTTATAATCAATATTTTAGGTTTAGAATTCTCTATATAGAGAATTATGATTTATGGTTTCAAATTAATCAATTGAAATAAAATCTTCTCTCATTTAGATTAATCATTTTCAAGTGACGCTGAAGAGAACCTACAATAGATCTATAGGAAGTTCATCAAAAAGGAAAATCAGAACCTCTTTTGATAGTTTGCAATTAGAGACCATAAGGGAAGAAATAAACTTAGCTTCAAACATATTAGATCCATGTAAAAGATCATGAAGATATTTGCTTTGGGTTATAGAATAAGGAACCGCCCTGAAGAGTTCTAACTTTTATTCCAAAAAGTAATCAAGGTGACCAAACTGCCTAAAGAGGGAAGGCAAAATTAAGTTGATTGATAATCCTTTGAACAAAAGTAGAAGAACTATCTGTTATAATTATATCATCAACTTAAACTAGCAAATAAATAGTGTTAGTTTGACATTGATAAACAGTGTTCCTTGTTGTTTGGCAAGCCATTGATAAACAGGGTTTAGGGCTTGCTTCTAACCATAGATAGCATTGTCTTGTTTGCACGCCAAAGAAGGACCAGAAGATGCAAAATCTGGAGGTTGTTGCATGTAAAATGTTTCATCTAAAACACCATTTAAAAAAGCATTATTAACATTTAGTATAAACAAGAGGCTAACGATTACTATTTGCCAAAGACAATGTAATATGAATTCCGGTTTGATGATAGGGGAGAAGATTTAATGAAAATCATAGCTAGGTTGTCAATGAAAGCCTTTAGCTACAAGATTAGCTATATACTCGTTTAAAGAGCCAACAACATTTTTTTACCATTTATATCAAGAGTTATGTGTCCAGTATTTTCTCTTTTTTTCTGGCCATTTGTATCTAATAATGTAGTTTTTTTTTTTTGCATTATGCATACTTCCTATCTGTACCGATAACCTAGGCCCCATACCCAGAATCATATGTAATAAGTTTATGTTCCTTTTTCCTAATGATTTTCTTCATGCAGGCTGAACTTCTTTTAGAGCTACCAAAAGAACAACTTCTTAATTGGATCTTTCAATGCCTGGCTGAACTTCATGCTTCACTACCCTCCTTCATTAAGTACTAGGTCCAATACCTGGTCAATTCTGGCAATATGGAAGTTGGAAACCCAACTTACTGTTTACATCACAAATATGTAAAATTTGATGGATTTAGTGTGTTGAAGGGCCAGAAACCTACCACGGCAAATGCAAAACAGGACTGTTTTGCATGACTGACATGGCAGTACAGGACATCTGAACAAGTTGGGACTATCAGCTGATACCAGTGAACATGTGCTTCCTTTCAAGATGTATAATCACAGCCACATCAATGAGGTTAGTTACAACTCACAGGCACCTTAGAATTGGAGTTATCTAAATTGTACTCCTAAATTTGCAAGCCTTATGCAGGACAGGGGCATATGTTACAAGGAAGCAGTTAGTAACCTAGTCATCTGGGCACCTTTAATACTTGCACTCATAAAACAACATTCCTTTCAGAAGCCATCTATGGTGATAACCTAGACATCTTATCCAGTAAACCTTTAATCAAAATATCCAGAATTTACCTTTTGTATACGTCACTGAGTAGTAAAGCATTCTACAACCATACTTTCTTCCTTTTTCCCATCTATAAATTCTTATCGAAGTTACCTGATATGGAGAAATTCATTGCCAAGATTCAGTCTCAGGCTAGTTAATACATTCTAAAGAAACTAGAAATCAGTCTGGTGAGTGGAGCATTTTTGTTGCAGATCACTAAGAAGTATGCTGTTGTTTATAGTTATTGCTAGAAACTTGTATTCTTTATAGAAAGAAATTCTTGTAACCACATGTTTTTGCAATCAGTTCCATCATTTAATATTAATTCCGTAGTTGACATCTATAATTATTTCTATTTTTAGTTTTATCTAAAATCAAAGGAGAACAAAACTTATCCTCCTTTAATTGTAAAAAAATATGAAAATCATTTGAGAAGGCATTTTAAGGTTGCTGACTATAGGCATATGCCATGTATTAATGTGTAGCAATGCTAAATGCATATGTTTCTATCATTATCACGTGCCATGCCATTAAAAATTTCCAAATCAGCGAGGTTGATGTTACTAAATGTATATAACGTTATTAGAGACTAATATATATATATATATAACACGCGCGTACATATATATGTGTGTGCGCGCGCGTGTGAATTGAAATAAAAGAGTAGCATTTATAGGAATTGAAACATATCTATTACTTGTACTTCTTAAATGCAACACTTGTTTGTTCATGCACTAATAAACTTTTTCCAGTATGGAATGATCCATATGGTGTTCACATTATCAACAAATAATAATAATTATGATGAATAAACGATTTCAAAAAATTAAACACACCCTTCTAATGTATCACAACTTGGACAATGCATCACATATTCTCATGCATCCTTTACCACCTACCACGTCTCTTTATAAAGTTTTTACATTCCTTTCAACGTGAAACCAATGTTGAAGGTTGGAAGTTTATGGGAAAATAGTGCTAAGTGCTTGTAGTGAAGCAAGATCTATCACTAATAGTCTAAGTATTTCAAGAAGTCCAATAAAGTTGTTTTCTTATTTACTTGTCAACATTAAAAAAGCCAAAGGCAACCGTGTGGACTTGGTTCTTTTTATCATCTCTAATAGGCATTATTAATTATTGGATTTTAGTTCTTGATCATCTTTATGATTGTGCATCTTTCACATTATATACTTGCTTTACAGTAATGGTATTGTCTAAATTATTCTCTTTCAAATTTAGTAAAATATTTGTAGCTTTTATGTCAACCAACATCATTAGGTTTTTATTTGATGTCATATGGATCACATATTAATATATCAATCAATTCATGATTATGATGTCTACATATTACAAACACAATCCACCATCCTTCGTTATGTACTAGTTTTTCACGCAATTTAAATGGACAATCATATTTCCTTATTTCAGTAATAGTGAATTATAAATTCTTTTTGTAACTCTTATATTTGTCACCTCTTTTACAACCTAATAACACATGTTTTTTTTTTGGTTCAGTTGTATCAAACCTCAACATCATGATTAAAAATCATAGTTTAAATGTTATCATGTGGATCCATTCAAGTCAATGATATTGTGTACTAAATATCTACATAAATACATACACCATCAACATATCCCTTGTGACGACACAAACAATACTTGAATTGATAAGATGGAGAAAATATATTGATTGTTTTATCTTTTATTCATGCTTGCGTGTACATGTGGTTATAAAAAAAGGCAAGACAATTACCTTAAACCCAAAGTTGGGTAAGTACAAAAAAATAATAATAATAAAATAACATTACATATGAACATTCTATGCATCAAGTTAGAAACATATAAACTGAATCCTAGGTAGAAATGCGTGACCCACATGCTACCAAGAACTCTCTACGTGGATTTGTCATATCCTCCTTCTCGAGCCACGCTGAGCTAAGTCATCAAGATGTACTTCCATTCAGAGTCAGCATGCTTTTAAAGTTGTCTTGCCCACATGCTCATTCGTGTTCTACCTTGAATTGGAAAGGCAAACATTTGTTCTTGTCGGTGAGAACTTACTCTAAAGGTTGTCTTAGAAACTACTAGTGCTTTACTTCCTGCTTGAACTAAAAGCTCATCTTGAAAAGCTAGGTCTCAAACTCAAACCTTTGTTGCCAACAACTTCTTCTAACCCAATGATGTTATTATTTGATGCTGAATAGATGAAGGAAATTAATGTTACAATCGATGGATTGTGTGATGTGAGTTGATTTTAGCTTTGTATATGTTTTTATGATTTTTTACTTGGATTAAGATTGTGATTAACAATAATAGGTGAGACTCAGTGAAGATTATCACCGGAGACAAACTTACCAAGTGGTTAAATAATTGTGAAGATTCTCTTCAAAAGAGTAAAATAAAAACACAATTACTAAGATAATGATGATGATTGCGGAAAATAAAGCAAGACAAAGGAATGAAGAAATCGAATTGAAAAGGAAGAAAAAATGGCGGAACAATTAAAGAGATAATGAGCAAAAGAAAAGAAGAGTAATGACATAATTGAAGAGAAAACGGTAAGGAGTGGAAAGAAATGAAGAGGGATCACACCACTTGGGGGAGGAAGCTCCAAGATGAGTGAGGATGGGGTCACCACTTGCAGCTATCAAGATAAGACTAAAATAAAATATAGGAACACTTTAGACTCATTCAAGCTTAGTTTCTTTACTTCATGTGATTTACAATAAGGGAGACATAGGAACAAATTTGATAAATATTGATAACTCTCAGATAGAGTATTAGAAGGGAAAAATCCTTTAGATGATGAACTATTGATTCTAAGCCATCTCTGGCAATGAATCAACAATATCCTATTTACAAATATGAGTGTCGTGGAGAGGAAGAGAGGAAGGATAGGGACATAAATGACTACATACTTCTAAAAACTAGGTCAAATGTGAGCACATGGGGGAGTCTTCTAGAATCTAGGTCAAAGGTGAACACATGGGTGGCTCATGGGCAGTCTTCTAGAAACTAAGGTTTCTAAAAACCTAAGCGAGTTTTTTCTTCTTCTGAATGGGCCAATGTGAGTCCAATTGATTACAAACTAAACTTGTCTTAGAAAGACTAAAAGGAAAAAAATAGTTGATGTTTAACCTAGTCTTGAATAGTAATTTGGGTTTGTGGTTAACTTCTTGCAATGTTGGGTCATATCAGGCCCTCCAGGTTGGAAAGAATTTGTCCTCGAATTTAGAACTCCTGTAGATAACATAAATTAGTTTGTTCACATAAAAGATATGAAGATTTCAAAAGGTGTGAAGTGAATCAAACTTACGTGCATCGAGCTTTTGAAGTTCTTGTTTATTAGTTTTATATACATGTTGTATTTGTAAAGAATGTTTAGGGAGAAAGTGAATTTGATGTGTAATGGCTCTTATAAGGTGTAAATCTTTAGAAGGATTTTGAAAATCATCCCCAAATTTTGTAATAAATATTTCAATTATTTAGAACTATTAATGGATGGAAAAGATAAGGAAGGAACCTAGGATAAGCAGTTTTTATTTTTGGACGAGCCAACGTTACTGTTTTGACCGCATGTGGTGAGATGATGAGACTCGTTTTGATTTTGTTATTTTCCTCACCTTTTTCATCTTCTATTTTTGTTTTTATTTTTATTTGATCCTCATTAACTTCTTTTGGAAATAGAGGTTTTTTAGTTAATCTTGTGTCCTTGGAAGTTGAAAGAAATTTTTTTGGTATTGGCCATCATGTAAAATCTTTCTATTATATTGCCAAGGCCCCAAAAGCATGTGTGGCTTCCATTGACACAACATCACATAAAACTTCATCTTTATATTTTTCAGTGGCAAATATTACAAAAGGAATTGTCTTCTTGGGTTGTTGATGATGGTGACGCCTAACTTCATAATTAGGTCTCTCCATTCTTCCTCATCTTCCTCTTGGCTTTCATAATGTCTTTGATACCTTGTGGTACTTTTAGGCTCTCATATTCTTTTCCGGATTTGCCTCTCTTGTGATTCTTCTACAACTTGAAGCCTCTCCATAATTTTTCTCTTTAAACCAAGTTCCTATTAGTTTCCTCAAGCTCCAAAATATTTTTTCCCTTTGAGAAGAATGTGGCTTGGAAGATTCCCCTAATGACAAGTAAGCCATAATTGTATACAAAAAAATAAATAATTAAATAATTAGTTTAAAAAAACAATTAAATCACTCACTTACGTGTATCACTCAACTTTTTTTTGAGAAAAAGATGAAAGAGGGTTAAGTTCACTCAAAAGAAAGGTTCCAAATTTCAAGAGCCCACACTTGCGAGAAGAGCTTCAAGTGAAATAGGACAAAAAATTTATCGATCACTCAAAAAGGACTCCACAAAACTTGAGAAAATTTAAAGTTAAGCAAGAAAAGATTAAAGAAAGAAAGCTAAACCAAATATGAATCAATATGAAGACAAAACTTTAAATAAGACAAACAACAAAAGCATGTTTTAAGACTCAAAGAAACTTACTTAAACTTTAACTATGAACTTTATGTTTTAGAACTTGTTAAAGCAAGAAGGATAAAATTCCATAGTTATGAAAACAATTTGCCACACAAATAGAATCCCTTTGTTTTAGCATCTTGAATTTCAAGATGTGAATTCACTTACTTTTCTTTGTTTTTATTGTTAGAATATATGGCCTTAAACGAGAGGGGGTGAATTGTTTAAGAGAGGTTTTTGAAATATTTTTTATTTTTAACAAAATTCTTTGTTTGAATCCTGAACAAAAATTAGGTTAGCCAAGAACAAGATCAATAAAACAGTAAAGCAGCAGAAAAACAATCGGTTGTTTATACCAATAAAGCTAAAAACAGAACGTAAATGAATTTAAGGGTAAGAGAAAGATACACCAACAATTTATACTGGTTCACTCTTAAACCAAGAGCTACATCCAGTCCCCAGAAAACCACTAGGTAATCCACTAAGTAATTAAACCAGATTACAACACACAATCCACCAAAGCAGTGAGCTTGAACCCTTCAAGAAACACACTCACTTTGACAAATCACACACCAAGAGTATTGATCTTGACCACCTCAAGAGCACACAACACTCCTTGGCAACACAATACTAGAAATACAGAAGGTTGAGAAGAAATTAAACTTGTTTACAGAACAATCTGAAATCAATACGAATGCAATCCTATTCCACTCTCTTGGAAAACCCAAAGCTTTGATGTGAATGTTTTAAATCTTGAATCAACTCTTTTCCACAACTGAAAAACTTAAATCTGTTTCTCTTTTTTTGTTTGAAAACATAAACAAACTATTTATATTTTCCAAAGATTGGTCAAAACATTTAATGAAGGAGCGTATTTAGTTGGAAATCATTTAAAGCACATTCAACCACCGAAACAGAATTTTGTTAGGATTTTCAAAGAAATAATCGGTTGAAACCACGAAACAACCGATTGTTTGGTTTGGCAGTTAAGTCAACCAAACTTAAACAATTTTCAACCTTTTCAAAAACTCCTAAGAGTAAAACAACTGGTTGATTCGACAAAACATGTTGTTTTTCACTTAGTTTGAAAAACACTTTATTTCAAAAAAGATTTAAAACACATTAACTTTAGATTCAACAAAGGAGTGGATTACAAATAAAACTACCCAGATCCCTCCCAAAACAAAGCAACAACACAACCTTGCATCAAGCACAAATGATTTGGATTCTTCAAAGCACTTGAGCACTCTTGATCAACATTTATGGATTCAAAGTTTTCCATATTCTTTTTCATGCATATTTTTAATTTTCAAAAATGATCTTGGATTAGGATTCAATGCATATGAACACTTGCATTCTATGTTTGGAATTAAATCAACCATCACTCAAACAACTTCTAATTTGGTTTTTGTTCTTCACAATTAAAATTAAAATAAGTCGAATGGAATAAAACTACCTAGAACACTAAGAACAATATACTCAAGGAAAAAGCAATGGCAATTTTAAATGACAAAGGAATTTAAAAACGGAATTTAAATTGCTTAAGAAATATAAAGGCAAAATTGTAAATGACAAGAAATTTAAAGACTGAATTGAAATGACAAGGAATGTAAAGACTGAATTGAAATGACAAGGAATTTAAGTGTTTGAAAAATAAAGATAGATAGAATTGAAAGGTGTTGAAATTTTAAACAAAAAATCAACTCAGAAAAAATTAAGCACAAAATAACCATGCTTTCAATACCACATGATGTGAGTTGATTTTAGTTTTGCACATGTTTTTAGGATTTTTTACTTGGATTAAGATTGTGATTAACAATAATAGGTGAAACTTTGTGATGATTGTCATTGGACACGAACTTAACAAAGTGGTTAAGTAAGTGTGAAGGTTCTATTCAAAAGAGTAAAAGAAAAACACAATTACTAAGAGGATGATGATGATTGCGGATAATAAAGCAAGATAAAGGAATGCAGAAACCAAATTGAAAAGGAAGAAAAATGGCGAAACAATTAAAGAGATCATGAACAAAAGAAAAGAAGAGTAATGGTAGAATTGAAGAGAAAAAGGTTAGTAGAGGAAGCTTAGGGATTGGAAAGAAATGAAGAGGGATCACGCCACTTGGGGGAAGAAGCTCCAAGATGAGTGAGGATGGAGTTGCCACTTGCAGTTATCTCTGCCAAGATAAGACTCAGAGAAAACATAGGAACACTCTAGATTCACTCAAGCGAAGTTTCTTTCCTTCAAAATTAAATGTGATTTACAAGAGGGGAGACACCTTATTTATAGATATGAGTGCCTTAGTGATAAGTGTGAAATTTAATTTATATTTCATATTAAAATACAAGAACTTATGGATATTAATTGATAGAATAATCATAAAATAACACCTAATTTATGAATTTATACATTTTTACATATTTTATGATTTTAATTTGAATAAGAACGATTTATTCCCAAAATTGTGTTAATTTCAGGATTCTAGGGAAGAATGGAGATGATTGGGAAAAAGGAGAATATACAAAGCTAAAAGGGGAAAACTAGAACGCACCAACACTCACCAAAGGTCGCTCAAACTTGCATATGCCAGACGCCTAGAGGATCTTGCTCAGGCGAGATCACTCCAATGATGTTGGACATTTTTTTGTGTAACTCGCCCAGGCGAGCCCAATAATGCCCAAGCGAGAAGTCACTTAGCCAAAGTCAATTAGGTTAAATAGCAGGCTTGAGGCACAACCCTAGGACGCAAAATTGAGAGGAAAACACCTTTGAGTGAATTGTAATCCAATTGGGAGAATAGAAGGTGTTAAAAACCCTAAAGGAAGCAACTGTCAAGGAGAAACATCCTGGGTCCTCTTTTCTTGCTTTCCCTGTTTGTACCAGCCAACATGTGTGACTAATTCTACCCTTTGGGATTGGGAGTAATCTGTTCAAACTCTTATGTTTTGAGGTGATATTTAAACATAATTTTATGTTCTTGATTGATGATTAGTATTATCATTTTGTTTACAATGATCTCGAAATTTAGATTTGACGGGAAAATACTTCTAAATTATTGACCCAAATGATAATGCTTAACATATTTGGATGCTAGAAATAGATTTGAAATGTTAATTGTTGTCAACGTCTGATCTTAATGATAAGAAGTTTTTATAAATATGCGATGAATCAATATTTAGGAGACATTTTAATAATTTTATATGCGAGGAATCAATATAAATGATTTTTATACGGACATCAATATCAATCAAAGGACACAATATTGTCATGCTAATTAAAATACAAAAGAGTGAGAAAGATGAACCCCAATCCCTATTTTCCCAATTGAAACAACAAACTCTTTGACTTGTTTTCTTTTTAATCATTGCAATCATAACAAATTCCAACAAACTTTATTATTTTTGTTTTTTATTTAGTTAATATTTTACTTGATTATTCAATTATTCCTTGTGGGTTCGATATTCGTCCTTAGGGAGAAATTATTACTTATGAAAACACGGTGCACTTGCCATAGAAAAGTCATCACTTGGAGAGGAAGAGAAGAAGGGTGGGGGCATAAATGACTACAAGCTTCTAGAAACTAGGTCAAATGTGAGCACATGGGGGAGTCTTCTAGAATCTAGGTCAAAGGTGAACACATGGGTGGCACACGGGTGATCTTCTAGAAACTAGGGTTTCTAGAAGCCTAAGCTAGATTTTTCTAATTGGGTCATTGTGATCCCAATTGATTACAAATTAAACTTGTCTTAAAAAGACTCGAAGGAAAAAATAATTAATATTATAGCTCATGCTCGGTTGTTCTTCTCCTGAGGATCTTTTGACGAATGGTGGGGTCCTATGTCTCTGCCTGAGATGTTTGACCTAGCCTTGAATAGACCTTTGGTTCATGGTCAACTTCTTGTAAAGTTGGGTCATATCATTGTGGAAGTTGATTAGAGTGGCAGTGGAATGAAGAAGATATGCACCAAATATGGAGTGGTTTTGGTGCTTAGAAATAGAAAGAGGATTGATCAACTTTCTAGGGATTCATTAGACCTTTGAGGCTCTCTAGCAAAAGGAGATTTGGTACAAAATGATTATGAAATTATGAGTAATTCATTTAATTAATTGTAAATTTGAATACAAGAGGTGAAAGTCACCTATTTATAGACGAAGAAGATGAAGGTAGCTTGCTTCTTAAGATGCTTACTCTAGTTAATTAGATTAACCATGGTGAGCTTTACTAGTTTAAGAAGATGCAACCCAATCATCTTAAGATGCACTAGAAACCCTTGCTTGTATCAAGTGAGGGTTTCTAAAGTGTCTTGTAATTATTTAAGAACCTACTTTAGAAATGGTCCAGAAATACAAGATCTGAAGAATTATATACTCTACTTTTTACAAGTTTATACAAGCTAAGACAAATATTTATTCTGTATATCTTGAGGTTGTTCTCCGCTTTTAGCATTGTGTAAGATGGCTTGGAAAGTGAGGATGGTTCTCCATTAGGTTCCTCTTCAAAAGGACTTGTCCTCAGATTTGAATTAGGGTGTGACCTTATTAATGGAGCAGGGTGAGCATGTTCCACCTGGATCAAATATCTAACTGTAAAAGATAGCAAACATAAGGACAATGCGAAAGAATAAAATCTAGAGGATATGTAAACATAGTGAAAGAAAAAAAGAATTGGGTTGTGTGGTACCGTTATTCTGGATCTTATTACCAAATGTAGATAAGTGAGGCACCACATGAAATGGAGAAGACAATGTGGAAGAAATAGAAAAAAAAAAAATTGGAAGAAAAATTACCTTGATTAGGTGATAAAAGCATGGAAAATGTTTTCTTTGTCGAGGTAAAATGGTCATTTGTTTTATTTTATTTTTGAAGATTAAGGTTTTCTTGATATTTTTTTTAGTTTACTAGTATCCATTCAAACCTGTTTAGGTGTAAGAGAATATATAAAAAATTTCTTGTCTTTGCCAGGGTCAAGAATTATCCTATGAAAACAATCAAAAAGTAAAATGAAATAAATATGCAAAAAAAAAATAAGAAGAAAAATGGAAGAAATGACCTTTGTTTCAACAAGGTCAATATACCACTTACTTAAGAGGTTGTCAAAATAGATACAAGAAGTAGTGTTATTTTTTTTTTTAGTTTTCAGTTTTTCTACCTCATGAAGTTGTCTAAACTTTTGATCTTGTTTTATTACAAGCAAGTCTTCAGAATGTGTTTGAACAAAGTATGGTTCAACTCTAGAAAAAATATTCTCTTTATTGAACTCCTTACAAAAGGTTTCCAAGGTAACATAATCAATATTAATGTCTGGGTCAGCACTAGACAATGAATTATCCTTGAGTTATGTTTCATCATCAAATTCCAAAATGGGAGATTAAAAAATTTCTTCTTCATGAAAAGAAGATTGAGTATCAATGAAACTTTTATCATCATAATATGTTGAAAATACTTTTTCATTGGAAGAAATTTCAAAAATTTGGTGTTCTTGACTATGATCACAAAAGTTTAAAAGATATGTAATTTTGGATGTTTTGGAAAAATAAATTTGTTGTGATGATTGTTGATTTTCTTGGAAATGATTTTGTTTAAAAGAATTTGATCCTCTTTAACTTGTCTAGATGTGAGAGGACAAAAAAATGATTTTCTTACCTAAATAATGAAAAATAAGTTTTTTAGATTTTTCTTCATGAATGACCTTATTATCAAACTGTCATAGGTGACCAAGTAAAATATGTTCAACATCCATTGCAATGATAGAGTTTAGAATGAGGAATGGTAGGAAGGTTTAACTTGCGAACCAACTTTTCACTATAATAATTAGAACAGGACCCACTATCCACCACAATCATTTGTACTAATCTAATCAAACAATTCATTACAAGAAACCTGATTAGGAGCCCCCCCCCCCCCCCCCCCCCCCTTGCAGTCATCCGCCGAAAGCACAACATTAAAATCTCCCAGAATACACCAAGGCCCTGTGAAGAAACTAAGATTCCTTCACAAAAACCGTCTAACCAAATATGTGTTAACACCATAAAAACCTACAAAGCTAAAGCATTTATCATGCATAAGGCAAGTAACATAAATAAACTTATCATTGACAAAGAAATTTTGGACAAGATTTGGAACCGACAAACACCAAAGCTTAGCAACTTTATTAATAATAGGAGACGTAGCCACCAAATGCATATTAACAGATTTTAAAAGGATATCGAAAGCATCAGTGTATGGCATCACAGGTTCAGCAAGAAAAACAAGAAGGGGTTTATGTAGTTTAAGTAAACTAATCAACATCTCCACAGTTTTATGGTTTCCCAGTCCTCTAACATTCTAAAAAAATGAAGAGACATTCACTGCGACGTTTTAGAGATAACTACCTTAGCATATTTTTTTGGATTTACTAGTCCCCTTAGGTGGTCTCCTTGGTTTTCTTTTAGTGCAAACAATTTCCTCCCAAGTATCACTGGGAGATGACCTGATTTTTAACAGTTATATGTTTAGAATTAAATTCAACAATGGCAGTCAGAATAATTGGCGTACCAGTATGAGGATCACCTCTTGCATCTGTAGTTTCCAAACCATCAAGAAAGGAAAAGTGATTTTGCAGGACCAACATATCATTATCTGGGAGTAGTGCTTTAGCATCCCCAAGTGATTTAGCCTTCCGAGAGGAGGTATAATGTGACGGAGACGGTGCAACCACAGTAGCAGAGACCTCCACATGATGACCATCAATAAAAGATGTAACCTTCTGTGCATCTACTATAAGTTGTGAATCTGAGCCCTTAGTTTGCATAACAACTCGTGAATCACCTACCATACTATATCATAAGTGGGAATGGACAACCCCTGCCTGGGTGAGGACCTATCATGATCTGAGGCATCCTCGAGAGGAGACATATCTTCAAAATCTGTAAGAATTAATGGCCTTAACAAGAGGGGGGGTGAATTGTTTAAGGGAAGTTTTTCGCAAATACTGCTTAAGAATGAAGATTGATATTGATTTACAGATCAAGGAATCAAATCAGCCAAGAAAACAGAATTGTTAAACTTGTTATTTATGACCAAAAAAGGCAGTCAAAGCTTTGGCATTTAGTGGGTTAAAATTCAAACGAAAAAGAATCAAATCAGAGGCAATAAAGCAACCTGTCAGACCCTGACAGAAAGCATAGAGAGAGAAATCACATTTTGATTTGACCAAGCTTAAAAAGGTTTTAATTTCCAATATAAAGAGGAATATATTCTATAAAGAGCAGTAATTGCACAGAGAATACATGTTCAAAGCAATAATAAATGCACCATTGACCACTAACGGCCCTGGGATTGATCAGAGATGCAAATCAAAGCACAGAGAATCAAAATAGAATTGACCATAGTGTTGTTAGGGCATAAAAAGTCGGTTGTTTCGTGAAAACAATCGATTAATTTTATGTGATAGCAATCTGAGTTTAATAAAATCAAATTCTTCAACATAAATCAAAATTTAGAGATACAAATCAAGGAACAAATTGTTTGAATGAGATTAAGGAAGATACAGAACCAGATAAAGCCAGAAATTGATTGCAGAAACACTGAAGAGGTTCAAATACAGTTTGTTCAAGTGTAAGAAGAGAAAAATGAAAAATTGATCTTCAAAATCATTGTACAGACTTTAAGTTGTTCATAACCCCAAAAATAAATCTATATCTTAAGCATATGCATCCATGTAGTCAAGATTCTATAGATCCTGCAATATGGAAGCAAAATTTTGAAAAAGAAAACATATCAAATGACAAGATTTGATCCCTTAAAGAATTTGGGTCCTTTCATGTTAGATTGATCATTAGAACCTTTAAGATTCTTAGGAATCCATCTCAATATGCCTCTAGGAACAAGAACTTTCATTATTTTGCAGTATCTAACAGAATGCCCTTTTTTCATACAATAAAAGCAAGAAATAACCGGTTGTTTCGAGTTTTTAACCGATTGTTTTTCTGCAAAGGTTGAAAACAGTTTTGAACTTTCACTGTTCTTGTTTTGTGGATAAAAACCAAGACCTGATTTTCCAAATACACAACTTTGAGATGCTAACACACTCTCAAAATTTGATTTTCCTTTGGTGAGTTTATCCACAGTTTTCACAAGATAAAAAACTTTATTTTCAAGGATTTTGCAATTTTCACAAGAACTTGAGTTATACTAACAAGAAGAGTTTCTGTAAATAATTCAAGATTTTCAAAATCATTTATGGAATTATCTAGCTCTTCTTCTAAGCTTTTAACTCTAGTTTACAACCAATTTTTCAAACCTTTTAATCTATTGTTTGTGAGAGCCAACTTATTTGCCTCTTCATGAGTCTCTTTAAAAGCCTCAAGAAGTTGATAATAGCTATCACTTTTAGATGAAGAAGTTGAACTTAGACTACTTGAGATGGAAGACTTTAGGCACATATTAGCTTTTGCATCTTCAAAGGAGGAGCTGGAAGAAGACACTTCATTGTCATCCCGTGCTATATAGGATTTCTTGGTCTTGCCTCTTCTTTCTCCTTTAAATTTTGTTTTCTCTTTGTTCTCATTGTTAGGACAATCTGCCTTGATGTTTCCCTGCTCACCACAGCCAAAACATGTGTATTTTTTAGCATTGAAATCATTCACTTTCTTAGAATTATACCTTTTAGAAGACTGATATTTGTTGTTGTTTTTCTCAAGAATTTCTAAATTTCTTGGACAACAAGCTGAGTGTATCTTTATCACTATCACTTGATTCTTGGCACCTTCTATGTCTAGTTGTCTTTAAAGTTATGCCTTTCACATGTTTTTCCCCATTTTCTTGAAAAAACAATCTGTTCATTTCCAATTCATGTTCCCTTAACTTACCAAACAAAGAGGTTGTAGACATTGAGGTTAGATCTTTTTATTCTTATATGGCAGTAACATTTGGCTGCCATGTTTTGTCCAGACATTTGAGAATCTTTATATTTAGTTCCTCTTCCTCAAAGGTCTTCCCAAGGCCCATAAAATGATTCACAGTGTGAGAAAATCTTTTATGGACCTCAGATATAGTTTCTCCTTTCTGCATTCTAAACATTTCATACTCTTGAATGAGAGCATGCTTCCTTGCCCTTTTGACATCATTTGTCCTCTCACGTGTGACTTCAAGAATGTCTCACATTTCTTTTGCAATTGCACATTGGGATATCCTGAAAAATTCATCACAACTCAAAGCAGAAGTTATTATATTCTTTGTAATCCAGTCAAACTTGACTTTCGTACTATCTGTCTTAGTCCATTCAGACCAAGGCTTATCAACAAACACATAATCTTTATTTTACTTGTGGAATAAAAAGTCCATTCTCTATAGCTTCCCAAATTCCTTTATCTGTAGATTGAATAAAAAATTTCATTCTAACTTTCCATAATTGATAGTTCACACCACAGAATAAAAGTGGTTTATTAATAGAAGCTCCTTCCACAAAAGGTAACTTGTAAGAAACAAATTTGAAAAATAGAACTTGAGAAAATTTCAAGCTTGATGCCAATTGAAAGAATTAATGACCTTAACAATAGGGGAGGTGAATTGTTTAAGGGAATAGTTTTTCACAAATACTGCTTAAGAATGAATATTGATATTGATTTACAGATCAAGGAATCAGATCAGCCAAGAAAACATAATTGTTAAACCTGTTATTAGAAAAACAACCGGTTGAAAATACGTTTTAATCGATTGTTTATGGCGGCAAAGATAAAATCACAATTCAACCAGATTTTAAATGAGTGAGAGAGAGAGAGAAGATCACACAAACAATTATATTGGTTCACTACTTACCAGAGCTACATCCAATCCCTAGAAAACCACTGGGTATTTCACTAAGTAACCAACAACAGATTTCAATCACACAACACCACAAAAATGTGATATTGACCACACAAGAACACATACCCTCTTTGCCTTTTCACACACACCCTCTTTTCCTTTTCACACACACATTCAGAACAACCCTTTGACTTGCAGATTTACTGTTTTACAAGTATACAAAATGAAAAACAATTACAAGAATAGAAGGAACAAATTACACTTGGTGTACAGTGTTAGGATCGATGGCTAGACCAAGAGGTGGGGTGAATTGTTTACAAAAGATTTTCACAAATACTTTGCTAAGAAGGAAACTTTAACAATCAACTCATAAAAGCAATTCAGAAAGCCAATCAAATTACCAAACAAAAACATATATCAGAATTATAATCGGTTAAAATAACGATTTAACCGGTTGTTTATGACAACGGAAAATATCAAACAGTTATGGAGAGAAGAGATGGAGAGAATTACACACAAGGTTTATACTGGTTCACTCTATCCCAGAGCTACATCCAGTCCTCAGTTAAACCACTGAGTATTTCACTATGTAACCAATCACAAATTACAAACACACAACACAAAGAGGTGACTTTGAATCCCACAAAGCCTACTCACCCTCTTTGCACACAGCCAACACCTCAAGCTAGAATCACACTGACCTTACAGGATTTTACAACAATTTTTCAGAGAGTAATATGAACAATTACAAGAACCTAAACAAGGTTAGAAAACACCTGTAATCACAGTACACCAGAAACCCTATTGATCAGTTCTTGAATCACAGCAAAGCTCAAAAACAATCTAGCTAAAACTTGGTAAAACACCTTTTCACAAACAGTTGGTAATCTCTCAAATCAATCACAAATAAGAGTATCAAACTTTTCTGTTTCATCAATCTTTTCACGTTTTAAAGAATACTAGTTTTATATTACTTGAGAAGCTACAGTAGAAGGCGGATTTGAACAACCAAATCAGTTAAAACAGGTTTTCAAAAAATTGTTATAAAAACTTACATTTAATCGGTTAAAATTGCGATTTAACCGGTTGAATGGTTTTGACAGTTATACAACTTATTCAAAAAACAGTTTCAAAACACCTTTTTCCGGTTAAGTGACAAACAACCGGTTGTTTTTCCCTTTGCATGGAAAAATATTTTAATCTTTAAAACAGATTGAAATAAGCTTTGTTTGAGAATCAAGACTGATCTTACAAAGATTCTAAACCCCATAACAAAACCTATACCTAAAACAGAACACAGCTTCAGGCTTCATGAGGATTTGATACATGAAAGCTTCTCATCTTCAACATACAAGAAATTACAAAGCTTCTAATTCATTTATTGAACTAATGGCACAACCTTAGGCAATCTAGCAAAGCTTGAATCAAATCTTCCTCAAAACTGTTTCTTAATCTCTCTTTCTGTATTACTCAAATATGGAGGGTAATCCATATTTATAGCCCTTCAAATTAGCCGTTTTAGGTAGTTAAAAACAAGCCAAAATAGTTTCAAACCAACTAAAAGCAGATTTAACAAGATTTTGAAAAATTGTTAAGTCAACCAAGTCAAGAACAATTTGAAAACCCTCCAAACAAGCTGGGTGGAAAACAACAGACTAAACCGAGAAATCAACCGGTTGTTTTTCACTTAGCTTAGAAAAACACTTTTTATTTTCAAAACTAGATTGATTCAGGTGTGCTTTGGATTAAGAATGAAATTTACAAATTCTAAACTACCTAGAACTAAACCCCAAACACAACGGCACATGCATCAAGCTCTCTTCACATATTTGGAGGCATCAAAGCTTCATTTTCAACAAAATCATCCTCCCCTCCATTTGTTTGATCAGAAGCAAGGTGACCCAAGAGTGACCCTGCATTAGTCTCTCCAGGAACATCAATTGTCAGATTACCAATAGGGCTTTCCACGAGCGTCAGCTGCGAATCTTTTTCTGATACTATTTATGTTGTTTAGGGACCACGGGGTCCCCCACAGCCTTCCCCTGTTCCCGTTCATCAAGAATTTTCTTCTGAGAATACTTATGTTGAGGTCCAGTAACACGACCTTGAGCATGAATCACGTGACACTGAGCAAGTTCATGCCCAATCATCTTACAATGAGAGCAAAATGAAGGGAGTCATTCATATTCCACGTCGGCTACAAATGCAAAGCCTGAATGTTTAACCAAGAGCTAATTTGGAAGAGAGGACAATAGGTCAATATCCACCACCACTTTAGCAAACAAACCCCTATTCTTTTTCATGGTATGGTCATCCAAAGACAAAGGAGTACCAATGCCTCTAGTGATAGAAATATCGCCCTTGGTCTCCAATATTCCAAAGGCAAATTGTAGATTCTAACTCAGGCCTGGTTTTTAGTACTCTTCATAGTAGATGGAACAAAATCTTTTGTCCATGCAAATAATCTCAAGAATCCAAGAGATAATTGTCATGAACCCATCTCTAGAACCCATTGCATGTCTTCTAAAGAAGAGAACTCAAACTCATAAAAACATTTCCCAAGATGGATTGCTCTCCAAGGTCCAATAGCCTTCCACACAAGATGCAAATTTTTAGTTAAATCAAGGTGTGTGAGAGGTTTATCCCCCTTATATAGAATAATCCAACCATCTAGATGGGTCTTGCAATCCTCAAGACCAACCATGTAATTTTCCTCATTAACCCGAACAACAACCATGTCTCCCTTAATACAAAGAGTAGGTAGCTAAGACAAAGGAATGTCACAATAGATTTTATAGATGTTATTTTACTTTACTTGTTCCAAATAAGTTAATTTAATATCTCATACTATGTAACATATTTTTTTATTTATTTTAGTCTTTATAAATATGTATTTTTTATTTTATTTTAGTGCTTTATAGATATGTATTTTTTGTATTTAGTTCCAATGTTACTTTTTTTATATTTTATTCCTATAATATGTTATTTTGTTTTACCCTCTCCTGGAGCGGTAATTTGATATTTTTGGTGAAAACAATATCATTAATTTGATTTTTTTTTTTGGTTAAAGATAACATATAATAATGTTATTAATATTAACTTTAACTTATCAAAATAACTACAAGAAGGGTTCAAAGAAAAAAAAATAAGAACTGAAATATAAAAGATCTGTCCTTATGAAGGACTAATATAGATTTTGAAAAATTAGATGATAATAGAGGGAGTAAGTAGATGGGCACGTGTAAAATATAAGATACAATTCAATGGGTATTTTGCTCTTTAAACTAAAACTAGTACTTTGACATGTGAAACGAGATAGATTTAATTTAAAGATATAATATATTTATTATATAATTTAAAAAAATAATAAAAGGATTTAAAATAATAACAAATAATATGTATAATATATGTAAAAAAATTACTATTATATAATTTTGGAATAATATTTATAAAAAAAATCAAACAAAATAACATGAGTAATGTTTGTTCATTATTTAGTATGTTGATTAGACTAACTTAACAACGCATAACTTATGGAATCTATTTAAACAATATAATATATTTGCTAAGTTTTGTAATTAGAAAATAGTGAGGATAATGGATACTACTATGTAAAAGAGAGTAGTGGGATGTTAACTATTGTAAACTATATTTTGTTATAAAAGTTTTTATGTTAGGCATCATTATGCAATTTGACATCTCAGTTAGACTGATACTTCAAACTTCAAATAACAACAATCATCTATCATCATAACAATCATGTGTTGAAGTCTTCTTTGTTTCTTTGCTTGTCTTCTTCATTTCTTCTACCTGAAATTGAGTAGTCATAGAATAAAAATATGGAGAAACCCAAAAAGTAAACTCACGTAACATTCTATATAAAAATATTGAAAAGTTAGCTCTAGACTTCACATTTCAAATTAAACATTGAGAAAGAGTATTTTATAATGAGGAAAAGAAGGTGATACCTAACATATTTTTTTGCAAATGTACGATGTAAAAAATACATAAATAAGTAATGGGGAAGAATGTACTTGCCACGTACTGATCCACATCTCTCCATTTAATTTTTTCTTTTGACAAAAGTAAAAATAATTTCATTTTGATTTTTTTAAAAAAAAAAAAATTGTGCTGAGACGTGACAAAATTGACTTCATCTCAGTTGTGTATATTATATATTCAGTTGTGTTTATTATAGATTAGTTTTAACTAATTCAAATTGACATTTAACGGAAAATAACATAAAAAAAACAAAGAAATAATTTTGTATTTTTCTTTTACATCATATTTAAAGAAAGGCATGATATTGAATACGAAATAACTAACGAAAGATTGTACCAAATAAAAATTGTCATCAACCAAAAGTGGTCTTAATTATCTGCAATAGTATCTCAAATTCTAAAGGTGCCACTTGTCACGCAACCTTCTTATCCAAGTGTGAAATTCAACAAAACACTCTGAGTACTACACATTTCGGCGAGTAACACGTTGTAAAATGACCTACAAAATAAGGTATTCTTTTTTTCTTCTTCAAAGACTAATAAACTACAATAGGTTACATATTCACTACCCAAATATCATATCTAAAGATAAACCATCCATGAAATTACTAATAACTAGAAAATTTGTACATATCATAGTTTTTTTCAAAAACTTTATCATGAAATTTGTCAATAACTCAAATGTTAATTAATTAATTATCAATTAAAATATTTTATATTTCATCACCAATAATATATCATAATTTCTAATAAAATAATAAATCTTTTATTTTATTTATAAAAAAAGAAAAGCAATAAAAACACATTTATTTTAGAAGGAATTCTTTATCAATTCCGACATTTATTTTCTTCCAATAAACTCATAGATAATCCGAAGAGGAGAGTATCGAAATAATCCAATTATTTTCATTAATTTTAAAATATGTTTTTATGATCCAAACAAAGACAAAGAGGAAAAGGGAGAGTGGGGTCTGTGCAATGTTACTCGTCACTTTTGAGTCAAGCTGCCACTTTTCAATTGGTTCAATAATGATTAAATTAAATTAAATTAAAATTCGAACAAAAATTCTGAACTGAAACTGAAACCATTCCTCTCTGGGACTTCAAACAAGTGACATTTCGGTTCAAATTTCATAACCCAAGTTGAGGATCTCATTCCATCGCCCATGAGTTTTCAAGACATCCAAGGTGGGCCTCACCCTCCCTCTCGCCGGAGCCAGTCACCGGCGCAGGCCGTCGCCGCCGGAATTTTCCAGATCAACACTGCCGTCGCCACTTTCCGGCGACTCGTTGATGCCGTCGGAACCGTTAAAGACACTTCCGAACACCGTCAGAAACTGTACCTTCACGTTACCCTCTCTTCTCTTCAACTTTGTTATTTTTGTGTGTTTTCACTATGGTGTGTTTTGTAGGCACAATACGAGGCAGAGGATATTGCAACAGGTGAAGGATACTTCTGCTAAGCTCAAATCCTTGAGTGAATCTGATCGTGATGCTAATTCCAATGTATGCTTCTCTTTTCTTGTTTTTTTAGTTTTTGTTTACCCATTTTTTTTCTTTTATTTATGCTTCATATGTGTGACTTTGAATTTTGATTACCTACAATTGATCATACCCTGGTTTTCTGGTTTTTCAATTCACTTTTGGCCTTGTATTCGATGCTCTCCCATTATGTTCTGCTTCTTTTACTATGCTTTGAAAAAACTATGAAGATTTTCATATGAATTCTCTCACATTGTGAATATTTTTATGTTTTCATCCAATCATGATCATTTGTTACTTATGTATGTTGACTCTAGTAGTAATTATTTCATCCCACTTGTGGGTAATCGAATTGGTTAATACATTGTAAAGATTTTTACACTATGAGTGTTTCAAAATTAAAATCAGCTCTGAATTGTATCTCTGTAAAAGGAAAAAAAAAGTTTGGATAGATAACCCTCCTTGTTCTTTTTGTATCCAGGCTAGTCAGAAAATTGAAGATGCTAAGCTTGCTAGAGATTTTCAAACGACATTGCAAGAGTTTCAGAAAGTACAGCAGCTTGCCTCTGAGCGTGAATTGGCTTACACCCCTGCCTCCCCCTCTTCTACTTTACCAATAAGGTCAATGAATCCACTTGTATGAATTTTTTCATAAACACTTCTAGAAAGAAAAAAATAAGAAGTACAACAGAAATTAGCTACTCTAAACTAAAGTTAGTCCAGAAACTCTCTCAAATAATTTTTCTATGTTTTTCTTTTTAACTTGTTCATAAGTTAATATTAGTTTATAAAGTTGTTTTCCTTTTTTTTCTTCTCATTTTCTTTCTTAGAAGTGTTTATGAAGAAGAACATAATATAATTGTAAAAAAATGACTTTATACTGTTGAAAATCTAATTTGCTTCTTTTTGTTCCTTGTGATTCGAGCTCTCTTTCATTTTTGTGTAAACAGCTCTGGCTCTGGTGAAGAATCGACTGGAATAGATGTTGAAAGTCAACCTTTTATTAGAGAGCAGAAGAGGTGAGTCTGCAACATTTCAGCTAGTTCACTGGACCGATTGAATTCAATAATATTTAATCTTTACCTTACCGTTATAACATACAAACAATATGCATTTTTGTAAGACAGGCGTATAGGTTGTTTTTGGCTCATTCAACTCTTGATTGAAATGTATCTTTTCATGGTCTGATTTGCTTGATCACTGAAATAAAACTGTAGGCAAGAGATACTTCTATTAGATAATGAAATATCATTCAACGAGGCCATGATTGATGAAAGAGAACAGGGAATTAGAGAGGTAGAAGAGCAAATTGGACAAGCAAATGAAATATTCAAGGACCTTGCTGTTCTTGTTCATGATCAGGGAGTTGTTATTGGTAAATAAATAAGATGACCATGTTACTTGCTTATTGTTGCCAAAAGACTTAGTTATTCTATTCGTTCATATTTTATGCATAAATCTGGCAGATGACATTCAATCAAATATTGATGCTTCTGCTGGTGCAACAACCCAAGCTAGGGTCCAACTAGCCAAGGCTTCTAAAAGTGTGAAATCCAGAACCTCATGGGTGAGTCGTAAAGATCTTATCATACTAATCCTCAAGTTTTGGCTTTATAGAACAGACATTAGAATAAGATGCCGTCCATTTCATTTATGACATTTGGAATTTAATTTTCAGAAATAGTTTTTCTTATTTCTTACGAATGGAATGACGCAGTGCACACTACCCTTACATGTTAACATCTCCTAACGAACTCATTCTTATAGAAAAATATTCCCAGTGTCAGATCAGCACGCAACATTATTCTTTTGCCAATAATGCTATTATGTTATGACACTTGTACATCATTCTTATATTATTTGACTACTCATACAATATTTCTTTCTTTACAGTGTTGGTGGGTGCTTGCAATTTTTGTGGTCGTGCTGGTCATATTACTTATTGTACTCATTCTTTAGTGTGCAAGTGCATATAATTGGGACAGATTTTGTCCATATTTGGTGTGTTTTGTGGTGTGAAGAGTGTTTTGACCAAAAGAAATGTATTATAGCAATGCAGTTTGATATATTGACTGCATTTGCAGCTGGAAGTTGGAAGAAGCTATTGAGGTGAAGTGATTTTATAATGAAAAATAGTCCTGTATTTGTAATACTGACGAGTGCATGAATATACAAGGAAAAAATAAGCAAGAAAACTCTAGAAGAATCACAAGATGTATGATAAGGAACAAAGGAACTTCTTTACTCATAAAAGTAATTCTTTGTTTTCTTTCTTTAATATTTATAGAAAAAATAATATCTTATTAAATTGATACCAATAATCGTGGATACAACATATGTTTATGCAAATCAAATCTGCTGAAAATAAGGAAAATAAATCACATTAACTGGAAGCAAATCTCCGAAAAAAAAAAGAAATAAAATAACATAGGGGTGTTTCAAAAAAGTAAATTTGATCTAATTCCGATTTATTACTTTTTCAGCAAACCTAGATGGAGGCTTGTTGCATGCATCCTCCAAATCTCCATTCAAAAATGTGGTTTTTACATCTAACAAAGCTAATGGTCAGTCCAAGTTAGCTACAACTGATAGGAGAACCCAAATAGTGTTTAACTTTGTCGTGCAGAAAATATTTTAGAATAATCTACTCCGTATATATTTTTTAAAGCTTTTAACTAGTAGGCTAACCTTGTGTTAGAAAAGTAGGCCAAGTTAAAGAAAAGGATTGATCTCTTACAAAATATTTGTCATTTTCTTCCAAAAAGAATCTACAAGTTTCTTTTAATCAGTTAAATGAAGGAATTATCCAGATTTTCTTTAAATGCTCTAAATTAATGTTCATATATTTCAAAACTGCGAATGGAATTTACAAGTAGGAATAAGAAGCAAGAATAAAAAACATAAAATTAATATTGCTTCACCTAGTCTCCTCATTCAAATTAAGTCAATTTATTAATTTCAAGTTTTTAAAAGAACACTATATAAGAAAAATAAAATTACACAATACATCAGAAAATTTTGAACCTTACAAGATCTCTGCTATCATAACTTGTGAAATCCTATCACAGGTATATTTTTTAAGGAATGTGTGGGAGGGAGTGGATCAAATTCAAGTGAGGTTAATAGAAATGCATCTTCTAATAGAAGTAAAAATGTTCTAGGAAACTATTAATTTTTTTTAATATGAAAGTGGACTCTTACGAGTCTACGGAGCTCCCACGAGTCTACGTAGATTCGCGAGTTTGACAACCTTGGGTGCATCTTGATCACCTTGATCAAGAACACCAAACAAAAATAATGAAAACATTTGGAATAAGATCACTTGGAAGCACTAATAATAGCATATCCTTTAGCCCAATATCCACCTATTGTTTATGAGTTTATCCCACCAATAAATTATATAAATGATAAACCATTACGTAGCGACATAGTAGAAGAGTATTAAACATCTTTCATAGGATCATGGGTACCTAGCATGTCCTCTTGAGTATAGCTATATCGGAATATATGTTGTAGATTAGATTTTGGGCATAGAAAAGTTTATCTTTCGAGACTACTCTTAGAACATTTTTTTTGTTGAATACAAAGGGTAGGATAGATAGATATTTTGATGTTCTTTTAACAACTCTCTTGAATGTAAGATATAAATTAAGAAGAATGTTTACTTGTAATTTGGTTAACTCTTATAATCCAAATTCATGCATATATATAATATGATTATTTTTTCTTTTATTTTTGTACTGGCCAGACCTAGGAGATCGGCTGCAGAGATCGGCGACATTGGATCTCGATGGTCTGGTGGCATTAATGGGCTACACAGGTGTGCCCCAGACATAATAACGAGTTATTATCCATACTAAAGAAGGACCTAAGTCACGAGAGGGTTCATGCATATGGTGTGTATAGCACGTTCAGGTTTAGCATGGACCTAAGTATCCCTTGGAAGCGCTAAGGCCCATAAGGGTTAGGGTTTCCAAAGATAGACTGCATGCATGACACGTGAATACTTAGGGCACCCATAGAACAGATGGCCCCGCAATGCTGGTATATGAGTTGGTACCTTGGCGGCCATATTGTTAAGATTTTGCACTCCAGAAGAGGTAAGTCCTATGCCGCAACTGCGGTAAGCTTGTGCGACGCGTCACAGGATGCCTCCCCAGTAACCCTAATTCCACTTAAGGAAAGATCCTCGTGGGATAGGGAGTTGACCTAAATACAACCTATATAAAGGGTGGTAAGAACCCTAGATAGGTACGCCGTTTCTAAGACTGAAACTGCTTTACATACTTACTATTTCTTAGCTTAATATTGACTTGATCGTCGGGGTGCAATCAACAGGTAGGGTCTCCTCTGTTTCAACGGAGCCATTCTCGACCACCCAAGGAGAGAGCATAAACCACTAGGAAATAGGAGGAGCCACCATCTGCCTTTGAAGTCAACGGCAGCTGAGTCAACCGGCAAGAACATTTGACGCCCACCGGGGCCCCGATAAAACTAGGTCTCATTCACAATCGTGTTGAGAGCCATCCAACAACATCAGGAATATGAAGCAAGGTGCATCTGCACTAGAAGGGGGAGACAACGTCGCTATGTAGCAACTCATGGAGACCATTCGCGCTCTCCAGCAAGCGGTAGCGACGTCCAAAGCTGACCAGAACAGGATTTTGGCTGAGGTCCAAGTCGAGCAAGCGGCCAGCCAGGACCGATTCCAGGTCGATTTGGTCGCGTCACGCACGAACAATGAGGAACTGCGCAAAGCCAACGAAGAACTGCACAGAGATTTGCAACACATGGGTGAGCGCACAACTGATGAGCAAACCCCATCCATACCAGTTAGGGCTCGCTACATGCCGTTTTCACAAGCAATCATGTTCACTGTGATACCAGCCAACTTCATGGGCCCAAAGATCGCCTTCACAAGTGTAGAAGACCTAGAAGCTCATATCACAACTTTCCACACTCAGATGATGATCTCAAGAGGCACCGACGCCATGCACTGTAAGCTGTTTATGAGTACGTTCTCAAGCACAGCGTTGGACTGGTTCATCAGTCTCCCTGATGGACACATTACCTCCTTCGACCAATTTTCAACATTATTCAGAGAGCAATACATCGTCAACCAGACCTTCCTGTCTCTTACGATCTTTTCGACGTAAAACAATACCAGGGAGAGCCTTTGAAGGACTTCTTGAACAGGTTCGGTGCATTGGTGGTGAAGCTGCACACCAAAGATTAAGATATGACAGTACACGCCTTCAGACGAGGGGTGTTGTCAGGACCTTTCAGCGATTCTTTGATAAGGTGCCGCCCGAAGACGTTCAGCGAAATCCGCCACAGAGTCGTAGCCCACATTGTTGCAGAGGAAGAGGTCACAAAGAAGCGCGGAAGCATCGACCCAATCCGACCTCAGGGAATTGGTCGTCCTCGGCCCCTAAGGGTACATGAGGCGATGACAGAGAAGAAAGCCCCGGGGAAACAACCGCCATATGAAGCAAGGAAGCCTCAAACCAGGGCACATGCGAAAGAAAACGCCTCCACCAGGCACAATTTTCAGATGGACCTCAAAGAGCTGATTGCCATCCCTAAAGTGGCAGATAGATTGAAGTCTCCACCGAAGACTGACAAGAGGCTAGGTCCCAACAAAGACACTTGGTGCGAGTTCCACCAAGCCTTTGGCCACAACCTGCGCAACTGTTTGGCGTTAGGATTCCAGTTAGATGAACTGGTGAGAAATGGTTTCTTGAAGGAATACCTACAAGAACCGCAAGGGGCTCCTACGTCAGCAGCCCAACAGCAGATCAGGGGCACGAGGTGCCCATCCACGGAGAGATCAACACAATCTCAAGAGGATTCTCAGGAGGAGGATGCACCGCCTCCCAACGTAGGAAATATGCCAGAGGAGTGATGGCAATAGAAGCCCAGAAGTCATACCAGACACCCGAGCGCGACCTCGTCTTCACCAAGGCCAACTTGCAGTATGTGATCCCACATGAAAATGACTTAGTGGTGATCTCAGTAGTAACGGTGGGAAGAAAGGTACACTGCGTCCTCGTAGACCAGGGAAGCTCAGCCGATGTGATGTTTTGGTCGACCTTCAACAAACTACAGCTGTCTCCTGACTAGTTGAGGCCTTACGATGGCTGTCTGTATGGTTTCGCGGGAGACCAGGTAGAAGTGCGTGGACACATAGAGTTGAGGACAACCTTCACTAATGGCACGACTTTTCGCACTACTAACATCAAGTATCTTGTTGTTAATGCTCCTTCAGCCTATAACATACTTTTGGGCAGACCCGCTTTGAACAGGATTGGAGAAGTAGCCTCTTCGAAGCATATGAAGATGAAGTTGCCTTCCTTTGAAGGAACAGTGATCACAATCAAGTCTAATCAGAAGGAGGCCAAGAGGTGCTACGAGAACAACCTCAAAACAAGGAGAGAAGTGTACGTCGTCACCGCCTAACCTCCAAGGGAAGAAGGGGTCACCCGTGTCAAGATCACCCGAGAGAGATGACCCGAGCCAGCAGAAGAAGTGTTGGAGAGGGAGATCGGGGGCAAGAAGTTCAAGCTTGGCAAGTCCTTAGGCCAAGAAGCACAAAACCAGATTGTCGAGGTCATAGCACGACACATAGATGCCTTCGCATGGTCTGCCTCAAACATGCCTGGCATCGATCCCGATTTCCTGTGTCATCACCTCACCATGGACCCACAGGTCTGACCTGTCTGCCAGAGGAGGAGGAAGTTCAACGATGAAAGGCGTCAGGTCATCAGGGAAGAAACCCAAAAGTTGTTGAGCGTTGGCCATATAAAAGAGATCCAATACCCAGAGTGGCTGGCGAATGTAGTGTTGGTCAAGAAGGCCAGTGGAAAGTGGAGGATGTGGGTCGACTTCACAGACTTGAACAAAGCCTGTGCAAAGGACTCTTACCCATTGCCCAGCATTGACGCCCTGGTAGACAGCGCATCAGGATGTAGACTTCTTAGCTTCCTGGATGCTTTCTCTGGATATAACCAGATCTTAATGCATCCCAGGGACGAGTGCAAGACAACGTTCATGAATGAGCTCTCCTGTTACTGTTATAAGGTGATGCCTTTTGGGCTCAAGAATGCAAGGGCAACTTATCATAGATTGATGGATAAAGTACTCGCAACCATGATAGGGCGAAATGTCCAAGCGTATGTAGACGATATAGTGGTCACCTCCCAGGTGAAGGATCAGCACGCCGCTGATTTGGAGGAGCTGTTTAACACGATAGCAAAGTATGGATTGAAGCTAAACCCCAAAAAATGTGTGTTTGGGGTAGAGCCAGGCAAGTTTTTATGGTTATTACTTACTTAGCGTGGGATAGAGGCGAACCCTGAGAAGTGCGCTGAAATTATAGCCATGCGGAGTCCGATCTCAGTGAAGGAGGTGCAACAATTGATAGGGTGAATGGTCGCTTTGTCCAGATTCGTGTCAGTAGGAGAGGACAAGGGGCATCCCTATTTTCAGTGTTTGAAGAGAAACATCAGGTTCATATGGACCAAGGAATGCGAAGAGTCGTTTCTCAAGTTGAAGGAATACTTGGCCAGCCCACCAGTACTATGCAAGCCACAGCTAGGCACCCCGCTTCGCTTGTACTTCGCAGTCACAGATCGGGTGATCAGTTCGGTCCTCGTTCAAGAGCAGGATCAGGTGTAGAAGCCGATATATTTCGTAAGCAAAGTTTTGCAAGGCACTGAGGTAAGATACCAGGCCATAGAAAAGGCAACCCTGGCAGTGGTGCTTTCAGCGCGAAGACTTCGCCACTACTTCCAAAGCTTCACCGTAATTGTAATGACAGACCTACCCATTCGCAAGGTCTTACAGAAACCCGATGTGGCAGGACGAATGGTGCGCTGGGCAGTTGAGCTATCAGAGTTCGATGTTCAATACGAACCAAGAGGACCTATCAAAGGCCAAGTTTATGCTGACTTCATAGTAGAGCTCTCCTCAGCAGCCACACACCGAGAGGAAGCAGATTCTAGATGGGTCCTCTCCGTAGACGGGTCCTCCAACCAATAGGGTAGTGGGGCTGGCATCATCCTGGAAGGGCCAAATGGGTTGTTGATCGAGCAGGCCCTACGGTTTGCCTTCAAAGCCAGTAACAACCAGGCGAAGTATGAGGCCTTCATTGTTGGAATGCAGCTAGCCAAAGAGATGGGTGCGAAGAGTTTGTTGGCAAAGAGTGACTCCCTGTTAGTAACAGGACAAGTTATGGAAGAATACCAGGCCAAGGACCCTCAGATGACCACATACCTAGTGTATGTCCAGATTCTAAAGGAGACTTTTGCGGTGTCCGAGTTAGTACATGTTCCCAGAGAGCAGAATGCCCGAGCTGACTTGCTAGAAAAGCTCGCCAGTTCAGGTAAGAGGGGAAGACAGAGAACAGTCATACAGGAGACCATGAGGACACCTCGAACCACTATAGGTACCGTAACAGAAGTCCATCAAATAAGCACCTCAAAAGGCGTTAAGAGGAGTCACAGGTCGTTGACTCAAGAAACGCTGAAAACGCCCAGAATAAGCACGTACACATCATCAAGGGAAGAGTCGTTGCACGTTTGCCTAGTTGAAGGAGGCGAAACCTGGATGACACTCTACAGACGCTACTTGGCTGAAGGGATACTCCCGCTAGAGCCCACAGAGGCCAGAGTACTTAAGAAGAATTCGAGCAGGTATACCTTTCTAGATGGAATTTGTTCAGGAATGGGTACACCCACCCTATCCTGGCTTGCATCAGTGGTGGGCAATGCACGCGCATTATGATAGAGCTCCACGAAGGAATATGTGGGAGTCACATCAGCGGTCGAGCTCTCTCGTCAAAAGCCACTCGCGCAGAATACTACTGGCCAACCATGAAGGAAGATTTCACGAGGTATGCACAGTGATGCAAGCAGTGCCAGCAACATGCTGACTGGCACAAGGTGCCCCTGAAGGAGTTCGACCGATCCACAGCCCATGGCCGTTTCATACCTGGGGGATCGACATTCTGGGGTCATTCCCTTTAGCGGTGCGACAAATGAAGTACCTTGTGGTTGCCATTGAGTACTTTACAAAGTGGATAGAGGCCGAGCCAGTTACACAAATCACAGCCCACAAGGTCCAACACTTTGTGTGGAAAAACATAGTATGCCCTTTTGGAGTCCCAAAACGTTTGATGTTTGATAATGGCACCCAGTTTGCGAGCCAACAGTTGGGCAAGCTATGCACAGAGCTTGGAATAAAGCAGGTGTTTTCATCAATCGAACACCCCAAGACAAACGGGCAGGTCGAGTCTGCCAACCGAGTTCTGCTCAGAGGTCTGAAGAGGAGGCTGGAAAAAGCCAAGGGGACCTGGGCAGAAGAGGTTCCTAGAATTGTGTGGGCTTATCACACCACTCCCCAGTCCACTACCAAGGAAACACCCTTTAGCTTGGTGTATGGTTTGGACGCGATGATTCCTGTAGAAATCCAGGAGAGCTCACCACGTTTCCAGAACTTCGTGGCTGAAGAATCCAACGAAGAAAGAAAGGTGAACCTAGACCTACTGGATGAAGTCAGGGAGGAGGCTCGTATCAAGGCTGAAGCCTTGAAGAGAAAGGTAGAGTACAAGTACAACTCCAAGTTGAGACCTCGACAGTTCCAGGTCACCGACTTGGTAATACGAAAAGCCCACCCCTACCAGCTAGAGAACAAGTTATCTCCCATGTGGATTGGTCCATTCCGTGTGACAGAGACACTTGGGAACGAAGCGTACAAGCTCGAGACCCTAGAAGGTGGGACAATTCCTCAAACTTGGAACAGAGCAAATTTAAAGTTTTATTTTAGTTGATTATTTCATTGTACACAATTTAGGGGACACTCTTTTTCCCTCATTAGGGTTTTTAATAAGGTCACTAATAAAATTTTAGTTAAAGATATATTTTTGCAATTGCACAGTGAAGTAAGCGAACCTCTCCCTTGGGTAGGAGCACCAATATTGGGAACAGTATGGTTCTTAGTGAGCCTCCCTCTTGTGTGAGAACGCCAAGGTCGAGAACAATATGGTTCCCAACTAAAATCCTTCTTTGCCTTTATACGACAAGGACGAGGTCAGTAAAAGCGAACCTCTCCCTTGGGTAGAAGCACCAAGATTGGGAATAGTATGGTTCTTAGTGAGCCTCCCTCTTGTGTGAGAACGCCAAGGTTGAGAACAGTATGGTTCCCAGTTAAAATCCCCCCTTGCCTCTATATGGCAAGGACGAGGTCAGTAAAGAGAACCTCTCCCTTGTCTTATAAGACAAGGTCGAGAACAATATGGTTCCCAGTTAATATATCTCCCTTGCCTCTATATGGCAAAGGTCGAGACCAGTCAAGGGAACATCTCCCTTATCTTATAAGACAAGGTCGAGAACAGTGTGGTTCCCAGTTAAATATCTTCCTTGCCTTTATATGTCAAGGTCGAGAACAACATCTTCTTTATCTTTGTCTGACAAAGGATAGGGCTAAGTAAGAGTTTAAGCAAACATCGCCTCTACCTTAATACGTTGAAGAAAGGTAAGATCAAGCAGGTGGTAAAGAAGCGTGCTACTTAAGTAGGAGTGGCCCTAAAGCGTTGTTAGGCTAATTCGATACAAGAAAGGAAGCCAACAACAAACACAAGAAGAAAATCAAGATGAAAGCAAATTTCATAAATAGGAATATATTAATATGTACAGAGTTATCAATTGTTCATTAGGCTGCCAAGTAATTACAAAGATAAATCATCACATATCAGCATCCATCAGCTGCCCATCTGCGACCTTCTTTGCCAACCCAGTTTGGGAGAGATCTACCCAGGATGCACACAGGAAACCTGGGCTATGGCATCTTCAAACCCTGCAACGTCGTTGGTAAGCTCCTTCTTAGTCTGTTGGAAGAGCTTGTCCTTACGGGCTAATTTTTCCTTCAGCTTGGCAAACTGTTCCTCCAGTTGGGATGACTTCTTCTTGAGTTGAACTGACTCCTCCTCAAGCTTGGCCGATTTCTCCTGCAATCGGGCCCCCTCTTCCTTCAAGCCAACCACTTTAGTCCAGAGATCCAAGACTTTGGCATGAGCCCCCAGAGTTTCTTGGGACTTCTCGAACTAGAGCTTCTTAGTTGCTAGCTCAGATTTGCGAAGATCCAACACCTCCAAGTAAATAGCGGTCTCGCGATGTTTGAGCTCTTTAATCAGAAGGGCGTCCTGGCTAGCTGCCTCCTTCAATTTCTGCATCTTAGTTAAAGTGAGACTGGATGCGACGAGAATGTCCCCAAGGCACATTGACGCATGCTCTATTAGAGGGTCCTCCTCCATGTTCTCCAACCTCTCCTGATTCTGGAAGGATTGCAGGTCCCGTTGGAGAAAGGCAGGCAAGTCAGTAGGAGGTGCGCCGTGATCGCCCCCTGAAGCACTCTCCCCTACCCTCTTGCACCACAAGGTCGTGAGGGGAAGAGGCACTACGGGGGTGCTCCCTGAAGGAATGGGCACGATCGTCTGAGGCTGAAGGCGAGGGAACTGCAACATCAGTTTTTCGCTACCTCTTGAAGACGAGGTCAGCGACCTCAGCTACCCCCTTCTGCCTTTAATCTATGGGGGCTGGGGCAGAAGGGCTTGGAGCAGATGTGGCAGGGGTAGAGGCATCAGCGACAGAGGGGTCAGGAGCAACCTTGAGTTGATGAGCCACAACAGCTAGCTGCCTCCTCTTATCAGCGTTAAGTACCATACCTGCACAAGAAGATGAAACACATAAGAGTATAAACCAGTAACACACACAAGTAAAGAGAAACATAAACATAAACAGGGGAAGAGGGATACCAATATAACCCTTAAGGGACCCGAGGCTATACTCGAGTTTGATCAACTTGGCGGTGCTAAACACCACTCCCAGGTTGGAGAAGAACTCGCACACTTCTCGGTCACGCGGGGTTAAGTCCTCAAGGCACCTAGGTTTCTTGAGCCCTGGTTCTTTCACCCAGTAAAGAGGGAACCCGTCCAACAAGGTGGGGTCAAACATGCTGCAACGAATTTTGAAGAACTTCCCTTTGAAGCCCTTGTATGATTGCTGGAAGAGGGACAACAAAACTCTTCCAGCGACCCCATTGAAGCTCATCCACAGCTTCTTCCCTAGACTCTTAGCCTCGAAGAAGTATAGAAAGACATCCACCGATGGCGTATGGCCAAAGTGGTCGCAGAGAATAGAAAAGGCCCTGACGAATGCCCAGCTATTGGATGTAGCTAGGCAGGGGCCATGTTGACCTCGGTAAGAAGGGCGTGCTCGAACCTAATGAATGGTAGGCGAAGCTTGAGCCTTTTGAAGACGGTGGAATATACGTAGAAGAAGGGATCTTCTGAGTCCGCAGATTCACCAATGCATACAGGTTCGCCTTTCCTGCAGGGCAGGACCTTCACGAACCTGTCATGCTCCTTCCCAAAAATACAAGTTTTATGGCTAGACTCGTCCTCCTTATACGCCTGTATATCCTCAAAGGAGGTGATTTTCGAGGTTTCGGCTAGAAGGTTGTCAGGAGCCCAATGGTATAAAGATTTGTAGTCGATGGAATGAGGTGGGTTTGGAGTAGTTTTCGTTCGAGCCATCTCGAGAAGAAAGGCTAAAGAAGGAGAGGGAAAAAAAGAAGAAAAGGGCAGAGTTTAGAGAAAGGAGTTGGTGCACTTCAGAAATTGAAAAAATAGAGAGATGCGAAAATGATGAACGTAAATCATAAAGTCCAGAAAACATAAACAGTCCCAGAACAGTTAAAGCATGTTATGAGCATCAGAATAGTAAGACGAGGGCGATAATGAAGTAAAGGGCATACCTTGAAGTAATCGCGATTTGAGGAGTTGAGTAAGAGAGGAGAGAAGGCAGAGTGTTCTGAGAAATGAGCGTTCGAAGAAATGAGAAGTCTAAGAGAAGTAATGGAACAATGAAAGAAACGTAGGGTATGAGGGGTTTAAGGTATCAGAGAAGCGCAAGCGACAACGAGCCTCTACCGTTAACTTGCCACGTGTACGCTAGTGAAGAAAGTATATTCAACATGTGCAAATTGGGCTAAAAGATGTGCAAATTGGTTAGTGGATCAAACTCATATTCAACATGTGCAAATTGGGCTAAAAGATGTGTTGTTGTTAGAACTTTTCAAACTAGTGTGAGTCATGTACCTCAAGTTTAACAATGGGTGGTCATCTAAAAAACGAACTAAAGACGACAATGAAAAAGTAAGTTGTACACTAATTATACGAAACATGGGGATTAGTAAGACTAAATAGAAACTTGTGTCGCCTTGATATGTAATCAACCTTATCTCTTGATTAGCATACCATCTGCATCCAAGTCATTCCCACTTGCTTTAAGTAAGAAATGAGTGTGGAATCATTCATCTATATTGGTGGTAATCTTTTACCATCACACAAATTAGAGGATTCTAAGATAATTTATTCTAACCATGACATTATATGTATCATACACTCATTTGAGTAATTGCTCTTTTTAGAGCCAAGAGATTAAGAACTTATACTCTTCATTGGGTACACTAATTTCTCATTATTACAAAGAAATATTAGCTATAAAAATATCGATATAACTCCACCAATCATGAAATGTTGAGTAGTTGATGGGGTTATCAAACTTGGTAGGATGGAGTTTTCAATTCCCCAGTGTATCATTCCAATTATTAGGTTCTCCTTCACTCAACCCCTACGCCCAAAACCCCATATCCAAGAGTTCTTTCCTTCATTCCTCAATTGTATCGAATTGTGATTTCGTGTGCAGATTTGTATAAGAATGTGATCACCAAGATAACAAGGATTTGCTAGTATAAAGTGTTAACTTCTTACAATATATACAAATATATGAACTCTTTTCTAGTTTGTTATATGAACACGACGATATTCTCTATAAAGCTTTTAAGGTCATAGAAATGTTTGATAGCGTTTTAACACTTAACAATTGATAATTTATCTATCTTAACACTTAACAATTGATCATTTATCTACCTTATTCTTCAATGGATATTCTCTATAAAGCTTTTAAGGTCATAGAAATGTTTGATAGCGTTTTAACACTTAACAATTGATCATTTATCTACCTTATTCTTCAATGGATATTCTCTATAAAGCTTTTAAGGACATAGAAATGTTTGATAGCGTTTTAACACTTAACAATTGATCATTTATCTACCTTAACACTTAACAATTGATCATTTATCTACCTTATTCTTCAATGGATACCCTTATACAGTGCTTGGAAGAAAGAACATTTGCAAATCTCTTTCTTTCCATTTAGAGCTTTTGAACTTAGATAGTTTCATCTTTTATCGTTTGACAAGCGTAGATGTAGAAATGCATTAAATGCACATGCCCTTCATGCAACATTAAATGTTAGTCACTTCTTCAAACAACACCCTGATAGTTGACGATACTTATTAATAATAGGCCAGAGAGCATTTTACTCAAAGCGAAGTAGAAGTGAAGACTCTATAACAAAGATAGTTTAACCAAAGTTTACATAAGCTTGTGTTAGGATGGTTGTTGAAATAAAAACAAATTTAACTTGTATCCAAAATAATCTTGATGTAGACTTGGGTTTTGTAAGACACTCATTGCAACACAGTAATAAATTTCAAGAAATTTTTTGTTTTCATTAGATACGACATAAGTTTAAAGCCTTTGTACACGTATCTTTTGTTGAATATTTCACTTATCAAACAAAGTGAAAATTGTAATATGTTACATCGTCAGTAAGACAAAAACACTTATATTTTACACTATCTTCTCATCTTTCAAACAAAACATCTTCATACCTTGTACTTTGTTGTGACAAACACTTAATCAAAATAACCAGATTATTAAAATTTGATTTAACATATTTATATCTATTTTTTAATACTCAATTCATAATATTTTTTATATACAAATTTTAAAATAGTTTTAAAAAAGTTTACTTTTTTTAAAGAAATAACTTAATTTGAGTTAGAATTTATGGAAAAAAAATCAATATCACAATAACAATTCTTCAAATAACACATGTATAAACATATCCAAAATTTAACCATCAATATAAACAAAATAAAATCACGTTTTCACTCCCCTTTTATACTTTTGGGAAGAAAATGAGGAAAAAATTATTTTCCATTTACCTTCATCAACTTATTTTCAAAAGTATATATATATATATATATATACATATTATAAAAAAGAAAAATAAAGTTAAAATTCTCTATTTTCTCTTTGCCTTCACTACAAGCAAGTCACTAAGTTACTTGAATGCATTGAAATAAATCCCACCTTCACTTATTTTTTTTAATGTTTTTCATAAAAAGATATACTCATAATTATTCACCTAATGGCCATAATATTGTAACTGATGACACTTAGGGATGGGTATAATTTTATTTATTTTGCATATTTCTCATAATTATTTAGTATTTTTTATTTCAAAATTACGTAAAAAAATATTTTAGTTCAACGATATCCAAATTCAAATAGAAATATATTTTTATATGTTTTATGGAGATATAAATAAACATTGTTATTTGCATAAACATTTTATGATTTTCTTAAAGAAGATAGGAAGAAAGATGGAAAAATAGTTTAAAGGGTATATAAAAAAGAGTTAATATAAAAAATAATAAAAATTGAAGTTAATAAAATAAAAAATTATATTAAGCGAGAGAAGAAAGAGGAAGGAGGAAGATGAAGATCAGCAGTAAGGAAGGAAGAGAAGAGAAGAGAAGGAAGTGGTAGTGTATGAGAGTGTCTGAAAGAGAGAGAGCGCGTGAGAGATTATAGTAGCAGAATGGGGAGTCTAGTGTATCAAGTGATTTCTTCGGCAGCACTTCTGACGCTGGGAATGTACCACCTCATTAGCACCACGCGCAACTACCTGAAATCGACACACACCTACGTCGCCAAACCCTTCCACCCATTCCCCTACCCTCGCCGCCTCCAGCTCTACCTCCTCATTATTGCCCTCCTCGTTGCCATCGCCCACCACCTCCTTCTCTCCGCCGACTCCGACCCCTTGCTCCGCGGCGCCACCCCCGTCCACCTCCTCCTCTCCCTCCAGTCCGCCGCCACGCTCTTCCTCTTCCTCCTCCTCGCCCTCGCCCTTCTCCTCGCCGACGCATCCCCCTCCATCCTCCCTCTCCCCGCCGACCTCGCCTTCGCCCTTGCCTCCGGGCTCTTCCTCCTCCACACCGCCCTCGCCTCCGCCCGCGCCGCACTCCAGACCTCCGCCATCGAGGCCAAGTGCCTCTCCGTCTCGGCCAACATCTCCTCCCTCTCCGCGCTCCTTTGCCTCCTCCTTGCCGTCCTCCCCCGTCTCTTCCCCGCTGACGTTGCGCTCGCCTCCACTTTCTGCCTCCGCGGCCTCTGGTCCCTACAGACCGGCCTCTCCCTCTACGCCGACGCCTTCATCCCCGACGGCTGCCACCGCCTTCTCGACGTCAAGAGCGGCGTTGAGGGATCCACGCAGTGCGATCTGGAGGAGTCCAAGTTCCGGGCCGTTGCGATTCTCGATCTGGCGTTCCTGATCCACGCCATCTTCGTCGTTCTCATCTTTCTCATAACCTACGCGCTCGTGGCCAAGAGCGTTGGTGTGAGGAGGCTGGGATCCTATGAGGCGCTCCCCACCGCATCTTCGTCTGTGGACGCCAACCACAGTCATATTCAAATGAAGGCTTTGACCGGCACCCAGGCTTGAATCTTTTCGCTCATTATATTACCTCTTTTTTGTTCTTTTTTATTTTCAGATTTCTTATCTGTCTTTCTCAGATCAGAATGTAGGTTTGAACTTTGTGAATACACCATAGTATTCCTGTTTAGTGAGTGAGGTGAATTCTTTATGTAGTTCAATTTTGTTTCATTTCCTGTTACTGCTTTGCATATTCCTAAATACCCCCCTTCATACATCTCATATCATATCAACCGTGGCTCTAAAGACATGATGCATACTGCATATAGCTTCCTTTCATACGCCTATGATTATAAGGAGTGTATCACTACTTAACTCTAGATTGCCTCCTTTTACACTTTTTATTTTGGTTGCCTTTTCGAATTGATATTCATAACCTACGTGAATAAGCATGATGATCACTGTTGTCGTGAACTTCATACGAAAATGAGTCATAATGAATGTAGGGTAGAGTGATAATGTATGTGAGGAGTTTTATACAATTGAGATACTATCATGTCAACACCACATCGGCTAAAGGTTGCATCAACTAAAGCTTACGTTTCATTTACATGCGACTTCTTATTATTTTCTTTTTTACCAATTCTTGATATTGAAGTGTTTACATTTCTTTAAAGTAGCCTGAGTTGCCTTGGAATAATATTTAGCTGCCTACTTCTTCATCTTTAACTGTCCATTAAGAGGGGTAAGTGAGCCTATTCTTTCATGGACGTCAAGGTTAAATCAAGGACCTGAAACCAGCGAGTTTTTGAGGCTAAGGTTCTTTTTTATGTCCTTTTGTTTCTCTTTGTCTGATTCTGTTTTGGAGGCATATCTTGTAAACTGCTTGAGTTCTTTTCTTCTCTATTATAGCAAGGGGACAGAGTTTCAAAGAAAATAGTATGAATTACTAGGTTATGCATGATTTAATTGATAGAAAAATAGTTTCGCGCCAAACAGTCAGGTCATTATAGATGAAATGATAGATATTTGCTCTTGGGGTTCCACTTTAGTACTGCACATGGTAGATTGCCCCTTTATTTTCTGTATTTCCGATATAAGCAAACAATCTTTGAAATGCACATGTGTTTCTGCTGAGACCGTTTGATTAATATCCCTCCTGTGATTAATATCGCTTTTAGAGTCTATGAAATGTCGTTTCTAGCGATGTATGTGCAAGCAGTTTTTCTTTCTCCTGTGCATTTTTATTGAGCTGATGTAGCAGCATGCAATTCTTCATGCATTCATAGAGGTAAAAGTGTCAACTTCTCTTTCATGTATTTTGGGGGTTGAAGCATTGTAATGGTAAAGTGGCATGCTAAAACATGGTTAATAACTTTTCTTTCGTATTTTTTGGGGGCTGAAACTAACAATGGAGTATAGAAGGCTGTTGTGGATTTATTGACTTTGATTATATTACACATAATTGTTGCGGAGAGCAAAGAAGTATTTTAGACAGGGAACTTATAGTGCGAATATGTAGGGGCGTGTAAAATATTTCTGATTGCTTCAACTAACCTGCTTTGCTTACGACCTAAACATTCGCTTGGTTAGGAAAAATTTGAATTCAAACAGCTATTTCAGTTTAATAAGGGTAAATTATGGGAAATACTTGTACGATCGTGCAGGAATGCAAGTTATTCCTCCCTAAGGAAATCCTCCATTTAAAATACGGTAGAAGAATAATCACTCCATCTAGATGTACAAATTTCTTGCGAAATATATTAGTTTACCTACAGTGTTTGACTCTAAATCAATCTTCTCTAACACTCTATTAAGCAGGGTATGCTATCAAGAAAAAATGTTAATAAATCTCATACTAGTCAGATAGAAGATGTGATTTGGTGATGACTATCATTTTGTAACAAAACCAAGCTTTTTTATGTGACAAATCTCCAAACTTTCATGCTTTCTTTAAATTAGAAGGTATGGAGAAAGCAACTATGGTTCTACAGACTTTGATTATATACTCCATATAATTCACGCCTTAATGCGCGGGAATCAAAATCATAGAGCATAAAAGTTTCAACAGGACCATATAGGTTGTAGACAATCTTTAAATAAACATAGTTGTAATTGCTTCCCAATATCCTGCGTTGTGGATGGCCTAATTAGTAGCTTGGCTCGGAAATTCTTCATTGATCGTGTGGATTGACTCTGAATTAGTCTTCCCCTTTCTACAGTGTTACCCCGAGCACGTTGAGGTAGGCAACTTTCCAGAGCTCATTTTTAGAGAAGTCAGTTTTTCCAGTCTATATAAATAAATATATTGAAATAAAATTTATATTTAATTAAATTATATAATAATTTAAATGTAATTAAATTTTACATCTCATAAATTTAAATATTTTTAGTTGAATTCTTATTAATTTTTTAATTAAATTTTTTATAATTTTCAATTGAGTTTATTATTTAATTTTTTATTAATTGAGATGATATGACTATCATCATACTCAATCGAATTAAAAATAAAATAAAATTTTGTGATTAATATAAAATAATTGTAATTAATAGTGACAATGACAATCTTTTTCATAATTATAATTAATGATATAAAAGTCAATAAAGAATATGATGATGTTGTTATTTTCAATAAAAATAATAAAAATGAATTATTGAAAATAATAAAAGCAATAAAAATTACTTGTCAATAAAGTTTTTTAATAAAAAATTAATTAAAAATATTTAAATTTATAAAATACTTAAAACTTAACTAATTTATTAAAACTTGTACGAATTGAGGTTGATGTAACACCCAATATTAAAAGCCAGTGTTAAAGGTCGCTCAACCAACTATTTAGACAAAGTAAAGGTACATCATTAATATAATACTAAATACACATTGAATATTGAACATTTACTTGAGCACCAAAGTACCTTTTTGAAGTACAATCTCAACTAAGAGCTGAAGCTCGAGACATAGGAGCTGTTAGGCATTCTGGTGTAACGGCCTCACTTGCAGTTAGCTCTTATCTGCATGGGCTCTGTATATGTATATATATCTTGATAGTTGCTTTGCAACATATAGTCATATCTTTTAATAATAATTCTTTAGTTTCACCTCTCTCTCTCATGGCCCACTGCTCACTCTAACATGGTATCAAGAGCTTCTTTTTTTTCTTTCTTCTCCTCTTCGTAATGTCGTCTACCTCCACTCACGGCGCGTCCCTGGACCCCTTGTTTTAACTGATCTACTGCATGTTCCTGATATTACTAAAAACCTTATTAGTGTTTCAAAATTCTGTCGTGATAAT
Source organism: Phaseolus vulgaris (assembly GCF_051622355.1). NCBI lineage: Eukaryota > Viridiplantae > Streptophyta > Magnoliopsida > Fabales > Fabaceae > Phaseolus > Phaseolus vulgaris. Next base: position 23,396,950 of record NC_143498.1, on the reverse strand, counting down.
AATGTCACTTTTGAGTTTCATTCTAATGCATGCTATGTTGTTCATCAGGTCACGAAAAGAGTTCTTCTTCAAGGCATTCTTAAGGATGGATTGTACATTTTTCCTGCATTAAAATCTATTCCTACCTGTTCTGTAAATACAATATCTTTTACTACTGACAAACTCTCTGTAAACACTTGGCATGAACGTTTTGGCCACTGCAGTTTCAAAGTTCTTAAACACATTCTTTCTCAATGTAATATTCGTGCTTGCAATGATGTTCTTTTTTGCTCTGCCTGTGTTCGTGGGAAATGTCATCAGTTACCTTTTCATAAGTCCTTAAATACTTACACTAAACCTCTTGAATTGGTTTATACTGATGTGTGGGGTCCCTCTCCTGTCATGGCTTCCAATGGTGCGCGTTATTATGTTTCCTTTTTAGATGCCTACACTAAATTTACCTGGATCTATGTCATGCATAAAAAATCTCAAGTAATCAATATTTTTAAAACGTTTAAAGCGCTAGTTGAAAACCAAACGAGTCATAAAATTTGTGCTCTGCAAACTGATAATGCGCGTGAATACCTTTCTTTAACTCCTTTTCTCCATCAACATGGTATACATCATCGTCTCATTTGTCCTTACACTCATGAGCAAAACGGTTCTGTTGAGCGCAAGCATCGCCACATTGTTGATATGGGGCTCACTTTGCTTGCCACTGCGTCTCTTCCTCTTCGTTTCTGGGCTGAAGCTTTCATTGCCTCTGTTCACATTATAAATGTTCTTCCCACAGAAGTATTAAGTGGTAATAATCCTTATCATCTCTTGTTTCAGCGTCAACCAGATTATAACAAATTTAAAATTTTTGGTTGTTTTTGTTATCCCAGTCTAAGACCTTATAATAAACGTAAATTTGCTTTTCGTTCCTCCTGTTGTTTGTTTCTGGGATATAGTATTCAACATGCAGGTTATATTTGTCTTACTCCTGAAGGCAAAACCATCATCTCGCAGCATGTAATATTCAATGAATCTGTGTTCCCCTACAATGATCACACCAACAGGTTTGAGATTGCATCTACTTCTTCTCAGGTTTCTTCTGAATCTCTTCCCTCTATAACTGTTATGCAACCATGTTCTACGCCATCTCCATCATTAGAATTAAACAATGATCCTCTCTCTGCCTCACCTACCCTCCCTTCTCCCACTCCTGTTTCTACTAATATTCACCCTATGGTTACCCGTGCCAAACTTGGAATTTTTAAACCACGAGCTTATCATACTTCTCTACCTTCTATCCCCTCCCCTCCCACCTCTGTAAAAGATGCTATTTCATCTCCCATTTGGTTCACTGCTATGCATGAAGAATACAATGCCTTACTCTCAAATAATACTTGGACTTTAACCTCCCTTCCCCCAGGTGCACCCCTTGTTGGTTGCAAATGGGTTTTTAAAACTAAACTTAATGCAGATGGGTCTTTCCAACGATGCAAGGCACGACTGGTGGCAAAAGGTTTCCATCAAACTGAAGGTATTGACTATGCTGAGATCTTCAGTCCAGTTGTTCGGCACAGTACAATTCGCCTTGTTCTTGCTCACGCTGTTGCGTCTCATTGGCCTATTCGGCAAATCGACATCAACAATGCCTTTCTTAATGGCGATCTTACAGAGCATGTTTACATGCAACAACCTCCTGGCTTCACTTCCACCAATCCTCACCTTGTATGTCATCTACATAAAGCCATCTATGGCCTGAAACAAGCACCTCGATCTTGGTTTTTAAAGCTAAGTACTACCTTACAACAACTTGGTTTTCATTCAACTAAAAGTGATACCTCCCTTTTTGTTAAGTTTACCTCCTCATATACTCTTTTTGTACTAGTGTATGTTGATGACATTCTCATCACAGGATCCTCTGCGACCGCTATCACTGATCTCATCACTCGTCTCAACTCATTCTTTGCTCTAAAAGACTTGGGACCTATTCACCATTTCCTTGAGATTCAAGCCTATCGCACCCCCAGTGGCGGACTGCATCTCTCTCAGACTCAGTACATTCGTGATATTCTACGCAAAACCAACATGCTCACTTCTAACCCGCAACCCACTCCTATGGTTTCCTCCCTTCGCCTTCAACAATCCTCCTCCTCATCTGACGTCTTCTCTGATCCTACTCTGTACAGATCCGTTGTGGGAGCGTTGCAGTATCTTCTTGTCACTCGCCCATAGTTATCATACTCTGTCAACAAAGTTGCTCAGTTCATGCATGATCCTCATGTTCATCACTGGAACGCTGTCAAACGCATCCTTCGATATCTTGCAGGCACCCTTGATCATGGCTTCATGCTTCACCCTCATTCCTCCTCGTCTATCATGGCTTTCTCAGACGCTGATTGGGCTGCTGATGTTGATGACCGTAAATCCACAACCGGCTACTGTGTCTACCTTGGTTCCAATCTCGTTTCATGGTCCACTCACAAGCAAAAAACTGTGTCCCGTAGCAGCACTGAGGCTGAGTATCGTGCCATCGCTGCTGTTATGACTGAAATTCTTTGGCTTCGATCTCTTCTTTGTGAGTTACACATTCCCACCTCTACTCCGCAAATCTACTCTGACAATCTTGGTGCAGTTCTTCTTAGTGCTAATCCAGTTATGCACTCCAAATCAAAACACTTTGAACTTGATTTGCATTTTGTTAGAGATCATATCCAACAACACCATGTTCAGCTCCTTCACATCCCAGCTCGCTATCAAGTTGCAGATCCCTTTACAAAACCCATCTTTGGCTCTCGATTTCCACAACTCAGAAATAAACTCACTGTGACCAATAAGCCACCATGAGTTTATGGGGGGGGGGGGGGGGTGTTAGGCATTCTGGTGTAACGGCCTCACTTGCAGTTAGCTCTTATCTGCATGGGCTCTGTATATGTATATATATCTTGATAGTTGCTTTGCAACATATAGTCATATCTTTTAATAATAATTCTTTAGTTTCACCTCTCTCTCTCATGGCCCACTACTCACTCTAACAGGAGCAAATGAAGGAAGAAAAGAAGCATAGTCAAAGAGAATGAATCAATTGTTCAACCGATTACTTTTATTATCTCAGTCCCGTATACAAGAACAATTAACGTCCATCGTGGGGTCGAGAAAGTACTAAAGATCACAAAATAAATGATATCAACAAGAAACATGACAAGTCAGAGGATGTCAGAAGTCGAGCAGATGTCCTTACTCCTAACCCTGCAAAAGGAAATGACTGAGATACACCAAAAGAACGAGGAGGAGATATGAATCCTTTGTTAGAAAATGAAGAGATGAGGCGACAGCTAGCCAAAGGTAAATCCAATCCCAAACAACCGCCTCCGAAGGTGTTTGAGGGCACACAACAACAAGAGAAACAATCAACCCCGTGAGTTGATCCATCACTATCGACATGCCCATAAGAAACTAATGCTGAATCATAACTCAATCAGTCGGTACATACTATTAATGCCCAAAGAGGGTCCACAAGACATCCCTTTACCGACTACATCATAGGGGGCACAATTTCACCCCACGTGGAAAGGGTTAAACAAAGATCGATACGACTAGACAATAAACTCAGAAGAGCATGTTGACGTTTACACTACACAGATGAGCCTATACTTATATGACAAATCGACGATTTTTCTGGAGAACGGGTAGACACTCGGGGGTATATAGACTTGTATACCAGGTTCAGTGAAGGAAAACATCTTTGCCGAACTATTAAGAAAAGGTATTTGATAGTTGAGGCTAACACCTCCTATAATATCTGTCTGGGAGGCCTTCTCTCAATGTTCTTCAAGAAATAGTGTCAACACCCCACCTCATCATGAAGTTTTTTTCCGTGTCCGAGGACATTGTCATGGTGTGTTCCTGCCGGTTGACTCGATTGCCTTCGTACGTCTACGAAGATCACATGCCCAATTCTCTCTGCCTTCGTTCGTGCTTTCCAACGATCAAACACCTAAAATTGCAAAGACAAAGGACGTCCTAGAGGCCGTTTGCACTCCGACGCTCAAGTCAGTACTGGGGCTAGGAAATACCAAAAATTAGTTGTAAAAAGCTCTGTGTGTAAACTGTGTGTGTATTCGCGTAAATGTTGCGTACCTTATTAGGTTTGTTACTGCCCTTTATATACTCTAGGATTTCCGTTGTTTCCGCTAACCGCAATTAGGGTTACTGAAGGTGTGCCTTAGCGCCGCTATCACCCACTCTTAGGGCAATCTAGCGCATAGGGCTCCCTTACTAGAGTGCAACCTCTGACGAGATGACCACCTGGGTACCAACTTGTGCACCTAATCTTTGGGGCCATCCGTCCGAGTGCCCTAGCTGTTCACGTGCCATGCATGCAACTTACCCCTGGAACGTAACCCTGATAGGTCATCGCTCTTCCAGGGGATCTTTACTTGTGTTTTGCCTGAACGCGTCATCCACACCACACGCATGGACCCCTCGTGATCTAGGCTTCTTCCTACTGATAACTGGTGTGTGGTCTGGGATCCACCTCACGTGGCCCAGCTCTGTTGTTTGAGTCACCGATGTTCGGTGTCACATTGCCCTCAGTTTGTTGCCGAGGACACATCAGCACATCCTGATGATCGACGCTTGACCACTCTTCGACACCTTGGCTCACGTGTCTCGCGAAACACTGGCCCACGCCGCTTGTGGGACCCAACTTACGTGGCCCACCATTACTAGCGCTCAACGACGTCTGAGGACTGGTCGGTACATAAGCCCCCCAGTCTCGAGCTGTTAACTTGTTCAGCGAAGAGCCTAAGTCCTCGTCCTGGCGACCTACGTGGCTCTGTGTGACGAGACGTGAACAGTACACCAAAGTGACACTTCTCTGTGCCCGTTTTAATATTCGCACACGTGTCTTGATCAACGACCAGGAGTTAATGCCACTTGCGCTTCTTTATTTACGTTGAGCATTCAAAAACGCGCACTTCGATCACTGTTCCATCACTTTCAGAAACTCTTTCGATTGCTTCAGCTTCTTCTTCGAACGCTCTCACTTCCTTTCTGCAAAAACCAGAAATTTCACTTCCCTTTGATCAAAAGGTAAGACCTTTATGCATCATTGCCATTGCCTTTCGATTTCGCTGCTTGATAGCTACCTGAGACTGTTTAAATTTATGCATTTTTAGGTTTTCTCTGGTTTTTTCTCTGTTTTCTGGGTTTCTTCAAGTGTGAGGTTTTTCTGGTTTTTACTAAGTTACGCCATCTTCTTCTTCTAAACCTTCATTTTCTTCCTTTCTTTTTTTCTTTTTTAGCTTTCTTCGAGATGGATTGAACAAAAACCACTTCCAACCCTCCTCCCAACGTAGACTACAAGGCCTTGTACCCTTGGGCCTCTGCCGAACTCCTCGTCGAGACTTCTACTCTCACCTCCAGTATGGATGTGACGAAGCACCGGGACGACGAGCCCAACTGCAAGGGACGGGTATTTGGGAGAGAGAGTGACGCGTATGTCTCGGTTCGTCCCTTCGCAAAGGGCGAACCCGTATGCTGGACGATCGCGTCAACGAGGGAGAACCATTCTTCTTCCTCTACTCCACTGTTTTTAAACGGATCAAGCTTCGTCTCCCCTTCACTGGCTTCGAGAGGGCCCTGCTAACAGAGATTAACGTGGCCCCCGCCTAGCTGCATCGCAACAATTGGGCCTTCATGAGGGCCTTTGCCATATTATGCAACCACTTCGGGCATCCTCCCTTCGTCGATGTCTTCCTACATTTCTTCGAAGCCCAGAGCCTCGAGAAGAACCTCTGGGTGAGCTTTAGCGTCATGGTGGGGAGAGTCCTTCTCACACTCTCCCAGCAATCCTATAAGGGCTTAAAGGGGAAGTTCTTTAGGGTGTGCTGCACCGCCCACGACCCCACCCTTATGGACGGGTTCCCCCTTTACTGGGTGGGGTAGCTGAAGCTTAAGAAGCCCAAAACTCTCGAGGAACTGGCCCTTCCCGATTGCGAAGTGTGCCAGGTTCTTTCAAGTCTAGGGGCAGTGTTCAACACTGCCCAACTGATCAAACATGAGTTCAACCACTCAAACCTCAAGGGCTATATCGGTTCGTCTCTACTTCCTTCTTCACTTCACTGTGTTTTCCTGTTATCATTCTATTATGCTTGTGTGTTCTGCTTTTTCATACTTGTGCATTTCCTGACCTCTTGTACACTGATGACCATACTACTATCTTCTCATGTCTTCCAATCTTGGTGTAGGTATGGTACTGAACGAGGAGAAGAGGGCGAAGCTGGCTGATGCGCTTGCCCGCCGTCAAGGAGCAATGAGTGGCGTCGGTGCTTCAGCCCCTTCGGCTCCTATCGCTGCAGTTCCCCTCGCCGCTGTCCAGGCCTTGCCTGCTCCAGCCCCCTTGAGAAGAACAAAAGAGTTGTGGAGATTAATTCTGGGGACGAGGACTCTAGGGAGGGAGTCATCTTCAAAAGGTGAAGGGTGGTCGCAGCGACGACCTCTCACTCCGCCACCAGCAGTCGCCCCACCTCCTTTAGGGATCAACCTTCCAGTGCCTCCTCCCCCCGTGGGCTTCTTGTGCTCGAGGGTGGAGGGGAGAACGCCCCTGGGAATAACCAAACTCCTCCCGCTCCTGAGCTACCCGCTGTCCTTCAGCACGCCCTAAAAAACTTCCAAGAAAAAGAGGCAGCGGAGGACTCTGATGAGGAGGTGATAAGGGAGTGCACGGGCCTCAGTCTAGGCGAATTCCTTGTCCAATCAAACGCCCTCGCGAGCAAGGCTGAGGCGAGGACGAAGGAGCAACTGGCTCTGGCGGCAAAGGCAAAGGAAGACCTGGCCCTGGCGGAGGAGAAACTGGCCTAACAGGCTTGGGTCTTCGCTACTCGTGAAATTGCTTTATTGCAAAAGCTGAGTAGTCTCCGCCAGTTTGAAAAGGACGTCAAGAAACGACTCTTCGACAAGGATCAAGAGTATACCGATCTTGAGTCAAGGGTTTTGGCTCTGCACACCAGGGTGGTGGAACTGGAAGAGGAGGCAGAAGCAACCAAGGCCAGGATGGCCAAACTGGAGGAGAGGGCCACTAATCAAGAGGTGCAGCTTGGCCGGGTGGAGGGTGAAGTTACCCAGCAAGCTTAAGTCTTCAAGAAAACTGAGGCAGAACTTATCAAAGACGCTGCCGACGCCTACACTGCAGGGTTCGAGGATGCCCTTGCTCAGGTTGCCTCTGTGTACCCTGAGATGGACACCTCACCTTTCGCGACGTCGAATCGTGTCATAGATGGGCAGGTTGTGCCTAGGGCCTTTCCTTCTTAGCTTGTATATGGCCTTTCAATGAACAATCTTCCTTATATTTATGAATGTCCATTTACCTTTGACTGCTTTCTCTATCTTAACCTGTTGAATGCCACGTCTTTATCTCGCTTTAACTTGTATTCTTCGTTTTTGATCATTCAATGTCATGCCTCGTGCTAGCATTTTAACAACGCCTTTGACGAACGCTTGAACCTTAAGTAGCACGCTTAACTACCCCCGTCCTACCGTACACTCTTCATTAGGCAGCGGGGGTGCGCATACTAACCTGTAACTGAACTTACCCCTATACACAAAGGAGAGGGAACTCTTGGTAGTCGCTCTTCAAACCTGCTTCATAAGGTATGGAAGAGAGAGACCCTCTAACTGACTTCGCTTCTATCTTACTAAGCAAGGAGACGCTTTACTAATGTCGTTGGTGAGTCGTGTGTCCTCGCCTCGGCGTTCTCGCTCAAGAGGGAGGCACACCCCGCTCTATCCCGCCTCGAGTTTCTTGGCCCAAGGAGAAATCTGTGTCTGTTCCCTACCTGTCCACCATGGGTTTGGGGAGGACTCGCCGTCTGGACCACACTGTCTCCATTACGACGCTCTCACTCGAGAGAGGGGGTGTTCTCTACGCACCATCATGCCCAGTCTCGAGACTTCTAGCCCGAGGATAAACTCATAACTGACCTCGCCCTTGCCTGTATAAAGTCAAGGGAGGATTTAACTCGCGAACCTTACTTCTTTGCCCTGACGTTCTCACTCAAATAGGGAGGGAGGCGTTCTTCTATGAACCATCCTGCCCACCCTTGAGACTTCTAACCCATGGGGAAAGTTCTGAACTGACCTCGCCCTTACTTAAAGTCAGGGGAGGATTTAACTGTGAACTGCGCTGTTCAACCTTGGCGTTCTCACTCGAGGGGGAGGCATTCTCTGTGAACCTACCTTTCCACTCTCGAAACCTCTAACCCAAGGGAAACAACTTATAACTGACCTCATCTCCGCTCAAAGGCGAAAGAGGATTTCACTGGCGAACCATACTTGTTCATTCTTGGTGTTCTCACTCGAGGGGGAGGTGTTCTCTGCGAACCTACCTTTCCCTCTCTCGAGACTTCTAACCCAAGCGAACGGTTCATAACTGACCTCATCTTCGCTCAAAGGCGAGGGAGGATTTCACGGGTGAACCACTTCGTTCAACCTTAACGCTCTCACTCGAGGGGGAGGTGTTCCTGCGAACCTACCTTTCTCGCTCTCGAAACCTCTAACGCAAGTAAACGGGTTCACAATTGCATTGTACAAACATTCGAGAATATACTTCAATCGAAATTTATTGGGTGAGCTCACTAAAAAACCATTGTAAGGGAAAAAGAGTGTCCCCTAAGAACTATGTACAATGCTAAAGTTCAACTGAAGTAAAACTTGAGGTTGGTCGCATTCCATGTACGAGGAATCGCACCTCCCTCCAGCGTCTCAAGCCTGTATGCCCCATTCCCAAGGGTCTCTGTCACTTTGAAAGGACTAGTCCACTTGGGGGATAGCTTGTTCTCTAGCTGGTATGGGTGGGCCTTCCACATCACCAGGTCGGCGACCTAGAACTGGCGAGGCTTCAGCTTTGAGTTGTGCTTGTACTCCACCTTTCTCTTCAAAGCTTCAACTTTAATTCTTGCTTCCTCCCTGACTTCATCCAGTAGGTCCAGGTTCACCTTTCTCTCTTCGTTGGACTCTTCAGCCACGAAGTTCTGGAAGCGTGGCGAGCTCTCCTGGATCTCCACGGGAATTATCGCGTCTGACCCATACACCAAGCTGAAGGGTGTCTCTCTGCTGGTGGACTGGGGGGTGGTGTGGTAAGCCCACACAATTCTAGGAACCTCCTCTGCCCAGGTTCCTTTGGCCTTTTCGAGCCTTCTCTTCAGACCTCTGAGCAGGACTCTGTTGGCAGACTCGACTTGCCCATTCGTCTGGGGGTGCTCGACTGATGCGAACACCTACTTTAGTCCAACTTCTGAGCATAACTTGCCTAGCTGTTGACTCGCAAATTGTGTGCCATTATCAGACACCAAGCGCTTCGGTACCCCGAAGCGACACACTATGTTTTTCCACACGAAGTGCTGGATCTTGAGGGCCGATATGACTCAGCCTCTATCCACTTCGTGAAGTACTCTATGGCGACCACGAGGTACTTCATCTATCGTATCGCCAAGGGAAAGGGTCTCAGGATATCGATTCCCCAGGTATGGAATGGCCAGGGGCTGTAAATCGACCTGAGCTCTTCCGGTGGCACCTTGTGCCAGTCAGCATGTTGCTGACAATGCTTGCATTGTTGTGCGTACCTCGTGCAACCTTCCCTTACGTTTGGCCAATAGTATCCCGCATGAATGGCCTTCGATGCTAGAGATCGACCACTGATATGACTCCCACATATCCTTTCGTGGAGCTCTACCATTATACATGCACATTGGTCGCCGCTTACACATACTAAGATTGGGTGGGTGAACCCGTGTCTGAACAGCTCTCCATCAATGAGAGTGTACTTGGCAAAAATTTTCTTTATTTTTCTGGCTTCTGTGGGTTCCAACAGGAGTATTCCATCAGCTAGGTAGCCCTTGTAGGGCGTCATCCAGGTTTCCCCTCCTTCGACCAGGCAGACCTGTAATGATTCTTCTCCCAAGGTTGGATATGTGCTTACCCTGGGAGTTTTCTATGTCTCCTGAGTCAGTGACTGATGACTCCTCGCCCCTCCTCTCGACGTGCTGACCTGGTGGACCCCCACCAGATTGTCTGCTGTGAAGGTTCGAGGTATCTTCAGGGTTTCCTGTATGACGGTCCTTTGTCTGCCCCCCTTGCCTGAACTGGCGAGCTTAGCTAGCAATTCAGCTCGAACATTCTTCCCTCTAGGAACGTGTACCAGCTCAAGCACCGAGAACGAGCCCTTTAGAACTTGGACGTACCCTAGGTACGCGGCCATCTGAGGGTCTTTGGCCTGGTATTCTCCCGTCACCTGACCTGTGACAAGTAGGGAGTCACTCTTTGCGAACAAAATCTGCGCCCCCATCTCCTTGGCTAATAGCATGCCAGCAATGAGGGCTTCGTACTCTGCTTGGTTGTTGCTGGCCTTGAAGGTGAACCGTAGGGCCTGCTCGATCAATAGCCCGTTTGGTCCCTCCAAGATGACACCTGCCCCGCTGCCTTGTTGGGTAGAGGACCTATCTACGGAGAGCACCCACCGGAAGTTGGCTTCCTCTTGGTGTGCATCTGCCGAGGAGAGCTCTACCACAAAATGTATGTAGACTTGGCCTTTGATAGGACCTCGGGGCTCGTACTGGACATCGAACTCTGATAGTTCCACTGTCGTACCATCCTTCCCGCCACGTCCGGCTTCTGTAGGACCTTGCTGATAGGCAGGTCTGTCATCACCACCACTGTAAAACTTTGGAAATACCGGCGAAGTCTCCTCGCTGAGAACACCACTACCAGGGCTACCTTTTCTAGGGCCTAGTATCTTACCTCAGGCCCTTGCAATACTTTGCTCACAAAGTATATTGGCCTCTGCACTTGGTCCTGCTCCTGCACATCGCCCGCTCGTCACAGCGAAGTACAGGCGGACCAGAGTACCTAACTATGGCTTGCACAACTCTGGGGGACTGGCCAGGTACTCCTTCAGCTTGAGGAACGCCTCTTCGCACTCCCTGGTCCAGATGAACCTGTTATTCCTCCTCAGACACTGGAAGTAAAGGTGACCCTTGTCTCCTCCAGCTGATACAAATCTAGACAGAGCGGCCATCTGCCCTGTCAACTGCTGCACCTCTTTCACTATGATCGGGCTTCTCATCTCGAGGATTGCAACGCACTTCTCGGGGTTCGCCTCTATCCCACGCTCGGTGAGTAGGAAACCCAAGAATTTACCCGCTTCCACCCCAAACACGCTCTTCTCGGGGTTCAACTTCAGTCTAGTCTATACTTGACTATTGTTGTAAATAACTCTTCTAGATTAGTTACATGTTGATCCTTCACCTGTGAGGTCACCACCATGTCGTCCACATAGGCTTGCACATTTCGCTCTATCATAGGCGCGAGCACTCTGTCCATCAGCCTCTAGTAGGTGGCGCCTACATTCTTCAGCCCAAAGGGCATCACTGTGTAACAGTAGCAAGACAGCTTTGTCATGAACACTGTCTTGCATTCGTTCCTGGGATGCATCTTAATCTAGTTGTACCCAGAAAAAGCATCCAGGAAGCTAAGCATCCTGTAGCCCGAGGCACTGTCCACGAAGGTGTCAATGCTTGGTAGAGGGTAAGGTTCCTTCGGGCAAGCCTTGTTGAGGTCCATGAAGTCAACGCACATCCTCCACTTCCCGTTGGCCTTCTTCACCAGGACCACGTTTGCCAACCATTCAGGGTACTGAATCTCCCTTATATGGCTGGCGCTCAACAACTTCTTCGTCTCTTCTTTTATGACCTGCCGCCTCTCCTCATTGAACTTTTTCTTCTCTGGCGGACAAGCCTGACCTGTGGGTCCATGGTGAGGCGACGGCATAGGAAGTCTGGGTCTATTCCTGGCATGTCCGAGGCGGACCATGCGAAGGCATCCAGGTGCCGTGATATGACCTTGGCAATCTGGTTCTGTGCCAGTTAGCCTAGTAATTTGCCAAATTTGAACATCTTGCCTCCAATCTCCCTCTCCAGGACGTCTTCTGCTGGTTAGGGTCGCCACTCCCCGGCGATCTCTGCACAGGCAATCTCTGCACTGACAACCCCTTCTTCACTTGGGGCTCGTGTGGTGACCATGAACACCCTTCTCTTTGTCTTGAGACTATTCTCATAACATCTCTTAGTCTCCTTTTGATCTGACTTGATGGTGATCACCTTTCCTCCCAAGTCAGGCAACTTCATCTTCATGTGCCTCGTCGATGTCACCGCCCTCAGCCTGTTCAGTGTGGGTCTACCCAACAATATGTTATAAGCTGAAGGGGTGTTAACGATGAGGTACCTGATGTTCTCTGTGCGGAACGCGACACCATCCGTGAAGGTGGTTCTCAGCTTTAGGTGCCCACGCACCTCCACCTGGTCTCCCGCGAAGCCATACAAACAACCAATATAAGGCCTCAGTTGATCAGGGGACAACTACAGCTTGTTGAAGGTCGTCCAGAACATCACGTCTGCCGAGCTTCCCTGATCCACCAGCACACGGTGTACCTTTCTCCCTGCGGTCACTACTGAAATCACCACAGGGTCATTTTCGTGGGGGACGACATCTCAGAGGTCAGCCTTGGTGAAGACAAGGTCGAAGTCAAGGGCCTGGTCTGCCTCTTGCGCCTCTACTGACATCACCGCTCGTGCATACTTCTTCCGTTGAGAAGCAGTGCACCCTCCACCTGAGAAACCCCCCAAAATAGTGTGAATCTCGCCATCCACGGGCATCTCGTGCCCCTTATCTTCTTCTGGCGTTGTCAAATTTTGCGCTCCCTGTGACTCCACCAAGTAGTCCTTCATGAAACCATTCCTCACCAGCTCGTCTAACTGGTGTCCCAACGCCAAAGAGTTTCGTATGGGGTGGCCAAACGCTTGGTGGAACTCGCACCAGGCGTTCTTGTTAGGTCCCAACTTCTTGTCAGTCTTTGCGGGTATCTTCAATCTCTCCGTTATGTTGGGGACGGCGATCAAGTCCTTCAATTCTACTACGAAGTTGTGCCTTGGTGGCACATTCTCCCTGGTGCGCCCCCTAGTTTGGGGCTTCCTAGACTCGTAGGGCTGCTGCTTCGCTAGGGCCCTCTTATCCGTCGTTACCTCATGCACCCTCAGGGGCTGAGGTCGACCTGGTGCTCGCGGGCGCAAGGGAACAACGCATGTGCGCTTCTCATTGACCTCTCCCTCTGCGACAATATGGGCCACTGCTCGACGCCTAATCTCGCCAAAAGTCTTGGGGCGGTTCCTGATGAGCGATTCACTGAAGGGTCCCGGCACGATCCCCTTCCTGAACGCGTGTACCATCATGGTTTCGTCTTTGGTGTTCAACTTCACCACCTGTGCCCCAAAACGCTTGAGGAACTCCTTCAGGGACTCTCCCTGATACTGTTTTACGTTGAAAAGATCATAAGAAATTGGTGGGGGAGCCCGATTGGCTATATACTGCTCCCTGAACAACTTAGAAAGTTGTGTGAACGACGTCACGTGGCCATCAGGGAGGCTAATGAACCAATCCATCCCTGTGCCTACTAGTGTGCTCATGAACAGCTTGCAACGCACCGCGTTGGAGCCCCCAACCAACATCATCTGCGTATGGAAGGTCGTGAAATGAGCCTCTGGGTCCTCTATACCCGTGAAGGTGGCTTTGAGCCTCACGAACGTGGCTGGTATCACGACGACCATGATCGCTTGCGAGAATGGCATTGGGAAATCCCTGGGTGGCGTGGCAGGTTCTTGCTCTTCCACCTCACGTTCCCATGCCAGATTTCGCAAATCCCTGTGCAATTCTTCATATCTTGCTTGCGACGCAACCATATCAATCTGGATGCGTTCTTGATCTACTCTTGATGCTGCCACCGCTTCTTGGAGCGCCTGCATCATTTCCATGATCTGTTGCAGGGTGAGTTTCTCGCCTCCGTTTGGTGCAACGGATCCCTGCCTTGTGTTTCTCATCTTGATGGATCTTTTCTGTTCTTGCTAATGGGACAATGTTTTAAATCGGGCCCCACGGTGGGCGCCAAATGTTCCTGCCGGTTGACTCGATTGCCTTCGTACATCTACGACGATCACACGCCCAATTTTTTCTTCCTTCGTTCGTGCTTTCCTGTGATCAAAAACTTGAAATTGCAAAGACAAAGGGCGCCCTAGAGGTCGTTTACACTCTGACGCTCAAGTCAGTACTGGGCTAGGAAACACCAAAACATAGCTGTAAAAAGCTCTATGTGTAAACTGTGTGTATTCACGTAAATGTTGCGTACCTTATTAGGTTTGTTACTGCCCTTTATATACTCTAGGGTTTCCGCTATTTCCGCTAACCGCAATTAGGGTTACCGAAGGTGTGCCTTAGCACCACTACACCCACTCTTAGGGCAATCTAGCGCGTAGGGCTCCCTTACTAGAGTGCAACCTCTAATGTGTTGACCACCTGGGTACCAACTTGTGCACCTAATCTCTGGGGCCATGCATCCTGGGAGTGCCCTAGCTGCTCACGTGCCATGCATGCAGCTTACCCCTGTAACGCAACCCTGATAGGTCTTCGCTCTTTCAGGGGCTCTTTACTTGTGTTACGCATGAACGCGTCATCCACAGTACACGCATAGACCCCTCGTGATCTAGGCTTCTCCCTACAAATAACTGGTGTGTGGTATGGGATCCACCTCACGTGGCCCAACTCTGCTGTTTGAGTCACCGATGTTCGGTGTCACATCGCTCTCACTCTGTTGCCGATGACACATCAGCACATGCTGGTGATCGACGCCTGACCACTCTTCGGAACCTTGGCTCACGTGCCTTGCGAGACACTGGCCCACGCCGCTCGTGGGACCCAACTTACGTGGCCCACCATTACTAGCGGTCAACGGGTAGACACTCGGGGGTTATAGACTTGTATACTAGGTTCAGTGAAGGAAAACATCTTTGCCGAACTATGAAGAAAAGGTATTTGATAGTTGAGGCTAAAACCTCCTATAATATCTGTCTGGGAGACCTTCTCTCAATGTCCTTCAAGAAATAGTGTTAACACCCCACCTCGTCATGAAGTTTTTGTCCATGTCCGAGGACATTGTCATGGTGCATGTAGATCAGAAGGTGGCATGAGAGTGCTATGTGGCCAGTCTAAGGGTGAAGTCTACTAATAGGGAGTGGTCCCGAAAGCCTCACAAAGAACGATCGCGAGAGTTTCACAGGGAATGATCTCGAGAGCCTTGTAGGGAACACTCTCGAGACAAAGAACGCATTCGAGAGCTTAAAACACCTAGGAGGGAGGTCTCAAGAGCCTAGGGCCCCAAGAAAAAACACATGGTTGCTCTTGTTGACTTGGACTCCAGAATGAATGATGCTCGGTTAGAGTTGAAGGAGGACCTATGTTCAATCCCTTTAAAAGATCAGGAGCATACCACAAATAAAGAAGTACCATTGTCTCTCGACGATGCTACCCTCATACGACAAACGCTCCTTGAAAATGATGACCTCTTTGGTTGGACTGCATTAGATATGCTTGGGGTACACCCAAATGTAATCACTCATAAAACTTATGTCTACAAGTCAATCAATCGCCTAAAAGAAGAGGAAGCTAGGTGAATAAAAAAGAAGCACTGCAAGGGCCAAGACTGAGAAGCTGCTTGAGGCCAAATTTATATAAGAGGCTCATTATGTCACATTGTTGGCTAATGTTGTGATGGTTCAAAATTCGAGTATAAAGTGGAGGATGTGCACAAATCTGAACAAGACGTGCCCGAAAGATACCTATCCACTACCGAGCTTTGACCGATTAGGGGACGGGGCAACTGAACACCGATTGCTGAGCTTCTTGGATGCGTATTCTGGGTAGAACCAAATCAACATTCATATGAGAGATAAAGAAAAACAATATTCATGAAGGACAATGCCAATTACTATTATGAAGTCATGCCCTTTAGGTTGAAAAATATCAGAGCCACTAACCAACCACTGATAGGCAAAGTCTTTAAAGGAATGCTCAGACAAAGTTTTGAGGTTTATATCGACGATATTATGGTAAAGTCTGACTTGTTTGACCAACACACAAAGGACTTACGCGTAGTGTTTAATGCACTTCAAATAACTGACATGCAACTCAACCTTGAAAAATGTGTGTTTGGGTGGAATGGGGAAACTCATCAGGCATTTAACTGCCCTATATCGATTCGTCCTGAAGTTGGTCGAGTAGATCCGATAATGGTGCACTAGGATGTTAAGTGTGAGAAAATATTTCAACAGTTGAAGGACCTTTTAGATTCATCACCGACAATCCAAAAACGAAACCCCGAGCAACCGATAAGAATTTACTTATCGGTCTTTGAAGACGCTGTCAGCGCTGCACTCGTCCAGGACATCAAAAAAGAGGAGTACCTGATTTACTTCGTGTTCCGGCCGGTTGACCTGGGTCGTCTTTATGCGTGGCTTGTTCTAATGAGCTAGGGCACCTTCGTTTTGCTTCGTCTGTCAGTACCTGAAAAAGAAGAACAAAGGGGCGCCCTCGCGGCCGTTTGCACTCCGACGATCAAGTCAGCTAGCGAGAAACACCAAAGTAACTAGAAACTGTATAACTATCTCAATGACTGAAACTGTGTGATTTAACTGTGTTGCCCTAATTGTCTTGTACTCTCAGCGGATGCGCCGTCAAAGACAACTAGAGGTTACTACTCTGAGTAACTTTATGAAAACTAGGTTAAAACTCATGCAACTGGGGACTGAGAAAACGTACCTCTTTAGGGCTTATTCGTGCCCTATATATAGGTGAAAACTAGGGTTTACCTCTGCGTTGCTTGCTATTATCTAGGGTTCCTGGGAGAAGGTCCTTGCGCCGCTATCTTTAGGATCTTAGCGTATCTGGCCCATGGACTTCCCTTATCCTGGAGTGCAATGTATAACCTCATGGCCCCTTGGGCTCTAACTTGAGTGCTGTATTTATCGCGCCATCATTCTGTTCGAATCCCCTAATTGGACACGTGTCATGCATGCAGCTTTCCCTGGGTACCTTCAACGAGCACGTGGGCATTACCACGTGCCCCTTTGACTTGATCATTTATTCTGTACACAGGGACCCACAGCGTCGCTGCCCAACTTAGGGTTATTCCCTCGTGTGGGCCCCCTCTCTGTGAAATGCTTACGTCATGTAAGTTGATTCTTTAGGCGATGGGCGATGATCCATCTTGGCGATGACACATCTCGGCGATAACCGTTTACGCAGCGGTAGAGCACGCCGCGTTTACACACGACGACCAAGTTGACTTCTTGACTACCTACCTCTCTCTTGTCCACGTCATCATACCCGATGACCTGGTCGGTACACAAGCCCCCAGTCTTGAGCTGATAACTTGTTTTCAGCGAAAAGACTAAAGCTTGCCCCCTACTGCCGTTGCGGCGTTATGATGACATGCCATCTTCCGATCGATTGACGTGATATTTTTGCATCGCCGGCGCAACGTACCCTCAAGGGCTCTGACGATGTGACACTCTCTGAGTGACATAAATGACGTTTTGATCCGTACCTTTACCTCGCTACACGTGGCCCACTCGCGAAACGCTTGCTTTACTGCTGCAATCATGAGGCTCGAATCTTGAAAACCCCGCATCTCAACTCATTGTCTCTGCTTCTTTCGTATCTTTCTTGCACTATTCACCTTCTTTCCAAGAACCTCTTGCCCCACGTTCTTTCTTTGCGACCCTTCTCTTTGTTGCGTTACTGAACCCTTGACCCCAGTTTCTTTCCTGCCAGTACACACTAGGATGTCTGCCAATCCATCTTCCTCCCGAGTAAGTCACAAGGATCTCTATCCCTGGGCTTTGAGTGAACTACTCGACGAGTACTCTTGCTTACTTTCCTCCAGGGCCCTGAGAGAGCACGTGGGGGAAGCATGCTCCTATGACCATCGTGCCTTCGCAAAGAGGCACGATGATGACATCGTCGTGCTCCCTTGTTCCATGGGGGAGCCGGTGCGCGGGGATGAACAATCCAACAACGGGGTCCCCTTTTTCTATTTCTATCAAGTAGTTTTTAAGTGCGTCGGCGTACGCCTTCCCTTTTCCAGGTTCGAGAGGGAGCTGTTAACGGAGATGAACACCGCTCCAGCCCAACTGTACCCTAACAGTTGGGCCTTCGTGAAGGCCTTTGACATTTTGTTTGGCTTCCTTGGATGTGCGCCTTCCGTGGACATTTTTCTTCACTTCTTTGAGGTGAAGAGGCAGAGAAACAATCTTTGGGTAACTCTTAGCAATATCCCTGGTAGGATTCTTTTGACTCCCTTTCAGCAAGCCTTCACAGGGTGGAAAGCAGGTTTTTTAAGGTATGCTGCTCCAGCTTGGTGCCTTCTGCCCTGGACGGCTTTCCTTTGTACTGGACAAAGGACGCAAAAGCTTTGAAATCTAAACCCCTTAAGAAACTGTCTTCAAGGGATCAGGAAGCTTGCAAGATCCTGGCGGGTGTTGGAGGATTTGATGCGGCTGCTTTAATAAGCTTGGAATATAATGCCGAGCTTCTTAAAAAATATATATGTGTGTGAGGCTCTTTCATGACCTTCCCGCTTCTTGTTATGATTCCACTCAGAGATACTTTGTTTCACGTATGTTTCTTATTATACTTTACTCCTTTCTTTCACGTAGGTTCAAAGTTAAACGATCATCAGAGGACTCTTCTGACTCGGGCCTTGCGGTTTGGAGACGGGACCTTTTCGTCGCACTGCTTGAAGCCTGGGACCACCGACGAGTGATGTGCTCTTGCTTTTTGTGTAGATATTTAGGACGTATATAGGTTTACAATTCCATTTTGCAAATGCTACAAACTTTGGTCTGTAACCCTAACATTGGTCCTGCACTGTTACTTATGCTGAAATGCTGTTTAAATTATCTTGCATGCTTATGTTCTTTGTCATGCCGCGCACGTCACTCCGATATCGCCTTTACGCTTGGCGTGAATTTCTTAGATTTGTTGGTTCCCGTTCCTTAAACATCCTGTCCCTGGTTGCCTTGTTTATGGCTCTACTCGATCTTCGCTTTTGTGACAGATGCCTTTCCGTTTGGGCTTTCGTGTTTGAATCTTCAGCATTATCACGCCGAGCTCATTGGGATGATTGGCGACATACTGCTCGTAGCGATGTCAGACTGCCTAGCCCTTCGTTTGCCGACGACCTGTTGGCGGTCATGTACATTTTGCAGACCACCCCTCTCGCACTTCCTGATCACGTCATCGCCCCTGACGACCCGGGGAAGGTGAGTTTAAATTTCGGCGATCTACGTGGCTCGCGCGCTAATGCGCACGCCGGTATCTGATTTGACACTTCACCAACCTTCTCCCATCCAATGACACGTGGATCCATCGACGGTTGTTATTTCGTGTCGTTTGCGCTTCCCATAACCTTCAAAACTCTAACTTCTCGCGCCACCCCTACTGTTACATTATCTTCCTGCTTCTCTTTCAAACCCTTGATACGCTCTGGTGAACGCTTCATCTTCCCAATCATCATTTCCTCGTACGCTCCCTCGACCATAAAAAAAAAAAAGGTAAGCCCTTTATCACTTTGTTGGCACTCATCGCATTTTGATCAACTTGCATCATCTCTTAACTGTCTGATGCATACGCTGTGGGCTGTTTGCTCTCTGTTTCGCTTTTTTTTTTTTTTCTCTGCGCCTTTAGGTTTTCTTTCCCTTCCTACGACCCCCGTTGTTCATGCTGCTTTCCCTTCACATTTTTCGAATTGAATCATTCCTTTTAGTGACCCTCCACTTTCCTTTTCTTACTTTCCTTTCGTCTCTCCTGCAGTTCGCGATGGCTCGTACAGGTGCCAACCCTGCCTCCTCTCGAAACCCTCCTTCAAAATCTCGTAAACAACCTTCATCAGGAAACCCTTCCACGTCTCGTAACCCACCTAGAGACCCTGGCATCCTTCCAAATCGGGCTCAAAGGCCTGCGCCCTCTCCTCCCAACCAATCGCACTCAACTCCCCCGCAAACTAACGCCACTGCCCGCCTCATTCCTGATTACAAGCTGTTGTACTCATGGGCTCCTCCAGCTTTGCTGAATGAAACTTCCTCGATTAACTCTGAGGCTGACATTCTTCGACTGAGGGACAAGACCCACCTCACATTCCATAAGGAGCATGATGACAAGGTTGTCATTCGTCCTTGTCCTCCCGGGGAACCTGTTTGTACTGATAGCGAGGGCAACGATGGTCACCCTTTCTGCTTTGTTTACACAACCGTGTTCAAGAAGGTCAAGCTCAGGTTCCCCTTTACTCGTTTTGAGAGGGAGCTTCTTACTGAGCTTGATATTGCCCCTGCCCAGCTGCATCCCAATGGCTGGGCGTTTGTCAGGGCATACCAAATTGTTTGCGCACATTTAGGCCATCCAGCCTCTGTAGACGTGTTCCTATTTTTGTTTGAGGCCAAAAACCCCGGGGACCGCTTGTGGGTAAGTTTTAACGGGATTGCTGGGAGATCCATCCTCTCCATTTTCCAACAATCTTATAAGGATTGGAAGGGTAAGTTCGTTCGCGTTTGCTGTAATGACCAGAGTCCCACACTCCTCGATGGGTTTCCCTTGTACTGGGTTGACAAGAGGAAAAAGGATTCTCAGGATCACTTTCGAAAGGCTAGGAGTCCAGAGAAGATGGGGGAGCTCGATAGAGACCTGTGCCACTTCTGGAAGGAAGTTGCCTCGACCAATACCACCTTACCTACCTCTTCAATTATCAAGTTCGAATTCTATGAGAGTCAACTAGACTTTTACATAGGTCTGTTCCCCCACTCCACCTGGATTTCTCTTCCTGTGCCAAATCTGTTTTACTTCTTTACTAAGCTTGTTCGCATTACATATCCTGCGCTTACCTTTGCACTGCTAATTATCTGTGTTTGTAATTGTATTGATTTGTGGACATTGATCACTTCGTGCATACACAATGCTGGGGAAGGATCATATGGCTAGGCTGCGTTCTATAGTCAAACGGCACAAACTCGTCGCGGGCTCTCAAACCGTCCCGAATTCTGTGGCGGAAGCTGCTGTTGCCCGAGGCGAGCTTCCTCCCGTGGGCTCATCTTCCCTTACCGCCCCTCCTGCCCCTTCGAGAAAGAAACTGCCGCCAAAGAGGGCCAAGAGGAAAAATCCCATAATGGTGTCGGATGAGGAGGACGACGAGAGCACTGAAGATGGACTTATCCGCAAAAGGAATAGGGCAACCGTCACCGAGCTACCCGCAAACGAGAGTACGGGCCCAGATTATGCGGAAAATCCCCCAGTGTTTCTACACCCTTTGAGAGTGCTGGGGATGCTTTGCCATCAAACACCTCAGCTGCTGGGGGCGTTCTGGAGCAAACTACGGACACTCAACGGTCTCCCCAACCTGTAGTGGAGCCAGACGTGTCGCCGCCGCGTCCTGATGTTCCCCTGATTGTCCATACTTATGAGGGCAGCGACGAGAACCAACCCCCGACCCCTCTTCCAATCCCTGTTCTTCCAGCCCCTATCGAGGAGGTCTTGAAAGCCCACGCCGCTTACCTCAGCGCTATGACCACCGAGTGCGTAGAGAAACGCCTTTACCAGATGATGGGCGAGGCTTTAAGGGACTCCTTGAGCCAGTATGAATCCGAAGCCGGTGTTGCGAAAGACCAAGTTCAACAACTTAAGCGTGATCTTACGATGCGGGGGTTGGAGTTTTCGCGGTTAGAGAATGCTTTGAAGGAGGAGTTGCGGAGCGAACGCAAAAACAGCGTTGAACTGGGCCAAAAACTCAACGCCAAACTTTCAGAGGTCACTGAACTCGAGGGCAGACTCATGCATCAGCAGGAGAAGATAGCGGGCCTTGAGGAGACTCTCAAGGCTAAAGGGGACTACGCCGATGAGCTCGAGGCCAAGTCGATTGAGAGGGAGGATCTGCTGGGTAACATCAGAGCTGACATGGACCAAAAAGCCAAGGAACTGAGCGAGAAGGATAAGGAGCTGAACGAATCTGCTGCAAAACTTGCTCAGGCGCTTGAGGAGAACGAAAAGCTGAAGAAACAAAGTGAAGAACTCGACCTCAATGCCGCGGACGTTCTGACTTTCGGATTTGGCGCAGCCTTGGAGCAGTTCGCTTGTGCTTACCCCGACTTGGACCTCTCTCAGTTCTCAATTTGCCATGAAGTGGTAGACGGCAAAATCGTACCCTCAGACTAGCGTTTTCATTTGTTCTTATCTGACATTTTCTTTAGAAACACTCTGAAAGACTTACATACTCGACCTCTGTCTATGTGCAACGAATCTGTTTGAAATGACCTCTTTCTTCGAACCGTGTTAACTTATGCTCATGATTTATCTTTTACCTGTTGTGCGATCGCCTGATAACTTGGTTGGTTTTTACTCAACCCAATTAACTTAGCGTAAACTGATGCCTAATTTCCTGGAAATCAACTTATCTTGAACAAACAGTTAGTCTATAGCAACAACATTTGACACAAAATTACTTACTGAGCAGTAGGCAGGAGTCATTTTTAGTGTCTGACATCTCGCTTTCCTGATCTGCACGTGTATTTCTAGGTCATCACCTAAAACTTTCGAACTTGCCTCAATTTGCTTAAGCAAAGAGGTCTTGTATCCTGTTCTTGCCTGAACTCATCCAAGGGTGAGGAGGACTTTATCTGGCCTGAACTCGCTCGACGGCGAGAAGGACTTTATCTGGCCTGAACTCGCTCGACGGCGAGAAGGACTTTATCTTGCCTGAACTTGCTCGTTGGCGAGAAGGACTTTATCTTGCCTGAACTCGCTCAACGGCGAGAAGGACTTTCTCTGGTGCCTCAACATTGTCCAGGGGCTACCTTTTCCCTGGATGCACTGAGGGCTTTTAACCTTATCTTGCCTGCACTCACTCGAGGGTGAGGAGGACTTTCTCTGGTGCCTCAACATTGCCCAGGGGCTACCTTTTCCCTGGATGCACTGAGGGCTTTTAACCTTATCTTGCCTGCACTCACTCGAGGGTGAGGAGGACTTTCTCTGGTGCCTCAACATTGCCCAGGGGCTACCTTTTCCCTGGATGCACTGAGGGCTTTTAACCTTATCTTGCCTGCACTCACTCGAGGGTGAGGAGGACTTTCTCTGGTGCCTCAACATTGCCCAGGGGCTACCTTTTCCCTGGATGCACTGAGGGCTTTTAACCTTATCTTCTTGCCTGCACTCACTCGAGGGTGAGGAGGACTTTCTCTAGTGCCTCAACATTGCCCAGGGGCTACCTTTTCCCTGGATGCACTGAGGGCTTTTAACCTTATCTTGCCTGCACTCACTTCGAGGGTGAGGAGGACTTTCTCTGGTACCGGGGCTAGCTATTCATACTTGAGGAGGGGGCGTCCCGAAGGAATCCCTTAACCCCTGCTCAAGGACTAGGTGCCCGGATTTTAACTCATACTGTACATATCTGTCATCTTGCTCTGAACTCTCGCCTATACTCGTTCTTGGCGAGTAGGACTTCTTATTCTGTTCTCGCCTATGCTCGTTCTAGGCGAGTAGGACTTAAAACTTAACTTTCACCTCCGATTGCCAGGTGGCGACAAGAACTTAAAAACTTTATACTTGTGCCTCCGATCGCTAGGTGGCGATGAGGACTTAAAAAACTTAATTTGTGCCTCCAATCGCCGAGTGGCGATGAGGACTTAAAACTTGACTTGTGCCTCCAATCGTCAAGCAGCGATGAGGACTTAAAACTTAACCTTTACCTCCGATCGCCAACTGGCGATGAGGGCTTAAAACTTTATACTTTTGCCTCCGATCGCGAGGTGGCGATGAGCTCTTAAAACTTTGGACTGAATGCATGCGATCTGACTCTGCCCTAAATTACACAAGGACGACAAAGTCTTTTCTTTGAAAACTTAAAATGACAATCATGCAAACTCAATAACTGGGAAGCTTTGATAAATTATTTGAAATGATAAGCATGCAAGCTCAATAACTGGGAAAACTTTGATAAACTCGAACTTTCTTTATTGGGTGGCCTCATTAAAAAACCCTTCTCAGGGAAAAAGAGCGCCACCTTGAAAAACTGTTTTCACTTGACTGTTCGAATTAACTGCTACTTACAATGTTTCAACTGTAATAAAACTTGAGGTGAGTAGCGTTCCAAGTGCGAGGAATCGCCCCTCCCTCCAGTGTTTCCAAACGATAGGCGCCATTCCCGAGTGCTTCGGTTATTCTAAACGGTCCCGTCCATTTGGGTGACAGTTTATTCTGCATCTCGTACAGGTGGGCCTTCCTCATTACCAGGTCACCATCTCTGAACTGTCTTGGCCTTGCCCTAGAATTGTACGAGCGCTCGACTCTTCTTTTTATCGCCTCGGCCTTTACCCTTGCCTCCTCCCTGACCTCATCCAACAAGTCTAAGTTCATCCTCCTTTCTGCATTAGAGTCTTCTGCCACGAAGTTTTGGAATCTCGGCGAGCTTTCTTGGATTTCAATTGGGATCATTGCATCGCACCCGTACACCAAGCTGAACGGGGTTTCGTGGGTTCCTGACTGTTCAGTGGTGTGGTATGCCCATATTATACGGGGAATTTCCTCGGCCCAAGACCCTTTGGCCTTCTCCAATCTTCTCTTCAAACCTCTTAGTAAAACCCGATTAGCCGACTCTACCTGCCCATTCGTTTGCGGGTGTTCCACAGAAGCGAACACCTGTTGAGTTCCAACGTCCTCGCATAGCTTCTTCAGCAGGTGACTTGCGAACTGAGTCCCGTTATCCGACACCAAACGCTTGGGCACACCGAAGCGACACACAATATTCTTCCATACGAAGTTCTGTATCTTGTGCGTTGTGATCTGGGCTACTGGTTCTGCTTCAATCCACTTCGTGAAGTATTCGACTGCCACAACCAAATACTTCATCTGCCTAATCGCCAATGGGAAGGGTCCCAGGATATCGATTCCCCATGTGTGGAAAGGCCAGGGACTGTAGATTGATTTCAACTCTTCCGGAGGCGCCTTGTGCCAATCGGCGTGCTCCTGGCACTGCTTGCAACGTTGGGCATATCGCTTGCAGTCTTCCCTCATTGTCGGCCAATAATAACCCGCACGAATGGTTCTTGTTGCCAAGGCTCGACCTCCGATGTGACTCCCGCAAATCCCTTCATGAAGCTCGACCATAATTCTCGTGCACCTCTCTCCATGCACACATACTAACAGGGGGTGTGTGAACCCAAACCTGTACAACTCACCATCAATGAGGGTGAACTTGCTGGAGTTCCTCTTTACCTTCCTAGCTTCCGTCGAGTCCATTGGGAGTAAGCCATCTGTGATGTATCGCTGGTATGGCGTAATCCATGTGTCCGGCTCGTGGACGGCGCAAACTTGCGTCATTTTTATCTCCCCTACTGGATGTGCTCTAACCCTTGGCGTTCTCAAGGTCTCCTGAGATAGGGACTTATGACTTCTTGCCATCCCTTCCTTTGACTTGCAGATTTGGAGAACTTGGTGGTCTGCCACGAACGCTCGAGGTGTCTTCAGGGTCTCTTGTATGACGGTCCTCTGCCTGCCCCCCTTGCCCGAACTGGCGAGCTTTGCTAGTAAGTCGGCCCGGGCGTTCTGCTCCCTTGGCACATGCACTACTTCGAACGAAACAAAACACTTCCTCAACTCCTGCACATACTCCAGATAAGCTGCCATCTGCGGATCTTTAGCCTGGAACTCGCCGATTACTTGGCCTGTGATTAGCAATGAATCGCTTTTGGCCAAAAGCACCCTTGCTCCCATCTCCTTTGCCAACAAAACGCCAGCGATCAAAGCCTCGTATTCCGCCTGGTTGTTGCTGGCTTTAAAGGCGAATTTTAGGGACTGTTCTATCAGCACGTCGTTGGGTCCTTCAAGAATTACCCCGGCCCCACTGCCCAACTGGTTGGAGGATCCGTCCACTGAGAGCACCCAACGAAAACCATCTCCGGCGCTTTGCACTGTTTCAGAAGATAATTCGACCACGAAGTCAGCGAAGATTTGTCCCTTGATCGGTCCCCGGGGCTCATACTTGATATCGAACTCCGACAACTCTACCGCCCATTTTACCATTCTTCCAGCCACATCTGGTTTCTTTAGGACCTTCTGGATAGGTAAGTCCGTCATTACCAACACTGTAAAACTCTGGAAGTAGTGGCGCAACCTCCTCGCGGAAAACACTACTGCCAATGCCGCTTTCTCCAAGGCCTGATATCTCACTTCTGGGCCCCGCAATACCTTGCTGACAAAATAAACGGGCTTCTGAACTTGATCCTGATCCTGGACGAGCACCGCACTCAGCGCCTTCTCAGTTACGGCGAAGTATAGTCTGAGGGGCGCTCCTACTTGGGGTTTGCACAGGACCGGCGGGCTTGCCAAGTACCCTTTGAGTTTTACGAAAGCCTCTTCGCACTCCTTCGTCCAGACAAATCTATTGTTCCTTTTCAAGCATTGGAAATAGGGGTGACCCTTTTCTCCACTGGCAGACACAAATCGCGACAGGGCGGCCATCCGGCCCATGAGCTGCTGCACCTCCTTCACCGTAGCAGGGCTCCTCATTGCCAGAATGGCCGCACACTTGTCAGGGTTTGCTTCGATCCCTCTTTCGGTCAAGAGGAAACCCAAGAACTTTCCCGCTTCTACGCCGAAAATGCACTTCTCGGGGTTCAGCTTTAGCTTGTATTTGGCTATCGTAACGAATAGCTCCTCCAAGTCAGCTATATGCTGGTTCTTCTCTAGGGATGTTACGACCATATCGTCGACGTAAGCTTGCACGTTTCTCCCAAGCATAGGTGCAAGCACTTTGTCCATCAATCTTTGATACGTGGCTCCCGCGTTCTTAAGCCCAAAAGGCATTACTTTCTAGCAATAACACGACTTCTCCGTCATGAAGGCAGTTTTTTCCTCATCCATGGGGTGCATCTTAATTTGGTTGTACCCCGAGAACGCGTCCAAGAAACTCAACAATTTACATCCTGCTGCGCTGTCCACTAGGGCGTCAATACTTGGCAAAGGATAGGAATCCTTTGGACAGGCTTTATTTAGATCTGTGAAGTCCACACACATTCGCCATTTCCCATTGCTCTTCTTTACCAACACGACATTGGCTAGCCATTCCGGGTACTGTATCTCCTTGATGTGGCTTGCCTCGAGGAGTTTTTGCGTTTCATCCCTGATCGCCTGTCTCCTTTCCTCATTGAACTTTCTTCTTCTTTGTCGGACTGGTCTGACCTGGGGGTCCATTGCTAAGCGATGACATAAAAAATCGGGGTCGATTCCTGGCATATCCGAGGCAGACCATGCGAACGCGTCTAGATGCTTGCCTATCACCTTGGCGATTTGCTCCTGTGTCCCGTCGTCTAAATTTTTCCCCAACTTGAAAATTTTACCACCGATCTCCTTCTCGAGCCAATCTCCAACTGGGTGTGGCCTCCTCTCGCTAGCGAGCAAGGCTCTCACAATGCTTGACTCCCTGGCGGCCTCTGGGCTGCTCTCCTCTTCTTCTACTCCAGCGCTATTCTCAGGCTCCGACTCGACATCTCCCATGGTTATGTCGCCGTCTATGGCTACCTCCAACGTCATGTCCATACCCGCATCGCCTTCGGTGGTTCCTTCTGTCGCCGCATCCATGGTCCGTCGGCCTTCCTGCGTATCCTTCGCACCGGGAGGTGGTGTCGTGGTCACATGGCATACTGATCGCCTGTTCTTGAGGCTATTTTCATAACATCTCTTTGCCTCCTCTTGGTCAGATCGGATGGTGACGATTACCCCTTCCATTGAAGGTAACTTGACCTTCATGTGCCTCGTGGAGGGTACAGCCCCTATCCTATTGAGTGTTGGCCTTCCCAGTAAGATATTATACGCTGAAGGGGCGTTCACGACAAGGTATTTGACTTTCTCCGTGCGCGAGGCGGTCCCATCTGTGAATGTCGTTCTCAACTCGATGTATCCCCTGACTTCGACTTGATCGCCTGCAAAACCGTATAAGCAGCCCCCATATGGCCTCAACTGATCCGTGGATAGTTGTAGCCTTTCGAAGGTTGGCCAGAACATCACGTCTGCCGAGCTCCCTTGATCGACCAAGACCCGATGAACTGTTCTTCCTGCCGTGACGAGCGAGATCACAATGGGATCGTTGTCATGCGGCACCACATCCCTGAGGTCTCCCTTAGTGAACGTGATGTCCACATCGGGTGAGTGGTCCTCGAAAACTTCTACTGACATTACGGACCTTGCATATTTCTTACGCTGCGACACCGTACATCCGCCACCCGAGAACCCACCAGCTATGGTGTGGATTTCACCGAGGACGGGTGCCTCGTGCTGTTGCCCCTCACTGCCTCCTGCTTGCGAGCCTGGTGGTCGTCCCGCCTGTTTCTCCATCAAGTAATCCTTCAGGAAACCGCTCTTAACGAGCTCATCCAACTGATAGCCAAGTCCCAGACAATTGTTGATATGGTGGCCGAATGCTTCGTGGAATTCGCACCACGACTCCTTGCGAGGCCCTAGTACCTTGTCAGCTTTGATCGGTGGCCTCAACCTGTCGGCTATGCTGGGTATCGCAATCAGATCTTTGAGTTCCATCACGAAACTGTGTCTTGGCGGTTTGCGTACTTCTCTCCCTTCCTCTACTCGACTCTTAAATTGAGCCCTTCGTGGCTCTTAGGCGCGTTTCCTGTCAAAGTGTTTCCTCTCTGTGACAGTCCTCTCTGTGACGGCTTGGTGAACCCGAATGGGTTGTGTGCGTATCTGTGCCTTGGGGCGCGCCGGCATAGTGGTTGTAGATTTTTCGTACGTTTCACCTTCTGAGGCAATATGTTCCACCGCCTGTCGCCTTATTTCAGCGAAAGTTTTGGGGCAACTGCGGTTAAGCGTCTTGCTGAAAGATCCGGGGCGCACTCCCTTCTTGAACGCGTACACAATCATGGGTTCCTCCTTGGTACCTACTTTCACCACCTGCGCCCCGAAGCGGCTTATGTATTCCTTTAGGGTTTCACCTTGGAACTGCTTGACGTCAAAGAGGTCGTACGAGATTGGGGCGGGAGTTCTGTTGGCTAGGTACTGTTCTCTAAATAGTTTCGAAAGTTGGGCGAAGGACGTGACGTGGCCCTCTGGGAGGCTGATGAACCAGTCCATGGCCATCCCTGTCAGGGTGCTCATGAAAAGCTTGCATCTAGCAGCATCCGATCCACCTACTAGTAACATCTGCGTGTGGAACGCCGTGAGGTGCGCTTCGGGGTCCTCCGTTCCTGTGAACGTTGCTTTGGGTCCCGTGAACGTGTTGGGAATTGCTGTCTCCAAGATTGCTTGTGAAAACGGTGTTGTGAATTCCCTGGGTGGGGATGTAGCCTCCGGTTCGTCTCTGCCCCGCCATCTATGACGTAACTCCTCGTTGGTGCGGTGGAGTTCCTCGCTTCTTACTTGAGAAGCTGCGAGGTCCGCCTGCATGCGTTCCTGTTCTACTTTCGAGGCGGCCATTGCGTCTTGTAGCCCGTGCACCATCCCCATGAGCTGCTGTAGGGTCATCTCTTCACTCCTAGCGCGTGCTGGTCGGGTGGCCATGGCTCTCCGGGGTCCCTCTTAACTTATCTGAGTGTTGAAAATCCTGAACTGAAATCTTGTGTGGTGGAACCGATGTTTATATCGGCCCCACGGTGGGCGCCAGATGTTCCGGCCGGTTGACCTGGGTCGTCTTTATGCGTGGCTTGTTCTAATGAGCTAGGGCACCTTCGTTTTGCTTCGTCTGTCAGTACCTGAAAAAGAAGAACAAAGGGGCGCCCTCGCGGCCGTTTGCACTCCGACGATCAAGTCAGCTAGCGAGAAACACCAAAGTAACTAGAAACTGTATAACTATCTCAATGATTGAAACTGTGTGATTTAACTGTGTTGCCCTAATTGTCTTGTACTCTCAGCGGATGCGCCGTCAAAGACAACTAGAGGTTACTACTCTGAGTAACTTTATGAAAACTAGGTTAAAACTCATGCAACTGGGGACTGAGAAAACGTACCTCTTTAGGGCTTATTCGTGCCCTATATACAGGTGAAAACTAGGGTTTACCTCTGCGTTGCTTGCTATTATCTAGGGTTCCTGGGAGAAGGTCCTTGCGCCGCTATCTTTAGGATCTTAGCGTATCTGGCCCATGGACTTCCCTTATCTTGGAGTGCAATGTATAACCTCATGGCCCCTTGGGCTCTAACTTGAGTGTTGTATTTATCGCGCCATCATTCTGTTCGAATCCCCTAATTGGACACGTGTCATGCATGCAGCTTTCCCTGGGTACCTTCAACGAGCACGTGGGCATTACCACGTGCCCCTTTGACTTGATCATTTATTCTGTACACAGGGACCCACAGCGTCGCTGCCCAACTTAGGGTTATTCCCTCGTGTGGGCCCCCTCTCTGTGAAATGCTTACGTCATGTAAGTTGATTCTTTAGGCGATGGGCGATGATCCATCTTGGCGATGACACATCTCGGCGATAACCGTTTACTCAGCGGTAGAGCACGCCGCGTTTACACACGACGACCAAGTTGACTTCTTGACTACCTACCTCTCTCTTGTCCACGTCATCATACCCGATGACCTGGTCGGTACACTTCGTTATCTAAAGGTTGCATGATGTTGAATCTCGATATCAAACAATAGAGAAAGTGACATTTGCACTAGTCTTAACCGTTTGAAAGATGCATACGTATTTCCAAAATCACAACGTAATAGTACGGATTAGCTACTAGATCGTGAAAATCCTCGCTAAACTAGAGCTTGTAGGGAGGATAATTGGATGGTCAATCGAGCTGTCAGAGTTTAAAATCTGGTATGAGCCAAGAGAAGCAATCAAGTCATAGTGCCTGATGGATTTCTGTGCAGAACTGAATTAGAAGCTTGATCAACAACCATGTTGGACGATCTATGCCGACGAGTCCTCTAATAAAATCTTGTGTGTTAGAATATATGGTCAATAAATAAGTAGGGGGTGAATTGTTTTCAAAAGATTTTTGCAATTTTCTCATTTGTTTAAGTGAAATTGAAAATTTCATAAAAACCAATTAACTGAAATCATTGTTCAATCCATTGTAAAAAGAGAAACAAACATAAAAGTAAAATATATACCAGTTGTTATGTTTAGGTATGATTACCTTTTTCGTCCCTTCATTTGGGGTCAATATTCAATTTAATATAATGGTTTAAAAAAGTCAATTTGCTCCCAAAACTTTTTAGAAAGGTTCAATTCGGTCCCTTCCGTTAACTTCCACCAACGACATTAACTGTTGATGACGGGGTGCACACAATTGTATTGGTCTGCACACGGGGCGCATCATAGGCTAAGGCTACATAGTCTTGGGTCTCCACATTTTTCGTACCTTTTGTTCTCTTCCCGATGCTTTGAAAGCTTACATTGGTACTCCTCCTTTCCTAGTTTTGACAAGAAAAACTTATATCATTTGTTCTAATCCTTTTTCCTTTTTATGAATGGTAACCACATTGGTGGTCATGGGGTTGATAAATATTTGTAAATGTATCTTTGGAATGTCTAGAAGGTTTGCTTTTAAAAGAAGAGAGAATATTTCTACCAAATCCACCTCTTGAGCAATCATTTGACCAACTTGAAGATGAACCTTTTGAAGAACTCTATTGCTGGTACTGCATATGGTGTGTGCTCTAGTGAGGATGAACTTGCTGCAGAAAAGCAGAGGGCTTATGATATTAGGGACTAAGATGTAAGTTTTTTACAAATGAGTGTCCCATTGTATGGAACACCTGGCACTGGGAAGATCACACTTGCCAAGGCTATTGCTAAGGAGTTTGGAGTAGTTTTTATCAATGGTTGAATGTCAAACTTGATGAGCAAGTGGTTTGGAGATGCTCAAACTTGTGTCTACCATATTTAGCCTAGCTCATAAACTCTACCTGCCATCATATTCATTAATGAAGTTGATAGCTTTTTGGAACTTGATGAAACAATACTTTGACGTCTTCCTCAAGCATTTGAAATTGATATTCCAGATCAAAGGAAAAGGGCTGAGATATTGAATGTTATCTTGAATGGTGTTCCCGCCGGTTGACCTAAGGTGTCTTGTGCATCTACGACAGTTGTGCATCCAAGAATCCCTCCTCTTCGACGGCGCTTTCCTCCTTGTGGATCACCTGAAAACAAAGAGACAATGGGCGCCCTCGCGACCGTTTGCACTCTGACGCTCAAGTCAAACACTGGGCAAAGAAACACCAAAAACTCCAAATTCTGAGAGCTCTGTGTGTGTTACTGTCCTTAGGAATGCGTACCTTGTTATGCTAGTTGTTTCCCTTTATATACCTTTCAGTGTCTCTGCTCCTCTTGCTAATTGTGACTTAAGCATACTGTAGGGGCGTCTTAGCGACACTATGACCCAGTCTTAAGGCCATCTAGTGTGTAAGACTACCCTGCCGAAGCGCAACTGGCGCAGGATAACCACTTGGATGCCAACTCATGCACCCAATCTCTGGGTCATCCGCCCTGGGAGTTCCCGGTCTTATTCACGTGCCATGCATGCAAATCACCCGTGGGACGTGACCCTTATGAGTCATCTCTTTCCCAATGGCTCTTTGATGGTGGTGTGTACTACCGCGTTCCCTACACCCCATGCACGAACCCCTCGTGATCTAGGCTTCCCCTTACTGATAACTGGAGTCTGGCCTGAAAACCGCCTTTTTCGGTCCATCTTTACTGTTGGGTTGTCGAGGCTCGAGGACTCCACGCCCTGCCTCGATGCCGCCCCCTCCTCGGCTCTCCTTATTCGTGATCCTAGCGAGACTCTGCCCTGTCCTGCCAACCTCCTAGTGGACCCAGCCTTCGGGGCCCCACCATGACCTTGGTCAACTCCCGAGTTCGAGGACTGGTCGGTACACAAGCCCCCCAGTCTCGAGCTGTCAACTTGTTCAGCAAAGAGACTATGGCCTCGCCCTGCCGACCTACGTGGCTTCACGTGACAGGACGTGTACAGTGCACCGAAGTGATGCTAAAAAAGGAGAAGAAAAAATAAGAAAAGGCAAAGTTCAGAGAAAGAAATGGTGTGCTTCAGGAAGAGAAGCAGATAAGCATGAAAACGAAGAACAATAATCATAAAATGCAGAAAACCTAAACAGTCTGCAGATTAAAAACATCGGAATGATAAAGCAAAGGCAGTTATGAAGTAAAAGGCATATCTTAGAGTGATTGCGCTTCGAGGAGTTGAAGTGATTGAGAGAGGAAGATAGAGCGTTCTGAGAAATGAAAGGTTTTGAAAAAATGCCAAAGAAAAGTAATGGAACAGTGAAAGGAGCGTAAGGTTTGAGGGGTTTAAGGTATCAGAGAAGCGCAAGCGAACACAAGCCTCGACTGTTGATCTTGCCACACGTACGCTGGTGAAAAATTATGGTGAAATATCACGTCAGCGCACTGTGCGCGCCCTATCACTCGTTCTCCATGTAGGTCGCCGTGGGCGATCACTTAGCCTCTTCACTAAAACAAGTTACAGCTCGAGCCTAGGGGTCTTGTGTACTGGCCAGACCTCAGACATCGTAATCATATGTAGACATAGGACCTCGGTGGTCTGGTGCCGTTAGTGGACCACGTAAGTGGGCCCCAGGAATAATAATGAACTATCATCCAGATATAAGAAAGACCTAAATCACGGGAGGGTTCATGCATGAGGTGTGTATAGTACGTTCAGGTATATCACGAGTAACTGTTCTCTAGAGGCGCTAAGGCCCATAAGGGTTAGGGTTTCCATGGAAAGATTGCATTCATTGCACGTGAATAATTAGGGAACCTATAGAACAGATGGCCCCGCAGCGCTGGTACATGAGTTGGTACCCTAGCGGCTGTAAGATTGTGCACTCCAGAAGAGAGAAGTCTTGTGCGGCGGCTGTGCTAAGCTTGTGTAACACGCAACAGGACGCCTTACTAGTTACCCTAATTCCACTTAAGGAAAGAGCCTCATGGGATAGGGAAGTTGACCTAGATACAGCCTCTATAAAAGGTGGTAAGAACCCTATAAAGGTACGTCGTTTCTAAGACTGAAACTATTTTGCATACTTATTGTTTCTTAGCCCAGTACTGACTTGATCGTCAGAGTGCAATCAACAGGTAGGGTCCCCTTTGTTTCAACGGAGCCACTCTCAATCACCCAAGGGGAGAGAAGAAACCACCAAGAAATATGATGAGCCACCATCTGCCTTTGAAGTCAACGGTGGCTGAGTCAACTGGTGAGAACACTCACCAAAGATACATGGATGACTCTTTATATACGCTACATGGCGGACAAAATGCTTATATCAAATCTAGCACAAGCAAAAGTTGTTCAGAAGAATGTCAGACGATATACATTATTTGATAGTCATCCCTTTCGGCATGACTATGCTCATCCTCAACTCACTAGTGTAAGCGGAGACCAAATAGAACCAATATTAACAAAACTCCATGAAGAAATATGTGGCAACAATATTGGCAAACGAGCTCTCTCTTTCAATATAGTACGGGCTAGGTATCATTGGCCCACAATAAAAGAAAACAACATCACATATGCCAAAAGATGTGAACGCTGCCAAAAACATGTTGATAGGCATTGTTCATGCCGGTTGACTCGATTATCTTCGCGCGTCTACGACGATCACATGCCCAATTACCTCTGCCTTCGTTCGTGCCTTTCTTCGATCAAACACCTGAAAATGCAAAGACAAAGGGCGCCCTAGAGGCCATTTTCACTCCGACGCTCAAGTCAGTATAGGGCTAGGAAACACCAAGGGTAAGCTGTAAAAAGTTCTCTGTGTATCTGTGTGTAAAAGTTGCGTAAGAATTCGCGTGTGAATAACGTTCCTCATTAGGTTTAATACTACTCTTATATACTCTAGGGTTTCCACTGTTTCCGCTAACCGCAATTAGGGTTACTGAGGGTGTGCCTTAGCGCCGCTATCTCCCACTCTTACGACAATCTAACGCGTAAGGCTCCCTTACTGGAGTGCAACCTCTGACAGGATGACCACCGGGGTACCAACTTGTGCACCTAATCTCTGGGGCCATCCCTCCTGGGAGTTCCCTAGCTGTTCACGTGCCATGCATGCAGCTCACCCCTGGAACGTGACCCTCACGGGTTGTATCTCTTCCAGTGGCTCTTTACTGGTGTTACGCCTGAACGCGTCATCCACCCCACACGCATGGACCCCTCGTGATCTAGGCTTCTCCCTAAATGGTAACTGGTGTGTGGTCTGGGATCCACCTCTTGTGGCCCAACTCTACTGTCTAACTCACCGATGTTCGATATCACATTGCCCTCACTATGCTGTCGATGACACATCAGCACATCCTGGTGATCGGTGTCTGACCACTCTTTGGCACCTTGGCTCACGTGCCTTGTGAGACACTGGCCCTTGCTGCTCGTGGGACCCATCTTACGTGGCCCCATCATTACTAGTGGTCAACGACACCCGGGGACGTCGGTACACAAGCACCCCAGTCTTGAGTTGTAACTTGTTCAGCGAAGAGACTTAGTCCTCGCCTCTGGCTACCTACATGGCTTTGTGTGACGGGACGTGAACAGTGCACCGAAGTAACGCTTCTCTGTGCCTGTTTTAATCTGCGCATACGTGTCTTTATCAATGGCCAGGACTTGACGTTGCTTGCGCTTCTTAGTTTACGTTAACTCTTTCAAAAACGCGCGCTTCGCCACTATTCCATCACTTTCTCTGAAAATCTTGTGATCATTTCACTGATGAAAAACTGTCTGGGACTGTTTAAATTCTTGCATTTAGGTTTTCCGCACTTTACGTTTCCTCTGTTTGCGGTGCGTCCCTGTTTTAGGTTTCCTGGGTTTTTCCTTCGTCTTCCACTGAACCTTCGTTTCTGATGTGATTCCAATAGCAAAGAGGAGAATGATTCTTGACATTCTTAGGAATCATCTTGAGTTGGTTATGAGATAGACACTTTATCATAGAATTGGATCAAGGTTCTATGAACAAGAACTCACCAAAACTAGTGCCAAAACACAAACTCATATGGAAGTTCCAATTATTGTCAAATTGAACCGATTAAAATGAAAGGAAAAGCAATTGCACCGAATAGAATTGACATAGAACTGAAATGAACCGATTAAAATGAACTAAAAGGCAAGAATACTGAAAAGAAGTGCTGGAAATGTAAAAGCACCGAACCAAAATTCAAAATAGAAGAAGAACAGCTACTGAAAAATGAAAGTGCCGAACCAAAACACAATAACACAAGCTTAAGACATGAATATCAAAAGAGAAGGAAGGAAGGAGAAGAGAAAGCTCATGAAGATGGATGTATGGTTGGATGATCACGCCACTAGGAGGATGGAGACTCCAAGATAAGTGTGCAAGCCGCCACTTGAGGTAACCATGGAACCATCAAGATAAGACTAGTGAAGAAGGCACAAAGCTCTCCAATGCTCTCTCAAAAATTGAGTATAGTTTCTCTAATTAAAATTCAAATCTGAAATGTACAAGGGCAGCACCTTAATTTATAGCCTAGAGGTGCTGAAAAATAGGTGAGAAAATTCAAATAAACTCATTTGAAATTCCCACCAAAAACAAGTCACATGGGAGGTGTGACCTTTTTCTACTATGACACCTCCTAAAAACTACACCTACACCACTCTCCTAAGTCACATGGACAATGTGACTTTATTTTACATTTTTCACACTCCTTTATTTAATAACCACACCTCCTAAAACTATACAAGAGTATTTCAAAGCTTGGCCTTGCCCCTCATGGGATGGACTTGGGCTCTTTGGGCTTTGGCCTTCTTGGGCTTGGGCTTTGGGCTTTGGCCTCATCTTTATTTTATGTCTTCTTTTAATTTTGAGAAGACTAGAAGGAAGAACTTCAAATGTGAGGGTGGATGTCCTCTTCCTCCATTAATAAAAGCTTCCTTTATTTGATTCTCATCAGTTTCTTTCTTCTTTTTTCCTCTCCTTCTTTGACTTCCTTTGAGATGGCTATAACCAAAACAACCTCTACCCTTGGGCCTCTAAGGACCTCCTTGTTGAGATCTCTAAGCTTACCTCTGGTGAGGATGTGGCCAAGCACCGGGAAGATGAAGCCGCTCATATAACTCGTGTGTTTGGGGGGGGGAATGTGACGCTTACGTCTCTGTTCGCCCCTGCGTGGAGGGCGAGCCTATGTGCGTCGATGGTCGTGTCAACTATGGGGAACCCTTCTTCTTCTTCCTCTATGCCACCATCTTCAAGCGGATTAAACTTCGTCTGCCTCTTACAGGGTTCGAGGGGGCGCTCTTAACAGAAATAAACGTGGCCTTTGATCAACTGCACCCGAACAAATGGGCGTTTGTAAGAGCGTTCGCAATCTTGTGCAATCACCTGGGGTTCACCCCTTCTGTGGACGTCTTCCTCTACTTTTTTTAGGCTAAGAGTCTAGGGATGAAGCTTTGGGTAAGCTTCAATGGTATGATGGGGAGAACTCTCCTTACCCTCTTCCAGCAACCCTACAAGGGCTTCAATGGGAATTTTTTCAGGGTGTGTTGCACTGCTCATAACCCCACCCTACTAGATGGGTTTCCCCTTTACTGGGTGGGGAAACTGAAGTTCAAGAGACCAAGGGGTCTTGAGGATCTAACTCCCCCCGATCGGGAACTCTGTCAGCTTCTCTCGAGCTTGGGAGTGGTGTTCAAAACCGCTCAGCTAATCAAGCACGAGTTCAACCCCAAAGACCTTAAGGGCTACATTGGTATCGATTTCTGTCCTTTCTTGGTCTTTACTTCCCTTTACTTGCATTCTTGTTTCTCTTGTACTGCGTAAAAACTCATGCTCATTATCTTGGTGTAGGTATTGTGCTCACCGAGAAGAAGAAACTCAGGCTAGCCGAGGCTTTTGCTCGTCGTTAGGGCACCCATACCGATGCTTATAGTTGTTCCCACCGATGCCAGCCCCTTGGCTGTTGCTCCCCCTGCCCAAGATTCCCCCAACCCACCTGCTGTTGTGGTGGTTGTCGATTCTGACGACGAGGTCACTGGAGAGGGTATAACCTTCAAAAGAAGAAGGGTGGTCGCAACGGCGACTTCGCACTCCTCCACCGAAGCCCCTCCTTCAACTTACCGGGAGCATCCTCCTAGTGCTTCCTCTCCCCACGAACCACTTGCCATTGAAGGTGGCGGGGAGAGCACCCTTGACGGTGTTCCAGTGCCACCTGCTCCCAAGCTGTCTTCCGCCCTCTAACATGCCCTCAAGAGGTTTCAAGAGAGGAGAGTCGCGAATGTCTTGGGTGAGGGTCCTCTGGAAGAGCGCATGGGGCTAAGCCTTATGGACTTCCTCGCCGACTCCTTCGCCTTCGCGAGCCAGGCGGGGTTGAGGGCCCAAGAGGATCTAGCGGCCAAGGTGCGGGAAATAGAGGCCAAGGCAAAGGAAGAACTTGCTCGCCAAATCCAAGCCTATGCCCATTGTGAGACTGCGCTGACCCAGGAGCTGAGCTGCCTTCGTCAAGCGAAGAAGGACCTCAAGAAGCGAATTTTTGACAAGGGTCAAGAGTACACCCAGTTGAAGTCAAAGGTTCTGCCTCTGCGCACCAGGGTGGTGGAGCTCGAGGAAGAGGCCGAAGCAACCAAAACCAAAATGGCCTGGAGGAAAGGGTCGTCTCCCGAGAAGTCCAACTGGGCAGAGTGGAAGGCGACCTTGCTGAGAAAACGGAGCACTTCCAGAAGGCTGAGGCAGAGCTCCTTGAAGGTCGCAGATGCCTACAGAGGAGGGTTTGAGGATGCCCTAGCTCAGATTGCCTGCGTGCACCCTGAGTGGGACCTTACTCCCTTCTCCGCGCTGAAGCAGGTTGTTGATGGGTAGCTTGTGCCCATTGCCCCTCCCTCTTAGGCTCATAAGGAATTCATCGCCTAATTTGTATCACTGATGAACAATTATATTTATAAATGACGTCTTTGATTTCCACTACCTGAGCTCTTAATTGCTTTGAACCTTTAACTGCTTCACCTGTTAACTACTTTAACAGTTCTCTTGATCTCAACTTGTAGAAAGTTGTTCTTCCGTTTGAACGCTACGCAGTACTTGCTTTAACTTGCGATCTTCGTCTTTGACTATTAACTTTTGCACCTCGCACTGACGCTTCTAACAACGGCTTTGACAAACACTTGAACCTCGCCCTTGCTTAAAATCAAGGGAGGACTTAACTGTAAACTGTGTTGTTCAACCTTGGCGTTCTCACTTGAGGGGGACGTGTTCTCTGCGAACCTACCTTTCTCGCTCCCGAGACTTCTAACCCAAGGGAAAGCTTGTGACTGACCTCATGAAAGAGGATTTCTCTGATGCACCATTTCTCTCAACCTTAGCGTTCTCACTCGAGGGGGAGGCATTCTCTGCGAACCTGCCTTTCCGCGCTCGAGACCTCTAACACAAGGGAACGGCCCGTATCTGACCTCATCTTCACTTAAGGGCGAAATAGGATTTAACTGGTGAATCACACTTGTCCGTTCTTGGTGTTCTCACTCAAGGGGGAGGTATTCTCTGCGAACCTACCTTTCCCACTCTTGAGACTTCTAACCCAAACGAAGGATTCACAACTGACCTCCACTCAAAGGCGAAGAGGATTTCACTGGTGAACCACTTCGTTCGACCTTAGCGCTCTAAGTCGAGGGGGGAGGCATTCTCTGCGAACTTACCTTTCCCACACCCGAGACCTCTAACGCAAGGGAACGAGTGCATAGTTGACCTCCTCTTCGCTCAAAGGCGAGGAGGATTTCACTGGTGAACCACTTCGTTTGACCTTAGCGCTCTCACTCGAGGGGGGAGGTGTTCTCTGCGAACTCACCTTTCCCACACCCGAGACCTCTAGCGCAAGGGAAACAGTTCATATCTGCATTGTACAAAAATTCGAGAATATACTTCAATCGAAATTTATTGGGTGACTTCATTAAAATACCCTTATAAGGGAAAAAAGAGTGTCCCCTAAGAACTATGTACAATGCTACTGTTCAACTGAAATAAAACTTGAGGTTGGTCGCATTCAATGTACGAGGAATCGCGCCTCCCTCCAGCGTCTCAAGCCTGTATCCCCCATTCCCAAGGGCCTTTGTTACTCTGAAAGGACCAGTCCACTTGGTGGACAACTTGGTCTCTAGCTGATATGGGTGGGCCTTCCGCATCACCAGGTCAGAACCTGGAATTGGCAAGGCTTCAGCTTCGAGTTGTGCTTATACTCCACCCTTGTCTTTAATGCTTCAACTTTAATTTTTGCTTCCTCCCTGACTTCATCTAGTAGGTCTAGGTTCACCCTTCTCTCTTCTTTGGACTCTTTCGCCACGAAGTTCTGGAAGCGTGGCGAGCTCTCCTGGATCTCCACTAGAATCATCGCGTCTGACCATACACCAAGCTAAAGGGTGTCTCTCTGGTGGTGGACTGGGGAGTGTTGTGGTAAGCCCACACTATTCTAGAAACCTCCTCTGCCCAGGTTCCTTTGGCCTTCTCAAGCCTTCTCTTTAGATCTCTGAGCAGGACTCTGTTGGCAGACTCGACCTGCCCATTCGTCTGGGGTGCTCGACTGATGTGAACATCTGCTTTATTCCAACTTCTGAGCATAGCTTACCCAGTTGTTGGCTTGCAAACTGTGTGCCATTATCAGACACCAAGGGCTTCGGTACCCCGAAGCGGCACACTATGTTCTTCCATACGAAGTGCATGATCTTGTGAGTCATGATCTGGGCCACGAGCTCAGCCTGGATCCATTTTGTGAAGTACTCTATGGCAACCACGAAGTACTTCATTTGCCTTATCACCAAAGGAAAGGGTCCCAGGGTATCGATTCCCCATGTAAGGAAAAGCCAAGGGCTATAAATCGACCTGAGCTCCTCTGGCGATGCCTTGTGCCAGTCAGCGTGTTGCTGACACTGCTTGCACTACTGGGCATACCTCGTGCAATCTTCCCTTACGGTTGGCCAATAGAATCTCGCACGGTTGGCCTTTGATGCTAGAGATCGTCCACCGATGTGACTCCCACATATCCCTTCGTGGAGCTCCGCCATTATCCGTGTGCATTGGTCTCCGCTTACGCATACCAAGATTGGGTGGGTGAACCCGTGTCTAAACAAATCTCCATCAATGAGAGTGATTTTTCTTGATTTTCCTAGCCTTTGCGGGTTCCAATGGGAGCATCCCATCAGCCAGGTAGCACTTGTAAGGCGTCATCCAGGTTTCTCCTCCTTCGACCAGGAAAACCTGCATTGATTCCTCCCCCAAGATTGGGTTTATGCTTACCTTGGGAGTCTACAGTGTCTCCTGGGTCAATGACCGATGACTCCTCGCCCCCCCTCTTGTCGTGCTGACCTAGTGCACCCCCACCCAGTTGTCTGTGGTGAAATTTCATGGTGTCTTCAGGATTTCCTGTATGACCATCCTCTGCCTGCCCTCCTTGCCTGAACTGGCAAGCTTAGCTAGCAAGTCAGCTCGGGCATTCTGCTGTCTTGGGACGTGCACCAGCTCGAACACCACGAATGCCTCCTTCAAGATCTGGACATACCCTAGGTATGCAGCCATCTGAGGGTCCTTGGCTTGGTATTCTCCAGTCACCTGACCTTTGACTAATAGGGAGTTGCTCTTCGCCAACAGACTTTGTGCTTCCATCTCCTTTGCCAATAGCATGCCTGCGATGAGGGCTTCGTACTCCGCCTGATTGTTGCTGGCCTTGAAGGTGAACCGTAGGGCCTGTTCGATCAATAGCCCGTTTGGTCCCTCCAAAATAACACATGCCCCGTTACCTTGTTGGTTAGAGGACCCGTCTACAGAGAGCACCCACTGGAAGTTGGCTTCCTGTTAGAGTGCATCTGCCGAGGAGAGCTCTACCACAAAGTCTGCATAGACTTGGCCTTTGATAGGACCTCGGGGCTAGTACTAGACATCGAACTCTGAAAGTTCCACTACCCATCATACAATCCTTCCCGCCACGTCCGGTTTCTGCAGGACCTTGCGGATAGGCAGGTCTGTCATCACCGCCGAAGTCTCCTAGCCGAGAACACCACTGCCAGAGCTGCCTTCTCTAAGGCCTAGTATCTTACCTCAGGCCCTTGCAATACTTTGCTCACAAAGTATATAGGCTTCTGCACTTGGTCCTGCTCCTGCATGAGGACCGAACTGATCACCCGCTCCGTCATAGCGAAGTACAGGCGGAGTGGAGTACCCAGTTGTGGCTTAAACGGCACTGGGGGACTGGCTAGGTACTCCTTCAACTTGAGGAACGCCTTTTCGCACTCCTTGGTCCAGATGAACCTGTTGTTCCACCTCAAACACTAGAAGTAAGGGTGACCCTTGTCTCCTCCACCTGATACAAATCTGGACAAAGCGGCCATCCGCCCTGTTAACTGCTGCACCTCCTTTATTGAGATTGGGCTTCTCATCGCAAGGATTGCAGTGCACTTCTCGTGATTCGCCTCTATCCCACGCTCGGTGAGTAAGAAACCCAATAATTTACCTGCTTCCACCCCAAACACGCACTTCTCGGGGTTCAGCTTTAGTTTGTACTTAGCTATTGTAGTAAATAGCTCTTCTAAATGAGCCACATGCTGATCTTTCACCTGTGTGGTCACCACCATGTCATCCACATAGGCTTGCACATTTCGTCCTATCATGGGCACTAGCACTCTGTCCATAAGCCTCTGGTAGGTGGCACCTACATTCTTAAGCCCAAAGGCATCACTGTGTAACAGTAATAAGACAGCTCTGTCATGAATGTTGTCTTGCACTCGTCCCTGGGTGCATCTTTATCTGGTTGTACCCAGAAAAAGCATCCAGGAAGTTGAGCATCTTGCAGCCCGAGGCACTTTCTACCAAGGTGTCGATGCTTGGTAGAGGATAGGAGTCCTTCGGCAAGCCTTGTTGAGGTCCGTGAAGTCGACACACATCCTCCACTTTCCGTTGGCCTTCTTCACCAACACCATGTTTGCCAACCCTTCAAGGTACTAGATCACCCTTATGTGGCTGGTGCTCAGCAGCTTCCTTGTCTCTTCCTTTATGACTTGTCGCCTCTCTTCGTTGAACTTCCTTCTTCTCTGGTGGACAGGCCTGACCTTAGGGTCCATGGTAAGGTGGTGGCACAGGAAGTCTAGGTCTATGCCTGGCATGTCCAAGGCGGACCACGCGAAGGCATCTAGATGTCGTGCTATGACCTCGGCGATATGGTCCTATGCTGCTTGGCCTAGTGATTTTCCAAGCTTGAACATCCTGCCTCCAATCTCCCTCTCCAGGACTTCCCCTGCTGGTTCAGGTCGCCTCTCCCGGGCAATCTCTGCACGGGCAATCTCTACAGGGGCGACCCCTTCTTCACTCGGTGCCCTGGTGGTGACCATGAATACCTCTTTCTTGGTCTTGAGGTTATTCTCGTAGCACCTCTGATGTGATTCAAGAACATGATAGAGATATGATATGGACATGTTATGGATTCAAAAAGGGTTGGAATATGATTAGGCACTTTTTAAGAATTGGATCAGTGTTCTTAATCATTCAAAAACTCACCAAAACACAAAAACCAAGCCAAACTCACATAGAAACCCATTTTGAACAACAAACCCATGCATAGAAACTCAAGAACACAACATATAGCATTTATACCCATGGAGGCTGTGACCAAAACAGCAAGAACAACCAATTTTCACCGATTAAAATTGAATATAAGTGCAGCAAATGAAAGAGGACATCATAAGGAAGAGATTGCACCGATTGAAAGTGAAAACAAACAAGTAGAACAAAAATGGGTAATTTGGAAAGTGAAGGAGAAATGGACTTATGTGGATGAAGCTCTTGGAATGTGCACGCCACTTGAAGGATGGTTGGCTTCAAGATGAGTGTTGTTGCCGCCACTTGAGAGCCCAAGAATTCACTCAAGGTAAGACTAAAAGAGAAGAAGACACAAGTCTCTCTCAATCACTCACCAATTTGGTAGAGGTTCTTTACTCTCAAAAATCAATCTTATTATTTCAAAGACTTAAGCACCCCTTTTATAATAGAGAGGGCTGGTCACAAATGTACAAGAGAAGCTTGAAAGGTTACCTTCTAACTCCTTCTATTCTAGCGCCTAAAGGAGTGTGAAGAGACACCTTTCTAGATCTTTCCTAAAACTAGCGCCTAAAGTGCTATACAATGGAGGTGTCTTTAAGGTTTCCTTCTTTAGCACATCCTAAAGCTATTCTATATTATTTACAAATTTATACAAAAGAAA
Organism: Phaseolus vulgaris; assembly: GCF_051622355.1. NCBI lineage: Eukaryota > Viridiplantae > Streptophyta > Magnoliopsida > Fabales > Fabaceae > Phaseolus > Phaseolus vulgaris. The sequence goes on along the minus strand of NC_143498.1, from coordinate 23,352,855 downwards.
CTACAAAGAGAAATATTAATTGGAGCCCATTCTTGAATGCTTGTAGTCTTCTTGTTGGCTTTAGGCTTGGTCCTCTCTTTATTTAATTCTTCTTTAATTTTTTAGAAGACTAGAAGGAAGAACTTTAAATGCTTGGGTGGATGGCCTCTTCCTCCATTAGTGAAATCCTCTCTTACTTGATTTCCATCATGCTCCCTGAGTTGGAGAGAATTCGTCCACGAATTCTGAATCCCTGCATATAAAAAAGTCAGTTTACTATCAAAATTAACAGTTGAATAAGATAAAGGCAAATATGACTTAGAATTTGTAAGCAGTGGGAGTTCAGAAAAGGAGGTCCTATAGACAGCCCAAGTTGGAAAAAATTGTTTGGGAACGATGATATTTTTTGGAAAAAGACCTCTTAAATGGTGAAAACCATTAGGAGGTATGAAAAAATAATTCCTAACATTCTTTAACCAAGTTGTTGTTGAAATAGGAACCTTAGGTAATGAAAAAGATAAAGAAGAAGAATACCTTTGAGGTTCAACTTGAGGCATAGCACGAGTCAACATGATTGATTTAGTGGATAAAGTATGGTGACTCGGTTTATGACTTACTTCTTTCGCTTTCTCATTTTCTCTTTTAGTTTTCATTTTTATTTGGTCCTCATGAACCTCTTTGGGAGAGAGGGGTTTTAAGGTAACTTTGCGCTCTTGGAAGGAAAAAAGACATTGTATTGGATAGGCCATCATGTAAAACATGTCTATCATATTGTCAAGGCCTTCCTAAAAGAAGATGAGTTGCTTCCATGGGCACAACATCACATAAAACCTCATCTTTATACTTTCCTATTGCAAAGTTAATGAGGACTTGTTTGTTAACCAAGATTTCACCTTCGGTACTAAGCCATTGTAATTTATAGGGCTTGGTATGAGAGATAGTGGGTAAGGCTAACTTCTCCACAACTCTTGTACTAGCCACATTAGTGCAACTACCCCCATCAATAATCAAGGAACATAACTTGTTGGTAGTGGATGTGGAAAATATTTTCTCTTTGGGTATCATCCAAAGGTTTTATAATTGTTCCCAACATTTTTCTTATCATCAATAAGTCACCTTCACAAGGACTTTCGCTCTCAATCTCACTTAGGGATCTAGAAGGTGAGGAATGTCTAGAGTTTTCGGAATCATGCTCACTAACTACCACCCCATCATGTATAAACATATTTCGTTTAGAAGGGCAATTAGAAGCTATGTGACCATATCCTAAACATTTAAAACATTTCTTACTAGACGATTTGATTGGTGATTTATGAGTAGAAGTAGAAGGCTTAGACTCCTTAGGTTTGAAAGAAGAATCTTTATAAGGAAGTTTTGAAAACACTTTTTTATTTTTCCAAGAGTTGTTGTAGTAGCCATCATTGGGAGTTTTTGAAAGCATTTTTCTTTGTAAGTTGGGATTCAACCTTCATTGCAAGGTGAACCAAAGATCCCAAAGATGAATACTCTTGAAGTTCAACATCTTGAATATCCACTCACAAACCTAGCTATCTTAACTTCCTCACTATCATGCATTTCTACTTTGAGTAAAAGCGTTTTTAACTCTTTAAAGTAAGCATCCACACTTAGCGTGCCTTGCTGAAGACTTTGGAGATTCAACAATAGGTCTTTCCTAAAGTGGGGTGGCACAAATCTAAGGCGCATACACTCTTTCAAATCGTCCCAAGAAACCACGGGAGGTCTCTTGTTATATCCAATGTCCATTACAATGCTATGCCACCATTTCATGGCATAATCTAAGAATTCTAAAGAGGCTATTTTCACCTTTTGGTCTTCATGGACCCCATAGGCTTTAAAAATTTGTTCACATTTAGCCTCCCAATAAAATACACATTAGGATCACTATCACCACTAAAGTTAGGTACTTTTACAAAAGAAATTTGAGACTTGGCTTCTTGGTGATGTCCAACTTCACGGTGATGTCTATCTCCATGAGAATGATGGTGATGTCTCCTCCTTCTATGTTCTTCACCATGGCCGTGAACATTGGAAGAACCTGTGGAAGAATGTATATGAGAATGGTCGCTTCCATGGGAGGAATGGGAGGACTTATCTTGCTTCAAATTAACTTTTTGTAATTGGTCTTTCAACTCTTTAATAGCTTCATCTTGGAGGGCAAGGGCACGTTTTGCCTCTTTTAATTCATTAAGAACACAAGCTTGATGAGTAGAATGTGGTTTGGAAGAGTCACCACTTGAATATGTAGCCATTAGAAAAAAGAAAACAGCAAACACAAGAACAAACAATATCAAGAAAAACAAGGTTAGAAAATGGAACAATTATAGTGCTGTAATGAAAATTAAAAGACACTCAAATCACTCCAAGAAAGAATACTTCCCTCAACCAATCTGCTCTTGAGGTTTTGGTAACTCTCAAATGAAATATGTCAAAGCAAACCACTCTTTCTCAAAGCCAAAACACCACAAAACTTAAAGAACAAGAAAAGACAATAAAGAAAAGGTGTAAACAAGAAAGGCTATAGCAAAAGGAATACAAGATATATGACAAACTCAAAGAATAGTGAAGAAAAGACAATCAAGAAAAATAAGGTACTCAATTAAAGGATGGCACACAAAAGAAACCTAAAGAAAAGCACAAGAATAGATGAAGAAAACAAAAACAGAACTATTGGAACTTTACAGATTTATCTGGAACTGAAGAAAGCAAACTGGATTATGAAATTTAAACCAATGAAAGATCAAGATCTTATCTCAACAATGGCATTGAAATCACACAAAAATAGGGCGCCAATTAATTTTGATAAATTTTGCAAAATTACTGCCACTTTACCGTATTTTTTGTGCCAGAATTACACACTAGACGTATTTGATTTATCATTTTTTTTGTACTTGGAATTTTGATATACTTTTTTTTTCTTTTTTTTTGTAACACTCTAAAGAACTCAAATCCAGAATTCTAATATGTTCAGAGAGCAGTACATCGCGAATTGGGCTCCCCCACCCATCTCTTACGATCTCTTTGACGTAAGACAGTATCAGGGAGAGTCTCTGAAGGAGTTCCTCAACTGTTTTGGGGCACAGGTGGTGAGGCTAAACACCAAGGATGAAACAATAATGGTGCACGCATTCAGGAAGGGCATCGTGCCAGGACCTTTCAGCGAATCACTCATCAGGAACTGCCCCAAAACTTTCGGCGAGATAAGGCGTCGAGCAATGGCTCATATTGCCGCGGAGGGAGAAGTCAAGGAGAAGCGCATGTGCATTGTTCGCACGCGCCCACGAGCACCAGGTCGACCTCAACCCCTGAGGGTACATGTGGCAACGACAGAGAAGAGGGCTCTAGCGAAGCAGCAAACTTACAAGCCTAGAAAGCCCTAGACTAGGGGACGCACAAGGGAGAATGTGCCTCCAAGGAACAACTTCGTGGTAGAACTGAAGGACCTGATTGTCGTCCCCAATATAGCGGAGAGATTGAAGATACCCGCTAAGTCCGACAAGAAGTTAGGGCCTAACAAGAACGCATGGTGCGAGTTCCACCAAGCGTTTGGTCACACCATACGCAACTGCTTGGCGTTAGGACACCAGTTAGACGAGCTGGTGAAGAACGGTTTCCTGAAGGATTACTTGGCGGAGCCACAGGGAGCCCAGAACTCGACAGCATCAGGAGAGGATCAGGGGCACGAGATACCCGTGCATGGTGAGATTCACACTATTGCGAGGGGGTTTCTCAAGAAGAGGGTGCACCGCTTCTCAGCGAAAGAAATATGCCCGAGCAATGATGTCGATAGAGGCGCAAGAGGCAGATGAGGCCCTTGACGTCAACCTTGTCTTCACCAAGACCGACCTCCGAGATGTCGTCCCCCACAACAATGACCCCGTGGTGATTTCAGTAGTGACCGTAGGGAGAAAGGTGCATCGTGTACTGGTGGATCAAGGAAGCTCGGCAGACGTGATGTTCTGGACGACCTTCAACAAGCTGCAGTTGTCCCCTAGTCAACTGAGACCTTATACTGGCTGTTTGTATGGCTTTGCGGGAGACCAGGTGGAGGTGCGTGGGCATTTAGAGCTGAGGACCACCTTCACATATGGTGCCGCATCCCGCATAGAGAATATAAGGTACCTCGTCGTCAATGCCCCCTCCGCTTATAACATATTGCTGGCTAGGCCTACACTGAACAGGCTAAGGGCGGTGGCGTCGACGAGGCACATGAAGATGAAGCTGCCTGACTTGGGAGGAAAGGTGATTACCATCAAGTCATATCAGAAGGAGGCTAAGAAGTTGATGGAGATCAAGTAAGAGAGGATTTCACTAATGGAGGAAGAGGCCATCCACCCAAGCATTTAAAGTTCTTCCTTCTAGTCTTCTCAAAAATTAAAGAATAATTAAATAAAGAGAGGACCAAGCCTAAAGCCAACAAGAAGACTACAAGCATTCAAGAATGGGCTCCAATTAATATCTCTCTTTATAGTTTCTTTTGTATAAATTTGTAAATAATATAGAATAACTTTAGGATGTGCTAAAGAGAGAAAACCTTAAAGACACCTCCATTGTATTTTATTTTTAAAGAAAGGTTATATTTATAGCACACAAACTAGTCGTTCAAGGCAGCATTTATTGCCAAAACAGTTTTTATTCACATCCAAAACAGATTAACAGGTTTTCAAAAAGTTGTTATGAAATGTTACAATCAACCGGTTCAAAAGTCGTTTTAACCGGTTGAATTGGTTAGGCAGTTACTTGACCAAGTCAAAAACAATTTTAAAACTTTCAAACAAGCCAAGTGACAAACAATCGATTATTTCGATAATTCAACCAGTTGGTTTTCTCTTTGCTTAGAAAAACACTTTTCTTAAAACAAATTGATCAAGCTTTGTGCAAGGGACTAGGAAAGATCTTACAAAGATTATAAACACTCTAGACTAAACCCAAAACAAAGAGCAGCACAGCTTCAAGCTTCATCATGGATTTGAAACATCAAAGCTCTCATGTTCAATAAGTGTGAGCTAAACATGGAAAGCATGACTCCACATGGCACCATCTCATTGAAGAGTTTTATTTTCAATTTTCAAATTTTGGTTCCAAAATGTTCAGCCCTCTCTCCTATAAATTGATGTGCTTGGCTCTCATTTTCTAGGATCAAATATATAAGTGATTTGCTGCCCAAGTTTGCAAACATTCTCACTCCCTTGTCTAGACTCTCTAGGATAGACACCTTGATCTTCTTCTTTACCTCTCCAAGTGATATGTGTTGGGTTTAATAGTGCCAAAGTTCAAGAGGGGGGGTGAATTGACCTTTTAAAACTTTCTCGCAGAAACAGTGTTTAACCCAGTTTTACAGAAAATAAATCGATTTATGTGAAAATGAACAGATTTATTTCAGCACTGTTTTTGTTTGAAACGCTTTTAATACAGCAAGGTTAATCACAAGACTATGCAGATAGGTTTTCCAGATGCTCACACACAGATATCAGATTGAAAAACAGTGAAACACCAAAACAGCAAACTTCAGTTTCAAGCAAGTGATTAAGGTTCAATTGATAGCATGCTAGTTAATTGAGTGACCTTTGCAAACAACCTGTTCCAGTGGCTTTTAATAGACTATGCGTGTTCTTCTTGATGACAAGCAATTTTCCAGAAATTAAGAACAATGAATCACAGAACAGCAAGCTTCAACTTTAAGCAATTGTTTAAGGTTCAATTAATAGCTTTGACAGTTTCTTGAGCAACCTATCACAGTCAATCTGTTCCAATGGCTTTTAGCAGATTATATATGTTCTTATCAGATTCAAACAACTTTTTCAGAAATCAAGAACAGTATGCACTGTGCCCAGAAAGAACAGATTTATTTTCAATTGAACAAATTTATTTCTTTGTTGTTTTATCAATTATGCAGAAACGAAATTGCAGAGAGTGAGAGAGAATGAACACAAGCAATTATACTGGTTCACTCAACTGAGCTACATCCAGTCTTCACCAACAACAGGTGGAAATCACTAACACACAGTACAACCAAGTACAATTCCCACTGTTCTTGAAACCTACAAGAACTTAGGTACTCTTGCTGAAAAAACCTATTTCAGCACACACACACCCACTCTTCAAGAACACCTATCAAGAAGAGTGTTCAACCAAACTATTACAAGAAATGAGAAGTGAAACGACTACACCTGATTGAGGATACACAGATCTGCCTTAAACCAGTAGGCAAGATTGCTAGAACAGTAGCTACACCTCACACCAAGCTTTTGGAACCAAACCAAGAACAAGCACTTTGTGATTTTCGAAATCTTTGAAGAACAAATGCTAATCCTTTGTAAACACTTAACTCTCTGCTGTCAAAACTTGTTTTTGCAAATGTATGAATTAGTTTTAAACTCAGAAACAAGTTTGCATTTTATAGAAAACCAACTTATAACAGATTTTTGAAAAACAGTTAAAGCTGTTATAAAATGAACAGATTGAAAATAAAATGAACAGATTTATTTTCAAAAGCAGTTAGAGAATTTGTTAAGTGAGGAGACTTAGTCAACCATTCTGGTGCTGAGATAAAACTGAGAAAACGTTTAAGCTTGACATGGCACCAGAGACAAAAAGAATCTATTCATTTACAGATGAACAGATTTATTTTTCAAAACGAAAACAGAGAAAGTTTAACTATTTAAAACTCAGTCGTTTTGAAAAGAAGAAGACTTAGTCAAAATACCTGATGCACAAAATCTAATTTTTACAAGACTTAGCCAAGGCATCAGTGTAAAAATGAATTTGTTTATTTAGAAAAGAACAGATTTATTTTTATGCAGTAAACGTGTTTTTTTTTTTTGTAAAACATGTGAAAAACAGTTTAAGAAAACTTATGCTTGTTCTTATCACATGGCCAGTGGTTATGAGGTGAGTTACTCAGCAAAAAGCCACTTTTAGACAACCTCTAAGCACTACCTAAGACATACTTAAAGCAAAGCAAAAAAACAAATGAAATGTACATATAAGTCTTCATCAAACACTACATATAAGCCTTCATCAAACAAAATCTTGAAGGGGCAGCAACCATCTTCAACAATATGGTCCAACCAATCACACTCCCTACCTCTCATGCACTTCAAGGAAACGATAGCTTCATTAGAGCCCTCCTTGTTCCATCTCCTTTATCAAGCTTCCGCCAACTCCAACAAAAATCCAAGGAAATTCAATCGGTCATGAAAGCAACACCATCATCATCTCTAATAAATACTCATGTCTATTTAACATTCATGTTTACTTCTCCCGAATAATTCTTTTTCAGAATTAGATCTACTTTTTCGATGAAAACATAGATCTACTTTTCCGTTGAAAATCGGATGTACTTTTCTGATCAAAAACACGAATCTACCTTTATATTCAAAATCGAATCTACTTTTCCGATCAAAATCACGAATCTACTTTTTTGTTCAAAATCGAATCTACTTTTCCAATCAAAACACGAATCTGCTTTTTCATTCAATATCGAATCTACTTTTTCGATCAAAATCATGGATCTACTTTTCTGTTACTTTTCTGATGAAAATCGGATCTATTTTATCGATAAAAAACCAAATTTACTTTTCCGATCTTGAATCTACTTTTTCATTCAAAATCATATCTACTTTTTCGATCTTGATCTACTTTTTTGACCAAAAACGTGGATCTACTTTTCCGTTTAAAATTAGATCTACTTTTCTTATATAAAACATAAGTTTACTCTTTCGTCCAAAATCAGAACTACTTTTCCGATCTTGGATCTACTTTTTCAACCAAATATGCGAATCTACTTTTCCGTTGAAAATCGGATATACTTTTCCAATCAAAAACATGAATCTACTTTTCCGATCTTGGATCTACTTTTCCAACCAAAAACGCGGATCTACTTTTTCATTCAAAATTGAATCTACCTTTCTGACAAAAACACAAATTTACTTTTTCATTCAAAATCAGATTTACTTTTTATCTTGGATCTATTTTTTCCGAACAAAAACACGGATCTACTTTTCCAAAAAAAACACAAATATAATTTTTGTTCGTGCCTGTTGACTCGATTATCTTCGCGCGTCTACGACAATCACACGCCCAATTATCTCTGCCTTCGTTTGTGCCTTTCTTCGATCAAACACCTGAAAATGCAAAGACAAAGGGCGCCCTAGAGGTCGTTTGCACTTCGACGCTCAAGTCAGTATAGGGCTAGGAAACACCAAAGGTAAGCTGTAAAAAGCTCTCTATGTATCTGAGTAAAAGTTGCGTAAGAATTCGCGTGTGAATAGCGTACCTCATTAGGTTTAATACTACCCCTTATATACTCTAGGGTTTCAACTGTTTCCGCTAACCGCAATTAGGGTTACTGAAGGTGTGCCTTAGCGCCGCTATCACCCACTCTTAGGGCAATCTAACGCGTAAGGCTCCCTTACTAGAGTGCAACCTCTAACGGGATGACCACCGGGGTACCAACTTGTGCACCTAATCTTTGGGACCATCCGTCCTGGGAGTGCCCTAGTTGTTCACGTGTCATGCAAGCAACTCACCCCTGGAACATGACCCTCACGAGTCGTATCTCTTCCAATGGTTTTTTACTGGTGTTACCCTGAACGCGTCATCCACCCCACATGCATGGACCCCTCGTGATCTAGGTTTCTCCCTAACTGATAATTGGTGTGTGGTCTGGGATCCACCTCTCGTGACCCAGCTCTGTTGTCTTAAGTCACCGATGTCCGATGTCACATCGCTCTCACTATGTTGCCGAGGACACATCAGCACATCCGGGTGATCGGTGTCTGACCACTCTTCGGCACCTTTACTCACGTGTCTTCCGAAACACTGGTCCATGCCGCTTGTGGAACCCAGCTCACGTGATCCCATCATTATTAGCGGTCAACGACACCTGAAACTAGTCGGTACAATTTTCCATTCAAAATTAAATCTACTTTTTCTATCAAAATAAGAATCTACTTTTCCTTTAAAATGAATATACTTTTTCGATTAAAAAAAACTATTTTTCCATTCAAAATGGATCTACTTTCTATTCTCGGATTTACTTTTCCGACCAAACTCAAATCTACTTTTCCATTCAAAGTCATAGTCTGAGGTTAGTATTTGAGGTAAACTGAAAATTTTTAATTTGGTTAAATCCATTTTATATTGATTTATTGGTGTAAAATTTTATTTTTGGAATAATGACCTTTTTTACTGAATCGTCTAGGTAAAACTTCGCTCATGTGTAAATTTTTGGTCGAGTTGAACCTTTAGTCTAAAGTTCATTTCCGGATAACAACGCAAGTCATTCTTTTAGTTAAAAATCCAATTAGATGAATTGCATTAACAAATAAATCATTGCGCTTGCATAATGGAATTTCAATTAAAAAAAACACTTAAATTTTTAAATAGATAAATGTTCATAAGACAGAAAAAGAAATTAAATATCCTCTACTAATCTCCCATCGACCACCACCTTGCACAGAATTATCTCAGATAAATCAATAGAGGGGTGAACGATGATGGTTTGCTCCATGGCAGCTTCAAAGCCAACTTTGTAAGAGCTAACGATATCATTCTTCAAAACCTCAACAATTTTGTTCAGGTTGCTATCAGTTTGTTCAGGTCGGCCTCATTCCAAGAAAACTCTTCTTTCCCCGCAAAAATCTCATCATCATTTGATTATAAATCCTTCTCCATTTGGTGAACTCGGACATGAAAGTCAACTTTCTCTGTACCGCTTCGAAATGAAGACGATCCACTTCAACAGCTTCGTCCTGAAGCCGCCCTAATTTCTTCTGAAGGTCGAATATTTGTTGTTAATTTTTCTCTTCAATCTTAGAATTTTCCTTAGCTTTTATATTAGCTTTCGGTGCTCAGATATCCCTAAGACGACAAGTCAACTAGATTTTTTTTGGAGAAGGCATCATTTTTTCTATAAAAGGAAAAGATACAATTAACAAAAGAAAAACAACTATAAATTTAGCCTATACAAGAAAATGACTCAAAGAGGTACTATATCGATGTATACCTTTAAAGCTACAACTTGGTATTCATGTTTCAAGATTGGAGAAGTGTCAAACACAATAAGTTTTTCCAGGAAGTCACAGATTCCCTGCTCCCTGGGATCCAGATCTTCCATTTGACGAGCACTCTAAAAATGGGGAGTGTGGGTCCAGTACAAAGGGACCTTTGAAATTCTTATATGATAATTAAACAAGGAATGTTTCTTCCTGCACCTCTATATCTTCTTCTAGCACCTCCATACACAACATGAAAATACATTTTTATTCTTTTTGTGCCACCCCATAGAATAACTTCCAGACTATGTAATCCGGAAATGCATTTGAAAAAAGACTTCCGGATTACATAATCCGAAAGTTAAAAAAGACTTTCGGATTATGTAATCCGGAAAGTAATCATGCATCTGAAAAAAGACTTCTGGATTATATAATTCGGAAGCTAATTACAAATTTGAAAAATGACTTCCGGATTATGTAATCCGGAATATTACAGAGGGGCATTTTTGGAAATATGAAAATCTATGGAGGTGAGAGAAGAAGGTATGGAGGTGCAGGAAGAAGCAGCCTTAAACAAGAGTAAGAATAGAGGAAGCCCACTACTACTAAGGGAAGCCCACAACTGCCTAGTAGAGCTCTTAAGGCAATTGCTTCCTGCACCCGATCAATTATGACTGGCACCCGACGAATTTTTAAATCTCCCATTGTGCCCTTCTCTTTTTCACTTTGAAAAATAGTGTATGGTGAGGTAGAGGAAGTTCATTGTTGTGGTGAAGCTTTGCATTGAGCTGCAGAAGAGGAGGTTACATTCATTGTTGTGCACGGACATTCAGTGTAAGCTTCGTTTGCCGAGATAATGAGTTAACAACAACATTTTGGAAAAAAATATCCGCAAGTCAAATGCGATAAAAATATGCAGAAGTCATTCCTGAACTGCGGATAAAAATATCTGGAATGCAATAGTGAACTACGGATAAAAATATGCGGAAATCAATAATGAACAACGAATAAAAATGTGTGGAAGTCAATAATGAATTACGGATAAAAATATCCAGTAGGCATGACAGAGTACCTTGACTTCTTCGACTTCAGAAGCTGACCGTGGCGGCTGCTGCTCTGCCTGCGATGATGAAGGTTACTGACGGTGAAGCAAACGAATGGAGACGACGGTGGATGACAGTGGCTGACGGTGGTTGCGGTTGCCGCTTCACGCACGAAGAAGAAGAAAAATAGGGTTGGATGCATGACATTGGGTGCAAATCACACTTTAAGGTATTTTCAAATTCATTAAAGCTAGTTTCGTCTTTTCCTATATGTGATTGGGTGCCAGTTCAAAATGATCGGGTGCAGGGAGAATCAGTCAGCTCTTAAACTCAAAATAATAGAGGACTATATTTAAAGAATGAATAATGCCAAAATGTGGCAAAGTATATTGAACGCACAAATGAAGACCCAACTATTTGAATAAAGCTGGACTGGGGCAACATTTAACTCGGTTAAAAGCTTTTTTTTCAAACAAATCTGAAGGTAGACGCAACCCTGGTTTAATAAATAAGGTATTGATGGAAGAGGCCCCAGCACCAATCCATTAAAAGGCCACCAAAATGTCAAATTGAAGCAACCACTAAAGTTATGGTCAAAGAGGGGTCAAGAGGACGCATTCTACATGTCATAAACTCTAGTGTAGAATAGTTTTTACATTTTTGTCAAAAGTAGCATAGTTTAATTCTTTTATATTTTTGTTGAAACATGCAAAGGGGTACCTAAAATGTTAACCTAAGTTTAATTAGAGTTTCCTACTCCTAATTAAACTTAGGTCCAGCCCACATTTAGCCTAAGTGGAGCGTAAGGTTCTAGAATTCCTAGCACATGGAAGAATTATAGAACCTACCTCACATGTGTTGAATTTAGGAGCCATCTTCCCATGTGCCAACATTTGAATTTCCCTCCAATTCTCTTTTCATTTTCAGCTCACTCTTGCTATATATAGAGGAGTTTGGTTCATGTAAATTAAAGATTAATACATGAGTGAATTGCTGTCAAAATTATGTCAATATCATTCTTTGCCCAAAACCTCTAAGTTAGGCTTTTGATCTTCCTAAACCATCACCTTCCAAGTAGAGTTGGCCTCACCACTCTCAAATCCTACATATCATGCACCTTCAAGGTCACCACCACTCCTAGGAGGACCTTGCTCCATCTCCAATCCATGAAGCTTCCGCAAATCATCTACAAAACCGAAAAGAGGAGGACACAAATCTATTAGGTATCATAGAAATAACAAAATGGATCTACAGGGTCAATGGACTCATCCCTACAAACAGGTTCATCTTGATCACACGCAACCCTTAATAAGATTCTTGTCAGATTTACTAAGTGAGCCAAATTCTCGAAAGTCTCTAACTTTCTCCCAAGAAATATAGGAAGAAATTTCCCTAAGCAGTTCCTTTCTAGCCCAATGATATCCAGAGGTTGTCCATTTTTGAGGAAATATGAACAGAAATCCAGAACCAACAAATACGATATTTCTATGAACCACCACCGAAAAATGACTTAACGACAAAAGAAATAAGTCAAACCTAGGAGGAGATGAAGGTTGCAAAGGAGCAATGATAGTGAAGGAGGAATGCGAAAGGGTGACAAATGAAGTGGAGGAAATGGAGGTTATTTTTGAAAAAGTAACGAAAACGTTTTACTTTTTGAAAAGCCACTAAATGAATGACATGTATACCTAAGCATTTAAAATTGTCAGATCTACGTCTTGTTATGGAGTGTCTAAAGCCACACACAAAGTTGTTTTTAAACAAGGGGAGTCTTTTCATATGTACACGGACAAGCCTCTTTTCCTCGCCCGCTCAACTTAAGGTTGGAGGTTGTGTATTAGATCAGCAATGTAAAACCATTGTAACCTTAATCAGGTATAAAATTGTTGTAAACTTATAAAATCATTTGTGTTCTTAATTGGACAAGTAGGTATTGTAGTTCAGCTTGAGTTCATAATCAATACAAAAGCGAGCTTTTGATAAAGCTTATATATGTCTTATTTTATCTCTTATGAAAATTAGCCGAGATATCTAAAATTATTAGTCTTTCAATTTAATGAAAATATAAAAAAATTAATGATATATTATTTGATAAAATCTTGTTACTCAATTCTATTATGCTAGTTTTTATTCTTTTTACATAAATTAATTAATGCAAGAAGATTAAAGATATACTTATTGTTATTCAATTATGTTATAATTGACATGATATTATGCTAAGACAAAAAGACAAATGAGAAGATAAAAAAAATTTATAAGACAATTCATATATTCTCAATACATATTACATTCATATTTTATGCTTTCACTTAGTGTCAGAGTATTCTTATTTTTTACAAGTGAAGCTTTCTCATCTTTACGACTCCAACATCAAGTATTGGTGTGCAGAAAGAGATCATCTCGATGATCTGATCATCCAAACTCAGCTCCGGAGAACAGTTGTCATTATAATTTTGAATGCCCTACATTGCAGCTGAAATTCAGTGGCAACAAATGACAAGTATACCGGGGCTTAAACTGAAACAAGCAGAAAAACACATGTTGCATTGCAATTTGAGAAAGTATGTAATCCAATCGATTAGAAGTGTAAATAAAATTCACATATACCTTCTCCAAGCAGCAATGTTGAGTCCCGTAAATTGGTTTTAAAATGGAAAACTTAGATTAACACTTAAATCTCTTTTGGAAAGAGAAGAGAATCAGATACTTTAGCACCTCAACCAGTCTCGGAAGTAGGATTGCATCTTTTCTCGATTAGCAGCATTCCCAACATTCACAGTTGGAATGATCTTGTCAGGTCTCAAAAACTGTGAAGATAAAGATAAATTCACTCCAAAAGGAAAACAATGCAAGTTTGTCGATATCATCAAATAAACTAACATGTCTCGGTGAAAGTAATCACAATATTTAGTTCCGGACCTGAACAAAATCTCGCAGTTCTGTAAAGCTGGAGTGCTCACTGTAGGGAACCCCTGGAAGAAGTAAGAAAAGGGACTCGTGAACTGTGCTGCAATGGTAGATAAATAACTATTGCTACTTCCATACCTTTTAAGAGCTAGTTTTTTAACAATATTTTTTTTTATCAATTTAAAATTAAAAACAATATTAATTATCTTGTCAAATATATCTTAACCTTCACCTAGTTTTAAATACACATTTATCACGGAATTAAGAGAAATGAAAAATATTAAATGACGGAATGAATTAATAATATAAGTATAATGAAAAATAGCATTTTTTATAAGAATGATAACATCAACTATATTTCTTAATTTTTACGTAACAGGAGCCTTAAACAACTTTAAAAGTCTGTTGACACTCAGGGACAATGATCTAGTACTTAGCATTTCAGCATCTCAAAGCAGATCGTTACTATGAAGAAACACTATACCCAGATCCACCACAGTTCAGTCCAGTGCATTTTCAATACAACAAGTGCTTACACTTCATATTTTATAGCAAGAGTGGTTGCCGAGATGCAGTTAATCTTACCATATATCGTGATATTTCCTTTGGTAACAGGTTTAATTAGTTCCAGATCGTTGCTTATCTTCTCACTGAAAGTCCAACCTAAAAATACGAAGGATGAAGTATTTGACACTTGAATTAAACGACTCTGTCGGCACAAATATGTTCTCTATTGATAACTTAAAATACCAAGATGATTCGGAAGTCAAGTTAAAGTATTGGTAAAATACCTGTTGGACGAAACGCCAAAACTGCTGTAAATTGCTCCTTGTAGGTCTTCAAGTAATCCTTTAAGGTCTAAAGTAACAAGTAAAAACATTATCGTGAATTATGATAGACAAAACAAAATTTTAAGAGGAAAAATGTAACGGCATAAAATTAAACCTCAGGTCTCAAAGATGCCATAGGCAGAACATGGATAAGCGTGTTATTTCCATTTGTACAGAGTCTATCTGAAAGGTCGGACCAACCAAAAGCTTGTAAAATCCGTCTTCTTGAAGCATTGGCATAAATTTTTACCTGAATCATAAAAAAGAGGCATAGACGTTGCGTCACTGGATCAAACAGACTAAGAGGAGACATAACAAGTTAATTCAGGGCAGACACACTCATTAGGACAACTCATAGCCGACAAACTTATCATCTAAAGAACGATTTGTCAATGCTAGACTTTATATTTCCTTAACACTATTATGAGGTGTTCTCTTCTCTATGTACTTGGTCAGACACCTTAAATCCAAGTCAATACACAGCCTTCCAGTCTTAAGACGAATAGAACAAAAAGACTAAGTAAGCATTCTAGAACCCTCATACGAGATTCTCAAACGTCACATCCACGTGGAATTCAAGCATGTGAACTGCACGAGCCGGTTTGCAAGAATGAATTCGACGATGTAGAGGGTAAATTTTACATTTTTTACGACATTGTTTTTATTAAGCTCGGTCTCCATCTTACCCTAGATTCCTTTGAAAAGAAAGTACTTTGATGAATGTCGTCCACACCCACTACATCCTAATAGCTGAGTGTTTTTCCGTGCCTTTCATATATTATGCACACACTTTGACATAATTCTGACCTCAAACATGATATTTATTTCTGAGTTTCAAACCTCTTCTCGCCGGTTGTGGGCTTCATTAAATAGTGTTAGCAGGGTGTCTTGACCTTTTCCAATCCTCCTATAAGCGTTTAAAAGGCCGTTTTTTGAGAATCCAAGCCCTACTCATAACCCTACCTTACTAGAGGGTTTTCCTATAAATAGGACACAAAACCCTCACGTTCAAAGTGCTCAAAGATGGAAAAGCTTGAATTGTTCGAGCACAAAGAACTGGGAGAAATTGGAAAAGCTAGAGCCTAATTTAGATATAGCCATCCTACTAAAGCTTGAATACCGAGTCGTACATATGAAAGTCTACAGCAATATATAACTCCCTCTTAGAGTTTAATTTTTTTATGTTCTTGTTTTAACCTTATTATTTTGTTTGCAAATAACCAAATGAAAATCTCCAAGAAAGAAATGGCTTGTCATTTTAAGGAATGAAGGCTTTGAAAAGGGCCAAGAATGCTATCATAACAGAGCAGGATCATTGTACCCTAATGACTTGATGGCCATCTTCTTCGCGTTGAACGGTTTGTCTTTGGTTTCTAATAATTTTATATTGTGTTGTCTTGTGCAGGTAGGAAAAATTTTACCTAATCCCATGGTGGACATCAATTTGTTCTGGTCAAAGTAGTAACTTTAAGCCAGTAAGTTCAAGTGTTCTCTCAACCTGAGACATGTCATATTTATAGGACTTTTTTCTTCTTAGTGCTCGTTAGATAAGTTTAAGTACTAGAAAACTGATTCAAGGGGTAGGAGATGTAAGATACTAGAAAAATGAATTTTGGAATCCACGGATTTTAACTGTTTCTCAAACTTTCAAAATTTTGGTAACAGAAGCATCACTGCTAATCTCACTAGGCCTTCCAAAAATGATACCCCATGACCAACAAATTCATTGCCTAAACCAACAAACTTGTCGCCTAAAGGATGATTTCCCGTTACCTGACACTTACAATTTATATTTCTCTAACACTATTGTTCCTGCCGGTTGACTCGAAATGCCTTCGTGCGCCTACGTCAGTGTTATCAATATCGGATAACGGTTCATATCGGAGACCCCAAAAATCTTTTACAGAGTTATAACGGACAACATAACGGGTTATGGCGAAAGCATTACGATTAAAAAAAATATAATATAAATATATATAAATAACTTCAGAAAATACAAAAATAATGAACGTGTAGTGGTTGTCACATAGATAAAAAATATGGTGTGTAATTATAATGTTTTAAATGGGCCCAAAATAGTGTAAAAAAACCTAATTTAAGTAATTTGTGATTTTTTATTAGGGTTTCAGCGGCACATTGCTGCAAAGCATTCAATATTAAAATTATATTTAATTTTATTAGGG
This sequence comes from Phaseolus vulgaris, assembly GCF_051622355.1. NCBI lineage: Eukaryota > Viridiplantae > Streptophyta > Magnoliopsida > Fabales > Fabaceae > Phaseolus > Phaseolus vulgaris. The sequence goes on along the minus strand of NC_143498.1, from coordinate 23,335,897 downwards.
TTTTTTTAGGTTAAAGATGAAATGGGCCTTTGGCCCAAAAACTTAAATAGGCCCAAAAAGCCTAATTTAAGTATTTTGTGATTTTTTATTAGGGTTTCAGCGGCACATTGCTGCAGAGCATTTAAATATTTAAATTTTATTAGGTTAAAGTTGAAATGGGCCTTAGGCCCAAACTTATCTTCCTTATGTTCAGCTCCGCCGCAAGCCCTTCTTCCTTAAGCGCAGCCCCGCCGCAACTCCCGTCTTTTCTCTGCTTTTTTCGATATCTCCAATATCCGTTAGCACTCCGACATGGCAATAGCGGCCGCCATGGGCTGCCATGAGAAATCTGATTCGCCACCGCCTTGTTGTGACGGTGGTCAGGAATTCCGCCACCGAAATCCGCCATGGCGACGCCATGGCCGATAAGTGATAACACTGGCCTACGTCACTCTTTCGTCCAGAATCTTTGCGTTTGCACGTGCCGTCCCTGTGATGAATGCCTAAAACACAGACAAAGGGCACCCTAGAGGCCGTTTGCACTCCGACACTCAAGTCAGTATTAAGGTTAGGAAACACCGAAACTGTGTAACTGTCACTGTATGTGTTTAAGCGGCACAAATGAATAGCGTACCTTGCCAAGTTTGTTATCTTACTATTTATAGAATGAAACTAAGGTTTCATTTTTACCCAAAATGGGCCTTTCTGCCGGAACGGGCCCAACACTGTTGTTACCCTACTCTTAGGATAACCTAGCGAATGAGGTCCCTAACTGGAGTGCAACCTCTGACGGGGAGACCACCCGGGTGCCTCCTCGTGCACCTGATCTCTGGGGTCACTCGCCTCTGGGAGTGCCCTAGTTGTTCACGTGTCATGCATGCAGCTCACCCCTGGAATGCGACCCTCACCGGTCATATCTTTCCAGTGGCTCTACACTTTGTGTTACGTCTGAACGCGTCATCCACTCTACACGCATAAACCCTCGTGATCTAGGCTTCTCCCTTACAGATAACTGGTGTTTGGCCTAGGACCCACCTCTCGTGGCCCAGCTCTATTGTTTGGGTTTCTGATGTCCGGTCTCTTCACATTGTCTAGTGGCACGTCAGTACATCCTGATGACCGATGTCTGACCACTCTTTGGCTCCTTGGCGCACGTGCTTCGCGAGACGTTGGCTCACGCCGCTCGTGGGACCCGCTTATGTGGCACCAACATTATCAGTGGTCAACAACGCCCAAAGACTGATCGGTACATAAGCCCCCAGTCTCAAGTTGTAACTCGTTCAACGAAGAGACTAAGTCCTTGCCCTGGGTGACCTACGTGGCTCTGTGTGACAGGACGTGAACACCGCATAAAAGTGACGTCTTTCTGGGCCTGTCTTATCTGCGCACACGTGTTTTGATCAACGGTTGGGGCTTAACGTCGCTTACGTTTCTTTTCTTTCTTTAAACGTTTGAAAACGCGTTTAATCATTGTTCCATCATTCTCTGAAACTTTGATTGCTCCATCTTCTTCCTCAAGCATTCTCGTGTTTCTCCTACACATTCCAACAACTTCTTGCTATTTGATCAAAGGTACGAACTTTGACTATTGTTCGCACTCGTTTATTGATTCTGATGTTAGATAACTGTCTGGGCGGTTTAATCTTTGCATTTCAGTCGCCCTATGTTCCTTTTTCCTGAATTTTCTTTGGGTTACGATTCAAGAAACCCGGGACTTTGGCGGTGCTAACTCTTGTTATCGTAATGTTGTGTTTGCACACTCTACTTCCGTGCATTCGCATGTTTTATCTTTGTGTTTCTTCTGAAATTTGCACGCAGGTACGGTTTTGAGTAAAGAGAAACGGGTTAAACTAACTGATATCCTTGCTCTTCTCCACGGGATTTCTAGGGATGTGGGCACTTCTCGCCACCACGCCCTTGCTTTTGCCACCGCCGCGCCTTCGCCCACTTCTTCTACTCCGGGAGTCGCGGTCTCTCCCGCTGCCGTCCAACCGTCTCCCACCCCACTCCTTTACAAGGGTAAAGTGGTGGTAGAGATCGACTCAGACGAGAACTCCGCCGAGGGGCCAATCCCTAAAAGGCCCAAGCCTACGCCTGCGATGGCCTCCCGTTCCTCTTCTATCGATCGCTCGGTTTCTCCCCTGGATCACACGACCAATGTTCCCTGCTCCCTGACCTTGGTGGGACAAGCGCTTCTGTGACTCCTCCTGCCCTCGAGCTGCCCCTTGTCCTTCAGCATGTCCTTAAAGGCTGATTGTGGACTCAGATGAGGCCGCTGCGAGGGAGAGACTGGACTTCAATTTTGGGGCTCTTTTTGCTTAGTCTAACGCTTTTCTAACCAGGTCTGAACCGGTAGAAGCCAAGACTGAAGAGGAAACGTCCATGCTGGCTCGTTTGTTCGCTGCCCGTGAGGCTGTGTTAAAATAGGAGTTGGCCCGCCTTCGTCATTCTGAAAAAGATCCTTTTAAGCAACTTCACGTCAAGTGTCGAGAGGTTGCTGAGTTGGAGGCAAGAGTTCTGCCCTTGCGAATTCAGGTCTTCGAGCTAGAAGAGGCTGCTGATGTGTCCCAGTCCAAGATTGCGGGGCTTGAGAAAAGGTCCATCAGTCAAGAGGTGTAGCTGGGTCAAGTGGAGGCCGAACTCCTTCAACAAGCTAAGAGGTTTGAAGAAGCTGAGGTTGAGCTGACCGGAGATGTTCTCGATGCTTATAACAAGGGATTCGGAGACACTCTTGCTCAAGTTGCTTGCGCACATCCTGGGATGGATACCACGCCTTTCACGGTATTAAACCGTGTCGAAAATGGGCAAATCGTTCCCAGGGTCTTTCCTTAACTTGCATTTGGTTGTCAGACAAACAATTTATTATCTGCTCAAAACTTTACTTTCTCGAACATATAGCTGTTTTTATTTCCTTAAATCAAAAACTGCTCTTTGACTTGCTTAACTGCTAACTCATGGTGTTTGGCACCAAAATGTTTCTTTTAGCGTTTTGTTGTATGTTCCCCTCATTGTGAGGAAGGGTTTTAACTGTGGACTAGGTTGTCCCTCCTTGGCGTTCTTGCTTAAAAGGAGAGGTGTTTTTTACAAACCTACTTCTCTACTTTCGAGGCCTCTAATCGCAAGTGGAACAAACTCTCCACTGACCTCGGCTTCGCTCAAAGGCGCGGAGAATTTATCTGGTGAATTATTTCGTTTTACCTTGTCGTTTTCACTTAAGAGGGGAGGTGTTCTCTTACGAACCTACCTCTTCGCCCATGAGACTTCTAACGCGAGGAAAACAAATTCTTAACTGACATCGGCTGCGCTCAAGGACGAGGAGGATTTAACTGACAAACTATCAACTGACCTCGACTTCGCTCAAAGGCGAGGAGGATTTAACTGGCGAACTGTTTCGTTCGACCTTGGCGCTTTCACTCGAGAGGGGAAGTGTTCTCTCACGAACCTACCTGTCCGCTCACGAGGCTTCTAACGCAAGGAAAACAAGGTTTTTAGCTGACCTCGACTTTGCTCAAAGGCGAGGAAGATTTATCTCGCGAACTTTTTCGTTTAACCTTAGCGTTTTCACCCAAAAGGGGAGGTGTTCTCTCACGAACCTACTTCTCCACTCACGAAACTTCTAACGCAAGGAAACAAGTTTTTACTTAATTGTACATAACTGGAGAAAACATTTCAATCGAAATTTGTTTGGCGACCTTGTTAAAAAACCCTTATAAGGGAAAAAGAGTGTTCCCTAGTACCATGTACAACGTTACTGCTTAACTGAAATAAAACTTGAAACCGGCCGTGTTCCATGTGCGAGGAATTGGGCCTTGCTTAAGCGTCTTAAGTCTGCCTGCTTCGTCCCAAGGACTTATGTCATTCTGAAAGAGACAGTCCACGCGGGAGAGACCTGACGTGAAACCAGCGGGACTGCCTTCTCTAGTACCTGGTGTCTTTCTTCAAGTCCTTGGCATACTCTGCTTCCCCTGTGTATAAGTTCTTGAAACTGGTTCTGTTTTTGCACAAAGACTGAATTGATCGCCTGATTGATCATCACTGGGTACCAACTAAGCGATGTGCTTGGCTGTGGTTTGCACAAGATTGGAGGGTTGGCTAAGTACCCCTTCAACCTGATGAGCGCCTTTTTACACCCTCCTTGGTAAGGGAGGTCGCCCCCTCCTCCGACTAGTGTAAATCTAGACAAGACAGACACGCGCCTTTCTGGGTTCATCTCTGTACCGGCCGGAACAGTCTCTGTACCACGCTCAATGAGCAAGGAACCCAGAGGTTTCCCTGATTCTCTCCCGAACACCTCGGGGCCCGGTTTCAGCCTGCATTCTACTATCTTTTCAACCAGACCTTGTGCCGTTTGGCTGAGGATGTTGCTCAACTTGGAGACTTTGATCCCGCGAGCGATTTCTGCTATGGTCTTGTCGGGTTCAACGCGACTGACACCGGGCAGAGGGACCTCCTCAGTGTACGGTGGTCCACTAGTAACCATAGATATCCCTCTCCTTGTTTTGAGGTTGTTCTCGTAGCATCTCTTGACCTCCTTCTGATATGATTTGATGGTAATCACCTTTCCTGTCAGGTCCAGTAGCTTCATCTTCATGTGCCCTGTCGACGGTACCGCCCCTAACCTATTCAGCGTTGGTCTACCCAACATGTTATAAGCAGAGGAGGCATTGACGACAAGGTACCTGATGTTCTCCGTACGTGACGCGGTGCCATCCGTGAAGGTGGTCCTCAACTCTAAGTATCCGCGCACCTCTACCTGGTCTCCTGCGAAACCGTAGAGGCAGCCACCATAGGGCCTCTATATGTCGGGGGATAGTTGCAGCTTGTTGAAAGTCGTCCAGAATATTACATCTGCCGAGCTTCCCTGGTCTACTAGCACACGGTGCACCTTCCTTCCTGCGGTTACCGCTGAGATCACCACTGGGTCGTTGTCATGGGGGGACAACGTCCTCTAGGTCTACCTTGGTGAAGACCAGGTCAACGTCGAAGGCGTCGTCGGTCCTTTGTGCTTCTACTGACATCACTGTTCGTAAGTATCTCCTTCGTTGAGAAGCGATACACCCTCCTCCCGAGAATCCTCCTGCGATGGTGTGAACATCACCGTGCACGAAGACTTCATGCCCCGGGCCACCCCCTGTTGCCGCCATGTCTTTGGTCCCCTATTTTTCTTGCAAATAGTCCCTTAGGAGACCGTTCTTCACCAACTCGTCTAGCTGGTGTCCTAGCACTAAGCAATTGCGTATAGGATGACCGAATGCTTGGTGAAACTCGCACTAGACGCTCTTGTTGGGCCCGAGCCTCTTGTCGATCTTGGGAGGCACCTTCAGCCTCTCTGCTGTGTTTGGGATAGCGATGAGGTCTTTCAATTCTACCACGAAATCGTGCCTTGGCGGCATGTTATCTCTCTCGCGCCCCCTCGCATTAAGCTTTCTTGGTTGATAGGGTTGCTGCTTCACGGGGGTCTTCATCTCTGTCGTTGCCTTGTGCACCCTTAGGGTTTGAGGACGACCTGTCGCGCGCGATCGCGTGGGAACCACGCATGTGCGCTTCTTGCTAACTTCTTCCTCCGCAATATGGGCCACCGCGCGGCGCCTTATCTCGGCGAAGGTCTTAGGATGGTTTCGGATGAGTGACTCGCTGAAGGGTCTGGAACAATGCCCTTCCTAAACGCGTGCACCATCATCTTCCGTCTTTGAGGTTCAACCTTACCACCTGTGCTCCAAAGCGGTGGAGGAACTCTTTCAAAGATTCTCCTTGATACTGTCTTATATCAAAGAGGTCGTAGGAGACGGACGGGGGAGCCCAATTCGCGATATATTGTGCCCTGAACATCTGTGAGTTGCAGGAACGATGTTACATGGCCATCAGGTAGGTTGATGAACCAGTCCATCGTTGTTCCCGCAAGTGTGCTCATGAACAACTTGCACCTCATCGCGTCGGACCCCCCAACCAGCATCATCTGCGTATGGAAGGCCTGAGGTGAGCCTCCGGGTCTTCTGTACCAGTGAAGGTCACCTTGGGTCCTACGAGCGTGGCTGGTAGCACGGCATCCACGATTTCTTGTGAGAACAGTGTTGGGAACTCTCTGGGTGGCGTCACAGGCTCCTGATCTGTACCCTCACGGTCACTTGCGCGGGTTTGTAGATCTTTGTGCAGTTCCTCGCTCATTGCTTGCGACGCTACCAAGTCTGCTTGGATGCATTCTCTGTTTGCTCTCGACGCGGCCATCTCTTCCTGAAGGGCTCGCATCGTCTCCATAACCTGTTGCAGGGTGGGGTCCTCACCCCCGTTTGGTGCAACAAATCTTTGCCTCGTACTTCTCATCTCCTGGATTTTCCTCGTTTTTGCTGGTGGGACAATGTTTTGTATCGAGCCCCACGGTGGGCGCCAAATGTTCCTACCGGTTGACTCGAAATGCCTTCGTGCGCCTACATCACTCTTTCGTCCAGAATCTTTGCGTTTGCATGTGCCGTCCTTGTGATGAATGCCTGAAAACACAGACAAAGGGCGCCCTAGAGGCCGTTTGCACTCCGACGCTCAAGTCAGTATTAGGGCTAGGAAACACCGAAACTGTGTAACTGTCACTGTATGTGTTTAAGCGGCACAAATGAATAGCGTACCTTGCCAAGTTTGTTATCTTACTATTTATAGACTGAAACTAGGATTTCATCTTTACCCAAAATGGGTCTTTCTGCCGGAACGGGCCCAGCACTGTTGTTACCCTACTCTTAGGATAACCTAGTGCGTGGGGTCCCTAACTGGAGTGCAACCTCTGACGGGGTGACCACCTGGGTGCCTCCTCGTGCACCTGATCTCTAGGGTCACCCGCCCCTGTGAGTGTCTAGTTGTTCACGTGCCATGCATGCAGCTCACCCCTGGAATGTGACCCTCACCGGTCATATCTTTCCCGTGGCTCTACACTTTTTGTTACGCTTGAACGCATCATCCACTCTACACGCATGAACCCTCGTGATCTAGGCTTCTCCCTTACAAATAACTAGTGTTTGATCTGGGACCCACCTCTCGTGGCCCAGCTCTACTGTTTGGGTTCCTGATGTCCGGTCTCTCCACGCTGTCTAGTGGCACGTCAGTACATCCTGATGACTGATGTCTGACCACTCTTTAACTCCTTGAAGCACGTGCTTCGCGAGACGCTGGCTCAGACCGCTCGTGGGACCCGCTTACGTGGCACCAACATTATCAGTGGTCAACAACGCCCAAAGACTGATCGGTACAACTACCATGAAATGCCCTCTTCTCCACATCCTTGATCAAACATGGGTTGACCCCAAGTCCAAGGATGGTACAACCACAAATAGCCAAAATTGTTGTTTGCCTATAATGGAAGGTCACCATTATGCACAAGTTTAGACATTGCATAAGGTTAAAATAAACCCGGAAAAAACTTCAAAACCATCAGCAATACCAATCAGATCTTCAAGAAGACAAACCAATCGCTTAAGTATTGATCTCTGATCTGTCTGAAGGATCAAAGAAATAAAGTGAATACTTCAAAACCATCAGCAATATATAGATTAGATCGTCATAAAGAAATAAACAATCCCTTAGGCTATCAATATATATTTTTATTTTTCGTGGCACATCCCTCTTCTTGTCAACATGAAGGACAATTGGAAAAAAAAAGTGTATAGAATGAACGAGTCAAAATAGAAGTCTGTCTAGAAAAACACACATACCCCAAGAGCTTTAGAAATTGCAAGATATACACATTCTTTGCCAATACTGTATGCCCCAACAACCACTAAAGTTCTGTGATGAATTTTGAGGTGGTTCTTCGTAATTTTGACAACATAATTTAGTACATCTTCCTTGGAAGGGAACCTGAACCAGAAATTTGTAAAAACCAATTATTACATTACATATCGTAACCAAATGACAAGACCTGTACAAAACCAGAACAGTGTCATACCTGTATTTTGGGTCGCAATATGTTGTATCCAAATAAAGTACATTCACACGTTGATTTACAAGAAGATGGTAAGCTTGCATTGCTTTACACGCTCTAAAGTCCCCAGTGTGCAAATAGCATTGGTCATTTGGGAGGCTAAAGTGAATCAAAGCCGCACCAGGGCAATGATTAGCTTCTAACAAAGTCACTTTGACACCATCAATCAAATGTTCGGTATTAAATTCTAAAGGGTAGATATACCTGTACAAATAAATATAAAAAAAAGTTAACCCCTTCACCGAAATGCAAGGTGAAAAACATGATCAAGTGCAGTCTGATTTGTAAGTTCATGTACGTGAGCAATCTATAAACAGAGCATCGGATACATGAGAGTTTCTGAGTTCTTACAAAGGATTTACAGAGAGACACATTTGAACAAGCCGTCCCGTGAGAGGAGAGCAATATATAGGGCCATGTGACCATTTCTTGCTGAGGCCACCATAGTGATCGTAATGGAAATGACTAAGAAAATACGCTGAACACCCTTCAACACACCCATACCGAAAAGCATCAACAGTGAATGTTGTCCCTGCATTTACAAAAAAAGAATGTTCATTTAGAACATTTAGAACATTTACAACATTTACAAACTACATGTTTTCTCATTTTCATAACAAAATATAAGGACCAAAAAAACAAGATGGAACTATTCCCAAACTAATTTCACAATCAATTTGTTTCGTCAGTCTCTTAGACTAAACCAAATTGCAGTTTTGGATGTACTTGTTCCATTAAGTCGGTTCCCTGACTCGACATGAATTAGTAGAGTTAAGATAATAAGTTTCACCTGGGATTTTCTTATAAAAGGGACAGGAACGTGTAACCCTATTTTCACCACTGAAACCCTTTCTCTTGCGGAGAGATTTCGTGTTCTCAGACTCTTTCCCTCTGTCGCGCAAAATTGAACCCCAATTTCCAGGTTTCACAATCTTATTCTCAGAAGAACTACCTCCTTCATCAGAATAAACACTCAGACTCGGTCCAGATTCAACTGAACCTACAGCGTCATTTCTTTTGAAACCCCAAATCTGAAACAGGTTGGTCTGCTTCATCTTCTTCCCCGAGCGTTCGAAATCGATTTGTCTATTATTTTTATCTTCCAGCAACAACAGCGAGGACCAATCGGTTCCGCAGCGATAGAAATCGTCGGTGAAACTGCTCTTTCCCGACGGCGTTTCCGATCCGGAGAGTTGCGATGGAAAACCCTCGTCGTCCAGTGAAACGACGCCGGACGAAGCGACGTCGTCATCGTTCAGGTCGTAACCGTCGCCGTCGAGAGGTAACGGCTCGTCTCCTAACGCAGGTGGCGGTGATGCGTCGGTGGATAGCACCATTGCTTTCGTAACGGCGCGTAAATGGTCAAAACTAAATGCTATTTGGTTTTTTAAAATGATCCCGCGGGAAAATTAAAGAGATTGTGATAAATTACACTTCTTAAATATTTTGCGCAGTTTTTTTCTTATGTTGAATTTGTTTGTTTAATTTTATTTCAAAAACAATTAACTTTTATATTTTTTAAATAATGTAAAGTAATATTTTATTAATTGGTTTTCCTAGTAAGTTTTAAATATTTTATAAATTTATATATCTTTAATTGAAAATATTTAATTTATACATTTCTCCTTAATCAAACACATATCTTTCAAGCACTTCTCAACCTTAAAAAGATGGGAGACAAAATAGAGAAATTTATAAACAGAATTATCATTCCCATCTTCTTCTTATCCTTTAAACCATAAGAAGGAAGTGGTCCATGCTCATCCTAAGTCCACCTCCTATCATCATTATTCTCAACCTATTTTTATGTCTCACTCCCAACCTAAACTTACTAATAATTCTAGCTCTATCAAATGTCATAAATGTTTTGGATATGGACATTTTTCAAATCAATGTGTAACTAAAATAGCTATGATATTATTAGAAAATAAAGCAGTTAAATCTAAGCACTCTTTTACTACCTCTTCTTTATCTTCATCGTCTTCATTTTTACCTCCTTATTTTTCTTCAGAAGCTTTTCGTGAAAATGAGCATGACACACCAAGGGTTAATTCTTAAAAGCTAAACACCTCTTAGGGCATGTCTAAAAGGATTTTAAGGACACCCATAGAGAAAACATATTAAGCAAGGTGTCTAGTTAAGAAAATTATCTAGTCACTCATCATTGATGGGGTAATCGTACTAATGTGGCTAGCAAGAGCCTAGTGGACAAGCTAGGTTCAAACCTTACACTTCATGCAAAGCAATATAACCTACAATGACAATGACTTAGTGAAGAGAGGGAAATATTAATAAAAAAACACTTTCTTATGAGCTTTGTAATATGTACCTACAAGGATAAGGTGCTTTTTGACATAACACTAATAGGTGTCAAATGCTCTTAGTTATTACATTGATTTAGGCACTTAAATTGGATAAATTGAAGAGAAAATAATATGAAATTGAGCTTCTTCCCACACAAAATTCTAATTAAAAGGATAATCTCATGTGAAATTTGGTGAAATATTGTAGGAAATGAAGGAAAAACAACAACTAAGCCTAAGGGGAGAAAAAGTATAGCATCTGTTGAACGCACGCATGAAGTGTTGAGCATATTGGTGGTAGAGAGGACATGAAAGAATGACCTCCAAATGTTGAGCACCTAGAGAAGTGTTAAGCAGATATGCGCTAGAGACAAGGTTAATCTAATGAATTGATCTACTGAGTGAATACTATGAAGTGTTGAGCATAAGGGAAATCCTATGGCTAAGGAAATATAATTCGTTGAGTTAGGTTGGAGATGAGCTAAGCACATAAGATTCCTTGAGCTAAAGAAAGCTAATCCACTTAACGGACCCACCATAATCTGAGCGAATGATGACTTTTTACGGCAACTGCACCGCATTGTCAGAAGTAATAATTGTCCCTAAGGATGGATATCGATCCCATAAGGAACAATTAATTATCGAGTACAATAACCGCTAAATATAACAACAGAACAATAAAAAGAGTTTTGAATTGGTTATGTTGGCACTGATCAATAAGAAAACAAACAAAGAATTAATTGTTTCAATTGGAAAAATAGGGATTAGGTTTCATCTCTCTCACACTCATGTATTTTGATTAGCATGTTAATATTAAGTCCTTTGATTGAAATTGATGCCCATAGAAAATTCATTTATATTGATCCCTCGCATATAAAATCTTTAAGAATATTTCCCAAATATCGATCCCTCGCATATTTATAAAAACAACTTAGAATCACACTCAGACATTAATGGAAATTAACATTTCAAGTTTATCCCTACCACTCAAATATGTTAAGTATTTTTGTTTAGGTCCGAATCCTAAAAATACCTCCCGGACAGATTTAAGATTCTCAATTTGTCACAGAAATTTGAAAGTAAAACAACAATACCAATAATCAATCAAGAACTGAATATTAATATATAAGATATCACCTCAATACATAAGAGTTTAAGCATATTACTCCCAATTCCAAAGGGTAGAATTAGTCACGCATACTTATAGCACCTTCCATTCTCCCGATTGGGTTACAATTCACTCAATGGTGTTTTCCTCTCAATCTGACACACTAGGGTTGAACCTCTAGCCCCCTATTTAACCTAATTTCTAGGGTTAGGTTGCTTCCTATGTCACGCTAATGGGCTAGGTGATAAAACATAAAAAAGAGCCCAATTTGTTTGACGCATTCTCGCTCAAGCCAGAATATCTCGCTTGAGCGAGATACTCCTATTGCGAAATTGGCTTTTTCGGCGCTTTTCTCTATTCTGGGACCTTCCAACTTACTCTTTTTAGCTCAAATAATTATTCTTTAATCCAAATTTTCAATCTTTCCTAGAAACCTGCAATTAACACCAAATTTAGGAATAAAATGTTCTTATTCAAAGAAAGATCATAAAAAATATAAAAAGATATAAATTCATAAATTAAGGATTATTTTATATATAAATTAGCAATAAATCCTCATAAGTGTCTATATTTTAATATGAAATATTACTGAAATTAGGCACTTATCAGCGAATCACATGAAAAACAAAGCCAAAGACTCAACACTATAAATAGAAGATGTCATGGTCTAGAAAGGGTGTGAGAAAAGGAGGAAACGAAGTAAAAAAGCGAAATCAATTCAATATGTCCTTAGTTGCTAGCTACTTAAGCTTTCATTGTTTTTTATTCATGATTATGAGTAGCTAAATTCCTTTTGTTGGGATTGAAAGACAATGTAACACTTTTGTACTCTCTTATTTATAAATGCATGTAACCCATAGTCTAACCAAGTTAACCAATAACTGTACTGGACAGGTAACATTGTCTAACACATGTTAGACTATCTAAGTTAGGTTAGACGGTCTAAACCATGTTATTGCACTTTAATTTTCTTTTATTTCCAATTCTAGTCAAAGGCTTATTCAATTTCTTTTATTACTTCAGTTTAAGATTCTCAATTTTAACTATAATGAAAATTTCATTCCAATATCCCATCGTTGAATGTATTGTTCTTACATTTTCTTTTTATAATTCTACATTTACATTTTAATTCCTTTATAACAATTTATATTTCGATGTCGTTTTCATTTCAATTCATGTTTTTTTTTTCAAATTCAATTCAGTTTTCACTTTTCATCCCCAAAATCCTTAATTTGCTAAGAATTTTTTTTTTCAATGAACTTAATGCACTGATATTCCTTGGACTGTGTAACACCACCCAGGTTAGACCTATCTAACATGGGTTAGACAATTTAACCAAGCTAACCAATAAATGTAGTGGACAGGTAACACTTTTTAACATAGGTTATACTATCTAACGCATGTTAGACCGTCTAAGCAAATTAACCAATAACTATTAGACTATCTATTGAAAGAAAAAATCTCATATAAAACCACTATAATTTATACACAATTGGTATAAATAGAAGGACCCCATAGGAGAGACATAAGTACCTATTAGGACTAAATGAGGCCCAATTCCTAACAATTTCAAACAAACATAATTAATATTTAAATCATACCATTAACCAATAAAATTGCTAACACTTACATCCAATTTTCTTATTATAACATTTTATTGTGATTTAACCACTAAAATTCCTAACATGAGCCCAATTTCGTTCCTTTCACCTGACATTTACAACCAATTTATTCATAATACTAACATTTATTACACATAGTTCAAATATTAATTCATGTAACCTTCCTTACTATGCCTTCAATTGCCTTTAATATTAACAAACTAATATTAATTAGGGGATGCAATTACATGTTTGAGGCTGATCACTACACTACTATGGTTAACATAGGCTAACATTCGAAGTTTCAAAGTTTTTAAACTTCTCAAATAAGTCCATCAACTCTAACAATAGCAACTCAAGACCATAAAGGAAATTTCAAAATTATTCATAACCAACACAAAACAACTAATGCACACAACCATTCATAGTGAAAATCACAACCCTGCCATAGTATAAGGAATCACCATTCCAAAAAAATAAACTCACACTAGTGAAAAAGCGTTGTTTAACCACAACATTACAATGTTGTTTGATAGTCAAACATCGTCCATTAAAATGTGGTGACATCTTTGTGATTATTATGAACGTATGGGCAGTGGTTATTGGTGGAACATGCGTCTATACTCAGCGCGAGCAAATAGGCAACGATTATAATCGGAATTGATGCCTATTTGACGGGGATAGACGCCGATTATAGGGGGAATTGGCGCCTATTTAAGGGATACTACCATAGGCATCGTTGTTAGTGGACAACCGTCACCTATGATCTTTTTAAACCACCCAAACCCCTTTTTCTGTGCGCGCTCAATTCTTATCATTATTTTGAAAACTTTATTTGCTCTTTGTTGTGAAAACTGTGCAGAATTGTCTCTTTGCATTGTCATTGGTGCTTGTTTGTTTTGAATTATTTGTTTATTTTTCATTTTTATTTCTTATTTTGCATATTGTTACCCCTAGGATTTGCATTTTCTTTGTGTTTTGCACTCTTTTGCTCCATCGTTGTCATTGTTGTGTGATTCATCGTCATTGTCGTTGTTATCGCTGCTACCATTGTTGTTGTTGTTGTCGTTGTTAACGTTGTTGTTGTTGCTGTCAACGTTGTTGTTAAAGTACTTAAGTTGTTTTTGAATTTATTAATTATATTTAATTATTTAATATATGCTTAGTTTTTAAATAATTTTATAGTATAATTTTTAGATTTATAATTAATATTGTTTTAGTTAATATTATTTTAGTTGTAAAATTAATATTAATAAATTCTTATAATTAATATTAGAGTTTATACTAAATATTATTTTAGTTATATAATTTAGATTATTAAAATTTAATAATTAATATTAGAGTTTATAATTAGAGTAAGAAAATTTTATAAGTAATTTTAGGATTTATAATTAATATTATTTTAGTTAATATTATATTAGTTATATAATTTATATTATTAAAATTTAATAATTAATATTAGGGTTTATAATTAGAGTAATAAAACTTTATAAGTAATTGTTATCGCTTGCTGACCTTGGTCGGATTTGGAAGTGGACTCCAGGTTGAAGCAACTTTGCTTGATGTATTGAACTGAGATGAAAACACTTTGTGACGAAGGGGGCTCCACCTATTGATCACACTCCGACGATCAAGTTAGTGAGAGCATTCAAACTATGAAATCTATATCAGTGTAGAGTTCTAAAAAAACTTACCTTTACTCAGGGTCTTAAACCCTTTTATAGACATTCTTTCAACAATTTCAACAACAAGAATATAATCTCAACAACAAGGATATCCCGTTAATGTGTACCTTTATTTTTCGGGTACAATGCAACATTATTCTTAACAACTTTTATTTACTTTGAAAAAATATATATACGCTTAACTACTTCAGTTATTCACCATGTGGTTTTTCTTTTAATTATCTTTTTAATATGAATTGCCAATTATCTAGGCTGACCTCATAACATGCCATTAGGCCCATATTTTCCCCATGTTGAGCTAGTTATTTCTCACATGGGCTTGTCTATACGAGCTACTACACTTAAGTGCTTGGGTTGAGGACCCGAGCACATCCGACCAGTACACAACCCCCAGGCTCAAGCCGAGCTTGACAAGGCGAAGAGGCTCTTTTACACCGACGGCTAACATGACATTTCTCACAGAGGATAGCTAGGCACGGTTACCGAAGCACCTTGTGAAAAGACATTTCACCTTACTAAATGTGGAGCGTACATGTGGCACGCGCATTGACGACGGGAAAATCCTACCGTTTCACCTTCCCTATTTCAAATACATCCTCTCTTTCTCTCCCAAACCATCACTATGCTACCATCACTGTGCTCGAGCCTTTCTCCCTTTCAAAACTTCTCCTTTCTTCTTCGCACCACCACACACCGCCGTCTCTCACCGAAAAACAAGTGTGCTTTATCCTCTTAACTCCACTGGAAGATCATCGTTTATTTTATTGATTGCATCTTGAGAAATGTATCTTAGCTTACATTAATCTGATTAACTCAACAAATGCCTTGCCCTGAATTGTGTTTGTATTCTATCTTTGTTTATGCTTTAGTTATCTTCGAGGATTGATTGTAGTTTTGCGTATCCCTAGGCTAAAACTGAACTTCTTAAAGAGACCTCTTATTATACCTCTCGTTTACGAATTAGGGAGTTAAGGGAATCAGTGACATTAGGTAAGAAAGACCAAAACTTAGTAAAGGTCGTAGCTTGTAGGGAGGGTGAGCCTATATATTGCGATGAGTCATCGGATTCTGATGGTCCATTTTTGTTTTTTCTATGCTATGTTCTTTAAAAAGGTCTTAATTCATCTTCCCTTGTTCATTCTCGAAAAAGAGTTATTAACCGAGTTGAATGTAGCACCCGCCCATCTACATCTGAATAGCTGGGCATTCATCCGAGGTTTTATAATTTTGTGTTCCCAGCTCGACATTTCGCCGGTTGTGGAGGTTTTCTTATATTTTTTCGAAGCCAAACCCTCAGGTCGCCAACTATGGGTTTCTCTAAACAGTGCTCCCGAGAGAGGTTTGCTTACTTTTTTCCAGTCATACTACAAACAATTCAAAGGCCGATTCATCGAAGTCCGAGCCTCGGCAGGAGATCCATCTCTACTGGATGGCTTTCCTCTATACTGGTCACCCAACCCGTGATTCCAGAATGCCCGGCGCCTGGAGGACCTTTCCCCAAGGGAACAAGGCATTTGTGAATTTTTGGGGAATCTTAAAGTTGTATTTGATACTTCGACATTGTTGACTAAATAATATCTCCCCGGTGCTCTCAAAGCCTATATCAGTACATCTCCTTTCTCACCCTTGAAGGGAAAACTTAATCCATGACCTCTAACTATTTGTTTGTTTTTACAGATAACATGCTTTCCAATATAAGTAAGGCTGAGCTGGCCAAGCTTACCAGAAAAAAGAGGGCAGTTGCGAGCTTGCACAAGGATTCTTTTTCGCAAAAGACAATAACTTCAGCTGGTGCTGCTCACGTCCAATCTAACCAAGACGAGGATACCACCTCGGGTTCGTCTTTAAAAGGAAAATATTGGAAGCCCCACCTACCGAACATTTTCAATCAAATGGTTGATCCCCCAATCAGGAGGTCATCACCATCCAAGAGTGTGAGACCAAAATCTTGCTGAAGAAAGCTTATGGGACCCCGATTTCGACATCCCAGTTCATGGTGAGTTGTTCTTTTTGCCAGGTGAGGATAAGGCCAGACTGATGGCTCATGACGAAGACCACCTCCGCCACGATGCCGAGAAACTCCTCGACCAAGCATTTGATCTGACCTGCCTAGTCAATATCAAGGTAAAAGATTGGTAAAGAGCTGAGGACCAAAGAGTTAAGGAGAACATGGAACTTCATCAATAGGTGGAACGCCTTCAAGCCGAGGTTAACTGTTTGGGTGTGGCTTTGACTGACAAGACCCAGGAGGGATTCGTCTTTGTGACGAGAAGAGCACACTTTCAAAGGGGATTGAAATCTTGAAGAGAGAATTAACTCGCAAAGAAGAAGATTTTTCTAAGGCCACTAACTCCTTCGAAGAAGATGTTGCACAATCCTACCTCATTGGGTTCAAAGCTACTTTGGAACAGACACCTATCGTCCACCCTGCCATAGTATTCTCAGAACTAGACCCGGGCAAGATTGTGGTTGAGGGAAAGCTAGTAGGAGATACTTAATTTGAACTTTTATGGACTGTATTAAGTATTTTGCTTTTAACTGTTGAACTTATTTATGTTTGGACCCTTTGTTAACATTTATTCCACACTTCAGAACTTTAGATAATCCTAAGACGATTATTATTTTGGAATCAACGGGCTTTACCTATAGCACTATTAATGTATGCACAAATTCTTTGCCAATTTAGCTAACATACCTTTTACACCTTAAATATAACATGATTAACTAACCCGGTATGACGAAAAGCATAAACAATATCAATTCTTAACGAAAAGGCTAACCTTTCAAAACCGATATCTTTCGGGTTGACCAGTTGCTCCCTTCATCTCAAATTGTCCATCGGGTGACTTCATTCATCCCAAGTCAGATCATCTTACCATGTGCAAAATCGGATAATTCATTTGTTCAAACTAATTCATTACACAGGGCGCCTATATTCGGGTGGCCGTGCTTACACCGAGTTAGGTCGCCTTACCATGCGCCATCTCAGACCTCACCTATTTAAATCAATTCATCTCATAGGGCACCTATACTCGAGTAATCATGCTTACACCAAGTTAGGTCATCTTACCGTGTGTCATCTCTAACAACGTCACTCATTCGAATCAATTCATCTCATAGGGCGCCTATACTCGAGTAACTGTGCTTCCACCGAGTTAGGTCATCTTACCATGTGCAAAATAAGATAATTCATCAATTCAAACTAATTCACTGCACAGGGCGCCTATACTCGGGTGACCGTGCTTACACCGAGTTAGGTTGTGTTACCATGCGCCATCTCAAACCTCACCTATTTAAATCAATTGAAGTTAACTCATTTCATACTTCTCTCCAAAGAAAAAAATTACTATTGGTGACTTCACTAAAAAAAACCCTTTGAGGGAAAAAGAGTGTCACCTCAAACAGAAACATAGTGTTCAAAGGAAAGATATGAAAACCTAGGCATCTTAATTGAAATAAAACTTAAGATTTGTCGCATTCCACGTTCGTGGGATGGCTCCTCCCTCCTTGGTTTCCAACTTATATGCGCTGTTTCTTAGTACCTCAACTATGCAAAATGGGCCAATCCATTTCGGAAAAACTTGTTCTCAATCTGATAGGGGTGGGTCCTCCTCATCACCAAGTCGACAACCTTGAACTGCCCAGGTTTCGTCTTGGTCTTGTGCATTAGTTCCACCCTTCTCTTTAAGGCTTCTGAGTTCATACGGGCGCGATCGCGTGCCTCTTTCAGCAAATCTAAATTCATTCTCTTTCCCTCGTTGGATTCTTCAACGAAGAAACTTTGGAATCTAGGAGAATTTTCTTGCACTTCCCCTGGTATCTTGGCATCCAACCCATATATTTAAACTGAATGGCGTTTCCTTCGTGTTTATTGTGAGGTGGTGTGGTAAGACCACAAAATTCTTGGAATTTCTTCTAATCAATTTCCTTTCTCCTTTTCTAGTCTCCTTTCTAGTCCTCTCAGTAGGACCCTGTTGGTCGACTCGTCCTGCCCATTCGTTTGTGGGTGTTCTACAAAGGGGAAGATCTGCTTTATTCCGAGCTCCGTGCACAACTTTCCCAACTGTTGACTAGCAAATTAGGTTCCATTGTTGGATACTAAGTGCCTCAGAATCCCAAAGCGGCACACAATGTTCTTCCATACGAAATGTTGGACTTTGTGAGCAGTTATTTGTGCAACCGGCTCAACTTCGATCCACTCAGTAAAATATTCTTGGCGACGATGAGATATTTCATCTGGCATATGGCCAAAGGGAAAGGGACCAAAATGTGTATTCCCCACGTGTGGAAAGGCCATGGGCTGTAAATCGATCGCAGCTCCTCAGCTGGTGCATGGTACCAATCACGTGCTTTTGACATTGTTCACATTGATGGACATATTTCCCGCCATCTTCCTTAGTACCCTGCTCGGATGATTTTCAACGAGAGAGCTCGTCCACCAATGTGGCTGCCACAAACATCCTCCTGAAGCTTGGACATTATTCGGGTGCATTGGTCTCCACTTACACAGGTGAGGAGTGGGTAAGTATAACCGTACCAAAATAGGTTCCCATCTTTCAGGGTATACCGACCCGTGTTCCTCTTGACAATCTTGGCCTACGGGCTCGGAGGGAAGTAATCCATTATCAAGATACCGCTTATAAGGTGTTAACCAAGTATCTATGGTGTTGACCTGTAAGACCTCAAAAGGTTCATCTTCGAGCAGCTCATGAATGGTTATTCTTGGGACTTTCAGGGTTTCTCGGATCATCAATCGATGCTTTCTCCCTTTTTCTGGGCTAATTTGTAAGACTTCTAGGTGGTCAACCTCGAACAACCCTTATGCGGTTGTCCTGGACAATTTCAAGGTCTCCTGGATTGTCGACCTTTGCCGAACTCCTTTCCCCCAGCTAGCCAACTTAGACTAACCTTAATACATCAACTGCACAATGTTTGTCTTCAATTGGAGATAAGGAGGAAACAAATCTACCGTGGCACTACAGATTTGGCCATTTAAATTTCAAGAGTTTGAACAGGCTAAGCAGTAAACAAATGGTCACAGGACTGCCACGAATCAACCTATCTCATAAGACTTGTGAAGGTTTCCTATTTGGAAATCAATCAAGAAAAAATTTCAAGAACTCTGTACTACAAAGAGCAAAGAAGCCTTTGGAGGTTGTATATTCAGATGTATGTGGCCTTCTTGACAACAATTCACTTGGAGGAAATAGGTATTTTCTTACTTTTGTGGATGAATTCACTAGAAAAATATGGATTTACCTATTAAAGGAGAAATGTGAGGTGTTTGGAAGATTTGTAAATTTTTTTGCTAAGGTTGAAATGCAATCAGGCCATGCCTTAACAATTTACAGAACTAATGGAGGTGAAGAATTCAATTCCAAAAGAGCTAGAAGATTTTGTGCTGCAAAAGGAATTTAACATGAAGTTACAACTCCTTACACTCCACAACATAATGGAATTGCAGAGAGAAGAAATAGAACTTTGCTTGATATGGCAAGGTGCATGCTCAAAAGCAAGGGGCTTACTCATAGCTTTTGGGGAGAGGCTGTCACCACTGCAACCTATATTCTCAATAGGTGTCCTACAAAAAAATTAGAGGCAGTTGTACCAGAAACAGTATGGTTTGGACTTAAACCAACTATTAGTCATTTGAAAATATTTGGTTCTTTGTGCTATAGGCATATTCTAGATGAGAAGAGGAAGAAGTTGGAAGATAAGAGTGAAGTTCTTATCCTAATTGGATATCATCCAACAGGTGCATACATGTTGTTCAACCCAGTAAACCAGCAAATTCTCATCAGCAGAGATGTTGTTGTAGATGAGAATGCATCCTGGAATTGGAGTAAATCTGTAAAACAGATTCATTGTGTTTTAGAAGACAGTGGGCAACAACAAGATGAAGAGCATGAAAATACAGTTGACCCAGAATCTATAAGATCACAAAGGCAAAGATTTCCTTATTCTGGATTAACAGGTCATTAAATTTACAGTGATAATTTGATCATTGATGAAGGAGAGTTGGTTCACTAAGCATTTATGGCAAACATTGAGCCAATCACTTGGAAGGAGGTAATAGTTGATAGAAAGTGGAAAAGTGCAATGATTGAAGAGCTGGAATCACTAGAGAAAAATGAAACCTAGGAATTAGTGGCTTTGCCGAAGGGAAAAAGACCAATTGATGTCAAATGGGTTTTCAAGATAAAACTCAAGTCTGATGGCAGCTGATCCTGCCTGTTGACCAGAACGTTGGAACCTGCCTCGTCAAAGGATCGACTTGTGCACCGCTTCGAACCTCCGTCCTTCTTCAAGATCCACCTCAAGAACCTGCAAAAGAACAGAGTGGCGCCGCTGCGGCCGATCGCACTCCAACGCCCAAGTCAGTGACCGAACCACCAAATACTAAGAGCAAGAACACTCAGGAAATCTCAAGGAACCGCGCAATGTTCTCTCTCACAGTAAGCTCTAGAACTCGCAAGCGTAAAGAGTGTAATCTGAACGTGCGTACCTCAGAAAGTTCGTTGAGAACTCTTATATACCTGGTCACTTTCTCTCTCCTGGCAGTTACAGACCTGGACACGTGGCTCGCATCCAGTCGTACACGTGCCATCATCTGGAGCCTCCTTGACTTGGGCGCTGCTTCTGACTCTCTTTTTGGCTAAGTTATTTATGCATGGTACTGCCCAGTGCATAGCTAACTTGGGAGCGCGATCTCTACTGGAACTGGCGAGTTAGGGTGCTCTCGTACACCTTCCCTGTGGTCTCGCCGGCCGCCTTCATAATCTGCACCACCTTTATCTCTGGCGATGTGCTTGCTCTGGCGATCTCCAATCGCTTGGTCGCCTGAGTTTACATCTGGCGACTTCATCTTCTATTGGGTGATCGCCTGGTATGCTGAAGATCGGAACACGCCAACTTAACAACTGGCGACTTCACGAACCCCCGACTTCCTCTCCTTCTGCCAACCTGGCGCCTTGTCAACACGCCTACGCTGTAGCTTGGTGCCACGTCATCACTTCCGACTACCGGGACGGTACACAAGCCCCCCAGTCTTAAGCGAAGACTTGTCCAGCGAAAAGACTGAAAGAGTCACGTCAACACCGACCTACGTGGCACTGACGCAGAATTCCAAGCAGTTGTACTTTCTGCTTCTCTGACGCTCCACCAAACCCCTCACCCATCGCTCGACACGTGGCTTCATCAACGGTTACCTTTAGTTACCGTTTGCGCTTCCCAAACCCATTTCGAAAAACCCTTAAACCCATTTTTCACTCCACTGTTCCATCACTTTTCTTCGTATTCGCGAACGCTCCAACCTTCTTCTGCAAAAAAGCTCTCAGCGCTCTTCATCATTCTGAATCACCAGCATCCTTCATCGCCTTTCTGATCATAAAAAGGTACTTCCTTTCCTTCTTCTGCTGGTTTTCCCTGCATTTTAACCGATTCGCATCATCCTGTAACTGCCTGGTGCATACGTTGTGGGTTGCTTTTTCCATTTCTCCTTCTACGTAACTTAGGGCTTCGTCAATCGTTGCAACGAACTTACGTTCGTTCGTTTTTCACCCTTCTCCCCTGATCGAGTCAACCTCTGCGAACCCTGATCATTTTTCCTTTTCTTCTTCCTTTGCAGCTTCGAGAATGACTCGCTCAAAGATCACCCCAAATCCTCCTCCTTCATCGCGAAACCCCTCTTCTCAAGCACTCAACCCACCGCGAGCACGCAGTGCTTCGTCCTCCCAGGCTGAGAGGCCTGTACCTTCCTGGCCCAGGCGACTCCACCTATCACCGGAGGAGCCCCCGTCCCCCCACCAGACTTCAAAAAACTCTATCCCTGGGCTAACTCAACCCTGTTGAAGGAAACGTCTTCCGTGAACACTACTGGGGCAGTTTTGCGATTGACTAAGGGGGATGAGCCTCACCAAACATTTCATAAGGAGCACGATGAGAAGATGATAGTGCTACCTTGCCCCCCCGATCTGCCCGTTTGTGCCGACGATAAGGCGAGGGACGGGCCCTTCTGCTTCGTCTACACAACACTATTCAAGAAGGTGAAACTAAAGTTTCCCTTTACACGTTTCGAGAGGGAGCTCCTCACCGAGCTCAACATTGCCGCCGCCCAGCTCCACCCCAACAGCTGGGCGTTTGTGCGAGCATTCCAAGTGATGTGCGATCATCTGGGGTTGCCCGCATCCGTAGACGTATTTTTGTTTCTCTTTTAAGCCAAGCACCCAGGAGACCGCCTGTAGGTTAGCTTAAATGGGATTGCTGGGAGGTCGATCTTCTCCATCTTCCAGCAATCCTATAAAGACTGGAAGGGAAAGTTCGTCCAAGTGCGCCCCAACAACAAGGACACTTCCCTACTCGACGGTTTCCCCTTGTACTGGGTAAACAAGGGGAGCAAAGAGTCCAAGAGCTGCTTCAGGAGACCCAGAAGTCCTGATAGCATGGGTGCATTGGACAGGGATCTCTGCTTCTTTTGGAAGAGTGTGGCGGATGCCAACATCACCTTCCTCACCACCACCCTGATCTGCTTCGAATTCTTCGAGGACCAACTCGAAATTCGAATAGGTTAGAACATTCAAGCTTCTTGTTTTAATACTTGCTTCTGTTAACGGTTTCTGGGCGTCTTGTGCGTTGTGCGCAAGACTTTGGTTTTATTTCTCTGCACCCTTCATCTGTTTTGTTGTGTATACTGCCTTATGCATTTATCTTCTCTCTGAACTAATCCAGATTTTTTGCTCTATGCAGATAACATGTTGGGCCAGGGCAAGCTTGCTGAGTTGAGGACGCTCGCCCGACTCCACGGGTTGGCAACGGGTTCTCAAACAGTACCAAATTCGGTGGTGGAGATCACCGCCGCACAGGGCCGATCGCCACCTAAGGGCCCAGCTCCCTCCGACGTCCAACCCGCTGCCCCGCGCAAAAAACTTGTCCTCAAAAGGCCCAAGAGGAAAGCTCCCCAGGTAGTCCACGAGGAGGAGGAAGAAGACGACGAGGTCACTGAAGATGGCCTTGTCACGAAGAGGAAGAGGGTGGCACCTTCTTCACCACCTGCACCACCCCCTCTTCCCACCTCAACGCCGCCATCCACGCCTGCTCCACCTCCAACAATGCCATCTTGATGAGAATCAACTAAAGGTGGCTTTTTATAATGAAGAACAAGATCATTCGCCTTCACATTTAAAGTTTTTCTTGTTAATCTTTGCAAAAGATAAAGCCCAAGCCCAAGCCCAAGCCCAAGAAGGCCAAAGCCCACAAAAGCCCAAAGACCATCCCATGAAGGGCAAGGCCAAGTTTTAAATAAATATTGTTTAGAAAGGTGCTTAGAGGGAAACATTAGAAACCTCTATTGTTAAAGCATCTTTTAGTCTTTAGTTAAGAGTCTTAGGGGGGGGTGTATTAGTAGATAGGTGTAGGAGTAAATAAGGAGGTGCCAAAGTGAGAGAAAGGATCACACCTTCCTCATGCCTTGTTTTAGGCGCAAATTCTAGAAGCTTTTTGGGAGGGAGTTTTTTTGAATTTGTGTAGCTTACATTTCAGCACCTTAGGCTATAAATAGAGGTGCTCTCTTTGTAAAATTCAGATTTGAATTCATCTAAAGAAACTATACTCAAAATTGGAGTGAGCATTTGGAGAGCTTTTGAGCTTCTACTCTAGTCTTATCTTGAAGGACCATGGTTTCCTCAAGTGGCGGCTTGCACACTCATCTAGGAGCATCCATACTTCTAGTGGCGTGATCATCCAACCATTCTTCCATCTTCATGAGCATTCTCTTCTCCTTCCTTTCTTCTATTTCAATTGTTCATGTTGCCTTGTGTTTTTGATTTGTTTTGGTTCGGCTATTCCATTTTCCAGCACCTATATTCTGTTTTTATTTTCAATTCCTTTTATGTTCGGTTCATATGTGTTCTTGCCTAATTCTGTTCGGTCAATCCATTTTATAATTCCTTTGTTGATTCAATTTGACAATATTTGGTTCATCCAAATGAGTTTGGGATTTGGTACTTGTTATTGGTGAGTTCTTGACTTAGAACCATGATCCAACTTCTAAGAAAGTGCCTCTATATTTTCCAGCTCAAGGTGATTCCTAAAAATGTCAAGAATCTTGTTCTATGTGGCTATTGGAATCACATCATGTGGTATCATGAGTCTTAGGTTCATTCTTTTTTAATTGTTGAGTTGTGTGCACTTTATTTCAAGAGCTCTTTTAATTTCTTGCAATTTAAGTTTCTGTTTTAGAATTTTACTTGAGTATTCTTGCTGTTTTTCTTTTACACCAAGTGCTTGTGAAAAGGTTTATGGCACTCATAATTCTTATGAGTATGGTTGCTCTTTTGGAATGGCATTATCCTTCCTAGAGTTTACCTTAAGCTTCCTTTCACTTGTTGTTAAAATTTGTGATGTGTCTTTTAATTTTGTAATCATGTCAAGTTTTGTTTTAGTCATGTTATTCCATAATTGTCATTACTTCTAGTAGTACTTTTCTTGTTTTGATTGTTTCTTGCTTTAGTGTATAATTTTCTGAATTGATATTGATCCTTTGTGCATTTTCTTTTTAGAATTGAGTTCATACTTGTATTCTAGACCTATACAAGTTCCAATACATCATTTTCTATTATGTCTTTACTAGTTCATAATCCTGTTTTTTATTCCTATTAGGATTCCTCTGTTTCTGAAAAAAGTGCTTACTGTTTTTTCCTTATTGCAATTTATTTACTTACTGGAAAATTCTGAAATTCTGGATTTGAGATATTCAAAGTGTTAGAAAAGAATAGAAAAAAGAATCATTCAAAAATACGAAGTACACAAAAAATGATAAATAAAATAAAAAAAGTGTACAATTCTGCCGAAAAAAATACGGTAATCTGGCAGCGATTTAAAAAAATTTATTTCTCTCAATTGGCTTACTGTTTTTAATTTATTCCAGTGCCATTATTGAGTTAACATCTTGAAGTTTCTGTGGTATAAATTTCATAATCCAGTTCGCTCTACAACGTTCCAGTTAAATCAGTGAATATCAAGCACAGTTTGCATTTTTTAAAAAAAATAAAAATTTTCCGGTAGCTATATTTTTTGTTTTCTTCATCTACTCTAGTGCTTTTCCTTAGGTATTCTTTTGTGTGCCTACTTTTCTCATTGAGTTCTTTATTTTCTTGATTGTCTTTCATTCTTACTCTTTGAGTTTGTCTTACATATAGTATTCCTTTTGCAATTAGCTTTCCTTGCTTATACCTTTTCTTGTTTGTCTTTATTGTTTCATTGGTTTTGTGGTGGTTGCTCTTGAGATTGGTGTGCTTGCTTTGACATATTTCATTTGAGGATTCCAAGGCCTCAAGATCAGATTGGTGCAAGAACATTGTTTCTTTGAGAGTGATCTCTTTTTTCAGCTTCATTTCACTTCGGCAGTTTCATTGCCAAAGCTCACTGTTTTTGCTAATTTTTAACTTGTTTGCTGTTTTTGTGTGTTTGCTGTTTTTTTACTTACAAATGGCTGGATTTTCAAGTGATGCATCCTACAAGCAGAATTCTCCTTCCAAAGCTTCAATCCTTGGTGAATTACATGAAGCTCAAAGAACCATTAGACGGTTGGAGGAGAAAATGCAAAAGATGGAGGTCCAACAAGCTAGACCATCTCCTTCTATCCATGATGGACATCATTCTCATAGACCATCTTCAAGAGCTTCTTCAAATGATGTTGGCCGTGAAGATGACCATAGGAGAAGGAGAACTCCACCCCAATTCCTTGGACATAGACATCACAACCAAGGGGAGAGACCTCACTATGGCAATGGCTACTACCAAGATGCAAAGGCTAGGCTACCTTCGGTCAAGCTTCCTTGTTTCAATGGCTCAAGTGATCCTAATGTATATTTAGATTGGGAGGCTAAGTGTGAACAAATATTTGAGATCCATGAGATCCAAGATGAGCATAAACTTAAGCTAGCCACCCTAGAGTTTAGTGATTATGCCATGAAATGGTGGCATGGAATTGTAAAGGACATTATCTATCACAAGGGTCCTCCCGTGGACTCTTGGAACTCTTTAAAGGATCAAATGCGCGCTAGATTTGTGCCCCCACATTTTAGGAAAGACCTCATGTTGAGACTCCAACGGTTTCAACAAGGCACGCTAAATGTGGATGAATATTATAAAGAGCTAGAAACGCTTGTGCTTAAAATTGAATTAGAGGAAAGTGAGGAAGCTATGATTGCTAGGTTTGTGAGTGGTCTTAGGAAGGATATTCAAGACTTTGTTGAGTTACAAGAGTATTCATCATTGGGCTCTTTAGTTCATCTTGCAATGAAGGTGGAAGCCCAACTTGCTAAGAAAAACTCTTTCAAAAATGCTTCCAATGATGGATACTACTCCAAGTCTTGGAGAACCAAAAATTCTTTTTCTAAACATCCTTCCAAAGATTCTTCTTTCAAACCCAAGGATCCTACGCCATCTACTTCTAGGCCTAAATCCCCAATTAAATCGTCTAGTCAAAAGTGTTTTAAATGTTTGGGATATGGTCACATTGCTGCTAATTGCCCTTCTAAAAGAAGTATGTACATGCATGAAGGCATTGTAGTTAGTGAGCATGATTCCACTTCACCTAGGCATTCTTCACTTTCTAGACCATCAAGTGAAAATGAGAGTGAAAGTCCTTGTGAAGGTGACTTATTGATGGTAAGACGTATGTTGGGCACAATTCCAAAATCTTTGAATGATACTCAAAGAGAAAATATTTTTCACACCCGATGTCTTATCAACAACAAGTTATGTTCCTTGATTATTGATGGGGGAAGTTGCACTAATGTGGCTAGTACAAGAGTTGTGGAGAAGTTAGCCTTACCCACTATCTCTCATACCAAGCCCTACAAATTACAATGGCTTAGTGAAGTAGGTGAAATCATGGTGAATAAACAAGTCCTCATTAACTTCGCTATAGGAAAGTATAAAGATGAGGTTTTATGTGATGTTGTGCCCATGGAAGCTTCTCATCTTCTTTTAGGAAGGCCTTGGCAATATGATAGACATGTTTTACATGATGGCCTATCCAATACAATGTCTTTTTCCTTCCTAGGGCGCAAGGTTATATTAAAACCCCTCTCTCCCAAAGAGGTTCATGAGGACCAAATAAAAATGAAAACTAAAAGAGAAAATGAGAAAGAAAAAGAAGTAAGTACTACACCGAGTCACACCATTTTCTCCTCTAAATCCATCATGTTGACTCGTGCTATACCTCAAATGGACCCTCCAAGGTCTTCTTCTTCTTTATATTTTTCATTACCCAAGGTTCCTATTTCAACACCACCTTGGTTAAAATATGTTAGGGATGATTTTTTCATACCTCCTAATGGGTTTCACCATTTAAGAGGTCTTTTTCCAAAAAATATCATCATTCCCAAACAAATTTTTCCAACTTGGTTGATTCATAGGACCTCCCTTTCTGCAATCCCTTTGATTCCCTCTACTAAGTCATGTATTCCTTTTTCTTACTCTTTTGATTGTAAAAGTACACTGACTTTGTTATATGCAGGGATTCAGAATTCGTGGGCGAATTCTCTCCAACTCGGGGAGTATGATGAGAATCAACTAAAGGTGGCTTTTTATAATGAAGAACAAGATCATTCGCCTTCACATTTAAAGTTTTTCTTGTTAATCTTTGCAAAAGATAAAGCCCAAGCCCAAGCCCAAGCCCAAGAAGGCCAAAGCCCACAAAAGCCCAAAGACCATCCCATGAAGGGCAAGGCCAAGTTTTAAATAAATATTGTTTAGAAAGGTGCTTAGAGGGAAACATTAGAAACCTCTATTGTTAAAGCATCTTTTAGTCTTTAGTTAAGAGTCTTAGGGGGGGTGTATTAGTAGATAGGTGTAGGAGTAAATAAGGAGGTGCCAAAGTGAGAGAAAGGATCACACCTTCCTCATGCCTTGTTTTAGGCGCAAATTCTAGAAGCTTTTTGGGAGGGAGTTTTTTTGAATTTGTGTAGCTTACATTTCAGCACCTTAGGCTATAAATAGAGGTGCTCTCTTTGTAAAATTCAGATTTGAATTCATCTAAAGAAACTATACTCAAAATTGGAGTGAGCATTTGGAGAGCTTTTGAGCTTCTACTCTAGTCTTATCTTGAAGGACCATGGTTTCCTCAAGTGGCGGCTTGCACACTCATCTAGGAGCATCCATACTTCTAGTGGCGTGATCATCCAACCATTCTTCCATCTTCATGAGCATTCTCTTCTCCTTCCTTTCTTCTATTTCAATTGTTCATGTTGCCTTGTGTTTTTGATTTGTTTTGGTTCGGCTATTCCATTTTCCAGCACCTATATTCTGTTTTTGTTTTCAATTCCTTTTATGTTCGGTTCATATGTGTTCTTGCCTAATTCTGTTCGGTCAATCCATTTTATAATTCCTTTGTTGATTCAATTTGACAATATTTGGTTCATCCAAATGAGTTTGGGATTTGGTACTTGTTATTGGTGAGTTCTTGACTTAGAACCATGATCCAACTTCTAAGAAAGTGCCTCTATATTTTCCAGCTCAAGGTGATTCCTAAAAATGTCAAAAATCTTGTTCTATGTGGCTATTGGAATCACATCACATCTCCACCAGCTCCCGCTTCCCCAGTCCAAGCCATTCCATTGGCAACTGCACCACCCGCGGTTGAGGCCGCCAAAGACAATTTCTTGGAGGACCCCCCGAGCGCCTCCACGCCATATGTATCAGCTGGAGGGGGACCTCCTTCCAACGCCTCAGCCGCAGATGTTGCTCCAATCGGGGATGAGGTTGCCCACACCTCTCCGATTCTGATCACCGAGTCCCCGACGTCGCCACCACGAGCAGAAGCGCCTACTGAAGAACCAACTAAAGAAGGTGGCGACGAAAACCAACAACAGGCCCACCCAGCGCCTCTCCAAGTAGCAAACCTCCCTCTTGAGGTCACGAGGATGTGGGAGCCTTTATCTGCTAAGCTGAAGACGATAGCAGAAGACATCCCCACCATCATAACTAGAGCTGTGCAAAGCTCCACCAGGAAGCTCCAGGACGACCTCTTCAACCTTAAAACTGAGAACAACACCATGAAGGTTGAGGTGGAGAAGTTGTCCTTCAATCTGACGCTCGCGGAGATTGAACACTCCCGAGTAGAAGATGCGATGAGCACCGAGCTCCGATTGGCACGCAAGGAGGCCACTGAACTCCGCCATAAGGTACAACAACTGGCTCAAGAAAAGATCGAACTAGAGAGCAAGATTGTGCCTTATCGCGTTAAGGTGGCTGACTTGGAAGCTTCGATAAAAACTGACGCCGCCAAGGTGAAAAAACTGGAGCAGAGGTCTGCTGATCGGGAGATCTTCCTGGGTAAGGTAGAGAAGGCGAGGGACGACGCCATTGCTGAGCTTGCCGAGGCCAACAAAGAGAAAGGGAAAATCACTGCTGAACTGGGCCAAGTGCAAGCGGAATCCAAGAAGGTTGCTGAAGACCTTCTCCAGGCTCAAGAGATCAACGAAAAACTCAAGAAGCAAATCGAAGAGCTGGAGCAGCAGAATAAGGGGCTGAAGGAACAAACTGAAGGACTCCAGAAGCAGATTGAAGATCTTAACATGAGTTCTGCCCAAATTCTGGCTGCTTGATTCGCTGCTGCACGGGAACAGTTTGCATGCTTGTTCCCCGATCTGGATCTCAGCATGGTGTCTTTGAACAACGAGGTGGTGGATGGGAAGGTGGTTCCCGTCGAAGACTGATCAATTTCCCCTCATCCACCACCTTTATGCTTTTTCTTTGTATGCAGTTGTAATGAACTTTCTTCTTTTTCTATACATGTGCTTTGAACTGTCATTTACTTTAATGAAATTGCCTTTGTATTTCTTTCTGTAACCTCTTTGCCTGCTTCAACTTCCTTCGCGCAATTCACTTCAGAGAAATAACTTAGTAATTTTTCGGGCACGATCTTATACTTTAACTGTTTCGAACCGTTTCAACTTCAAGCAATAATAATCACTTTCACAACTCGTAATCTTAAGGCAATTAACCTTAACGTAAAATCACTCTTCAAGCAACGAATTTCAACTCAACCACCGGCTTAAAACATTTCTTCGCCCGATCTGCTTCATCAAAACGGGTCTTTAACTTTCTCGCCGCTGCTTGAACTTTTCCTGGTCGCCAAAGACTCTTGGCGATATCAGCTTCTTTCTGGCTTCATGCCTTGGCCATTGTTCTTTTATCTGGGGGTAGAGGCGCCTTTCGGATCCTTCTCTACCTTCCTGAACTTCAGAATGAAAGACCGGGTGGCTAGGCGTTCTCTTCGAACCTACCTTAGCCACCTTCCAAGCTTCGTCCACCCTTAACACCATACCTGAACTCGTTCGAGACGAGAAGGATTTTATCTTGCCTGAACTCGCTCATAGGCGAGAAGGTCTTTTACTTGCCTGAACTCGCTCATAGGCGAGAAGGTCTTTTACTTGCCTGAACTCGCTCATAGGCGAGAAGGTCTTTTACTTGCCTCTTCATTGCCCTGGGGGTTACATCTTCTCGCCCCCAGAAACACTGAGGACTTTTCGCTCTTTCTCGCCTGCACTCGCTCGACGGCGAGGAGGTCTTTAACTCGCCTCAGGACGCGCGAGGGCGTTGAGGTCTTTTAGCTGGTGCCTCCGATCGCCGAAAGACGATGAGGACTTTAACTTTCTTGTGCCTCCAATCGCCGAAAGACGATGAGGACTTACAAATTTAACTGGTGCCTCCGATCGCCGAAAGACGATGAGGACTTAAAATTTTTAACTGGTGCCTCCGATCGCCGAAAGATGATGAGGACTTAAAACTTTTGACTGGTGCCTCCGATCGCCGAAAGACGATGAGGACTTCAAACTTTTTAGAAAGCATGCAACATATCTTTAACTTGCCTTAAGCCACATACAAGTGACAAGGTCTTTCTTCAAAACTTTCTGAAAACAACAGGCACGCAATCTAAAACAACTTGTACTTCGAAAACTTCTCTTTATTGGGTGGCCTCATTAAAAACCCTCCTTAGGGAAAAAAGAGTGCCCCCTTCAAACTGTTTTAACAGAGACATTGTAATATAACTTCGCGTTTGTCTTTACTTACAAGGCTTCTTAACTGTAATACAACTTCAGGTGCGTGGCATTCCAAGTGCGAGGAATCGCCCCTCCTTCCAATGTCTCTAAGCGGTAGGCGCCGTTCCCGAGCGCCTCAGTTATTCTGAACAGCCCTGTCCACTTGGGCGACAGTTTATTCTCCATCTCGTATTGGTGGGCTTTCCTCATCACCAGGTCGCCTTCTCTAAACTGTCTTGGCATCACCTTCGAGTTGTATCTTCGTTCAACCCTTCTCTTCACTGCTTCAGCCTTCAATCTCGCCTCTTCCCTGACTTCATCCAGTAGATCCAGGTTCAGCCTTCTCTCTTCATTCGAGTCTTCCTCTACAAAGTTCTGGAATCTCGGCGAGCTCTCCTGGATCTCTACTGGAATCATTGCATCACACCCATAGACCAAGCTGAACGGGGTCTCATGGGTTCCTGACTGCTCTGTGGTGTGGTACGCCCAAACTATACGGGGTACCTCCTCAGCCCAGCTTCCTTTGGCTTTCTCTAGCCTTCTCTTCAAACCTCTCAGCAACACCCGATTAGCTGACTCCACCTGGCCATTCGTCTGAGGGTGCTCGACGGATGCAAACACTTGTTGAATTCCCACCCCTTCGCACAGCTTCTTCAACAAGTGGCTTGCAAACTGAGTCCCATTGTCTGACACCAGGCGCTTGGGCACTCCAAACCGGCACACAATATTCTTCCACACGAAACCTTCGATCTTGTGTGCGTTGATCTGGGCCACTGGCTCTGCTTCGATCCACTTGGTGAAATACTCAATCGCCACCACCAAGTACTTCATCTGCCTGATCGCCAGCGGGAATGGTCCCAGGATGTCGATTCCCCAAGTATGAAACGGCCAAGGGCTGTAGATCGACTTCAACTCCTCGGGAGGCGCCTTGTGCCAATCGGCGTGCTGTTGGCATTGTTTGCAACTTTGGGCATACTTCTTGCAGTCTTCTCTCATCGATGGCCAGTAATACCCTGCACGGAGAGTCCTTGCGGCCAGAGCTCGACCCCCGACGTGGCTTCCGCATATACCTTCGTGGAGCTCTGCCATGATTCTCGTGCACTTCTCGCCATGTACGCATTCCAGGAGTGGGTGAGTGAACCCAAACCTGTACAGATCGCCATCAATCAATGTGTACTTGCTAGAATTTTTCTTTACCTTCCTAGCCTCTGTCGGATCCAGTGGGAGAAGGCCATCTGCCAGGCATCG
The DNA here is from genome assembly GCF_051622355.1 of Phaseolus vulgaris. Taxonomy (NCBI): domain Eukaryota; kingdom Viridiplantae; phylum Streptophyta; class Magnoliopsida; order Fabales; family Fabaceae; genus Phaseolus; species Phaseolus vulgaris. The sequence continues at coordinate 23,302,962 of NC_143498.1, read as the reverse complement.
CTTGTACTGTGTTATCCAGGTGCCTGGCTCATGGATCGCGCAGACCTGCGTCATGTTCACCTTCTCTCCTCGACATGCTCTAATTCTCGGCGACCTCAACGTTTCCTGCGTCAGGGACTTATGACTTCTCGCTGCTTTCTCCGTCGACTTGCTTATCTGAAGAACCAGGTGATCTGCCACAAATGCTCTCGGCGTCTTCAGAGTTTCTTGAATCACCGTCCTCTGCCTACCCCCCTTGCCTGAGCTGGCGAGCTTAGCTAGCAAGTCAGCTCGGGCATTCTGCTCTCTGGGCACATGCACTACTTCGAAGGAGGCAAAGGAACTCTTCAATTCCTGCACATACTCCAAATAGGCCGCCATTTGTGGATCTTTAGCCTGGAACTCGCCTGTTACTTGCCCTGTGACTAGCAGCGAGTCGCTCTTGGCCATTAACACCCTGGCTCCCATCTCCTTGGCCAGCAAAATCCCGGCGATTAGCGCCTCATATTCTGCTTGATTGTTACTGGCTTTGAAGGCAAATCTCAAAGATTGTTCAATTAGCACGCCGTTGGGTCCTTCCAAAATGACTCCAGCACCGCTGCCCTGTTGGTTCGACGATCCATCCACCGAGAGTACCCAACGGAAGTCGTCCCCTTCAACTCGCGTCGCCTCAGATGAGAGCTCAACCACGAAATCTGCAAAGATTTGCCCCTTGATCGGGCCTCGAGGCTCATATTTAATATCAAACTCCGACAATTCTACTGCCCATTTCACCATCCTTCCTGCAACGTCAGGCTTCTTCAAGACCTTCTGGATGGGCAGGTCAGTCATCACCAGAATGGTGAAGCTATGGAAATAGTGGCGCAACCTCCTCGCCGAAAATACCACAGCCAGCGCAGCCTTTTCCAGGGCCTGATATCTCGTTTCGGGGCCCTGCAACACCTTACTCACAAAATAAATAGGCTTTTGAGCTTGATCTTGATCCTGGGCGAGCACCGCACTCACCGCCCTCTCAGTTACAGCAAAATACAACCTGAGAGGGGTTCCCACCAGCGGTTTGCACAAGACTGGCGGGCTCGCCAGATATTCCTTCAGCTTGACGAAGGCTTCCTCGCACTCCTTCGTCCACGCAAACTTGTTATTGCGCCTCAAGCACTGAAAATAGGGATGGCCCTTTTCTCCGCTAGCTGACACAAAGCGAGACAGGGCTGCTATCCGACCTGTTAGCTGTTGAACCTCCTTCACCGTAGCTGGGCTCCTCATCGCCAAGATGGCGGCACACTTATCAGGGTTGGCCTCTATGCCTCTTTCAGTCAACAGGAAACCCAAAAACTTTCCAACCTCCACGCCGAAAATGCATTTCTCTGGATTAAGCTTTAATCTGAACTTGGCGATCGTCGTGAACAATTCTTCCAAGTCTGCAACGTGCTTGCTCTTTTCCGGCGAGGTCACGACCATGTCATCGACGTACGCTTGCACGTTCCTTCCCAGCATCGGTGCAAGTACTCGATCCATCAGCCTCTGGTACGTGGCCCCCGCGTTCTTCAGCCCAAACGACATCACCTTGTAGCAGTAGCACGATCTCTCCGTCATGAAGGCTGTCTTCTCTTCATCCATGGGATGCATCTTAATCTGATTATACCCCGAGAAGGCATCCAGGAAGCTCAACAGCTTACACCCTGCAGCACTGTCCACCAGGGCGTCTATGCTTGGTAAAGGATACGAATCCTTTGGGCAAGCCTTGTTCAGGTCAGTGAAATCGACGCACATGCGCCATTTCCCATTACTCTTCTTCACCAGCACGACATTTGCCAACCATTCAGGGTACTGAACTTCCCTGATGTGGCCTGCAGCGAGGAGTTTCTGTGTTTCGTCCCTGATCGCCTGCCTCCTCTCTTCATTGAACTTTCTTCTTCTTTGTCGCACTGGTCTTACCAAGTTGTCCATCGCCAGATGATGGCACAAAAAGTCGGGATCGATCCCGGGCATGTCCGAAGCGGACCATGCAAACGCGTCCAGATGCCGCTCAATCACCTTGGCGATTTGGTCCTGGAGCTCAACCTCCAGGGATCTTCCCAGCTTGAAGATCTTTCCTCCGATTTCTCTCTCGAGCCACTGCTCGACGGGCTTTGGTCTGGTTTCTCTGGCGATCACCGCCTTGGCGATTCCCAACTCTCTCGCTTCCTCAGGGCGATTCCTTGCCTCTTCCTCCTCCAGACCAGCATTCCCCTCCCCCAGCTCAGCGTCTACCATCTCCACGTCCCTTCCGGCGATCTCTTCTGTTACCGTCGATCTGGGCTTCACACCAGGAGGCGGGGTGGTTGTTACGTAACTCACCGATCTCTTGTTTTTCAGGCTATTCTCATAGCACTTCTTTGCTTCCTTCTGATCGGACTTGATAGTGATAACCACCCCTTCCATGGACGGCAACTTCACCTTCATGTGTCAGGTCGACGGTATGGCACCTATCCTGTTGAGCGTGGGTCTTCCCAACAGGATGTTGTACGCTGAAGGAGCGTTTACGACGAGGTATTTGATTTTTTTCCGTTCTTGAACCCGCCACGTCTGTAAACGTTGTCCTTAACTCTATGTACCCCCTGACCTCCACTTGGTCACCAGCGAACCCATACAAACACCCTCCATAGGGCCTCAGCTGGTCAAGGGGCAGCTCTAACTGCGTGAAAGTCGGCCAGAACATCACATCTGCCGAGCTTCCTTGGTCCACCAGCACCCTGTGGACCTTTCTTCCTGCTGTTATCAACGAAATTACTATGGGATCGTTGTCATGAGGCACAACATCCCGGAGATCTTGCTTGGTGAATGTAATATCCACTTCTGGCGAGTGGTCTTCAAACATATCCACCGTCATCACAGACCTTGCGTACTTCTTCCTCTGTGATGCGGTGCATCCACCGCCTGAGAAACCCCCTGCGATGGTGTGGATTTCTCCGTGCGTAGGCATCTCGTGCTGCTGAGCCTCAGCACCTGCTGGTTGGGAGCTCGATGCGCCCCCCGTCCTTCTGTCTAGCAAATAATCATTTAGGAACCCGCTCTTTACCAGATCGTCGAGCTGGAATCCTAATGCTAAGCACGAGTCCACTGTATGGCCAAAGCCCTGGTGAAACTCGCACCAGGCGTCTGGCTTTGGCCCCAGCACCTTGTCGCCCACCTTCTCTGGCGCTTTCAACCTAGCGGATATGTTGGGAATGGCGATCAGATCTGCCAATCCCATGACAAACTTGTGCTTAGGCGGGCGATTGTATTCCCGGCGTGCTGGTTGCTGGCGTCCTTGGCCCCTGCCCTTGTTTTTCCTTGGATCATAAGGATGGCGAGTCCTCTGATCCCTCCTGGCCGCCGCTGTCTCCAGCACCCTCTGCGGCTGGATCCTGGTCTGGGCGCGTGGCCTAGCAGGAGCCACGCTTCCTCTCTTCTCGGCGACTTCGCTCTCGTCGGCGATGTGGGCCACCGCAAGTCGCCTAACCTCAGCAAACGTGGCGGGGTGTGCCCTGATCAACGCCTCGCAGAATGGTCCCGGCAACACGCCCTTCTTGAATGCATAGACCAGCATTTCTTCATCTTTGGCCGGCGATCTGACCATCTGCGCCCCAAAGCGATTTAGGTAGTCTCTGAGGGACTCTCCCTGATATTGCCTTATATCAAACAAATCATAAGACACCATGGGCGGTGCCTTATTCACAATGTACTGCTCGACGAAAATCTTCGAGAACTGTTGAAAATTGGTTATGTGACCGTTAGGCAGGCTCACAAACCATTCCAGCGCCGTTCCCTGGAGCGTGCTCACGAACATCTTGCAATACACGGCGTCTGATCCTCCTGACAGCATCATCTGCGTATGGAACGTGGTGAGATGAGCCTCAGGATCCTCCACGCCGGTGAAAACAGCCTTAACCGGAACCACGCAAGTAGGAATAGGCGTGTCAGTAATCGCCTGAACAAAAGGCATAGGAAAAACACGAGGTGGCGACGACGGCGCAACCTCTTCAGCAGAAGAATGCCCTTGCTGCTCCTGAAGAGCTTGACGCAGCTCCTCAGTCACCTTGCTAAGCTCCTCATTCCTGGCGCGAGAGGCGACCAGGTCCTCATGCATTCTCGCCTGTTCTATGCGCGAGGCTTCCACAGTTGCCTGCAACGAACGCATCATCTCTGCCATCTGCGCCTTCAGCAGCGACGGGCGCAACCGGACTTGAACGATTGCTTCTCATTTTTCTCATGAAACTTAGCGAATCACAGAATGCAGCGAACAACACCTACTTCGGCTACGATCGATTCAGCGATCAATCGGAAAAACTGCGCGAAACTCTGCAAAAACTCAAGAACACCGCGAACCTTCAAAGAAACCTGCAACTCCACCAGAAACCACCGCTTCTCCCACAGATAACCAAACGAGCGAAGGAACTCAAATTCCACCGAACAGATCGCACGTAAACAGCAGAAAACTTCACTTCACCGAACAAAAATCCAAACGAACGGTGGAAAATGCGAAAACACCGAACAAATCTCAAGCGAACAGCAAACTACGGTTGCACCAGCACACAACCACACAGAAAATCACGAAAACCTCCAAGAACTCACGCTGTGGATGGGAACAGGTTTTACACGGCCCCACGGTGGGTGCCTGATGATCCTGCCTGTTGACCAGAACGTTGGAACCTGCCTCGTCAAAGGATCGACTTGTGCACCGCTTCGAACCTTCGTCCTTCTTCAAGATCCACCTCAAGAACCTGCAAAAGAACAGAGCGGCGCCGCTGCGGCCGATCGCACTCCAACGCCCAAGTCAGTGACCGAACCACCAAATACTAAGAGCAAGAACACTCAGGAAATCTCAAGGAACCGCGCAATGTTCTCTCTCACAGTAAGCTCTAGAACTCGCAAGCGTAAAGAGTGTAATCTGAACGTGCGTACCTCAGAAAGTTCGTTGAGAACTCTTATATACCTGGTCACTTTCTCTCTCCTGGCAGTTACAGACCTGGACACGTGGCTCGCATCCAGTCGTACACGTGCCATCATCTGGAGCCTCCTTGACTTGGGCGCTGCTTCTGACTCTCTTTTTGGCTAAGTTATTTATGCATGGTACTGCCCAGTGCATAGCTAACTTGGGAGCGCGATCTCTACTGGAACTGGCGAGTTAGGGTGCTCTCGTACACCTTCCCTGTGGTCTCGCCGGCCGCCTTCATAATCTGCACCACCTTTATCTCTGGCGATGTGCTTGCTCTGGCGATCTCCAATCGCTTGGTCGCCTGAGTTTACATCTGGCGACTTCACCTTCTATTGGGCGATCGCCTGGTATGCTGAAGATCGGAACACGCCAACTTAACAACTGGCGACTTCACGAGCCCCCGACTTCCTCTCCTTCTGCCAACCTGGCGCCTTGTCAACACGCCTACGCTGTAGCTTGGTGCCACGTCATCACTTCCGACTACCGGGACGGTACAGCAGCATAGCCAAGCATAAAGCAAGATTAATTGCTAAAAGTTTTCTGCAGAAACATGGAATAGACTACACTGAAGTCTATGCACCATTGGCCAGATTGGAAACCATTAAATTGGTGATTACTGTGGCCAATTCTATAAACTGGAAAATCTATCAAATGGATGTTAAATATGCATTGGGTCCAAAGAGATCAAATTGTAACTCTAGCTAGACTCTTTCCTTTTCTATTTACACCCAACTCTAATTGGCCCAAAACATGGTCCAAGAAAAAAGCCCAAATACAAGCCTAAAATAAAGCATATACTACTCTGTACAATGTTTATAAAACTAGATAAAAATGGAAGAGCAAACAACAATTAATTTTCTCTGAGATGAGAGTCTTCTAAGATCTTTTTTTTTGCTTCCAATCTTCTTAGCCAAATGTTTCCAGGGTGGATATGTTTTCATCATTTTGTTTAGGAGATATAAACAAAATTTGTTACTCTTTCAAGATGTTCGCCAAAGCGTCTAACATGAAAAAACGTGTAGACACTCAAAGAGCTTACTCTACACTACAATACGAATGCTTTTACGCACTTAACAAGTCTTATCAGACCGTCTATCATGAACTTATGATGTAAATGTTCAAATTGTTTATGAAACTATCTTTGTAATACACATGTCATCCAGTTAATTTTTGTTAAATGGATGTTAAATTTGCATTCTTGAATGGAATTTTAGAAGAGGAGGTCTATGTGACTCAGCCACCAGGTTTTGAAGCAAAGGATGCTAGGCACAAAGTGTTCAAACTCAAGAAAGCACTATATGGACTCAAAAAAAACTCCTAGAATGTGGAATAAACTAATAGAATCGTTTATGCTCAAGCTAGGCTTCACAAAGTGTTCAGTAGAATATGGAGTGTATGTAAAAGAGTCACAAAGTCAGAGCCTGATCTATGTATGTCTATATGTGGATGATTTGTTATTCACAAGGAGCTCAATGACAGAGATTGAGCAGCTCAAAAATAGATTGAAGGTTGCTTTTGAAATAATAGATTTGGGAATGCTTAGCTATTTTCTGGGCATGGAATTCATATACACAGATCAAGGTATTATCCTGCATCAAAGGAAATACATTTATGAAGTGCTCAACAGATTCAATATGAATCAATGCAATGGACCTAGGTGCTTGTTGTTGGAAATTTAAAGCTGACAGAAGCTTTGGAGGAGAATGCAACAAATAGTACTTTGTTTAAACAGATTGTTGGTAGTTTGAGGTTCATCTGCAACCCAAAGCCTCTCATATGGCAGCAACAAAGCACATATTGAAGTATCTTAAGGAGACAACAGGGTATGACTTACTGTTTCCAGTAAGCTTGAATGAATTTGAAGACTGTTTGGAGGCTTGGAGTGATTTAGATTGGTGTGGTGATAAAGTGGTAAGGAATAGAACCTATGGATACTTTTTCAAATATCTAAAAGCATCAATTTCTTGGTGTTTTAAGAAAAAAACTATAGTTGCTCTCTCATCTTGTGAGGCAGAGTATATAGCTGCAACAGAGACAATTTATCAATGTGTTTGGCTTGAGTCTGTGCTTGATGATTTGAAGCTAGATCATGTAAAGTCGGTTCAACTTTGTGTGGACTACCAATCACATACAGGCTAAGTTTCATTTCTTAAGGGAATAAGTTGGAAAAGGAAAGTTAGAAGTGAAGCATTGCAACACCAATGAGCAAATGGCTAATATTTTCACCAAACCACTTAGACTAGACAAATTTGAAGAACTAAGAGAGTGATTAAGAGTTAGATGTGTTGTAGAATTTAGCTTAAGGAAGAGTGTTGGAATAAGCTAAATAAAAGAATTAGTTTGTTAAATCTTAAAAACAATTAAAATCCTAAACTGATTATTTTCTGTTATTAGAATGTTTATCTTTTCATTCTAGTTTGACAGCATAAATAGCTATACACTTTTGTTCAATGTAGTACATCAATAATATACAGTTTTATAATTTCCAATTATCAAATTAATTTTCAACAAAATCTAGAAATACGTATAATTTATTATCCTAATTTTCAAAATAATTTAATAAATTTATATTATTTATTAATGACACGCATTGGTTAGCGAGAAAAGAATCCTTAGTGCATACAATTTCACTTATTAAAGAAGCAACCATTTAACTTTCGGACAAAAAGATGACCTCATAAACTTTTATTAAGACGTGTGATGAGGCTTTATCGCTTACGTACGTTAAACAAAATTATATAATTAATGTAGTGATAAGGAATAAACTAAATCGTATTTATAAGTAGAATTGAAATTTATTTTATTTTATAATTTCAATTTCAGAATCAGGTTTGTGGTTTTAAGATATATTTTGTTATTCTAATACGTACGTTTAACATTTATAAACATATTGTAACGACGTAGAAAAAAAAATTTAAAGTAAAAGTGATACAATTAAAATAGCACATAAATATTTTATTATTAAAGTTAAAAAAGTGTATAAATAAAAATTTAATTATTCAGGTTTCATTTTAAAAGAATCATCATCTCTATAAAAACTTTTTTTTTCTTTTCTCTGTCTTCCTTCTAAGATTCTGATCTCCTCATTCACCAGTTTGACAATCGGAGCCCCTCATCAGACTCCTAGCAATGAATACTACAAGACTGTCCGATCAGAATCTTTAATAGAGTAAATTCATTTTTGTTATTCTCTTTGAGTCAAATTTTGAACTTGTTAGGTTTGTCTCTGCATAGGCTTTGCATGTGACTCTTTTAACTTCAGTGTTATTATCTATTAGCTTAGGGTCCTAGTGAACTTAGTTATGTGTTTAAGTGAATTTTGAGATATATTTGGATTGTTTAGAAAGTTTAAAATATGATGCGATTGAATGGTGCATTGATGTGTTAAATGATGTATGTAATGAGGTGAAAGTGTGATCAAGACATAGTATTTTCAGGAAAGGAAATACCATGTGGAGATTGTTAGTGGGTAGTATTGATTTGTGAGTGTCATGTGAATGAGACAAATCTGACTCTACTGATATAATGGAATCACATGGATGAAATTATTCAGTTGGTGAGAGTCGAAGGAGGTCCATTTGGTTGAGTATGAGGTTTGGAAGAAGTGATAAGAGCATATCAAATGAATTTACCATGTCATATTGAGATTTTGGAGCAATTCAATAGTCTATTCCAAGCTCCTTTACAAGGGACCTAACACTTGTATTTATAGTGTCAAGGGTAGCCAAGGTTCAAGTTTTAACCCTAAAAGCTCTCCACTCATAGAAGAACAAGTGACTCTCTCTAATTGGACCAAATCCTTTGAAATTAGAGGTTGACAAGTGTCCTCCTCTAATTGAAGAGAATCTCTCCATTCCCATGAAAATAAATGTCGTTTTGGCATTGGTAGGAATCCTCTCCATTGAAGGGATGACATGTGGACATTCATGCCTTCCTTGCCTCTCCATGCTTTCTATTTGTACTTTAGTAATTTATTTGTGAACCCTAGATGGTCTAAAGTGGCATTGGGTCCAAGAAGACCAAATTGTAATTCTAGCTAGACTCTTTCTTTTTCTATTTACACCCAACTCTAATTGGCCCAAAACATGGCCCAAGAAAATGGCCCAAATACAAGCCTAAAATAAATCTTATACTACTATGTACAATGTTTATAAAGCTAGATAAAAATGGAAGAGAAAACAATAATTAATTTTCTCTGAGATGAGAGTCTTCTTAGCCAAATGTTTCAAGGGTGGATGAGTTTTCATCATTTCGTTTAACAGATTTAAGCAAAACTTGTTACTCTTTCAAGATGTTCGCCAAAGCGTCTAACATGAACAAACATGTAGACACTCGAAGAGCCTACTCTACACTACAATCCGAATTTTGTTATGCACTTAACAAGTCTTATCAGACCGTCTATCGTGAACTTATGATGTGGATCCTCAAATCGTTTATCAAACCACCTTTGTAATATACATGTCATCCAGTTAATTTTCGTTTTCATCAAAACATAATAACATAAGCACAACATATGATATCATGGTAATCAGACTGTCCAATAATTTATAAATTGTCTAGTATCTCAACGAATCGCTTAGAAACTCAACAACAATAATATTATAATTATTAATAATATAAACAAATTTATATCCATAAACAGTTACAAATAAAATTAATTTTACTTATTGAGTCAAATAATAAGAAATTCACAATAAATAATTAAAATACTTGCAATTCAGTCTCTTATTTGATATAATAAAAATTATATTATTTATTAATGATTCATAGTAATGGAGGAAAGCAAAGTACCTAGGTAAACATAGTAATAGAATTATATATTATTAAGCATAAGCTATTTTATATCCTAAAAAGGAGATTTCTTCTGTAAATTTGAGCATGCAATTGCATCAAAGAATGCAAATGCAAAATGACTACAAGGTATCTTAGTCGAGTGTCCTCGAGTCGTTGGCATCGAAAAAATGAATCAAATCGGTGCTTTTGCATTTGGGACACTTGAGATCACCCTCACTAACCATTGCATACATAAGACATCGAGGGCATCCTACTACCACCAAGGAAAGGGCTTGAAGGTTGTTGGAGTATTCAAAGTTGTTGTTATTGTGATCTTGGTTAAATTCATAGGACAAACATGAGATTGTTGGAGATATTGGTGAATCCGGTGCTAATTGAATTGGGGGCTCAAGTCCATGATTATCAACCCTTGGTGGGGGTAGGTTGAAATTCCCCTCAAGATTTGGGACATTTCCGTTTCCATCATTCATCATTCCACCTCTCCTTTTGCTAAACTATGGTCCTGCATTACTCAAATCATCACACAAAACAACCACGCCACAAAATTCTTTTATTAAAAAAAATAAAAAAAGTGAGGTGAGTATTTATATACCTTCAATGCTTGGAGAAGAAAGTTGAATTGGTTAATGGTTCAAAGGAGAATCTCTCACTTCTAACACCAACAAATTGATATGTTTTGAAGGGCAACATCTTGTGCCATTTTATAACAAAAATTAGTGCGGTTATTTGAAGATTATTTTTTTTTAAGAATGACATTTTTTTTTCTTATTCTTTATGGGCAGTTTCTATCAGTTGCTTATTAGCTCTCAAAGTTAGTGTATTGTGTTGTTATTGTTTACATTGACACTAAAATACAAGAGACCAGAAAATGAGATAAAAAAATAGTTAATTAGAATTCAATGTAATTTATTATCTTGTTTTTTTATAGCAATTAAATTAAATTTATATTATTGTTTAATAATGCATATTAATTTAAGAGACCGAAATTTTCGTTACACAGTTGACTTTTAACTACACTACAAAAAACTTTTAACTACACTACAAGAAAGAAATTGCTAAGTAAAAACTAAGTTTAGAAACAAAAAATTAATTAGTTATTAGATATTATTTTATTGACTAAAAAATTATTTGTATCTAAAGTAGTTTATCTTATTAATAAAAATTTATACACTATTTTCTCAATTGATATCTAACATTAGCTATTAAGGTTGCAGCTACCAACTCTTTAGATTCTAAATTAGTCAAATTAATCACTATAAAGACTAATTTAGAAAGTAAAAGTAGTTGGTAGTTAAACTCTTGGTAGTTAATGTTAGATATCAATTTAAAAACTACTTTATAAATTTTTATTAATAAAAGAAACTACTTTAGATACAAATTATTTTTTTAGTCTATAAAATAATATCTAATTTAGTTAATATACTAACAAATGATATTTATCTCTAAAATTAGTTGTTATTTCATGATTTTATTGTATTGCTCGTTAACTTCATTAATAATTCTTAAAACATGTTATTTATCACAATTAAGTTCATACCAACATAACAAAAAATAATAAGAAAAAGAGAGAATTACTCAATTTTATTAAAAAAAATTGGATATTTAATGATTTTTCTTGTAGTGTTAGTTAACTTCATTAATAATTCTTAAAACATGTTATTTATCACAATTAAAGCTAATTATATAAAGATAAGAGAAAAAAAAACTTATACTCAATTTTATTAAAATAAATTATAAGTATTTAATTATTTTCTTGTAGTATAGTTAACTTCATTAATAATTGAAAGAGTTGTGCGACTCCTACAATATTAGGGGAGGATGTCATTGGCCAGACGAGCTAATGTGAGCTACTGGTAGAGGACAACATGCTTCCTCAGGTGGTGGCCACTGAAAAAGTCTATCAAAAGGCCACCACCTTACATAACATTCCTCTCTCCCCTGATGTGGCGAAGGTAACAGTTGAAAGAGTATGAGTACCTGATGCTCGTGTTCCACTTCCTTCAGATGGGGTAACAACTGTGTCCGATGCATTTCAGACATTCGTAGCCTGACTCACACACCTCATTCGACTTATGCCAAAACCTTAGGTAATAATTTCATTTCATTATATTAATTTATATTTATATATTACATCTAATTTGATAATGTTCTTTATTTTGTAGAAACCTCGTCGAGAACCAAGTCTGAAAGAGATGCATGAGGTCCCGATTGACGATCCTATAGCTTCCTTAGCTGTAGTTGCTAACCAGATTGGTCGAGACCCTTTGGAAGTTCCATGGGATGATACTTTTTTTGAAATAAACACTGAGTTGCCATTGTACATATACATGTGAGATTTATTAGAATTTGTAGCTGAGGATCAAGAGCTCAATCTAAATATAATTCAATTTTTTATGATGTAAGTATCTTTACTATAGGGGTTATTGGCAGTTACTTGTTTTATCAACGATTGATAAGACTGTTGTGTGGTTATGTTCCCTACACAAGAAGCCATCCACAAGTTTTAAGAATATCATTGATAGGTAAGTACACTATAAACTTAACTCTGTATGTTACTAATTAAGCATTTACTAACGTGGTTTTTGTGTATTAATTAGTTCATGGCGTGAATATAACATCCTAAAAGGTCCATCCAGTTCAAATTTTAAAAATTTGAACTGGATAAAACTAAAGGTTTGTAATTTTTTTTCTTTCTCTTTTCATTGTTTATGAATATTAACTTTTACTTTTTATTGAATTATAGCGTAATAAACAACCATGAAGCTATGAGTGTGGCTATTAAATTATGCAATGGATGGTTACCATTGTAAGATTAGTCTTTAAAAGTGATTGGCATGAGGTAACATGATGGTAAATTATTTTTATAATTTTTTACCATATATGTATCTTAAAACTAATTTATGTCAACCATATTTTGTAATGCGGTTCTTTACGAATGAGCGACCAATGTCTTCGAAAGCCATAACATATGTGAGACATTCTTGGTCCACATATTTACTAAATTTTTATAACTCTAGAGTAGTTGATGAATAGTGTAGGAATTAGATAGATAGATAGAGATATATTATTAGTGTTTGTAATAATTTTTTATCAATATATAAAATTTGATTATCTGAATTTATGTATTTTTTTGGCTACGTTATAATTGAACAGGTCAATTTAGATGGGAATAAGCATTAAACAAATTGTACTAAAAAAAAAAATCATATTCAATGACGGCTATTTATCATAGCCGCATTTATAAATAACATTTACGAATACAACTAAATAGTCGCCTTCTTATGTTTTGGATTTAAGATTACGTGTAAATCAATTGCGGTTTTATAGCCACTGTTTTAAATTGAAAATAGTCGTTGTTGTTTTGCCTTTCTGCACAAGTGAATATCTGTGTTTGAGAGAGATATTAAATGTATAATAATTATTATAATTATTACTTCATATTGTATGGATTGATATAAAAAGTAATATATTTAATAATCTTAAGTTCAATAAATCTATTTTATTTAATGTTAATTAAAAATTGTATTTAATGTTAATTAAAATTTTATTTAATGTTAATTAAACATTTTATTTAATGTTAATTAAACATTTTATTTAATGAACGTTGACAATTGTTTGATTAAGTGTCTATTGATAAGTTTTTAACTTAGTGGTAAGTGTTCGATCCAACAATTAGTATAAGAGTCAAAACAATAAGTTGGATTTCTTGTTGGACGATTGCTTAGAGAGAGATTATTGCAAATGACATCAAATGTCGGAGGTCAGACGGGTCAAGCCATAATCAAATTGTAGTGTTTGGGTTGTTAAGCTATTAAGTAGAAAGAGTTGTATCTTAACTAGGGGAGATCATGGATTGATTTTTTCAAAATCCAATCTAGATCCAATCCAAATCCAAATAAATGGATTGAATTTAAAATCCATATCCATTTTAACTAGATCAAATTTATTTGTATTTTTTTTAAAATCCATTTAAAGTGGATTAAATCCACTTTGTTAATTAAATTAAATCCACTTTGTCAATTACATTAAATCCATTTTGATATGAACACACACTAACTTGGCTTGAACTGGGCATAAGCCGACTCAACCTGGACGTGAGCCAACTCGGCTCGACATCGACCCGGGTCCGCTCGACTCGACATTGGCCCAAACCCTGACCACTCGACATCGGCCCGTACTCGAACGACTCAACATCGGCCCGGGCCCGCTCGACTCGACATCGGATCGGGCCTGCTCGACTCAACATCGGACCGGGTCTGCTCGAATCGACATCGGCTCGGGCCCATCCAACTCGACATCGACCCGGCCTCATTCAATTCGACATTAGCTCGGGCCCGTTCGGCTCGACATCGGCTTAAGCCTGGGCCCGTTCAGCTCAACATCAGCCCAGGCCCGCTCAGCTTGTCATTGGCCCGGTTCCATTCAACTCGACATCGGCCCGAACCCGCTCAACTTGACATCGGCCCAGGCCTTCTCTGCTCGACATCGGTCCGAGCCTGCTCAACTCAACATCGACTCGAGACTGCTAGAATCGACATCGGCCCAGGCCCGCTCGACTCGACATCGGCTCGGGCCCGTTTAACTCGACATCGGCCTGGGCTCGTTCAACTCGACATCGGTTCGGGCCCGTTCAACTCGACATTGGCTCAGGCCCGCTCCGCTGAACATTAGCCTAAGCCCATTCAACTCGACATCTGCCCGGGCCCGCTCAACTCGACATCAGCCCGTGCCCGAGCGACTCGACATCGGCTCTGTCCCGGACAACTCGACATTGACCCGGGCAAGGACAACTCGACATCAACCCGAGCCCGCTCGGCTTAACATCGGCCCAGGCCTGCTTGGCTCGACATTGACCCGGGATTGCTCGGCTCGACATGGGCTCGGGCCCGCTCGACTTAATATGGGCCCAGGATTTGTCTACTCGACATTGGCCCGAGCCTGCTCGATTCGACATCGGCCCGGGCGCACTCGGCTCGACATCGGCTGGGGCCCGCTCAACTCGACATCGGCCTGGGCCTGATCGACTCAACATTGGCCCAGGCTTGCTCGACTCGACATTGGCCTAGGCTTGCTCGACTCGAAATCGGCCCAGGCCCGGACGACTCGTAATCGGCCCGGCCCGGACGACTTGACATCGACCCGGACCCGCTCGGCTCGTCATAAGCCCAGGCCGGGACAACTCGATATCGGTGTGGGCCCGCTTGACATAGGCCCGAGTCGCTCGGTTATACATCGGCACATGCCCGCTCAACTCAACATCGGCCCGGGCTCGCTTGGCTCGACATCTGTCCGGCCCGCTCGACCTAAGCCTGAATTGTCTTGGCTCAACCTGGATCGGGACAAGTCAAAATCCAACCCAAAATGCAATTTGGATAATCCAAAAATGTATCCAATCTATATTTAATCCATATCCAATTAAATGGATTGGATTTAAAATCCAAAAATATGGATTTGGATTTGAGCTAAATCCATTTAAATGGATTAAAACTAATATGGATTTGGATAATTATGGATTGGATTTTGTAATTTGGATTTTTTGCCCACCCTTAATCGTAACTATAAGCTATAACTTTTGACCTAGTGGTAAACACTCAATCCAACAATGTAAACAGTCTTACATCCATTCAAATTGTCTATCTCCATTAAAGACTCTTTAATAGAGTTTTGATGATAACAATGTTGGAATAATTGACTCTAGAAGGGGGGTTGAATAGGTTTTGGACTTTTCTCACAAAGAACTAGACTAAATTGTTAATACAGAAGCAACACAAATAGATCTTATACTAATTCACCCAAACTCGTGGGCTACGTTCAGTTCTCCTTTAAGAAAATTGATCAAGAGGTTTCACTAACTAATTCAATGATTGCACAAGTATACAAATCACTCCTAATTACAAATGAGTACATAAGATTAAGACTTCATAGAAAGAAAAAAGAATAATTTTAAAGAGAGAACAATTTAAGCTCACTGATATTAGTTCACATTGAGAAGAATTATAATGGTTTGACTCACCCATAAATAACACTTATCACTATATAAACACTAGGAGATATAAATAATTATAAATTGGTGTGTTCTTCTCTTACAACTTGAATCCTTTATATAACCTTTGCTACATGACTATTGTAGCACTTCCTTAGGTAAGATCTGATTTATGCTTGATCTTTATCATCTGCACATAATATTCTACACAGTTCCTTGATCACCACCTTAATTAGAGGCTTGGTATGGAGAGACTTTGTATGCTTCTTGATTTGCGCTTTTGACTTAAACTGATATAGAAACAATTCCAAAGCTTATTGCACATATAACAATTAATCATTGTTGATTTCGTATCACTCAAACCATAATTATGTAATTTATTTAATTTTTCTCATATATAAAAACTTTTTATACTTAGGTTTTAAATGTTAAATATATAACATTGTATATGTTTTAAAACAATTATGTGTACATGTAGAAAAACTTGATTATTACAAATTGAATATGAATATAATTCAAAGATATGAACACATGGGAACATTAAATTTTGTTATGAATATGGTGAAGTCATTGGATGAAATAAAGGTTCTTCAACACAAAACACACATTAAAATATTTAAATAATAAGCATATTTAAATAAGTAAATCATGTTTAGTGTTTCTACCATCAAAACTCATGCACAGTCTACTAAGATTAGATAATCTATATGGGCTACTTGGGTTAGACTGTCTAGGGTTTCAACAAACAAAATATACACGATCTTACATATAAATTTTATATTTCAATGAACTTTCTAATGTGTGTTTTGTGCTAGCTTTAGCTATCAAACCATCCAGTAGATACTTGAAGCAATAAACGATCCATCATTAATCATATTCTTGCTTGAATATGTTTGTTCAAATTAAAGCGTGTAATCAAAGTCATAATAATATTATTTTGAAATATTAAATAAAAGCTATATTTAGAAATAAGGAACTCTCATATACATTGAAATAAACAAAATTGGAAAGAGTTTTCTTATATAAAGTATATATTTTCTCCACGATTTTATTATAATCTCAAAGAAAAGAATTGAAATTTTATATGTTGTTAACTAAAATTTAAACATAATTATTACTATATATGTTATATGTTTGAATTATTTCTCTTTCAAAAATAAGATATATATTTTTTTAAGATAAAGATTTTCCATATCAAGCTACCAGTTACTGAGTTTTAAGGAATGATGATAAACTCCCCTCTCATCCTTATAGCAGAAACTCCAAGAGAGATCAGAAAATTGTTAAAACTTCACCAAGTTTCTTAAGAAACTTATTTTGAATCTTCTTTCAAGGAAGAATCCTTGAAAAAGAAAATAGAAGAAATAACTCCTTTAATGACTTTCAAAAGAACAAAAGAACTCTTTTAAACTATTCGAATCTCATTCATTTTCAAAAAAAGAGTACATGGAACAACGAGTTGTATATATAAATGCCATGTCCCCCTTGCTAGACTGGCTAAACCAATTTGGGGCTAAAAACAAAGAAGTGATCACACTCTGAGGAAAGTAACAACTAGATTATAACTAAATTTGGCTTATCCTACATGATGCAAGACTTCCTTTTGTGTGCTTTTTCTCCTAAGTTAGACATCTTCTTCTAAGGCTTTTAGCATATGATGTAGGCCTAATTGGAGGTCCAAGGATAGGCCTAATGGAAACCCAAGTTGGTCTCTACAAAATCCTACACATTACATAGAAATATGTACATCTATACAACTCTTACAAGACTTAAAAAAGAAGAAGAAAAGCTTAGTATTCCACTCTCCAAAGTAGTAGAGTCTTCTTGATTGAAGCTTTGTATTCTTTTATCCTCTTAGCCATGGATCTTGTTAAGGGTCCAGTGTGTTACTTCATTGATTGTCCTCTAATAGCATCCTCTTCACCCAGTTGGTTTTTCCTTGAGCATAACTTAGAGTTGGAAAAAGCTAATGGAGGATATGAGTGAAGGAGAGCTCCTATGAAGCCATGGATTCCTTGGATTTGTTGTGCAGTGTGTAGGGAGAGTGATTGGTGAGGCCAAATAACTTGGACAAATTTGAAAGAGATGAAAAGGTGTTTATCATAGAGACGCTGGACAAGAGTGAGCTAAGACTTGCAAATTCAACAACATAACACTCATATAATTGATCTAAATTTTGAAGATTCAAGTACCCCTATTTATACGTATAGGGTCCAGCCAAAATACAAAAGAATTGTTAGGAGTTTTGAATTTGAATTAGGTGCCTAATACAAGTTACAAGGCAAGTCTGAAGGCAATGTGAACAATGTGACTATTCTAGGCGTGCAAGGTCTCTTGCGACCAACCTAGGGTTTAGAAACCCAACCCTAACCCTAATCTATTAAGTCCAAAATTACTAGCCAAAATCTCATTCTACTTTTAAGCAAGAAATTTAAATCCTACTTTTAAAAAAACACTAGGTTATGACACCTTCAAACATATATAAAAGAGTGTCTCTACCATCAGTAGCAGAGTCCCAATCTTCTTGGATTTTGTCTGGCCATTGCCCTAGTGGTTGGTTCTGATCTGAGGTCTCTGTAATCATCCTCCATCAAATGCAATGCAAGATTCCAATAGATGATAATGTTATCAAATTTTAACCTTTTGTTAATGCAACAATCACCTTCAAAGTTATATATAAAGGCATTAAATTGAAGATGAAGAACACATAATAATTTATGAAAAATACAAGTGCTTTCAACCTTCTATTCTTTCATTTAAGTGTTTCTTGTGGGAGTACGAAGACTTTTGTAATCCTTCATGTAGTGAAGTTTCTCATTGAGCTTACAATGATCTATCTTTAAGAGTTGGTTCTTTTGTTTCTCTGTGGGGAATTAGTTTCAGGGGAGATTAAGACAACGTTTAAGTCAGTGGATTAACCAATACTCATAAGACAACCTCATGATATGAACGTTTATAATGTTTTGATGATAAGAAACACTATAAGGTGGGTTGTGATATGATAAAGCTCACTCATATGTGTTCCTACCGGTTGACCAGATCGTTCTTCGTGCGTAGCTAAGACCTGCATATCAAGGACTCATTCTTCTTCGTTCCAAACCTTCACCCTTCGCCGCCGTGAATACCTGAAACAGAGAGAACAAAGGGCGCCCTCGCGGCCGTTTGCACTCTGACGCTCAAGTCAGTACTGGCAGAAAACACCGTGCACCTTTGTATCAGAACACCGTAACTACAATGTTCAGAAGGTGCGTAACTGAATTCTAAAACAGTTTGGGATGAGTAATATTTTCTGATATTTAGCTCTGAAGTTTATTACTGTTTATCTGTGCTAACCAAATATAAGAAGTTCTATGCTTTGTTCAAAACTGTATCTTGCAGGAACTGCTCCAGATTCAATCAGGTACAACACAAGCATCAGGGATTTGTCTTCATCAAATAGGGGGAGATTGTTGAACCAAGTGGTGTTCAAGCTTTGAAGAATCCAAACCCTTTGAAGGATGTTGAAGCCTCTGCTGTGCTTGATGTTGCTGTGCTGGTTTAGCTTAGTTCTGGGGTAGTTTAAGTGTTGTAATCCACCATTTGATTAAATCTAAAGCATAGGCATTCTCAATCTTTGTGAAAGTAAAATGTTTTCAAACTAAGTTAAAACACCCGATTGTTTTGTCGAAACAACCGATTGTTTATACTTAGGTGTTTTGAGAAAAAGATTGAAAACTGTTTTTAAAATGGTTGAACTGTTAAGAACCAAAACAACCGATTGATTCGAGGAAACAACCGATTGTTTGTTTTGGGACCATAACAGAAAAACTGTTTTATCTTTGACTAAGCATTAAATGTTTTAACTGCTTACGCTCCAGTCATTAAATGCTTTGACCAAACTTTTAATGCAATTTAAGAGTTTGTTAAGATTTGATAACAAACTACATCTTTGAATAAATTCAGAAAAACAGATTTGACAATTAATCTTTGACAAGTTTTTGCTAAGAGTTTTTGAGTTTTTCAAAGAGCTGAGATTGCTAAGAGTGTGTGATTGATCAAAGTTGTGGAATAGGATTCTGCTTGTATTGATTTCAGATTATCTTCTGTAACAAGTGTAATCCTTGTACTCTGTGAAACAAGTTTCGTTTCTGTGTTTGCTAAGATTGGTTGTGTGTTCTTGAGGGGATCAAGATCAGCAATCTTGGTGTAGGTGTGTTGACCAAGGAGAGTGTGTTTCTTGAGGTGTTCAAGGTCATTCTCTTGGTTGTTGTGTAAGTGATCAAGGTGTGATTGCTTAGTGGATTTCCTCAGGGTTTCTGAGAAGACTGGATGTAGCTCTGGGTTTGGAGTGAACCAGTATAAACATCTTTGTACAATATCTCTATCTCTAACTCTTTAAATTCAGTTTTATTTGTTGTTTTGCTGGTATAAACAACCGATTGTTTCTGTGAAACAACCGATTGTTTTTCTGGTTGTGCTGATTTTGTTTGCTGTTTTTGGTAAACTGAATTTCTTATCAATAGTTTTCTGAGATAAATTCATTCTTGTTTTAAAAGTTTATGAAAATTCTCTTTAAACAATTCACCCCCCCTCTAGTTTAAAGCCATCCATTCTAACACTAAGGCCTCGCCCTTCCGTCCTACGTGTCATCCTGCTGACAAGACATTTCTACGCGATGACGTGACACCTTGAGTCATGCGGTAATGTTTCAACACGTGGCCCAATCACACGGTCACGACTTAACGTCCCATGCGCTTCTCAAGTTTACGTTATAGCTTTCGAAATCGCGCGCTTCAGACACTGTTCCTTCACTTACGCTCCTCATTTGCTCTCTTCATCTTCCTTCTCAAAGCTTCCTCTGATTTCTCCTTTCAAACCTAGAACTTTCACTTCTTCGATCATCCAAAGGTATGATTTTTCTGCGTTTGATGATTCTTGCTTTTGATTTTACATACTGATATTTCTGCCTGGGACTGTCTATCTTCTTGCATTTACTCTTCCCTTCTCATTTCTTCGTTCCCCTGTCTTCTGAACTTCTCGCGTGGGTAGGGTTTTTCTGGGTTTTCTTTCACCTTTGACGCCATAAACTCTGTTTGCTAAACCTTTCTTCTTCTTCTTCTCAGCTTTCTTTGCTGTACTATGGCGCGTACAAAAACCACCGCTAACCCTCCACCTCCCAGTGTCAACTAAAAACCGTTATACCCCTGGGCCTCCGATGAACTACTCGTAGAAACCTCAACCCTAACCTCTTTTTCGAATTGGAGGGACCACCTAAACAACGAACCCAGGTGTAAGGGTAGAGCCTTCGTGAGGAGGCACGATGCCTACATCTTTGTTCGTCCTTGCACAGCGGGCGAACCTGTTTGTGTAGATAACCGCTCGAATGGTGGGGAACCATTCTTTTTCTTCTACAAAACGGTTTTCCAACGCGTTGGCCAACGCCTCCCTTTCACAAGCTTCGAAAGGGAGCTTCTGACAGAGGTGAACGTAGCCCTTTGACATCCTTTTTAGCTATTTCAGGTGCTATCCCTCTGTGGATGTCTTCCTCCATTTCTTCGAGGCAAAGAGCCATGGGAAGAAACTGTGGATCAACTTCAGCGACATTGCTGGGAGGATAATCTTGTCTCTCTTCCAGCAATCTTACAAGGGTTTTCGAGGGAAGTTCTTCAAGGTGTGCAGCTCTGAAGCTGACCCCACTGCCCTAGATGGCTTCCCCTTGTATTGGGTGAGGGAAGTAAAACTGAAGAAAGCCAAGACTTTGGACGAGCTAAACTCGGCTGACCGCGAGATATGCCAAGTCTTGACTAGCTTAGGGGTAGTGTTCAATACTGCTAAGCTGATTAAACACGAATACGACCCCATTGCACTGACCCGCTGCATCGGTATGGGAGTAATCCCTTATTACTACCTCAATTCTCTATCTCTGTTTATGTTGTTTCTTCTTGCATACTTTCAAACTGTTCTTATACTGCTTTCATGGTATGCTTAACTCATAACACTTCTTCTCTAGTGCAGACATGCTGCTAGGTAGGGAGAAACGGAAGAGGTTCGCCAAGGTCTTGTCTGGTTGTGGCAAGGCCACTTCTGGTGGGGCTGGTGCCTCTACACCCCCAGCCCCTGATGCCCCTGCTGCCACCTCTCCAACTTCCCCTGCCCAAACCTTGTCAACACCTGCACCTGCTCAAACCACCCAAAACCTCCTTCTCCTCAAACCATTCCAACCCCTACCTCTCCACTTCCAATCGAAGCCATACCCTTGGCCCTGGTTGGAACTTCATCTCCACCAACCCCCTTGGACAAAGGCAAAAGGGTGGTGATTGTTCCCTCAAGGGACGAGGAGGATACTACTGAGGGACCAGTCTTCAAAAGGAGGAGGACTACCACAGTGGCCACATCCCACTCCACCTCCAACAAGGATGCCGAGTCTCTAAGGGAGCATCCTCCAAGTGCCTTCACATCTCCAAACTACATGACGCTGGGGGAGGGAGCTGAAACTACCCCTGAGCCTGCTCCTGCACCAGCTGCAGAGCTCCCTCGGGTCGTCCAACACTTGCTGAAGGGCTTCTAGCAAGTGCTCCCGGAGGACCGACCCAACTGACAAGGCCATGGAGGAAAGTGTCTTTCGTTCCCTTGGGGGATACCTTTCACATGCCTGCCTCTGGCAGCAGAAAACTGAAACTAAGGCCAGGGAATACCAGGCTCTTGCAGACGAGTTGGCCTTGCTGAAGGAACAAACAAATGACCAAGCGCGCCACTGGTTCAACCAATAGGCCGCCATCAAAGAGGCCCTGAAGGTGGCACAAAAAGCTGAGGAGGCAACTAACAAAAGACTTCATGCAGCGGGCCAAACATATACTGAGCTTGTGGCCAAAGTAGTGCCCCTTCGTGAAGAAATAGTTGAACTGAAAGCCGCCGCCGATGCCTCCAAAACTAGAATGACCACCCTTGAGGAACGCTGTGTTTCTCAAGAGGTAAACCTAGGCAAGGTGGAGGCTGAACTTGCTGCCAAGAATGAAGCCTTTGATCTGATGAAGGCTGAACTGGCTTCCAAGGACAAAGCCTCTGATCTGATGAAGGCTGAACTTGCCAAGCAGCCTGCTGAGAAAGCTGAACTCGCCAAGCAGCTTGCTGAGAAGGCTGAAGCCTTGGTGGCCATGAAGAAAGAGCTGGATTCCCAGGCTGAGCGCTCCCAGCAGATCGAGAAGGAGCTCCTCGACGACGCCACGAACGCCTTTGCTACGGGGTTTGGGGAAGCCCTGTCTCAGGTGGTCTGCGAACACCCTAAGATGGACGTCTCCAACTACGCCCCTACTAACCACGTCGTCGAGGGGAAAGTCGTGCCAATAGAATTTTCTGACGACGACTAACTTTCCTTTTCGTTGTAACTTTGAAAACCTGTTATTTACTCTGGACATTCTGGGTGCCCTTCATCTGTTAATTTTAAGGATTTACTTCTACTTACTCTTATTTGCTGCTTCCAAGATGTTTCTGTTGTTTATCTTTGTTTTCCTTCGCTTAGCTGCACGCGCTTTTCCTTCTTATCTTTCTTATGAAGTCAAACGTGCATACCTTTCGCTTGCTCCCGATCCTTTCCTCTTCTTAACTCGTAGGAATCTCTTAACTTGATCTTCGCTTAACCCTCGTGGCCCTGAGGCGCCTACCCCCGAAGGTGTTACTGGCCTCGACATCGCTAAAAGGTGAAGGAGGACTTATCTTCACTGGTCTCAACGTCGCTCAAAGGCGAAGGAGGACTTATCTTGGCCGAAGCCTATTTACTGGTACCTTGTGCCCACACTCGAGGAGAGACCTGCTGGAAGCAAGGTCGTATCGTCCTAAGTGTGTCTAGACACTGGGACAAAGTTGCACTTGGTGCCCACGCCCGAGGAGAGGCCTGCTGGAAGCTGTGCCGTATCGTCCCCTGTGTGTATAAACACCAAGGCAACTAGCCCTTATCTTGCACTTGGTGCCCACGCCTGAGGAGAGGCCTGCTATGAAGCAATACCGTTTCGTCCTCGGTGTGTCTAAAACACCAAGGCGGTCAGTGTACTTGGTGCCCACGCCCGAGGAGAGGCCTGCTAAAAGTAGTGCCGTATCATCCTCGGTGTGTCTAAAACACCAAGATGACCAGGGACTTGGCGTTTACGCCCAAGGAGAAGGTTTCCCGAAGGATGGCGCTTCTCCTATCTGGCATGTATCTACACCAAGGCACCTGGCTCTCCACTGCTCCGAACTTCCTTCCTACCTAATGCCCACACTCGAAGGAGGCGCCCCCCGCCACTTCCTTGCGAGGTGTCTAAACATCAGGGCGACCGGGGGCTTGTCACTCTCACCTAGGGAGAAGGCGTCCCGAAGGAATCCCTTAACTCCTGCCCAGGGACAAGATGCCTGGATTTTAACTGGGTTATGTTTACCTTTCGCACTCGACGCCCACGCCTAAAGAGTGCGCCCCCCGCCACTCCCCTTCGGGGTGTCTAAACGCTCGAGGCAGTTTGCGCGCTTGGTGCTCACGCCCAGAGGAGACATCTGCGTAACTCCTGCTGAGGTGTCTAAACACCAAGGTGGTGGGTTCGTTTCTTACTAAACCACGTTATCTCTTTTAGCGTTTCTTTACATCGTAATAAGGAAAACTTAAGACAATGTATGCTCAAACTGATTTTACTTGGGTAACCTCATTAAAAAACCCCCGAAAGGGAAAAAGAGTGTCCCCTTTAAACTGTACACTGTATAGAGTTTTTAACTGAAATAAAACTTCAAGTTCGCCGCGTTCCAAGTGCGCGGGATGGGGCCTCCCTCCAGAGTTTCAAGCTTGTACGACCCGTTCCCCCGAGCTTCGGTCACTCTAAAGGGCCCAGTCCACTTAGGGGACAGCTTGTTTTCTAACTCATATGGATGAGCCTTCCGCATGACCAAGTCAGCCACTTGGAACTGCCGAGGCTTCACCTTGGAACTGTACTGATGCTCTACTCTTCTCTTCACGGCCTCAACCTTTATTCTTGCTTCTTCTCTGGCTTTGTCCAACAGGTCTAGATTTACCCTCCTCTCCTCGTTGGACTCCTCAGCCAAAAAACTCTGGAAGCGCAGTGAGCTCTCATGAATCTCTACTGGGATCATGGCGTCCGATTCGTATACTAGGTTGAATGGCATCTCCATGGTGGAAGTTTGGGGCGTAGTGTGATAAACCCATACTATTCTGGGCACCTCCTCTGCCCAAGCTCCTTTGGCTTTCTCGAGCCTCCTCTTCAACCTCGTCAGCAAGATTCTGTTGGTGGACTCCACCTGTCCGTTCGTCTGGGGGTGTTCGACAGAAGCGAACACTTGCTTGATGCCTACCTCTGAGCACAGCTTGCCCAACTGCAGGCTGGCGAACTGAGTACCATTATCTGAGACAAGGTGCCTCGGTACACCGAAGCGGCACACAATGTTCTTCCAAACAAAGTGTTGTACCTTGTGTGCGGTTATCTGCGCCACCGTTTCTGCTTCTATCCACTTTATGAAGTACTCAATAGCAACTATCAAGTACTTCATCTGCCTTATTGCTAATGGGAAGGGCCCCAAAATGTTAATTCCCCATGTGTGGAAGGGCCATGGGTTGTAAATTAACCTCAACTCTTCTGGGGGCGCCTTGTGCCAGTCAACATGTAGTTGGCACTGCTTGCACCGCTGGGCGTACCGCACGCAGTCCTCCCCCACCGTTGGCCAGTAGAAGCCTGCACTCACCACCTTGGATGCCAAAGACCTTCCTGCTACGTGGCTCTCGCAAATTCCTTCATGGAGCTCAGACATTATCCATGTGCACTCATCTCCACTCATGTATGTTAGGATCGGGTGCGTGAACTCGTGCCTGAACAGTACTCCATCCACGAGGGTGTACCTCGCGGAGTTTCTCTTTATCTTCTTGCCCTTTTCGAGCTCCGCTGGGAGGATCCCATCCGCGATGTAGCGCCTATAGGGCGTCATCCACGTGTCCCCTTCTTCCAAAACGCACACCTGCATGGGGTCCTCCTCTTTTGGGGAGGCCGGTAGACACTTATACTGGGGGCCCTCGCCGTGTCCTGGATCAAGGACCAGTGACTCCTCGACCTTCCCTTGAACGCACTAATTTGAAGGACGTCCACCCTGTTATCCGCAACAAACGTTCGCAGCGTTTTGAGGGTCTCTTGGATGACTGTCCTCTACCTTTCCCCCGTGCATGAGCTAGCCAGCTTGGCGAGCAGGTCAACACAGGCATTCTGCTCTCTCGGGACATGGACCAACTCGAACGCCACGAATGCCTCTTTCAGCACTTGGACATATCTCAAATATGCAGCCATTTGGGGATCCTTGGCTTGGTACTCCCTGGTAACCTGCCCCGTGACCAGCTGTGAATCACTCTTGGCCAGCAGGCTCCGTGCGCCCATCTCCTTGGCTAAGAGCATCCCAGCTATTAGGGCCTCGTACTCTGCTTGATTATTACTTGCTTTGAATGCAAACCTCAAGGCCTGCTGGATCAGCAAACCGTTTGGCCCCTCCAGGACCACGCCGGCTCCACTCCCTTGCTGATTCCAAGACCCATCAACCGAGAGCACCCACTGGGAACCAACTTCCTCCTCTTGCTGCGTGCTTCCTGGCGAAAGCTCCGCCACGAAGTCTGCGTACACTTGTCCCTTAATGGACCCCCTGGGCTCATACAGGATATCGAACTCAAATAGCTCCACCGCCCAACGAACTATCCTTCTTGCGACATTTGGCTTTTGCAACACCTTCTGGATGGGGAGGTCCATCATTACAACCATCGTAAAGCTTTGGAAGTAGTGACGGAGCCTCCTGACCGAGAACACCACCGCCAGAGCCGCCTTCTCTAACGATTGATACCTCGCCTCCGACCCGTGCAAGACCTTACTCACGAAGTATATAGGTTTCTGGGTCTGGTCCTGCTCCTGAACCACCACAGCACCGATCGCCCACTCGGTCACCACAAAGTATAACCAGAGGGGCACGCCTGTCCGTGGCTTACAAAGCACGGAAGGAGCCGCCAAATACTCCTTGAGCTTGAGGACTGTCACCTCGCACTCCTCGGTCAACACGAACCTATTGTTTCTTTTCAAGCACTGGAAGTAAGGGTGCCTCTTGTCTCCTCCAGCGGATACGAATCTGGACAGAGCGGCCATCCGCCCCGTCAACTGCTGAACTTCCTTCACCGAGGCGGGACTCCTCATTGGCAGAATCGCCACACACTTGTCGGGGTTCGCCTCTATCCCCAGCTCGGTGAGCATAAAACCCAAAAACTTACCCACCTCGACCCCGAAGACACACTTCTCAGGGTTCAGCTTGAGGCGGTACTTGGCTATTGTGGCGAACAGCTCTTCCAGATCAGTTGTGTGCCGCCCCCTCTCTTGGGAGGTCACCACCATGTCGTCTACGTAGGCCTGCACATTTCTACCCAGCATGAGTGCGAGGACCTTATCCATCAATCTTTGATAGGTGGCGTCTGCATTCTTCAACCCAAACGGCATCACCTTGTAGCAATAACAGCACGTCTCGGTCATGAACGCCGTTTCGCACTTGTCGCGGGGATGCATCTTGATCTGGTTGTACCCCGAAAACGCATCCAGAAAACTCAGCATCTTGCAGCCCGAGGCGTTGTCCACCAACGTGTCGATGCTGGGTAGGGGATACGAATCCTTGGGGCACGCCTTATTCAAGTCAGTGAAGTCTACACACATCCTCCACTTCTCGTTCGCCTTCTTTACCAACACCACGTTGGCCAGCCACTCAAGGTACTAGATCTCCCTGATGTGGTCGGCGCTCAGCAGCTTCCTGGTCTTTTCCTGCACGACGAGACGCCTTTCCTCGTTGAACTTCCTCCTCCTCTTTTGCACAGGACGGACCTTGGGATCCATGGTGAGACGGTGGCATAAAAAATCTGGGTCGATGTCAGGCATGTCCGAGGCGGACCATGCAAAGGCGTCCAGGTGACGTGAGATTACTGCCGCCACCCGATCCTGCTCTTCTTGACTCAGCAGTCGTCCCAGTTTAAAAGTCTTACCACCAATCTGCCTCTCTACCACGTTCTCGACCGGCTCGGGTCGCCTATCCTGGGCGCTCTCTGCGTGAGACACGCCTCCGCGGTCCTCCCTTCCAAGTGACGCCTCGGGGGGCGCTTCCCCCATGGGCGTCTCCTCCATGGGTACTGCCTCCTCGGGCGCCCCCTCCGTGGGCACTGCCTCGACGGGTGTCTCCTCCACGGGTACTACTTCCGCGGGCGCCTCCTCCGTGGGCACTACCGCGATGGGCGTATCCTCCACGGGCTCTACCTCCATGGGCGTATCCGTGCTGGGTGGGCGCTCCACCACCATAAACACGCCTCTCTTTGTTTTTAGGCTATTTTCATAGCACTTTTTCGCTTCCTGTTGATCGGACTTGATCACGGTCACTCTGCCACTGAGGTCGAGCAACTTCAGCTTCATGTGTCGTGTCGACGACACCCCCCTCAACCTGTTTAGAGCTGGCCTCCCCAATAGAATGTTGTACGCCGAATTGGCGTTCACAACTAGATATCGTATATTCTAAGTGCGCGACGTCGTACCATCCGTGAACGTCGTCCTCAGCTCTAGATAGCCACTCACCTCCACTTGGTCCCCTGCAAAGCCATACAAGCACCCTGTATACGGCCTCAGCAGATCAGAGGACAACTGCAGCTTGTTGAACGTGGACCAGAACATTACGTCCGCGGAGCTGCCCTTATCCACGAGCACACGGTGCACCTTCCTCCCTGCAGTGACGACTGAAATCACCACAGGGTCGTTATCATGGGGGACGACGTCATGAAGATCAACCCTTGTGAACGCAAGGTCGATGTCGAGGGAGTCATCCGCCCCCTGCTCAGCTACCGAGTTCACTGACCGCACATACCTCTTGCGCTGAGAGGCAGTGCATCCTCCTTTTGAAAAATCACCAGATATGGTGTGAACCTCCCCATGGATGGGCATCTCATGGGCCTGATCTTCTGCTGGCATCGCCAAGGCCGCAGCTGTGGATGATCCCGCCAGATAGTAATTCAAGAACCCGCTCTTCACTAGCTCGTCCAACTAATGGCCCAAAGCCAAGCAGTTGGTAATCTGATACCCAAACGTGATGGCATTCTCAAGGAGCTCTTCTTAGATGTTTGGTAATATGGTGCGGAAGCTTATGGATGAAATGGGCAAGGTCCTCCTAGGAGTTGTGGTGACCTTGAAGGTGCATGAAGAGTATGGAAAGAAGGAAGGTTCGGCCAGCCCCTTGATAGATGGTGAAGGAAGATTAAAACTGAACAAAACTTGAAGATTATCGGCGAATCTTGCAAGAATCTTGGAAAACCTCCACAAACCTCGTTGTCGCTACTGAAACTCAACTACTTGCAGTGGGACTGCTATTTTATATCGGCCCCACGGTGGGCGCCAAATGTTCCTGCCGGTTGACCAGATCATTCTTCGTGCGTAGCTAAGATCTGCGTATCAAGGACTTCTTCTTCTTCGTTCCAAACCTTCACCCTTCGCCGCTATGAATACCTGAAACAGAGAGAACAAAGTACGCCCTCGCGGCCGTTTGCACTCCAACGCTCAAGTCAGTACTGGCAGAAAACACCGTGCACCTCCGTATCAGAACACCGCAACTACAATGTTCAGAAGGTGCGTAACTGAATTCTAACTTATTTCTCTCTCGTTCTCAAGTCACTCGTGCGTACAGTGCGTAAGCGCAAATGACTCAGAATGTGTAAAACATACCTTAGTCTGCTAATAGCGAAAGCTTATATACCTTTCCATTGCTTCTGCCACGTGTCTCCTTCTGCCTTAAGTGTAACTCGGTATGGGAGGCCTTACGATGCTGTAACCCAACTTAGGGAAATCCCAACATGTAAGTCTCCCTTCTCGAAGTGCATCTGGCACGGGGGGGTGACTACCTGGGTGCCAACTCATGCGCCCCAGCTCCTTAGTCACTCGCCCTGTGAGTGTTTCTGCCCTCCTCACATACCATGCATGTAGATTACCCCCTGGGACGTGGCCCTCTCATGGGTCGTATTTGTCCCAGTGGTTCTCTATCGGTGGAGCGTACTGTCGCGTTCCCACGCCTCATGCACAGATACTCCGTGAGTTGAGTCTCTCCCTGCTGGTACTGGGGGTGTGGCTTGGAAACCACATTTCTCTTCTATTATTACTGTTTTGGGGTACCAAGGCCCGAGGCCTCCACGCCCTTACTGCGCCGCCTCCTACTGTGCCGCTTCCTTACTGTGTCGCCCCCTCCACGGTAACTCCTACCCATGGGTATCGGAGGGTGGCACCACCCAGCTGTAAGCGCTTCTTGGTCAGAACCCAGTTAACGCCGATGCCAGTCAACGCCCGAGGCCTGTCGACCCCCCTTCTCACCTCGTTGCACCCCTGATGGGTCCTACCAAGTGTTGACTTTGGTCAACGCCCGATGACGGGTCGGTACAATATGCAATATAAATTAAGAGAAAAAAAATAGATCAGAAGAGCAGGACTCACTAGACATACAACAACAGAAAAGTCTATTAGGAAAAACAAAAGCACATGCTCATAACGTCAAATGATCTAGCCTTCATATCTATGATACAATAATATTCTAAGTGGATAAAATATTCAAAGAGAAATTTGAAAATAAAAAACGCTACACAAATAAGAAAAACATATGAAAAAGAACACATCAGACGAAGCTCTCATAAAACAAATGACATATCAGACAAAGCTAATGAAAAGCTCATATCAAATGATGGATTAAGAGATACAATTGAGAAAGATCATAAGAGACGATCCTAGTGTTGATGAACTTATTAAGAGATCATACTATTCAAAAATCCTTGGACAACAAAAGCTAGATGCCCATGTTTCCAAGTTAATAATATAAGTTTGACAAAAAAAGAAAAATAATTTTCACGCTACATATAATATATATATATATATATATATATATATATATACATATAATATATATATATATAATATCTTCTCCCTTTTTTTTCATATAAAATGACATAAGTTACAACCATTTAAAACATATAACATGGTTGGTGTTGGAGCTTTAGGTTAGTTAATTTTTCCTCCACAACTTGTATTACCCTTATATTGATCTTTCAAACCTATAAGGTACACATATACTCACTTTGCTTTTACTTTCTAAATTAATTTTTTTTTATATTTCACAATATCTAACAATTTGAATCTTGAAAAAAATGACACATAATGATGGGTGATAGAATTGAGTCCCGACCAGATTTACCAAACTCATGTGTGACCATTGAAGTCAACCAAGAGAGCAACAACAACAATCTTGAATCCAACAAGTTTATATGTTTGCTTATAATACGTTTTAACTAATATATATTTTCATTCACTTATGTTGTCTTAGTATCTCTTTCTTTTTAAAATAATATTTATTAACATGATTTTTATTTCAATTGATAATCACTTCTAATATACATATATATATATATATATTAAATAAATATCTAATATTATTTATTTCATTTCGAGTAAATTATAAAATAATAATAAAAACAATATCCATATAAGAATGTATTTTATTTATTAAAAACTTGTTTTTAATAACAATTTGGTCTAAACCAGTTATATCTTTTGTTATTCTTCTAAATATCAAATTCAACAAATAATTATATATTCTTATATGACAATTAAATAATAAAGAAGTTTTTTTTTTATATTTATCAGATCTTTTATCAAAAAGAATATTATTACTTATGTTGCTTTTAAGCTTATGCAAATTTCTTCTCCACTCAAATACTATTTTAACATATATAACTACAGAATATGTAAGTATTATATAAAATATTTT
This sequence comes from Phaseolus vulgaris, assembly GCF_051622355.1. Classification (NCBI taxonomy): domain Eukaryota; kingdom Viridiplantae; phylum Streptophyta; class Magnoliopsida; order Fabales; family Fabaceae; genus Phaseolus; species Phaseolus vulgaris. The sequence continues at coordinate 23,271,445 of NC_143498.1, read as the reverse complement.
AATATTAAATTAAAATTATATCATAAATATTGACATAAGTATATTATTTTACACATCATCTAATTAAAATTATTTCATATAAATATTTTCTAATTATACTGTTTTAAATCACATATCACTAATGAGACAATGACAACATATATCTATAATAAAATTACATTACTATTTTTGTAAAACATACAATTTCCAACACTATACACTAATCCTTTTCTTTTCCATACAATAATTAAGCGTCATCCACACCCACACTAGACAAAATAAAAAAAAGCTAAGCCTCCACCCACATATAACAAATTTAAATTAACTTTTAAATATTCTCAGTTCTTTAACGTCCGTCAAAATTATGCTTAAATCGGTTTTTTTATTATATAAATTTAGTGTCCAATTTTATTTCTTAGGCTGACACAACTTAATTAATATTACTTTATTTTTTTAAAAAAATTATTGACGTTTTTTTAGTGATTCTATCTTTTTTATTTTATTTTTGTTTATTTTGCATAAACTTAACTGACACAAATAACATCCATTGCATGACTGACACATGCACGACAACTAAATCGCATTATTCTTGTACTGATAATTGCACTAGTTGTTTTAAATAAAGTGATATGTAGATTGCAAAAAATGTAATCTCACTAAAATGCTATAAAAATATTAAATTTTGATTTTTTTAAAAAAAAATAAGACTTAAAAGGTGTTTTATTAAGAAAAATAATAAATAACTAATTTTTTTTACTGTTAATGATAATATGTTTGAGCAAAGTTAACACTTTGGATTTAAATAATTTTTTTAAAATTTTTTTGAAAATTAATAATAAACAAATTAGTTTTGAATGTTCTAATGCTTTGCATGGAGTTGAGTTTTACAAATTTTTTCTTACTTCTCATTTTTCTAATAAGGATTATCTACTTTCTTTTATTAAGGGTGATGATAGTCATTTGGTTAAATTGATTAAGCTTCTTGTGATAACTTTTTCTATTTGGATGATATGACGAATGAGGAATTAGTTAGATTTCAGGATAAGATTGAGGTTTCTAGGGCTATTTTATCTAGTGGGAAATTCGTCTAAAGCTTCAATGAAGAATGATATGTTGGATTTAAACTTGATTAAGTTTTTTGGTATTAATACTCATAGTGGTAAAGTTTTTCGTCCTCTTCTTGTTAGATGGGAGTTTCCTTCACCAGGTTGGGTTAAAATTAACACTAATGGGATTGTTAAGGGTATCCTGGTCTTGGTACTTGTGGAGGTATTTTTTGTGGGAGTATGGAAGAGTTTATTGGTGTTTTCTTTACATTTCTTGAAGTTCAGACTGTTATGGTTGTTGAGTTTTATGGAGTTATACATGCTATGGAGGAAGCTCAAAAGATGGGGCTTACTAATACTTGGCTTGATGTGATTCTGCCTTGGTTTGTGTTGCGTTTACTACTAGAACTAATGTTCCGTGGATGCTTCGTAACCGATAGAATACTTGTCTGAATTACGGTAGAAAAATCAGTTTTATGGTTATTCATATTTTTCGTGAAGGAAATGTGTGTAATGATAAGTTGGCTAATTTAGGATTTATTCATAGAGAATCATTTCATTAGTATAATAGGCTTCGATCAAGTCTGTTCTCGGAATTCTTTATGAATAGGTATAGTCTACTTTTGTATAGTTTTTGTTAACATATGGTTTAGGTCTAGTCTCCCCATATATTTGTATTTTCTTTCTTTTTTCTTTTTTTAATAATAATACTTTTTTTCACGTGATGACATATGATTGTTGTTACTTAAGGTGTCAGCTTAGGTGAGATGTTAAGTTGCATAGTGATGCCTAACATGAAAGATTTTATAAAAAAAATAGTTTGATAATGAAAATTTTATTCAAAATAAGAAATACTAAAATAATATTATTTTGTAAAATAAGTAAAATAAATATTTTAAAAATTACGTTAACTATGTATATTCAATTTGAAATAATTATTTTAAATTAAACATTTAAGGATATTAGTAGTACTCGTATGTATAATTGACTATCAAACTCAAATTTAGCTATAAAGATTTTTTCATAGTTTTTTTTAATAAAATTGAGTATAAGTCTATCATTTTTTTCTCTTTATTTTTTATTATCTTGACATGACCTTAATTGTGATAAATAATATATTTTAAGAATTATTAATGAAGTTAACTATACTACAAGAAAATAATTAAATACTTATAATTTGTTTTAATAAAATTGAGTATAAGTCTTTTTTTTCTCTTATCTTGATATAATTAGTCTTAATTGTGATAAATAACACGTTTTAAGAATTATTAATGAAGTTAACTAACACTACAAGAAAATCATTAAATATCAAATTTTTTTTTAATAAAATTGAGTAATTCTCTCTTTTTTGTTTATTTTTTGTTATGTTGGTATGAACTTCATTGTGATAAATAACATGTTGTAAGAATTATTAATGAAGTTAACTAGCAACTAATTTTAGAGATAAATATCATTTGTTAGTATATTAACTAAATTAGATATTATTTTATAGACTAAAAAAAATTTGTATCTAAAGTAATTTCTATTATTAATAAAAATTTATAAAGTAGTTTTTAAATTGATATCTAACATTAACTACCAAGAGTTTAACTACCAACTACTTTTACTTTCTAAATTAGTCTTTATAGTGACTAATTTAACTAATTTAGAATCTAAAGAGTTGGTAGCTGCAACCTTAATAGCTAATGTTAGATATCAATTGAGAAAATAGTGTATAAATTTTTATTAATAAGATAAACTACTTTAGATACAAATAATTTTTTAGTCAATAAAATAATATCTAATAACTAATTAATTTTTTGTTTCTAAACTTAGTTTTTACTTAGCAATTTCTTTCTTGTAGTGTAGTTAAAAGTTTTTTGTAGTGTAGTTAAAAGTCAACTGTGTAACGAAAATTTCGGTCTCTTAAATTAATATGCATTATTAAACAATAATATAAATTTAATTTAATTGCTATAAAAAAACAAGATAATAAATTACATTGAATTCTAATTAACTATTTTTTTATCTCATTTTCTGGTCTCTTGTATTTTAGTGTCAATGTAAACAATAACAACACAATACACTAACTTTGAGAGCTAATAAGCAACTGATAGAAACTGCCCATAAAGAATAAGAAAAAAAAATGTCATTCTTAAAAAAAAATAATCTTCAAATAACCGCACTAATTTTTGTTATAAAATGGCACAAGATGTTGCCCTTCAAAACATATCAATTTGTTGGTGTTAGAAGTGAGAGATTCTCCTTTGAACCATTAACCAATTCAACTTTCTTCTCCAAGCATTGAAGGTATATAAATACTCACCTCACTTTTTTTATTTTTTTTAATAAAAGAATTTTGTGGCGTGGTTGTTTTGTGTGATGATTTGAGTAATGCAGGACCATAGTTTAGCAAAAGGAGAGGTGGAATGATGAATGATGGAAACGGAAATGTCCCAAATCTTGAGGGGAATTTCAACCTACCCCCACCAAGGGTTGATAATCATGGACTTGAGCCCCCAATTCAATTAGCACCGGATTCACCAATATCTCCAACAATCTCATGTTTGTCCTATGAATTTAACCAAGATCACAATAACAACAACTTTGAATACTCCAACAACCTTCAAGCCCTTTCCTTGGTGGTAGTAGGATGCCCTCGATGTCTTATGTATGCAATGGTTAGTGAGGGTGATCTCAAGTGTCCCAAATGCAAAAGCACCGATTTGATTCATTTTTTCGATGCCAACGACTCGAGGACACTCGACTAAGATACCTTGTAGTCATTTTGCATTTGCATTCTTTGATGCAATTGCATGCTCAAATTTACAGAAGAAATCTCCTTTTTAGGATATAAAATAGCTTATGCTTAATAATATATAATTCTATTACTATGTTTACCTAGGTACTTTGCTTTCCTCCATTACTATGAATCATTAATAAATAATATAATTTTTATTATATCAAATAAGAGACTGAATTGCAAGTATTTTAATTATTTATTGTGAATTTCTTATTATTTGACTCAATAAGTAAAATTAATTTTATTTGTAACTGTTTATGGATATAAATTTGTTTATATTATTAATAATTATAATATTATTGTTGTTGAGTTTCTAAGCGATTCGTTGAGATACTAGACAATTTATAAATTATTGGACAGTCTGATTACCATGATATCATATGTTGTGCTTATGTTATTATGTTTTGATGAAAACGAAAATTAACTGGATGACATGTATATTACAAAGGTGGTTTGATAAACGATTTGAGGATCCACATCATAAGTTCACGATAGACGGTCTGATAAGACTTGTTAAGTGCATAACAAAATTCGGATTGTAGTGTAGAGTAGGCTCTTCGAGTGTCTACATGTTTGTTCATGTTAGACGCTTTGGCGAACATCTTGAAAGAGTAACAAGTTTTGCTTAAATCTGTTAAACGAAATGATGAAAACTCATCCACCCTTGAAACATTTGGCTAAGAAGACTCTCATCTCAGAGAAAATTAATTATTGTTTTCTCTTCCATTTTTATCTAGCTTTATAAACATTGTACATAGTAGTATAAGATTTATTTTAGGCTTGTATTTGGGCCATTTTCTTGGGCCATGTTTTGGGCCAATTAGAGTTGGGTGTAAATAGAAAAAGAAAGAGTCTAGCTAGAATTACAATTTGGTCTTCTTGGACCCAATGCCACTTTAGACCATCTAGGGTTCACAAATAAATTACTAAAGTACAAATAGAAAGCATGGAGAGGCAAGGAAGGCATGAATGTCCACATGTCATCCCTTCAATGGAGAGGATTCCTACCAATGCCAAAACGACATTTATTTTCATGGGAATGGAGAGATTCTCTTCAATTAGAGGAGGACACTTGTCAACCTCTAATTTCAAAGGATTTGGTCCAATTAGAGAGAGTCACTTGTTCTTCTATGAGTGGAGAGCTTTTAGGGTTAAAACTTGAACCTTGGCTACCCTTGACACTATAAATACAAGTGTTAGGTCCCTTGTAAAGGAGCTTGGAATAGACTATTGAATTGCTCCAAAATCTCAATATGACATGGTAAATTCATTTGATATGCTCTTATCACTTCTTCCAAACCTCATACTCAACCAAATGGACCTCCTTCGACTCTCACCAACTGAATAATTTCATCCATGTGATTCCATTATATCAGTAGAGTCAGATTTGTCTCATTCACATGACACTCACAAATCAATACTACCCACTAACAATCTCCACATGGTATTTCCTTTCCTGAAAATACTATGTCTTGATCACACTTTCACCTCATTACATACATCATTTAACACATCAATGCACCATTCAATCGCATCATATTTTAAACTTTCTAAACAATCCAAATATATCTCAAAATTCACTTAAACACATAACTAAGTTCACTAGGACCCTAAGCTAATAGATAATAACACTGAAGTTAAAAGAGTCACATGCAAAGCCTATGCAGAGACAAACCTAACAAGTTCAAAATTTGACTCAAAGAGAATAACAAAAATGAATTTACTCTATTAAAGATTCTGATCGGACAGTCTTGTAGTATTCATTGCTAGGAGTCTGATGAGGGGCTCCGATTGTCAAACTGGTGAGTGAGGAGATCAGAATCTTAGAAGGAAGACAGAGAAAAGGAAAAAAAAAGTTTTTATATCTTTTAAAATGAAACCTGAATAATTAAATTTTTATTTATACACTTTTTTAACTTTAATAATAAAATATTCATGTGCTATTTTAATTGTATCTTCTACTTTAATTTTTTTTTCTACGTCGTTACAATATGTTTATAAATGTTAAACGTACGTATTAGGATAACAAAATATATCTTAAAACCACAAACCTGATTCTGAAATTGAAATTATAAAATAAACTAAATTTCAATTCTACTTATAAATACGATTTAGTTTATTCCTTATCACTACATTAATTATATAATTTTGTTTAACGTACGTAAGCGATAAAGCCTCATCACACGTCTTAATAAAAGTTTATGAGGTCATCTTTTTGTCCGAAAGTTAAATGGTTGCTTCTTTAATAAGTGAAATTGTATGCACTGAGGATTCTTTTCTCGTTAACCAATGCGTGTCATTAATAAATAATATAAATTTATTAAATTATTTTGAAAATTAGGATAATAAATTATACGTATTTCTAGATTTTGTTGAAAATTAATTTGATAATTGGAAATTATAAAACTGTATATTATTGATGTACTACATTGAACAAAAGTGTATAGCTATTTATACTGTCAAACTACAATGAAAAGATAAATATTCTAATAACAGAAAATAATCAGTTTAGGATTTTAATTGTTTTTAAGAGTTAACAAACTAACTCTTTTATTTAGCTTATTCCAACACTCTTCCTTAAGTTAAATTCTATAACACATCTAACTCTTAATCACTCTCTTAGTTCTTCAAATCTGTCTAGTCTAAGTGGTTTGGTGAAAATATTAGCCACTTGCTCATTGGTGTTGCAATGCTTCACTTCTAACTTTCCTTTTCCAACTTATTCCCTTAAGAAATGGAACTTAGCCGGTATGTGATTGGTAGTCCACACAAAGTTGAACCGACTTTACATGATCTAGCTTCAAATCATCAAGCACAGACTCAAGCCAAACACATTGATAAATTGTCTCTGTTGCAGCTATATACTCTGCCTCACAAGATGAGAGAGCAACTATAGTTTTTTTCTTAAAACACCAAGAAATTGATGCTTTTAGATATTTGAAAAAGTATCCATAGGTTCTATTCCTTACCACTTTATCACCACACCAATCTAAATCACTCCAAGCCTCCAAACAGTCTTCAAATTCATTCAAGCTTACTGGAAACAGTAAGCCATACCCTGTTGTCTCCTTAAGATACTTCAATATGTGCTTTGTTGCTGCCATATGAGAGGCTTTGGATTGCAGATGAACCTCAAACTACCAACAATCTGTTTAAACAAAGTACTATTTGTTGCATTCTCCTCCAAAGCTTCTGTCAGCTTTAAATTTCCAACAACAAGCACCTAGGTCCATTGCATTGATTCATATTGAATCTGTTGAGCACTTCATAAATGTATTTCCTTTGATGCAGGATAATACCTTGATCTGTGTATATGAATTCCATGCCCAGAAAATAGCTAAGCATTCCCAAATCTATTATTTCAAAAGCAACCTTCAATCTATTTTTGAGCTGCTCAATCTCTGTCATTGAGCTCCTTGTGAATAACAAATCATCCACATATAGACATACATAGATCAGGCTCTGACTTTGTGACTCTTTTACATACACTCCATATTCTACTGAACACTTTGTGAAGCCTAGCTTGAGCATAAACAATTCTATCAGTTTATTCCACATTCTAGGAGTTTTTTTTGAGTCCATATAGTGCTTTCTTGAGTTTGAACACTTTGTGCCTAGCATCCTTTGCTTCAAAACCTGGTGGCTGAGTCACATAGACCTCCTCTTCTAAAATTCCATTCAAGAATGCAAATTTAACATCCATTTAACAAAAATTAACTGGATGACATGTGTATTACAAAGATAGTTTCATAAACAATTTGAACATTTACATCATAAGTTCATGATAGACGGTCTGATAAGACTTGTTAAGTGCATAAAAGCATTCGTATTGTAGTGTAGAGTAAGCTCTTTGAGTGTCTACACGTTTTTTCATGTTAGACGCTTTGGCGAACATCTTGAAAGAGTAACAAATTTTGTTTATATCTCCTAAACAAAATGATGAAAACATATCCACCCTGGAAACATTTGGCTAAGAAGATTGGAAGCAAAAAAAAAAGATCTTAGAAGACTCTCATCTCAGAGAAAATTAATTGTTGTTTGCTCTTCCATTTTTATCTAGTTTTATAAACATTGTACAGAGTAGTATATGCTTTATTTTAGGCTTGTATTTGGGCTTTTTTCTTGGGCCAATTAGAGTTGGGTGTAAATAGAAAAAGAAAGAGTCTAGCTAGAGTTACAATTTGATCTCCTTGGACCCAATGCATATTTAACATCCATTTGATAGATTTTCCAGTTTATAGAATTGGCCACAGTAATCACCAATTTAATGGTTTCCAATCTGGCCAATGGTGCATAGACTTCAGTGTAGTCTATTCCATGTTTCTACAGAAAACTTTTAGCAATTATTCTTGCTTTATGCTTGGCTATGCTGCCATCAGACTTGAGTTTTATCTTGAAAACCCATTTGACATCAATTGGTCTTTTTCCCTTCGGCAAAGCCACTAATTCCTAGGTTTCATTTTTCTCTAGTGATTCCAGCTCTTCAATCATTGCACTTTTCCACTTTCTATCAACTATTACCTCCTTCCAAGTGATTGGCTCAATGTTTGCCATAAATGCTAAGTGGACCAACTCTCCTTCATCAATGATCAAATTATCACTGTAAATTTCATGACCTGTTAATCCAAAATAAGGAAATCTTTGCCTTTGTGATCTTATAGATTCTGGGTCAACTGTATTTTCATGCTCTTCATCTTGTTGTTGCCCACTGTCTTCTAAAACACAATGAATCTGTTTTACAGATTTACTCCAATTCCAGGATGCATTCTCATCTACAACAACATCTCTGCTGATGAGAATTTGCTGGTTTACTGGGTTGAACAACCTGTATGCACCTGTTGGATGATATCCAATTAGGATAAGAACTTCACTCTTATCTTCCAACTTCTTCCTCTTCTCATCTAGAATATGCCTATAGCACAAAGAACCAAATATTTTCAAATGACTAACAGTTGGTTTAAGTCCAGACCAAACTGTTTCTGGTACAACTGCCTCTAATTTTTTTGTAGGACACCTATTGAGAATATAGGTTGCAGTGGTGACAGCCTCTCCCCAAAAGCTATGAGTAAGCCCCTTGCTTTTGAGCATGCACCTTGCCATATCAAGCAAAGTTCTATTTCTTCTCTCTGCAATTCCATTATGTTGTGGAGTGTAAGGAGTTGTAACTTCATGTTAAATTCCTTTTGCAGCACAAAATCTTCTAGCTCTTTGGAATTGAATTCTTCACCTCCATTAGTTCTGTAAATTGTTAAGGCATGGCCTGATTGCATTTCAACCTTAGCAAAAATATTTACAAATCTTCCAAACACGTCACATTTCTCCTTTAATAGGTAAATCCATATTTTTCTAGTGAATTCATCCACAAAAGTAAGAAAATACCTATTTTCTCCAAGTGAATTGTTGTCAAATTTCGCATCCCAAAATACAAAACAAAAGACTGATAACAATGCGAACTAGGATTGTCTCAAAATCTTTTGAATTTATATATATATACTAAAAACACGTTCAAAGGCAAACATTGTAGGTTGTTAATTTCTTCCCTACACTTATTCAACTCGCGAACTCGAATTTGGTTTCAAAGGTCATATCTCTTTTAAGGTTTTCAACAGTTTTCCTTGATAAATTACTTCTTGAAATGATACACCTCTATAATATCTACGTAACTAATTTGATTATCGAATATAAAGTCGAGCTTCGTGAAAACAAAATGAGTTACTTTCCATTGTTAGTTACTTTCCGTTTCCGTTGTTAGTAAAATACACAGTAACTACATGTATCTTTCCATACTATGTATTACAATAGTACACTACATTATATATAGCAATTTGTAGAATCACTTTTTTTTCTCGTTTTTAATATTTTTTAAATACTTTTCATGTTTAACTTTTAGAATCCTTAGTTTTTTCTTTACTTTCCATAATTCTTACAAGTTTTCTTCAACATTTTGAGAACTTTCAAACTCAACATTGTAACTTAGTTATCCTTCTATTTCAGTGTCGAATGGTTTCATAATCTCTTTACTTTCTAATAATGCAATTGAACTTTTTCACTTTATTACTTTCTTTATAACTTTCTAAATTTTTAAGTTAATTCTGATCTAATTTTTTATTCACTGGTTGATATTTAATTTTCTGTATTTGCAAATGTTTATATTTCAATATTTTTTATGTCTAATTGGTTTTTTCCGCTAAAACTATTTCATCTACATATTAAATCAAATTTAGTATAGATAATTACTTTTCCTGAATTTAATTCACAACTCTAATTTAAATTGAATATAATAAATTTCTATTAACTATTTAAAATGTGAATGCTTATATATATATATAATTGTATAAGTAACTAATAATTAAATTCACTCATACATAAAATAAATGTGAGAATGAACCATTAAATGTGTAACATCCCTATATTTTTCCCATATCTAATAACCATAATTTGCATGAAATATCAAAATAAATATAGAAGCATAATATAAATACTTTTACAACTCTTTCATATAGTATTTCAAAATGTTCCTACTAGAGAGATGAAACCTAGAGAAATATTGAAGTCTTCTTCTCCTTCCTTCGGTCGGGCAGGTGAATGGTTGATGAGTTGGGATTCTTCCCGTCCTCCTGCTTCTCCTTCGGCACTCGGTCTCGGGTGAACACCGGATGGTGGGGGTACTTGCGAAGGCACTCCGACGCTCAAGTCAGTAAAGCGGGTGGTCAGCTCTCAAGTAGGTAAACAGTAATAAATGACGTACCTTACTCATTGGGATGTGTGCTATTTATATTATTCTAATGGGCCTATCTTGTTGGGCCCGTTTATTGAGGTGGATACCGCTTAGGGTTGCATTACCTAATTCTTAATGATGGATTAACTTCGTTGGCCGGTTTGAGCGTTAATGGTAATCAGGGTTGGCCGTCGGCCAGATCCTTAGGTATGAGTCGGCCATCGGCCAGATTTCCTTGGTCTCGGTCGTCTCGGCCAGGTCTTCTGAGGTCTTGGCCAGGTGGGCCGTCGGCCTCGTCGTTCGGCCAGGTCTCTCAGGTTTCGGTCGACTCTCTTTTGGTCTCGGTCAGTTTGACCAGGTCTCGGTCAAGTTGTCTAGGTCTCGGTTTTGCCCATACCGGTACACAAAATATATCCGTCTTCATAGAAATTTAAATATTTACATAAAATTTAAAAAAATATTCAAAAGAAAATAAACATTTTTAGCATCTAACTTCTCACTTAGGAGCTTTATCACCCGTAACGTCATTTGCTCCTGTGTAAATACACGACCATCACAGATTAAAGAAAACAACCACAAACCAAAACAAAGGGTAAACTAGCTATTTTTAAAACTTCTAATATAAATATAACTTTAAATATTCACATAAAGTGATCAATTATCATGCATTTCCACATAACCATAAAGTGTCTATCAAATTTCACAATTCATCTTTCTCATGTCTAACTTTTACTGACTCACAACACAAAGACATTTGACTATACTTCCAGAAGACTCGTGTATTGAAATTAGCATCCAGAGACTTGCATCTTTCATACTACTCTCTGTGAAATTCACACAGTCATGCGCATAATCATCTCATCATCTCATATGACATGGTAAATTCATTTGATATGCTTTTATTAGTTCTTTCAAACCTCAGACTCAGCCAAATGGACCTCCTTCGACTCTCATAAATTGAATAAATTCATCTATGTGATTCCATTATATCAGTAGAGTCGGGATTGTCTCATTCACAGGTCACTCACAAATCAATACTACCCAATAACAATCTCCACACAATATTTCCTTTCATGAAAATACTATGTCTTGATCATACTTTCACCTCGTTACATACATAATTTAACACATCAATCCACCATTTAATTACATCATATTTTAAAGTTTCTAAACAATCCAAATATATCTCAAAATTCACTTAAACACATAACTGAGTTCACTAGGATCCTAAGCTAACAGATAATAACCCTGAAGCTAAAAGAGTCACATGTAAAGCCTATGCAGAAACAAACCTAACAAGTTCAAAATTTGACTCAAAGAGAAAAACAAAAATGAACTTACTCTATTAAAGATTCTGATCGGACAATCTTGCAGTATTCATTTCCAGGAGTCTGATGACAGACTTCGATTGTCAAATTGCTGAGTGAGGATATCAAAATCTTAGAGAGAAGGCAGAGAAAATAAAAAAATGAGTTTTTACATAGATGATGATTCTTTTAAATTAAACCTGAATAACTAAATTTTTATTTATACACTCTTTTAACACATGTGTCATTTTAATTATATCACTTCTACTTTAAAGTTTTTTTTTTCTCCGTCCTTACACTATGTTTATAAATGTTAAACCTAAGTATTAGAATAACAAAATATCTATTAAAACCATAAATGTTATACTTGTAATACTAGTACTGCTAGTAATACTAGTAATACAAGTACTGCTAGTAATACTAGTAATACAAGTACTTCAAGTAATACTAGTAGTGCTAGTAATAGTAGTACTGCAAGTAAAACTAGTACTGTTAGTAATACTATTAATACTAGTAATACTAGTAATAATAGTAATGCTAGTAATACTAGTACTGCTAGTAATACTAGTAATACTAGTACTGCTAGTAAAACTAGTACTACTAGTAATACTAGTATTGCTACTACTGCTAGTAATACTAGTACTGCTAGTAATACAAATACTGCTATTACTGCTAGTAATACTAGTACTGCTAGTACTGCTAGTAATACTAGTACTGTTAGTAATACTAGTACTGCTAGTACTGCTACTAATGCTAGTAATACTAGTACTGCTTATACTGCTAGTAATACTAGTAATGCTAGTAATACTAGTAATGCTAGTAATATTAGTACTCCTAGTAATGTTAGTAATACTAGTAATACTTGTAATACTAGTACTGCTAGTAATATTAGTAATACTAGTACTGCTAGTAATAATAGTAATACAAGTACTTCCAATTATACTAGTACTGCTAGTAATACCAGTACTGCTAGTAATACTAGTACTGCTAGTAATACTAGTACTGCTAGTAATACTAGTAATATTAGCACTGCTAGTAATACTATTAGCACTGCTAGTAATACTAGTAATATTAGTACTGCTAGTAATACTAGTAATACAAGTACTGTTAGTACTACTAGTAATACTAGTACTGTTAGTAATACTAGTACTGCTAGTAATACTAGTACTGGTAGGTGATGAGAATCAAAAAGATGCTGTTAATAGAAAGAATGGACAAGGGCCAAACCATTTAAAGTTCTTCTTATTAGTCTTTTCAAAAGATGAGGCCCAAGCCCAAAGCCCAAGCCCAAGAAGGCCAAAGCCCAACAAGCCCAAGTCCATCCCATGAGGGACAAAGCCAAGAATTAAATAAAAGAGCATCATTTGAATTACTCTTGTATAGTTGTAGGAGGTGTGGATATTAAATAAAGGAGTGAGAATATGTAAAATAAAGTCACATTGTCGATGTGACTTAGGAGAGTAGGTGTAGGTGTAGTTTTTAGGAGGTGTCATAGTAGAAAAAGGTCACACCTCCCATGTGACTTGTTTTTGGTGGGAATTTCAAATGAGTTTTATTTGAATTTTCCCACCTATTTTTCAGCACCCTCACACTATAAATAGAGGTGTGGGCTTTTGTAAAATTCACAATTGAAATTGGAATTAGAGAAACTCTACTCAAATTGAGAGAGAATTGTGTGAGAACTTGTTTTCTCCTCTACCTTGTCTTATCTTGGGTGCCTTGGCTCTCTCAAGTGGCGGCATTTGCTCACTTATCTTGGATCCTTCACACTCCAAGTGGCGTGATCACTAGTCAAGCTCTTCATCTCCATAAGTTCTTCTCTCCTTCATATTCCATTTCATTTTCCATGCTTTACGAAATGTTAAACATGTCTTAAGCTTCTTTCTATTCGGTGTTGTGCTTCCTTTCCACTTTATGTTCGGTTCATTTCTGTTCTAGCTTGTTTTGCTCGGTTCATTTCTGTATTTGAAGCATTCTATTCGGTTCTTTTGCTTTTAAACACATTTTAATCGGTTCAATTGGCAATAGATGGATCTTCCATGTGAGTTTGGTGTTTGGTGCAAGTTTTGGTGAGTTCTTGAAACATAGAACATTGATCCAATTCTATTAAAAGTGCCTATTCTTTCTCCAACTCAAGTTGATTCCATAAAATGTCAAAGAATCATCTCTACTTTGCTAGTGGAATCATATAAGTACTAATACTAGTACTGCTAGTAATACTAGTACTTCTAGTAATAGTAATACTAATATTGCTAGTAATACTTGTACTATTAGTAATACTTTTCATACTAGCACTGCTAGTAAGACAAGTAATATTAGTAATACTAGTACTGCTACTAATACTAGTACTGCTAGTAATATTAGTACTGCTAGTAATACTAGTACTGCTACTAATACTAGTACTGCTAGTACTGCAAGTAATACTAGTACTCCTAGTAATATTGGTACTGCTTGTAATACTAGTACTGCTAGTAATACTAGTACTGCTAGTAATACTAGTACTACTAGTAATAGTAGTACTGCTAGTAAAACTTGTACTGGTAGTAATACAAGAACTGCTAGTAATACTAGTAACACTAGTACTGCTAGTAATACTAGTACTGCTAGTAATACTAGTACTTCTAGTAAAACTAGTACTGCTAGTAATACTTGTACTGCTAGTAATATTGGTACTGCTAGTAATAATAATACTGCTAGTAATACTAGTACTGCTTGTAATACTAGTACTGCGAGTAATACTAGTACTGTTAGTAATACTAGTAATACTTGTACTCCTAGTAATACTAGTTTGCTAGTAATACTTTTAATACTAGTACTGCTAGTAATAGAAGTACTTCAAGTTATACTACTATTGCTAGTACTACTAGTAATACTAGTACTGCTAGTAATACTAGTACAGCTCGTAATATTAGTATTGCTAGTAATACTAGTACTGTTAATAATACTAGTACTGCTAGTAATATTAGTATTGCTAGTAATACTAGTACTGTTAATAATACTAGTACTGCTAGTAATACTAGTACAGCTAGTAATATTGGTACTGCTAGTAATACTAGTACTGCTAGTAGTAGTAATACTAATATGGCTAGAAATACCTGTACTATTAGTAATACTTGTCATACTAGCACTATTAGTACTGCTAGTAAGACTAATAATATTAGTATTGCTACTAATACTAGTAATACTAGTACTGCTACTAATACAAGTACTGCTATTAATACTAGTATTGCTAGTAATATTAGTACTGCTAGTAAAACAAGTACTGCTAGTAATGCTAGTACTGCTAGTAATACTAGTACTGCTAGTAAAACTATTACTGCTAGTAATACTAGTACTGCTAGTAGTTCTAGTACTGCTAGTAATACGAGTACTGCTAGTAATACTGGTACTGCTAGTAATGCTAATAATACTAGTACTGCTAGTAATACTAGTACTACAAGTAAATAATAGTATTGTTAGGAATACTAGTACTGCTTGTAATACTAGTACTGCATGTAATACTAGTACTGTTAGTTATAGTAGTACTGATAGTAATACTAGTAATACTAGTTTTGCTAGTAATACTTTTAATACTAGTACTGCTAGTAATACTAGTAATACAAGTACTTCTAGTAATACTCGTACTGCTACTCATACTTGTAATACTAATATTGCTAGTAATACTTGTACTATTAGTAATACTTGTAATACTAGCACTTCTAGTGTGCTAGTAATACTAGTACTACTAGTAATACTAGTACTCCTACTAATACTAGTAATACTAGTACTGCTATTAATACTAGTACCACTACTAATACTAGTATTGCTAGTAATATTAGTACTGCTAGTAATACTAGTACTGCTAGTACTGCAAGTAATACTAGTACTGCTAGTAATACTGGTACTGCTTGTAATACTAGTACTGCTAGTAATATTAGTACTGCTAGTAATACTAGTAGCACTAGTACTGCTAGTAACACTTGTACTGCTAGTAATACTAGTAACACTACTACTGCCAGTACTGGTAGTAATACTAGTACTTCTAGTAATGTTATTACTGCTAGTAATACTAGTACTAAAAGTAATACTAGTACTTTTAGTAATGCTAGTAATACTCGTAATACTAGTACTCCTCGTAATAGTAGTACTGCTAGTAATACTAGTACTGCTCGTAATACTAGTACTGCTCGTAATACTAGTAGTGCTAGTAATACTAGTATTGCTAGTAATACTAGTACTGCTAGTAATAGTAATACTAATATTGCTAGTAATACTTGTACAATTTGTGATACTTGTAATACTAGCACTGCTAGTACTGCTAGTAAGACTAGTAATACTAGTACTACTAGTAATACTACTACTGTTACTAATACTAGTACTGCTATTAATACTAGTATTGCTAGTAATATTAGTACTGCTAGTAAAACAAATACTGCTAGTACTGCTAGTAATACTAGTACTGCTAGTAAAACTATTACTGCTAGTAGTACTAGGAATACTAGTAGTGCTAGTAGTACTAGTACTGCTAGTAATACTAGTTCTGCTAGTAATACTGGTACTGCTAGTAATGCTAATAATACTAGTACTGCTAGTAATACTAGTACTACAAGTAATAATAGTCCTGCTAGGAATACTAGTACTGCATGTAATACTAGTACTGTTAGTTATAGTAGTACTGATAGTAATACTAGTTTTGCTAGTAATACTTTTAATACTAGTACTGCTAGTAATACTAGTAATACAAGTACTTCTAGTAATACTCGTACTGCTACTCATACTTGTAATACTAATATTGCTAGTAATACTTGTACTATTAGTAATACTTGTAATACTAGCACTTCTAGTAGTGCTAGTAAGACTAGTAATACTAGTACTCCTACTAATACTAGTAATACTAGTACTGCTATTAATACTAGTACCACTACTAATACTAGTATTGCTAGTAATATTAGTACTGCTAGTACTGCTAGTAATACTGGTACTGCTTGTAATACTAGTACTGCTAGTAATATTAGTACTGTTAGTAATACTAGTAGCACTAGTACTGCTAGGAACACTTGTACTGCTAGTAATACTAGTAACACTACTACTGCTAGTACTGGTAGTAATACTAGTACTAAAAGTAATACTAGTGCTTTTAGTAATGCTAGTACTGTTAGTAATACTCGTAATACTAGTACTGCTAGTAATACTAGTACTGTTAGTAATACTAGTACTGCTCGTAATACTAGTTCTGCTAGTAATACTAGTACTGCTCGTAATACTAGTACTGCTCGTAATACTAGTAGTGTTAGTAATATTAGTATTGCTAGTAATACTAGTACTGCTAGTAATAGTAATACTAATATTGCTAGTAATACTTGTACAATTTGTGATACTTGTAATACTAGCACTGCTAGTAAGACTAGTAATACTAGTACTACTATTAATACTAGTAATACTAGTACTACTAGTAATACTACTACTGCTACTAATACTAGTACTGCTTGTAATATTAGTACTGCTAGTAATACTAGTTCTGCTAGTACTGCTAGTAATACTAGTACTGCTAGTAATATTGGTACTTCTTGTAATACTAGTACTATTAGTAATACTAGTACTGCTAGTAATATTAGTACTACTAGTAATAGTAGTACTGCTAGTAAAACTAGTACTGCTAGTAATACTAGTAGCTCTAGTACAACTAGTAACACTAGTACTGCTAGTAATACTAGGACTG
Source organism: Phaseolus vulgaris (assembly GCF_051622355.1). Taxonomy (NCBI): domain Eukaryota; kingdom Viridiplantae; phylum Streptophyta; class Magnoliopsida; order Fabales; family Fabaceae; genus Phaseolus; species Phaseolus vulgaris. Next base: position 23,253,915 of record NC_143498.1, on the reverse strand, counting down.
TTTGTAATACTAGTAATATTAGTACCGTCAGTAATAATAGTATTACTACTTATAAAACAAACCACAAACTTGAAATTATAAAATAAAATAAATTTCAATTCTACTTATAAATACGATTTAGGTTATTCGTTATCACTACATTAGTTATATAATTTTGTTTAATGTACATAAGCGATAAAGCCTTATTACACGTCTTGATGAAGGTTTATGAGATCATCTTTTTGTCCGATGGTTAAATGGTTGCTTCTTTAATAAGTGAAATTGTCTTAAGTATGCAATGAGGATTTTTTTTCTCGTTAATCAATGCGAGTCATTAATAAATAATATAAAATTGATTAAAATATTTTGAAAATTAGGATAATAAATTATATGTATTCCAGTTAGATTTTATTTTATTTTATTTTCTGAACTCTAATTCAATCTCTAGCTAAATAATAACTTTATATATACGTTTGGCGAGAATGAAAAATAAATTTAACCCTAATTAATATATATAATAATAATAATAATAATAAATAATATAAAATTGATTAAATTATTTTGAAAATTAGGATAATAAATTATATGTATTCCAGTTAGATTTTATTTTATTTTATTTTCTGAACTCTAATTCAATCTCTAGCTAAATAATAACCTAATAATATACGTTATATATATATATATATATATATATATAGATATAGATATATATATATATATATATATATATATATATAGATATATATATATATCATTAATAAATAATATAAAATTGATTAAATTTTTTTGAAAATTAGGATGATAAATTATATGGTATTCCAGTTTGATTTTATTTTATTTTCTGAACTCTAATTCAATCTCTAGCGATAAAGCCTCATCACACGTCTTAATAAAAGTTTACGAGGTTATCTTTTTGTCCGAAGGTAAATGGTTGCTTCTATAATAAGTGAAATTGTCTGAAATATGCAATGAAGTTTTTTTTTTCTCGTTAATCAATACGAGTCATTAATAAATAATAAATAATTGATTAAATTATTATTTTGAAAATTAGGATAATAAATTATATGGTATGGATAACAAATTATATGGTATTCCAGTTAGTTTTTACTTTATTTTATCTCTAATTCAATCTCTAGCTAAATAATAACTTAATAATATAGATTTGGCAAGAAAGAAAATAAATTTCTCCCATATATATATATATATATATTAGAGTGATTTTTTTTTCTTATTATATATATATATATATATATATATATATAATAACTTCTTTTTTTCATATAAAATGACATAAGGTATAACAATTTAAAACATATAAAATGGTTGGTGTTGGAGCTTTAGTTTAGTTTGTTTTTCCTCCACAACTTTAGCTACCCTTAGATTGAACTACAACATATACTCACTTTGCTTTTACTTTCTAAATTGAATTTTTGTTATATGTTTCATATATCTAACAATTTGAGTCTTGAAAAAAAAGAAGACACATATTGACGGGTGATAGAATTCAGTCTCCACTAGATTCACCAAACTCATGTGTGACCATTGAAGTCAACCAAAGGAGCAACAACAACAATCTTGAATCCAACGCTCATGAAGTCACTTCCTTAGTGGTAGTAGGATGTCCTCATTGTCTCATGTATGTAATGGTCACCGAGAACGAACTCAAGTGCCCCAAACGACCTCTAGTGCCCCAAATGCAAAAGTATCTCTTTGATCCAATTTTTTTAATGGTTAAATATTTTTCTCGTTGTTGTACTATAATACTGTTTTCACCGGTTGACTTTTTCGTCGGTTAACTTGAGTGAAAAGCTCCACTCCTAACCTATCTCCTATAAATTTTGTTTTATGTTTTCTCGTTGTCTCGGAACGTGGCTCTGTTGGGACAAAGGGGACTCTACCTGTTGATCACACTTCGACTATCAAGTTAGTGAGAGCATACAAAATAAGGTAAGTATTTAGTTTCAGTCTAGTATTCAGAAACAACGTACCTTTACTGAGGGTCTCAAGTCCTTTTTATAACTATCTCTTTAATAGTTTTCTCTTAAGAGAATATAATCTCAATTGAAATCATAACAAAAACAATATTCTTCCTATGGGCACCTTTACTCACGGTGCTAACTTGCAGAAGAGAATCTTGTGCACCCTTATTCTCGGGTGCTCACCATTTAACTAATATCGTCATATATTCAATTAACAACTTTATGCATATATTTATTTAACTAACAACTCTACGTATATTCACATATATTGTATTCTAACAGCTTAATGGATATATCTACATATATATTTCACTAATAATCTTATATCAACATATGACCAACTTGTTATTTTCTCTATTTAAATTATTTTCCACCTAGCTTACTGATGAAACTAGGTCGGACTCATGACCCACCCTTTGGGCCCAATAACCAAGCTGACCACACCCACGTCTGTGGTATGAGTTCCCGAGCACACGAGCACTCTGTCTAGTACACAAGACCCCTAGGCTCGAGCTGAGCTTAGCTAAGCGAAGAGGCTCTCTAGTGCATTGGCGGTTGACACGACGGTTTCCCTACCGGGTAGGTGTGATGCGGTGCACAAAGCGTTTCTGAGGTGACGTTTTACCACACTTAATCTAACACATACACGTGGCATCCTAATCAATGATGCAAATGACCCTACCGTTCCAACTCCCGATTTTTCGAATAAACCCACTCACAAACTTTCATTCCCACTATGTTGTTCTGTTTCTCACTATTCCAAACTCCTTCAACTCTTAACACTTCTTCTTGAAGCTTTCTCCTTCCTCTCGTGCCATCAAGATTTTCATAGCAAAGAAACTTCCTTTCTTCACTCGTTTATCGCAACAGGTATTTCTTCTTTACCATTCTCTATCATCCTGCATTCATATTGTCGATTATACTACCTGAGCTCATCATTGAGCATTTACATTATTATTCATATTGCCTGAGCTGAGAATTTCTCTGATTAACTGTTTTGTGTCGATGATTGTTGCTGATTGCATTTCATGGATTTAAAATATGCTTTCATCTTTGTTCTTTATTTGCTCATACTGCTTGGTCTGAATGATGATTGTATCTATTTATGTTTGTGTTTTTGTGCTCTAGATATAACTTGTAATGGTACCCTTGGGCCCTTAAAACCCTCATAGAAGAAACCTTCTTTTATACTTCTCGTGACCGTATCGTTGCCTTAAGGAAAAGTGGTTGTCAATTTGGTAAAGAGAATGATAGGGTTGTTAGAACGGTTTCATGTAAGGAGGATGGACCTGTTTGTTGTGATGAATTCTCAGACCCTGAGGGTCCATTATGCTATTTCTATGCCACCGTTTTAAAAAAGGTCCTTTTGTTGATTAAGAGTGATCATGTGATTTGAACAATCCAAATCCAAGGTGTTTGATGAAAGACTGGTGTTGTTGCTGTGTTTGGGTGGGATCTGGGTAGAATAGAGTGTGATCCACTCCTTTGTTGAATCTAAAACTGATGTGATTTAAAACCATTTTGAAATCAAGTGTTTTTCCAACTAAGTGAAAAACAACATGTTGTTCTACCAAATCAACCGGTTGTTTTGCTCTTAGGAGTTTTGAAAAAGGTTGAAAACTGTTTTGGTTTGGTTGACTTAACTGTTAAGCCAAAACAATCGGTTGTTTCGTGGTTTCAACCGATTGTTTCTTTGAAAATCCTAACAGAATTCAGTTTTGAATGGTGAATGTGTTTTAAATGTTTTCTAATTGAATACGCTCCTTCATTAATTACTTTGACCAATCTTTGGAAAATATAAATGGTTTGTTTATGTTTTCAAAGAAGTAAAAAAAAAAAAACAGTTTTGAGAAATTCAGTTTGACAGATTTGATTTTGAGATTTCAAGATTCACAACAAGCTTTGGATTTTCAAGTGAGAGTGGAATAGGATTGCAATTGTATTCATTTCAGATTGTACTGTGATCAAGTGTAATCCTTTCTAAAACTACTGTATTTTTGGTGTTGTGTTGCCAAGGAGTATTGTGTGTTCTTGAGGTGTTCAACATCAATACTCTTGGTGTGGTTTGCCAAAGGTAGTGTGTTTCTTGAAGGGTTCAAGGTCACTACTTTGGTGGTTTGTGTTTTGTAATCTTGTTTGATTGCTTAGTGGATTACCCAATGGTTTTCTTGGGACTGGATGTAGCTCTTGGCTTAAGAGTGAACCAGTATAAATTGTTTGTGTATTTCTCTCTTACCCTAAACTCAGTACATCTTTATAATTGTTTTTTTTGCTAACCTTGTTTTTCTTAATATTGTTTGCTATTGTGTTTGTTGTTTTCTTTGTACAATGGATACATATTCAAGTGCTGAATCTTCTAAACCACATTCTACTCATAAGGCTTATGTTCTTAATGAGTTAAAAGAAGCAAAACGAGCCCTTGCTCTCAAAGATGAAGCTATGCAAAGATTGGAAGAAAGATTAGCAAAGGTTGAATTGAAGCAAGAAAGATATTCACATTCCATTCATGGAAGACATCATTCTCCTAGGCATTCTTCCAAAGATTCTTCCAATGCTCACGGCCAACATCATCATGGGCATGTTTTAAAGAGTTCCAACACCTATGGGAGCTTTGAAAAAAAGGAAGAATGGAAAATACATAAACGTGAAGATAGGCGCCAACATGTGATATTGCCTTATTTTCAAAGTGTTAAAGTACCTAGCTTTAGTGGTAATAGTGATCCTAATGTGTATTTAGATTGGGAGGCTAAATGTGAACAAATTTTTAAAGCCTATGGGGTCTATGAAGACCAAAAGGTGAAAATAGCCTCTTTAGAATTTTTAGATTTTGCCAAAGAATGGTGGCATAACATTGTAATGGACATTGGATATAACAAGAGACCTCCTGTGGTTTCTTGGAATGATTTGAAAGAGTGTATGTGCGCAAGGTTTGTTCCTCCTTCTAAGAAGGAACACTTGTTGAAGTTCCGAAGGCTTCCTCAAGGACATAGGATGGTAGATGAATACTTTAAAGATTTTGAAACAACTTTGACTAAAATGAATATGCATGCTAATGAAGAGTCAAAGATAAAATGGTTTGTACGTGGTTTGAGAAGAGATGTTAGAGAATATGTAGAATTAAATGAGTACTCTTCTTTAAAGAAAGTGTTTCTCATAGCCATCAAGGTGGAATCATACCTTTTGAAAACAACTTTCAAAAATACTCATGCTGATGGTTTTTACAAATCTTTAAAGAAGGATACCTTTTCTAATCAACAAGTTTCTACAACGAATTCTTCTACATCTCCTAAGTCACCTACCAAAACTTCAAAAATAAAATGTTTTAAATGTTTAGGTTTTGGGCACATAGCTCTTCATTGTCCACTAAAACAAACCTTAAAGATAAACAAGGTAAAACAAGACCTAACTCACCCACCACCTACCACAAGTAAAAATGAAAAAGACAAAGAAGGCCAAGTTGACATGAGTCTTATCCTTTCACATCCAAGGTGTTTTCCTTCCTTATCTTTTTCATTAACAAAGGTTCTTACTTCACCACCATCTTGGTTAAAAAATGTTAGGGATGATTTTTTCATACCTCCTAATGGTTTTCACCATTTAAGAGGACTTTTTCCAACAAATATCATCATCCCCAAACAATTTTTTCCAACTTGGTCTGTTTATAGGACTTCCTTTTTTGAACTCCCACTGCTTACAAATTCTAAGTCATGTTTGCCTTTTTCTTCTTCAATTGTTAATTGTGAAAGTAAACTGACTTTGTTATATGCAGGGATTCAGAATTCTTGGTTGAATTCTCTCCAACTCGTGGAGTATGATAGAGATCAAATAAGAGAGTATTTTACTAATGGAGGAAGAGGTCATTCACCCAAACATTTGAAGTTCTTCCTTCTAGTCTTCTCAAAAATTAAAGAAGAATAAAAATAAAGAGAGGACCAAGCCTAAAGCCAATAGAAGACTACAAGCTTTCAAGAATGGGTTTCAATTAATATCTCTCTTTATAGTTTCTTTTGTATAAATTTGTAAATAATATAGAATAGTGTTTAGGAAGGTGCTAAGAAGGAAACCTAAAGATACCTCTTGTGTAAAGCATCTTTAGATATTAGCTTTAGAAAATTCTAGAAAGGTATCTCTTCCTCCTCCACTTTAGGCGCTAGAAATGGAAGAGTTGCAAGGTAACCTTAGTTAGCTTCTTTTGTAAGCCTCTTGTACTTTCATGACCGGTCATTCTCCTATATAAGGAGGGCTTGAGTCTTTCTAATAAAGATTTGATATTTCGAGTAAAGAAATTCTCCCAAATTGGTGAGTGATTGAGAGACTTGTGTCTTCTCCTCTTCTAGTCTCATCTTGAGTGCATCTTGGAACCTCAAGTGGCGGCATCTACACTTATCTTGGAGCCTTACATCCTTCAAGTGGCGTATTCATCTCCAAGAACTCCAACCACATAAGTTCCCTATTTCATTTCATCTTCTTCATCCATTTTCCCTTCATTCCAAATTACCCATTTTTGTTCTACTTGTTTGTTTTCACTTTCAATCGGTGCAATCTCTTCCTTATGATGTCCTCTTTCATTTTTTGCACTTATATTCAATTTTAATCGGTGCAAATTGGTTGTTCTTGTTTTTTTTGTCACGTCCTCCATGGGTATAATTGCTATATGTTGTGTTCTTTTGTTTCTATCCATGGATTTGTTGTTCAAAATGGGTTTCTATGTGAGTTTGGCTTGGTTACTTGTGTTTTGGTGAGTTCTTGAATGTTAAGAACATTGATCCAATTCTTAAAAAGTGTCTAATCATATTCCAACTCAAGATGAATTCGTAACATGTCCATGAAACATCTCTATCTTGTTATTGGAATCATATCAATCTTCGTCTTCTTCTTTTGGATCTTTCACGACCGAGCCCCTGTTGATCGGGGCAAATTAGTTATTGCCCCATGTGGGGGTTGTAAGGGTGGATGATCTGGAAGGTGCTACCAACCATTCGGATCCCTCAGAACACTCGTCCAACCTTTTGGGCTTGACTGGGTAGACCCTAAGGTAACTGGGTTTACCTCTGTCTTTACGGATGTGGCTTCCATTTCTTCTTTCATAGGGAAGCACTCTATTTTGAAGTCAAAAGCCAATGATGGTATTCTAGTTGTTGATTATTGTCGACCGACTGATACCATATGTATGGGTCGGTCTCCTTCAAAAGGTCCCTTCTTCTTCATTTATTCTTGTCTTTTTTCTGACCTACACGTTGCCCTCCCTTGTGATGATTTCATGACGGGTGTCCTTCAGACACTCAATGTGGCTCCCTCTTAGCTCCACCCAAATACCTGGGCCTCTCTCCAAACCTTTCGTCTTATATACGATGTGTTTCGCCTATCCCCAACTTCTTATACCTTTTTGAGTTACTACACCTCTCACCCCACCGAACATGTTAGCTGGCTATCGCTTATTAGTCGCGCCGGGTAATATTTTGTTTAGCCCTTTCACCACCTCATACAAATATTTCAAAGGAAAATTCTTCAAGTTTTTTGTTAAGCTCGACGGCACGGGCCTTTTCTTCGATGAAGTCGGTCGGTCCAAGTTTCCTTTGTATTGGACTGGGAACTCTACTTGGTTCAATGAATGGCCTCGTTCAGCTCCAAGTGCTAAGGAGCAAGAGATTTATTCTATTTTTGACAAGCTCCCTCGAAGGCTCCCTACATGGAAGTTGTTAGCCGTGTACAAGTCGTCTCAACGATGGGCGACCTTCAAGGGTATGTTTACATTGTTTTATGTCTCGGTTGGTCTTATGGTCATTGACTTACGTGTTTTATTTTTCTTGATGCAAATATCATGAGTAAAGACGTTCCCTAAGCGAGCAGCACCATGGCTGCCTTTCGTGCGAAAGCCCTCTTCATGGGCCGAGCCAGGGGGAGTCTCGAGATGGTTGCAACCGGCAACCCTTCGGCCTCTAGGGTTGGTCCTTCAAACCCTGCCGACGCGGGTAGAAAAAGAAAGATGAGGGAGAGCTCCAAAACTGCTAGGACCACTCGATCTCCAGGTGGTACCCCGAGACGTCATCCACCACCTTCCCCAATTCGCTTGGCGTCTACCTCCTTACCTGCTGATGTCGGTCCTGTTGTTGTTGTTCTCGCCCCTCCTCCCGAAGCTCCAACGACCCCCTTGTCTCTTCTAAGGGGTGATTTGCAATTTTTCATAGGCGTCCGGGTGGGTCTGTTATCGGTCGTCGAGAACCTTCTCGCTGTCGTTCCCGAAGAGGATCTACTCTTAGGTGGCATCGAAATGCTCTGTCGGAGTCTCTTCATGACCTAGTTGGGTGCTGATGCCCGAGGTCGGAGGGTCGAGGAGATTTTGCGGCTTGAGCATGAGCTGATTGGGACCTCCAGCTCGCTGAAGTCAACTTTGGATGAGGTCTCGGCCTTCTAATCCAAGATGGCCAAAGCTAAATTAGTTGAGATGAGGTGCGTCGAGCTGGAGAGAAGGGAGAGGGAGAAGGCGACCGAGGTGACCAAGCTGTAGATGGCCTGGAGGAATCCAAGGCGGGGATCTCAGTGTTGGAGACCGAAAAGGCATCAATGGAGGCTGAGCTTGACAAGATCCAAGTCTACACCTTGGTGATATTAGGCAAAAGCTTTGACCAAGTTGTTCGACAGGTCCACCTGTTCTACAATGAGCCACCACCGGTCGGTACCTTTAACGCCAATAAGGATGTCTTTGAGGGCTAATTGGTGCCCTATGATGAGCTGCAAACCTTGAAGAATGCGGCATCGAGGGCTTTTACCGAGGATGTTGAAGATGAAGACCACTAGGTTTAGTCTTTGATGATTTTTTGTTTCCTCGGGTCAAGGTATGGCCTTTACTTTTGTTCCTTCGAGACCGAGGTGTGGCCTTCTCCTTCAGTTTTGTAAATATATATATCGTTTCTTTCTCTATTCTTGCTTTTCATGCAAAAGTCATAAAGTAAAAATTTAATAGCTAATTAGTCGGTGTAACTGTAGATAAGAATTTTCGAAAGGGTATACCGGTTAAGGTTACGTCCTTGACTCAACCGAGTCTTTAAGGTTTCGGTAGGGTACATCGGTTAATGTTACTTCCTTGACTGAACCAAGTGTTTAAGGTGTCAGTAGGGTATACTAGTTAAGGTTACTTCCTTGACCGAATCAATTCTTTAAGGTGTAGGCAAGGTATACTGGTTAGGGTTAGTTCCTTGGCCAAACTGAGTTCTTCAACTGTCGACAGGGTATACCAGTTCGAGTTATTTCCTTGACTGAACCGAGTTTTTCAGATGTCAGCAGGGTATACCGGTTAGGGTTATTTCCTTGACCGAACCAACTGTTGTAAAGTACATGAATCTATATGTTAATACACGTGTTTGAAGAGAAATGCCTCGTAAAAACCTTCCCGACCGAAAACCCTCCTTAGGGAGAAAACAGTCGGGCGAGGAAAAAGTGAATGATTTTATTAATATTTAACTGTAGTAAAACTTGAGGTGCGTGGCATTCTATGCCCCTCAGCTGCAACGTCTCGGATTTGAAAAGGGCTTTCCCAGTTGGATGAGACCTTGTTGTTCGTCTTCCTTGCTTCACTTCGTATCCTCCATATGAGGTTTCCCTTCTTAAAGCTTCTTGACCGAACTTTCGTGTTATACCGCCTAGCCGCTCGGAGCTTGCATGCAATTTCACAGATCTTCCTCTTGTCTCGGAGCTTGTTCATTAAGTCGTGTCCGACTGAATGATTCTCCTGATTTAGAGATAAATTAAAGAGTTGTCTTCGGAGGGAAGGTTTGCCTACCTCGACCGGTATCATGGCTTCAGTGTCGTATGTTAGGCTGTCTCCTGTGTTGAGGTTTGGGGCATGCAACGGTACGCCCATAATACTTCTATCAACTCTTCAGTCCACCATCCCTTCGTTGTGCCAAGCCACTTCTTTAATTTGTTGAGGATGATCTTGTTCGCTGCCTCAGCCTGCCCATTGGTTTGGGGGTGTGCGACCGAGCTTGTTACTGACTTTATGTCGAGGTCCTCATAAAAGGATTGGAGTCCTTAGTCAATGAATTATCAGTCGTTATAGGTTATGATGGTGTGTGAAACTCCGAACCGACACACAATGCTTCTCCACACGAAAACTTGGACATTCTTAGTCGAGATGGAAGCGAGGGGCTCAGCCTTGATCCATTTGGTGTAATAGTCTATCCCGACCAAGAGGAATTTAGTTTGTCCCTTGCCTGGGGTGAAGGGACCAATAATGTCCATTCCCCAGATGGCGAACGACCATGGTGATACCATATTGTAGAGTGTCTTGAGCTTGAGGTGGGACAAGGGGTCGAACTCCTGACACGTAGTGCGTTTCTTCACATAGTCTGCACAATCGTTTTGGACGGTCGGCCAATAGTAGCCGACCTTGAGGACCTTGGCAGCCATCGTTCTTCTGTCCGAGTGGTTTCCACATGATCCTTCGTGGATTTCTTGGAGTACATACTTTGCCTGCTCCTTAGTGATACACTTTAATAGCGGCTTGGAGTATCCTCTTCGGTAGAGGTCCTGGCCGATCAAAGTGTACCTCGCACACTGTTGTCTCATCGCTTTTTCCTTTTTCGGCTTCCATGTGCCGAGCTCTTGGTATTAGATGATCAGAGTCATCCAAGTGTCGGCCTCAGTAACGACCATGAATTCGGCCTCTCCTACGCTGTGATTTTTTAGGTGAATTTGTACCACAGATCTGTGGTGGCTCTTCTTCTTAGTTGTAGCGAGCAGAGACAACACATCGGCCCTCGTGTTGTCCTCTTAGTGGATGTGCTCCACTGTTACTTTTTTGAACCGAGAGATGAGGTTGGAGACCGTGTGGTAGTACCTCTGCAACAAAGGCTCCTTCACCTCAAACTCTCCTTTTATCTGACCTCCGTCTGGCCATTAGGATAATGGCGAACGCGGCCTTCTCTATCATCTGGTACCTTGTCTCAGCCGCATGGAATGTCCGGCTAACAAAGTACACGGGGCGTTCCTCCTTCTCCACCTCTTGTACGAGAACTGCACTTACTGCCTCCTCCGAGACCGACAAATAGAAAATAATTGGTTGGTCGGGTCTCGGTTTTTGAATCACCAGCGGTGAGGATAAAAACTCCTTTAGCTGCTGGAAGATTTCTTCACATTTTTCATCCTAGTTGAACTTTGCTGCTTTTCGAAGCAGTTGCACTATCGGCCTCGTGCAATCGGACAAGCGAGGAACGAACTTAGAGAGGGCGTTAAGACGCCCAATGAGTTGTAGCACCTCCTTCACGCTCTGAGGGCTTCTCATCTCGATTATCGTGTAACATCATATGCACTATGGGAGTCAAGAACAAGATTGGAGAGTGCACAATTTTGGAGAAAGGCGCCATCAACACCAACAACAACCAAAGAATTCTTTTCATTTTTTAAAGTTACCTAGTTTTAGTGGGGGCAATGACCCTAATTTGTATTTAGAATGGGAAGCTAAAGTGGAACAACTCTTTAATGTGTATGAGGTTGCAGAGGACCAAACATTCTCCTAAAGGTTATCCCCTTCTAAGAGGATTTTCACAAACAAATCATCTCTTCCCTAAACATTCTCCACAAACATGGCCTGTATCTAGAATTCACCCATGTGAACTCCCCAAGCTTCATATACATAAGTTTATTTCATATCCTAAACTTAGAAATATCTTCTTTGGAAACAAACTAACTATGTTATTTGTAGGAATTCTAAATTTGAGGACGAATTCTTTCCAACCTGGGGGGCATGATACAAACCAAAGCAACCAACAGATGACTAAGGACACATCAACCACTTCACAAAAAGGTCAGTCATCTCAGTATACAAAGTCGGGCCCCACCAAACCTCGAGAAAGAATCATCAAAAGAAGAGAAAGCTATAAACTCAAATATCAGAAGTTCTTCCTTCTATTCTTTTCCACAAGAGAAAAATTATGTAAATAAATTAGGCTCACTTCGGGGATCCAAAATAGCAAGATAGGCTAGAATAGGTGCCTATAGCTTGTGCCTAGCCCTTTAGAAAGGAAATTTTACCTAGTTTCTAGAAGGACAAGCCTAGGGTGCAGTTTTGACTTAGTCAAACCCTAAAGGCAGCCCCTCACACATTTAACACCTTACCCTTGCCCTTCTTGCCCATCAAGGCACCCACTCATATAAATAGGGTGTCTTATTCCTTGTATTTTCATCTTAAAATTTATAGAAGAAGGAAAACTCTGCACAATTTGTGTGAGGATTATTTGCTCTAGCAATAGGTCTTATCTTGAGTGAGTGTAAAGTTTGAGAGCTCTCAAGTGGCGACCCTCTACACTCATCTTGGAGGCAACCATACTCCAACTGGCGTGTCAATTCTCAACCCACACCATAAGCTTTCTTCTTCCATCCTTTCCTTCATCTCCATTTACCCCATTTTATCTTGTGTTCTTATACTTGTTTCCATTTGGTTCTTCCTTTGTGTTTTGTGTTGTTCTTCCATTTTATCATTCAACCATGTTTCATTTCATTGTTTCCTTTCATGTCTTTCAATTTCCACAATGCATCATCATTGTCACCTTATACTGATTTTCCTTTTTACCTTTGGAAGTGAACCTTCACACTTACTTAACCACTTGCTTATGTTCGTGTCCAGTGGGGATCTTCCCTAGGTCTAACCATATTATTGCTGAAATCTCAATCACAAGTAAAGTGTCACCTCTAAAATGGAACCATCTAAAATCAACTCAGATCACATGCTGTCATAATGATCCCAATTAAAGCCTTTCCACTTATCTAGTAGTGGCACTCCGATTATGGAATCAGTGAAGGGGTGTTAGCAAGCCGAGTCCAGAGTGTCGGTTGTAGGGATCGACCTATTCGGATAGGATTCGCCGCCAACTTCCTGGGTGTGGATCTTATCCTTTGGCTCCTTAACGGTCTTAGGGCCGGGTGGGGTGGTGAAGGACCTCCCAACAAGGTTGGTCGATCCGGTGGATGGACCCCCCTCCACGAACTTCCTCCTCATCTCTTCATTCTCCTTTCAGAGAGCTAGGATCTCATCCTCATTCTTTTTCTTAGTCTCCTTGTTCGTTCTCTTCATCTCGGCCATCTCCTTCTGCAAAGACATTAAGACCGCCATTTGCTTAGCATCAGACGTCTTCTTGTTCACCGTGCTTTGGGTTGATACCATCTATTTTCTTCTTGAAGCTGATTCTCTCAGCCCCACAGTGGACGCCAGTTGTTCTTGAACGGGGTCGGAATCAAGAGAACGATTCGAGTTCTCATCGGTCGGTCGGTCTGCACTTCCTCCCTTCCTCTCTGAACGAACTCCTCCTTTTTTCGTCACTCTACCTCTCGATCTCCGCAAAGTCCATGCTCGGATGTTACCTGCAAAAGGTACTCCGACGCTCAAGTGAGAATTTGGTATTTGACACTCGGTGCTCTGAGTACTGTTTAATGACGTACCTGATTCTTGGAATTTGTGTCTATTTAAATTATTATCATGGACCCTTTGTTATTGGGTCAGATTAGGGAGTTGGGTCATGCTTAGGAATGTATTACATAACTCTTGATCATTGATTAGTTTCATTAATCCTATTTAGGCGTAATGGTTTTTGTTGGTGTTGGTCGGCTTGGACCGAGTGCCGAGTCATATTCTTGGTCGTGCAAAGCTTACCCGTACATTTTAGAATAAACCTTTAAAACTTAGGTTAAAAAACATCGATAATTCTACCGAGGTTTTAGAATAAATCTTTGAAACTTAATGAAAGTTAAAAAAATACTCTATTAATTAAATTTATTTCTGATTATATTAATGTTCGCTAAAACTTCTTTTTCTTTTCTTATAGTGATCACCACTTAACACATTAATGTAAATTTAATAAAAATAACTAAAATACGTACTTTTAAAAAAACTTAGGACAAAAATTGATTTTTTAGAAATAGTATATCAAATTGAATATTGACTCGATCTAATTACAAAAATTAATTATACCTAATATTAATTGTAATAAAATTAATATTTACATAAATATAATTATATTTCCTCTGGACTCATATAAGGACGAAAGATACGGCAAATTAGCAGAAATAGTTAACGTGAATGGAACACCGAGAGAACCTTCCATTCATGAGTACAAGGCATGACAGTTAACAAATTAAACATTGAATGTTAGTTTTCTTGGTGGTTTCTCGTTAGTTGGAAACGCGTACAACAATCAGATTACAAATTCATCGACATAACCTAAGATCGCATCAAATTTTTATTCCAAAGTTAAAAACCCCAAAATATCACGAAACAATGGAACCCGAACCTAGATGCATGGAGGTGAAACTCATTTCGTGCAAGGACCTCAGAGCCTTCAACTTTTTCCAAAAGCTCACTGTTTACGCGACCGTCTTCATCGACAGCGAGGATCCGAAGAGGGAAATGACAGAGGAGCGGAGGCAGCGACAGCGAACCCTAACGCACAGAGAAAGCGATGACGATGGCAGCAATCCCGATTGGAACCACAACGTGCGTTTCGATTTAGGGTGGCTTTCGCACTCGCCACGCCACTCCGATTATGACGATCTCTTCCTCTGCTTTGAGTTCCGCCACGACGGCCTCATCCTCGGCGATAAAGTCGTCGGCGAGTGCCGCGTGCCGTTCACCGGTCTGATCCGAGACGCTACCGCCGGCACAGCGAGGTTCGTGAGCTACGAGGTTCGATCCGCCGAGGGAAAGCCCAACGGTATCTTCAATTTCTCGTACAAATTGACTGGGATTGGGATTGGGATTGGGATTGGAAATGGGAGTGGGAGCGGAACCCACTCGTCGCAGATTCTCCAAGGGAGAATCTCCGGGTACCCTGTTCTGGCACCGGAGGATTGCGCGTGTGCTCCTAATAGGGTACAATATCCCACGTGCGAAATCAATAACACGTGCTGCTATCCAACGGTCGCGTTGCCGGTGGGGTCCCCCGTCTATCCCGCAGCTGCTCCACCGCCGCCGGCTATGCTTCCGCCCTACGGAGAATATCATTTCAATTATCCACATCCGCCACCACCGCCGCCGGTTGCGTATCCATATCCTCCCCCACCTCCTCCGGCGGTGCATGCTTACCCACATTTTGGGCCGGAGGCCCATCCTTGGCTACAAGGCCCGTATTGTGAACGCAGGTGGTAATGGACTAATGAAGAGTTCAAAGCCCGTAATTTTTCTTTAGTGTTTATTTTGACAACGTGTAGTAGCTGCAGAGTTTTTTTTAGGGTTTTCCATATTTTATGTACGGAAATTTTGTTATAAATTTTTTTGTTAATGTTTAGAATTTCTTCGTTATTTATTGCTGTTTTGGTAAAATGAATTTAAGCGTTTCTTAATGAATATGAATCGAATTGAAAATATTAGGTGAATTAAACATACTAGAAATAAAAAAACAATCATTAATATTAGAAACTAGCAGAGGCATTGTCTTGTAGGCTCATCACCTAATTTCTATGGAATGGAGTTTCTAACTTTTTATCAACTACAGCACTAGTTTCCAAAGTAACAGGGTTTATTTTTACTATAAAACAAAACAAATTATGATACTTTTTTTCCCCTTTCTTTCTCAAATTATGATACTTATTCGTAAGTATTTTTAAGAAAAAAAATTCTATAAGTTATAATTAGTTTATGTAAAAACTAATTTGTAGAAGTTTTACTATATACCTTTTCTACTTCGTTTTTGCATTTTTAAATCAAATATAAACTAGTTTTTAATTATAGAAAAACTTCTTCTTTTTTTTTGTAATTATTTGTGATGATGTTTGTCTAGACAAACTTTTTATAACATTAATATTATTTTGGAGGTAGAATATGATCATACACTGTTGTTAGTAGATGTCCGTAACACAACGTATTGTATTGTTTTGAATATATTCTCTATTATTAGTTTAAATTAATAAAAAAATAATACTTTTTTACTCTTTCTAATTTGATAATTTTCAATTCACTCAAAAGTTACATAAAAAAACATGTTATAAGTATTTTTCTAACTTATTTTTAATCAATATAACTAGTTTGTTCTCTCTTATACAATCAATTGTTTTTGACTCATTGTTGTTGAGATAATTGTCTTTTAGTCCCACCACAAGTAATAATGAAATCTTTTTGACTTTATACTATTTACTTAAATAGTATAGTTTATTGTTAATAGACAACTCAATTTTGACTTACATTTTGGTTTATTATTAGAAAAAAAAATCAGAGACCTTTATCAGGAATCAAATTCTAACCTAGTTTTTCAATTTAAAAAAAAGACTAATATTATGAAAATTTTAAAAATAAAAATAGTTAATATTTTACAACATTGGTAATATTTAAAATTTATTTTATAATAATTTAAATAAATTTTTAAATGTAATTAATATTAAAATTTTGTTAAAAAATGATGATAAAAATTAAAAAGTAAATATTTATTTAAATTAATGATGTGAGTATATTTATAATTAAATTTATTTATATATATATAAAATAGTATATGCATTTTTACCAAATCAAACTTAGTGTAATATCTTGTTAGTTTTTGGTAATTCTCGGAATTTCTTCCTTTATATTTTGGTGAGGAAAGAAATGGAGTTAGTACAAATAATTGACCCAACATAAATAAGAAACTAGAGGTGAATTTTTCATTACCTTCACAAACTAGAGGGGCTTGTCTACCTAACTCCCATGAAACAAAATTGTATCAAATGGCAACGCCACGATAAAAAGTAGGTTATATTTTAATTGCAGGCTCCTTCATTTATGCGTGGAGGGTATTATTCGGTCGGTATGTTTAACTTTTTTATTTAGAAAAAAAAGTACTTTTTTATTTAGAAAAGTTTTTTTTTATTTAGAAAAAGGTACTTTTTAATAAAATAATTATTTATTGTGATTTTTAATATGTTTGGGTAAAAAAAACTTATTAATAACATTTATTATGAATTATTTGTGTGGACTCTACTTTGGTAGCAAAGGAGGTGATGAGGTGGTTGAGATGTTGATTGAGGTTGAGGTTGTGAAGAAAGTTGTATGATAGGAGTTGACACTGTAGAACATGAAAGTTTTGATGAACCAAATCTGTGACCAGAGTTTGATGCTTTCCTGCCTTGATTGAAGCTTAGTTCTAGGGTGTTTAGAATTTGTGTAAAGTTCATTCTTAATCCTATGCACAAGTTGAATCAATCTGTTTTAAAAGAGAAAAATGTTTTTCTAAGCAAAGAGAAAAATAACCGGTTGATTTCACGATTTAGTCGGTTGTATTATACTTAGCTTGTTGAAGGTTTTCAAAACTGTTTTTTGACTTGGTTGGCTAAACCAATTCAACCAGTTAAAACGACATTTCAACCGGTTAATTGTCACATTTCTTTAACAACTTTTCAAAACCTGTTAAATCTGTTTTCAGTTGATTTAAAACTGTTTTGACTCATGATTAACTGCCTAAAACAACTAGATTTAAGAGTTATAAATATGGTTTCTCTCTGTATTAAAAAGCACACAAAAAGTAAGATTGAAAACGTTTTTTATAAGAGATTTGATTCAAAGTTTTGCAAGATTGCCTAAAGGTTGTGCATTGGTTCAAGAACAGATCTTAGGAGCTTTATGATTACTGAAATACCAGGTGTAATCTGTTCCTTTTTTATTCTTGTAATTTTTTCTTTTCTATACTTGTAAGCTTGTAAACCTGTAAGGTCAGAGGTTGATCTGACTGTGGTTCTTGTGTGATTCATTGCTAGTGGAATACCCAGTGGTTTTCTGGAGACTTGATGTAGCTCAGAGGTTGGGTGAACCAGTATAAATTGATTGTGTAATCTCTCTCTCTCTCTCTCTCTCTCTCAATCTCATTATAAACTGTTTGATTTGATTTTTGTCTCTGTTGCTATAAACAACCGGTTAAAATGAAATTTCAACTGATTGTTTTTCTGCAAACAATTTTAATTGCTTTGATTGTTTGGCTTTCCTGATTGCTCTTTGTGTGTATGTTGATAAATCTTCATTCTTAGTCATTCTTTGTGAAAATATTTTGTCAAACAATCCCCCATGTTTACGCCATTAATTCTAACAATTGGCATCAAGAGCTAGGTTCTTGAAATTTATTCAAGTTCTTTTTAAAACTGTTTTAATGACTGACAAGTTTTCTCCTGGGTAAGGTGCTTTTTTAAATAGACCACCTCTATACTGTGGTGAGAACTATCAACTGTGGTGTATAAGAATGATTTTTTTTGTTGACTCAATAGATAGAAAAATCTCAGATGTCATTACAAACAGTTCTTTCATACACTTGCTTGATCTAAAAATGAAAAAGATAATCTTTATTGTGTAGCTAAGAACATCATTGTTCCTGCTCTTGATTCTAATGAACTTCTTAAAATTTTAGCGTGTGTCTCAGCTAAAGATATGTGGGATACTTTTTAAAGAATTCATAAAGATTCAAGAAATGCTTGGCTAGACTGTAATGAGTCTTCTGTTGGATCATCCTCTACAACTTCAAAAATGGATGTATGTCTAATGGCAAAAGAAGATTTTGCATCAAACAATGTAAGTACATCTTCCTCTACCAAATGCGATAGTTATTATCAACTTCTTGAGGCTTTTAAAGAGACTCATGAAGAAGCTAACAGATTAACTTTTTCAAACAATCGGTTGAAAAGTAAAAACAATTGGTTGAAAAATAGAGTCAAGGTTTTGGAAGAAGAATTGAACAACTAAAAAACTGATTTTGAAAACTTATAAATAATTTATCAAAATTCTTCTTGCAGGTGTGAATCTAGTTTTTGCAAAAACTGTGAATCTCTTCAAAAGAAAGTTTTGTATCTTGTGAAAACTGTAGACAAAATTTCAAAAGGTAAATCCAACCTTGAGAGTGTTTTAGCATTTCAAAGATGTGTTTTTGGAAAATCTGGTTTGGGGTTTAATCCACAAAGCAAGAATAGTGGTTGTTCAAAATCTTTTTCAACCATTACAGTCTTAAATACCGGTTGTTTGTTGTTTCTACTGTATGAGAAAGAGCTACTCTGTCAGATTTTGTAAAATTCGCAATTTTTTTTTTCCTAAAGGTATCCTAAAATGGGTTCCCAAGAATCCTAAGGTTCCTAACAATCAAATTAACATCCATGGACCCAAATTTATTAGGGGACCAGATCTTGCCACCTGATTTTAATTTTTGCAGGATTTCTTGATGAAAAACCAGCACCTATGGTAATTGGACAGTGGTTGCTCCAAGCACATGACTGGAGATGCATCAAAGTTTGTTAACATCAGTCTTAAATAGGAAGGGCATGTGACCTATGGAGACAATAACAAAGGAAAGATCCTTGGAAAAGGCACCATAGGTAATGAAAATAGCTTTTTAATTCATGATGTTCTCTTTGTGGAAGGTGTTCTCGCCGGTTGACTCGCCCGTCGGTTGACTCGAACTGCAAGTCCCTGGCCCTCCTATCTCCTCCTGAGAATCGAACCTCCTTGATCGAAGAATCTCTCACCTGCAAAGACAAAGGGTGCCTTAACGACCGTTTGCACTTTGACGCTCAAGTCAGTATTAGGGCAAAGAAACATCAAGTGTATGAAGTAGTTTCAATCTTAGAAACAATGTACCTTGTTAGGGTTCTTAGTCCCCTTTATATAGGTTGAAACTAGGGTTTACCTTTGTTCTGTTACCCATGAATAGGGTTCCTTAGATAACGTCCATGTGCCATTATTACACAATATTATCATAATCTGGCACATGAGACTTCCCTTAACTGGAGTGCAACGACTAACAGAATGGCCGCTTGGGTACCAACTTGTGCACCAAATCTCTGGTGCCATCTGTTCTGTGGGTGCCCTAAGTTTTCACGTGCCATGCATGCAACTTCCTTGGAAACCCTAACCCTAACGGGCCTTAGCGCCTCCAAGAACTATTTACTCGTGTCGCGCCTGAATGCGCTATACACACCACTTGCATGGATCCCTCGTGTTTTAGGGCTTCCTCCCATGTCTGATGTTTTAACTGATAACTAGTGTAATTCTGGGGCCCACCTTACGTGGCCCACTATAGTTGTTTAGACCACCGAGGACCTATCTCTCCCTCTGTTGGCAAGGTTCGATGTCGATCCCTGACGTCGATGTCTATGGTACCGATGTCCGAAGACTGACCAACACCCTGATATGTGTATCTGGGGCACACCTTACGTGGCTCATCTTTACTATCAGGCATCGGTGTGCGATGTCTGAGGTCTATCATTGGAGTCGATGACCGATGACTGATCGGTACAAAAGGCCTCAAACATAACCTACTCAGCATAAGCCAACTTTGTGATAGAGGATACCAAGCCACATTCAAAACTAACTCCTGTGAGATTCGTCTACCAAACTCAAAGAAAGTGTTGCTGGTTGGTAAGAGATCAAATAATGTCTATCTACTTGATATTTCTAATTCCACATCTATTGGTTGCCTTTTGAAAAAGCATGAAGAATCATGGCTTTGGCACAGAAGAATTGCACACATACATATGCATCACTTTAATAAATTGATTTCAAATGATGTTATTGGCTTACCCAAACTCAAGTTTGAGAAGGATCATGTGTGTGAAGCTTGCCAAAAGGGGAAACAAACAAAACAAACAAAACAATCTTTTAAACTGAAAAACATTGTTTCCACCTCAATACCCCTTGAGCTACTACATATGGATCTATTTGGTCCTTCAAGAACTATGAGCCTTGGAGGGAATTATTATGCTCTTGTTGTGGTAGATTATTTTTCCAGGTTTAAATGGACAATATTTTTCATTAAAAAAAGGAGGCTTATTCTGAATTCAAGAAGCTAGCTAAGAGGCTACAAAACTCTTGTTACAGAACATTGGTCTCATTAGGAGTGATCATGGTGAAGAATTTCAGAATGAGAAATTCAGCACCTTTTGTGACAAGCTAGGCATCTTTCACAACTTCTTTGCACCAAGGACACCTCAGCAAAATGGTGTGGTGGAAAGGAAGAACAGATCACTTGAAGAACTAGCAAGAACAATCCTGAATGAATCATCCTTACCCAAGTGCTTTTGGGCTTATGCGGTCAGTACAACGTGTTGTGTGATAAATCGTGTTCTTATCAGGACCATTCTGAAAAAGACTCCATATGAATTGCTCAATGGAAGGAAGCCTAACATAGGTCACCTAAAGGTATTTGGATGTAAATGCTACATCTTGAACAATGGTAAAGACAATCTTGGTAAGTTTGATGCAAAAGCTGACAATAGTATTTTTCTTGGTTACTCCATCTAGTCAT
This sequence comes from Phaseolus vulgaris, assembly GCF_051622355.1. Taxonomy (NCBI): domain Eukaryota; kingdom Viridiplantae; phylum Streptophyta; class Magnoliopsida; order Fabales; family Fabaceae; genus Phaseolus; species Phaseolus vulgaris. The sequence goes on along the minus strand of NC_143498.1, from coordinate 23,232,722 downwards.
GCATATAGAGTTTACAATAAGAAACTTATGACTGTAGAAGAATCTGTACATGTTGTTTTTTATGAAACTAACAATGTAGAACAATGACCAACAAAGTTCAATAAAGAAGAAGATGAATAGAATATCTTTTTGAAGAATCTAGAAAACTGTCCAAAAAATCAACCGGTTGATTCTGCGAAACAACCGATTGAAAATCTGCAACAATGTGATCTTCCAAAAGAGTGAAGGATTCCCAGAGATCTCTATGCTGAAAACATCATTGGGCAAATCAACAAGGGTGTATCTACAAGAAGGACAGTAGAAACTTTTTGCAACCATATGGATTTTGTCTCCAAGATTGAACCAAAGACAATCAATGAAGCACTCAAAGATGAACATTGGATTGCTGCTATGCATGAGGAGCTTAATCAATTTGTAAGGAATGATGTGTGGTTTCTGATTCCTAGAATAGATCAAATGAATGTTATAGGAACAAAGTGGGTTTTCAAAAACAAATAAGATGATTCAGAGGTAATTACAAGGAACATGGCAAAACTTGTTGCTAAAGGATACAACCAAGAAGAAGGGATAGATTATGATGAGACTTTCGCACCTGTAGCAAGGTTAGAAGCTATGAGACTCTTACTGGCCTTTGCATGCATGAATGGCTTCAAGCTATTCCAAATAGACGTGGAGAGTGCTTTTATAAAAGGAATTGTGAATGAGGAAATCTATGTATCACAACCACCCGAGAGTGAGGACCACCTATATCCCAACCATGTATACAAGTTGAAGAAAGCCTTGTATGGTCTCATGCAAGCACCAAGACAATGGTATGAAAGGTTAAGTAGTTTTCTTCCTATCTCACCACTATGAAAGAGGGAAGATTGACAAAACCATTTTCATTAAAAAGTCTAATTCTGTTGTGATCTTAGTCCAAATATATGTTGATGACATTATTTTTGGCTCTACTACTGATAAATTGTGTGAAGAATTTGTGACAGCAATGCAGGGGGAGTTTGAGATGTCAATGATGGGGGAACTCTCTTTCTTTCTTGGGCAACAAATCAAACAATCGAAAGAAGGCATCTTCTTGTGTCAATCTAAGTACTGCAAAGACATTCTCAAAAAGTTTGAGATGGAGAATTGTAAAGCTGGAACAACACCAATGTCTACAAATTGTTACATGAGTATTGATGAAGCTGGAACAACAGTGGACCAAACTAAACACAGGGGTTTGATAGGTTCCTTACTTTATCTCACTGCAGGTAAATCTGATATCATGTTTGTTGTTTGCCTTTGTGCAAGGTTTCAATCCAGTCCAATGGAATCTCATCTTAAAGCTGCCAAGAGAATCCTGAAATATCTTAAAGGAACAACAACTGTGGGTTTATTGTATCCCTCACACTCTCCTATTCATTTAGTTGGATACTCTGATTCTGATTTTACAAGATGTAAATTGGATAGAAAGAGCACAAGTGGCACATGCCATCTACTTGGTTCATGTCTTATATCATGGCACAACAAAAAGCAAGCTTGTATAGCCTTGTCAACTACTGTAGATGAGTACATAGCTGCAGGGAGCTCATGTGCTTAGATTTTATGGGTCAAGAAACAACTGGAGGACTTTGGGTTGAAAGTCAGCAAGGTCCCTTTATTTTGTAACAATACAAGTGCAATAAATCTCACAAAAAATCAAGTTCAGCACTCCAGAACCAAACACATTGAGATTCAACATCACTTTATTTGTGATCATGTCAGTAATGGTGACTGTGAGGTTCAATTTCTTGCCACTAAAAGACAGCTTGCAGACATCTTCACCAAACCCTATTCAAAGACAAGTTTCATTCATTAAGAAATGAATTATGGATAATTGATCTACAAGTCTTATCTTGAATCTATGCTGTTTTTAATCCTTCTTTAACTTTATTTGTGAAGACAAATAGGGGAGAAGTGTTTGGGTTGTAATGTTTCTATATTTGCATCTATTTTTGCTTGCACATTTGCTTGAACATTACTCTAACTGGTTTAAATTATTGTTATAAACTCTGATAATTTTTTAACTGGTTATTCCTGCGAAATAACTGATTGTTTTTCTGCTGCTAGTGCAAAATACGTAATTAACGACTCCTTATAAAGACGGTTCGTAAAAAACAGTCGTCATAAGTGAGGCGATGGCAATTTCGTTATTTTTTTCAAATTTTTAACACTTATCACGACGGTTCTCTTTAGAACCATCTTTATATGTATGGTGTGTATGTTTACAAAGACGGTTCTGCTGGAACCGTCCTTATATTTAGGTTTAGTATCAAATTCCCGCGCCCTAGCTGGCACCCTCTCTTTCCCTCAGTCACATTTCCCTCATTTTCTATTTTCACTCACTCACCACCGCTTCACCTTCCTTCTCACTATTCCCCTCACCCACAACCGCGCCTCCTCACCCACAACCATCGATTTTGCGCCGCCCTCTTCACTCACCGCCGCCAGAGATCTCGCCTCCATCCAACACGTTGCCGCACCAACTTCTTCTCCGTGAGCCAACCCCACCGCGACCCAGGAGAACCGCAACGCTGCGACACTGCGTCAGGAGCCACCGCGAGTGTGCGCCACCGCGAGCGAGCTTTGTCACCGCGAGCGCCACCGTGAGCTTCACCACGAGCGCCACTGCGATCTGCGTCATGACGTCGTGCACGTCCAACGCCACTGCGACGACCCTCCTCGTGCGCCATCCTGCATATACGTTGGCCCTCTTCACACCGTCACCAAAGAAACCCTAGAATCTCTTTACTCTCAGGTCACACGTCTTTTCAATTCACCATTTTTCATTCTCAATTTCACTTATCCTTTGGTATTTTCCTGAAATTATACTAATTGGGAAGCCTTGTGTTGTATAATATGTTGTACCTTCTGTCTTTTGAAGCATGTTGTAGCGATCCCTATAATTAAAAATTACAATCTCTTCTCTCAACCTATAAAACATAAAGCACATACTTAATCTCTTTATTGTTTTATGGCAGCAACTTTTTTTTAGGAAAGAGCAATAATGTAACTGGTATTGCGAAAGCAATCAATGCTCACTTTCGGAAATACCCTCTTGCCTTAGTTAATGTAAAAGGAAGGGCAAATGGTACCTCAATTCAGGAGGTGGTGTCCAAGCTAGAGGTGCACATGCTGAAACAATTCCTTAATTTTTTCTCATCTCTTCCTTGTTGAATTTTTATTTCATGTCTTAGGCTAATATCATTCTCTAAAACCTGAAATTTGTTTTCTCTACTATTCTTGCAGCAAGCAACAATTGCAGCAAGCAACAGGTGCCGTTCTGGTTTCTCATCAACACAACACCAGGATTTATAGAGATAGAACTTCTAATTCAAAAAAAATTGGAAATGGCTGATTATTAATTGTCTAAACTTCTGTTTGTTTAAACTCATGTAACGGCTCCCTGATCAATTCAACCAGGAATAGGTAAATGTAGAAGTCTGTGATCAACCATCAAATTGAATTATGACGATGTGGCACGTGACGTTGGATAGTTGATGTGGGCAGAGTGTTGAATGCTAGTAACGTGGTAGGTGACTTGGAAAAGCATGTGTTGTCTGTTTTAGATGATTGGTAAGAGTACTCAGTAAAAATAAGGAGACACTTTCTTTTTATACTCTCAAAATCTTGAATAACACCTTTTTCATTTTGAAATAGATATTTCGGAATGTCTTTTTCAGGATTTAGGGTTGGACTCAGGACTCATTTCTGGAGTTAAAGTGTTGGACTCAACGATTTCTCCTTTTCAAAATTCTCCTAAAAGGTATCATTTCTATCATATGTTAGTCAAGCATCAGGAGTAGGGTTTCTTTTTGTGGTCAACAACATTATCCTCACGGCACTCGATGTGGTTATTGGCTACCCTGTTGCTTCAACTTCAGGTAAAAATCATTTCCAAATTTGAACTCCAAACACTAGTTCAAATTAAATGACAAACCCTTTACTTTAGTTAAATTGAGTGGTTCCTTGTGTACTTTTAGCATTTTCCCTAATTGGAATTAGACTTTCACTTTAAAAAAATTTTCTGATTTGAGTGTTCCATATAAGTAGTTATTTATTTTATCTACGTGTACTCCCATCCCACTGTTGTTAGTTTCCTTTTTTTCCCTTCACTTTTACCAGTTATTTCTTGTTAGATTTACTTGCGACTCTTTTCCCATTGTTGATCAGTTTTCTTCTTCTTTTTCATTATATTTTTTTTTTCTTCTTCTTTTTCATTATATTTTTTTTTTCTTTAGTACTTTTTCTTATGAATTTTGTATCTTTAAAATAGAAAAACAACTTGTGTCCACGAAAAAATTTATATATTATTATAGATTAATTTATTGTTAAATGACCGTAAATATAGTTATACTATCTATACACATTCAGTTTAATTAGATTTTTAAAATTAAAAATAGATAATATTTCCTGACGTGCAAATTAAAGCATATTTCTAACGAAATACATGTTTTTTTAATTTGAGTGTATGACCTATTAGAATTACATATAGTTATTTATAAATTCTTATTAACTTAACTACATTAATCTAGTTTTGTATATATTTTTGAAAGAAAAAAATTCTTAAAGTTTTCTGATTGAAAAACTATTTATACATGCAAAGTAACTGATTTTTTTTTATAAGCAATGCAAGGTAACTGATATTTCAAAGAAAAGAAAATATAAATATAATCAACGATATAATATGATCTAAGGATAGAGATAGTAGAGATTTCTTTTCCCATCTCATTGCTCGACTGAGTGCCCCTATTTATCCAGCTAGAGAAGCACTATTTAATGTTCATACTTCACTTGAATCATTCTCACGGTATTGAATTCATCTTCTTTAAGGTATTTGCATTGGTGAGAACGAACAAGGGTAACAACTCACTTCATAAAGCAGATTGTCATGTGTGTAAATGCTTATTAGAATTTCGTACCAAAGCTGAGGTAATAAAATATGTTCTTTTTACTTCTTGCATAAGACAGTTTGTAATAAAATATGTTCTTTTTACTTCTTGCATAAGACAGTTTGTAATAAAATATGTTCTTTTTACTTCTTGCATAAGACAGTTTGTAATAAAATATGTTCTTTTTACTTCTTGCATAAGACAGTTTGTAAAGCTAGATGGCGATTTAATTCTCAACTTTTTAGTAGAGAAAATAGAAACTTGACAATGTAAACAAGAGTTATTAGTATTTTTCTCTTTGCATGACAGGTGATGTTATTATTTATGCAACAATCGGATTTAAGATTAGGTAGACAGTGGGTTTTTGGACGTATTTACCTTGTTCGAAGATCCCGACGCCAACGCCAGAGAAAGCCTTTACTTATTATGAGAGGAGTTATTTGGAGAGGAGGTTTATTGGAAAATATTCTTTAATGTTCAAGTAAGAGCATTATAGAATAAAAATGTAAATATGAGTTAGTATGAGTTGAACATGAAACTCTGTATGTATGTATGCTTAGAAGAACTATTCTGAATGATAAAATTATTTTCTTTAATGACTATCTTTTCAATTATTTATGACTAATATAACATTGAAGATAATAATTGAGCATATATATTTGATAAAATTGCACATATTTAAATTATGATTTTAAATGTTTTTGATTTTTTGAAAATTGGATATTTTATATAGATTTAAGGTGTATTAAAAATAAATATTTTTTTTTTCAAAAAAAAGCACATATAACGACGGTTCCCAAAGGAACCGTCTTTAAAAATATATATATTTTTAAAATAAATTATTTATTTAGTAGCTATTTATAACGTCGGTTAAATGGACTGTCGTTATAACACATTTATAACGTCAGTTGACAAACTGTCGTTAAAAATGTCTGATCTATAACGACACCCGCAATAACGATGGTTTAAAAACCGTCTTTATATGTCCTTTTTAACCGTCGTTAATGTACTTTTTTGTACTAGTGGCTGCACCTATGCTTGTTTGCCTGGTTTCTCACATTGATTTGGCTAATGTTCCTCTATGGAAATCACCTAGTGGAAACTAGTTTGTGGTGCTTGATTAATCTGGAATAGATTATCCTGTATTTATATTTCTAGTTGTGATTGCAGGTTGAGAAAATTCTAAACAGAAAATTCCAAAACCATCCCAGGGATTTGTCTTCATCAAATAGGGGAGGATTGTAGAGCATGGAAGCTTTTATGAACCAAATCTGTGACAAGAGCTTGATGCTTTGCTGCCTTGATTGAAGCTTAGTTCTAGGGTGTTTAGAATTTGTATAAAGTTCATTCTTAATCCTATGCATAAATTGGATCAATTTGTTTTAAAAGAGAAAAAAATTCTAAGCAAAGAGAAAAACAACCGGTTGATTTCACGATTTAGTCGGTTGTTTTATACTTAGCATGTTGAAGGTTTTAAAAATTGTTTTTGACTTCGTTGACTAACTGTCAAAACCAATTCAACCGGTTAAAATGACATTTCGACCGGTTGATTGTCACATTTCTTAACAACTTTTCAAAGACCTGTTAAATCTGTTTTCAGTTGATTTGAAACTGTTTTGCCTCATGATTAACTGCCTAAAACGGCTAGATTTAAGAGCTATAAATATGGTTTCTCTTTGTATTAAAAAGCACACAGAAAGTAAGATTGAAAACGTTTTTGAGAAGAGATTTGATTCAAAGTTTTGCAAGATTGCCTAAAGGTTGTGCATTGGTTCAAGAACTGATCTTAGGAGCTCTGTGATTCATGAAATACCAGGTGTAATCTGTTCCTTTTTTATTCTTGTAATTTTTTCTTTTCTATACTTGTAAGCTTGTAAACCTGTAAGGTCAGAGGTTTTTCTGACTGTGGTTTTGTGAAAAGCAAAGAGGGTGAGTGTTCTTGTGTGGTCAAGATCACCTCTTTGTGGTGTTATGTGTTTGTAATCTATGATTGATTGCTAGTGGAATACCCAGTGGTTTTCTGGGGACTGGATGTAGCTCAAGGGTTGAGTGAACTAATATAAATTGATTGTGTAATCTCTCCCTCTCTCTCTCTCATTATAAACTGTTTAATTTGATTTTTGTCTCTACTTCTATAAACAACTGGTTAAAACAAAATTTAAACCAATTATTTTTCTGCAAACAGTTTTAATTGCTTTGATTGTATGGCTTTCCTGATTGCTCTTTTTATGAGTGTTGATAAATATTCATTCTTAGCCATTCTTTGCGAAAATCCTTTGTCAAACAATTCACCCCCTGTTGTTTAGGCCATTAATTCTAACACACGATGCGGGAGTGATTTAGAAAAAACGATGTTGTTAAAGGCAATGGTATGAAGGATTTGGCAAATATTTTATCTCGTATGTTTAGTAAGGAAGATTTACATAACTTTTCACTTTGTCGATTTTATGTTCTTTAAGCATGATCATATCAAGTGTGGTAAACTAGTCTGAGAGAACAACAACAACTATTATTATGGGAGGGATAAATTGGTTGTTTTAGGACTTTGAAAAGGTTAGGGTTTGTTGAGCTTTATAATGAAACATTGTGATGTAATTATAGATAAAAAAAAAGAATACAATCAAGAAATAGGGGAATGTACTGGTAGGATCTACACGATCGAGACTTGTTTTTTAATCAATACAAGTAGTTTGTGTTAGGATCGATGGTTATAACAAAAAGGGGGGGGGGGGGGGTGAATTGTTTACACAAGATTTTCACAATTACTTGGCTTAGAATGAAACTTTAACAATCAACTCATAAAAGCAATTCATAAAGCCAATCAAAGTTCCAAATAGAAACAGATAATAGAAATATAATTGCTTAAAATTACGATTCAACCGGTTGTTTATGACAGTAGAAAATATCAAACAGATATGCAAGGAAGATATAAAGAGAATTGCACACAAGGTTTATACTAGTTCACTCTATCCAAGAGCTACATCCAGTCCTTAGTCAAACCATTGAGTATTTCACTATGCAACCAATCACAGATTAGACACACACACCACACAAAGAGGTGACTTTGAATCCCATAAAGCCTACTCACCCTCCTTGCACACAACCAACACCTCAAGCCAGAATCACACTGACTTTACAGGATTTTACAACAGTTTTTTCAAAGAGTAATATGAACAATTACAAGAACCTAAACAAGGATAGAAAACACTTGGAATCACAGTACACCATAAACCCTTTTGATCAATTCTTTGAATCACAGCAAAGCTCAAAAGCAATCTTGCTAAAACTTGGTAAAAACCTTTTCACAAACAGTTGGTAATCTCTCAAAACAATCTCAAATCAGAGAATCAAACTTTTTTGTTTCATCAATCTTTTCACGTTTGAAAGAAGAATAATTTTATATTACATGAGAAGCTACCATTGAAAGCATATTTGAACAACAAAATCAGTTAAAACTGGTTTTCAGAAAACTGTTATGAAAACACACATTTAATCGGTTAAAACATTGATTTAACCGATTGGATGGTTTTGACAATTATATAAATGATTCAAAAAAAAGTTTCAAAACACCTTTGCCAGCTAAGTGACAAACAACCAATTATCTTGAAACTTTAATCGGTTGTTTTTTCCTTTGCATGGAAAAACACTTAAAATTGATTGGAATAAGCTTTGTTTGAGAATCAAGACTGATCTTACAAAGATTCTAAACCCCAAACCAAAACCTAAAACACAACACTTCTTCAGGCTTCAAAGAGGATTTGATACATCAATGCTTCCCATCTTCAACAGTTTGTTCTCTCTTATACAATCAAATGTCTGACTCATTGTTAAGATGATTTTCTTTTAGTCACCCACCACAACACCATCACGTTGTTTTGCACCTTTGCAAGAATATTTGAAAAAAAGTTCACAGCCAACAAAATCAAACTGCCCCGAATTGCGAATTTGTTTGACATAAAGCAAGTTGAAGTAGATCCCTTAAAAAACTACCTCAATCGTTTTTGCGAGGTGTTAGTACGAATTCATCAACCCAATGAGGAGATGGTGGTGGACGCATTCCTGAATGGATTGCGAGCTAATCCATTTAGTGAATCATTGCTTAGGAACCGAGCAAAATCGATAGCCGAGGTTAGAAAGCGTTCCTCAACCTTTACTAAGGATGAAGAAGCATTAAGAAGGAAAAGAGATTAGGAGAAGCGTGCACGTGCTTGGTACATAGGGATTGAGAGAAAAAAAGCCTACGGAAACCCAAGGAGGAAGAAAGTCCGAGCAGAGCTACATCCCATATGTCGCTCTTCGTGACAACGAAATGAGGGAGGCCCCCTAGTGTCCATCCATGAATGTCCCTTGTAGCCAACTTTTGAGGGACCCTAAAATTTCAAACAAGTTAAACTTCTCTAGAAGAACCAAACGACAACTAGGGCATCATCGGGAAGCATGGTATGAGTTTTATCGAACACACGACCATGCCACAAAAAGTTGTTATGTTTTCGTTGTTCATTTGGCTCGATTACAACACCAAAGTGAGAAGAAGCAGGTTACACCGGGGAGAGAGGTCGCACCAAGGGAACCTGCTCATTTGACCTTGATTCTTGGTGATTTCAACACCATTGTCGGTGGGTTCTCAAGAGGTGGAGTTACCTAATCGAGTCAAAAACGATATGTCAAGGTCGTGCTATCATTGGAACCTTGGAAAACACCATGAGTTCCCTCTATCTTTTCTCGACCACCGATCTCTTGGATATAGCACCTCATGAGGATGACCCGATTGTGATATATGTCATCGCCATGGGCTGTAATGTACAACGAGTCCTGGTTGATCAAGGGAGTTCGACAAACGTCATGTTCTGGGAGACTTTCGTGGGTTTAAACATACCATCGAATCGGTTAAGGCCTTTTGATGGAACTCTGGTTGGATTCTTAAGAGAGCAAGTGGAAGTTCGAGGTCATCTTGAACTCAGAACCATTTTTTTAGACAGAACAACAACAAACACCATCCTAATAAGGTACATAGTAGTGGAGAACCCCTCTTCATATAAATTGTTACTTGGGCGTATCCATCTTCAACAGGGCGGTCCTCTGAACAAAATCAGAGTAGTGGTATCCACCCCGCATTTAAAAATGAAGTTCCCCTCTTAGGAAGGGAAGATTGTCACTCTGAGTGTTGATCAGAAGATGGTGAGGAATTGTTATGAGAATATCTTGAAAGCTCGTCGTGGAACATATACTATTTCCACGGCTAAGCCAAACACGAGTATAGAGGCAGATCCACGCGAAGAATGGAATGATAGACGCCTCGAACCCGTCAGGAATACCCGAGAGATAGTTTTGAAAGGGGAAAAATTCCACATCGGAACACCTTTAAGTGCTAAAGAGGAGGAGGAGCTGAGAGATGTCTTGACCCGAAATATATAAGCTTTTTCCGGGACCGCCTCCGACGTGCCCTACATTGATCCTAATTACTTATGTTATTGACTCAATCTTGATATTCAAGCAAAGTCAGTCATGCAGATAAGGTGCACGTCTAATGACGAAATTCAAGAAAAGAATTTTAACGATTCAAGGTTCTTGTTAGCGGGGGGAAAAGAGGGTTCCCCTATTTTTAATGCTTGCGAAAAAATTATCTTTTCGTTTGTTCAGAAAAATGTGAGGAGGATTTCTTCAAATTGAAAGGGTATCTAGCACACCCATGGATTCTTAGTAAACCTGAATCGGGGACTCCAATCAGTTTGGTCCTTGTCCAAAATTCTGAGGAAAAGCATGAGCCAATCTACTATGTAAGCAAATTTTTGCAATTTGTAGACACATAATATCAAGAAATTGAGAAAGCGAGACTGACAATAGTATTTATCGCACGAAGACTGAGGCAGTATTTCCAAATTTGCTCAGTAGTAATGATGATCAACCTCCCCATTCGACAAGTATTTGGAAAACCAGATGTGGTGGGACAAATGATAAAATGGGCTATCGAACTCTCAGAGTTTGACTTTCGCTACAAACCGCGTGGACCCATAAAAGATCAAGTGTTTACGAATTTCATTGCAGAGCTCACCCCTACTATGGCATCATCCTCTTTTGCATTGGTTAAGTGGATCCTTTCTGTTGGTGGAGCTTTCAATGTAAAGGGTAGAGGGGTAAGAATAATATTGGAAGGACCAGATGGTGTACTCTTAGAGCAATCGCTACGATTTTCTTTTAATGCAAGCAACAACCATGCAGAATATGAAGCTCTCATAACTAGAATTTTGCTCGCTACAAAAATGGGCATAGGACACCTTACTGTGAAAAGTGATTCACAACTAGTGGTGGGTCAGGTGACCAACAACTTTCAAGCCAAGGACCCACATTCTGCATTATATCTCAGGTATGTGAAAACTCTTGCTGAGTTATTTGCTTCTTTCGAACTAACTCATGTGTCTAGGAGACAAAATTCTAGGGCTGATTTGCTCTCAAAACTAGCAAGGTCCACCAATGGGGCATCACAATGCACGATAATACAAGAAACCCTTAAAACACTGATATTAACTATTAGTGGCCCGAAAGGCGAAGGTTTAGAAGTATTCCACATTTCAGTAAGACAGACATGGATGACACCATATCTTTGTTGCATAGCCGACAACATTTTACCGCTTGATAAGCAATCTGCCAAAAACTACAACGCAACTCCAACAAATTCACTTTGATAGATGAATATCTGTTCTGGTATGGATTTTCTCACCCGCTTCTTCAATGCATTGATGAAGAACAAGCCAACATGGTTCTGACCCAACTGCACAAAGGAATGTGTAGAAGTCATATCCCTTAAGGTCGTTTGAGTTGGTTACTATTGGCCAATATTGAACGAAAACAACATGGCTTATGCCAAAAAATGTGAGAGACATGTTGATTGGCATCAAGCTCCCCTCAAAGAGTTCCATTTGATCCGCAGTCTTTGGCCTTTCTACTAATGGGGAATAGACATTTTGGGATCTTTCCCCTTAGCTACTCGCCAACTAAATTTTTTGGTAGTAGCTATTGAATACTTCACAAAGTAGATTGAGGTCAATCCCTTAGCAGTCATACCAACCCATAAGATTAAGGATTTTTTGTGGAAAATGTCATTTATAGACTCAACGTTCCCAAGCTCCTAATTTCTGACAATGGTACACAGTTCGCCAACAAATAGATGGGTCATATGTGCTAAGAAATTGGCATTAGGCAATTTTTCTCTTCAGTGGAACACCCTCAGACAACCGGGAAAGTTGAGACAACAAACAAGATACTCCTTTAGGGGTTGAAACGGAGGTTGAGAAAATGAAAGGGAGATGGTCCGCGGAGCTCCCACGAATGCTTTGGTCTTACAACAAAACTCCTCAATCAACAACGTGAGAAACGCCTTTCAGTTTGGTTTACGGAATACATGCAATGACTCCCATTGAAATAATTGAACCTTCACTCTAAGTACAAAAAATCTCTCTAGAATCATCCAACGAAGGAATTCGAGCAAAGCTAGACATACTGGATGAAGTTCGTGAAAACTCTCGGTTACAGTTCGAAGCTCTCAAGTGACGGGTGGGAATGAGGCATAAAAGGAAGGTCATCCCAAGGAAGATCAAAGTTTCACACCTCGTACTCAGGAAAGCTTAGTTGTATCAACTAGAGAACAAACTATCCCCTAAATGGACATGCCCTTTCAGGATCCACCAAATCCTCGACAACAGAGCATATCATTTTGAAACTCTTGACGGTGGGTTAGTGCCTCGAACTTGGAACATGCAAGTATATGTTTTTATTATAGTTGAATCTCTTCTTCATACTTTGAAAAAAAAAATTTCCATGCCTTGAACAATTTTTGAATCTTTTTTTCGTGGTGTGACACTCTTTACCCTTGAGTTTTTTTTTTTCATTTTTCTGAAGGGTTTTTAATAAGGTTGCCCCCTTTTTATAAAATAAAGCCACGATTTCAATCAATTATGACTAGAGGAATCTAAGATCGCCACTTATGCTACAACATGACTAAAAAATTTTGGGTTCACCAATTGACCAGAGAGCATGACTAAAAAATCCTGGGATCACCAGTTGACTAGAGAGCATGACTCAAGAATCCTAGGATCACTAGTTGACCATAAAGGATGACTCAAAAATCCTAGGGATCCCCAGTTGACCAGAGAGCATGATTCAAAAAATCTTGGGATCACCAGTTAACCAAAGAACATTACTAAAAAATATTGGGATCACTAGTTGACTAATGACCATGACTCAAAAATTCTGGGGTCACCAGTTGACCAATGAGCATGACTCAAAAATCCTTTGGAACACCAGTTGACCATAGAGCATGACTAAGAAATCCTAGGGTCACCATAAAAGGGAAACATCAACTTGTCACACTTCGCAAGTGTTGACGATATTTTACCGATGCTTTATACTCGTTACTTTTGACTAAAGTGGATGGATTTGATGTGATCAAAGCTCAACCTTGAAGTCTGCAAAGTTATGGATGTGTCTGTAGGTAGATTTTGTTGTATTTATTTCATCAAGTATTATGATTCTAGACATCTCCAAGAAAATATTTTAAAAACCTGATATGTTTTTAAAATCAGTTAATTCAAGTTTTAATCGATTAAAATCACTTGATTTGAAGCCTTGTGTCTTTAGTAAAGTATTTTAACAGGTTTATTTATCGTATAAAGTGACTGAAAATACTAAAATCTATTTAATGATTTAAAAGTCAAATGTTTTCGGTGATGACCTTAAGACTTTAATATTAAATTTTTTTTTGTCTTTTCTGTTTAATGAAATCAACTAATTATTTTGATAAATAAACCGAGTTTCTTTAGTTGATTTCTTTTATTAAATGAAAACAGTCAGTTATTTCAGAGAATCATTAAATGTTTCAATAGATTTATGTTGTGATTTCCAATTTGGTTTTCATTGACTTAGTTGTTTCATTAATTTGAAAAAGTGTTTTGGCAATCATTTAAAACCTATATAAAGGTGTTTTTTTGAACATTTTAAAAGTAAAAAAAATTCATATAAGAAAACAGTTTCAAAATAATCTTTGAAGTTCTTGGAGATTACTTTCATTCTTGGATCATTCTATTGTGTGAAGGAGTTTTTCCCGAGTTTGTAATTTGTTGTATTCTTACTTGTGTCTTGTTCTTAGGTAGATCTAGATAGTGTGTTTGGTTATTATGTTGTGTTTGTGAGATTTTATTTTTCTTAAAGGGTTCAAGAAACAAAGCTCTTGTGTTCTTGTGTAATCTTTTGATTTTGTGTCTAGTGAATTCTCAATGGTGTGCTATAGACTGGATGTAACTTTTGGTTAAGATTCAACTAGTATAATTTCTCTGTGTGATTCTATTTATCTCTATCCTTTTACTGTATTGTTATTTTATGGTTTCTAGATAGTAATTCAATCGATTAAATAAATATAACTAGTTTATTTTCTATTTTTATGTTTGCCTCTCTTTTTACAATCAATTTTTATAGTTGATTTTTATGAAATTTTCAATATGACTTAAACAATTGTGAAAAATTCGAAAATCTCTTAAAAACAATTCACTCCCCCTCTAATTTATAGGCCATATATTTTAACAATTACAATTATAACTTTTTATTTCATCATGCTTCACAAGTGTTGATGGTGTTTTACCGATTCTTTATACTCGTTAAGATTATAACTTGTTACTTCGTCACACTTCACAAGTAAAAAACTTGATGACTACTTTTACTGAAAGGGTACCGTTTTGCCAGAAGTAATAATTTGTCCCTAAAGACAGATATCGAACCCACAAGGAACAGTTGAATAATCAGGTAAAAGATTCACTAAATAGAAAACTAAATAATAAACTTTGTTTGGAGTTTGTTATGATTTTAATGATTAAAAAGAAAACAAGTCAAAGAGTGTATTTGTTCAATTGGGAAAATTGGGATTGGGGTTCATCCTTCTTACCCTTTTGTATTTTGATTAACATGGAAATATTTTATCTTTTGATTGATTTTGATACCGTATAAAAATCATTTATATTGATTCCTCACATATAAAATTATTAAGAGTCTCCTAAATATCGATTCCTCGCATATTTATAAAAACTTATTATCATTACGATTAGACGTTGATAGCAATTACCATTTTAAATTTATTCCTAACATTAAAATATGTTGAGCATTATCATTTGGGTCAGAAACTTATAAGTACTTTATAGTCAAATCTAATGATCTAGATAATAGAAATAAGCATTACAATTAAAATGACAATACAATCATCAAACAAGAACAAAATATTATATTTAAATATCATCTCAATACATAAGAGTTTGAACAGATTACTCCCCATCCCATAGGATATAATTAGCCACTCGTGTTGGCTATTACAAACATGGAGAGTAAGACAAGAAGATCCTGAATGTCTCTCCTTAACAGTTGCCTGCTCTAGGGTTTCTAACACCTTCTATTCTCCCAATTAGATTCCAATCCACTCAATGATGATGTATAGGGTTGTGCCTCAAGCCTCATGTTTAACCTAGTTGGGCTTAGGCTAAGTGACTTCTAGCCTAGGTGTTATTGGGCTCGCCTGGGCGAGTTTCACGAAAAAAGGCCCAACATCACTGGAATGATCTTGCCAGCGCGAGTTTTAGCGAGCTTAAGTGAGTGTTGATGCATTCCAACTTTCCCTTTTTAGCTTTGTATATTCTTCTTTTGCCCTTTCATCTCCATTCTTCCCTAGAATCTTGAAATTAACATAAATATGGGAATAAATCATTCTTATTCAAATTAAAATCACAAAATATGTAAAAATATATAAATTAATAAAATATGAATTATTTTATGATTATATTATCAATTAATATCCATAAATGTTTATATTTTAATATGATTTTTTTTTGCTCAACAATGAATAAAATAAATTTCAAGGATACTTTAGGGGTATTCCAACCCGTATACAATAAAACTAGAGGGCTACAACCTCATGTGTTTAACAACAAACCAAACTAACCTCCCTGAAGAAATTTCCAGGGTTTATAAAACCTGTTAAAACCAAAAACAGTCTAAGGGAACCAATCATAAACAGAAAACAACATTAAAAACCAGCAAAAAACCAGTAAAAAAATACAGGAAAAAAACCAGAAAAGCTGGATGCATCAGCCTATTGAGATTACCAAACTGCATGGCTTTCAGAAGCACTATGAAACAATCAGTACTTATAAGGTTTACTAGGTTTTAGCACTTGGGAATGCTTCTGTGGGTAATGCTTGCTCTGATAAAAAACTCTACGGAAGAAGCCCCTGCTCCACACTAATTCAGCAGCCAAAAATGACAGATTGACCGTCTACCATTACAACCCCTCTTACTAGCTCCAAAACCTTGTACCATCTCCACTTTTCATTACTGTTAAGACCATTCTCCAGCAACCTTATGCTTATTTCCTAACACCCTGCTAACCCCTCCTCACAATCTGCTTCCAACTGCACTACACACTACTGCAACTTTACATCTAGAATTTAAATGTCAGCGATACACTGCTGCCCTCCTATCTTCTACAACTTCAGCTAACATGAAGCCTACTTCCCAGATATTCTCAGCTCTATTTCTGCAGCAACTCCCTTGACAGAAACCACAGACCATTTCCAAGTACTCCGTGAGAGGATACATTCACTGCCCAGGAATTAGCACACTCAAACCACTGCTAGAAGGCACTGGTTAGGGTTCAAAAGCCAGTCAGAGAAAGCATAGGAGTAACCAGCTACCTTGTGTTTTAACCACAACCATGACTGTAGTTGAGCGTTTTGAAAAATCACATCATCATTAGGGACCCCTTCCTTAAAAACTACCAAGTTCCTTTGATCCCAGATACAACTAACAATTGTCGCCCACAAGCCAAGCCACACCTGGTTTTGTTTATTAGATAGGTGAATTAAGTAGGAGTTCATCAAGTGATTCTGAATACCCTTGTTTTGGGCCCCCAAAACACCAATCCAACGGTAGCACCTTGACCAAACACGTTGTGCGAATACACAATCAAGGAAGATATGTTGAGAAGTTTCTTCAGATAGATTACATAACGGACACATAATCAAATTCACAATCACTCCCCTTCTTATGAGATTAGCTCTAGTTGGAACTTTGTCCAGAAGGATTCTCCAAGTGGTGGTAAGTACTTTAGGCTTGGCTTTTGCTTGCCATAAACTATTAAACACACCTCCCCTTGTATCAACATGGTTGGTCATAATGGTCATAACCGTAAACATACCTTTCGGGTCCCCTCTCCAAATAAGATGGTCCGGGGCTTCCTTGCACATAGTCGCCATACTCAGTATAGATAGCAGCTCTGACTCCAAATTAGACACCCATTGAAACCTATCCCTTCTCCAATTTAAACCCCACCGCCATCTATCCTCTTCCCATCTTCCTACCTCCCCCACCATCTTACCTTTATCACAAGACAAAGAGTAGAGTCTAGGGTATAATGTTTTTAGAGTAGTGGTTTGTAACCACACGTCCTCCCAGAACCACACTGTGATCCCGTTGCCTACTTTCCACTCAAAAGCCTTTTGGAACCATCCTTCTTCATTCCCATCGCCACATGTCTTAGCTAGATCCCTCCACCACCATGATTGGTACTTCAACTTAACCTGACTTATGTCTGATGCTATACCATATTTAAATACAATAACTTCTTTCCATTTTCCTCCCTCTCCATTCATATGCCGCCATTTCCACTTAACCAAAAGAGCTAAGTTAAAACTCCTAAGCTCATTTACTCCCAAACCTCCTTCCTGTAGGGGCTTACACACATTGTCCCAACTAACCCAAGAAATCGATTTATTTTGTCTTCCCCACTCCCAAAGAAATTTTCTTTGAATACTCCTTATTCTGTTGCACACTGCTGCAAGGGCTTTGAAGATAAAAATGTAGAACAAAGGTATGGCAGTGAACACCAATTTTAGCAGACAAATCCGACCCGCCATGGAGAGGAATCTCCCTTTCCATGAACTAAGTCTAGCTTCAATTTTCCTTATTACCGGCTCCCAGAACTGTTTCTTCCTCGGGTTTCCTCCCACTTGTACCCCCAGATATTGGAAGGGAAGGCTCATGATGTTACAATTTAATGTTTTCACATAGGTACTCATGGCATAACTATCCACACTAATTCCTGCCAACTTTGATTTATGAAAGTTGACTTTCAAACCTGAGGCAAGTTCAAAACACCGGAGTATGGCCTTGATTGCAAAGATATTATCAAAAGAGTCCTCACACATGAAAAGCGTGTCATCTGCAAACTGTATTAGACAGCACTCAAAACTATTCATTCCCACCTTTACACCCCTAAGTACATCCGTCCTCAGAGCTTGTCTCACCATCCCTGCAAGACCTTCAGCAACCACTAGAAACAGAAAAGGGGCTAGGGGGTCGCCCTGTCTCAACCCACTAGAAGGTTTAAATTCCTCAGTGGGGCTTCCGTTGACCAGTACAGATACAGATGACGAGACCAGGCACCATTTAACCCATAATATCCATTTGTCATGAAAACCCAACCTCCGCAGCATATCAAGCAAAAAACTCCACCTTACTGAATCATACGCCTTTTCAAAATCCACCTTGAAACATACCCCACTCTTCATCTTCCTCTTAATCTCCTCTAGAATTTCGTTTGCCATAACAACACTGTCCATAAGTCCTTTGTCACTTAGGAAGGATGACTGGCACTCGTCAATGACCATAGCTAGGACTTTCTTCATACGACATGACAGAACTTTGGTGATGATCTTGTAAATAACTCCTACCAGAGATATGGGTCTGAACTGATCAAGCGAAGAAGGATCCCTTACCTTTGGAACAAGGGAAATGAATGACCCATTGCAAACTTTCGGAAAGGACCCAGTATCATGAAAGAAGTGCACAACTGCCATGACATATGATTTGATCACATCCCAACAACTCTTAATGAAATTGAAGTTGAAACCATTCGGGCATGGGCTCTTTGACCCTTCACATTGCCACACAACATCCTTCACTTCTTCCTCCAAGAAGCTAACAATCATATTCCTACTCACCTCCGATGGTAGGGATTTAAATTCCACTGAACCCAAATTTACACTGACGTTCGGCGTAGCCATGAACCTCTTTTCAAACAGTAGCTTTGTTGTTGGGTTCAATAGTGTCAAAGTTCAAGAGGGGGGGGGGGGGGGGGAATTGACCTTTTAAAAGTTTCGCGCAGAATCAGATTTTATCACAGTACACAGAAAATAAATCGATTTATTTGGCAATGAACAAATTTATTTTGACACTGTTTATGTTTAAAAACGTTTATATCAGCCAAGTTATTCTTGAGGTTATGCAGATTAATTTGCAAGCCACACACACACTGATTTTAAAGAGAAAACAATGATCTTCAATTTTTATGCAAGTGATAAAGATTCAATTATTAGCTTGTCAATCAATTAGGTAACCTATCACAATCAAACTATTTTAGTTGTAATTACCAGTAAATATATCTTCTTAACAAACCCAAACTGATTTTCCAGAAAATAAGAACAGTATGAACAAGCCCAGAAAGAACAAATTTATTTTTGATTGAACAGATTCAATTTTAGACAGATTGACAGACAAGCAAGAATCCGAATGCAGGGATGAAGAGAAATGAACACACAACAGTTATACTGGTTCACTCAAATGAGCTACATCCAGTCTCACCTAATCCAAGGTGAAATCCACTAAACAAAACGTACCAAACACACTTACACAGCCACTGTTCTTGAACCCTACAAGAAACTTGGCACACTTGCTGAAAAACACTATTTCAGCACACACACTCTTCAAGAAACCCTATCAAGAAGAGTTCACAATCACACTTTTATAAGAATTTGAAATATGACACGAATACACCTGATAGAGGATGCAGAAATCTGCCTTAGACCAGTAGAACATATTGCTCACACAGTAGCAGCACCTCTAACCAAGCCTTAGAGCCAAACTAAGAACAAGCACACTTTTGATTTGTAAAATCTTTCAAGAACACATGCTAATTCTCTGTAAATCCTTAATTCTCTGTTGTAAAACTTGTTTTCTCAATTGTATGATTCTTGTTTAAACACAGAAACAAGTTTTCTTTTTATAGAAAAACAACTTATAACAGATTTTCAAAAAACAGTTAAAGCTGTTATAAAAAGAACAAATTGAAAATAAAATGAATAGATTTATTTTCAAAAGCAGTTAGAGAATCTGTTATGTGAAGGAGACTCAGTCAACCACTTTGGTGCAAGGACAAAACGAAAAAAACTTTTAAGATAAACATGGCACTAGACTAAAAAGAATCTATTCATTTACAGATGAACAAATTTATTTTTCAAAACGATAACATAAAAGAATTAACTATTGAAACACAATCGTTTTGAAAGAGTGAAGACTTAGTCAAAATACTTGATGCACAAAACCTGATTTTCGAAAGACTTAGTCAATGCATCAGTTTAAAAAAAAGAATCCATTCATTTAGAAAAAAAAAGATTTATTTTTATGCAGTAAGGGTGTTTTTGCAAAACAAGTGAAAAACAGTTTCAGAAAATTTGTGCTTGCTCTTATCACATGGTCAGGGGTTAAGAGGTGAGTTACCCAGCAAAAAGCCTACTCTTAAACAACCTCTAAACTATACCTAAGACATTATTAAAGCAAATGTACATACACATGAAATTTACACAAATGACTTCATCAAACACATGTCTTGAAGGGGCAACAATCATCTTCAACATTTGCTTCCCTACGAATTACTTGCAGTTCTTCACACCATTGAGAGTCAACCTCTACGCCTTTGAATTCATTCTTAAGGCGTCTACATCTAATTGCTCTATGGAAAAAGTTAGAATTCATATCCCCATGCTTGATCCAATTCGCTCTTGCTTTTTGTCTATAAATTGAATCTAGCTTTTTTTTCCACCAACCCTAATTGGCTAAGCAATTCCAGCCTTCGCATCCTCCCATTATCATCTAAACCTTCACAGTCATCCTTGTCATCTAGTGCCTCCATTTTAGACAGAATACGTTTTTTGTTGGTCTCCACACAACCAAAGACATTTTTATTCCACTCTTTAATATCAACCTTCAGTAGTTTCAGCTTATCTTTGAAAATGGACATGTTATTACCTTGCACCTGATACGATTCCCATTTATCCTATACCATAACCTTAAAACCCGGTTCCTTAAGCCACACATCAAATGATCTGAACGGTTTAGGGCCCCAATCCTTGGCGTACGATTTCAATACTAGAGCACAATGATTTGATACCATTCTCGGTTGTATATACTGCTTAGCCGTGGGCCATAATTGTAACCACTCTTCAGACACTAGGAACCTATCTAATCTGCTCTTTGCTGTGGCATTAGCTTTGAACCATGTATACTTCTTACCAACACTAGGGATGTCCAGCAAACCATTATTTTCAATAAACCTGTTGAAACCATCTTTTGGCTTGAAGAATCTTTGATCCCTTTCCTTTCATCTTCCCTTCTTACAGCATTAAAGTCACCACATAAAACCCAAGGCAAATTACAATGTGATTGCTTTAGAGTCGTCAAAGCTTCCCACAAAACGATCTTGTCCTTTAGGTTGCACGCTGCATATACATTCATCACCACACACTGACAATTTGCTTTAAGATGGTACCCCATGATTGCTATAAAACCGGGTCCTACTACATGGTTTGCATAAGAAAAAACTTCTTCATGCCACATTGTTACTATGCTCCCTGCCCCATTGATCCCTTCATTAAGAACCCAACCGATGTTGCTATCTCCCATAACGAATAACATCTAGCATCTATAAACGAGGAAACCTTCGTTTCTTGTAGACAAAGAAATTTTGCATTCTCCTTAGCCACAATATGACTCAGGTATCGTGCTTTCACCCCTCCTCCCAACCCTCTAATATTGAGGTTTACAATTATCATGATAACTTCTTTAAAACACCCCCTATACCCCTTTTTGACATCATTGTCCCTTACCTCCATACGGTCTAGTTCTCCAACCACGTTCCCCACTACCCCTGAACACTACAAACCTAGATTTTTGCCCAAATCCCATATTCTGGCAGATTCAACGACATTATATTCTAGCTTAAGCCGATTGTTACACAGATTAATGTCATTGTTTGATTCTGCGAAAGAGCAGTGACTTAACCTGGAAGAAGAATTTAACCCTTGATGTAGTGATCCCACACCCTCGTTTGATCTCCACTTCGGATGAGTGGTTGGCGTTCCATGATCTCGCAGCCTTCGGATTTTCGGTGATGTTTTACTGGCCATTACAATCTGACAAGGTTCCTCGTGCGTAGCATTTGTCTCTATTGCATTCGCTTCCTTACGCCACTTAAAGGTGCTGCTGGATTGTGGATCTTCACAGCCTAACGAAGAGTCCAATGAAGGACCCTCTTCCTCACTACATCGGTGAATTGCGTGGCACGGGTACACGCCGGAGTCAGATTCCTGCGATTTTAATCCTCCAAGGTGCTCACCATAACTGGTCTCCCTCATTCGTTCGTTGAGTAACGAAGAAGAGGACTTGGCTACAGAGCATTTCGTTGCACACCTCTGTTCCATAGTTTCCCCATTACAACCTATGACTGGGCCCCCCTCACTAACTTCTTTACTACACACACCTCCATTCACTACTTGGGCCGCACCTTGCTTAGGCCCAAAATGAAGGGAATTGCACACCTGGATCCCTTCCATTAGGTTAACCAGTGATTGTTGAATCATCTTACATGCAGCTTTGACTTGGTTTGTAGCGATTAAGGCTGCCCCTCCTTCAGACACTCCATGCGCACGTTTTACTTCATCTGTGAAAGAGAATTCGCCTTTATTCTGACACCCCCTATCACTCTGAGCCCTTTTGATAGAGATCAAATAAGAGAGGATTTTACTAATGGAGGAAGAGGTCATTCATCCAAACATTTGAAGTTCTTATTTCTAGTCTTCTCAAAAATTAAAGAAGAATTAAAATAACGAGAGGATCAAGCCTAAAGCCAAAAGAAGACTACAAGCTTTCAAGAATGGGCTTCAATTAATATCTCTCTTTATAGTTTCTTTTGTATAAATTTGTAAATAATATAGAATAGTGTTTAGGTAGGTGCTAAGAGGGAAACCTAAAGATACCTCTTGTGTAAAGCAAATTTAGATATTAGCTTTAGAGAAATGTAGAAGGTATCCCTTCTATTCTCCACTTTAGGCGCTAGAAGTGGAAGAGTTGCAAGGTAACCTTGGATAGCTTCCTTTGTAAGCTTCTTGTACACTCATGATCAGTCCTTCTCCTATAAAAGGAGGGCTTGAGTCTTTCTAATATAGATTTGATATTTTGAGTACAAAAATTCTCCCAAATTGGTGAGTGATTGAGAGACTTGTGTCTTCTCTTATTCTAGTCTTATCTTTAGAGCACTCTTGGAACCTCAAGTGGCTTCATCTACACTCATCTTGAAGCTTTGCATCCTTCAAGTGGTGTTTTCCTCTCCAAGGACTCCAACCACATAAGTTCTCTTCTCCTTTCCATCTTATTCATGCATTTCCATTCCCATTCCCAAATAAACTTTAAAACATGTCTTAGGCTTTTCTAGTCATTTTAATCGGTTCATTTGCATCTTTTCTTACTTTTGTTCAGTTCATTTGATTTCTAGATTGTTTCAATCGGTTCATTAGCTTCCTATCATGTTTTTGTTCAGTTCATTTGAATTCTAGGTAGTTATAATCGGTTCATTTGCTTTCTTGTTCATTTTAATCGGTTCATTTGACATAAAATGGGTTTCCATATGAGTTTTGGCTTGGTTGCTTATGATTTGGTTAGTTCTTGAATGAAAGAACATTGATCCAATTCTAGAAAAGTGCCTAATCATATTCCAACTCAAGTTGAATCCAAAACATGTCTTTGAAATATCTCTATCATGTTATTGGAATCATATCACCTTTCCTCCAAATGCTTCCATTTTGTCTCTACCAGGGGCTGAATCATATCATCCCCCTCGGGAACTGCGTCCCACCGCTTACCACCGTGGCTATAGTCGTTTTCTTCCTCTATTCACCTCCCGGAGAAGAAGGTTTCCTCCACTACAGTTTCCGAAGATGATATGCTATCAGATGAATCGAAGTGATAATGAGTGCATGTGCATTCTCCTTTCTCTTGGTTGAGAACCTCCTCGACAATGGTAATGTTATAGACATGCCCATTTATCCTAAAACCCTTCCTCATTTCCGCTTTGCAAGATTTAAGCAATCTAACCTGCAGACGGGCGTACTCCAGATTTTCCCACGACAGGGTTGATTCATCAACTTCTACCAATGACGCTATTTCTCCATAAGTGTTATGGCAGAAAACACCGTAACACTTCCCATCGCAGAACACCACTAACTCAGTGCTCAAAGAAATGCGTCACTGAATTCTCTCGCTCTTAGTTCACTTGTGTGTAAAGTGTGAAAACGTACCTTAGTCTATTTGTAGCAAAGCCTTATATAACTTTGCCCATGTTTCTGCCACGTGTCTACCTCTGACATAAGCCTATCTGTGGATGCATCCTTATGACAATATAGCCCATACTTAGGGAAATCCCAGTGTGTAAGGCCATTCTTTCGGAGTGCATCCCGCGTAGGGGGTGGCTGCTTGGGTGCCAACTCATGCTCCCAAGTTCCTAGTCATTCGCCCTGGGAGTACTTCCGCCTTCCTCGTGTACGATGCATGCAGATCACTCCCTGGGACGTGACCCTCTCATGGGTCGTCTCGGTCCCAGTGGCTTTCCAATGGTGGCGGGTACTGCCGCGTCCCCACACCTCATGCACGGATCCCTCGTGAGTTGGGTCTCTCCCTACTGGAACTGGGGGTGTGGCTTGGAAGCCACATTTCTCGTCTATTATCATTTCACACTCACTAGCCTTATTCATAGATTATTGGACTATAATAATAAATAAATCCATTGTTTTAATTAATATTCTTATAATTGGGTTTATTTGGGCCTTAACTATTATTATTGTTAATTTTGTCCTTTTAGAGTAAATTATCCAGAGGAAGCATTTACCTTTGTGAATGGGCCAAATATGCAAAAGTCCAAGTTGCTTCTTGAACCAAAACAGAAAAAATATTCTGAGGAGAAGAAAGAGAAAATAAAAGCTACAAGATTCCAGAAACAGAATTGGAAGCAAATCTTCTGCAAAATAAAAAGAATTATGGAAAGTAAAACTGTTTACAAAATCTAAACTGCAATATTTTCCCAAGATCTTTGGAGCAGAAAAGCCTATAAAAGGACACAAGCATCAAGGAGAAAAGGGAGAGCTTCATAGGGTTTTCTTAGTTTATTTTCTTCTTAGTAATTCTTTTGTTTTGCCTCCGCATGGAAGGCTAAACCTTTTTGGTTGATTCTTTTGTAATTCCCCATTGAGTTCTGAGGTTTTGTTCCAATAAAAGTTTCGATTTTTAATTCTCTATAGCAGTTGTTTTTATTGTCTAATCTCCTGGAAAACTGGTTTTTGTGAGAGGTTGTACTTGAACGCATGATTGAGAGTCTTCCTTATCTTAAACTTTGGTTTCTTAGTTAGTTCGCATTGTTCTAATTAATTTCTTGGGCGCATGATTCAAGGGAGAGGAGGTAAGCATTCCCATGGAGTATACGCATGGAACAAAGTTGGTATTGATTAAACTAGTAGACGCATGCTTTACTAGTGAGTTTCAGTTGAATCAGATCGGCGCATGTTCAATCTGGTTTAGCTCTGTTGGAGGATTGAGAAAAGATTAATCTTTAGAGAACCTGTGAAGAATTCAATGGTGGAAGAACTTGGGATCAACCGCTTTTTATTTGCTATTTTAATTTCTTTTATATTTTTTGCACAACTATCTCAAACCCCCTTTTCATCTTTATTGTTATTGCTAACTTTTATTGCTTGCAGATAGATTTTAAACCCTGATCAACTGATTTTACTATTGGATTCGTTGGGAGACGACTTGGGGACATTTGTCCACAATTATACTATCATCTCTCTAGTGTTAGACAAGTCTATGCTAGAATCATATTAATTTGACAGCAAAACGACAGCTATCAAATTTGGCGCCGTTGCCGGGGAATCCAATTTGATTTTGGTTATCAGGTTTTTCTTTCTTATATGCATAATTTTTTTTTTCCTAATTTTTTTTTTCTGCATATTTAACGTGTGTTTTCTTTCTATTAGTTTTTATTTATTTAATATAGCAATAAAAAAAAACGAAAAATAAAAAATAAAAAAATCTAATATTTAGGATATCTGTTATTTTATTTTATATTGATTTGTTTTTATTTTCTTTCTTTATATTTTTATCTTTATTTTGTTTTGATTTTATTTTATCTCATATATCTTTTATCTTTATTTTTTTTGTTTTTATTTTATTCCTTTATATCTTTTATCTTTATCTTATTTTGCCTTTATTTTATATATTTTCTGTTTTTAGTTATTTCTTTTGTTTTGTTTTGTCATCTTTATTTATTTCTATTTTTGTTTACTGTTTTTATTTTCTATATTTTATTTATTTTTACATAATATTTTTTTTTCTTTTTTCTTTTTTCTCTCTAACTATTTTTTTATGTGTAGCAATTGCATTAGTTTTTCTTAAGGATTTTGCATTTAGGGTAGACACTTCAGTTGCTACTCTTTGTTTTTTTTTAAATTGAAAGCAATTAAGGGAAGACTCTGGCTAGGAAAGACTTGGTATTTAAGTTTGTCCATTTGTGACTCACCTCTCTTTCCTGGGAGTTGACTTGGGTTGATTCTCTAAAAAAAAAAAAAAGATTTTTCTCTGAGGAGTCTAATAGGATATTCAATTGAAATACATGTATAGTACAACCTCGTCTTCTAGTTCATCACCAACTACTGCCGAAAGTCCTAATTTTGGAATTATGGACGAACGGACCCTCAGAGAACTTGCTGCTCCAGATGTTTCCTTCCAAACTATGTGTATCCAATACCCAGATGTGCAATGTGAGCTTAAATCTGGTTTGATACACTTGCTGCCTAAATTTCATGGCCTTGCAGGTGAAGACCCTTATAAACATCTTAAGGAGTTTCATACAGTGTGCACCACCATGAGGCCAGCTGGGGTCACAGATGAGCACATTAAGCTTAAAGCATTCCCTTTTTCACTCCAAGATGCAGCTAAAGATTAGCTATATTATTTGCCGGCAGGATCAGTGACTAATTGGGAAGGGTTGAAAAGAGTGTTCCTTGAAAAATTCTTTCCAGCATCTAGAGTCACATCAATAAGGAAGGAAATATGCGGGATCAGGCAACAAGATAGAGAAAGTCTCTATGAATACTGGGAGAGATTCAAGAGGCTATGTACAAGTTGTCCATACCATCAGATTAACGAACAACTTCTAATACAATATTTTTACGAGGGTCTGATGGCTATTGATAGACAAATGATAGATGCTGCCAGTGGAGGAGCACTAGTTGACAAGACGCCAGCCGCTGCAAGACAACTGATTGAGATCATGGCTTCTAACAATCAACAATTCCACACACGTAGCAACTCTGCAGCACCTGTTCGTGGAATTCATGAGATGACAACTAATTATGCGTCTGATCATGCTCAGATGAAGGCACAACTAGATGATCTCACATCCATGATGAAGCAGCTAACTATGCCTCAGATGGTTGCAAGGGTATGTGGAATTTGCACCGCTAACCATGCCACCGATGCTTGCCCCACTCTTCAAGAAGTTGAAGGAAGAAACAATGTTGAATGTCCTCAAGTTTATGCTGCAAACATCTTTAATAGTGGTTGGAGGAATCATCCGAATCTTAGATGGGGTAACTCACAACAACAACAACCATCCCCACCACCAACTTTTGTATCAGAAAAAGGTGGATCTTCTCTAGAGGATGTAATAAAGCAAATGGCAGAAGTTAATACGCAATTCCAACAGAGAACAAGTGAAATAGTACAAAGAACAGATGAAAGAATACAAAGAACAGAGTAAGCATTCATAACTTGGAAAATCAGATTGGTCAGTTAGCCACTCGTATGAATGAGATGAATTCCAAAGGGTCTGATAAGCTTCCCTCCCAGACGACCATCAATCCACATAATGTCAGTGCCATCACTCTGAGAAGTGGTACTCAGTTGCAAGCACCTATGCGAAAACCCACCAAAGTAGAAGACCAACTGAGATCGTCTAACACCTCCAACATTACTACTACTCCAGAAAATGATGATCAAAGAAGGATCAACACAAGGAATAAGGACATGGATGTTCCTCCTAGACCGTCTCATGAAGTTGATATACAAGGAGGAAATACTAGTCTCGACAGACCATCTATTCCTCTTCCTTTTCCACAAAGAGTTGTTCAGACGAGCAGAAAAATGGAAAACACTGACAAGGAGATTCTCGAGACATTCAGAAAGGTTGAGGTGAACATTCCTCTACTAGATGTTATTAAACAGATTCCTAGATATGCCAAAATTTTGAAGGATTTGTGCACACATAAAAGGCATCTTAAAGGGAATGAAAAGGTAAACATGGGAAGGAATGTTTCTGCTCTCATTGCAAAGCCTGTTGCGGCAATACCTGAAAAATGCAAAGACCCGGGCATTTTCACCATTCCTTGCATAATAGGCAGTAACCTATTTGAAAATGCGATGCTTGACTTGGGAGCATCTATAAATGTTATGCCTTTATCTGTGTTTAGTTCTTTGTCTCTTGGTCCTCTTAAACCCACAGGCGTAGTCATTCAACTCGCTAATAGGAGCACAGTCCAACCTGCAGGACTTATTGAAGACGTCCTTATTCAAGTAAATAAACTTGTTTTTCCTGCAGATTTCTACAGTTTAGACATGGGTGGAGAAGATTCAAATTCTAGTGCAACAACCATCATCTTGGGCAGACCTTTCCTGAAGACAGCCCGTACCAAGATTGATGTTCACGCGGGTACATTGACTATGGAGTTTGGAGACAATCTAGTTCAGTTCAATATCCTAGATGTTGTGAAACACCCAGTTGAAGATCACTCTGTGTATCATCTTGACATTTTGAATGATATTGTGGATGATAATGTGTTGGATTTTCTAGGGGACTGTAATTTTTCTGATTCAATTGATTGGACAGATGCTGAGATAGATGAGTTTATATCGTCTGATGTTCTAGATTATTCTAACCCTAATGAATTGCAGGTTGTTGAAGTCTCTCTAGGCACTAGTCGCCCTCCTGTGCAGCCACCACCACCTCCTGACATACCTCTCACTTCATCACCAACCCCAAGACCATCTACCATAGCTAGACAGTTTAGTCGATCCTTTAACCACCATCACATCCAACCTAGACCATCTTCAGTACCACTTGAGCATAACCTTCAATGCTCCAACTCCATCAACACCAATCCATTAGCTCACCTTTTAGGACACCTTGCAACACCGCCACCCCTAGACGATCCCATATCAGAAAAATCCATTAGATTGTCTACATTATATAAGTCTATCTCTTCCATCTATTCATCACACACCACCACCCATTCATGGAACCATCTCTACCCCTACATTCGCCCCCCTGACCCGTGCCAGTCATACCCTAATGCACAGAGGTTCTTAACAGTAGATGTTCTTCATGTTTCACTGTCTACACCAAGATTTTGTATGCCTTGGAAAGATTTTCCAGCAATCATCATCTTTGTGCTACACTATACCAAGGCCCTTGGCTTATATTGTAGAGGAGATGGTTGAAGAGATTTGTTACAGTTGCCACTTCCCTCAAGCTGAATGAGGGAGTACTTCTTCTCTCACTTTTATTATACACATTTATTTGTTGATTTTGCATTGAGGACAATGTATGATTTAAGTGTGGGGGAGGAGAATCATAGTTTAGGATTTATCTTTTGTTGTTTTATTTTGTTTTTTAATTTATTTGTTTGAATTTACTTTTGCTTCTATTAAAATAAATAAGCTTTTTAGGATTTTCTAATGGCTGACATGTTTTATAATTCTTGAAAATCTTGGTTTCTTGATATTTGTTGTTTGGATTTTCTTACAAATTAATAAATAAGTTGGTTATGAGAAATTTTGGGTTGAATCTTTTGATAGAATGTCCCTAGTGAGTTTTGAGCCTTAATTGATATATCATTTAATACTCTTTTTAGTGTGTTTTTACTCATGTTTGCTTATACTCTAGAACTTAACTTGATTCTTTGTTTTACAATTGTGATTTACGTGCATGAATTGATATGATAGAGGCATTCTTTGTTTAAATTAACCCACTAGCCATACTAGCCTACCTTTATGATAATAATCCATTTGTTAACCCCTTGAGCCTATAGCCTTTTTCTTATTTTTAACCCTCATTGCAAGCCTCAAAACAGAAAAACCATGTTTGTCCCTACCTTAGAAGATAAAGGAGCTTTGAAATGATTTGGGAATAGGTTTTTGAATAAGTGTGGAGGTGTATGTCATTTTCATAGTTTACCTCTTCAGTTTTTTTTTTTTAAAAAAAAAGAAAAAAATGGATAGAAAAAAAAAGAATACAACAAGAAAAAGAAAAGCAAAGCAAAATAAAGAAAATAAGAGTGAATCCTCTAATACATTGGATTGACTGTCTATTATATGAAAAAAAATTATATCTTGAAATAAAAAGAGGAGTTGAATTGTCATAAATACTTACACTTGTTTTTAGACCTACCCACCATTGCTCCTTTGTTTTTCTATGGTTTTAAGCCTCTTTTCCCCTTTTACCTACCTTTACCTTAGCCTCATTACATCCCTTATGAAGTCCTTTTGATCTTTGATTGCATGTTTTTTTCGGTTGTTGTGAATATTAGAGTCTTGCTAAGCATATGGTAGTGTTTGTCTGCATGGGTGCTGAGTGTAAATACAAACCCTAAACACTTGAGAGTAAGAGAGTGTCCAGTGAAGTTTTGTCAATTTTGATTCAACCTTTGATTTCAATTACCTACTTGTATATTAAAATATAGGAATTTCCATTCACATTTTTCTTGATTCCTTGATTTCTTGAAATTATATCATGTCTTTCATTATGAATTCTTAGAATTTGCTATTTGTTATTTGCACTGTTTTTCTTTTATTTTTAAACCTTAGAATGTTTTGCCCAGGAGTGCAAAAAGGATAAGTGTGGGGGTATTTGATGAGCATATATTTATTCACACTCACTAGCCTTATTCATAGATTATTGGGCTATAATAATAAATAAATCCATTGTTTTAATTAATATTCTTATAATTGGGTTTATTTGGGCCTTAACTATTATTATTGTTAATTTTGTCCTTTTAGAGTAAATTATCCAGAGGAAGCATCTACCTTTGTGAATGGGCCAAATATGCAAAAGTCCAAGTTGCTTCTTGAACCAAAACAGAAAAAATATTCTGAGGAGAAGAAAGAGAAAATAAAAGCTACAAGATTCCAGAAACAGAATTGGAAGCAAATCTTCTGCAAAATAAAAAGAATTATGGAAAGTAAAACTGTTTACAAAATCTAAACTGCAATATTTTCCCAAGATCTTTGGAGCAGAAAAGCCTATAAAAGGACACAAGCATCAAGGAGAAAAGGGAGAGCTTCATAGGGTTTTCTTAGTTTATTTTCTTCTTAGTAATTCTTTTGTTTTGCCTCCGCATGGAAAGCTAAACCTTTTTGGTTGATTCTTTTGTAATTCTCCATTGAGTTCTGAGGTTTTGTTCCAATAAAAGTTTCGATTTTTAATTCTCTATAGCAGTTGTTTTTATTGTCTAATCTCCTGGAAAACTGGTTTTTGTGAGAGGTTGTACTTGAACGCATGATTGAGAGTCTTCCTTATCTTAAACTTTGGTTTCTTAGTTAGTTCGCATTGTTCTAATTAATTTCTTGGGCGCATGATTCAAGGGAGAGGAGGTAAGCATTCCCATGGAGTATACGCATGGAACAAAGTGGGTATTGATTAAACTAGTAGACGCATGCTTTACTAGTGAGTTTCAGTTGAATCAGATCAGCGCATGTTCAATCTGGTTTAGCTCTGTTGGAGGATTGAGAAAAGATTAATCTTTAGAGAACCTGTGAAGAATTCAATGGTGGAAGAACTTGGGATCAACCGCTTTTTATTTGCTATTTTAATTTCTTTTATATTTTTTGCACAACTATCTCAAACCCCCTTTTCATCTTTATTGTTATTGCTAACTTTTATTGCTTGCAGATAGATTTTAAACCCTGATCAACTGATTTTACTATTGGATTCGTTGGGAGACGACTTGGGGACATTTGTCCACAATTATACTATCATCTCTCTAGTGTTAGACAAGTCTATGCTAGAATCATATTAATTTGACAGCAAAACGACAGCTATCACAGATCACTCCCTGGGACGTGACCCTCTCATGGGTCGTCTCGGTCCCAGTGGCTTTCCAATGGTGGCGCGTACTGCCGCGTCCCCACACCTCATGCACGGATCCCTCGTGAGTTGGGTCTCTCCCTACTGGAACTGGGGGTGTGGCTTGGAAGCCACATTTCTCGTCTATTATCATTGTTTGGGGTACCGAGGCCCGAGGCCTCCACGCCCCTACCGTGTCGCCTCCTACTGCGCCGCCCCCTCCACGATCATTCCTACCCGTGGGTATCGGGGGGTGACACCACTCAGGCACAAGCACATTCTTAGTACAAACCCGGTCAACTCCCTTACTCACTTCATAGCGCCCCTGATGGGTCCCACTATGTTTTCTTTGGTTAATGCCCGAGGACGGGTCGGTACACAAGCCCCCCAGTCTTGAGTTGAAAACTGCTCAGCGAAAAGACTAAGGCCTTGTCCTACCGTCCTACATGGCATTCTATGACAAGACAATTTGTGCTATGAAGTGACGCTTTCTGCTCACGCTGTAATCCATAGGCACGTGGCCCAATCGCACGACCATAACTTAACGCCTCTTGCGCTTCTTAAGTTTACGTTAAACCTTTTGAAAACGCGCGCTTTAGACACTGTTCCATCATTTACGCGAACAATTGCACTTTTCATCTTCTTCCCCAAGCTTTCTCTGATACTTCTTCGCAAAACCGAGACTTTCGCTACTCAAAAATCAAAGGTATGACTTTTATGCATTGATGG
Organism: Phaseolus vulgaris; assembly: GCF_051622355.1. Lineage (NCBI taxonomy): Eukaryota > Viridiplantae > Streptophyta > Magnoliopsida > Fabales > Fabaceae > Phaseolus > Phaseolus vulgaris. Next base: position 23,199,773 of record NC_143498.1, on the reverse strand, counting down.
TTCTTTACTCTTGATTTCATTTGTTGATATTACTGCTTGGGACTGTTTAGATTCTCGCATTTTACGTTTTTCTTCGTATTTCCTCTCTCCCCTATTTTCTGAACTTTCTCGCGTGGGTAGGGTTTTCTCCCTAGTTTCACACCATAGCCTTGTTTGCTAAACCTTTGTTCTTCTTCTTCCCAGCTTCCTTTGTTGAACCATGGCGCGAACTAAAACCACTTCTAATCCTCCTCCTCCCAGCGTCAACTACAAATCCCTCTACCCTTGGGCCTCCGACGAGCTCCTCACGGAAACCTCTACCTTGACCTCCTTTTTTGATTGGAGGGACCACCTGGACAGCGAGCCTGGCTGTAAAGGTAGAGCGTTCGGGAGAAGGCACAACGCTTACATCTCCGTTCGCCCCTGCACAATGGATGAACCTGTCTGTGTAGATAACCGCTCAAAAAGTGAGGAACCGTTCTTTTTCTTCTACCAGACGATGTTCAAACGTATTGGACAACGCCTTCCCTTCACCAGCTTCGAGAGGGAACTCCTCACTAAGATCAACGTGGCCCCAGCCCAGCTGCACCCTAACAGTTGGGCCTTCATCAGGGCTTTCGGCATCCTCTGTAGCCACTTTGGCCATTTCCCTCAGTGGACGTTTTCTTACACTTCTTCGAGGCTAAGAGCCCTAGGAAAAACCTTTGGGTCAGCTTTAGCGGGATAGCTGGAAGGATAATCCTGACCCTCTTTCAAAAATCCTACAAAGGATTCAGGGGAAAATTCTTCAGGGTATGCAGCTCTGAAGCTGACCCCACAGCCTTGGACGACTTTCCCCTGTACTGGGTAGGGGAGCTGAAGCTAAAGAAGGCCAAGACCTTAGATGAGCTATCCTCAGCTGACCGCGAGGTGTGCCAAGTCTTGGCAAGCTTGGGGTTGGTTTTCAACACCGCTGAGCTGATCAAGAACGAATATGAATATGTTCAACAATCCTACCCTCTTCAAGCGCTAACTCTGTTTATGCCTCCTCTTGCTTGTTTTGTAAACTCATACTCACACTAATTTGCATGGCCTGTTTAACTCGTAATTCTTTCTCTTTGGTACAGATATGGTGCTAGATGCTGAGAAGCGGACAAGACTGGCTGGAGTCTTGTCCATTCATGGCAATGCCCCTGCTGGTGGGGCTGGTACCTCCACACAACCAGCCCCTACTGCTTCCCCTTCCACTTCTCCAATCTCTCCCATCCAAACCACACAAACACCTGCCTCACCACAACCAAACCCTCAACCTACATCTCCACAAACCACACAGAACCCCCTTCCTTCTCATACCACTCCAATCCATACTTCTCCAATCCCGATCGCGGTGATTCCCTTAGCCACGGTCAGGACCTCTCCTTTACCAGCCCCCCTAGAGAAAAACAAAGGGGTGGTAATCGTTCCTTCAGATGAGGAGGAGGACTCCGTAGAGGGCCCTGTCTTCAAGATAAGAAGGATTATTACGGTGGCTGCGTCCCACTCTTCTTCTGACAAGCACGCTGAATCTCTGAGGGACCACCCCCCCCAGCGCCTCTACACCTCCAAACTACCTTGCCTTTGAGGAGGGAGCTGAGACCGCTCCAGAGCCCACCCCTGCACCTGCTCCTAGGCTTCCCCGGGCTGTACAACACATTCTGAGGGGCTATCAACAAGAGACCTCAGGGAGCTCATTGGATGAGGCTCTGTTGGAGGGTATAACCCTTAACCTCGGGGGGTTCTTTGCTCGCGCTAACTCATTGCTGCATCAATCTGAGGCAAAGGCCAAGGAGCACCAAGCTCTTGCTGATGAGCTAACAGTGGTGAAGGAGCAAATGGCTAACCAAGCTCACCGCTTCTTCATCCAGGAGGCTGCTCTGAAGGATGCACTTGGTGTGGTGCGAAAAGCTGAGGAAGCGGCCAACAAGAGGCTCCACGATGAGGGTCAGAGGTACACCACACTTCTGAACAAAGTGGTGCCTCTTCATGCGGAGATAGCCGAACTGAAGGATGCTGCTGCGACTTCCAAAACTAAGATGACCAACCTCGAGGAACGCTCTGTTACTCGAGAAGTGCACTTGGGTCAAGTTGAGGCTGATCTTGCTGCGACGAATGAAGGCTTTGAGAATATCAAAGCTGAACTTGTTGAGCAGGTCAAGCTCCTCAAGGAGAGCCAAGAAGAACTTGCAAAAAAGGTTGAGGTGATGGCAAACATGGAGAAGGAGATGGCTACCCAGGCTGAACGCTCCAAGAAGGTCGAACGAGAGCTCCTTGACGATGTCGCGAATGCCTATGCCGCAGGGTTTGAGGATGCTTTGTCTCAGGTTATCTGTGAACACCCTGAGATGGACACCTCGAACTATGCCACTGCCAACCACGTCGTCAAAGGAAGAATCGGGCCAAGGGACCTCCCTTAAAACATCTAGCTCTTTCCTTTGTCTGCAAGTTGTAACCCCGATACTTGTTTATACATTCTGGCAGCAAGTCTGCGTTCTTAATCTTAACTGTTATTTCTGCTTTTGTGCTTTTACTTATTGCTTCTTATAACAATGCTTTTGTTATTTAACTTTGTGCTGAGTAATCCTTCTTTCTCGAACGATAGGTAGCACGTGCCTTCACATTCTAGTCTTTACTATTAAAACAGAACGTGCACAGACCTTCGATCGCCCTCGACCCCTTCTCCTTTCCCGAATCGTGGGGACTTCTTCACTTGATCTTTACTGGCTCTCCATGGCCTTGAGGCGTCTAGCCTCATGAGCGTCACTAGCCTCGACATCGCTCAAAGGTGAAGGAGGACTTATCTTGGCCAAAGCCTACTATTCATGCTTGGTGCCCACGCTCGAGGAGAGGCTTGCTTACAAAGCAGCGCCGTTTCGTCCTCGGTGTGTCTAAACACCAGGTCAACAAGTGTGTTTGGTGCCCACGCCCGAGGAGAGGCCTGCTAGAAAGCAGTGTCGTTTCGTCCTCGGTGTGTCTAAACACCAAAGCCACCAGTCTTTATAACTTGCGCCTGGATGCCCACGCCTGAGGAGAGGCCTGCTATAAAGAAACGTCGTTTCGTCCTCGGTGTGTCTAAAAACCAGGGCAATCAGTGCACTTGATGGCGCCCCCCGCCGCTCTCTCCTACGAGGTGTCTAAACACCAAGATGACCAGGCACTTAGTGCTCACGCCCAAGGAGAAGGTGTCCCGAGGGATAGCGCTACTCTTATCTAGGGTGTACCCACACCAAGACGTCTGGCTCCCCACTGATTCGAACTTTCTTCTGCCCTTGATGCCCACGCTCGAAGGAGGCGCCCCCGCGGCTCCCCTTGAGGTGTCTAAACATCAAGGCCGTAGGTTCGTTTCTTACTGAACCGCGTTATCTTACTTAGTGTCTCCTTACATCGTAATGAAAAACTTCAGACTATGTATGCTCAAACTGGTTTTTACTTGGGTGACCTCATTAAAAAACCCCCGAAAGGGAAAAAGAGTGTCCCCTTGAACAGTATACTACATAAAGTTTTTAACTGAAATAGAACTTCAAATTTGTCGTGTTCCAAGTGCGCGGGATGGCGCCTCCCTCCAGAGCCTCAAGCTTGTATGATCCGTTCCCCCGAGCCTCGGTTACCAGAAGGGATGTTTCTCTTCAAGCACTGGAAATAAGGGTGACCCTTGTCTCCTCCAGCGGACACGAACCTGGACAGGGCCGCCATCCGCCTCATCAACGGTTGCACCTCCTTCACCGAGGCGGGGCTCCTCATTGCAAGGATCGCCGCCCAACTGTTAGGGTTCGCCTCTATTCCCCGCTCGGTGAGCAAAAACCTCAAGAACTTACCCGCCTCAACCCCGAACACGCATTTTTCAGGGTTCAACATGAGGCGATATTTGGCTATAGTGGCAAACAGCTCTTCCAGATCAGCTATGTGTCGTCCCCTCTCTTGGGAAGTCACCACCAAATCGTCCATCTAGGCCTGCACGTTCCTACCCAACATGGATGCAAGGACCTTGTCCATCAACCTCTGATAGGAGGCGCCTGCGTTTTTCAACCCAAACGGCATCACCTTGTAGCAATAACAGCACGTCTCGGTCATGAACGCCATTTTACACTCGTCGCGAGGGTGCATCTTAATCTGATTGTACCCAGAGAACGCGTGCAGGAAGTTAAGCATTTTGCAGCCCGAGGTGCTGTCCACCAGCGCGTCGATGCTCGGCAACGGGTACGAGTCCTTTGGGCACGCCTTGTTCAGGTCAGTGAAGTCCACCCACATCCTCCACTTCCCATTCGCCTTCTTTACTAACACCACGTTGGCCAGCCACTCAGGGTACTGAATCTCTCTTATGTGGCCAACGCTCAGCAGCTTTTTTGTCTCCTCCCGTATGATGAGGCGCCTCTCCTTGTTGAACTTTCTTCTTTGGCGCACAGGTCGGACCTTGGGGTCCATGGTGAGATGATGGCACAGAAAGTCCGGGTCAATGCCTGGCATATCCGAGGAGGTCCACGCAAAGGCGTCCAGGTACGAGTCCTTTGGGCACGCCTTGTTCAGGTCAGTGAAGTCCACCCACATCCTCCACTTCCCATTCGCCTTCTTTTCTAACACCACGTTGGCCAGCCACTCAGGGTACTGGATCTCTCTTATGTGATCTCTTATGAGATCACTTCTGCCACCTGGTCCCTCTCCTCTCAATCCAACGATCGACCCAGCTTAAACGTCTTGCCACCAATCTGCCTCTCCACCAAACTCTCAACCGGCACGGGCCGCCTCTCCCGAGCACTCTCTGCGCGAGATACGCCTACGTGACCCTCCTCCCTAGGTATTGCTTCTGCAGGCACCTCCTCCACGGGTAATGCTTCCGCAGGCACCTCCTCCATGGGTAATGCCTCTGCAGGCGCCTCCTCCATGGGTACTATTTCCATGGGTGTCTCCTCCATGGGTAGGCGCTCCACCACCATGACTACGCCCCTATTTGTTTTAAGGCTATTTTCATAGCACTTCTTGGCTTCCTTCTGATCGGATTTAATCACGATCACCTTCCCGCTAAGGTCGAGTAGCTTCAACTTCATGTGCCGTGTAGACGACACCCCCCTAAGCCTATTAAAGGCTGGCCTTCCCAGCAAAATGTTGTACGTCGAATTAGCGTTCACAACCAAGTACCTTATGTTCTCGGTGCGGACGCGGTGCCATCTGTGAAAGTCGTCATCAACTCCAGATAGTCGCGCACCTCCACCTCGTCCCCTACGAAGCCATACAAACATCCTGTGTACGGTCTCAGCAGATCAGAAGACAACTGTAGCTTGTTAAATGTGGACCAGAACATCACATCCGCTGAACTGCCCTGGTCCACGAGCACTCGGTGCACCTTTCTTCCCGCGGTCACAACCGAGATCACCACAGGGTCGTTATCGTGCGGAACGACATTGTGAAGATCGGCCTTAGAGAACGTGAGGTCAATGTCCAGCGAGTCGTCCGCCCCCTGCTCTGCTACCGACATTACTGACCGCATGTACCTCTTGCGCCGAGAGGCGGTGCATCCTCCACCCGAAAACCACCAGAGATGGTGTGGACCTCGCCATGGATAGGCATCTCATGGGCCTGGTCCTCTGCTGATGTCGTCAAGGTCGTGGCTTCTGATGACCCCACCAGGTAATCGTTCAAGAAATCGCTCTTCACAAGCTCGTCCAACTGATGGCCCAAAGCCAAGCAGTTAGTGATTGGATGCTCGAACACCTGATGGAATCACACCACGCATCCTTACGTGGTCCCAACACCTTATCCGTCTTCGCCGGGATCCTCAACCTATCCGCTATGTTGAGCACAACGATCAGATCTTTCAGCTCTACCACAAAATTGTGCCTTACCGGCCTATTCTCCCCTGAGCGTCCCTTGGCCTGAGGCTTTCTGGGCTCGTAGGGGCGCTTCCTCTCTTGACCTCTCTTCCCTGTTGTGGCCTCGTTCACCCTTGCGGGTTGTGCGCGTGACGGTGCTCGAGGGCGTGCTGGCACAACACTTGCGCGCTTCTCGCATACTTCTCCCTCCGTTGCGATGTGCTCCACCGCACGACGCCTAATCTCTGCGAAGGTCCTGGAGCGGTTTCTGATGAGCGACTCGCTAAATGGTCCAGGACAAATTCCCTTCCTGAACGCATAGACTATCATCGGCTCTTTTGTGGTGTTGACCTTCACCACCTGCGCCCCAAAGCGATTGATGTACTCCCTCAACGTCTCCCCCTGGTACTGCTTCACGTCGAAAAGATCATACGACACCGGTGGGGGAGCCCGGTTCGCGATGTACTGCTCTCTAAAAAACTGTGATAACTGTGCAAACGAGGTCACGTGGCCGTTTGGGAGGCTGATGAACCAGTCCATCACCATTCCTGCCAGCGTGCTCATGAACAACTTGCACCTCACGGCGTCAGAACCGCTGACAAGCATCATCTGCGTATGGAACGTCGTGAGGTGCGCCTCTGGATCCTCCATCCCAGTGAATGTAACCTTCGGGCCTACAAACGTGGGTGGTATGACTACTTCCATGATAGACTGCGAGAAGGGCATGGGGAACTCCCTGGGGGGTGTGAAGCACTCGCAATCCTCTGTTTCACGATTCCCAGGGTGGTTGCGCATCCCACACACAACTCTTCGTTGGCGCGGCACAACTCCTCATTTCTTGCTTGTGACGCTGCGAGGTCTAACTGAATACGTTCTTGCATCACCTCCATGACCTGCTGCAAGGTCATGCTCTCATTCTCTGCACGCGCCCTAGAACTTTGCCTTGTAGTCCTTATTCTTCAGTGTTTCTTGGAGAATCTTAGATTTTTCTTGTGAGTCTTGGAACTTTCTTCGATGAATCTGAGCGAATCTTGAGGATTCCTGACGAACCTTTCAAGAATCTTGGAAAACTTCCACGAACTCTCACGATCTTCACTGAATCTCGTACTTCTTGCGGAGGGACGGCTGTTTTAGATCAGGCCCCACGGTGGGTGCCAAATGTTCTTGCCAGTTGACTTGGATCACCTTCGTGTGTAACTACGAACTGCTTTTCAAGAACTCCTTTGCTCCCGTTCCAACTTCACCCTTCGCCGCCGTGAATACCTGAAACAGAGAGACAAATGGGCGTCCTCGTGGCCGTTTGCACTCCGACGCTTAAGTCAGTTATGGCAGAAAACACCGTAACACTTCCCGTCGCAGAACACCACTAACTCAGTGCTTAGAGAAATGCCTCACTGAATTCTCTCGCTCTCAGTTCACTTTTGTGTAAAGTGTGAAAACGTACCTTAGTCTGTTTGTAGCAAAGCCTTATATACCTTTGCCCGTGTTTCTGCCACGTGTCTACCTCTGACATAAGCCTATCTGTGGGTGCAGCCTTACGACACTGTAGCCCATACTTAGGGAAATCCCAATGTGTAAGGCCATTCTTTCGGAGTGCATCCCGCACGGGGGGTGGCTGCTTGGGTGCCAACTCATGCTCCCAAGCTCCTAGTCATTGGCCCTGGGAGTACTTTCGCCTTCCTCACGTACCATGCATGCAGATCACCCCCTGGGACAGACCCTTTCATGGGTCGTCTCTATCCCAATGGCTTTCCAATGGTGGCGCGTACTGCCGCGTCCCCACACCTCATGCACGGATCCCTCGTGAGTTGGGTCTCTCCCTGCTGGAACTGGGGGTGTGGCTTGGAAGCCACATTTCTCGTTTATTATCATTGTTTGGGGTACCGAGGCCCGAGGCCTCCATGCCCCTACCGTGTCGCCTCCTACTGTGCTGCCCCCTCCACGGTCATTCCTACCCGTGGGTATCGGGGGGTGACACCACTCAGGCACAAGCACATTCTTAGTACAAACCCGGTCAACGCCCGAGGCCGGTCAACTCCCTTACTTACTTCATAGCGCCCCTGATGGGTCCCACTATGTTGACTTTGGTTAACGTCCGAGGACGGGTCGGTACAAAAAATGTAGAGGAGTTTTCAACCCATGATTTCTTTGCCGGAGAAGCTTCCTTATGCTCTGTCGCTCTGCTCCGAGGTTCTTCCCTCTTCCACCTCCACCGTCCCTCCTTAACCCTATCTTTCTCTCTCCATTTCAGAATCGCCATTACGACTTTTTCTAGTTAATATCGCAATGACTAAACCAAGCAATTCTAGTTAATATGAAATATTACTTAAATCTGACACTTATCACAAATGATGGTATTTTACCGATGTTTTATACTCGTTATGATTATAACTTGTTACTTTGTCACGCTTCACAAGTGTTGACACTATTCTACCAATGCTTTATACTCGTTACAATCATGACTTGTTATTTCGTCGCACTGTGCAAAGTGTTGACGATGTTTTATTAATCATATATGCTCGATATGTTATAACTCGTTCTTTCGTCACGAGTACTTATTTATCTTTGATGTCTTTGTAGCACATAAAAAGCTCACAAGACTTAGTTGAGCTTATTTTTTCACTACACAAACATACACTTTCCTCGAAAACATTAGGAGAACATTATGACCAAAAATACGGAAGACCAAAGTCAAAATACACATGTCCAGAGGAATACATAAAGTGCATCAAAAGCATAAATACAAAAGCATTTTATAAATAAAAAAACAAGTTCAAATCATTCTTCATCCACGATCATGCCATCCACCACCACTTTGCTAGGATCTGCTCCGGACAAACCCACAGTGGGATGAAGAACAGTGACCTGCTCAATTGTAGCGTTAAAACCAGAGCAGAACAAAAGAGATATCTCGTTCCAAATATTCTCTCGACAACACTCCATTTCGTTCCTTTGGTGGCTAGATCTTCAATTTATTTTAGTTCGTTTTCTCTTGACAAAGCAAGTTCATCACTTTGTTGTTTTAACTCCTTACCCAATTGTTGAAGCTAAAGGTAGAGATCAGATCTTTCTTGAGATCACTTGTTTGCCTCAGCTCGCATACGCTCGGTCTCCGCCCGAAGGCGAGTAGTATTGAACTGACTCACCTCTTGCTCCAAATCCTTGATCTTTTTATCCTTTTTGTTCTCTGCCCCCAAGCTTTATCTGAGTATTAAAACTCATCAAAGAAACCAATGCAACGGCCTTATCAAGGTTCCCTTCCACTCCTCGATACAATTGGTTCACCTGTCAACCTTCATATTTCGCCACATTCCTCACCGTCTTGTTCGACCCTTCAACATTCCACTGTTCCACAATCACTTTCTTGGGTCAATGTCCATCCGATCGTGAGGTATCCGATTGTTGAATTGGTTGAGCTGAGGCTGCCCTACTTCTTTTTCTTCATAAAGAACAATATGAAGTTTTGCTCGTTGTCATTGGAATTGTTATCTGCGGTCTGTCTCCTTTGGAATCTGTTCTACATCTTGTTGCATTATAATGTGGCTCTGTTTAAACAGAGGGCGCTCTACTTGTTGATCACATTCCAACGATCAAGTCAGTAAGAGCTTACTAAAATTAACAGTTTCAGTCTTAGAAACAATGCCCCTTTATCTGGGGTCTCAAACCCCTTTTATAGTTTACCTCTTGTAACAACTTTCTCTTATGAGAATTGAATCTCAACTGAAAGCATAACATTCTATTAATAGGCGCCTTCTCTCGAGGTGCTACAACAGAAAGGAATCTTATTTCACATTAGAGCATAAAATAATAACAGAACAACCACCTGCCAGCAGGGTACCATCTTAGGCGCCAACAACAGGGAAATATTCTACTTATGTGGGCACCCTTACTCATGGTGCAACGTTATCTTTCACTATGCATGCAACTTAACCACTACGTGCCCTAAAACACACACATTTAGGTTAAAAAGTGTTTACGTAACTTAACTATCACGCGTACTATACGTACCCCTTGGTTCCTAAATACTGTTTACTAATAACCTTATATTAGTGTATAAAGAGATTATTTTAATTATGTTCCAATGGGCTTACTAACATAGGTAGGCCAAACCCATGACCCACTTTATGGGCCAAACAGCCGAGTTGATCTACCCATACCGTGCACCGAGCTCCAATCACTGAGCATTGAGCACTTTGTCCAGTACACAAATTCCCCAGGCTCAAGCTGAGCTTGGCTTAAGCGAAGAGGCTTTTCAAGTGCTCTGGCAGCTTATGTGGCAGTTTCTCAATGAATAGGTATGGCGCGACACACGAAGCGTTTCTGAGGTGACATCTTACCATACTCAATCTCGAACATAAACGTGTCATTCCCCATCAACGATGAGAAGGCGTTGCCACTTGACATTCCCCTACTCATATAAACCAACGTTTGAAAACCCGGTACCATTCACTGTTTTATTTCTCTAACACCTGCAAAGCCCTCGTGCCCTTCAAACTTCTTATGTGCACTCCTTCACCTACCATTCACTATATCTTGTGAATTGGTGCCCTCAGTTGTCTCTGCGCCTATCTCCTTGATCAGTAACTAGTTGGTTTTGGCACTCCTTCTCCTCCTTCCCCTTGTCTCCACTTGCTTTTGTTGGGGCCTGATTCCTGAATTCTCTCAACTCTTCCAACTACATCAACTTGACGGTCCTCTGCCTAAGCTCGTCCAAGTTTGTAGTTGGCTGCATGCACAAACTGTCAGTAAAAGGTCCCGACCACAAGGTCTTAAGCATGTGATGCATGGCTACGACTCAGATTTCGTATGCTCATGGCACTTTCCCAAACCTGTCCATGAACTTCTTCAGTGATTCCCCTTTCTCCTGGCGAATGCCGACCAGGGCAATGGAGGTCAGATGATGCGGTCAGCGGGGTGGCGAACTGGTCTCAAATTTGGACACTAGTGTCTCAAAGCAATCGACGGAGTTTGGAGGGATCTTCGTAAACCAGCTCAAAGCTCCTCCTTTCAGTGATGTGGGAAACACTAGGCATAGAACTGCGTCGTCTGAAGTGTACAAGCTCATGTGTGTGGTGTACACGTCCATGTGCTCGTCAAGGTCGGTCGTGCCATCATAACGATCTCTATTAAAGCATTTCCACTTATCTAGTAGTGGTACTCTGATTATGGAGTCGGTGAATGGGTGTCGGCGAGCCGAGTCCAGAGTACCGGTCGTGGGGGCGACTTATTTGGATAAGATTCGTTGTCGACTTCCTGGGTGTGGACCTTATCCTTCGACTCCTCCACAGTCTTAGAGCCGGTACGGGTGGTGAAGGACTTCCCGACAAGGTTGTTCAGTCCGGCAAATGGTCCCCCTTACCCAAACATTATCTTCATTTCTTCATTCTCCTTTCGAAGAGCCAGAATCTCATCATCATTCTTTTGCTTGCTTTCCTCGTTCATTCTCTTCATTTCAACCATCTCTCTTTGAAGAGACATCAAAAGTGTCATTTGCTCAGCTTCAGACATCCTCTCGCTTCGGGTTGATACCATTTACTCTCCTCTTCCTGCTAATTCTCTCGGCCCCACGGTGGACACCAATTATTCTCGAACAGGGTTGGAACCAAGAGAACAATTTGAGCTACTCCTCGGTCAATCGGTCAATTGTTCCCTCCTTCCTAAAGCGGGCTCCTTACTCTCCTTCTGCTGCGCTTCCCCTCAGTCTCTGCGATGTCCAAGCTCGGACGGTACCTGCAAAAGGCACTCTGACGCTCAAGTCAGAATTCAGTATTCAACACTCGATATCTTGAGCATTGTATAATAACGTAGCTAATTCTTGGAACTTATGCCTATTTATATGGTTACCATGGGCTCTTTCTTATTGGGCCGATTTAGGGAGTTGAGTCATGCTTAGGGATTAATTACCTAGTGTGTGATGGTTGATTAGCCTCATTAATCCTGCTTAAGCGTAATGGTCTTTGTGATGTCGATCGGCTTCCCAAGTCATGATATCGGTCATACGGACCCTACCAATACAATAGATAAAGAAGTTTACTTTTGATAAATAAATCTCAATGTAGTTAGATAAAAAAAAATATACAATCTAAGAATTCTTAAGTCTTTACTCTCATAATCATAATATTTTCCTTGCATGGCTATAAACCCAATTTCTCATGGTATTGATTGTATTTTACTAATTATATTGATTTCTCATTGTATTGATTATTTTTTACTAATTATGTTGATAAGTTGAAGCGTGTAAACCTTAATAATAATATTTTAAATTAAAAAATAAAATAAATATAATTAAAATATTAATTTATTGAGTTATTAAATAAATGTTTTTATGAGTATGTCAAATATGTCTGCTGTTAATAACATCAAGTAAATAAGTCAAAAATATAGCAACTACTCCGAAATCGCTAGCTAGCTTCCACACTCTTCCATATTTTATACTTTCACGCAAATCATTCAACATCGAACCTAACTATCTACGTCCTAAGGAGAATAGGCATCATAGCATACAACCAACACACACAAACATGAGGGGTGGTTAAATGAAAATCAAAATGGAAACCGTTAATTAATGGTAGTTAGAAATGGTAGGTGGGGGATCTCACATGTCTATGAAAAAGGCAAAAAAAATATATTCAAGATAACAGAACAAAATGTTGCTCCACCTACATGCCCACAACGATGTACCATCATGCCACAGGGTTAGTAATATAAAAATTCCCATTCAAGATACTTTATTCTAATTTATACATGGAAAAATGAGCATACAACATGTTACCACAAAAATAATGTCTACATTAAAAAACAATTCTTATCATTTTAGGTTTCTAGACAAATGAAACAACTGAAGTACAGAATGAAAACAAAAATATTTAATGTCAAAACCGATCATGGATAATAAACAGCACGACACCAATTTACACAGCAAATGAAATGCCGAATTGAGGCTCTCTACAAGATGAAACTGATCAGCATTCAGTAGTAGAGCATTTGAAGAAGTGCAATGCATCATTATTACTGTAACTACATGGTTCGTTTCTTCTTTATATCATTAATTAGTAACCTAGGAACTGCACGGGGCTTTGCGACCTAAGCTGGTCATGGAACTTTCTGATAAAATCCTCAGCCTGATCATCAACAACATGATCATCATTTCCAATTTCCTCACTTTCATCCAATGCAGAATAATTGGACACTCTCACAGAAAACGGTGAGAGAAGAGGGCTTTTTTCTCCAGGAACAAATATGTTGTACATATATTCTGGGGTTTTTGGCACGGTAACCACACCCTTAGGCACATCACTTTCAACTTCGAATGAAAAACGGTGTTCATCGTCGAGAACTTCAGGGGTATGAATGCAGGGAAAGTTGAAATGGTGCTTGCGCTTTGGCATGTGGAAGAAAACAGGATTTGGACTATTGCTGCATGAGAATTCATAATGCACCCCTAAGCCACCTCGTGTCACGCTCTCAGGGTTGTGGTGATGATGATGTGATGACATGAGATTGCTTAGAGATTTTCTCACGTTCCCTTTCTTCATCATCAAGTTCATGTCCATGATCATCTTCCTTTTTGATATAAGACCCTTCCTTATCATGAAGAAGGTTATCCTCATCACATTCCATAATCTCTTTGCCACAACAGGAGAATGTACCTCCATTTCTCGAACTATATAATTACAATAATAATGAATATGTTTGCAACTAAGTGAAGAAATAAAATATAGGTAAATATAGTGTTGAAGTCCCTTTGGATGAAAGGAGTGGTGATATGAATATGAAAAGGAAATAGAGAAGAAGAAGGGTTTCTTGATTCTACTACGAGGCTGGCTTAATGCACCTCGTAGAAGAAAAGAGAACCCGGTGTGAGAAAGTGGAAGGTGAAGAGCAGATTATATAGTGATTCGTTTTAATTTTTTTATAATGATTATGGAGTATGACAAAGGAAATATAATGAATGAAAAGAAAGTGGGTGGTGTTTTGAAATGGACACAACAAACGCTCTTATGCATTCCATTAAATTTATAAAATGTGAATTAAGAACATTAAATAAGGGAGGGGCTTTTCGTGGAAATAAAATTAATGTCATCGTTTGAAAGTGTTGAAATGAACAAGTAGTTGACGTGTTCAATCGAAGTACAGCTAGAACACACCGTGTTTGGGATTATTAATAGAGGAATTCAACGGCCAAAAAACATGATCTGGCTAAAACACTGAACAGCCAACAAGGGACCCATTGGTTGTCTTTTCGGAAATTAATCGTTGGTCATGGACAAGAAAAAAGTGGGAAGCTTCATTTCAAGCATGAACCTTGGAAGCTCCAAAAGCAATCCAATGTTGGGGACACGTGCCCCTTTGTTCACTTTAGTGTATTCAAGTGTTCCCCCACAACCCTTCCTTATGGATTAAGTGATTAACTATGGAAGGTTCATAAGGGGTTCTTACCCTTCCTTTTTTGCTGCCACGGAGGTACATGTTACAAATTAGTTCGTATGATGTTCTTAAATGAGTACTACACTTTCTAGTTTCTTTCCTAGACTACTTCGTATAAGTTAACCAAAATTTCGTGGTTACGCGTTGTTACATTATTAGTCTAAGTGCAATGCAATGTGCGAGTTTTTCAAAGTTTAGTTTGAATCCAAAAAGAAGTTATATATATGCATATGTATACGTATGTAAAGAAAAGGAAAATACGTGGGGGTTGGGTTATATTATACAAGCAATCGATTTACGTTACGTTTTGTAATTAACTTTTAATGTTGTATTAAATTTAGTAAGATATTTTGTTATATTTTCAATTATGATATAATAATACTTTTGTTTAATTAAAATGTGAGTAATAAAACTGATTATTTGTGTTAGATATGAATATATCTGCACCGAATAAGTCTGGAATTTAAAAAATGCTAACAGTTCTCTTTCTGACTCTGAGAATTTTGGATTTACACTTTACCTCAATTTCTCATATTTTGTAAGATAGGATTACTAGTTCTCACTCTAACATTTTGATCATTCTCTTATATCACTATAAAAGAAAAACATAAAACAAAAATCAATTTTAGAAAAAAAAATAATTAGTGGTTATAATAACTAAATTAGAGACCATTTTAAAAACTAAAAAAAGAAAATTTCTAAATTAATTTATATTATTGTTTAATAATTTCTAAATTGATATCTAATTAGCTATCAAGATTTTAACTACCAATTATTTAGTTTTTAAAATTGGTAGCAAAAACATTGGTTGCTAATTAGATACCAATTTAGAAATCATTTAACAATAATAAAAACTAATTTAGAAACCAAAATTTGTTTAGTCTTTACAATGGTTTCTAATTTAGTTATTGTAACAATTAATTATTTTTTGTTTTTAAAAATTGGTTTCTATTGTATGATTTTCTTGTAATGTATATTGAAGATTCAATATTTTGATCAGAATTTCTAATGTGATTATAGGTTTAGAATATAAAGTTTGTTTAAACCTTTCAGCTGTAAATTAGAAAAATAGTTCAAATATATGCATTCAATGGTATTTCTATATGATGAATAATGAATGCATAAAATTGTAACTATATATGTGCTAAGTTACTTAAAAAAAAAACTATAACTGCCTAAATTCGTTATTAACACGTATAAGTGTGATCTACAAACTATAATCTATAAAGACATATGATAAACTATCCATCATAGTGATTGTTATTAGGTGATTCTCGTGATTAGCCTATAACAATCACTAAATCTACATTGGTTCAGTAAAAAAAAACTATTAATTGTTTAACTTATTTGTTGTTGTTATGTTTATTATATTTCTTTTTGAAAATAGATTAATTGAATGATTGAGGTAAAAAGGTTTTGTATTAAAATAGCACTTTGGGAAAGCTAAATATGGGCACATTGTTCACTTGCATAGCACAAAGTTTTCATTTTAAAAGAGAAGCTGAATCGTGTATTGATCAAATAATTGAAGAAAAGCTTTTTATTGAAATTGCACTTTGGAAAAAAAAAGGAAAACCTAAAGATGGACATACAAACATTTGTAGGCAAAAAGAGTTGAAAGTTTGTTAGAAGAAGGTTGTCAACACAAAAGACATTGAATGGTACTTTCTTATAAACAAAGGTTCCAGCTATTGGCAGCTAGGTCTAGTGTGAGAAACCATACAAAATAAAAATAATACTATTTACGTTATTTCAAACTTGGCATATATTCTATGATTAATATAAGATTAGAGGAATCAAAGTTTGTTCTTGGATCCAATATAAAATAGGTATGTTTTACTATGACGGGAAAATGGCGGCCATAATAGGATAATTAATCAAAATATCAAACCATATAAAACATAGCATGAAATTAAACCTCTATGCATGAATTGTGGTTTAAGTTCCCATCTTTTACACCCTTTTCAATATGATAAAATTTGTCACTTAACTTGGTAGCATGCCTAACCCTTAATTAATAATGTATATTGCATTATAATTTTCTTTTTTAGTTTTTCAACCCTTAATTTAGGGTTCAAACTTTGAAAACACCAGTATGATGTTGCAAAATTTATTTGTTATATTCCACGATGCAAGAAGCAGTCACAAAGGAGTGAGGGATTTAATGTAAGAGCATAAAAATTTCCGCATGATTGGTAACTCAAACCGTGATCCCATTAACTTTATTTTTTTTCATTATTTATGATTATTATTTATGTTATTATTTTTTATTCTTACTTATTTTATGAGTAAGTAACTTATTCTTAATTGTTAGATTGCTACAATATCCAAAGTGTTCCAAAGTTGACTACATGCTCTATAAATGTCATTGTTATAATTACTGAGTATGATCTCGAAAAGAAATTGATGTTTTCCAACTGAAGCACATAATAATGTAGTAAGTTTTAAGTGATGAGATGACACATATGCAATATTCCTTATATTAGGCCTTTGACATAGTAATTCTAGTAGACTTAGTTCTTAATAAATGTAACAAAAATAAGTAAATTTCGACTGGGTGTGATATAGAATGAACTTAAAATCATGAAATAGAGTTCATGATTACATTTTGGATTATAAGTTAATAACCCTAGTCCATTGTCAAGGTAAGAGTTGAACTAAGAAGCGCATTGTAAAGGCTGATTGAGAAATATGAGTCATTTCGTGATAGTATATAGAATTAACTTAGAATCATGGAATATATTTTATTATTAAATTTTGAATTATAAGTTAGAAGGGATGATGAGGGTATCATGAGCAATTTCAATAATAGGGTTCATTGATATTTGTGGTAGTAGATGTTATGTCACATACAAATTATACTTAATTTAGTTTTTGTATAAATTAAATTTGTTTATTGTTGTATAAATTAAATAAATTTTTTTTACAAATTAAATTAATTTTATGTTGTAGAAATTAAATTAAATTATTTTGTAAAAATTAAAGTAATTTTTTATTGTATAAATTAATTAATTTTTTATTGTATAAATTAAATTAAATTGTTTTTTTATAAATTAAAAAAAAAATTGTTGTATAATGAAATTAAATATTTTTATACATTAAATTAATTTTTTTGTTATATAAAAAAAGTTTTAATTTATTTTTTAAATTTTGAATTCGATTTTAAATTTAGTTAAAATTAAATATTTTAAAGTATGCGTCGGATGTGGTCGACGCATACTGGGACTATATATAAAAAAATTTGTCTTCGCTTTCCCAACACTCACAGAACTTGCCCCAAATTTGAAAACCTAGAATTTTCGTCGTTCTTCAACTCTGCCTCTGCGGCCGTCACTGCTCCGGGAGAGTCCTTCGCCTCCTCCGTGTCAGCACCTCCTCCGTGTGCCTCTGTGTCAGCGCCTCCTCCGTGTGCCTCCGCGTGACCGCCTCCTTCGTGTGCCTCTGCGAGCCTACGCGTGACCGCCTCCTCCGCTGCCTTCGCGTCACTGTTTGGGCGTCACCACCTCTTTCGCGTGGCTCCGCGTCACTGGTTGAGCGTCACCGCCTCCTCCGCGTGCCTCTGCGTCACTGCTTGCACGTCACCGCCTCCTCCGCGTAACTAACCCTAGCCTCCTCCGCGTCACTCCATTTAAAGGTTCATATTTTTTTGATTTTTTATTTAGATTATTGAGCTGATATATTGGTTGCTGGTATATGTTGTTGGTTTGGATTATTAAGTGTGACCCAATCTCATGCATCAAAACAAATTAATTGACTACAGTTAACTCTTTCTCGTTAGTAAAATTGATATTAGATCCTAAACTTGTTAAACAAGAATTAATTATATCTATTTTGATAAACATATTTACACATGTTTTCCTGATTCACTTCAATTTTGCTACCTCGGTTCTTCTTCTTTTTTAATTTCTTTGATGTAGTTGTAGATTTAGACCCTTGTCAATATTAAATTGTTCTTCCAATAGAGACAACTAAAAATAAGGCTAACTTTCATGTAATGGTTTAAATAATTTAAATTTTTATTTATTTAGAATTTTTAATAATTTAGGAATTTTATTTATTTTAGATTTTGATTTAAATTTTATCTTTCCAAAACAAAAAGGAAAACTAATCTAAAGATATAATCTCTAAGTTACTCTAACATATTTTGATACAACATTGGTATTACAAGATATTCAACATATTTATTTTTATAGAAAAAATTTAAATGTTTAGGCCAAACATGCTATTCAGAGAGATAATTTTAAAAAAATATTAAAATTTTGTAAATTAATAATATATTTATGTGAATGTTATGTTACTTGAATAATATTTACAATTAGGCCAGAAAGGATGAAAAGAATGCCTATAGGAATAATAACAATAGTAGCTAGGAAGGTCATGGTTTCCCTATTACAAAGAAAAGAATGAATGTAAATTAATAATATACTCGATAAATATATATGGCAATTGCACCAATTTCATGTAAGCTTTGTAATTTACATAGAAACGAATTCAATTATAACATGAAAATGTAGATTAGTTCCTTTCGTAGAATCTTTGATGTTATGTGATATTCTTTTCCACTAATTATGTTTTAATAATTAATTATATTATGAAGTTTTTAATTTTTGTAGTGTTTAAAAAAAATATTGATGATGCAAAGAATAAAGTTTATTTAGTGACATAGGGGTGTTTAAATGATCCAGAGCAGGATGATCAACCTGTTCCTTAAAGTGCATCATATACTGTAAGTTTAATTATTTCATTTATATTATATACTAAGTATTTTAATTATTTCATTTATTTATTTATTTATATTGTTTGTAATATTTTACAGGTTTATCACATCACTATGGGATTCATTTTGCTACTTTTAGTTAAATTTGTAAAGTACAATTTTAATTGTAATATTTTTTTTAAGTATTCATATCATTTTGAATATTTGAATGGATCAAAGACTTTGTTTAACTATTTGTATTACTTTTGTACTTTGGCTTTTTTTTTGTAATATGTGTCGGCTTTTGCGTGGGCTAGGCCCACGCAACCTCTAATATATATATATATATATATATATATATATATATATATATTCATTTTCGTCAGCGGATCCCGACACAGGCATTTTTGCGTGGGTTTGGCCCACACATAAGTCGTTGCATATGCATCGCTTGTGCATCCACTCAGATTATGAGATTTGTGTCCATTTTGTGTGGGCTTGCCCCACGCAACATGCGTCCAACTCGCTAGCCCACGCTAGTTTCCATTTGCTTCCGAGGTTTTTTCGTCGGGACTGTGGCCAACGAAAATCCAACACATATGCGTCCGTTTTTGGCCCACGCTAAATCCTTGTTTTCTTGTAGTGCTCAAAATTGGTTTCTATTTCATGATTTTCTTGTAGTGGTAGATTGAGGAGCTTGAACGATAACCAACTACTTGGGAGGTTGTAAAGAGAACAAAGAAATTGAAGACTGGACAATGGATCAATGTCAAGACTCATAAGCTTGCGGTATGTTTAAACTTGAAGTTATAATTTAATGTTTATTCTTTTGTTGCCTCCATCAAGGACAATGGAATATACATTAATGTTGTTGGAGGTGGAAATAAAAGAAGGGAATGTCTATGGACTTGGTATATTGAGCAAAAGGTTTAATAGTTCCATAAGTACTTACTCGTCTACAAGTCAAGCTCTAGTAGTCCATCAAATAGAAGAAATGCACGAGACTATATAAAAGCTAAATGATGAACTTAAGCAAAAGATTTCAAGGAATGGACACTAGAAGAAAAGATGGAGCAATTGATGAAAATTCATCAAGAGCAGAGTGAACACATTCGCCAACAAGATGAGCACATGAAACTCATCTTACAACACATTCAAATGAATAATCTCATGCTAGGCCCTTCGGATCCTACTATCAGTGGACATCATAAAGGAGACCACATTACAAATGATAATGCAGAAGATTAGTTGTATGTTGAATTGTGTAATAGATTTGACTCTTTTAACTTGTTTGCAATAATTTTCGTTATGCAATATGATTTACTTTTAATTTGTATACAACTCTTTTGTAAATTATGTATTGAAGTTCATTTCCGTTTAGCTTGAGTGAATTTGAGTATTTATAAGTAAGTATAAAATTGTTTATAAATAGGTCAAAATAACATTTAAAATTGGTATTAATAATACAAACAAATATATGCACCGAAAACGATTTGGTGACTAAATCTACAAAATCATTCATTAGCGATCGAAAATGAGTATGGTTGTTATAAATGACCAACCCAACATTTACCAACCAAAAAAGGATTAGTCGTTGTAATTAAAAAAAAAATAGTATTAAGCCACTGAAGTGAACTTGGTTGATATTGGTCTGACATGTAGCCACCGAAATTTATTTTATTTTAATTAATAATTTCAAGGCATTAGAGATCGAAAACGACGATCATTGCCTCTTTTTACTTTAATGACGAATTTAGCAACCGATTTTTCAATCAAAGTTGGTCGCTAATTTTGTCTACTGGAATTGTGGTGACCAGACTTTTTACGATAAAATAGAAACCGAAATTTTGATCGTTAAATTGTGACCAACTGAAAATCGATCGCTAAGTATTTTGCGACTAAATTGTTTACTACCATCTTTATTTAATTGCTATTTCGATTGCAAATATGTTTAGCTACCAATTTTAAAACTTTTAACAACCAATTTTAATGATCACTAAAATTGAATTTCTTTTAGTGAAAATAAACAACACACATGAAAAAAAAAATTCTATCCTAAGGTCCAAAAACAATATAAATGTATCTACACATTATATATAAACAAACCGATAATATATTTAAGAAACAAAGAAAACTATAAGATAACTAAATAAAAAATATAAATAATGTATTTAACTAATTATATTAAGTTAGACTCTCAAATACATGTCTCACTAGTGGATCAGCATTTGTCACAATCTCAATATTGTGACATGTTGATTAAAAACAAAAAAAAACTAAATCATCATCAATATTTATTAGAATTGGTATTGGAAGTCGATTATATAGTAGTATCTACAACATTCATCGTAACAATGCTTTTTCGTGTAAATAATTCACTACAAGAAAAATTAACTTTTGGGATATAAATATTCATCGTTAAATATTATAAATATATCACTATTAATATCTTGTGACAATAGTTAAATTGTCACTAGTACTCTTGTCACTATTATACTTGTGACAATAATTTAAAATGTTACTAAAACTAAATTCTATTGTGACAAAAATAATTATCAGTAATAATTGTATGTAATAATGACAATAATACAATATTACAAATATATAAGACAATAGTGATACATTAGTTGTCATTAATAATCCTATGTAATAGTACTACAAGAAAAAAATCAATTTATCTACAAAAGAATCTTGTATACCCACATCCGCTCTCATGAAAGAACTCTTTTGGAGTTATTTACAAATATTATTTACTATTTATGTCTATATTTAGAATTATTATTGACATTGACAATTATCAATATTGTGATAGATTGGTGAAAAAAATAAGAAGTCATCAATATTTATTAGAAATGGTATTGGAAATCGATTATATAGTGGTACCGACAACATTCAACGTAACAATGCTTATCTGTGTAAATAATATTATTATGCATATTATTATATTATTTAAAATATTTGTTTCACCTAAAAAAATTAAAATTTTAATTTAAAAGAAGATTAATATACATTTTACTATTTAAAAAAATAAATTAGTTATCACTATTATTATTCTTATTATGTGAAATATTATATAAGTAAAAAATATTAGCTAGACTTTTATATATATATATATATATATATATATATATATATATATATTTTGCTCTACAGGAGTGAACTCTTAGTCCTACGTATCTCTCTACGTAGTTCTTCTCCATAAAACATTATGTATTGATAAAATTTATATTTTTTATTATTTTATTAAGTATTAAGACTTCTAAATGGTCACACAATTCTTATATCCTTGAGTAAAACTAACAGGGTTGTATACTTAAACCAAACTATTGTAATATTATTATTTTTTATTGTCCTTCTTATTTAAGAAAACTGTCTGTGATTACATACTGTCGCAACATGCGTTCTTAAGACTCGGGTTGTAACGATGTCACATCCAAATAATTGTTTCTCTAATTTATATATTATTATAAGATATTTTAATTTTTTTATTAAATATGTTATTACTATTCTTTGAATTCAAGAAAAAAAGAGAGAAAAAGATAAGTTATAAATATTCAAATAAATAATTTTTTATTGTTTTTGTTATTGTTAATATTATTTATTTATTTTTAGAAAAAAATTTAAGATATCACGTTATCATGATTTGTATATTAAAACCTAATGATATGAAGGTTTAAAAAACCACAGATTTAAATAAGTCCTTACATATATAAAAAAATAGTCTATTAATATTTATTATGTTGCAACTTTAATCAAGAGCTAATATACCCAATTCAAAATGCAAGGGTGCTAAATTAATTTTATTGGGAATATGTCATGTTATATATAAGCATATTTTTTTTTTATGGAAGTATGATTGAAGAAGAAAATAATAAAGAAGGAGAAAAAGGAAATTCAAGAATAAATAAAAGAAATAAATATATGTAGTTTTTAAGAAAGATTAACAAAATAGAAGCGAAAAGAAATGGAAGAAAATTCTCAAATTTTGTAAATTCGATATTAGTTTATTTTATTAAAATATTCTATTATCCCAGAGACATATAACAAAATTCATATAAGTGTAGAAGTAAAAAGTTTCTTATCAACACATGTTATTTTTTAAGTGTAATGATGAATGTAATTATATCACATAATTTCTAACCTGATTACATGTACTTCTTCAAAGTGTAATAATGATAATTAGAAATTAACTAAATGTTAAGCATATGATTAGTTGAGTTAATTTTAGTTAAATATTAAATAATTTTTTTTTTTAAATTCACTTTAAAAAGTCTTAATAATATTATATTAAATCTTCTTATACTTATTCTTTAGCATTCTTCACAATCTATTTTCAAGTCTCCTCAATCTATTTTCTATTTTTTTACAAAATACTCTTACTTTACATGTGTTTCATGGATTTTTGGTATAATAGGAATTTGATTTACTATGGACCATGCTTCCGCAAACGTCTTGTTTTCCAACATCTATTAAGTTGATGAAGATCCTTTAAACCTTCTCTCAACAAAATGCATTCACTGTGTAGCAATTGAAAAGCTTGGTTTGGGTTAATAAGAAGAAAGTAGAGTTATCAACAAGCCATACTCGCTTGCAAAAAATAGTTACAAAAGAAGCAAAGTTCTAGAGACTTCTTGGCCAGAAAGGAGAAGAGAGATTTTTACTATCCCTTTCATTCATTCTTTCTTGGTTGAGTTTGGATTGATGAGATAGTTACCTGCTTCCATGCTCTATTTTTTATTTTTTAATTTCTTATTCTTTGTTTCCTTCTTCCCCTTTTTTTTTCTTTTTTTTTTTCGAACCCCCATTTTATCTAATGTAATCGTATTTATAGAGAAAAGTTTCAAGATTAATTTTTTCAGAGTTGAAAATTTATGTTTAACTTTACACGCAAAATGTACAAATCTTCAACTTTGATTAAGGAAATTGAATTGTTGAAAAAGTGACAAGGGATTATTGGGTGAGAGGAGATTGGGCTTTCGAATGGAGGGGGTACGGTATGGGTGGAGACACAATTGAAGGCTTCTTCTTCTTCCTGCACCCCCACATTTTTCTTCCTGCACCCCCATAATTCTAAATATTTCTAAAGTACCCTTGACTTATAATTTGAAAAGGGCACTCTCCTGGACTTGCATTGTAGCGGTTCATCTTCATCACTGAAATATCAACTACTGTTGGGAGTCTTTGCAATTCTTCGGAGCAAGGTGGAGAATACAGAACGTTGTCGAAGTATTGTTTGGGTGTTAGAGGTAAGACTACAGTTTTTTTTAAAGGCATGGCGGTTATGGGGATTTCGAGGTTACCGGATATCGGGATCCGGTAATATATTTCGGATTTAAGAATCTGGAATTAATTACATTGTGTTTTCCAGATGAGGGGGTGTTTCGGAAGTAAAATTATCATAGATTGTTGTTTTCTGGATTGCTGAATCCGGAAGCCTGAATTGTATTACGGATTGGTGGATCCGGAAGCTTAAATTGCATTATGGATTTTTGAATCCGGAATTGTGTTTTTGTGTTATGGATTTCTGAATCCGGAATGGTTTTTTTGTGTTATGGATTCCTGAATCTGGAATGGGTTTTTTTGTGTTATGGATTCTTGAATCTGGAATGGTTTTTTTGTGTTATGGATTCCTGAATCCAGAATGGTTTTTTTGAATTATGGATTGGTGGATCTGGAATGATTTTTTTGACTTATGGATTCATGGATCCGAAATGCAATGATTTAGTTTTTTTTGTAGAAGCATGGACAGTAGTCAAGAAATTGAACAAGAAATATATGATGGGGTTGATGTGTGGGATGATGATGAATGTATAAATGCGTTTACTACAGATGAGGTAAGGTTAAGTTTGTAAAGTATGTTTAAGTTGTTTGTTAATTAATAAATGAAATAATTTGTTATGATAACTTTTATAGATATTTCGTACTCGGGATGAGCTCCTAAAGTGGGTTAGAAAAGTTGCATTTCACTTTGGTTTTGTTATTGTGATATTGAGATCGGATACTTCAACTGGCTAACGAGGAAGGAAGACATTTGTATTATTTGGAAATACTAAATTTTCAGTGTTTGTTTAAAAAGGAGAAATAGGAAGGATGTGTTTGGGTGGGTCCCGTATATACTCCCAACTGAATGATAATATGATTCTAGCTATCAAGTAAAGATGTAACTTTGCTTACTTGAGCCAATAATATGTGGAAGTTCAAAGGAGGAAACATCTTTAGTTGGTCTTGTAATTCATATAGTAAAGATCTCCCATGTTGGATTCCAAGTACACACCTTGCATGCTATATACTTAACTTTTGGTTTAATCATATCATATTGCATAAAATAAGAGAACAAGTAAGAACTTGCACACTAGATGGGTGGCAAAGAAGCTTTGCATAAAATATTGTTACATTCCCTTTTCAGCTCAAATAGAAACTGATTTGATCTTTGGCTGTTTTTGGTACTGCACTTAGCATTGAAAAACATTATGATAATTGTGAAGTTTGAAAAAGATTTATAAACATGGAGTTCTAATAATTTGTTTTGCCAGTTAACATCAAATGTTCATATTATTTCAACTAATTTATATGAATTTGATGAGCAGGGGATTCAAAATTTCAGAACTTTCCTAAATCCAAAAATTCAGAACCTTCCCAGAACTACAAATTCGGGATTTTACCGCAAGCATAAACTTGGGATTCTACCGGATTCTATGATACGGAATGCAAGAAAACACTTACGGAAACAAAAATCCATAAAAAAACGGGATGTGCAGATCCGAAAGCAAAGAAATTAACTTACCTTGATTAAAAGCACTCTATATCAGCAACATAAATGTCTGAGATTGTAAGGATAGCGATTTGTAGGTGCGGCTGCTGCTAGAAAATGAAACCCACGGCTGTGAACTGAGAGAATCGTTGCATGCGCTGTTTAGGGTTTTTTTAGGTGGAGGATATTTTTAGAATTTTAAAAACTATTAAGGAAGATTTAGTCTTTGCATAAGAGTGTGGGGGTGCAGGAAAAAAAATGTGAGGGTGCAGGAAGCAATTGAATAATAAATAAAAGGTTTTTCTCTCTACACCCCAACAAATGACTTCCTTCACCCCATCATTCTCAGAAAAAATCATTTTATCCCTTTCAAAAATATTTACAAATTACTCTTTTCAGAATATTTACAGAACATACTTTCTGAAACAGAAATATTTCACATAAAGAAAACTTTACTAAAATGTTTTAATTATTTTCAAAGAAACCAAATTTTTGTTATCAAAAAGAAAATTGTAATCTGGTTTTACAGTTTTAATTTGTTTTTAATTTTTAAAACAAATTTTCATTTCTTCTTAAGAAAAATTATTTATAAGTGTGTAGATAACTATATATAGAAGAGAGATTTATGTTGAAATTGTATAAAGTATTTTATAGCTTGGTCTTTGATAGCGGAGGAAGATATCCAAGCATATTAATGATAAAATATTTATTTTTCACAAGAACTAAGTCTCAATTTAAATTAGATTATTTTCTTTTTTAATTTTAGCTTTGAGTCCTTTTAGTACTTAATTTTTTATTTAATAAAACACTAAATTCAAGGTCGATATTTTTCTTCAAAAAAGAGAATTTATAGATAGGACATAAAAAAGTACTATGAAAAAGTTTAAGGTTAGAATAGAAATTTTGTAATTTTTTTGATTAGATCTTTATTAGGCTCTTAATTATCTGGTGTACTTTGCATTTTTATTTTACCTTTTATTAAGCCTTTTAATTGGGTATTTGCTTCTTACACCCACATAATCATTAATTGCACCCCTATAATTTTTTAAAAGGACCATTCTACCTTTTATGGTATATTTAAATGGAGACTTCCATATTAGTTATTTGGAAATCTTTCAAAACAAATTTTCTATTTCTAGAATATATGAAATATTTTCCGAACAAGTTTTTTAGAACAAATTTTTAAAAATATATAAGATGATTTCCGTAACACTATAACATACATTTTTCTTATAAATTGAGTAATCTGGAAGTTTTTTATATCAGGCAATTTTGAAAGAAAAAGACTACAATACAAATCTATATAAATTTTGCCAAACCAAACAAACCCCACGTTGAGGCTTCATACTTGCTAAAGGCCCTCAACAATAGTTGTAGCAATGATGACGGTGTGATGCAAATCCAATTTTACTGAGTGAAAAAACTCAATCATTTAATTTCTGGTCCAAGTTCGCATCTCAATTCACAACCACTGTCTTGATGTTGGTATCAATAATAATATATCATAAATTCATTTTTACGGAAAAATTATTAAATTTATGTTATTTTATATTTAAATGTATGATCTTCTTTTTCATAAATCAATATTATTTTTATTTTGTGATAATACAATTAAGAGTGTTATATATAAAATTTGTCACTATTAGTTGTGATTATATTTTAAGTTATCACTATTTGTATATTAGTTGTAACTATATTTTAAGTTGTCACTATTTGTATTATAGTTGTTACTATATTTTAAGTTGTCACTATTTGTATATTACTTGTGACTATATTTTAAGTTGTCATTATTTGTATATTACTTGTGACTATTTTTAAGTTGTCACTAAATTTTTATTAAAAAGAAAAAATATACATGTTATAAATAATTATTTATTAATGTAAAATACCATATGATAATTTATTTTCTTTCAATAAAAATATAACTAATAAAAAATTTATTGAATTTTATAAATTAATAATGATTATTTAATATAAAATATCATATAATACTAATTTCATTATTATTATATCACTAGTAATTGTGAAAAAAAAATATTAATTTTTTTCTATTTTAAATTTGAACCCATAATCTTTTATTAAAGAGACAAATTTACTTTTATTTTGTCACTTTACAATTACAATACTTATTTTGACACAATCGGTCGATCACTGAGATCGAGTGACTAACTCGTCTAGTACCGACCAGTACATTAACAATTTAAGAAATTATACAACTAATGTGTTAAAGTGAAAATGAAAACATATAATCAGAATTCATAAAATTATAGAATAAATAATTAAAAGTACATAATTCATCGGTCAATAATTTTTTTTATCTTTTCTTTTCAATTTAACACTATTTTTATTTGATTATGTTATTCTTTTTTCTTCATACTTTATAAATGATATAGATTTGTACTATTTATTAAATTTTATCTCTTTCTAAAAATAAATATAATTATAAAATATAAATGATTAAGTACAAAGTTTGTTATTATGTATAAATGCATAAATATAGAGGATAATGAATCAATCTCTATTTTTAGGCTTTTATTTATAACTAGTTAAAATATTCAAAAATAAGTTTGAAACTTATAATGTAGCCAGTTATAACTAAATCAGTTATTTCTTCACATATGTTGAAAGAAGGTATATCTTCAAATATCTCAGAGTTAAAATACAAATAAGATGTTAGTATTTAGACTTATTATGAGAAAAATATAATTATTCTTTTTGAAATTAGGTTTGTCAATGTTGTCTTACAAAAAATATGCAGTGAAGTTTGTCATTAACTTCATAATATATAATATACAATTATTTAATTGTAATTATTATTTTATTGTGGACCTTATAATATATTTAAATAAATAATAAAATATAAATATAATTATGTTTAAGTTAATATATAATCAACGCTTATTGTTAAATAAAATAAGACTATTAAGTATTACTTTATTAAAAATATATAAAAATGTAACCTCATTTATTAAAATAAAAAAATTATAAATTATAAATTTATTTAAAAAATTAAAAATATATAATTTTATTAAAAGATTATGAAAAATAAATATTTTTTAAGAATATAAAAGTTTGAGTAACATTTAAAATGATTTATAATGAGATAATTATATCTTTTAAATTAAATTATAAAAAAAAACATGTTTTTTTAAAGTAAACTTGAAGATAAACTATTGTTATTTTGTACTTCTTAAATGGATCCATCACATATGTAACCCTAGAATTACACCTCTCCTCTACATTACTCAAAGACTCATGTTTGTATGTTTGTGAATATCTAAAACTGAAGCAGTTATTTTGGTGAGATGTCTAATTTGAATAATAATAATAATGAAATTAATAATATAAATTATATTAAATATATAAATATTATTAATATTATTAATATTTTTTATATTATTAATATTTTTTATATTATTAATATTTTTTATATTTTTTATATTATTAATATTTTTTATATTATTAATATTTTTTATATTATTAATATTTTTTATATTATTAATATTTTTTATATTATTAATATTTTTTATATTATTAATATTGATAATTATACTAATATGTATAACAATAATTATAACATGACAACAAAACTTGATTGATGTAATAGTTAAAATTTTTTTGGTCATCTAAGAGACTTGACTTCGAGTCTCATCTTGTACAATTTATTTATAACATTAATAATAATTATAATAGCATATATAATAATTGAAAATAATACTAAGATAGTTCTTCCAAGAGAGTGGATGTGGACATATACCAAATAATAATCTTATTTTAGGTAATTTTGTTAGAATATATTTTCTTTTCACATAAATTATGTAATTTACTTATGAAGATAAAATAGTTAAAACTATGAATATGCTAAAAGTTATAATTTTTTTAACATGCGTCTTTATTTAACATTTTTTTTTAACATGATTTTTCATTTAACAATTTTTTTTATTATAAAATATGTAGAGTTTAATAATTTTATAGCAATAAAAAGAGTAAATGGATGTAAACCTCACGTTAAAACACTAATTTGATTAAATTTAAATTTTATATTAAATTCTAAGTACATTTAATTATATTTAATTTGAAAAACTTTCTAATAAAAAACAGAAACACCTCTATGCAATTATAGAAAGAAAAAAAGGTTCATATCATATGACAGCAAAGAAAGGTAAAAGCCAAAAGGCACAACCGCACTATCTGAGGTGACTTTTGATAACATTAAACACTTTTCTAGAAGTCGATAAAAAAATATAATTTATTATCTTTTTTAACTAACCCATTCATCTATCTTTACAGCCTATACTGCACAACTCCTCTTTCTCAAATATTAAATAAAATAAAATCTTATTTCGTCCTCTCATTTTGATTTCACAGCATATAAATTTACAAATGCATGCATGCATAAGATGTGTGAATTTTCGATATCTGGTTCATCAGGTAAGCAAACCCAAAAACGTTGTGGTTAATCTCGATCACAATATAAAGTAGGCCAACTTATAAACTGCTGCAATTTTATTCAAAATTTACTCAAATGAATAAAGTTAAAAAAAAAACTGTCTAAATAGTTAAGTAGTGTTGGAAGTGTAAGGAATGGTGATGAACAATTTTAGATTAATAAATTCTCTTTTTAATTTTAATGAACAAATATGTGGCATGAAATGATGAGTTTAAAGGTAATTTGCTATGAACACTGTAATTTGTTGCTTCTCCTTTTGACCCTTTTGCTCCTTAAACCCACACAATAAGGATTTACTCCCACCTTGATGTTGGAGCATTGTTATGTTGTTCATATCCCCCCTCATAAGCCATGCTGCTCAAGTCATTTGTGCATGTGACAATACCCTCCTCATCAAAACTAACCTTGTTCTCAAGGTTAAAATGAGGATAATGTTAGAGCTGAAGTTTGTGTCAAATAGTATTTGATGAATCAACCGTGAAGAAACGAAAACTTTATTTTTGTTGTGTGTGTGATTTATTTGTATTATTTTTTAATTTTTTATAAACAAAAAATAAATTAATTAATGTGACGTACTTAAGGGGTGTTCTAATTCTTATACAAAAAGAACATAATACTAACATAGCCTACAACCCAAACTTATATTCCAACAAATAACAAAATAGTAGTGTAATGATCAGAAAGCATAAATCCTATAATAACATATTAGCTACATTACAACCTTAAAAAACAATTTGCGGCCAACTAGTCCAAATAGTAACCAGTTACACATTCACAACTCGAAAAAACAAAAAAAACAGCTAGATAAGTGCTAGACTTCCATTATGATGATGTTGTCCCACAACTAATACATGTTTCCTTCACCTTTAGTCTACTTTACCTTTGATTATAGTTATCTCCATTCCTAATTAAGTAACGTCTTTTCGTCTCCTGCAAAAGCTTATTATTATTGTATCCTCCTATGTTGTATCCAATCCACATCAGACAAAGCTCTATTTTGTTCCTTTTATTTTGCTCCCCTAGGAACCCCTTATAAAACTCATGACTTTATCAACATCTGCATTGTTGCTCTAATCATAACTACACCTGCAATTTTATACCATCTCAACCCAGACAAAGATCGAATATACCACAAACCAAAGGATATGTGCATTGTAAAAGTATATTATAACATTGTATTTTTGGGTGGATTGACCAAATCAAAGTAAGAGAATGGTGCTTTAGGTATTCTTTGCTTTAGCCATGTCCAAATATTAAGTTGTTCCATATAAAATATCTCTAAAGCATCTACCCTATCTTGCTTAAAAACTATCTTATTCCTATGGTTCCATATTGTCCATACAATTGTTATCCACATTTCTTTCTAAACACCATTTTGTTTTTCAGACATGTTCGTGAGGTGAAATTGGTGGAAGTTTTGGATTAGATGTTCATGATGCAGAGACTGTACTCCTACCCAATTATCACACATAACCCAAATGCTATGTGATACTTTACATCCAATGAACATATGTGTTGTTGTTTCTTGTTCCTCCTGACATAGTTCACACAAAGAATTAGGTGAGTCTACCCCTTTATATATAAGGTTAGTTTTAGTGGGAATTTTATCTCTTAACACTCTCCAAATACCGTATTGTGTTGTTGGCAGTACCTTTGATTCCCTGAGAGGTTTGCACCAGTTGTCACTATTCACTCCCTCTCCAAAGTTGTTTGCCTCTAGACACTTATAAGTAGATTTGACAAAATATTTTAGATTTTCTTCTTTTCCCCATTCGCACTCACCATCGTGTTCCCTATTTAGGCCAATGTATCTAAGTTGCTACATCAATTCAACTTCTTGTATAGCTTCCCAAGCAAATTTGTGTCGTCTCCACGATATCTTCCTCTCTAGTGACTGATCTTCCCACCTCACTAGCTCTTCAACTATTTTGTCCTTGTCCCCTAATATTCCATAAAGTCTAGGGTGGGCATACTTCAGAGGAGCCTCTTTAAGTCACACATACTCCCAAAATTTTACTTTATTCCCTCTTCCTGATTTCCACCTTAGTTCCCTATTAAACTAGCTATCCTGTTGATTTTGACTACACAAATTCCTCAGATCTCTCCACCAAATTGATTCCTAACTTTCTCTTACCCCCTCATCTAATTGTTTGCATAATCTGTTCTTAGACCTTATAACCTCTTTCTATATACCTTAGTATTCCTACCTAGCCTTCATTTCCACTTGGCGAAAGAAGTTGTTTCTTTATCATCTCTTGTAATATGATTTTGTTTTGTTTAGTGTGAGTTTAGATGGTGAAGTTAAGCAACTGGATGTAACTCTTTATAAAGATTTTACCAATATAAAAATTATTGTTTCTTTCTATCCTTCTTGCACTAAAAAAGAATATTACCGAAGAACATATGATTGGAGATGCTTTTAAGTTTGTAAATTTGTCACTCAAACAAGAAGGGTTTGTCACATATCGTGACAATAATAAAGGAAGGGTACTAGGCAGAGGTGATGTAGGAAAAAATTCTTCAATCATCATAAAAAAATGTGATGTATGTAGAAGGCTTGAAACATAACTCACTCTAAGCATTAGCCAACTATGTGACAGAGAGCAAAAGATTTTTTTTAACCATGTTTGTGCTTATTTGTGAGGCTGCCTCAGATAAAGTCTTGCTTGGTCAAAAGAGAATTAAAACCATTTACGTGTTAGATATAAACACGTAAATGTTTGTTATCTAAAAGTGATAATTCATGGTTATAGCATAGGATATTAGCACATATACATACACATCATTTGAACATGCTAATTTCAAAGGACTTAGTTACAAAACTTCCAATCTCACGTTTAAAAAGAACAAAATCTGTGAAGCATGTCAAAGAGGAAAACAAGTTAAAACTTCTTTTAAAATAAAAATTTTTGTTTCAAGAAAAAAACTTCTTGAACTGCTTCATATGGATTTTTTTCGACCGTCTAGAACCATGAGTTTAGGGTAAAACTACTATGCATTGGTGATTTTTGATGATTTTTCTAGATACACTTGAACATTGTTCATAGCATCAAAAAATGATTCATCCTCAATTTTTAGAAAGCTTGCCAAAATTCTTGAAAATGAAAATAATTATTGTATTAGCTATATTAGAAGTGATCATGGGGGAGAGTTTCACTCCCTAAATAGTGTTTGGTAGTAAATGTCTTGTTTTGGATAATGGAGAATAGAATTTAGGAAAGTTTAACACAAAAGTTGATGAAGGAATCTTTCTTGGCTATGCTTTAAATAGTCATGTATATCACATATATAATAAGAGATTAATGATTGTTTAGGAATCAATGCTTGTGGTATGTGATGAAACTAACAATGATATGCCAATATATGGAAATGATGACATGAGTGATGAAAGCAAGAGATTCTCAGAAAATTTCAACAAATTAATTTAGTATCAATAAATTCAAATGTTCAAACTGAAGGACACACTATGATGAAAGACTACCCAGAGAATAGAGAATACCTAGAGATCTATCACTGAACAACATCATCAGACAAATTGAAAAAATTATTCTCTACTAGAGATTCTCTAATAATTTTCTAAACAATTGGCTTTTGTGTCTTAAATTTAACCTAAAACTGTTGTTATGCTTTAAAAGATGAAATCTTGATTTTTGTTATGCATGATGAATTAAATTAATTCACTAGGAATGATATATGGTTTCTTGTTCCTAAAAATGTTGAGATGAATATAATTGGAACAAAGTGGGTATTTAGGAATAAAATGGATGAATAAGGAACAATCACTAGAAATTAAGCTAGGCTAGTTGAAAATGGTTATAACCAAGAAGAATATAATGACTATGATGAAACATATGCACTTGTAGCTAGATTAGAAGTTGTTAGACTACTTACCTGCATTTGCTAATATGAGTGGCTTAAAACTGTTTCAGATGGATGTCAAGAGTGCTTACGTTAATGGTTTATCAACGAGGAAGTGTATGTCTCACAACCATAAGGATTTGAAGACCATAAACATCCAAAATATGTTTATAGGCTTAAAGAAGGTACTCTACCGTCTAAAACAAGCTCTAGGGCAATGGTATAAAAGGCTTAGCAACTTTCTCTTACTCAAAACTCTGAGAGGGGAAAAATTTATAAGACTCTTTTTATTAAGAAAGTAAATTTTATATCATAGCAGTTCAAGTGTATGTTGATAACATAAGTTTTGGAGTAACTAATATCCCTTGTGAGGATTTTGTGTCAGCTATGCATGGTGAATTTTATATGTCAATGATGGGAGAGTTGTCTTATTTTCTTTTATTACAAGTAAAATAGATTAGAAATGGAACATTCATGAGTCAATCAAAATAATGTTGTTACATTCTAAAGAAATTTGAGATGCACAACAACAAGGAAGCAATAACTCCAATGCCGACAAATTGTTATCTTGATGCAAACGAAAATTTAAGAATCAACAAAATTCAGAGGAATGATCGTATCAATCTCATATACCTCACAACTAGCATACCTGACATCATGTTCAATGTATGCATGTTTGGAGGAGATCAATCTTATGCTAAGGAATCACAATATACAACAACAAAACAAATCTTGAAATATCTAATAGGAACGAAAAATGTGTTAAAGCTGGAGGAAGCTTCTTCCCTACCAAGGCTTGATGTGTGTTTGATGAAGAAAATGGCTTGAGTGCTTTGAAGATTGTAATAGGTTTTTAGATTCATTTGTAATTAGGCTTGTAAGTGTGTATGATTGCCTTTTGCTGTGTAACCTATCCTAGATGCCTAACCAAGTCTAGATCAAGCACATGATGTGGTTAAATGGTTTTTGAAAAGCCTTTTAAAATGTTTTTAACAGTTTTAAAACAGTACACAAATAAATCTGTTTTATGGAGAAAGAATCTGTTTATTTCTTCTCTGTTAAAAAGGCTTTCGTTAAATGGTTTTTGAAAAGCTTTTTAAAATGGTTTTAACAGTTTTAAAACAGTACACAAATAAATCTGTTTTATGGAGAAAGAATCTGTTTATTTCTTCTCTGTTAAAAGGCTTTTCTAAATTTCTGTTAAGGCACCAAGGGAAAGCTCAGTTCGTTATTTCAGTTAAGATGAGCTGGCTTGTGTGTTATACTTTAATCTGTTTTACTGTGAAAGAACAGGTTTATTCTTTGGTGTGCTGAAAGGTTTTTCACAAGTTAGTTAGGGCACCAAAGGTACCACTCAGACAGTTATTTCTGTTAAGCTGAGTTGGCAGTTTTCACAAAATAAATCTGTTAAGTTCAAAACTGAATCTGTTGTTTTCTTAACTGCTTTTCAACTGTTTTTTGAAAAGAAGTTAGAAACTAACAATGTCTCTCTCACATGAACAAGTGCTGAGGAATTACGCTTTTGACAGAGATCAAACAATTTCCATGTGAGAAGAAGGATTGAAAGAGTTTTTGAAAGGTTTTCCAAAGAGATTTTCAAGTGTGCTTGTTCTAGGAAACCTTGAATCTTGGTGAAGGTGCCGGTGCAGTTTTGCAGCAAATTGAACTACTGGTTTTGAGTTCTTGCATCTTCTTTTCAGGTATAATCTTTCCTTTATTCTGTTTTGTAAAGGTGTAAGTGTTAGTCACTCCTTGATAGGGTTTCTTGGAGTGCAAGGTGTGCTAAAATAGGGTTTTTCAGCATTGTGTGTGTTGTTCTTGTAGTGTTCAAGAACTGCTGGTTTTGTAAGTGATTGGTACTGTTTTTAGTGAATTCCACCTTGGGGTAAGGTGAGACTGGATGTAGCTCTGTATGAGTGAACCAGTATAAAAACGTGTGCATCTTGTATTCTCATCCCTGCACTCTTTTCTGGTTTTTGCTTAATTCTGTCAAGAACTAAATCTGTTCTTTTTAAATTGAATTTGTTAATTCTGGGTTAAGTGAAAACTGTTCTTCCTGATTTGTTGAAGTTTTCTGATTATAAACAAGGTTGCTGCATATAATGGTTTAAGTGAATTGTGAACAAACTGATCATTCATTAAAACCTGAGAAAGGATCATACTTCTTGAAATCTTGTGTTGTGTAGCTTTTGATTGATTTCTAAGCACAGCTGTATCCTTCATCCTCACAATATTAAGCTGATCTGGTTCTGTTATATTTCTTGTTGAACACAATTTTACATTGAACAAAATTCAAATTGTGCCAAGACTGCTCTGAAGAATCAATCTTTTTCATGTAAAAACAATCTGTTCTTTTTGCCTCTGGAATACTGAAAAATTGTGTGTTCTTGCGAAAATTTTATAAGCTCAATTCACCCCTCCCCTCTTGAACTTAGACACTAATAGACCCAACAATTGGTATCAAGAGCTAGGGCTTGTATTTTGCTCAAGTGTGTGTATGATGTCTGAGTTTAAAATGCCTTTTGCTGAAGGTGCATCTATTAATAGACCTCCTATGTTTGGTGGTGTTAACTATGCTTTCTGGAAAATCAGGATGAAGATCTTTATGGAATCTATTGACATGGGAATCTGGGATGCAGTGGTCAGTGGACCTTTTATACCTATGCAGGTTGTCAAAGATGAAACAATAAAGAAGCCTTGGTCTGAATGGAG
Organism: Phaseolus vulgaris; assembly: GCF_051622355.1. Lineage (NCBI taxonomy): Eukaryota > Viridiplantae > Streptophyta > Magnoliopsida > Fabales > Fabaceae > Phaseolus > Phaseolus vulgaris. The sequence goes on along the minus strand of NC_143498.1, from coordinate 23,163,081 downwards.
TGAAACTAAGAAGAAAAAGGCCCAATATGACTCCTTAGCCAAGAATATCATCACCTCTGCACTGAATATGGATGAGTTCTTTAGAGTCTCTCAATGTAACTCAACAAAGGAGATGTGGGATGTACTAGAGGTGACTCATGAAGGAACTGATGATGTGAAACGGGCAAGGAAGCACTCACTCATTCAGGAGTATGAGCTGTTCAGAATGCAATCTGAAGAAAGTATTGCAGATGTGCAGAAACGATTTACACACATTGTAAATCACCTCACTGGCCTTAGTAAAGTCTTTGACAAGGAAGAGCTTAACATTAAGGTATTAAAATGTCTTGATAGGAGCTGGCAACCTAAGGTAACAACAATCTCAGAATCCAGAGATTTATCCAAGATGTCCACTGCTGCACTTTTTGGAAAGCTGATAGAACATGAAATTGAGCTGAAAAGATTGAAAGAACAAGAAACAGTGGAAAAGAAGGCCAAAGGAATTGCTCTGAAAACTACCATAGAACATGATACAAGTGAGGAAGAAGGTGATCCAGAACATGATGAGACTGTGAGTCTGCTCACCAGGAAGTTTAGCAGATTTCTTAGAAAGAAAAACCGTGACAGAACTCAGCAGAGAAAGAGGTATTCCAAACAACCTATTGATTCAAATTCTTCCAATTACACGTGTTTTGGATGTGGTAAACCAGGTCATATAAAAGCTGATTGTCCAAACAATTAAAGTAAAGAAAAATCAGCAAGCAAGAGGAGTGACAAAGGGAAAGGTAGAAGAGCATATATCTCATGGGAAGAAAATGATGTATCCTCATCTAGTGATTCTTCAACTGAAAGTGAAAAAGCAAATCTTTGCTTCATGGTGAATGATGAGGGATCCAACTCTGACTCAGTAAGTAATTTCTCCACTGATTCTGAAAACTATGATCAACTGCTATTAGCCTTTAAGGAAACACATGATGAAGCAAACAGGTTGGCTGTTATGTGCAACAGATTGAATAAAGTAAATAAGGTACTTGAACCAAAGGTCAAAGCTCTTGAAGAAGAACTGCACAAAGCTAAAACTGAATTAATTAGTCTTGAATTGACATGTTTGCATGCATCAATTAAAACTTGTGATAATTGCAAAAAGCTGGAAAAACAGGTTGAGTATTTGTTAAAAACACTTTCAAATTTCACTAAGGGAAGAGAAAATCTTGAAACATTATTAGGTTCACAGAATGCTGTTTTCAATAAAAATGGTTTAGGATATAATCCTGGAATGAAAGGCAATGTGAAAAAGCTGTCAAGTTTCTTTGTTCCTTCCAAAACAGGTTTTTCCTCTTTTAGTAATTCAAAAACAATGCATACTGCAACATGTTTTTATTGTATGAAATCTGGTCATGTATCTAGAACATGTAAGGCTAGGAAATATCTTGTTCCTAAAGGATTGGCCAAATGGCTTCCTAAGGAAAGGTGTTAATCATGCTGGACCCTAGACTAAAGGGGTACCATATATGCTAAATCTGTTTTGTTGCAGAAAAACAGCAGGAGAAACCAGTGGTACCTAGACAGTGGCTGCTCAAAGCACATGACTGGTGATGTGACTCAGTTTATAAATCTGAAACTCAAAGCTGAAGGGCATGTCACATATGCAGATAACAATAGAGGAAAAATTCTTGGAAGAGGAGATGTTGGTACTAAAGACTCAACTACTATTGAGAATGTCCTATATGTTGAAGGACTAAAACATAGTCTTCTAAGCATTAGCCAGCTGAGTGACAAGGGATACAAGGTCAATTTCGAAGCAAATACTTGTACAATTTCAAATGAAAATTCTGGTAAGGTGCTGTTCACTGGAAAAAGGGTAAACAACATTTATCTCCTAGACATTATAAAGAGTTGTTCTGAAAATGAGTGTTTGCTATCTAAAAATGATGAGTCATGGCTGTGGCATAGGAGACTAGCTCACATTCACACAAATCACTTGAATAAGCTAAAATCTAAAGAACTTGTTTCTGGTTTACCAAACATAAAGTTTCAAAATAACAGATTGTGTGATGCCTGTGTAAAGGGAAAACAGATTAGAACTTCTTTTAAATCAAAAGATATGGTTTCTTCAAATAAAGCTTTGGATGTTTTACATATGGACCTGTTTGGACCATCTAGGACTGCTAGCTTAGCTGGAAATTACTATGCTTTGGTGATTGTTGATGATTTTTCAAGATATACATGGACTTTGTTTCTTGCTTCTAAAAATGATGCATATAAAGCCTTTAAGAAACTTGCTAAGGTTCTGCATAATGAGAATGAAAATAGGATAAAACAGATTCGTAGTGATCATGGGGGAGAATTTCAAAATGCAAAGTTTGATAAATATTGTGAAAAACATGGGATCATACATAGTTATTCTGCTCCTAGGACACCCCAACAAAATGATGTTGTTGAAAGAAAGAATAGATCACTAGAAGAGTTAGCTAGGACTATGCTAAATGAATCTGGTTTACCTAAATATTTTTGGGCTGATGCTGTATATACTGCTTCTTATGTGCTTAACAGAACATTGATTAGACCAATTCTTAAGAAAACTCCCTATGAATTGTATAAAGGAAGGAAGCCTAGCATTAGTCATCTTAGGGTGTTTGGCTGCAAATGCTTTGTTTTAAATAATGGTAAAGATAATCTGGGGAAGTTTGATCCTAAATCTGATGAAGGAATACATATTGGTTATGCTATAAATGGTCATGCTTATAGAGTATATAACAAAAGATTGCTTGCTGTTGAAGAATCTATACATGTTGTGTTTGATGAAATAGATTTTTCTGTGCCCAAATCTGTTATGGATGAACCTGGTATGGATGATTTAAGAACAATTATGCAACAGAATCAATCTAGTGAGCTTGATGCTACTAATCCAAATTCTGTCAAAGAATCTACTGTGAATGCAGGACTGCCTAAAGAATGGAAGACTCTAAGGGATCTCACTCTTGACAATGTAATTGGTAAAATTGAGAAAGGAGTCTCAACAAGGAATTCACTCAATAACTTCTGCAGAACAGTAGCTTTTGTGTCACAGATTGAGCCTAAAAGCCTGGAAGAAGCACTGCAAGACAGCAACTGGATAACAGCAATGCAGGAAGAGCTGAACCAGTTTGAATACAATGAAGTATGGACCTTGGTTCCAAGGAAGCATGAGATGAACATCATAGGAACCAAATGGGTGTACAGGAACAAGATGGATGAACATGGAGCTATCACTAGAAATAAAGCAAGACGGGTTGCTAAAGGGTATAACCAAGAAGAAGGTATTGATTTTGGTGAAACTTATGCACCAGTAGCACGTCTTGAAGCTGTCAGACTTCTTCTAGCATTTTCCAGCATACAAGGTTTCAAGCTGTTTCAAATGGATGTCAAGAGTGCATTTCTAAATGGCTACATCAATGAAGAGGTGTTTGTATCTCAGCCTCCAGGGTTTGAAGATCACAAAAATCCAGAACATGTGTTCATGCTTAAGAAAGCCTTATATGGATTAAAGCAAGCACCTAGGCAATGGTATGAAAGGTTAAGTGAATTTCTGCTGTCTCAAGGTTATAGTCGTGGCAATTCAGATAAAACTCTCTTTCTAAAGAAGAAAAGTGAAGATATCATACTTGTGCAAGTCTATGTAGATGATATTATCTTTGGATCCACAAATGAAGAGATGTGTGAAGACTTTGTGAAAACCATGAAAAGTGAGTTTGAGATGTCAATGTTAGGGGAAATGAATTTCTTCCTTGGTCTACAAGTTAAGCAACTCAAGGATGGGATTTTCATAAGTCAAGAAAAATACTGCAAGGAACTGCTCAAGAAGTTTGATATGAATCAATGCAAAGCAATCAGCACTCCTATTTCAACAAGTTGTCAGCTGGATCAAGATTCTGCAGGAAAATCAGTGGATCACACAAAATATAGGGGTTTAATTGGTTCCTTATTATATCTAACTGCCAGCAGGCCTGACATTATGTTTGTTGTATGTCTATGTGCTAGATATCAATCTGATCCAAAGGAATCACACTACAATGCAGCAAAGAGAATTCTGAAATATTTGCAAGGATCTAAGGATGTTGGATTGTGGTATCCTAACAAGGTATCTTTGAATTTGATTGGTTTTTCAGATTCTGATTTTGCAGGTTGCAAAGTTGATAGGAAGAGCACAAGTGGGACTTGTCACATGCTTGGATCAAGTCTAATCTCTTGGCATTGCAAGAAGCAAGCTTGTGTTGCTCTCTCCACAGCAGAAGCAGAATACATAGCTGCTGGAAGTTGTTGTGCTCAAACCTTATGGCTAAGGCAGCAGCTAAGTGATTTTGGTATTCTGTTGAATAACATACCTATAAATTGTGATAATACAAGTGCCATAAATCTGTCTAAGAATCCTGTCATGCACTCAAGGACTAAGCACATTGAAATTAGACATCACTTTCTAAGAGAACATATAGCTAATGGAACATGTGATATACAATTCATTAGTACTGAATTTCAATTAGCTGATCTATTCACTAAACCACTTGCTAAAGACAGGTTTCACTTTCTTTTAAATGAATTGGGCATTATTAGCTTGAATTGTCCTCTGCAGTGAAAATTTCAATCTGTTGTTTTATGTTTTAACATGTTTCGTTCCCTGTTTTAGAAATCACAGTTGTGACTAGGAAAGAGAAAGATTTATTTTTCTCTCTCTCACTTTATTGTTGACTGCTTTTACGGTTATTAACCAGCAGGCCTATGCCAATTAGCTTGTGGGTATCCCAACTGATTGGATTGTGTGTAAGTGCAACAGATTTGATTTATCAAATTGAAATCTGGTTCCAATATATTCTTGTGCAAATCAATACCTGAATCTGCTACACCACAGGAATAAAATCTGAAGCATATCAAATTGATTTTATTTTCAATCCATAATTGCTGAAATCTGATTTAATTGATTTTCTTTTACAATTGGTGATTTCTAAAATCTGATTTAAGCTCTATATAAACCTAGCTCAAATCAGTTCTCTCTCACACTTTCTCATTTGTGCTATAAGCTGTCCAGGTTCACACTTGCTTCACCACAGGTTTCGTTTCTGTTCTGAGTGATGATTTGTGCTATTTTTTTTCTTCTAGAATTGTATGTTAATAAACTGGTGCAGGGAAAAACAGATTGAGCATGGCATCCTCATCACACAGAAGGAAGAAATCCAAGGAGCAATCCAGCAGCAACCAAGGCATTCTGGAGAAATGGTTTGCTGGAGATTCTGAAGCAATGACAAGATACATTCATGAGACAAGCAGGAAGCAAGTCAATGCACCCAAAGTGCTGGAATTTTCCTGGCTGAGAGAAGAAAATCTGATTGAAGCAAAAACCTTGCTCAAGCATCAAAAGCTGAAGAACTTTCTAGAGATGACTGGAAATGTATATCCAGATTTGGTGAAAGTTTTCTACAGCAACTTGGTTCAAGATGGCAAAAATCTGGTCTCCCATGTGAAAGGTGTGAAGCTGAAGATTACAAGGGAAATATGGAGCAATGTGGGAGGAATCAAATATTCTGGAATGAAGGTAAGCAAAGGGAACACTGCTGGAATCCAGGGATTCAACAAGATGCAGTTTTACAGAAGTTGTGTGAGGAATCCTGCTGAACCAGTGGCTAGATTTCATGCTGGAAATCTCACAATCATTCCAAGACTCCTTGCCTACATCATTGCTTGGCAGCTTACTCCAAGAGGAAGTAATCATGCAACTCTCCATGAAGAGGACTTGATTTTGCTATACTGCATCATGAATCAACTCAAGGTAAATTGGGTAAGTACTATGGTGGAGCATATGCTCAAATCCACAAGGTTACCAGACTATCGCTTTCCATATGCAATTTTTGTGTCAAAGTTAATTGATTACTTTGAAGTTGACACTACAAATGAAAGAAATGACACAATTAAGGCAGCAAGTGAGATAGACAACTCCACTCTCCTCAAGATGGGATTTCAAAAGGAAGATGATAGCTGGATATTCAGAAGGAATGCTGCAAACAGAGCTGAAAATGAAGCTGCTGATCCAGAAAATGAAGAAGAAAATGCTGATGGAGTGCAGAACATGGATGCATCACCAGTACACTCTGCTGGACATGAGGATATCACTGCTACAAGCCAAAATGCAATGGTTGCATATGAGGCACCTGAGTACAGAGGTGAACCTCTGTCTATGTTTGAAAGACAGGTGCTAAGCAGGCTGGACACACTCACAGATGAGCAGAAGGCATATTATGAGATGACTTATGCCAGGTTTCAACACTTGGATGATCAACTTGAAGGAATTCAAGTGCAGCTAGCTGAGCTCTATTACAACAACAAGTGATCCTATCTCTAAGTCTTTATCTTTTATATGTTGTTGACCAATTTGGGATTAATCTGTATTGTTTTTTTTTTCCTGCACTGGTTTTTAGTTGTTTTGTGATTTGTAATGAACCATCTATGGTTTATTGGTTTTATTTGAACTGTTATGTATGGCTATTATTGTTTCTGTGGTATTTTGTGCTCCCATTCTGTTTGATGAATCCAAAGGGGGAGAAGAATAGCCTAGAGAACAGCCTAAGAATAGCCTGGTACAGGTTCTGCAGATGATATTCACAGTGGCTGCTGATATGATTCAAATATTAAATCTGCAGGTATATCATTTCTAAATCTGTTGTTCTGCTTTAACACCTGTTTTCTTTGCATACAGTTCTGTACAAATTTGGTCATGATCCTTCTTCAAAGCTGTGCAAAGCAAAGGGAATTTGTCTCCATCAAACAGGGGGAGATTGTTGAAGCTGGAGGAAGCTTCTTCCCTACCAAGGCTTGATGTGTGTTTGATGAAGAAAATGGCTTGAGTGCTTTGAAGATTGTAATAGGTTTTTAGATTCATTTGTAATTAGGCTTGTAAGTGTGTATGATTGCCTTTTGCTGTGTAACCTATCCTAGATGCCTAACCAAGTCTAGATCAAGCACATGATGTGGTTAAATGGTTTTTGAAAAGCATTTTAAAATGTTTTTAACAGTTTTAAAACAGTACACAAATAAATCTGTTTTATGGAGAAAGAATCTGTTTATTTCTTCTCTGTTAAAAAGGCTTTCGTTAAATGGTTTTTGAAAAGCTTTTTAAAATGGTTTTAACAGTTTTAAAACAGTACACAAATAAATCTGTTTTATGGAGAAAGAATCTGTTTATTTCTTCTCTGTTAAAAGGCTTTTCTAAATTTCTGTTAAGGCACCAAGGGAAAGCTCAGTTCGTTATTTCAGTTAAGATGAGCTGGCTTGTGTGTTATACTTTAATCTGTTTTACTGTGAAAGAACAGGTTTATTCTTTGGTGTGCTGAAAGGTTTTTCACAAGTTAGTTAGGGCACCAAAGGTACCACTCAGACAGTTATTTCTGTTAAGCTGAGTTGGCAGTTTTCACAAAATAAATCTGTTAAGTTCAAAACTGAATCTGTTGTTTTCTTAACTGCTTTTCAACTGTTTTTTGAAAAGAAGTTAGAAACTGTTTTCTATATAAACAATGTCTCTCTCACATGAACAAGTGCTGAGGAATTACGCTTTTGACAGAGATCAAACAATTTCCATGTGAGAAGAAGGATTGAAAGAGTTTTTGAAAGGTTTTCCAAAGAGATTTTCAAGTGTGCTTGTTCTAGGAAACCTTGAATCTTGGTGAAGGTGCTGGTGCAGTTTTGCAGCAAATTGAACTACTGGTTTTGAGTTCTTGCATCTTCTTTTCAGGTGTAATCTTTCCTTTATTCTGTTTTGTAAAGGTGTAAGTGTTAGTCACTCCTTGATAGGGTTTCTTGGAGTGCAAGGTGTGCTAAAATAGGGTTTTTCAGCATTGTGTGTGTTGTTCTTGTAGTGTTCAAGAACTGCTGGTTTTGTAAGTGATTGGTACTGTTTTTAGTGAATTCCACCTTGGGGTAAGGTGAGATTGGATGTAGCTCTGTATGAGTGAACCAGTATAAAAACGTGTGCATCTTGTATTCTCATCCCTACACTCTTTTCTGGTTTTTGCTTAATTCTGTCAAGAACTAAATCTGTTCTTTTTAAATTGAATCTGTTAATTCTGGGTTAAGTGAAAACTGTTCTTCCTGATTTGTTGAAGTTTTCTGATTATAAACAAGGTTGCTGCATATAATGGTTTAAGTGAATTGTGAACAAACTGATCATTCATTAAAACCTGAGAAAGGATCATACTTCTTGAAATCTTGTGTTGTGTAGCTTTTGATTGATTTCTAAGCACAGCTGTATCCTTCATCCTCACAATATTAAGCTGATCTGGTTCTGTTATATTTCTTGTTGAACACAATTTTACATTGAACAAAATTCAAATTGTGCCAAGACTGCTCTGAAGAATCAATCTGTTTCATGTAAAAACAATCTGTTCTTTTTGCCTCTGGAATACTGAAAAATTGTGTGTTCTTGCGAAAATTTTATAAGCTCAATTCACCCCTCCCCTCTTGAACTTAGACACTAATAGACCCAACAAAATGTTGGTATTTAGCATCCTATCAATGTTTCTATTAATATTATTGGATATTCTGATTTTGATTTTGCTAGAACATTCTAGACAAAATCTTATTTTAACAAAAAAAAAACTAGATATAACTCTTATTTTTCATGTCATGCATGTTAAACAGTATATAACACATCATTCATATATTACTAAAACCTTTTACTAATGTAGGCAAAAAGCAATTCCAATAGACGAAACATATATAGTAGTTGTTTTCTTGTATAAGACGCACTTATAAGGTGATTTGAACTTAAGCTATCGTTTTTAATGAGCGCATGCTCTCTTTTAACATTTTATGCAAAATATCAAAAACCAATCCACTGTTAAGCTTTTGTTAATCTTCCTTTACAGACTAGATTGCACCACTTAAACTCCACGATTCTCCTAAATTATCACGTTGTTGAACTTTTTATATAGGTCAAATGAGATTGTTGAGATCTGTAGGCAAAAAGAGCATAATAATGCATGCGCTCACCAACTTGCTTCATCGAAAACCAATTATAAAGAAAGCATCCAAAACCAAACCCATGCCTAAAGTTTAGTTTTGCCATATTTGGTATATAATATATAGTTTATCAAGCTGCCCCAATAACCAATTAATTATTGAAACTCGTAAGTACAATCTACCAAAGTCTAAAGCATATAAAAGGATATAGGAAAATTGCATAATATATAATAGGATTGAATATGTTTTTTTAATGTATTTTTATGGGAAATTGATTTTTTTTTATTAATCTAAATTTTGAACCTTTTAAATATATGTAATAAAAAAATCATTAAAATTATTTTTTATTAAAAAATTGTAAAATATAATTTTTTAGTATAAATTTGGATGTTAAGATATTTTATAATATTATAAAATATATTTAATTTTATCTAATATGTGTTTTAATTTGATTAATTGATGAAATCTGTTGATATTTTAGGGTTGGCTCCACATAAACAGAGGCTCGTGTTTTATTGGAGACGTCATGTCCCCCGCATGTCAATTACTTTTTATGTAACCGTACAAGAAGTAACAGCAAGTTATTGCGTGGGACCAATATTATTGTATATATGGTTCATGCATGTATGTGTTTTATCTGAGCTTCCAAAGTTTAAAGCTGCTACAAGATGCTTTAAAATGGATGACAACAAAATTCATTTTGCAGGCTTTGCATGCGGCACAAGTAAAAAAAAGAAGTTTTAGTAAAATGTGATTGTTTCAAATTTTATAGAATTATTTATAAAAAAAATATACGAGTATATAAATGACTTATTTTTCATGTTAAATTATTTTCAATTTAACAACTTCTTATGTAATTTATAAGATGACTTAACATAAAGATATTGAATATAATTATTATTAAATTATAGAAATGATTTTACAGATATCAAACTTAATTTTCTCTTCTCTCACTTTATTTAGAACATAGCAGCCTTCTAATAAATCATTCAACTTTTAAATTTTAAATTATTTAGATAAAAAAATTAAATGTTGAGAGAATTATAAAAAAAAATCAATTAAGGGTCAAATGAACATTTTGAAAATACTTTAAAATAACAACATTCTTAAAATACTTTAAAATAAATTTGATTATTCTCCTAAATTTGAAGGTAGGTTACAAGTTACTAATTTTCAGATTGAGAATAAAGTTTATTTTTTTTAAGTTTGTCTAGAACTTTGTTTATAGTTAAAAATCTTGCACTCTCCTCATGAAAGCTAGGTTTTTAAGATTTAAATATTAGAAAATTCTCATATTTCACCTTTCTTCAATTTGGCTAGGTATCAGAGATTTATATGATGTGATTCTTGAGCATACTTAATGGACTATGGAATTTGATGCAAATATTAATTTCTGGCATGACGCGTAATGCTCTTCTAGATGTTTTTTATTTATTTTTGGTGTTCCTTATCATGAAAGAATTAAATTCCTTCACAGGCTTGAACTGGTTCTACTTAGGCTATACTTTCTCCTTTGTTTGTTATGTCTGATATTTAGAATATGAAAAATGTTGTTATTTCTAGTGAAAAGTCTAATTGGATGCATGTGGACTTTGAGATTTTAAACCATAAATATGCTTAGTATTTTGTCTCGTCTTTTGAGGTCTCCACCGAATGAGGTGGTTTTATATGGTCCTTTATTATACCATCAACTAAGAATCTTGTTCTTTCGAAAATTTCACAAAAAATGTTGCCTACAAACAGTAAGGTACAACATAAAGGGGTGTATCTTTGCTATCTGTGTTCATTATGTAATACTCATGAGGAATCTATTTCTCATATTTTTTTGAATGTCCTGTGGCTCTGCAAACCTAGTCTTGGCTCCAGCATATTTTCCCTAGGGTGATGGTTTCTTTCTTTACTAATTTTATCTCTTTCTTGAAGTCCCTAAGGGGTCCCCTTGATTAAGCATATTAGACTTGTTGTTGTTAGAAATCATGCAAGATTTCAACAAACGATTAGTATGGTCGCAACCATTGATTCTATAAAGACGTACATCAGATTAGCAGGAAACTCCTATTATAAATTCATGAATAATGATATATTTGACTTTTCAGTTTTGAAATTCTTTGGTATAAAAACGAGGTCTAGAAAAGTCTTACAGCCCCTTTGGTTTATATTTTTAGTTTTTTGTTGCTTGGTTGGATCAAAGTTAACAACGATGGTGATGTTAGAGGTTCTCCTAGTCTAGCTCCGATGATTGTTAGAGGGAGTATGGGAGGTTTGTTGGAGGTTTTTCTTCCTTTCTTAAGGTCCAATCGTCCCTCTTTGCTAAGTTGATGGGAATTATCATCTCTCTTGAGAAGGCTTAAGAAGTTGGTTATAGGTGTTTGTGACTAGAAAGTGATTATACCCTCATATGTCTTGCTTTCTCTTTTCCACATCTTGTTCCTTGGTTTATGCATAGTAAATGAAATAAATTTTTGTCTTTCTACAATAGGATTGAGTTTAAAGTTTTTTATATTTTCATATAGGGTAATCACTGTGTTGATAAGCCTGGCTCTTTAGGTTTGCTTAATAGGCTTGAGTTTGTTTGGTATGGTTGTTTTCCTTTTGGTCTTTACTTAGATTTTTTCCATAATAGGTATAAAATCTCAATGAATCATTTTGCTTAGGCTGCTTGGTGCATGGGATATATAAATATATTTATAGTTCAAGCAAATATCACTCTTTTACTCGGCAAGTGGACCGAGTCAACTGTAGTACAATTGAGAATTGTTGTATTCCCAAGGAATTAATGATATTACAATATGATTATCCTTTAAAAGGAAGAGATATGTGTTTTAAAGGTGGTTTTCATGTAATATATATAAATAACGATAACAATAATAATACTATTACTTAAATATTTAGATCGAGAGGTGAAGTGTTAGATAAATCACTTAAGCATAGATAACAATGTAACATAAATGTTGGAATTGGAATAACCTTGTGAGTCTCATTTGTTATAGTTATTTCTAAATGCAATGGTTTATTCAAAATTCATGTTCCTCTTTTGGCCAAACAAAGTTGATACCTAGCGCAAGGTTATTTAGAGCAATAAGTCACTGTTATGACTTACCTCTCCATTAAGATGGAATAGTTCACCATAGTCTCAACTTTGCGCTTTGCGACCATTGAATCCTATGGTTGGCTGAATAGGGTTCAAAAACATGAAATCACCTCTCGATCTCATTCATGTCCTATGGACAATCAATGGTCGTTACTCACCATTGAGCAAGCCTCTCTAAGGACCTCACTTGATCCTTCTAAACCTTGGTTCTCATTGACTATTGGTACTCTTTGGTATCTCTTAATACTTCATGATGTCTTTAAATGTGTTCTCCCTATTTATAGATTTTAGACTTAAGATTCAAAGGGATCCAAGGAGATTGGTTTTGCTAAACACAAACCAATCCGCTGAGCGGATTCATCCTAAAGCATTCTTTTTGGGCTTCAATGTCCAAATATTTAGGCTTCTTAGGATTTCAGAATCATGGATTCAACAGAGATTGGCTTTAGATCTTTTTAGTCTTTGCCAAATCTTTAATCATGATATAGGATTGACATGGCTTAGGCTCCAAGCGAACTTTGGTGCATTTAGGTATGAGCCCTTCCTGAGCGAATTTGATCTTTTTTCATGGTTAAGTATTTTATTCGCTCAACCCTTTATCATTCTCTCAACGTTTTGTTTTTGGAATCTTCTGATGTTCTGGCCTCAATTTTCTTAGTAGATGGGGATGCACTCAACATTTTGGATATTTTCATTCTGTTGAGCCATTCTCCATGCGTGGGGCAACATTAAAGCTCACTTACACTACCAATTAGCCATGTAGATAGATATAACTCCTAGCTTAGATGTCAAGGGACAATTTTTACCTAGTACCAGTGCAAGGCCTTTAAACTTTGAATTTGAGGCCTCAAAAGTTGATACATGTGATTTGTACATCGAAAACAAACCGAGCATGATCAATTATGGTTACTAAATGTTACCTTGTGATCAAGATTGTGTCATTAGAAACATCATTAAGCATTATGTTCTCTCTGAGCTTCCCATCCAAGGCTTTTACAAACTAGTGGGTGAACTTCTAGTGAGCCCATCCACAACCTTCAAGAAAAGGTTGAAAAGGCTTGTGCACTTCCAATGAAAGTTTCCTAACAAAAGACAGTGACACTTGACATCAAGCATAAACAAAAATCAAAACTAAGACTGAAGGTGAAGGAAAGGCCTAAACAAACACGAAAACAAATTTTAAAGTTGTTAAAGAAGTCAAAGTCAAAAAATACATATAGGTTACTTCACTTGCACGCCCTTTTCAGACTCCATCCATTGGTTTCTCTTCATATTCAATAGGAATCTAAGCCCTTTCTCTAATGCCAATATGTATTTATGCCCAAATTTAGAGTTATCACTTTTTACATGGTTAAGTACGATGTGCATCAATTAGAGAATATGGCTAATATGACAACCTTTGTAATTAAGCATAAGTTTCAAAATATGCTTGATGACACAATATAGTTTTATTGTACTTTGAAAACACTTACAATATGCTTTATTTTTAGTTTTTAAATAATTTCCTTTTAGTTGCAAATATTGGACTCAATGTATATAATTTCTTTTGCTAGGGAAAACTCCAAAATCCACAATTTTGATTAAGTGCTAAAAACAACAAAGCATAAAACATGGTCATGTTTCATTTTCAATATGATAGCATTCATGTAAGATGCAATTGTTTCATCTGTCAAACAATATAGCATTATGTTGTCTTGCTTTGCATATAATAAACATTTATTGATGCTCAAACGATATGCACATAGTCTTAAGCTAACATCGTACTTCATGAATATTTATATGCTTATTCTATGTAACAGGGAATGTCCATTTCTTACATCTGCCTAAGAAGATCCATCGAAGCATATATCACATCAAAGGTCTCTTAAGAAATGAGTTAAAGTTGTTTTGCTTCAACAAGTCCCTGGCGTTAACATTGTCAAACCTAGAAATGTCTATCTATTTTGTACGAATCTATGATTTACACAAGTTTAAGTAAATGAACTTTATACAAAGAGAATAAGTACATCCAACTATCAGGATGTTGCTTAAAGAAGAGAAGAGTATTTAGTGCATGTACATAATATATTTAATGCATCTTTTACATCGTAGCTCATTAGGAGGACGTTTAAGTGAGTTTCAACCTTCTCAACGGCCAAAAACGATTTTGCAACAACTATTTTCTTTTGCACATATATAAAGTCATCCATTAAGAAGAAAAACAAAAGAGTTCAATTTGAAAAAGTGCTAAAACATTGTCAAAATGTTTTTGTGCCCTAAATAGCTTTGTAAGAACATGGTTGTGTTCATTTAGTGAACTATTAAAGGGTGTTTAACCTTATAAAAGTCAAAAGATGCAACCGCTCTTATGACTATTTTATGGCAAGTGTACCATGTCAAAAGTAATAATTTGTCCCTAAGGACAGATATCGAACCTATAAGGAACCATTAAATTATCAAGTATAAAATTCAGTAAATAAAAAAGAAAATAATAAAGTTTGTTGTGTATGATTGCAAGAATTATAAAGAAAGCAAAGTAAAGAGTTTGTTGGTTCAATTGGGAAAATTGGGATTGGGGTTCATTCTTCTTACTCTTTTGTATATAGCCTAAATGTACTCTATTCTCATACAAAAAAAATTGTTTAGTTTTTGAATTTAAGAAATTTATCGTCCTGTCATTTTCTTTCAAATTTTAGATTGCCTCTTCATCTTTTTCTTTCTTTTGTGTTCATTGTTTTTTAGCCATGGAGAACTAATTTTGAAGCTAAACTAAAAAAATCAAGATCACACAATCCAAATTAAATTTTGCACCTATCGTTTAATGCTCAAGTTGATTCTTCTTCTCTATAATTTTGAATTTTGCACTTTATGATAAATTGTATTCTAATTTTAAAAATCCAACTAGTAATCAATTGAATCCCTATTTGATAATTGAATATAAATTATATTGAATAATATTTATATTTAATTTAAATATTTAATTCAATAATGATAATTTAATTTAATTAATTAATTGAACTAGTTAATTGATAAGTTTAAATATCAACTTTCATAAAATTATTGAGAAGAATTGTATGAATCTTAAATATGTGACATTTCATTTCTTTAAATTTCTTTTTCAATAATCTGTTGAGTTTTGAATTGTTAATCTTATGTTTTAGATTTTTTTTTTCATTTTCAACCTAAACCTTCTAATTAATTTGTATAAAAAATATTAGAAATTAAATATAATATATATTTATCCCTTGATTAAGTTTTACTTTATATTAAAAAAATTATAAAAACTTAAATACTTTGAATTATGACCTCCAACATTTCAAAATGAACAACCTTAGTCTTCCCACTCTCAAACACAGCCACAAGCCTAAATAGAATTAATACCACCACCTTTTCAAAAACAACCATCACGGATAAACACTCCACTAAACCCACTAGCACCATGCTCAAGACCTACCTGTCTATGAATAAGGACGAGAAATATACAGTTTCACATACTACTTTGATACCAAATATACAATTTTGTATTAGTACATAACTTTGTACAATTATTTTATACTTTTCACATTCTTTCTTTTTATTTCTAAACATTATTAGTTAGATGCATGTACACATTACATTAGATTGACCGGAAGTCACATTCTTATATAAATACATAAATATCTTGTTGTTCTCGCCGACTGACTTGGATCGGGTCCTATAGGTGGATTATAGACCTTCCTTTCGTTGCTGCTTTAAGATGCTTAAAATTCATAGGGAGAGGAGCTCCACCTGGTGACAAGACTCTGACGATCAAGTCAGTGATAACATATAAATATGAGTATGGGTGTAGTGTATGAAATTGCACTTACCTCTGTCCAGGGTCTTGAGGCCCTTTTGTAGTACTCCTAGATCCTCCCTTTTGGAGTTAACAACCATAAAGATATTATGTTATCCACTTTATTTTAGGGGTGTTGACAGATCATTATCTCTGACTGTTTATTTTCGTCAGATTTAGAGTAAATATTTGTGCCTAACTAATTTAGTTATACATTTAGTTGTTTTATAGTTGCTGCCCCTTTTTTAATATATTTTGCCATCCGCTTAGGCCGACTCCATAACAGATCATTAGGCATGTTATCGTTTGGGCAGAGTTAAGTATTTATATTTTTAAGCTAGGCGGGCCAGAATGGTATGCTTAAGTGCTTGGGTTGAGCCTCGAGTAGTCCGACCAGTACACAGCCCCCCAACCTCAAGCAGAGCAGGGCAAGGCGAAAAGGCTTACCTAAGCCATACTTTGAAAAGATATTTGGCTTAGAGGGTAGTTGGTACATGATTTTTGAAGCAATGTTTGATGGGATGGTTCCATCGCATTGATTATGGTGCGTACACGTGTTATGCCATCAACGGTGAGAAAACTTGTCATTTTAACTTCTCCTTTTCAAAATAAAACCCTTCCTTCTTTATTACTCTACATTTTACGCTTGCGTAGAATTATCAGAGAAAAATAAACTCTTTCTCCCTTTCATATTGCCACCTTGCTCCGTTGTGAACCTCTGGAAACCAGGTATGTTTTCATCCCCCATACCCATTATTGGATCGTGGTTGCTACTGTGTGTTATTGATTTTGTTTGGACAAGGTTCTTTGCTATGCTTCAATTACCTTGCTCTATATATTATTTATGAACCGTGTTTCATATTTTTATTTATGTATATGTCTTAGTTGCCTTTAAAGATGGATTATGACTATGCTTACCCTTGGGCGATAAAAGAATTGCTTAGGAAACCTCTGTTTACACCACTTATTTAAAATTACAGAGTTCAGAGAATCGAGGGGTGGTCTAATCAAAGAAGATGAAGGTTTAGAGAAAGTGGTACTATGTAGATAGGGTGAACTGATATGTTCTGATGAGTCCTTGGACCCCAACAGGCCCTTCTGCTTCTTTTAAGTCATTTTTTTACCAAAGTCTTGTTGTGTCTCCCTCTCTCAATTTTTGAAAAGGAGTTGTTGATCGAGCTTAACGTGGCTCCTACCCAGTTGCATCCGAACAGTTAGGCGTTTATCCGAGGTTTTGTCATTTTGTGCTCTCAGCTCGATATTTTGTTGACTGTGGAGGTATTCTTTTATTTCTTCGAGTTCAAACAGTCTAGTCGACAGTTGTGGACCTCTTTAAATGTTGTTTCCGGACGGGGTTTGCTCACCATCTTCCAATCATCTTACAAAAAATTTAAAGGTTGATTTACCAAGGTTCGTGCCTCAGTCGGAGACCCATCTCTGTTAGATGGTTTTCCTTTATATTGGTCACCCAACCCTCGCTTCTAGAGTGCTCTGCTTCTTGAAGACTTGTCCCCAAGGGAGTGGGGTATTTGCGAATTCCTAGAGAACCTCAAGGTTGTCTTTGACATGTCAACGCTTTTGACGAGAGAATACCTATCGGGTTCTCTCAAAACTTATATTGGTATACACTCTTTCTAGCTTCAGGTTTTAAAAGATGTTTAGATTTTTTAATTTTAAAACTAGCCTCTTTGCTTGTTTTCTAGAGAACATGCTTTCTTCAATAAGAAAACTGAGTTGGTCGAACACGCAAGGCGGATGAGAGCGGCCAAAGACACTTTAGAATCAAAGAAGGTTGCCCTGACTGGTGTCGTTCATGTTCAATCTCAACAAGATGAACGCAATGCTTCTGGGTTGGTTTTCAAGAGAAAGAGATCAGAGGCACCAATCCCTTTTGAACACTCACACTCGGATGACCGAGCTCCTACTCAGAATGCTCTGACAATCCAAGAATGGGAAGTGGTAGGAAACTCGAAAGAAAAGAGTCTGTAGGACCCGAGTTTTGACATCTCGGCCTATGATAGATCATGTTTCGTTCTGGAAGAGGATATGGCGAGGCTGAACATCTATTATGAAGACCGACTCCGCCGCGACGCTAAAAGCCTTCTCCGTCAAGCCACAACACTAGAATATATGGCTGACGTCAAGGCCGAGGAGCGAAAGAAGACTGAAGGCAAGAGGCCCAACAGCTTGCCAAACCCTAAAAAGAGAATGAGCGCCTCTGAGCCGAGATCGTTGAGATTGATCGTTTACGCTTGAAGTTGACATGCAAAAGTCAAGAAGGGCTTGTTGTGTCCAACGAGAAAAACGATTTTGCTAAAAAGGTTGATACTTTGGAGAAGAAGATGGGAGCCCAGGAAGAGGAGATAGCTTATAAAGAAACCAAGTTCTCGAAGACGATTAACACAGTAAAAGATGATGCGACCCAGTCATACATTGTTGGCTTTGAGGCCGCCATGGAACAAGTTGCTCTCCTTCACCCCTCAGTGGACTTTTTTGAGTTTAGCCCATGTAAATCGGTAGTTAATGGGAAACTTTTTGGGGAACCCTAGTTATTTTTACTAGTTCCTAAAATTATGAACAATTGATTTAGCTTTTATGCGTATATTTGACATTTGGACCTAGACAATACTTAAAGTCTTAACCTTTTTTTTGTATATTTTAAGCTTATGACTTCCTTTAGTTATGCTTTTTAATGTGTCGTCAACCTCGTGTATAATCATATAAATGAATGTGATGTTCCAAAAACAACTTAAAAGTAAATTTGCTTAGGTGCTAAGCATAGTACGACTAAGAAAATTATAAATTGTTGACCTAAATTTGGATGGAATGCCCAAAACCATGGGGATGTCTCCTAGTAAGAAGTTAGGTTGTCATTGGGTTACCCCTCTAGGGTCAACCGAGTTGCTTGGTGTTTCAGTGTTGCTTGTCTTTCGTTATTAGTCAATTTGATATGTAGATAATAAGGTTATCGGGTTAACCCTACCTTGAGGTTCCGCTAAAACGATACGTTGAAGACGATGTCATCGAGTTAGTCCGACCTTAGGGTTTGGCTAAATCATGTGCATAGTAGATACGTTACCAGATTAGCCCTACCTTTAAGGTTCCTATAAAATGATATGTTGAAGACGACATTACCGAGTTAGTCCGACCTTAGGGTTCGACTAAATGATGTGTATAGTAGATACGTTACCGGATTAGTCCTACCCTTAAGGTTCTGCTAAAAAGATATGTTGAAGACGACATCACCAAGTTAGTTTGACCCTAGGGTTCGACTAAATGAAGTGTATAGTAGATACGTTACCGATTAACCCTACCCTTAAGGGTCCGCTAAAACGATATGCTGAAGACGGCGTCATCGAATTAGTTCGACTTTAGGGTTCAGCTAAACAATGTGTATAGTAGATACATTACCGGATTAGCCCTACCCTTAAGGTTCTTCTAAAACGATATGTTGAAGACGGCATCACCGACTTAGTTCGACTGTAGGGTTCGGCCAAGTCGGTTCGTTTGTAGAAACGTCGTCGACGAAGTTGGTCCAATCAAAGGATTCGACCAAGTTGGTATGATCTTAAACATAGTTCGTAATGTAGTGAAGAAATAGTAATCACAATTTATTAAATTAGGACACCCTCTTTATTACTGGGAAAAAGGTGTTATCATAAAATTTTTCATCAAAGCAATTAATTTGTTCACCAAAGTAGTAAAATAAAACTTAAGACTAACAATGTACCATCTTCTTGGGATTACTTCTCCATCGAGAATTTCCAATCGATATGCTTCGTTGCCCAACACTTTTATGATCATGTAAAGTATAAAAGTTTGGTGTTGTATTGCCTTTTACTGGTGAGCTACGATAGGACATCGACATAATCATTCGTCATTCTCGACGCATGAGTTATGGCAAATTTGTCAAAGTGTTTTATCTTTGTTGTATGTATCTCCTTTTGTTTTGCCATAGAGTTAAAATTGAATTATACACTATGAATAATAATGTTTACTGGAATAATGATTGTAGACTATGAACTAGTACACCATGTAAGTTCCCAAGAAAGAGAGGTGAGAGTTAAAATTTAGTTATACACTGTGAATAATAATGTTTACTGGAATAATGATTGTAGACCGTGAACTAGTACTTCGGGTAAGTTTCCAGGAAAGAGAGGTGGGTCACCAATGGACGCGCTTAAATACCAAGTCTTTCCTTGCCAAAACTTTCGTAGACATGCACTTTTACACTACTACGCTCTATATCGAGTAACAAGAAGAATATATTTCTGATGTGAGAGATAATGAAAATGATGATAATGATTAAGCGACATCTCAACTTCTACTGAGTACTATAAAAATTATGGTTTGAAAAAAGTGAAAGAATAGAAGAAATATTGTACTATAATCACTTCCAAGTGATCTTTTATAACTTAAAAAAAAAGATAAATAATAATAATAATAATAATAAATAAATAAAAACATCTCATAAATTTATGAGTGTTATCTCATAAAATTTGTTTAACCTTATTATTTGAATTATATCTCACCAATTACAATTAAATATTTTTGACATCATATAAAAATAATAATCATTTATGTTATCTTTAGAATAATATGATAATAGATTTAAATATATTTGTTATTTTAATAATAATATGATAAAAGATTTAAATAATAACAATTATATTTGTTATTTTCATAATAATATCACAACAGATTTAAATGATAATTAGTCATTTATGTTATCTTTAAAATAATATGATAACAGATTTAAATAATAACAATTATATTTGTTATCTTTAGAATAATATCACAACAAACTTAAATGATAATAATAATTTATGTTATCTTCAGAATAATATGATAACATATTTAAATATATATGTTATTTTCATAATAATATGATTATAGATTTAAATAATAACAATTATATTTTTTATCTTTAGAATAATATCACAACAAATTTAAATGATAATAATAATTTGTGTTATCTTCAAAATAATATGATAACAAATTTAAATATATATGTGATTTTCAGAATAATACAATAACAAATTTAAAATATCACAACATATTTAAAATGATCATTTATGTCACAGATAGTTAGCTTGATCAGTTTTACCTGCCCCACGATGGGTGCCAAATGTTCTCGCTAACTGACGTGGATCGGGTCTTGTAAGTGGATTTTGGGTCTTCCTTATGTTGCTGCTTTGAGATGCTTAAAATTTACAGTGAAGGGAGATCCACCTGTTGACAACACTCTAACGATCAAGTCAGTAAGAGCATATAAATATGAGTATGGATGTAGTGTATGAAATTGCACTTACCTTTGTTCAGGGTCTTGAGGCCCTTTTATAGTACTCCTAGATCCTCCCTTTAGGAGTTAATAACCATGAAGATATTCTATTAATGTATCCCCTTTATTTTAGGGGTGTTGGCAAAGCATTATCTCTGACTATTTATTTTCATAAGATTTAGAGTAAATACATTCAGTTGTTTTATAGTTGCTACCCCTTTTTTAATATATTTTGTCAGCAGCTTGGGCCAACTCCATAACAAATCATTGGGCATGTTATCGTTTGAGCCGAGTTAAGTATTTAGATTTTTAAGTTAGGTGGGCCAGAATGGTATGCTTAAGTGTTTGGGTTAGACTTCAAACACGTTCAACCAGTACACTTACAAAGAGTTTTCTTTCTCTTAATATATATTACAAGATTCTTTTACTGATGGAGTTGTCTTCATCGGTAATTTTTTTATTATCGATAAAATTTATCGATGGATGATATCACTAGCATATTTTACCAACGAATTATGCTTCACGTTCAATTACTGACGGATTTTAACGATAAATATTGATTTGTGTTAAATTTCTTTTTTCAAATCTCAGATTCGTCGGTGAAATCCATCGATAATTACCAATGAACACAATTTCGTAGGTAAATTCTTTGATAATGTCATCTGTTGGTAATAAAAAAATTATTGACAAACATAAATTCGTAGATAATAAAAAAATTACCGACAAACATAAATTCATTGGTAATTTAATTTTTTTTGTAGTGTCTGTAAAAGAAATTATTGCTGATTTGGACAAGTTGTGTCTCACTAGCACAACTTTAAACAAAGAAGTCGTGTATGGAACACATGACTTCCATGCAGAGAGTGATTAATGTTGAAATCATGTCACAAGTTCATGATTTTACTTTTAACTTGTACTAAAGTCGTAACGTCCATAAATGACTTCAGTTATATTACTTTTGCACTTAAGTCGTGTGTTCATGCATGACTTTAATTCTATTACTCTACTAAAAAATTATTAAATAGAAACTAATTTTAAAAATAAAAAATAGTTAGTTGTTATATTGACTAAATTAAATATTATTTTAAAAATTAAAACAAATTATATTTAAATTAGTTTTTATTATTGATTAATAGTTTGTAAATTGATTTATAATTAGGATTGTATTATCTAAAATAGATTTAAAAGATTAAAATTGAACCATTTACGTGTCTTGGACGGCTAGTGTACACAAATGCGTTTAAAATTATGATTTCTTGCGCCTGTATAACACTGTCGTTTATTGAAATTATACTCCCATCATAATTTGTATAAGCTGCAACTCTGCATTGGTATATTGCTTTGTACGAAATTAAAACAATTAATATTTTAATCCCAATTTATATTTTAAATGGATTATGATTTTTAACTCCAGAATGATCCTGTATTGAGGAAGGGACATCTTGATTCACTTGAAGATATTAAAATTAAAAAAAAAATCCAAAACTTTAAAAGTAAAATATATATTTTTAAAATTTAATAAAATTAATTTTAATTTTTAAGTATAGTAATTTAATGTATAAATTATAACATTAAAAAAATAAGATGAGTTAATAAGTTTAAGGACTAATCCAATCTAAACCATCTGATGATATGAAACCTATAGGGTGATGAACCTTTTAAATTTAATCTTTATTTTGTTTCCATTTAAAGAAAAGAAAGCTAAGAAAATAGAAAGTGGAGTAGATCCAGAGGGAAAACGTTAAGCCGTTGGATGCAATCTTAGGAGCTAAGTTTTGAAAATGGAGATATAATGATTAAATATTCAATCAATAAGTGGCCTTGAAGTCCGTTACTGTTGTAACAAGTGGCCCAGAATTTTCCAACGGTTCCGTAATGCAAGCCTTTCTCATATACATGTAGAATTTGAAGATGATTGCACTAAGTAAATGAGATTCCAATTTCTACTAAAAAAACATTATGTCAGTGGTACCACACCATTTCATTTCTCAAAAGAAGGAAACTCCATATCAAATGGTCCAAGGTTATGGTTTTTTTTTTGTCATATTAATCACCAAAACATATCTAAAGTGATTGGGAAGTAACTGTTACATTACTCTCTGGTGGGGTTAGGTTAGGTTAGTCTTCTTGTGTCCCAATTTCAGTTCATCAAAAGCCCCAAAGGTTCCCCACTATAGTGGTCAAATAATTGAAAGGGGCGAATTGAAAACGATCAAGCCACTAAAGAATGGGCACTTTGTTTAGATTTTGAGGTCTTCTAGCATTTCATTGAATAGTTCCATCATATGGGTTTTTATGCTTCTTGTATACTTTTGTTAATTACCAATTTATAATTTAATTAATAGGGAAAGCTCATATTTTACAATCAACTTTTGTTAAACTAGTTATTTTCAATAAACATTTTAGTAGCAAAATACAGTGAGAGTCCATCATGATAGGTTGACAATCCACCAGTAAATTGTTTCATATTACACTATTAAAAGTAAGGAGGAGAAGAAATATTTTTTTTAAATGTGGACTCATGTGAGAAGATGGAAACAAAAGACTAAAGAGTTCTGGTGTGTAACAACCCAACACTGAAATGCTTCAAACTACAAAGTAGAAGGATAAATAATCTTTAAAAAAAAAATATTTAACACTAATTTTTTTCTCTCACTTCCACTTTACTACCTCTTTGATCATAAATTATTATGTTTTCTTAATAAAAATTAATATAAACAAAATATTTGTTTTTATCAAAAATGAGTTCGGGCACTACAACTCTGTTTATCATGAAACAAGTTTTCAGTTGGTTCCTCATGAGAGGGAGAGATCCACCTGCAAAAGATTCTTCAATGTTTACGTTGATAGGAGTATAAAGATGGTAAATTATTCATTTTATAAGAATTAAGAGTATGAAGTAATATATATTGTACTTCCGGGAGAGTGAATATTTAAACATTAATTAGGTGGTATCATTTGAGTGGATCACCGTATTTGGATTAGTTACATAACTTTTACTCATTATTTCATAAATAATCGTTCATCATTTAAAACTTATTGATTAAGTCGTTTTACTCAAATGATCATTGATGATAATAAAGCCTCGATTAAAGAATACATATAGTCACTCGAGTTCTTTGCAATTCTCCATCTTATAACCCATGAATACAATTTTAAAATAAAATAATATATTTTATTATATTAAGTAAATATGAATGCTACTCAACCTATTATTATTATAATTTTTTTTCTGAAATATGGATCAATGTGAGAAAATGGATAAATCTTAAAAGATTGTAAAGTAGACTATTGAGTTGTCTTGTCGAAGTAACATTTTTGAATATTAGAAGATATGAATATAAATTGGCACAGATAAAATAATTCTCAAATGTGAATTTATGACATCCCTAGTTAAGATGACAAAATGAAAATGATAGATTAGAAGATAATACAGTCGAAACTAAACTTCTTGAGTTAGATGGGTCAAATCTAAAACCATGGCATTAGTAAAAGGGAAAAACCTCCGCATATAGTTTCTGCCTACCAAAACACTGCAGCTTCGTATACATTGAGTGAAGCAGCAGTATTATTATCTCACACACCCTATCACCACAAGCCAAGTGTCACTGTGCCTTTTTCTTTTCTTAACCCTCACTCTTCCTTTAGTTAATTAAAGTGTACGTGTTTCCCTCACATCAATAAACAGCAAGCATCACTCTATGTACTCCTTCATCACCATCGCCTATATAAACCTGTGTACCCATCTTGTACTCTTTCGTCCCAAATTACTTTCTTTTGCGTTATTGACGTACATCTTTGTACACCAACAACAACAAAAATCTCTTCACACCATCTCCCTCCCTCTCAAAATCACCAACACCCTCACTTTTTGTTTCCTACCTTTGATTTCGTTCACTATCTCATTTCGGAATTGAGTTTCTATTGTTATTGTTATAGTTTTTTTGTTACTTCATTACTTGTTAGTTGTTAGTTAGTATTATCACAACACAAAGAGCAACATGAAGAACCGAGCATCAAGGTTTCTGAAGCAGATCATATCAAATCTGAGCTCAATGGCCAAGTCAAAAACCATGGCTTTGAAGTCCAAAACTAACGCCGTACGGGCTCGTTTGCTCATATTCTCACTGATGAAGAACAAAAGGTTCTTGATGAGTTCCCTCTCTGAAAAGTTCCATTCTGTGTGGGGGAACGATTCTCAGTCCAAGGATGATTGCTTATTGGAAGAGGGCAGTGAAGAAAGCAAGGCCATAGTGTTGTACAACAATTCACACTCCTACGAGGCCTTGCCGAACCCCTCTGAAACCCTAGTGGTTGAGGAGCAAGACCAAGAGTGCTATGAAGGTTACTACAACTATGATGGCGATGATGACAAGTACCCGGATCTCACACACACCCTTTTTGATTCTGAGGATTTGGATCTTGGAGGATCCGTGATTGACTTGGTGAAGAATTCAAAGGAAGAGGCAGGGAAAGAGTTTAAACTGGAGGATGAGATTGACTTTGCTGCTGACCTTTTCATCATGAAGTTCCGCAGGCAAATGGTGTTGCAGAAGCAAGAGTCATTCAAGAGGAAGAGGGAAATGCAGGAAAAGGGTGCATGAAGTTGAAGCCTGATTTGGTTGGTTATATATTTATCATGTTTGGCTCAACAACCCAAGCTCAACCCTGTCATCTCCCTTTTTCATGGTTTTTATAATAAGGGAGAGACCAACTAGCGTGGTAAATTACAAATATAATTCTGGTACTTAACTGCTTTAATTATGACAACAATAACCCACAACTGACCAGGGTGAATGGATTTTGTTCTTTCTATTTTTGTAATCTTTTTTTTTTCATTTTTACTGTGGATGGTTCCATAGGGTACTTCATCCATGTTCGCTCTTCAGGTGGTACAATAAAAGAAAGAGAACAAAATTTGGAAGATGTTATTGTGTTACTTGTAGATGTTGTATTGGTAAAGCACAGATGTTGGTGCTTCAACTCTGTAAATCTGCAACCATTGCAGCAGCATATGAACATATGAACCCTCTATCATGAAGCCAAAGCTAATTGATGTATATTCATATATCATCATATATAAATAGTAATATAAATTAAATTTGAATGCACCCATTTCCCTTTTTTAGGTAATTAATTACATGGTTGTTGTTCTAGAATGAAGAAAAAAGTAAGTATTGGGATGGAAAAAGTGTTCCATACTGCACGAGGAAAAATGGCCCTACATACAGCTAATTGTAGCATAACTAATGTGACAGAAAGGTGCAAAAGGTTCTACACTGCACCAAATATGCAGTGAAGGAAACAAAGCAAAGAGAGAATATTGTGCATCAAAAGGTGCAAGCAAACACCAATAGTCTAGCTGGGAATGACATTGATTAACTGCTTCCTTTCTTGAAAGCTTCCTAAAGTTCTTAAATCTTTATTTATTTTTCTTCGCTCCTAATTAAGCTTCATTTTGTAAATGTTTACTTCCTTTTCCCATTGTGTTTGAGATGATGAAGATGAAGTACTATGTTTTTGGGCTGATCTATGGATGCATTGGGGAAATTTAATAATGTCTCTTTTAACAATTAATTTTTAGTTTTGGGAGAATTAGGAGGATATAAAAAGAAAAAATATCTTCCTTTGTTTAAGTCCCAAAAAAATGGAGAATATAATCACTTTATTCTCTTGATTTATTCCATTCTTTATTTTTTTCATGTTGAGGGTTAGCTTGAAGGAGCTTCGTCCTTAAGGTCATTTCTTAAATCTCATTGATATAAATTACGTGTTTCCTTTTTGTTTAAGATACACTTGTTTTTGTGAAATATTTTCTTTTTTATTAGTGCTGAAAATATCTAGAAAATTGCCACACGTGTATAAACCTTTCTTATTAACTTCACGCGCGTGCCTTCTTTTTTAACAC
Organism: Phaseolus vulgaris; assembly: GCF_051622355.1. Taxonomy (NCBI): domain Eukaryota; kingdom Viridiplantae; phylum Streptophyta; class Magnoliopsida; order Fabales; family Fabaceae; genus Phaseolus; species Phaseolus vulgaris. The sequence goes on along the minus strand of NC_143498.1, from coordinate 23,136,047 downwards.
TAAAGTTAATTAGGGTTTGAAATAAGGTGATGAGACATGGATTTTCTTTCTAACACAAAATGTATAGAATCTTAATAAAATCTTATAATAGTTGTCAAGATTTTTCCCAAACAATATTGATAGTAATTTTAGAAATTTGAGCTTTGTTTTATTCTTGGGTGGGACGGTCAGTGCATGAGATGAAGTCACCCTAGTGGAGGAAACGATGGTCAAGTTCTCTAATGTCACTATTAATAGAGTTAGTCACGATCACATTAATTGGTGACCTATTTAGGCCTAAGTGATGACCCACTACCAAGTTTTTATACGATTAAATATAATTTTAGAAATTTTAAACTTAGTTTCGTTCTTGGGAAGTACATGACGTGTGTGTAAAGTGACTTTAGTGGAGGACACAAAAGTCAAAATCTTTAATCTCAACGTCAATGTAGTTAGTCACAATAACTGGTAACTTGTATATAACAATAAATGGTGACTTGCTATCATTTTTTTGCACAATGATGTAATTTTGGATTTTTTAAACTTTGTTTGTTTCTTGGGTGGGGTGGTGCATGAGGGTGTGTAAAGTGACCTTAGTTGATGGAAACCGCATTTCCATCATTAGTGGAGGACACCAAGGTCTAGTTCTCTAATCTTAGTATGAATGTAGTTAGTCATAGTAAGTGGTGACCTATATAGGAATAAGTGGTGATTTACTACCAAGTTTCTGCACACTAATCAAATTTTTGAAAATTTGAGCTTATTGTTGTTCTTAGGTGGAGTGGTGCATGAAGTGTGTGTAAAGTGACCTCAGTGGAGGACACAAAGGTCAAGTTTTATAAACTCGATGTCAATGTAGTTAGTGACAAATACACTAAGTGGTGACCTAGGTAGGAATACATGGTGACCTACTACCAAGTTTTTGCATAATGAAGTAATTTTGGAAATTTTGAGCTTTATGTTGTTCTTAGGTGGGTCGGTACATAAGGTGTGTGTAAAGTAACTTCAATGGAGGACATCGAGGAAAAGTTCTCTAATCTCAGTATCAAGGTAGTTAGTCACAATAAGTGGTAACTTGTATAAGAATAAGTGGTGACCTGCTATCAACTTTTTGCACACTAAACAAATTCTCGATATTTTGAGCTTACTTCAGTGGGATGGTGCATGAGGTATGTGTGAAGTGACTCCAGTGAAGGACACCAAGGTGAATTTCTCTTATGTCATTGTTATCGGTGTACAATTATCACAGTGGACTAGTCGAACTTGTAGTTGTGTATAATATTTATAATTTATGATTTAGGTTGAACAACTTTATTAGTTAGTGAGTATATGTTACCAATCTTACATTGTTCAAAATGTTCGATTTCATTTTTCATGTGATAAATAAATTTCATATGTGATAAACAAACTCTATTCACCTTATTCATCATTCTCCAGGAGTAGTGTGGAAAAACTTACACTAGGTCACAATATCCTAAATCATTTTTGTAAATTACCAACACATTAACCTCAATCATACTCAAGTTCAATTGACCAGTACTTCAATAAATAAAATCATGCATACTAAAGCTAATCATAATTTGTATTTAAACATACAAAATAGCATTTTGAATAAAATCTCAAAATTATAGAAATACTGTTAAGAAAGTTTAATTCAAAAGTATGCTTAAAATAAATATTTATTTAACAACATATTTAATTAGGATAAATTATTTAATTAGGATAAATTGAATTGTAAAAATATGAATATAGATAGATAACATTTACTATGTTGGAAGAATAATATTGTAATTATTATTAAAATTATTAATCTTAGCATTATTATTATTAATACTATTATTAAAATTAGTATTAATATTAAAATTAAAATTAATATTCTTAATATTAATATTAAATATTAGCATTATTATTATTATTATCATAATTACTACCACTATTATGATTATTATTATTTATTAATAATAATAAAAATAAAAATAATAATAAACCAAAACAAAACACAAACTTAACTAGAAAAAAAAAACTTCTATTATACAAGAATAAATTTTACAATTATTAAGAAAAGTTAAAAAAAAAAGCTAACAAAAGAAAAAAATAATTTTAAAATAAAATCTGCAAGCAAAGAATTTAAAAAAACTTATGAGATCTTAAAATATTAATACCTTTGTCACATCAACATCAACCGTCGACACATTGTGCTAGTCCATATATGATAATTTAATAGTAAAGTTTTTAGTTTCTTTCTTATTTACAGTCTCAATTTATTTTTGTCAAATAGATATATATTTATGTAAGAAAATTATTATAGGCCGAAGTTCTCAGTTTTATCTTCGTTTGCATGTCATGATTTCTTTTTCCAATTATGTTATTATGTTTATGTTTAATTAAAATGGTGTGATGTGTGATGTAAAATGGCACTAACGAATATAAAGGAATTACCTTTTGGAGATAAAGATATTTTAGTAACACAGAATCAGGTGTGCAGATTTTGTGACTATCAATATAATTACAATCACATGCTTTCCAAGTACAAAGGTTTAAGAGCTGTTGGCCACTTCAGCTTCAAATAACACGACAAAAAGATGAGTTTAATTGAACAGAAGTCGTAGAATATTTCTTAAAACTTGAAAGCAAAACAATGTCATGGAGATTTCTTTTCACAACCCCATAATTTCTTTCTATACTTCCATAAACATGAAAATTCTCATTTTGTTTCAATTTTTTTCGAATTGCTGAAAGCATTTTTTGCATGAATTCTGAATCGTATAATTTAACTTTCGAATTATCTAATTTAAAAACTTTTTTTTTAATTCAAATTGTACCATCTAAAAGATATTTTTTACTTTTTTTTTATTTTTAAAATTGTGTAACTTGAAATTCTTTTTTAAAAAATAAAATCTGAATTTTATAATCTAAAATTAATTTTTCATAAAGAAAAACTTTCGATAATTGCACAATCTAAAAAAAAATATTCAAAAAATACTTTAGATTGTACCATCTAAAATTATTTTCTACATTACATAATTTAAAATATTGTTTTAAAAAAATTCATTTAACACAACACATAGATAAGGATGACTTAGATAAGGATGACTTGTCACAACAAGAGTGGTAGTTGTGGCGTTAGTATGTGAAGGTAACAAAGGGGTAGTTTGGTCTTTTGACCACTTCCACAGTGTGCATATGGAAACAATGGGGTGAAAAAGAAATGGCCTGTCTTGGGCCATGATCCGACACCTGAGCCAATGATATGGGACAATTGCTTCCTGCACCCGATCAATTGTGATTGGCACCAGACGAACTTTTTAAAATCCCATCATGCCCTTGTCTTCTTCATATGGTGAGGTAGAGGTAGTTCATTGTTGTGTGAAGCTTTAGTCCGCACCATCTTCTAGAACTACCTCCACCTCAAGTTCGCACCATCTTACAACATATATAACAAAATAACATTCAATCCAACATATATAAAAAAATTATAACACATATAGTATAAAAAAAACAAATGAAAAATTCTATAGAAGCCAAGTGCCCTAAACTACCTAACACTAATACGGATAACCATATCTGCAGAACAACAACAACAACACTACAGAAAAAATTATCCGCAAGTCAAATGCCTCTTGAGGATAAAAAATATCCGGAGGCCATTCTTCCACAACTGTGGATAAAAATATATGGAAGCCAAGTGCCCAACTACAGATAAAAATATTCGGAATCCAGTCCTGAAATGCGGATAAAAATATCCAGAACGCAATAGTGAACTACGAATAAAAAAGTGCGGAACTCAATAATGAATTACAAATAAAAATATCCGGTTGGCATGATAGAGTACCTTTCTCCGACGATGGTTGCTTCTCCGACTTCAGAAGCTGACGGTGGCGGTTGCTGCTCTGCCTGCGATGATGAAGCTCATTGATGGTGAAGGAAACCAAGGGAGACGATGGTGGATGACGGTGGCTGAGGGTGGCTACGGCTGCTGCTTCAAGCACAAATGAAGAAGAAGAAGAAGAAAAGTAGGGTTGGATGCATGAGATTGGGTGATTGGGTGCCTATCACATTTTAAGATATTTTCATATTCATTAAGGGTAAATTGAATTTTTTTAAATGTGATTGGGTGCCAATTAAAAATGATATAGTGCACGGAGAATCTGCCATGATATGGAGTCTATAAGGGCCTCTTAGAAGGTATGCCCTATGCCATGTAAGATCGTTGTATTTACACTTTCGCAATTGCTATTTAACACGCCATTTTCCCTTTATTTTAGGTTTTAATTTCTGAACGAGGAAAATTTTGCAACAACTATCTCTTCTTATATAATTTAACAATAAATTAGTTCTTGAACTTTAGAATTTCATGTTAAATTGGTTATAGAAAATAAAACTTAAATCAAATTAGTCGTTAAATATTATAACTTAATATTGAAGTAATCTTACAAAATTTAACAACCTAAATAACTGATATACCTTTTATACATTTATATTAAATATTTTTTGTTTTATATACTAAATTTTCGTCCTCATTAGAAAATTTGTTGGTTTTTGAAAATTCAGAAATCCTGATAAATTTATACCCAAATTAATTTTATAATAGGAGTGAGAAAAAAAAATATAAAATTAAATCTGATTTATTATTAAATTAATTAAGTAATTTATTATAATAGTGATTAATTTGGTTTTGATTACGAAATTCCTACAAATTAACAATTGAATTTGATTTTCGTGTTAATTTGTACTTATTTAATGACAAAAGTCAAACTGATAGTTAAATATAAATATTTTATTATAAATTATTGATTTGATTTTTGTCATTAATTTGAATTAATTTAACTACAGAAATTAAATGAATCGTTAAATGAAAATATATTACTACAAATTAGTGAATGATTTAGTAACTGAATTTTAATTATTTGATTATTATGATTATAATTAAATTTATAATTATTATCATTATTATTATCATTATTTTATTAGCATTATTTATTTTTATTAGTATTATGATTATTTTATTATTTTGATTAAGGTTTTGATTATTATTAATATAGTAATAATATTAATTGTAATTATAATAAAATTAATAACAATAATAGTATAATCATCATCATAATAATAAAATAATAAATAATAAACACCACAACAATAACAACAATAATAATAATAATAATAATAATAATAATAATAATAATAATAATAATAATAATAATAATAATAATAATAATAATAATAATAATAATAATAATAATAATAATAATAATAATAATAGTCATAGTCATAGTCATATGACTTAGATTTGATTTCCTTCAAGAAATTGTTAACATTAATAATAATAATAGTCATGAGTTAGTCACTAATAAATATTTAATTTTAATTATTAAATTTAATCTCATTAGCGATCAATTTTTTTTTATTAATGGGTTACTAAATTGGTTTCTTAAAATTTGAGTGACAAAATCCTTTGCGACCAGAATAATGACCGACTTTTTCAATCATAATTTTGTGATCAATGAAAAAAATAGTCGTTAAGTGGTTTGTGACTAGGTTTAGCGACCAATTTTTGTGATGGATAAAAGTCATATTTTGTAGTGTGTGAGTGTGTGACACACTTGACATATCTAATATTTTTTCATGACATATGTATTATATAACTCTTCAAAATTTTAAAAGTAAACAAATTGTTAAATAGTAAGATAAAGAGGAAGAGAAAAACGTGTAGTGACTAGGTTAGGTTTACAAGTCAAAGAATGCAAAAGTGAGAGTGGTGAGAGGATGAGGAGCTTTGGGAGGAATCGAATGAGGTGGAGGAAGGAGCTGAAGTTTCTAGAGGAAGCTCATAAATCTTGTCTAACAGTCTTTTTTAGCTTTCTGGTGATGAGAACTTATCCAACTAAATCCAGTTACAATAGAAAATGTTCTCGTCGGCTCGAGGTCGGTCGAAATCTGGATGAACTCCTTGTGGACTCCTTCAAGCTTTAGTGAGTCAGCCTTATGATAATGAGCGGGGCTCCCCTGCGATGGTTGTCTATTTATAAGCCTTTATGGGCTTGGATCTTTGACTCTGGTTCCTCCAGACATTAATGTGTCATATTATGGTAACTTTCCATAAGATCTGAATATTATGTATATAAATTAGAGTATTTTGTAATATAATCGGAACATTTATGTAATATAATAAGAGATATTGAGCAAATAAATAAGAATAAGAGCATTCAAAGAGGTATGGATATTATGCATTAAAATCATGTTAATTGTGCATTAATAAAATTGATTCCCATAATATATTAATCTAAATTAATATTATTATACTACATAATTATGTGGGGTTTATAATAATAGTCCCAAAAATCATGGTGATCTTGGCCTCAGGCCATCTTGCAAGTCAGACCAATCAGTATATGACCGACCAAATACGGGATGGTACACAACCTCCAACCTTGAGCCAAGCGAGCGAGACGAAAAGACTTGTCGAAAACATCTTAAAAAAAACTTGTACATGCCCCAAAAATTCTTTTCATAGAAAGAGATGATCCTTTTGCAAAAGTTGTTTAAGAAAAAGTTTGATCGTTCGATACATCTATATTGAAGAGTAATATAAATATAAATTTTATGCAATATCAAGTTAAGACTGGACCTGATCAACACATGGCGTAGGTAGTCGTCAAAGTTGTTTACGGCTAAGTCTGATCGCTTGTTGGATCTATCTAAAAAAACAATATATTTTCAAGTAATAATCAAGTCAAACCTGTTTCGTACACGACTCTTGTCATTTCGTTGATGTCCTTTGCAGCCAAGTCTGACCGCTTGAAGGTGTTTGCTACATGTTACCGTATGTTCGAGAAGAAATGTCAAATTAAATCTAGTGTCGTCGCAACTCTCAGTTTTGAGTTGTTTTTTTATCGAACTCAGCGTCCGAGAATGTCACAACTCCCTATTCTGAGTTGTTTTTTATCCAACTCGGTCGTCTGAGAATGTCACAACTCCCTGTTCTGAGTTGTTTTTTTTATCGGACTAGATTGTCCGAGAATGTCACAACTCTCTGTTCTGAGTTGTTTTTGATCGGACTCGGTCATCGTCCCAAAATGTCACAACTCCCTATTCTGAGTTGTTTTCGATCAGACTCGATCGTTGTAGAAAACAAAACAAAAATTATATACGAAAAATGCAATTTTATTGAAGAAATAGAAATAATTGCCATATATTTTTTGGAAATATGCTTAAATCAATTATCTTTAGATGAAATCATATATGCAATGACATAATGTGTAAGATTTTGCCGCATAAATGTGAAACATTGTGATCTTTGTCGATCTATAAAATTGGAGTATCTTCTATTTTATTTACATGAAAATTGATAATGATTTATTTTACCAAAAAAATCTAATTTTCTCCCTTTCACGTATTGAACTACTAATCCTATTAAAAAAATCATATTCGTATTGAAATTAACTTTTTTAATAAATATAGATTAAAGTGTTAAAATAATATTTTATTTTTATAAAACAATATATAATCAGGAAAGTAAATAATAATTTGATTTTAGTGCATGAATATAGTATTCATAGAATAAAGTTAAGACATAATAAAAGTGCATACATCTTTATAATTTTTTTCTTTCTTAATAGATTTTTAATACTTTAAAAAATACGATTTTAATTGATACATATAAAAAAAATTAAATTATTAAACAACCGAAATCCACGGACACTAATTATTTGACTTATGCTATTATTATTTTTATGCATGTTTAAGAACCATTTATATGTACAACTATTTTCTAATTCCATTTCCTTTCCTGTATCACATTCACACCTCTTCTACTTTTAAAATAAACATCTATTTATGAACCCGAATGGAGAAAGAGGGACCCAAATAATACTTGAAATTTGTTATACAATTGCTGACGTGTCGGTAATCCTTAATCCTTGAGTTTCTTCGAGCTTTCTTCCTTCGCTATTAATGCTCTGCCGGTCGGGAGTACCTACGATTGCACTTCGATGCTCAAGTCAGTGCTATGATTTAAGTGTATTATGATAGAATATGAAAAACGTACCTTACACCTCCGCAGAGGGTTTCGGAGATATTTCCCGCATATTTCAGGATATGAATGTGACTCATTAAGTGCCATTGTAACCGTCATTACTATTATTTATTGCGTGTCTTGAGGTGTTCTTTGACTTGGGCAGTCGATTACCTTAGCCGAGACTGGCTTGTTCGGTACCGACCGATACACTTTACATTTATAACAGAATGACACATTATCATTACAAAAAATAAAAATAAAATTATTATTTTTGTTTAATTAGCTTAACATTAATTGTCTTTACTCTCTTTTTTTTGTCAAAATTAATAGTTAAAGTTATAATAAAATTTATATCTTATTGAAAGTAAAATCAATATTAAAACAATATATTCTAAGTGAGTGGTGGTAGTAGGGACATTTTCACCTGCCCCACGGTGGGCGCTAATGTTCTCGCCGGCTCGAGGTTGGTCGGAATCTGAATGAGCTCATGGTGGTCTTCCTTCAAGCTTTAGTGAACCAGCCTTCAGAGAACGAGGGGCTCCTCTTACCATGACACTCCGACACTCAAGTCAGTAAAAGCATAAAATTCTATTTATACAATTAATATAATGCTAAAATTTGAGTCCCCTACTTCCTGTGAGTGGTCGTTAATTGTGCATTAATAAAATTGATTCCCATAATATATTTATCTAAATTAATATTATTCAACTAACATAATTATATGGGGTTTATAATAATAGTCCCAAAAATCATGGTGATCTTGGTCTCGGACCATCTTACAAGTTGAACCAATCGAGGATAGACTCGAAATGGCTCTGATACCATGTTACGAAGTGGACTTTAAGCCTAACTCAACCCCATAAAACCGGCTCATAAGATTGAGGTTTACACCCACTTATATACAATGAAAGACTCTAATCTCTAGTCGATGTGGGATCTCCAACACACCCCCCTCACGCCGAGACTGCCAACTCGTGCGTGGGACTATATATTATGAGTGATCCGATAGCGCCCCGACAGCGGGTAGCACGACAGGCCCAACAAATACTCACATCAATTTGATTCTTTTGATGCGATACTTTGTTTTAACTCTTCATCCACAATACAACATTGCTTCTATGAGGCTTTATGATGAAGAAGGAGACGACGGCGAAGATAAGGATTAGGAATTTAGAGGAAGAGAAAGAAGAAAAGTAACAAAAAAATAGAAGAAAAATAAAACTAAAATAAAACTTATTAAAGTTATATGTTTTTAATTATTTATTTATAAATTTTTATTTTATTTATTTATTTAATGAGATTTAAAAAAATATGGAATATTTTTTTTTCTATCTTTAGAATTTAACAAATGTTAAAAAACTCCATTAATTAAATTTTTAGGTTCTATCTTTAAAATTTAACAAATGCTACAAAAGTTCCTTTAATTAAATTTATCCTAGAGTTATATTAACTTCCTGTAAACAATCTCATTATTTTGTTTCTGGTATTTAATAATTTAAAGTAAATTAAATTTACTAATGTTATATTGTTAAAAAGTAACTTTATTCATCGCATTGTTTACTCATATATTACATATTATTAAAATATAAGTGATTTTTTATCACTAAACAACTATATACAAATAATTAAATTAAATCATATACTTTAAAATTTTAAATAATAAACAGATGGGTCAAATCTTTCCAATAAAAATTATTAAAGACTTTATTATAAAGCTTAATATTTAAGCCTGCATTCTTATTTGCATCTTTTAAACATTTCCTAGAAAAAGGAAATGAAAAGCCAAACAATTTTATTTTGCATCTGTTTGTCTCTCTCTTTATTAGGTGGAGAAAATTTATCTCTTTCAGGCTTTTCGTTTCTGCTGTCTTTCGCGAAATTATTCATTTCACCATTTGAATCAAATTAGAATTAATCATTTAATTCCAGGAAATAATTCCCAGGTATATGTGTTTTTTTGTCTGTATATACTTCTGGGTAATGAATATTTATTGCTTAACATTGGCTTTTGGTATTTATCCACCATTATGCTTTTTGGGCAATGGCCAATTCTTTCTCATATTTCATTGCTTTGGGAATCAATATAATCGATTATAAATTGAATTAATTCAAGGGTTTATCAAAATTCATGTTAATCACCTTCTGATTGTGCTTATTTCTTATTTACGAATCTTAGTTTGAAAGCAAATTTTTCAGCTGTTGCTTTATTGGTGAAATGATTTATCATAGCATATTTTATTTTGCCACAATAAGTTGTTTGATTTGAATCTCTAGAAATTATCGAGGGTGTTCATTTTATATTCTATGAATTAACCTCATCAATTGGTGTAAATGTTTGTATTTCTTAATTGAATCTTCTATTGAGACTGAAGATAAAATTTATTAGAATTTCAATAACACTATTAGGGTTGTAGATTTCTTAAATGCTTCAAATCTATTTATTTATTATTTATCGATAAAAAAATAATATTGAATTCTTCTAAGAGTCTGAAAATTAAGGATTAGGTTGAAATTTGTAGTGATTGTAGATGATGGATGAAGCACAATATTGGGTGGAAAAATCTTGTTCAACTTCTCGAAGAAGTTGTGAACAAGATTCTGAGGATGATCAAATCATTGCTCTCATGTTATCAAAAGAGTATGCCAAATTGGATGGAACACGACTTTCCAACTTTGCTCCTATTCCTGTAAGAATTCTTGTTTTTTGTGTTATTTCCAGAAATTATTTGTCCAAAACAAATTGAACTTTGACTTTTGGACTTTTAAAAATTGTACCTTTTAAATTTCGTATAACCCCTATTTCTTGAAATTTCAGCATGTGCCCCAAATAAACTCCTACATTAGAAATGTTATCATTGATCACCAACGTCTTCTTCATAGGTATCATGTCTTCTTTTAGTTATGTGAAATCAATGTAGTGTTATTAGTATACCAAATATTCTAACTATCTTTAACTCATAATGTTAAAAGGACTCGTGCATAAATCAAAACACTCTTAACATAGTAAGCGTATTGCATATTTTTCTTCATTTAAAAAGGTAGAAACAATACAAATTGGGGATTCGAATAAAAATTATGGCTAAAGACATTGTACAATATAATCAAGATAGGAGATAGTCAAGTATTGGCATATTTAGGCTATCATGTTGTTGTGGCTTGGGAAAAGAAGAATAAAATATATACCATAACCCTTTACAAGAGCAACACAAGATCCTTTTTTCAACTTCATAACAAAATTGTTAAGAGAATGTTTCTGGTTGAATCAATTATTGACTAGTATGTATGCTAAATTCAACTTTTAAAGTATTAATATTTAGAATTTGAAACTATTAGGTATTTGATTTTTTTTTTATCAAAACAAAAGAATAAATTAATGTTTAGGAATATTTCACTCCTGTTGTACATAACTCGCAAAAGCATTAATGATCAATGAAATCTATGTCTACATATAACTTATAAAACCTTTCTTTATCATTCTCTACCTAACATCATGTAAAGAGTTTTGTTGACCACTACATAAAGACAATAATAAAAGAAAAACAAAAAAATACTTAAACTACAACATGTCAGTAACAAGTCATCCTCAATTAATCAAAATAAGATATTCCCAGTTCAGCGACTTGAATAACACTAAGTTTAAAACATTCTTAAGGGTTATTGTTGAACATATTGATTTGGGTTAGACTTCTTCACAAAAGATTAACTCATTTATTTACATTTACTCTTAGTTAGAGTTGTTAAATAATTATGTATTTTCAAAGGTTAAACAAGCATGGTGTCTATGAGGTTGAAGTCTCTGCAGATGGAAACTGTCAGGTATGGATGTTATCTTGGTAACATTTAATGAGCATTTTGTTTTGAGGTTTTATTGATGCTTCTCTCTATATTACAGTTTCGTGCACTTTCAGATCAGCTTTTTAAGTCACCTGAGCACCACAAGCACGTTCGAAAAGAGATTGTAAAACAGGCATGTATGCTATAATTAAGGACATATGGATTTTGTTGCTCACATGTAAAGTATATCTTCTTCAACCTCATTTGGTTTCTTGGATTGTATTTATTTAATTAGGTTAATCCAAAAAATTAAGTTTAAATGGATTAATGGTAAAAATCTTTGTATACTTAAGGTGGATCAATATGAAATCTATTACTCTAATGAAGAATACAAATTGATATGCTAATTTTGCATAATATTTATCTTTTCACAGCTCAAAGATCATCGTTCCTTATATGAGTGTTACGTACCAATGAAGTATAAACAATATTACAAGAAAATGGCCAAGTAGGTGTCTTATTTTAAGATGAACTATATATATTAACTAAACAAGCCACATTTCTGGTTTTTTATTATCTTTTTTCATCCAATTTTATTTACCAGGTTTGGAGAATGGGGAGATCATGTTACCTTGCAAGCAGCTGCTGATAAGGTTTTCCTTTTCATAAAATTTATTACTTTTATTAGATACTATTAATTACTTTTTATTTTAACTATAAATCATCAAATGTTTTACTTTATTCTTTCTTAAACTATAACGTAGAAAAAATTCTTTCAATGAAATTCGTAATATGTATTTGCTGTTTGATCTATCTTAAACTAACATGTTTGTCAATTTGAGATTTTTTTTTATTAACAAAGAATAAATAGAATTAAAAGTGGAATAGTTGAGGGATGTCCTGATCTAAACACAGGTCCCCAATTGCTCCCCTAATCCTGCTCCCTGTAGGTACAAACTATTTCCAGGCTAGTTTCTGCAAGCCATAAGTCAGTACTCCTGACCACACCACCAGCATCTGCACCAGCTATATTCAACCAACCAGAATCCATCCAACAACCATAAAACCAGCCCACATATCAGCATAACCCCAAACAGCATCAAAAACCATGTGTATCACTTTACATGGGCAACACTACCACTTTGACACTACCTACAACCTCTTATTTAAAACTACTAATGCACAACATTGGATTCAAGACCCAATCTGCAAAAGAGTAATTAAAGTTAGGTGTTTTATGCTTCATTCATAACCACGATTTAAGTTGTGCATTCTGGAACACTTCTTCTGTATCTACAACACCTTGGTTGAACACAACTGAGTTTCTATGCTCCCACATACACTATATTTGTCCACACCCCTTTCCACACCAAGTTTTGTTTATTGCTGCTCTGGATCAAGTGGAAGCTCTCAAAGTGGATCAAAAGATCATTGTGTTGGACAGGCATAATTCCAATCCATCTATAACATAAGGCCCACACACTCAGGACATGTTTACATTCCAAAAAGAGGTGTTGACACGACTCTTCCTCGGACTGACACATGGCGCATTCTACAGTGTCCAACATCACCCCTCTTTTGCTCAAGCACTCTTTAGTTAGTACTCTACCTAACAGTACCCTCCATGCTGTGATCATCACATTAGGGAACGTCTTAATCTTCCATAGGTACTTGAAAGCAACAATTTGTGGGCCCCTATCAGCCTTAACTAGGCATTCATATGCAGAACTCACTGTAAAACTTCCAGATTCATCGCTTCTCCACACCCGGGCGTCCTTTCTATCCTTTGTTACAGTAGCTCTAGATATGTGTAGACCAAGTTCAGTTTCTAAAGGAATCTCCCATTCAAATCTTACTCTCCTCCACCTTAAGTTCCAACACCACCCCGATTCTTCCCACACCCCTAACTCTTCCACCTTTTGACCCTGGTTAAGCGATAAGGAGAACAATCTAGGGAACAATGATTTGAGATTGACATTACCAATCGACACATCCTCCCAAAATCTTACCTTATCTCCACTCCCTATTTTCCAACCAACTTCTTCTTGGAACCACCCATCTCTCCTTCCTCCTAACATACCTTTCGTAAATCTCTCCACCACCATGACTGTAATTTCAATGGAATTTGAACAACATTATGTTCCAGGTCATACTTTGAATCCAGACATTCCTCCCACCTACCTTTTTTGTCTGATATACAACGCCATCTCCACTTAGCCAATAGCGCAACATTAAACTTACGCATGTCTCTGATACCTAGTCCCCCTTCTTCTTTCGGTTTACATATGTTTTTCCAACTAACCCATGCCATCGGTCTTTTCTCCCTTCCCCATCCCCAAAGGAACCTCCTCTGAATACTGGTAATACTTTTGCATACCAACTCTAGAGCTTTGAACAAAGAAAGATAATATAGCGGTATGGCCGTGATGACAGACTTGATTAGACATATTCTTCCTGCCATAGACAAGAATCTCCCTTTCCACACATTAAGCCGTGATTTCAGCTTGCATAGCACAGACTCCCATAACTTTTTCTTCCTTGGGTTTCCCCCCACCTCTAGGCCCAAGTAGTTGAACATGGTTCCCATCTGAGAGCAATTCAGAGTCCTTGTGTAGCAACCAATATCACTGCTAAGTACATTAATACCTGTTAGCTTTGACTTATGGAAATTAATCTTAAGACCTGAGACTACCTCAAAACCCCTTAGAATAGCCTTCAGAGTCACCACATTGGTGAGAGAGTTTTCGCAGAGGAACAAGGTATCATTTGCATACTGGAGGAAGCTCATTTCGACCTCCTTTCTTCCGATCTTAAGGCCAGATAACATGTTGGTCTTCACAGCTTGCCTTACTAGCCCAACCAGGCCTTCAACTACTACAAGAAAGAGGAAATGTGTTAAGGGATCATCCTGTCTCAGCCCTCTTGAGGGTTTAAATTCCTCCGTAGGGCTCCCATTGACTAACACTGATATAGTAGCACTTTCCAAGCACCCTCAAATCCACATGATCCATCTATGATGAAACCCCATCTTATGAAGGATATCATAGAGGAAATCCCATCTGACTGAGTCATATGCCTTTTCAAAATCCACCTTTAGACACAACCCACTTCTCCCTCTTCTCCTTAAGTCTTCTACCACCTCATTAGCCATTAGGACACTGTCAATGATTCCTCTATCATTCAGGAACGTCGATTGGCTTTCATCAACAACAGAGGATAGAACTTTCTTAATCCTGTCCGCCAACAACTTTGCTATAATTTTGTATATAGCACCTACTAACGAAATAGGTTTGTATTGCTCGAGCCTGGAAGGGTCCCTGACCTTGGGTACCAAAGTAACAAAAGAGACATTGCAGCCCTTTGGGATAACCCAGTTTCATAGAACTGCTCCACCACTTCCACAACTTAAACTTTTATGACTTCCCAGCTTTTCTTAAGAAAGTTAAAATTGAATCCATCAGGGCTTAGACTCTTTGCACCTTCACACTGCCACACAACGTCTCTAATTTCCTTCTCACTAAACGCTATAAGACCCAGATTGTCCTCACCAGTGAGAGTCTTAAAATCGACTACATCAAGTCTTACACCCAAATCTTTCGTAGCTGTAAATCTATTCTCAAAGAGCTTCTTCGCTTCTCTACGCACTGTACTAGGTTCCTCACACCATTGATCTTCAATAACCACACCCTTCTTCATTTCTAAGTCTTCTCCATCTAAGGGTCGAATGATAGAACTTAGTGCAGGAGTCCCCATTCTTGAACCAACTTGCTCTAGCTTTCTGACAAGTAAGCGAGTCTAGCTTTTTATCAATTTCCTTGAGACGACTTATCAACTCACACCTTTTAAGCCTAGCATTTTCCGTGATAGTCCCATTACAATCTTGACAATCGATATCCTCAATATCCTGTAAAATCCTCTTCTTACTTGTATTTATGTTCCCAAACACATCCCTATTCCACAGTTTTAGATCCCCTTTCAAACACTTCAGCTTCTCTTTTATCTTCAAAATCCCACTCCCCTGAATGGAATAGAAATTCCACTTAGTCTTCACCATCTCACCAAATCCCCTCTCCGTCAACCAGGCATCAATGGTTCGGAAAGGTTTAGGTCCTCAATCTTTTTCCATCGACTTCACCACTATGGCACAGTGATCGAAGACTTCCCTTTGTTGTACATATTGTTTGCACATAGGCCACTTTTCCATCCACTCCTCAGTAACTAGCACTCAATCTAATCTACTCTTTGCCAAACCATTGGAGTTAAACCACGTATAATTTTTACCCACAATAGGAGTGTCCAGCAGCAAGTTATCATCAATGAAGCTATTAAAACCTTTAATCTCACTTGCATAGTCCATTTTTCCCGTACTTCCTTTCCTTTCACTTCTACTTCTAATAGCATTAAAATCGCCACACAAACACCAGATCACCTCTTGTGAATTATTTTTGATATTAAAAGCTCCGCCCAAAGGGTCTTCTTATCTCTCAAGTTACAAGCAGCGTAGATATTAACCACTACACATCTAAGATTAGCTTTAAGATGACTGCCGAAGAAAGCAATGTACCCCTTCCCCATGAGGTGATTTTCGTAACTGAAGGCTTCTTTATGCCACATCGACAACAAACTTCCACTTACATTGTCTCCTTCATAGTGTAGCCATCCCACTTTATTGTCCCCCCACAAAGAGTAACATTTAACATCTGATAAAGTCTTCACTTTTGTTTCTTGCAAACACACGAATTCAACACCCTCATTCGCTATAATTTGTATCACGTACCTAGTTTTGGTGCCACCCCTCAGACCTCTTATATTGAAGGTCACAATTATCATAAAACACTATTCTCTTTCCCTTCCTTATGTCTAGTTGCCACCTCCGAGTCTCTTGCTTCCATACCGTCATATTCTTTAATAACCTTCTCTTCATCTTCTCGGCACAACAACCCAATTGCTTTCCAATTGCCCATAGCTCCGGTGATTCCACTATGTTACTACGAGCACCCAGACGAGAATTGCAGTTCATAATATCTCTATTTGAAATTGAAACTACAGATAAGCTAGCTCTAAGAAAAGAAGAGGTACCCACCTGAGAGCGTCTTTCGCTAAGCCTTGCCGACTGTCTCGGGTGTGATCGAGGTTCCCCCATTTCGACGAGACCTTTCTTCTTTCTTCGACGTGGCAGGGAATTTGACTTGCTTCTCTCCTTTCCGCCCCATCTCCAAAAGGAAGCGATGTAGACGACGCTCCCAGCGTTGCTCTTCCAAACGCATATTGTTCCCCCTTACTTTCCTTCTTATTAGATGACGAACCAGTTTCTAGCACGGGGTCTACTGCGTTTGAGTCGTTTAAGATAGCCTGACGTTTTACTCCACTGGCTCTCGGTCCTGAGTCTCCTAACGAGCTTTCGTGCTCCATATAGCTATGTCCTATTCCATCCTTTAAGCCACACTCCTCTTCATCTGCCTTCTTTTCAGATCCACCATCTTCCTCTTCTAGCTGGGCTGAGGACGAGGACCAGCCCCCTACATAGTGGGCTACTTTCTTTCTTTCAAGGCCCGTCTCCCCAAGGGTAACCATTAGATTATTTCCACACTCAAGATCTATCACCAATTTTGCCAACTCAGCTTGTATTGGTTTGCCTCATCCAACCACCCCACAGTCTTCGTCAGAGAAAGATATCAGGTCAACATCAACAAATCCTCTCTGACCATTTCTTTCTCCTTTCATTATAGTTTTAACACCTTTCCACTAACAACCTTTTTTTTTTTTTTTACGAAGAGCCCACATATAGCAAATTTGTCTCATGTGGGTTCTGTTCATCTTCTTCCACAATCTCTTCTCCTTCCTCCTCCCGTTTTGAATGGTACTCCTCCCCCCTCCATAATTTGTTCTCCTCCTCGCCATTCATCACTGTGAAGACTGTTTCTTCTATGTAGGTTTCTGAGGATGATACACTCTCCGAAGATATAGAAGACGAGATGTTATTCTTGCCTCTGCCTCCATACCAAACTGGGAACTCCTCTTTAATGAGAATATTGCATAGCTGATTGTTGATCTGCACACAATTCACCATTCTAGCACTCTCGATCTTCATAATACGAACTTGTAATCTTGCGAATTCTAGAGTCTCTCATGAATCCGTAGAATTATCAATATCTAACAACATAGCCGACGGGGTCAGAGCTCCTATCAGTTTGGTAAAGCAATCTTTATTCCAAAAGGGAAGCGGTAAGCCATAGCACCTCACCCAAACTGATTTGTGACTCGGACCACTGGATATCGACCAAGGCTTAATGCTTTCTGTTCCCGTATGCCAATACAGTCCCACATTGCTCAGGAATCGAGGTCAAGGGCAGTTTATATACTCCCTCCTCCCTTCACCCTTCGAGGCGCCTTTTAAGGACAAAACCGTGACGGAGCACCGACCTCCAAAGCGGACAATACCTCGAATGCGGTGATTGACCCTAGCGATGCTGCCCAACGACTTGAGGTCGGAACATTGGCGCCCACCGTGGGGCCGAAGAGGCTCCTTCGCCCCTCAACTAGGGGGATCCACTCCCCTTAGACCTCGACTGGGGGGCTTGTTCCCGTATGCCAATACAGTCCCACATCGCTCAGGAATCGAGGTCAAGGGCAGTTTATATACTCCCTCCTCCCTTCACCCTTCGAGGTGCCTTTTAAGGACAAAACCGTGACGGAGCACCGACCTCCAAAGCGGACAATACCTCGGATGCGGTGATTGACCCTAGCGATGCTGCCCAACGACTTGAGGTCGGAACATTTTGTTCCCGTATGCCAATACAGTCCCACATCGCTCAGGAATCGAGGTCAAGGGCAGTTTATATACTCCCTCCTCCCTTCACCCTTCAAGGCGCCTTTTAAGGACAAAACCGTGACGGAGCACCGACCTCCAAAGCGGATAATACCTCGGATGTGGTGATTGACCCTAGCGATGCTGCCTAACGACTTGAGGTCGGAACACTTTCAAACACACTATCAACCCACTCACTATTTACCTTTATTATATTCTCCATTTTCTCCCATTCTCTTGGTGTGAGCATTACCAGGTTGTCCCCCAAAACTCTTACACGTAACATGTTCATGCCTCTAATCACTAACTCCTCCTCCAGCTGGTCAATGTTCTTATCATCCCTAAGTTTCCCCACCGCACTCATTTCCATCCACGGTAACACATGTTGTTGTGTTTTAAAACTCAGCCCCTTCCACTGATCCTTAGTTGCACCTGTTACAGCTTCTGCATAAGACCTTTTCCCTTTCTTTTCCACCCATTTGTCCTCCCTTCTCTGTTCTCCCCCCTGTCATGATGACCTTCTTGTGAACAAGACTAGCTTCATTCTGGCTCACCCTATAAGGAGCCCTCTGGAGCCTTCTATCTGTCCTACTTAGTTCCTGCTGATTCCTCTGGTACTTTGGAATGTTCACAAAGAGCTTCCTATTCCCTACATATAATTGATCCAACTCTCTCTCCAAGCACCCCACATCTCTCACACCGATAAATCTCACGAAACCAAATCTCCTCCCCCATTTATTTAATCTTCGAGAGATGAAAACCTTTTTCACTCTAGTCCATTTTTGAAACACCTTGAACATGTCTAATTCTCCGACTCCGGTTGGGAAGTTCGAAAAGAAGAAGGTTGTGTAATCATTTGCAATCCCTTGTTCTTCATGATGACCCGAACGACCTCTGCGTTGCCCTCTTCCTTGCTCCATCATTAAGATTTCAACAACAAGTCTATTATTCCTTCTTGCACTCCCCAAACTCAACTTCAATTTTTATTTATTTTTTGTTGAAATTTAGTTGTAAAAAATAATGTTAATTCTTCGTTTGACTAAATGATCTTTTATAATGTTTTATTGATATTTTTTTTATCAATTGAAATAATACATTTAATACGTGAAAAAGAATAATGATTTTCTCCTCATTATTTTTCTAATATAATTTTTTCCATATCTAAAAATCATGAGTCCTGAAATTATAATTCCTACACATGACTAAATTTTATCTTGTCGGTAAAAAATATCTATAAAAATATTTATATAAGTTTTCTAGAAAAAGGAAAGAATAATGTATTTTTTTATTAAAATCTTGAATTTATTGTTATATTAATTATTTCAATAAGATTTATTTTTATTCATTAATTTAAGTGAGATTTTCATCGGAATGTTTTTAAACTTGACCAGTAACCTTTCAAAATATTGTTTCCTAATAATATTATTATTTAAAATATAAACCAAATATGAGAAAATTAGTTTTATCTACTTTATATTCTCAAAAATTTCCGTCTACCAAACTTCTATAAAGCCAAATATTTTATAAGTGTTTCTACTATTACTTTAGATACTATACTAAATTTTGTTATTTTAAAAATTATTTATTAATAATATAAATCATTTTAAATATTAATAATTTTTAATATATTTAATTTTCTATTTTAAATTATTGGGCTTTGTTTGTTTGACCCAACTTTCCTTTTCTATTTCAGTTAGGTCTTAATCTTTTTCTTATATATACACCATGTATTTTACTCTCTAATATACAAGTGAATAAAAATTTCTTTTATATTTATTTTTCTCTACAATTATGATTCATCAAAACCTCTCTTTCTTCATTACGATTACGTGCGATTACGTACGCTATATTAAAACGTCACATCAGACAAGAAATATTCATCTTCATTTACTGTAATAATAATTTTTAAAATAATATTTAATTTAATTAATATAGTAATTAATTATTTTTTGTCTTTTTATTGATATAAAAAAAATCATAAACACAAAATATTCCTTGCTTAATGAAATAAAAACTAAAACAACAACGATGTTACATTATTGCGTTTATATTCAATTGTTAGTTCATTAGAGTTTATGCAATGATTATACATCTTTAATAGAAAATGCGCTCTTAAATTTCTTTGTTAATATAATTCTTATATTATTTAGTCGAACTAGTGAAGTACAATTTTATTTATTGTTTATTATTGTCAACATGGAGTGTAAAAATACTTTTAATTTATGTAGTTTGCAGCAAAGATATGCCTTTTGACATCATTCAAAGACACTTGTTTTGTTGAAATTATGCCACTAAATCAAGCACCTAAACATGGTAAGATTTCCATCATCATATCATCTAAATAACCAATCAATCTTAAGAATCTACGAGTTTATGTATAGGTCTTATAGTTCTAATGTTCTAAAAAGCTAGAAATATATAGAACTCATTTTCTGTAATTCAAGTAATATATATGTGCTCATAAAAGTCAATGCTACTTTTCAAAGTAAAACATATAATTATCAAAGTTCATTTCTAAACCCTATTTTACTTATGATGCAGAGTTGTCATTAAGCTTTTGGTCTGGTGTTCATTACAACTCACTATATGATCTTCGAGGTTTTTCTTATCATTCCTTGGATATGAACTTCAAATACTATTTGGATACTGAATATGAATATATTTATTATTAATTGATTTACTTTTCCTTGTAGATATTCCAATTCCACATAAACCAAGGAAGAAACATTGGTTGTTCTAGAGAAGCCTGGTTATAAGAATTCAGATACAATGTCACTTAATAATTTTAGAGGTAAAAAGAGATTATGAAATTCTATTCAACTTTTAAGCTTTAAAATAAGGATTTTAAATTCTATGTTGGAAATAAACATTTTTTTAATGTTTATTTGACATGATTTTGAACTTCATTTGAAAATTAAGTCCTTCCAACTTTTATACGGAAGCAGGGATAAATCTTAATGAGATTTTGCAAATTTCAGTATGATTTGGGGTATACCCATATGTTTTGGGGCAGGAAGCAAGGAGTTTTTGTCCTGTACAAAGGTAGTAGTGGACAATAATTTTATATTCTTAATATTGAGGAGGGCTTTGAGTATTATTTTTGTACAGTTTCTTTTTATTTGAGTTTGAGTACCTAGTACTCACATTTATATACTTTTTATTGTTATAAAAAAAAGGTTCTTCCAACTTTAAACACCTTATAGTGTCTTTATTCTTCTTAAAAGGTTTCAATCACTCATTCCATTAATCATAAATTTGTAATTATCTCCTTCCTTAGAAGCCAAAAAAATTGGGAAATAGGAATATTTTTTTTTCAAATTATTGAAGTAACTTGCCAAAGAAAAATTAAGGATTAAAATATCTAAGTTCAAAGATGAAGAAAAAAAAGGATTAGAAGAGAAAGTACACGTTTTGCTCTCTCTTTTTCTTACTTTTATTTTATCATTTGGAGAGTCATAGAGTAGTTTAATATTATCTTTCATTGTAAAAGAGTTGTTGACTCTTCATTTTATTATGTAGTTGTTTTGTATGAATTTTTACTTTTGATTATGATCCTAACAATGACCAACATCATAACCTTTTTATGTTAAATACATTTAATTCAATGATATCTAAAAGAGTGTAAATTTTAAATAAATGTATTTTTTTTATCAGCAATGAAATAAATTAAATTAATGGGATACTTCAGGGGTATCCCAACCCGTATACACTAAATAAAGATACTTCTCCATAGGATATGAACATAGGCACACCCAACAGACAAGTAGCCAACATCACACATAGTGGGTATTTAACCCACCAGCTCACACATTTAAACAGAACCAAATACATCTCGAAAGGTGCAGCAAACGTGATCAAACCCCCAGAAAAATGTGTTAAGGCTGTAGCACCCACATACGTACCCAACTTCTTTCCTGCATCACTATATTCAAACCCAAAATTTAGCCACAGGCAACCTTCCTTCTTTACCCCTGCTTATTGCTTCAGCACCTTCACTCCACTTCTGTCCATGACCTGCACTTGCACCTTTTACCTTTTCACAGCATTCACACCACGATCCTTGTCTAAACAACCAAGATGATATTGCCATTTGAAAAGTTTACTGAACCATGAACACCACTCTCCACTGACAGCACTATATCCATTGTGGTTCAGCACAAACCTAAGGAATTACCAGTACTTACTCTCAACCATGCAAGGTGTCTTCAGCATAGAAAATCCTTACCATCCCGGGATCAGCCCCACGACTCCACAGCCACCCATATCACTTCCTTCAACTGCACCCCAAGCAGATTAGGGGTACCCCTTGAACTCTCACTCCCATCATCTACCAAAGACACCTTCATCAGAGTCAACCGCAGACTCATACTGGTTATTCCATTCACGAACTGCAGCCAACATTGGAATCCCACCACCAGCCTTTCTTCCAATGGGCACGCCATTCCATCCAAGCCATGGGAGGACTTTAATTCCTTTCTTTTGAAAACTAGCTTCTGCAGTGCCTGAGGTGCTTCCATACAACTCCAGCATATTCACACCCGTGACCTGAATATATTTGCACCTACAAATGCCTAAAGTTGATTCAAACAGAGAACAGGAGAACAAGATTTTATCTAATCGGTCTCAGCTCGAAACAACACCTTCCTCGGACCTCAACTCATTCTGCCAGCAGGATCTCTGCTCCAAATTCCACCACTCATACATCCACTCAACTCCAGAACCATCCTCTATACAACATATAAGTTCACCATTAAAAACTAACCCCCTTCCTTTCTCTATTCCGCCACCAACCAGCAAACTTTAACCCTTCCACTACAGCACAAATACTACTTATAACTACTAATACAAATCATTGGGTTCAACACCCAATCAGAAAAAGAGTAGGTAAACTTATTCCCCTTATGTTTTAACCATAACCATGACTTTAGCTGGGCCTGTTGAAGGACTTCTTCCTCATCCACAACACCTTGATTAAAAGCTACTGAATTCCTATGATTCCACAAACACCGTATAATGGTAGCCCAAACCCCTTTCCAGATCTGATTTTGTTTATTCCTGCCCTGGGTCAATATAAAACTTTCAAAATGATTCCTAACATCGTTATGTTGGACGTAGAGAATTCCAATCCATCTAAGGCATAGATCCCATACACGACTAGCAACCTTACACTCCAGGAAGAGATGTTGGCAGGACTCTTCCTTCAGTTCACAAAGAGCACATACATATGTGTCTAGTGAAATCCCTCTCCTTCTCAAGCACATCCTAGTTGGAATTTTGTTCAGCAACACCCTCCAGGCTGTGAGTATAACATTGGGGAACGTCTTCGTCTTCCAGAGATGTTTGAAGACATCAATTTGAGGGCCCCTAGTCGCCCTGACTAAGCACTCATACGCGGAGCTCACTGTGAAGCACTCGTTAGCCTCACATCTCCATTCGAGAGCATCCTTTTCATCCTTCCTTACTTTGACCCTGGATATGAGGCCTTCCAGCTCAGCTTCTAAAGAGGTTTCCCACTCAAATCTACCTCTCCTCCATCTTAAGGACCACCTCCATATCGATCCTTCCCATTCTCCCACTTCTTCCAACTTGTGGCCTTGGTTTAACGACAGGGAGTACAGTCTCGGGAACAAAGTTTTTAGCTTTGAATTTCCTACCCACACATCCTCCCAGAAACGAATTTTATCTCCACTCCCTATTCTCCATCCAACTTCGTCTTGGAACCACCCGTCTCCTCCTCCCTCCCTATATATGCTGGTCAAATCCCTCCACCACCATGACTGATATTTAATAGGCACAAAATCACTATTAATACCCATACCATACTTCGATTCAATCACTTCCTTCCACCTCCCTCTCTCGTCAGAGCTATACCACCACATCCACTTTGCCATAAGAGCATAATTAAACTCCCAAATGATTAATTTAATAATTCTTTAAATACATAATATAATAATAATAATAATAATAATAATAATAATAATAATAGGTAAACAAATGTAACTTGTACTATAATTTTTTAATATGATTAATTTTTTTTTACTATAATCAATTAAATGTAATAATTCAATAAGAAGAGAACATGAGAGCAATTGTCAAATGAAAAATAAATTAGAAGGTAAACATTAAAAACATATTAAATCATTTAGTAGATTAAAAAATATAAACAATAGTTGTTAATCTTGTAGGATAATAGAATATATTAGCTACTAACTAATAATTATATAATGTTTATATATATATATAAATATATATATATATATATATATATATTTATAAAGATTATATATATAATTGTTATGAGTATATAGTATATATTAGCCCGTGACAGAAGTTTTGATGTATCAAATTATAATTAAATTGTGATGTTTGAAATTACATTTTTAATTACAAATTTGTGCATCATTTTAATGATTAATTATAATTTTTAATTTAATAGTAAATGTAGAATTAATAGAGGAGAAAATTATTATTATAGCACTACATGAAAAAGTGCTTTTAGAAACTAAATTTTTGGTTTCTAAAGTGATAAAATTAGTCACTAACTTAATTAGAAACTAATAGTCTTAAGTGGCTAAAATGATGGTCGCTAATTTTAAATACCAATTTAGATTCTAATTTAGAAACTAATTTAGTTATTATTGCAATTTAGTGACCAAATATATAGAAACCAAATTAACAACCAATTTCATTGAAACCAATTTAGTGACCAAAATATATAGAAACTCATTTAGTAACCATATATA
Organism: Phaseolus vulgaris; assembly: GCF_051622355.1. Taxonomy (NCBI): domain Eukaryota; kingdom Viridiplantae; phylum Streptophyta; class Magnoliopsida; order Fabales; family Fabaceae; genus Phaseolus; species Phaseolus vulgaris. The sequence continues at coordinate 23,110,729 of NC_143498.1, read as the reverse complement.
TAAATACCAAAACAATGGTCACTATATTGGTCTCTAAATAATTTAATTTATTATAAAATTATTTTATTTACCTACTTACTCTTTAATATTTTATATTTATTTATATATTTAAGTTCACTAATTTTAAAATAAATTTATAAAATTCATCAACTCAAGTCTTTTATATTTTATATTTATTTATAGTCTTACGCTTAGTGCCACCAACTACTACTTCTGCTTATTAGAAATAGAAAAAATATAATAATAAGTGAGTTATTGAAAAGATTTAATATTCTTCAATTAATAGGTCATTTTCTCTATATTTGTTCATGACTTATGCATTCTTTCTAGTGTGACTATTACTATTTAAATGGAAATCAAAATAGCTTAGATGTGTCACGAGATATCATGGACAAAAGAATATCACGAATTACTATCAGGTGGAGAAAAAAAAAATAAACAACAATAGAGAAACTTTATACTTTTCTTCTTTTATATAATTTTAGAAAAGACAATAAGTAAAAGAAAACAACAATTATTGGTCAATCAAACCCTACAAAGTCAACAATTAAGTAAAAAGCTTTATCTATCATGTTTTTGTGAACTTTATTCCAAGAAGAGCCACTTCTGGGAGGTTTTGATGCTACCTATAACATTAATTATCTACCTGTCAAAAAATATAAAATAAAATTTATTAGCAAGATTGAAATTTTAAAGATTGTTCATATAAAAAGTATAGCCCACATAATAGTGCAAAAGAGTATACTTGAGAATAAAACTAAAAACAAGGATCTTCAACACACTCCAATACACAATAGCATTAAACCATTAGGGTTTGTTTGGATTGAGGTGGGGATTTGTGGGGAGGGGGGGAGTGAATTAGAGAGGATTAAAGAGGATGTGTGAGGTTGTTTGGATTAAGGGATGATAGAGTGGATTTGTGAGGATGGTTTATTGAAGTTTGTGAGTGATGTGATAGTTAAGAGATAATTTAGAAATTATTTTAAAGATGTAAAATGCAAATTTACAAATTTATCCTTATCATTAAAAAATATTTTAATAATGAATTATGATTTTTTTTTTAAAGTTTGAGTTAATTGTTTTTTTCAATATATAATATTTATAATTATTCTTATTTTTTTAATAAATGATAATTTTGTGTTAAATTCAAATAAATTTATTAAATATATTAAAATTTATGAAAGTAATTTTTATTGTTATATACATTTGTTATTTTATATAATTATATATATTTTGTTGATATTATCATTTTATTTTATTATTTTTATTATTTATAATTATATGATGTTATTAATAGTATAATTAAAAATATTTGAAATTATTAAATAAATTTATGTAATATTTAAATTTGTATATTGTATGTATATAATTATATTAATAATTATAATAGTACTAAAATAAATAATACTGTTAATATTTTGAATAATTATATATTTTAAAAATAATGTACAATTTAAACATAGTAGCATGATAAAATTCACATATTTTCATAAATATTATGAAATATTAACTACCAACAAGAAAAAAATTATATTTTATTTTTTATGTATATTTTTTTTTCTCATTTTGTATCCAATAAAAAAAAATAACAACTTTCGCTTATCATTAATAAACATTAGATTAACATGAAATAGTCGGTGATTAAAATAAATAAATGAAGTCATTAAATTAGAATCCTAAATGATGTGTCATGAAAATTTAAAAAATTACAAACATAATAATGTCCAATAACACATTAAATTTAACTGACAATCAAAATAAGTTCAACATAAAAAATAATAATAACACAATAAAAATACAATTAATGTTCTTTATTGAGTTTAAGCTCGTGAAGTGTATCTTCAATTCGGTCCAAACGTGTGTGGATATTTTGAATTCCCCCCCAAATTTGTGTTAACATTGCCGAATCATGGGGGATCTCGGGTTGAGGATGACCGCCTGCAACATGAGGCAGTGGAATGTCTTCGTGTTCTTGTTCATGTTCATCGTCAGGCCTTCCAAGTTGCCACACACCATTGACCTCAAAGATATTCATTTTCTTCATGGTTTTTTCCCCGAAGAAGTTATTCCACCCTAACGTGATTGATGACTCTCCCATCAAGTTAATGCCATATAGCAACATGAGGTGTGTGATTAAACAACCATATGGAAGAGGCATATCATTGTCACGACATTTTATCATATGTTGCATGATATAATGAGGCCAATTAATCATCACATTACTTTTTAGGCACCATAACATGAAAACATCTTCATGAACCAACTGCGAGAAGTTGCTCCCCCGAGGACACAACATGTGCACCTATGTGTAATGAAGTAGTCTATCATTCATAGTTAAACTACCTACGTTTCTTATATTTTGGCCGTGCACCTCTTCTCTTGTCATGGTTAATAGGGCTTGTTGACGATCAAAATGTATGTCCTCAGGGATGGTACCAGGGGTTAACAAGAGACCATCATATTTCAGATTCGCCACGTTCATCCAATCCCTATGTCTAATTATAATCTTGTGGGTGCCAATCTGAGTAGCAAGATAACCCTGTGTCGTTAGATGGAGATTTGAATAAAAAACCCTAACCATATCCTCATAATATGGTAGTCTTATACTAAGAAAGTTTTGCAATCCTTGGAAGTTCAAATATTCTTGAAACTGAAAACCAGATGTGGCAAAAAATGGGAAATCTAAGACTTTTGGAGGTATGACTGGTCTTCCATGAAAATTTTCCTCAAATGCAACCATCTGACGTTTCGTTTGGAAATACCGGGAATAATCTAAAACACCCTCCCTCCTTTGTAATGGGATCATAGGAACTTCATCATCATTTCTTCTGCTTTTACCCTTACCCTTGGGCATTTTTTGTCTCTTCGTAGATGAAGATGCCATCGATAAAGAAATTCAAACCTATGATGAAAATGTTACGAAACAATGACAAAATAATAGTATATTAGAAAATATCCTCGCACATAAATTTCAAATGAAAAACAGTTCAACAATAATAATATAAGAAGTACAATGTTTGTCTTAAATTAAAAGTAGATTGATTAAATTACAAATTGAAGAACATAAAAATATAATTAAACATAATTTATTGACGCCGAGTCATGATGTTAAACAATTTTGCCATTCTTCGCTCTTTCGGCATACCAAATACTCGCATTGCAATAGCTGGATTTTCACAGAGAAAGTCATAGCATTGGTCCATGACTGCTTCATCTTGAATATTTAGATCAATTAGCATGGACCAAATATCTGAAGGCGAGTATTGATATGAACTCTTACGACGATCATTTTGTACGTGTTCACCATAATAGTCATTCTGTCGTTTGATTTCCTCTTCGAGAATACTCTTTCAAGTGGTATCTAACCCCACGATAAGGTGTTAATATTTGTGGTTTTAACATAAAACCTGCATCGCCAAGATAGTATTTTCCTACAAACATTCCAAGGAAACATCCATTAGTTATGTATATTATCACCTTTGTATCTATTGTTATGAATTCTCAAACACCTTAAACTTGCCTTCTGGAATAACCAAAGGATCCTCTCCTATGAAAGCCTCCTTCAATATTCTCGAATCTGAGGCTGTTCCTTCCCACCCAGCTAGAACATACGTGAATTTCATATCCAAATCACAAGCTGCGAATACGTTTTGAGTTGGCCAATCTTTTCTTCCTCGAAAACGAGGTGCATCAGCACGTGGGACCTTCACACGTACATGAGTGCCATCAATGGCCCCTAAACAATCCTAATGGTAACCAAAATTTCAGGTCTAAACAAATACAAATACAAAAGACATTATGAGAATTGTAAAGGAAATTTGTAATAAACAAACCTTAAAGTAAGGGAAAAATCGATTGTTGTGTAAGATTTGGGGTTGGACATCAATACCATCTGCTTGCTTTATGAATTGTCCTTCCAACATCAAAATTGCATTTAATACGTTGTGAAAGTGACGAGAAACTGTTTCTCCAGACCGATGGAAAAAAAAAATGAAACACTTCGATTCTTGACGTTATGTCCAATAATATGAAGAAATTTAGCAACTTGTTCTTCAACTGTTGAACGATATGCATCCTTAACAACTTCGGTTGCCCTAATCCGTTCACATAATTGAATGAAAGCTTCTGGTCCCATGCGAATAATGTCACGAGAACGTTCGGTGTGCACCAAATACTCCATCAATTCTTGTCTACGACGCTCTTTTCTTGGTTCAAACTCAGTAATAGAGTTCGTTGTACCACTTAACATACGCAACAAATTCAAACCAAAAGCAATGATGCAAAGGATCATCACTGATGTAAGTTCAATATTTCTTTTCAATTGTTCTTGTATTTTTGAAATTAGATTCATGTTCGCACGAGTAAGATCATTATAAATTGCAATTGTATCCTCAAATTCTTGCATGTCTTCGTCGTCCCAAAGTGGTTTCCAATTGTTCTCGTTATCCATGTAATCTTGACCTTGCCATTCACAACCATAAAATAGTTTATGGATACATGTGAAATAGTTTATGTTACGAATAACTCTAACCACTTTAAGTTAGAGTTACTATAATAGCATTAGGGTTAGGATTAAGATTATAATTAGGGTTAGGTGAAGAATACTAATAGGGATAAGATGTACTTGAATTCTTATAATTAAATCTATACACAAGTAATAACACTACCAGTAATAAAAAGAAATAAACACATAATAATAAAAAATTAAAAAGTAAACATATAATAATAAAAAAATATAAAAACAGTAAACACAACCAACACATAATAACAAAAAAAAATATAAATAAAATTGTAAAAATTAAAAACAGTAAATGCATAAAATAAAAAATTAAACAGTAAAGACATAATAATAAAAAATATAAAAACATTAAACAAATAATAAAAAATATAAAAGCAGTAAACACATAATATAAAAGAATATAAATACATTTATAAAAATAAATAAAATTGTAAACACATAATAAAAAAATGTAAATACATTTATAAATATTAAAAACAGTAAACACATAATAAAAAATCAAATAAAAGTCTAAATATATTTATAAAAGTTGAAAACAGTACATACGTAAAAAAATAAACAACAGAGTAAAAATCTAAAAAAATGCAAATTCAATTATTAAGATTAAAAACAGTAAACATATAAAAAAATTAAACAGTATCTTGTTAATAAAAAAAATAAAAAAAATAAAAACAATAAAGACATAATATATATATATATATATAAAATTAAAAACAATACAAATAAAAAAACTAAACAGTAAACACAAAATAATAAAAAATATAAAAACAGTAAAAAAATAAGAAGAAGAAAATATAAATAAATTTTTAAAATTTAAAAACAATAAACACATACAAAATTTTAAATACATTTATAAAAATTAAAAATGATAAATACATAAAAAATAAACAAAACAGTAAATACCTAAAAAAACTGTAAACAACAATTATTAAAATTAAAAATAATAAAAACCTAAAAAAACACATAACATAAAAAGACGTAATAATAAAAAAAATAAAAAATTAAACAACTAATAATATAAAAAAATAAAAACAGTAAAAAAATAAGAAGAAGAAAATATAAATAAATTTTTAAAATTTAAAAACAATAAACACATACAAAATTTTAAATACATTTATAAAAATTAAAAATGATCAATACATAAAAAATAAACAAAACAGTAAATACCTAAAAAAAACTGTAAACAACAATTATTAAAATTAAAAATAATAAAAACCTAAAAAAAACACATAACATAAAAAGACGTAATAATAAAAAAAATTAAAATATTAAAAACGTAATAATATAAAATATAAAAACAGTAAAATCATAAAATAAAAAACTACACAGTAAACATAATAATAAAAACTGTAAAATCAACAAACACATAATAATAAAGAAAAATAAATACATTCATAAAAATAAAAAACATAACCACATAATAATAAAAAATAACTACATTCATAAAAATCTGAAAAAAAAAACTGTAAACGAGAAAATAAATTAAACAATAAACACATAACAGAATATAAATATATTTATTAAAAATAATAACAGTAAATATATACAAAATAAATGTGAATATATTTTTAAAAATTAAAAAAGTAACAGCACATCATAAACTAAACTGTAAATATATTTATAAAAAAATAAATAAAAAAACTTACTTGAAGGTGAAGAGCACAAGAAGAAGCACTGCAAAGAAGAGATGAACTGGAAAAATGAAGAGAATGTGGAAAAATAAAAAAAATACATAAAAGAATCCAACATTTTTCTCAATCTCACACAAGGGAGAATCGATTCTCCTTCTACCTTCAAAAACCACAAAATCGATTCTCCCAAATCACTTCTATATAGAGAATCGATTCTGCATCTTTTGAAAAAATTTAAAATCGATTTTCCACCATCAAACAATATGTAAAATCGATTCTATACCATACACAAACATTGGAAAATCGATTCTCTAGCATGTAAGAGATAAGAAAATCGATTCTACAGCTTTTACAGTGATACGAAAATCGATTTTGGAAAAGGATGGAGAGAAACCAGTGCACCAAAAGTGAGTTTTACCTTCCTCAAACCAATTCTCTTTCGTTTTCTTCTTCTTGTTCTGGGCACAGCACAACAATCAAACCTCATCTCATCTCATTTATAGCAAACACATTCAGATTCACGGGTCTACTGTTTTGTTTTGGTCAAGATTCTTCTGCACAAGTAGCACTGCTGGAGAGTCTAGTGAAAAGAAAACTCTGGCTCAGAACTGCACCATACTAATTCATTCACATGTGCAAGGATAGAAAAGTAAAATCCTATGTCAATAGTATTTGCCAGCTGTAATCGTCTCAAATCTCCTCACTTTTGTGTGGATGAGAAAAACTGCCCCCTCCGCTCACCCATCTTCGCCTGCGCCTTCAAATAAACCGATCCAAACGTAAATCATACCCGCTCGCCCCTCCCTCCTCATTGCTGGCACCCGGAAACAAACACTGCATTAGTGTTAACATTTCAAAACCAAATCAAGTGGACAAACTAAAGATTAAAATTTAATACTCACTTACCAGAAGCCTAAAAGCAATACTAGAGTTGAGTTGAACATAATAAAGTATCTCCCATTTCCAGACAATATTATTTCTACGTGAAAGGTTAGCAACATATTTTCTAAAACAATTCTTTGAACACATTTTTCATTACTAGTAGAAAAATGTTGTAAATCACAAAATTTTGCGTCACAAATCTTGTTTAATGGTATTCATTCATGGTTTCAAACTTTTTAAGAAATTTTAACTGTAAGTAGTATATTCAAGGAATAAAAAAGATAAAAAACAAAGAAAGATGCTACACTTTATTCTCTTTATTTGTTTATTCCATTCGATAAACACCACGTAATGGGACAAGACAAAAAAAAATAATTTAGTTAGTTAATTATAAACATAGATTGGATTGCACTGTAAACACTCCTAACTTAGGAACCCCGTAGCCTTATCATTATTCTTTTATTCACTTCTTCTTATTTGTCATTTTTCTATTTACTTCTTCAATTCTTCTATTCCTATTATTTTTTATGTGCATCTCTCTCATGATTTTGCTTTTATGTACTTTATCAATATTATCATCTTTAATTTTTGTTATATTATGTAAGTAATATTATAAGGACAAAAAGCTATTGTAAAACTATATTGTTATATCTTTTTCTTGAGAAATGTTAGTACTTTCTTACAACATTAAAGTTTGAACTATGAGGAAGCAACATTGCAGCCTTCTTATTCCTAGCCACATAGCAAAGAAATGAAGAACACCTGCACTGTAAACACTCCTAACTTGGCAAGTTAAGAATATAATCATCTTGTGTTGTCACCTAAAACATTACATAATAAGCGAGTTAGTAGCTACTAGCGGCTCTAAATTTTGTTGAATTTTGACCAGAAAAAAAAACAAATGTAAACACAGTAGATACCAGGTGTTCTTCCCCCCTGTCACCTTATTCTAAGAAGAGGCCTTCAGGTTGTCGAAGAATTTTGATCAACAAAAACATTTAGTTTTTTTAAAAGTTCAAATACCGAAGACTATTTTGCATTAAAATGTTAGCTTTTTGTTGTTCCAGATTTAGCTATAAAAAAGTTTTACATGCTCAAACAAACAATAGCTGTTAAATCAACTTAAAAGTGACTCACTAAGAACAAGATTATGTGTAATTATAATTATAATATACTAACAAATGGAATCAATTTCAAAAACAGTAAATAACTTACTTTAAAATGTAAATTGGAAAACTTAAATTTCATATGCTATGATATCTTACCACAATCTTCTCAAAAGCCTCATAGATCTTATCGACCTTTGAATCCAGTCAAGTTCTACAAAAATATAAAAATTATTTTTACAATATAATTATAATATTCCAATCACAAAATAAACATATAATTAAACACAGAAAAGAAGGTGAAACAATTGGATTATAACCTACAACCTTGAGTACAAGTGTCATCGAGAATCATGATAGTTGTTGTAGTAGTGTCGGACTAGCACTCATCCAATTTAGGGCTTCGAGCCTCCTCGCAAACAGTGTGAAACTTCATCGCGAAGCTTCTTCTTGATCTGCACATACTTCTTGCTGCCGGGAACTGTTGAATCAAGTGTGTTCAAGCTTTGAAGAATCCAAACCCTTTGAAGGTTGATGAAAGGCTGGATGTGCTTGTTGTTGCTGAGCTGTCTTTAGATAGGATCTGGGATAGATTTTATGTGTAAATCCACTCTTGATTGAATCCAAAGTATAAGCATTCTAAAACCTTTTAATTGAAAAGTGTTTTTCAAACTAAGTGAAAAACAACCTGTTGTTTTTTCGAAACAACCGATTGTTTTATACTTAGGTGTTTTTAGAAAGGTTGAAAACTGTTTTTGATGGTTGACTAGCTGTCAAACCAAAACAACCGATTGATTCGTGAAAACAACTGATTGTTTGTTTTGGGACCATAACAGAAAACTGTTTTGTGCTTTGACTGAGCATTAAATGATTTTATAACTGAATATGCTCCATTTTTAAATGCTTTGACTAGTCTTTGAATGCAATAAATAGTTTGTTCAGATTTTGTATCAAACAACTAAGTTTTAATCAAAGAAGAGTAGATTTGAGTTTTTCACTGATTTTTCTTTTGAAAGAGTTAGAGATTGCTTGGATCAAAGAGAGTGTGATATATGATTTTCATCTTATATTGATTTCATATATGTTCTGTAACAAGTTTAATCCTTTGTACCTTTGAAAGAACTTTGTGTGTATAACTGAGAAGTGCTGTGTGTTCTTGAGGTTGTCAAGATCAACATTCTTAGTGGTGTTGTGCTGAGCCAAAAGAAGTATGTGTCTTGAGGGGATCAAGGTCACTTCTTTGGTGGTGTTGTAAGTAATCTAAGGTTGATTGCTTAGTGGATTCCCCAGTGGTTTCTGGGAAGACTGGATGTAGCTCTTGGTTAAGAGTGAACCAGTATAAACCTCTGTGTTCAATCTCTTTATCCTTAAACTCTTTAATTTCAGTTTTATATTTGTGAACTGGTATAAACAACCGATTGTTTTTCTGGTGCTGTGCTTATTTGCTTTGTGTTTTTGGCAAACTGAATTCTGGTTCAAGTTTTCTCGAAGTAATTTCATTCTAGACTTAAAAGTTTGTGAAAACCCTCTTTAAACCATTCACCCCCCTCTAGTTTAAAGCCATACATTCTTACAATTGGCATCAAGAGCTTGGTTCTTGAAATTTATTCAAGTGTGATCCTAAAACTGTTTTTAAATGGCAGATAGACTACCTTTTGGGGAAGGTGCTTCAATCAACAGACCACCTATGTTTTGTGGTTTGAACTACCAATTTAGGAAAGTCAGAATGAAAATCTTTGTAGAATCAGTTGACAAAGGTATTTGGGTTGCAATTGAAAATGGCCCCTTTGTTCCAAAATTTGAAAAAGATGGATCTTCCATTGAAAAACCTTAGTGTCAATGGACTGATTCTGAAAGTAAGAAGGCCAAATTTGATTGCATTGCTAAAAACATAATAACTTCTGCCTTGAATTCAGATGAATTTTTCAGGGTCTCTCAATGCAAATGAGCAAAGAAAATGTGGGACACCTTGGAGGTAACTCATGAAGGTACCAATAAGGTGAAAAGAGTTAGGAAACATACTCTAATCCAAGAGTATGAAATGTTCAGAATGCTCAAGGGTGAGACAATTGCTGAAGTTCAGAAAAGGTTCACGCACATCATCAATCATCTCATGATCCTGAAGTGTCTTGATAGGTCTTGGCAACCTAAGGTAACTACTATATCTGAATCTAGAGATCTAACATCATTGAGTATGACTTCTTTGTTTGGCAAGCTTAGGGAACATGAGTTAGAAATGAATCGACTCAATGTTCAAGAAAGCGAAGACAAGCATGTAAGGAGTATTGCCTTAAAAGTTGTCAAGCACAAAAGCAAGCAAGAATCCAGTGATGATAATGATGAAGAGAACCTTAGTTTGCTATCCAGAAAGTTTAGCAAATTCTTGAAAAGGAACCGCAACAAAGACACCAACAAAGAAAGGTATGGAAACAAAAAATCCAATGATTTTAATTCCAATAACTATACCTGTTTTGGTTGCGGTGAGCAAGGGCACATAAAGGCAGATTGCCCAAACAAAGAAAGCAAGGAGAAGAAGTCAAGCTACAAAGAAAAGAAGGGAAAAACAAAGAGGGCCTACATAGCTTGGGATGAGAATGAAGTCTCCTCATCAAGTTCATCATCAAGTGAAGAAGAAAAAGCAAACATATGCTTGATTTCCGAAGGAGATGATGAGTCTTGTAGCTCAAGTGAGGTAAGTTCATGTGCTTCTTTAAAAGAACAAAATTATAGTGAACTTCTTGAAGCTTTTCAAGAAACACATGATGAAGCTAATCAATTGGTTCTTTCAAACAACCAATTGAAAGATTTTAACAACTGGCTTGAAAAGAGAGTGAATGCACTTGAAGAAGAGCTGGAAAAATCTAATAGGGATTTTGAAAAATTAGAAACACATTTAAAAAACTCTTCTTGCAAGTGTGACACTATCATTTGTGAAAATTGTGAAAATCTTGAAAGGAAAGTGCATTATCTTGTAAGTACTGTGGATAAGCTTTCTAAAGGAAAATCCAAGTTTGAGAATGTCTTGGCATCTCAAAACTGTGTTTTTGGAAGAGCTGGATTAGGTTTTAATCCACAAAACAAGCAAGATAAGTTTTCAAAAAGTTTTTCAAGAAAGCCAGTAAAACAACCGATTGTTAAGTCGAAACAACCGGTTGTTACATGCTTTTATTGCATGAAGAAAGGCCATTCTGTTAGATTCTGCAAAATAAGAAAATTTTCAGTTCCCAGAGGCTTCATGAAATCGATTCCTAAAGGTTGTGAGGTTTCAAATGAAAATAGTAAACCAAATGGACCCAAATTTGTAAGGGGACCAAACCTTGTTGCTTAAATTCATGTTTATGCAAGAAATCTAGAGGAATATGTCGAACTGAGTAATCTGATCAAGTTCTTGGAAGAAAAAGACTAACATTGAAGCTGAATCAATGTTATGTAACAGTCCAAGGCTCTCAATAGTCAAAAGAGGCTTCTTGATCAAAAGACATATGACTCATTGAAGGAACATAAAAAAGAATAAGAACTTTTTTTATCTCTATCTTTAATTTCTTTTTAAATTAATATTCATGCTTAAATATCTCTCTTAGAATGTTCAAATACATCTGTTTTGAATTCTTTCTGCTCATGATTAAAATTTCAAAAATTGTTTTACTGCTGCAGAAAAACAACTGATTGTTTCCTCGAAACAACCGATTGTTTTGTGTCTAACAGCACTGTGAAGGAATGAATTTAATTTCTTTTTGATTTCTGGCTGTTGCAGATCACATTTATGAAAGAATCCTTGGTCAATGAAGCAATGTTGAAAGTTGATTATGTTCTGAAGGAAGTTACAACATGTTATAAAGAAATATATTCCAAAATCTTTAAAATTTAAGAGCTTTTATGACTAGTCAAAGATCACATGTGATGACCAAGTGATTTTCTGCTTTTTCTGACGTTTTCTGTGCAGGTCTTGGTCAAGTCCTTTCTCTCTGAAAAACTGAAACCCACTCACGTCATTGAATGCAGTTTGGTTCTGTTTCTTCTTTAAATTCTGTTGCAGCTGTTAACTCTCACAAGAACAACCAATTGAACCATCTCTTGGAACATCTCTTGTTATCCTTGTGTGAGTTTTCTTTGCCCCTTTTTCTGCTGTCATGGAATCAACTCCTCCTACATCAAAGAGGGTCAAAACTAGACCAGTGAGGTGTGGAGGGAGATTAGAGGGCTGGTTTTCTGGAGACAATGAGCTCATTGAAAGGTATAGGTTTGAAACTAGCACAAAGGTGATAAACAATCTGAAAGTTGTCTCCTTTGATTGGCTAAAAAGCCAAAAGCTAGATAATGTGAGGAATCTGCTCAAAGATCAATCTCTAAGAAGGTTCTTGGAGATGAAGGGAAACATCTACCCTGATTTGATTCGGGTGTTCTACACCATCCTCAAGTTTAAGGGAAACAGCGTTGTTTCTCATGTGAAGGGGGTTGACATGGAGATCACCTATGAAGTTTGGACGGTTGTTGCTTGTCTTAAGTATGCTGGCCTAAGGATCAAGAAGGGAAATCTTGGAGTGGTGGAGGATTTCAACAAAGTCCAATATTACAAGAGTTGTTTGAAGAATCAAAATGCCCAAGTAAGAACTTGTTCGGTTGGAGGCTTAAAGCTAGATGAGAGATTGTTTGCTCTTATTGTAACTTGGATTCTTACTCCAAGGGGGAGCAATCATTCTGTTCTTACAGAAGAAGACCTTGTGTACATCTACTGCATCATGAAGAAGATCAGAATCAATTGGATCCACATCACCAAAGAGCACATGCAAAAAGCCATAAGGTTAAGTGATTATCACTATCCTTATGTTGTTTTGATCTATAATTTTCTACTTTATTTTGAAGTGAATCTGGAAGATGAGACATCTGAGTTGGTTAAGTCAACTCAAGAGATGAACAATGGCTCTCTTAGCAAGATGGAATTCACCAAAATAGGTGGCAAATGGGTGAGCAAAGATGGTGATCATGGTGCCTCTTCAAGTGATGCTGCTGCTGAGTTTGATGAAGAAGATCAAGCTGCTGACATGGATTTTCATCAAGAAGAGCAACCTGAAACCAATCTAGGTGCTGGAACCAGTGCAGGGAATCAAGGAGATGAAATTCCATCCATGTCTTCTTTTGAAAGATACAAGGTTAATAGGCTTGATGGATTTGCCAAGAATCAAAGAAATCTTCATGATTTGTGTGTAAGCAACTTCCAGAATATAGATAACAGGTTCAACAACCTGGATACACGGTTCATGACCTTGGATGAACAAATAGAAGTTGTTCAAAATCAAATCTTTAAACTCCAGTATGGCAAGGAAGATTAGAGGAAAAACAACTCTTTGAATTCACGAGACAACTGATTGTTTTTGGTCTTGTATCAGTTTAATTGTTTCTGCTTTAAATTTCTGTATGATCTGGAACAATTATCTCTTTATCTCTTCTTTTTGTCTATTTGTAAAGACAAATAGGGGGAGATTTATGTTGTGTTGTCTTTCGTTATCCTTTAATTTCTGCAAAACTCTATGTGGTTTATGGATGTTTAAGTAAGCCTTATTACTGCTAGTTTTAGAACTGCTGATATACTGTTTCTATTTTTAACCCTATATCAGAGATATTGTGCTTTGCTTAAACTTTGTCTTGTAGGAACTGCTTCAGATTCAATCAAAACCAACACAAGCAACCAGGAATTTGTCTTCATCAAATAGCGGGAGATTGTTGAATCAAGTGTGTTCAAGCTTTGAAGAATCCAAACCCTTTGAAGGTTGATGAAAGGCTGGAAGTGCTTGTTGTTGCTGAGCTGTCTTTAGATAGGATTTGGGATAGATTTTATGTGTAAATCCACTCTTGATTGAATCCAAAGCATAAGCATTCTCAAACCTTTTAATTGAAAACTGTTTTTCAAACTAAGTTGAAAACAACCTGTTGTTTTGTCGAAACAACCGATTGTTTTATACTTAGGTGTTCTTAGAAAGGTTGAGAACTGTTTTTGATGGTTGACTAGATGTTAAACCAAAACAAACGATTGATTCGTGAAAACAACCGATTGTTTGTTTTGGGACCATAACAGAAAACTATTTTGTGCTTTGACTGATCATTAAATGATTTTATAACTGAATACACTCCAGTTTTAAATGCTTTGACCAGTCTTTGAATGTAATAAATAGTTTGTTCAGATTTTGTAACAAATAACTAAGTTTTAATCAAAGAAAAATAAATTTGAGTTTTTCACTGATTTTGCTTTTGAAAGAGTTAGAGATTGCTTGGATCAAAGAGAGTGTGATATAGGATTTTCATCTTGTATTGATTTCATATCTGTTTCGTAAGAAGTGTAATCCTTTGTACCTTTGAAAGAACTCTATGTGTATAGCTGAGAAGTGTTGTGTGTTCTTGAGGTTGTCAAGATCAGCATTCTTAGTGGTCTTGTGCTGAGCCAAAGGAAGTGTGTGTCTTGAGGGGATCAAGGTCACTTCTTTGGTGGTGTTGTAAGTAATCTAGGGTTGATTGCTTAGTGGATTCCCCAGTGGTTTCTGGGAAGATTGGATGTAGCTCTTGGTTAAGAGTGAACCAGTATAAACCTCTGTGTTCAATCTTGTTGAACCAAGTGGTGTTCAAGCTTTGAAGAATCCAAATCCTTTAAAGGATGATGAAGCCTTTGCAGTGCTTGGTGTTGCTGTGCTGGTTTAGTATAGTTCTGGGGTACTTTCAGTGTTGTAATCCACCCTTTGATTAAATCTAAAGCATAGGCATTCTCAATCTTTGTGAAAGTAAAATGTTTTCAAACTAAGTTAAAACAACCGATTGTTTTGTCGAAACAACCAATTGTTTATACTTAGATGTCTTGAGAAAAAGATTGAAAACTGTTTTTCAAATGGTTGAACTGTTAAGAACCAAAACAACCGATTGATTCGAGGAAACAACCGATTGTTTGTTTTGGGACCATAACAGAAAAACTGTTTTATCTTTGACTGAGCTTTAAATGATTTAACTGTTTACGCTCCAGTCGTTAAATGCTTTGACCAATCTTTTAATGCAATTTAAGAGTTTGTTAAGATTTGATAACAAACTACATCTTTGAATATATTCAGAATAACAGAATTGAAAAACAATCTTTGACAAGTTTTTGCCAAGAGATTTTGAGTTTTTCAAAGAAGCTGAGATTGCTAAGAGTTTGTGATTGATCAAAGTTTGTGGAATAGAATTCTGCTTGTATTGATTTCAGATTATCTTCTGTAACAAGTGTAATCCTTGTACTCTGTGAAACAAGTTTCGTTTCTGTGTTTGCTAAGATTGGTTGTGTGTTCTTGAGGGGATCAAGATCAACAATCTTGGTGTTGGTGTTTTGACCAAGGAGAGTGTGTTTCTTGAGGTGTTCAAGGTCAGTCTCTTGGTTGTTGTGTAAGTAATCAAGGTGTAATTGCTTAGTGGATTTCCTCAGGGTTTCTGAGAAGAATGTATGTAGCTCTGGGTTTGGAGTGAACCAGTAAAAACATCTGTGTACAATCTCTCTATCTCTATCTCTTTAAATTCAGTTTTATTTGTTGTTTGTTGGTATAAACAACCGATTATTTTTCTGGTACTGCAGCTTTTGCTTGCTGTTTTGGCAAACTAAATTTCTGATCAATTGCTTTCCTTAGATAATTTCATTCTTGTTTTAAAAGTTTACGAAAATTCTCTTTAAACAATTCACCCCCCTCTAGTTTAAAGCCATCCATTCTAACAATTGGCATCAAGAGCTTGGTTCTTGAAAGTTATTCAAGTTGATCCTAAGAATCTTTTTTAATGGCTGATAGACTACCTTTTGGGGAAGGTGCTTCAATTAACAAACCACCTCTGTTTTGTGGTTTGAACTACCAATTTTGGAAAGTAAGAATGAAAATATTTATGGAATCTCTTGACAAAGGAATTTGGGATGCAATTGAAAATGGTCCTTTTGTCCCAAAGTTTGAAAAGGATGGATCTGTCATTGAGAAACCATGGTCTCAATGGACTGATGCAGAAAGCAAAAAGGCTTAATTCGATTGCATTGCCAAAAATATTATAACCTCTGCTTTAAATTCTGATGAGTTTTTCAGGGTCTCGCAATGCAAATCATCAAAAGAAATGTGGCACACCTTGGAAGTCACTCCTGAAGGAACAAATGAGGTGAAAAGAGCTAGAAAGCATGCTCTAATCCAAGAGTATGAGATGTTTAGAATGCTTAAAGGAGAAACAATTGCCGAGGTGCGGAAAAGATTCACGCACATCATCAATCACCTTATGAGTCTTGACAAGACCTTTGATAAAGAAGAGCTGAACAGCAAGATCTTGAAATGTCTTGATAGAGTATATCTAACATCATTAAGTGTTGCTTCTTTGTTTGGAAAGCTTAGGGAACATGAGCTAGAGATGAATAGACTCAATGTTCAAGAGAGTGAAGATAAGCACACAAGGAGCATAGCCTTAAAAGCATCCAAGCACAAAGGGAAACAAGATTCTAGTGATGAAAGTGATGAGGAAAACCTTAGCTTGCTGTCAAGAAAGTTCAACAAATTCCTAAAGAGAAACCGCAACAAAGATAGGTATAGAAACAAGAAATCCAATGATTTTAATTCAAATAACTATACTTGTTTTGGTTGTGGTGAGCAAGGTCATATAAAGGAAGATTGTCCAAACAAAAGCAAGGAGAAAAAGCCCAGTTATAAGGAAAAGAAAGGCAAAACAAAAAGGGCTACGTAGCTTGGGATGAAAATGAGATATCATCATCAAGTTCTTCATTAAGTGAAGATGAGAAAGCAAACATCTGCTTGGTTGCTGAAAATGATGATGAATCTTGCAGCTCAAGTGAGGTAAGTTCATGTGCTTCCTTAAATGAACACAATTACAGTGAATTGCTTGAAGCTTTTCAAGAAACACATGATGAAGCTAATAGATTGGTTCTTTCAAACAACCGATTGAAAGATCTTAACAGTTGGCTTGAAAAGAGAGTTAAATCACTTGAAGAAGATCTGGAAAAAGCAAAAAGTGATTTTGATAAATTGGAAAACCATTTCAAAAATGCTTCTTGCAAGTGTGATACTCTCATTTGCGAAAATTGTGAAAATCTTGAGAAAAGGTTCACTATCTTGTTGAAACTGTGGAAAAGCTTTCAAAGGGGAAATCTAACTTTGAGAATGTCTTGGCATCTCAAAGCTGTGTTTTTGGAAAGGCTGGTTTAGGCTTTAATCCACAAAACAAGCAAGATAAGTTTTCAAAAAGTTTTTCAAGAAAGTCAGAAAAACAACCGATTGTTAAGACGAAACAACTGGTTGTTACATGCTTTTACTGCATGAAGAGAGGCCACTCTGTTAGGTTCTGCAAAATAAGGAAATATTTTGTTCCAAAAGGTTTTATGAAATGGATTCCTAAGGGATGTGAAGTTTCTAACTGCAAAGAAAAGTCAAAAGGACCCAAATTTGTAAGGGGACCAAATCTTGTTGCTTGAAATCTTTTATGCAGGAAAACTAAAGAAAAAGGAGGGACTGAGTCATCTGATCAAGTTCATGAGAAAAAGACAGTCTTTGAAGTTGAATCAATGTTATGCACAAGACCTCAACAGTGAAAAGAGGCTTCTTGATCATAAAGCAAATGGCTCATTGAAGAATTAACATAAGGATAAGACTTTCCTTTATTTGTTCTTAATTTCTTTTTTAAAGTTCTTTCTCATGGTTAAAAATCTTCTTGATATGCTTAATGTCATCTACTTTGATCTCTTTCTGCTTATGGTTAAAATTCAAATTCAGTTTTAACTGCTGCAGAAAAACAACCGATTGTTTCTTCGAAACAACCGATTGTTTTGGGTCTAACAGCACTATGAAGAAATTATTTTAATTGCTATTTTAAATTTCTATCAGTTGCAGATCAATTCAAAAGAGAGAATCTTGGTCAAAGAATCTGTGTTGAAAGTTGATTACGTTCAGAAAGGAGTTACAACTGTCTTAAAGGAAAATATTCAAAAATCTTAGGAATTTAAGATCCTTAATGACTAGTCAAAGATCACATGTGAAGACCATGTGATTTTCAGCTTTTTCTAACGTTTTCTGTGTATAGCAGAGTCAAGTCCTCTCTCTCTGAAATATCAGGTACCCACTAAATAAAATTGAATGCTAATTGATTCTTTTTTCTGCTATAAAATCTGGTGCAGCTGATCTCTTCCACAAGAACAACCAATTGCAACATCTTTTGCAAAAATCTGTGAAGAAAGCTTTTCTCTGTTTTCTTCTCTGCCATCATGGAATCAACTCCTCCCACCTCAAAGAGAGTCAAAACCAGGGCTGTAAGGTCTGGAGGAAGGCTAGAAGGCAGGTTTTCTGGAGAGATATAGGTATGAAACAAGTATCAAAAAGATGAACAACCCCAAGGTTGTATGCTTTGATTGGCTGAAAAGTCAAAAGCTTGATAATGTGAGAAGGCTGATCAAGGATCAATCTCTCAGAAAGTTCCTGGAGATGAAGGGAAACATCTACCCAGATTTAGTGAGGGTGTTCTACACAAACCTAAAGTTTGAGGGAAACAATCTAGTTTCTCATGTGAAAGGTGTAGAGATGGAGATAACTCAGGAAGTATGGACTGCTGTTGTTGGTCTCAAGTTCTCTGGTCTTAGAATCAACAAGGGAAACCTTGGAGTAGTGGAGGATTTTAACAAAATCCAATTCTACAAGAGTTGCTTGAAGAATCAACATGCTCAAGTAAGTACATGCTCGGTTGGAGGTCTAAAGCTTGATGAGAGATTGCTTGCTCTCATTGTGACTTGGATTCTAACTCCAAGGGGGAGTAATCATTTTGTTCTTACTGAAGAAGATCTGGTATATATCTTCTGCATCACGAAGAAAATCAAAATCAATTGGATTCACATCATCAAAGAGCACATGCAAAAAGCCATGAGGTTAGGTGATTATCATTATCCATATGCTGTTTTGGTATCTAAATTTCTACTCTATTTTGAAGTGAACCTTGAAGATGAAACATCTGAGTTGGTGAAGTCAACTCAAGAGTTGAACAATGGATCACTCAGCAAAATGGGTTTTACCAAAGTAGGTGGAAAATGGATAAGCAAGGACGGTGATCTTGGTGCCTCATCTAGTGGTGCTGCTAATCTTGAACAAGATGAACCTGCTGATATGGATGTTCAACATGAAGATCCTCCTGAAGATTATCAAGATGCTGGACCAAGTGCTGGTGCTGGAAATCAAGGAGAAAGGATGCAAACCATGTCTTCTATTGAAAGACTCATGGTGAATAGGCTTGATAGCTTTGCTGAAAATCAAAGGAGCCTCCATGATCTCTGTGTTAGCAATTTCCAGAGGATTGACACCAGGTTTGACAACATGGATGTAAGATTCATGACTCTAGATGAACAAATTGAAGTTGTCCATAACCAAATCTTTGATATTCAGTTTGCTGATGAAGAAGAATGAAGGAAAAAACAACCAATTGGTTATCGGCACAATCGATTGTTTTTGGCTGTTATATCTTATTTTTAAATTTCTTTATTTCTGCTGTTACTGCTTTAATTCTGATGTAATCAAAATAATATCTTGTTTTATCTCTTCTCTTTGTCTATTTGTAAAGACAAATAGGGAGAGATATATGTTGTGTTTTTGCTGTGTTTAAGTTTCGGGTTTTTTATTGTTAAAACAGTTTGGGATGAGTAATAATTTCTGATATTTTAGATCTGAAGTTTATTACTGTTTATCTGTGCTAACCAAATATCAGAAGTTCTATGTTTTGTTCAAAACTGTATCTTACAGGAACTGCTTCAGATTCAATCAGGTACAACATAAGCATCAGGGATTTGTCTTCATCAAATAGGGGGAGATTGTTGAACCAAGTGGTGTTCAAGCTTTGAAGAATCCAAATCCTTTGAAGGATGATGAAGCCTTTGCAGTGCTTGGAGTTGCTGTGCTGGTTTAGTATAGTTTTGGGGTAGTTTGAGTGTTGTAACCCACCCTTTGATTAAATCTAAAGCATAGGCATTCTCAATCTTTGTGAAAGTAAAATGTTTTCAAACTAAGTTAAAACAACTGATTGTTTTGTCGAAACAACCGATTGTTTATACTTAGATGTTTTGAGAAAAAGATTGAAAACTGTTTTTCAAATGGTTGAACTGTTAAGAACCAAAACAACCGATTGATTCGAGGAAACAACCGATTGTTTGTTTTGGGACCATAACAGAAAAACTGTTTTATCTTTGACTGAGCTTTAAATGATTTAACTATTTACGCTCCAGTCATTAAATGTTTTGACCAATCTTTTAATGCAATTTAAGAGTTTGTTAAGATTTGATAACAAACTACATCTTTGAATATATTCAGAATAACAGAATTGAAAAACAATCTTTGACAAGTTTTTGCTAAGAGATTTTGAGTTTTTCAAAGAAGCTGATATTGCTAAGAGTTTGTGATTGATCAAAGTTTGTGGAATAGAATTCTGCTTGTATTGATTTCAGATTATCTTCTGTAACAAGTGTAATCCTTGTACTTTGTGAAACAAGTTTCGTTTCTGTGTTTGCTAAGATTGGCTGTGTTCCTAAGGGGATCAAGATCAACAATCTTGGTGTTTGTGTTTTGACCAAGGAGAGTGTTTTTCTTGAGGTGTTCAAGGTCATTCTCTTGGTTGTTGTGTAAGTAATCAAGGTGTGATTGCTTAGTGGATTTCCTCAGGGTTTCTGAGAAGACTGCATGTAGCTCTGGGTTTGGAGTGAACCAGCTTAAACATCTGTGTACAATCTCTCTAGTTCTATCTCTTTAAATTCAATTTTATTTTTTGTTTGTTGGTATAAACAACCGATTGTTTCTGTGAAACAACCGATTGTTTTTCTAGTACTGCAGCTTTTGCTTGCTGTTTTGGCAAACTGAATTTCTCATCAATTGCTTTCCTGAGATAATTTCATTCTTGTTTTAAAAGTTTACGAAAATTCTCTTTAAACAATTCACCCCCCCCTCTAGTTTAAAGCCATCCATTCTAACAAATCTCTTTATCCTTAAACTCTTTAATTTCAGTTTTATATTTGTGAACTGGTATAAACAACCGATTATTTCTGCAAAACAACCAATTGTTTTTCTGGTGCTGTGCTTATTTGCTTTGTGTTTTTGGCAAACTGAATTCTGATTCAAGTTTTCTCGAAGTAATTTCATTCTAGAATTAAAAGTTTGTGAAAACTCTCTTTAAAACATTCACCCCCCTCTAGTTTAAAGCCATACATTCTTACAGGAACGACCTCTTTCATCTATTTTGACTTCGGAAGCGGTTTCTTCTTCATCTCGACCTCTACCAAATACGCGATCTCCGACCTCGGTGAGATGAAGTCCAACAGCGATGGTGATTCCTCCTCCAACCGCGCCCAGAGCCTAGCCAAAGTCTGCGGAAACTGTGATGGCGCCACCAGAGTGGTAGCAGTAGATAGAGAGGAAGATAAGGTGTGATATGATGGTGCAGTGCGGTGGTGCAGTACAATGGTGCAATACAGTGGTGCGGTGGGATTATGGATTCTGTGTAAGAGAAGGAGGGAAAGGAAATTTAGGGTTAAGAAAGAAAAAACAAAGTAAGGAAAAAATGATACACACAAAGAAATAAATAAAATTAATTACTTCAAAATTAGTATCTAAATTTAAAATTGGTATCTAAATTCAAATAATAGTGACTAAAAACTTAAGTAACTAATTATATGATGATTAGAAACTAAAAAATTAGTTTCTAATTTATTATTTTTATAAACCAAAAATTAGTTTTTAAAGTGACTTAAAAAATTGGTTTCTAATTACATTAACAAGAGACTAAAAAAATGGTCTCTAAATTTTTTTATTTTTTAATTTTATTATTAGTTAGCAAAATTATAGTAACTAATTATATTATGATTTTTATTAATAATAGATACCTTTTTAGTAACCAATAATTTTTAGTTTATAAAATAGTATCTAAATTAGTTATTATAGAAACTATTATTTTTTGTTTCTAAATTAGTTACTATCAAAACATTTTCTTGTATTGTAGGAATTACTAATTATTCGTAGATAAATACTAGATAAATCAAATAACATATAATAAGTATTGGGTATTGTTATGGTAAGATTTGTAGGGAGAAAATGTAACTAATATGTCAAGTCTTCCTAGTTACGATGATTTGGGTCTTTTTTTGTCTCTCGATTACTTGATTGCTCGGTTATTTGGTAACTCGACCGACATTCAAGTTAGTTTTGGTTCGAGTGGATGTACTAATTAAGGGTTGGATTTTTCATACCTTGTTGTGTCTTGGGATGCATTTCTATTTATAGTGATGGCTCTTCGGCCTAGAATTACCCAATTCTCTTAATCATGCTTAATGATGTCTAATTGTGTGTTTATTCGGTGATTGGAGTTATTAGGTCTTCACTTGTGAACTTGTAAGATCTTAGAATGTCGAGGTGTTAACAAGTTGAGTTATTATGTCTCGGTTCTCGAACACTTGGTAGTAAAGTTGTCCCCAACTCGAGGGAAGTGATGAGTCTTAAAGGAAAATGACGTACTCGTTAGGCAAGAATGGCTTCCAGCTTTCCCCTTATACTTGGGTCGAACGCTGAAAGGTTGAAGTGGGTTGTATGGCAATCACTTACCCTTATGAATGAAATGTTGTAGTTTTTCTTTTATTTTCAATTCGATTTGTTTCTATTAAAAGAAAAGGAAGAATAGAGTATCCTTTGTGTATATATAAAAAGAACACATGGGCTAAGCCCATTACATAAATAGAAATATCTAACAATATCTCATAATATTTAACACTCCCCCTCAAGCTAGTGCATATAAATCATATGTTCCTAGCTTGTTACAAATGTAATCAATCCTAGGCCCTCGTAAGGGTTTAGTATAAATATTTGCTAATTGATCATTTGAATAAACAAACTCAATGAATTTGAATGAAAAACTTTTCTCGAATAGAATGACAATCAATCTCAATATGTTTGGTCCTTTCATGAAAAACTGGATTGAGCTAATATGAAGAGTAGTTTGATTATCACATATGAGTGCCCTTTGAGTGACCTCTCCAAATTACAATTCTTTAAGTAACTGTTTAAGCCAAATAAGCTCACAAGTAGTTGAGGTCATAACTCTATATTCTGCTTTTGCACTAGATCTCACCACAACACTTTTTGCATGCTCTTCCAAGAGATAAAGTTATCACCAATGGAGACACAGTAACTAGAAGTTGATCTTCTATCAGATGGAGATCTTGCCCAAACAGTATATGAATAACAAACAACTTTAGTATGGTTATTGTGACCATATAACAAACCTTTTCCAAGAGATCCTTTAATGTACTTCAGTATACACTACAAAAAATGATGTATAATATGGTGGTTATTTTCATATAAAATGGTGTTTATAAACGCCACAATATATGCATGTGGCAAACAACCATAAAACTGACCGCCACAAATTTTAATGTGGCGGTCTTACGCTACCCGCTGCAACACCTGTCACTTTAACACTTTCTTTAAAGTGGCGATTTTTATATGTAAATAGTGTCAATCATAACTGTCACAATTTAATTCATTGAAAAAGATTTCAGCGTTATTATATAGGGTATAATGTGACGTTTTTAACTGTTAGTATTATAATAAAATTATAAAAATAATATGTCGGTTTCAATTGACGTAATTTTAATTCTAAATAAATGGAATTTAGCCACCACTATTTTATAATTTGGTTTCCATAACTAAACTAAAAATATTTTTATAATAAAAATATAAAATACTATTAAAATGAAATAATATATAAAGTTATAAACATTCATTCATTGTATTGAAAATTAAAGCATACATAATATTGTTCAAAAGTTCATAGATAATTGAAAATTAAAACACAAATAATTGTTCAAAATTTTATACATAATTTAAAATTAAAACACATAATTGTTCAGAAGTTCATACATAATTTAAAATTAAAGACATCCCTAATCAGTTTTGCTTCCAGCACTTGATCCTATTATTTGATTAGGTGATGGAGCACCACTTCCAGTATCTGATGCCTGAAATAAATAATTTTAAGTTACTGAATTTGAATATTTATAATTATAAAATAAAAGACACCAATAAATATTTAAATATATTAATACCTCATTGATGGATGCATGAACCAAATTAGTTGTCGTTGCAGCAAAATGTTCTTAAACATCTTTTCTCGAAGCAATATATGCAAGCAAAGTGTTCATTTGATTTTTCACAGTTGCAAGCTCAGTTTCCATTTGGATTACCTTGTCCTCCACATTTGATGAAGTTGAACTAGAAGAAGCATATTTCATACCACTTAGCCTTGTTGTGGATCCTTTGAAAACAAGGTTGGGACAAGCTCCATATGATAGCCCTCTAACTCGACCCGGATGCTCCTTACCAAATATGACACCAATTGGATCTTCTGGAGATATATGTTAGAATATATGGCCTTAAACTAGAGGGGGGTGAATTGTTTAAGAGAGGTTTTTTAAATCTTTTTAGAGTTTAACAAAATTATTTGTATGAATTTAGAACATAAATCAGGTTAGCCAAGAACAAGAGCAATAAAACAACAAAGCAACAAAAACACAATCGGTTGTTTATACCAGTAAAACTAAAAACAGAATTTAAATGAGTTTAAGGGTAAGAGAAAGATACACCAACAGTTTATACCGGTTCACTCTTAAACCAAGAGCTACATCCAGTCCCCAGAAAACCATTGGGTAATCCACTAAGTAATCAAACCAGATTACAACACACAATCCACCAAAGCAGTGACCTTGAACCCTTCAAGAAACACACTCACTTTGGCAAATCACACACCAAGAGTATTGATCTTGACCACCTCAAGAGCACACAACACTCTTTGGCAACACAACACCAGAAATACAGAAGGTTGAGAAGAGATTACACTTGTTTAAAGAACAAACTGAAATCAATACAAATGCAATCCTATTTCACTCTCTTAGAAAACCCAAAGTTTTGACGTGAATGTTCAAATCTTGAATCAACTCTTTCACTACTGAAAAACTCAAATCTATTTCACTCTTTTGTTTGAAAACATAAACAAACTATTTATATTTTCCAAAGATTGGTCAAAGAATTTAATGAATGAGCGTATTCAGTTGGAAATCATTTAAAGCGCATTCAACCACCAAAATAGGATTCTGTTAGGATTTTCAATGAAACAATCGGTTGAAACCACGAAACAACCGATTGTTTGGTTTGGTAGTTAAGTCAACCAAACTTAAACAGTTTTCAACCTTTTCAAAAACTCCTTTAAGAGTAAAACAACTGGTTGATTCGACAAAACAACAGATTGTTTTTCACTTAGTTGGAAAAACACTTTATTTCAGAAAGGATTTAAAACACATTAGCTTTAGATTCAACAAAGGAGTGGATTACAAATAAAACTACCCAGATCCCTCCCAAAACACAACAACAACACAACCTTGCATCAAACACATAGGATTTGGATTCTTCAAAGCACTTGATCACTCTTGATCAACAATCTCCCCCTATTTGATGAAGACAAATCCCTGGTTACTTGTGCTGGTCTTTGTTTGAATCTGAAGCAGCACCTGCAAAGCAAAACTTATGCAAAACAGAACATCTTTAACAACAGGTTAGTATAGCACATTAACTGGTTTTCTGCATAAACCTTAGAGCAGAAAAAACCAGCCAAAAACCAAGTTAAAACAGCAGCAGTAGCAACAGAATTTAAACAACATTCAACAATATCAGAGTTTGGCAACACATAACCAAATATTCTCCCTCTATTTGTCTTCACAAATAGACTTTAGGAAGAGATAAAACAAAAGTTCAGAATAAGGAAATACAAATATAGAAAACAATAAAGCCTTAACAGACTAGCTTAACAATCGGTTGTTTCGACAGATCAACCAGTTGTTTTTCTTCAGTATTCCTTTCCATACTGCAGCTCAAAAATTTGATTATGAACAACTTCAATTTGTTCATCAAGCGTTTCAAACCTTGTATCCATGCTTTGGAATCTATTATCAAAGTTATTAATGTTTGAAACACAAAGATCATGAAGATTCCTTTGACTTTCCACAAAGCCATCTAGCCTATTCACCATGTAGCTCTCAAAGGAAGTCATTGAAGGAGTCCCATCTCCTTGATGTCCAGCACCAAAATCAGTTGCAGGTGGTTTTGCATCTTGAACATTCATATCAGAACCATCTTGATCTTCTTCATCATTTTCAGCTTGTGCAGCACTTGAGGAACCACCATGTTCACCATTCTTACTTACCCATCTTCCATTGATCTTGGTAAAACTCATCTTGCTTAGTGAACCATTGTTCACTTCAAGTGTTGATTTCACCAACTTAGATGTTTCATCCTCAAGATTCACTTCAAAATAGAGTAATAACTTAGATATCAAGACAACATAAGGATAATGGTAATCACTTAACCTCATAGATTTTTGCATGTGCTCCTTGATGATATGAATCCAATTGATCTTGACTTTTTTCATGATGCAATAGATATAGACAAAATCTTCTTCGGTTAAAACAGAATGGTTGCTTCCTCTAGGTGTTAAAATCCATGTAACAATGAGAGCTAACAACCTTTCATTTAACTTCAAACCTCCAACAGAACAAGTCTTTATTTGAGTTTGAGGATTCTTCAAATAGCTTCTATAATACTGAATTTTGTTGAAGTTTTCCACCACACCAATGTTTCCTTTATTGATTCTCAGCCCAGCATATTTCAAACCAGTTACAGTAGCCCATACCTCATGGGTAATCTCCATATCTACACCCTTAACATGAGAAACAAGATTGTTACCTTCAAACTTCAAATTTGTGTAGAAAACCCGAATTAGATCAGGATATATGTTCCCCTTCATCTCCAAGAACCTTCTTAGCAGTTGTTCTTCGAGAAGGCTTCTCACTTCATCCATCTTTTGACCCTTCAACCAACTAAAAGAGACAACTTTTGGGTTGTTTATCACTTTTCTACTTGTTTTAAAGCGATATTTCTCAGTTAACTCGTTGTCTCCTTAAAACCATCCTTCAAGACGTCCTCATGATCTCACAGCTCTGGTTTTAATCCTTTTTTATGTAGGAGGGGTGGAATCCTTGAAAATAGAATGAGAAAAAGGCACACACAAGGAAAGAAAGAGATGTAGCAAGAGATGAGTCAATGGGTTGTTTTTGTGAAGGAAAACAGCTGCAACAGATTTTATAGCAAAACAAAATCCCTCTTTGATCTTTTGGTGGTAATGGGTTTCAGTCTTCAAGGTAGAAACTGGTCCAAGCTTTGCACAAAAAACGTCAGTCCAGAGTAGAAAAGAGATGGTCATCACATGTGACTTTCACTAGTCATAAAGGCACCTGAATTTCCAAGATATGGAATATATTCCTTTTTATGACAAGATGTAACTTCCTTCAGAACCAGATTAGACTTTAAAGGCAACTTTATTGACTCAAAATCCCTTCAAGATTGAAATCTGTAAAAGAATTCTTCACAGTGTTGTCAGAGAAGAAACAATCGGTTGTTTCGAGAAAACAATCAGTTGTTTTTCTGCAACAACAACACTATTTTAAAAATTAAAACAAAAGCAGAGAAGAATTGAAATGTAATTAACCATACACACATAGATGACGATTTAAACATGAAATAAAAAGAAAACAAAGAAGTTCTTATCCTTTTGTCATGAAGTCCCTTTAGTTAGTCATTACTTATGGTCAAGAAGTCTTCTTTTTGGCTGTCAAGATATCTTGAGCTGGTACAGAACCTTAATTCAGTTCCAGACAGAAGTCTTTTCTTCCAAAAGCTTGATCAGATAACTCAAGACTCCATGCTTCTTTTCGAATCCCTGTAACACAATAAATTCAAGCAACAAGATTTGGTCCCCTTACAAATGTGGGTCCTTTTGATTTATCTTTATCATTTGTGATCCTGCCTGTTGACCGGAACGCTGGAGAATGCCTCGTCAAAGGATCGACGTGCGCACCGCTTCTCACCTTCGTTCCTCCCCGGGATCTACTTCAAGAACCTGCAAAGAAACGATACGGCGCCGCTGCGGCCGATCGCACTCCGACGCTCAAGTCAGTGACGGTATCACCAAATACTAAGAACAAGAACCGTGCAAATCCTCTCTCACAATCAGCTCTATCACTCGCAAGCGTAAAGTGTATGAACTGAACGTGCGTACCTCAGAAAGTCTGTTAAGAACTCTTATATACCTGGTGGCTTTCTCTCTCCTGGCAGTTACAGACTTGGACACGTGGCTTGCATCCAACTGTACACATGCCATCATCTGGAGGCTCCCTGACTTGGCGCTGCTTCTGCTCTCATTTTGGCTAAGTTACTTATGCATGGTACTGCCCAGTGCATAGCTAACTTAGGAGTGCGATCTCTACTGGAACTGGCGAGTTAGGGCCTTCATACACCTTCCCTGTAGTCTTGCCGGCCGCCTTCATAATCTGCTTCTCCTTCATCTTCGGCGATGTGCTTGTTCTGGCGATCTCCGACTGCTTGGTCGCCTGGGTCTGCATCTGGCGACTTCATCTTCAACCTGGCGATCGCCTATTCTGGTAAGCTGGAAGTCGGAACACGCCAACTTAACAACTGGCGACTACGCGTGCCCCCCGACTTCCTTCCCTTCTTGCCAACCTGGCGCCTTGTCAACACGCCTACACTGTAGCAGGATGCCACGTCATCACACCCGACCACCAGGGCGGTACACAAGCCCCCCAGTCTTAAGCGAAGACTCGTCTAGCGAAAAGACTGAAAAAGCCTTCGTTAACACCGATCTACGTGGCACTGACGCAGAATTCCAAGCGATTGTACTTTCTGCTGCTCTGACGCTCCACCAAACCCCTCACTCATCGCTCGACACGTGGCTTCATCAACGGCTCTCTTCATTTGCCGTTTGCGCTTCCTAAACCCATTTCGAAAACCCTTAAACCCATTTCGTTCCACTGTTCCATCACTTTCTTCGTGCTTGCAAACGCTCTAACTTCCCTCTGCGAAAACTCTCAACGCTCTTCAACGCTCCAGATCACCATCTTCCTCCATCGTCTTCCTGATCATCGAAAGGTAACTACTTTCCTTCATCTGCTGGGTTTCCTTGCATTTTCACCGATTTGCATCATCCTGTAACTGCCTGGTGCATACGCTGTGGGTTGTTTTTCCATTTCTCCTTCTGCGTAACTTAGGGCTTTGTCGATCGTCGCAACGAACATACATTCGTTCGTTTTTTCACCTTCCTTCTATGATCGAGTCAGCCTCTGTAATCCCCTTATCGTTTTTTCTTTCTTCTTCCTTTGCAGTTGCTATCATGACTCGCACAAAGATTACCCCGAACCCCCCTCCATCAGCACGAAACCTTCCTTCACAAGCACACGACTCAACACAAGTTCGTGGCGCTTCCTCTTCGCAGGCTGTGAGGCCTGCGTCTTCCCAAACTGTCCCGGCTCAGGCGACTCCATCTAACGCTGGAGGAGCCCCCGTCCCTCTGCCAGACTTCAAAACTCTATACCCCTGGGCTAACCCAACCCTTCTGAAGGAGACCTCGTCGGTGAACACTGCGGGAGCAGTTTTGCGGTTGACTAAGGGGGACGAGGCCTATCAATCGTTTCACAAGGAGCACGACAAGAGGATGATGGTGCTGCCTTGCCCCGCCGCTCTGCCAGTGTGTGCTGATGACAAAGTAAGCGCCGACGGGCCCTTCTGCTTTGTCTATACAACTTTCTTCAAGAAGGTCAAGCTCAGGTTCCCTCTCACCCGATTCGAGAGGGAACTTTTGACCGAGCTCAACATTGCTGCCGCCCAGCTTCACCCCAACAGCTGGGCGTTTGTTCGAGCCTTTGAAATAACGTGCGACCACCTGGGGTTGCCCGCGTCGGTGGACGTGTTTTTGTTCCTTTTTGAGGCCAAGCACCCAGGAGACCGCCTGTGGGTCAGCCTGAATGCAATTGCTGGGAGATCCATTTTTACCATCTTCCAGCAATCGTACAAAGACTGGAAGGGGAAGTTCATCCAAGTACGTGCAAACGATAAAGACACCTCTCTTCTTGATGGCTTCCCCTTGTACTGGGTGGACAAGGGGAAAAAGGAGTCCAAGAGCTGCTTCAGGAGGCCCAGAAGTCCTGATAGCATGGGAGCTTTGGACAGAGACCTCTGTCTTTTCTGGAAGAGGGTGGCGGACGCCAATATAACATTCCTGACCCCCACCTTGATCTCCTTCGAATTCTTTGAGGATCAGCTAGAATTCCAAATAGGTTAGGACATCCAAACTGTTGCTTTGATACTACTTCTGATACTGCTTCTGGGCGTCTTGTGCGATGCGCACAAGACTTTGGTTTTACCTTTCCTGCACATAACTGCTCTGCTGCTTATTACCTTATACACTTATCTTTTTCTTCTTTGAGCTAACCCATGCATTTTCGTTTCATGCAGACAACATGTTGGGCGGAAACATGCTCGCCGAATTGAAGGCGCTCGCCAGAAACCACGGGTTGGCGACCGGTTCCCAAACGGTGCCCAACTCGGCGGTCGAGAAGGCCATCGTTCATGGGCGATCACCGCCCAAGGAACCCACCTAGCGCAAGAAACTGGTCCTTAAGAGACCTAAGCGAAAAGCCCCCCAAGTCATCCAAGAGGAGGAGGAAGAGGACGACGAGGTCACAGAGGATGGCCTCGTTACAAAAAGGAAGAGGGTGGTACCTTCTTCTCCACCAGCTCCACCCCCTCTTCCAACTTCAACACCACCATCAACGCCTGCTCCTCCTCCCTCATCGCCAACACAACAAGCTCCTTCATCACCAGCCCAGGCGACTCCACTGGCCACTGCGCCACCTGCAGCTGAGGCTCAAGAGCCAAATTTCTTGGAGGACCCCCCAAGCGCCTCTACGTCGTACGTGTCAGCAGGAGGGGGCCCCCCTTCAAACACTTCAGCTGCAGAGAACGTTCCAATCGGGGATGAGGTTGCTCACACCTCTCCAATCCTGATTACCGAATCCCCGATTGCGTTGCCACACCATGAAGCAACCACTGAAGATATTGCTAGGGAAGGTGGCGGCGAGAACCCTCAACAAGCCCCCCTGGCGCCTCTCCAAGCAGCGAACCTTTCCCTCGAAGTTACAAGGATGTGGGAACCTTTGACCGCCAAACTGAAAACCATAGCAGAGGATATCCCCGCGATCATAACGAGGGCTGTGGAGAGCTCCACCAGGAGGCTTCAAGACGATCTCTTCAACCTCAAGACTGAAAATAGCACTATGAAGGTCGAGGTGGAGAAAATGTCATTCAGCCTGACGCTCGCAGAACTTGATCACTCCCGAGTGGAGGATGCCCTGAATACCGAGCTCAGGCTGGCGCACAAGGAAGCTGCTGACCTTCGCCGCAAAGTTCATGATCTTGCCCAAGAGAAAGTTGAGCTAGAAAGCAAAATCGTGCCTCTGCGCACCAAGGCGAGCGACCTGGAGGCTCACATTCAAGCTGACGCCGCCAGGGTGCAAAAACTGGAGCAGAGGTCGATCGACCGCGAGAAGCTACTTGGGCAAGTAGAAAAAGCGAGGGACGACGCCATGGCTGATCTCGCCGAGGCAAACAAGGAGAAAGGAAAGATGGCTGCTGAGTTGGCCCAAGCTCAAACAGAATCCAAGAAGGTTACTGACGACCTTCTCCATGCTCAAGAGACCAACGAACAACTCCAAAAACAGGTTGAAGAGCAGGAGCAGCAGAACAAAGAGCTCAAGAAACAGGTTGAAGAACTTCAAGGGCAAATTGAAGTACTTAAGCTAAATTCTGCTCAGATTCTGGCTGCTGGATT
Organism: Phaseolus vulgaris; assembly: GCF_051622355.1. Taxonomy (NCBI): domain Eukaryota; kingdom Viridiplantae; phylum Streptophyta; class Magnoliopsida; order Fabales; family Fabaceae; genus Phaseolus; species Phaseolus vulgaris. The sequence continues at coordinate 23,078,795 of NC_143498.1, read as the reverse complement.
CGAAGCCGCTCGGGAACAATTCGCATGCCTATTCCCCGATCTCGACCTCAGCATGGTGTCGTTGAACAACGAAGTAGTAGATGGAAAGGTCGTTCCTGCTGAAGACTAATCCACTCCACCTCATCTGCTACTTTATAATTCCCTTGTATATACCTTGTAATAAAAACTCGTGCACATGTGTTTTGAACAGATACTTATTTCAATCGCAAAGCTTGGATATTCTCTCCCCCGACTCCTTTTAAGCGCTTTAACCTTCTTTGCGTGTTTAACTTTGTCGGATTTAACTTAGTGATTTTGCAAACGCGACTTTTGACGTAACTGCCTCAAGCCAATTCGAACTTAAGCAATAATCACTTCAAACAACTTGTATTCTTAAGGCAACTAACCTTATTGCAAGAATACCCTTCAAGCAACGAACTGTAACTCAATCATTGGCTCAAACAACGTCCCACTCGACCTGCTTTATCAAACAAGTCTTTCAACCTTCTCGCCGCTGTTTGAACTTTTCCCGATCGCCAAGAACTCTTGGTACCATCAGCCTTTCCTAGCTTCATGCTTTGGCAATCGTTTCTTTATCTGGGGTAGAAACGCCCTTTGGGATCTTCTCTTGCCCCCCTGAACTTCAGAGCAAAAGACCGGCTGACTAGGCGTTCTCTTCAAACCTACCTTAGCCACCTTTCAAGCTTCTTCCACCCTCTGCGCCATACCTGAACTCGTTCGAGACGAGAAGGATTTTATCATGCCTATGCTCGCACGTAAGCGAGAAGGTCTTTTAACTCGCCTGAACTCGCTCAACGGCGAGAAGGACTTTATCTGGTGCCTCAACTTGCCCAGGGTGTACATCTCCTCCCCCCTGGATGCACTGAGGACCTTCTCTTTCTCTCGCCTGCACTCGCTCGGCGGCGAGGAGATCTTTAACTGGCCTTAGCTCGCACAACGGCGATAAGGACTTTATCTGGTACCTCAACTTGCCCAGGGTGTACATCTCCTCCCCCTGGATGCACTGAGGACCTTTTTTTCTTTTTTCTCGCCTGCACTCGCTCGACGGCGAGGAGGTCTTCAACTTGCCTCTACATTGCCCCAGGAGTTACATCTTCTCGCTCCCAGAAACACGGAGGACTTTTTCTCTTTCTCGCCTGCACTCGCTCGACGGCGAGGAGGTCTTTTACTTGCCTCAGGACGCGCGAGGGCGTTGAGGTCTTTCATCTGGTGCCTCCGATCGCCGAAAGACGATGAGGACTTTAAAACTTAACTGGTGCCTCCAATCGCCGAAAAACGATGAGGACTTAAAACTTAACTGGTGCCTCCAATCGCCGAAAAACGATGAGGACTTAAAACTTAACTGGTGCCTCTAATCGCCGAAAAACGATGAGGACTTAAAACTTTTTAGAAAGCACGCGATATATCTTTTCTTGCCTTAAATCATGTACAAATGACAAGGTCTTTCTTCAAAACCTTTGAAAATAGCACACATGCAATCTGAAAACACCTTATACTTCGAAAACTCTTCTTTTATTGGGTGGCCTCATTAAAAACCCTCCTTAGGGAAAAAAGAGTGCCCCCTTGAAACTGTTTTAACAGAGACATTGTAATATAACATTTGTGTTTGTCTTTACTTACAAAGCTCTTAACTATAGTACAACTTCAGGTGTGTGGCGTTCCAGGTGCGAGGGATCGCCCCTCCTTCCAGCGTCTCTAAGCGGTAGGCCCCGTTCCCGAGCGCCTCGGTTATTCTGAACGGTCCAGTCCACTTGGGTGACAATTTATTCTCCATCTCGTACTGGTGGGCCTTCCTCATCACCAGATCGCCTTCCCTAAACTGCCTTGGCATCACCTTAGAGTTGTATCTTCGTTCGACCCTTCTCTTCACAGCTTCAGCTTTCAACCTCGCCTCTTCCCTGACCTCATCCAGCAGATCCAGGTTCAGCCTTCTCTCTTCATTCGAATCTTCCTCTACGAAGTTCTGGAATCTCGGCGAGCTCTCCTGGATCTCCACTGGAATCATGGCGTCACACCCATAGACCAAGCTAAACGGGGTCTCATGGGTTCCTGACTGCTCGGTGGTGTGGTACGCCCAGACTATACGGGGCACCTCCTCAGCCCAACTTCCCTTGGCTTTCTCAAGCCTTCTCTTCAAACCTCTCAACAACACCCGATTAGCTGATTCCACCTGGCCATTTGTTTGAGGGTGCTCGACGGATGCAAACACTTGTTGAATTCCCATCCCATCGCAAAGCTTCTTCAACAGGTGGCTTGCAAACTGCGTCCCATTATCTGATACCAGGCGCTTAGGCACTCCAAACCGGCACACGATGTTCTTCCATACGAAACCTTTGATCTTGTGTGCGGTGATCTGGGCCACTGGTTCTGCTTCAATCCACTTGGTGAAATACTCAATCGCCACCACCAAGTACTTCATTTGCCTGATCGCCAGCGGGAAAGGTCCCAGGATGTCGATTCCCCAAGTATGAAACGGCCAAGGGCTATAGATCGACTTCAACTCCTCGGGAGGTGCCTTGTGCCAATCGGCGTGCTGCTGGCATTGTTTGCAGCACTGGGCATACTTCTTGCAATCTTCTCTCATGGATGGCCAATAGTAGCCTGCACGGAGACTCCTCGCGGCCAGAGCTCGACCCCCGACGTGGCTTCCACATATTCCTTCGTGGAGCTCCGCCATAATTCTCGTGCACTTCTCGCCGTGTATACATTCCAGGAGTGGGTGAGTGAACCCAAACCTGTACAGATCGCCATCAATCAATGTGTACTTGCTGGAATTTTTCTTTACCTTCCTAGCTTCCGTCGGATCCAACGGGAGGAGGCCATCTGCCAAGCACCGCTTGTACTGTGTTATCCAAGTGTCTGGCTCATGGGTGGCGCAGACCTGCATCACGTCCACCTTCTCTCCTCGACATGCTCTAATTCTCGGCGATCTCAGAGTTTCTTGCGTCAAAGACTTATGGCTTCTCGCTGCTCTCTCCGTCGACTTGCTTATCTGAAGGACCAGGTGATCTGCTACAAATGCCCTCGGCGTCTTCAGAGTTTCTTGAATCACCGTCCTCTGCCTACCCCCCTTGCCTGAACTGGCGAGCTTAGCAAGCAAGTCAGCTCGGGCATTCTGCTCTCGGGGCACATGTACTACTTCAAAAGAGGCAAAGGAACTCTTCAATTCCTGCACATACGCCAAGTAAGCCGCCATTTGTGGATCTTTAGCCTGGAACTCGCCTGTTACTTGCCCTCTGACTAGCAGCGAGTCACTCTTAGCCATCAGCACCCTAGCTCCCATCTCCTTGGCCAGCAGAATCCCGGCGATCAGCGCCTCATACTCTGCTTGATTGTTGCTGGCTTTGAAGGCAAACCTCAAAGACTGTTCAATCAGCACGCCGTTGGGTCCTTCCAAAATGACTCCAGCACCGCTGCCCTGCTGGTTCGATGATTCATCCACCGAAAGCACCCAACGAAAATTGTCTCCTTCGACCCGCGTCGCCTCCGATGAGAGCTCAACCACAAAATCTGCAAAGATTTGCCCCTTGATCGGGCCTCGGGGCTCGTATTTAATGTCAAACTCTGACAACTCCACTGCCCACTTCACCATTCTTCCCGCAACGTCAGGTTTCTTCAAGACCTTCTGGATGGGCAGATCAGTCATCACCAGTATTGTGAAACTGTGGAAGTAGTGGCGCAACCTCCTCGCCGAAAACACCACAGCTAGCGCAGCCTTCTCCAGGGCCTGATATCTCGTTTCTGGGCCCTGCAACACCTTGCTCACAAAATAAATAGGCTTCTGAGCCTGATCTTGATCCTGGGCGAGCACCGCACTCACCGCCCTCTCAGTTACAGCAAAATACAACCTGAGAGGGGTTCCCGCCAGCGGTTTGCACAGAACCGGCGGGCTCGCCAGATACTCCTTCAGCTTGACGAAAGCTTCCTCGCACTCTTTCGTCCAAGCAAACTTATTATTGCGCCGCAGACATTGAAAATAGGGATGCCCCTTTTCTCCGCTAGCTGACACGAAGCGAGATAGGGCTGCCATCCGACCTGTTAGCTGCAGGACTTCTTTCACCGTAGCCGGGCTTCTCATCGCCAAGATGGCGGCACACTTGTCCAGGTTAGCTTCTATCCCTCTTTCAGTCAAGAGAAAACCCAAAAATTTTCCAGCCTCCACGCCGAAAATGCATTTCTCCGGGTTGAGCTTTAACTTGAACTTGGCGATCGTCGTGAACAACTCTTCCAAGTCCACAACGTGCTTGCTCTTCTCCTGCGAGGTCACGACCATGTCATCGACGTAGGCTTGCACGTTCCTTCCCAGCATCGGTGCAAGTACTCGATCCATCAACCTCTGGTACGTGGCCCCCGCGTTCTTCAGCCCAAACGGCATCACCTTATAGCAGTAGCACGACCTCTCCGTCATGAAGGCTGTTTTTTCTTCGTCCATGGGATGCATCTTGATCTGATTATAGCCCGAGAAGGCATCCAAGAAACTCAGCAGCTTGCACCCTGCAGCACTATCAACCAGGGCATCAATGCTTGGTAAAGGATACGAATCCTTTGGGCAAGCTTTATTCAGATCGGTGAAATCGACGCACATGCGCCATTTCCCGTTACTCTTCTTCACCAGTACAACATTTGCCAACCATTTAGGGTACTGGACTTCCCTGATGTGGCCTGCAGCGAGGAGTTTCTATGTTTCGTCCCTGATCGCCTGCCTCCTCTCCTCATTGAATTTTCTTCTCCTTTGTCGCACCGGTCTCACCATGTTGTCCATCGCCAGATGATGGCACAAGAAGTCGGGATCGATCCCGGGCATGTCCGAAGCGGACCAGGCAAACGCGTCCAGATGCCGCTCAATCACCTTGGCGATCTGGTCCTGGAGATCGACCTCCAGAGATCTTCCGAGCTTGAAGATTTTCCCTCCGATCTCCTTCTCGAGCCACTGCTCAACAGGTTTGGGCCTGGGTTCTCTGGCGATCACCGCCCTGGCGATTCCCTGTTCCCTTGCTTCCTCAGGGCGATTCCGTGCCTCTTCCTCCTCCAGGCCAGCATTCCTCTCCCCCAGCTCAGCATCCACCATTTCCACGTCTCTTCCTGATGGAAGAGGCCCAAGCACAAGCCCACATGCAAGCCCACCAAAGGGTAGATTTGGGCCAACCATAGAGTTATGGCCAAGAGGATCCAAGAAGACGTTCTTTTACATGTTCAAATGCCATAAACTCTAGTGTAGAGTAGACTTTAATTTCTTGTCAAAATTAGCATAGGAACTTTATTTGTAATTTTCTTAGAATTAATTTTTGCACCTAAAACACCAACCTAGGTAAACTTAGAGTTTTTAAAAAAACCTCTAAATTTACCAAGGCCGGTCTAGAAAGCCCATGGAGGGGGTGAGCATAAAAACTAGACACACCCCTCCCCATGTGCTCATTTGTGCACCCATGTGCCATGTGCACCCATGTGCTTCACATTTACATTTCATTTGGCTAGCATTAGGGTTGCATTATGGTCCTCCTTAGCCTATAAAAGGAGGAGCCTACACCTTGTATTTTCAAGTTTAATTGAGTAAGGTTATGCTGCCAATTTTGTGCACAAGCTTTACTTCTCCTAGAAATCTAGGCTCTAAACTTCAATCCTTTCACCTTTTTCCCTTAAGCTGGCCGAACCACTCAAACACCATACTCATCATGCACCTACAAGGCCAACACAACTCTTAGGAGGGTCTTGACCATCTCACCCATTGCTTCCGCACCTTATTTTCTACTTTGATTCAAGAAGAACACATGAAAATGCCATCACTTCCGGCGGCCTCCTCTGTTACCGGCGGTCTGGGCTTCACACCGGGAGGTGGGGTGGTTGTTACATAACTCACTGATCTTTTGTTTTTCAGGCTATTCTCATAGCACCTTTTCGCTTCTTTCTGATCAGACTTAATCGTGATCACCACCCCTTCCATGGACGGCAACTTCACCTTCATGTGCCGAGTCGACGGAATGGCACCTATCCTGTTAAGAGTGGGCCTTCCCAACAGGATGTTATACGCTGAGGGGGCGTTTACGATGAGGTACTTGATTTTCTCCGTCCTCGACCCAGCCTCATCTGTAAACGTGGTTCTCAGCTCGATGTACCCCCTGACCTCCACCTGGTCGCCAGCGAACCCATATAAGCACCCTCCATAGGGCCTTAGCTGGTCAAGGGGCAATTCCAGCTGCGTGAAAGTCGGCCAGAACATCACGTCTGCCAAGCTTCCTTGGTCAACCAGAACTCTGTGGACCTTCCTTTCCGCCGTGATCAACGAAATAACTATGGGATCGTTGTCATGAGGCACAACGTCCCGAAGATCCTGCTTTGTGAACGTGATGTCCACTTCCGGCGAGTGATCTTCAAACATGTCCACTGCCATCACCGATCGCGTGTACTTTTTCCTCTGCGATGCGGTGTATCCACCACCTGAGAAACCCCCTGCAATGGTGTGGATCTCCCCATGGATAGGCATCTCGTGTTGCTGGGCTTCCCCACCTGCTGGCTGGGAACTCGACGCTCCCCCCGTCCTTCTATCCAGCAGATAGTCATTTAGGAACCCGCTCTTAACCAGATCGTCGAGCTGGTATCCTAAAGACAAACATGAGTCCAGGTTGTGGCCAAAACACTGGTGGAACTCGCACCAGGCGTCCGGCTTTGACCCCAGCACCTTGTCGCCCACCTTCTCAGGCGCCTTCAACCTAGCAGATATGTTAGGGATAGCGATCAGGTCCGCTAGTCCCATGACAAATTTGTGCTTAGGCGGGCGATTGTATTCCCGGCGTGCTGGTTGTTGGCGCGCTGGTTGTTGGTGATAGTCATTTAGGAACCCGCTCTTAACCAGATCGTCGAGCTGGTATCCTAAAGACAAACACGAGTCCAGGTTGTGGCCAAAACACTGGTGGAACTCGCACCAGGCGTCCGGCTTTGACCCCAGCACCTTGTCGCCCACCTTCTCAGGCGCCTTCAACCTAGCAGATATGTTAGGGATAGCGATCAGGTCCGCTAGTCCCATGACAAATTTGTGCTTAGGCGGGCGATTGTATTCCCGGCGTGCTGGTTGTTGGCGCGCTGGTTGTTGGCGCGCTTGGCTTCTTCCCTTATTTCTCCTGTCGTAAGGATAGCGAGTCCTTTGGTCCTTTCTGGCCGCCGCCGCCGTTTCCAGCACCCTCTATGGCTGGATCCTGGTCTGTGCGCGTGGCCTGGCGGGAGCCACGCTGCCTCTCTTCTCGGCGACTTCACTCTCGTCGGCGATGTGGGCCACCGCAAGTCGCCTGACTTCAGCAAACGTTGCTGGATGAGCCCTGATCAAGGCCTCGCAGAATGGCCCTGGCTGCACGCCCTTCTTGAAGGCATAGACCAGCATTTCTTCATCCTTGGCCGGCGATCTGACCATCTGCGCTCCGAAGCGATTGAGGTAGTCTCTGAGGGACTCCCCATGGTACTGCCTTATATCAAACAGATCATAGGACACCCTGGGCGGTGCCTTATTCACAATGTACTGCTCGACAAAGATTTTCGAGAACTGTTGAAAATTGGTTATGTGGCCGTTAGGCAGGCTCACAAACCACTCCATCGCCGTTCCCTGGAGCGTACTCACGAACATCTTGCAGTAGACGGCGTCTGACCCTCCCGACAACATCATCTGCGTGTGGAACGTGGTCAGATGAGCCTCTGGATCCTCCACGCCGGTAAAGACAGAAGTAATAATTGTCCCTAAGGACGGATATCGATCCCACAAAGAACAGTGAATCATCGAGTACAATATTCGCTAAATATAACAACATAACAATAAAAAAGAGTGTGAAGTGATTATGTTGGCACTGATCAATAAGAAAACAAACAAAGAATTAGTTGCTTCAATTGGAAAAATTGGGATTAAGTTTCATCTCTCTCACTCTCATGTATTTTGATTAGCATGTTAATATTAAGTTCTTTAATTGAAATTGATGCCCGTATAAAAATCATTTATATTGATTCCTCGCATATAAAATCCTTAAGAATGTTCCCTAACTATCGATCCCTCGCATACTTATAAGAACAACTTAGAACGAAGCTCAGACGTTTAATAGCAATTAACATTTCAAGTCTATTCCTAGCACTCAAATATGTTAAGTATTGTTGTTTAGGTCCGAATCCTAAAAATACCTCCCGGTCAGATTTAAGATTCTCAATTTGTCACGGAGAATTAAAAGTAAAACAACAATACCAATAATCAATCAAGAACTGAATATTAATATATAAAATATCACCTCAATACATAAGAGTTTGAGCAGATTACTCCCAATCCCAAAGGGTAGAATTAGCCACGCATACTTCTATCACCTTCCATTCTCCCAATTGGGTTACAATTCACTCTATGGTGTTTTCCTCTCAATCTGGCACACTAAGTTTGAGCCTCTAGCCCTCTATTTATCCTAGTTTTCTAGGGTTAGGTTGTTTATTGTGTCGCGCTAATGGGCTAAATGATAAAACATAAAAAAAGGCCCAATCTTTCTTTGCATCTTTTCCATTCTGGGACCTTCTATCTTTATCTTTTTAGCTCAAATCATTAATCTTTAATCCAAATCTCCAATCTTCCTCAGAAATCTGCAATTAACACCAAATTTGGGAATAAAATACTCTTATTCAAATAAAGATCATAAAAAATGTAAAAAGGTATAAATTCATAAATTAGGGATTATTTTATATGTAAATTAGCAATAAATCCTCATAAGTGCCTATATTTTAATATGAAATATTACTGAAACTAGACACTTATCACTCTCCCCAACTTAGAATCTTGCTTGTCCTCAAGCAAAGTAAATGAATATATTTGAATTTAAATATCAAACAGCTTAATTCACTAAACAACAGATCAAATTAGAAACTTATGATGCTTCCAAATTCAAATATAGATAATTATAGACACAATCAATTTCCAGGATCAAATCAAAACAAATAAATGACAATTCATCAAGGAATATCTTCTCATATGCTTATGGGTAAGTGTTTCTCTCTTATTTTTACTGAATCATAACAAATCACAGTTGCTTTTCATTTCATCTTCAAATCACAAACATATTAGAAACATGAATCTTGAGGTCTTTTACAGGGTTGTAATGAGGTTGGGCTTCCAAAAATATTGGTTTTTCTTAGATAACAAAATGCACATCTTAAAGAAGAAGAACATACATACAATTCAATTATAGAGAACATATATGTTATCTAATTACCACTTTCTTTCGATGTCACCTTTTTCCTCATTTTCTTTATTTTCATGATTTTCATGAAATTTTTTCCTATCTTTCTTTTTTTTTTCTTCTCCTGTTTCTCTTTTTTTTTTAATAATAGGAAAAAATTCTTCCTATTTTCAACTTTTTGAACTTTCAAAATCAGAACCAACCATTCCCTTTTCTATATGTATTGCATCTATGTTCTCCTTCCTTATACATGCTAAAGGGTAGAAAATTATATCAATAAAGGTTAAGGTGCAATATTAACAAAAAATTTCTTGGCCCAAAGGGGATATAAAAAAAATGGAATTCTAATATAAAGGTTGGCTTTTTAGCCCTGGCTCCTAATTAACACAAACAAATGCCTCAATCATCTTCATGCTCTTTTATGATGCAACAAAAATAAAAATTAAGCAACCACAACTGTCAATTCATCAGTAAAACTCTCAAAACTGTTTAAGGTTCACACACTCACTTGGTTTAAATGGTCTAATTCCTTTTTTTTCTTGTCATTATCTGTCCTAATCAATCATCCTGTTAAATTTATGTATCATACTTTTAACTACATTTGAATAAGGATTCAATCATATTTTCTTTTCTAACCTGTGTCTAATTCATCTCACTATTTAATATTTAAACACAAATTCTTTTTTCCACAATTCAAAATTAATATTCTAGTTCTTTTTTATTTGAAAAAAAAAATAAACTAGAAAACAAACAAATTAAAACTGAAATTTAGTCAAGAAAGATAATTCAAGACTTAAAATTACCAAACTAATAAGAAATTTATTCAAAATCAGCAACATAAACAAACTAAACAAATAAGAAAATAAACAGAAAACAAAATAACCGAAAAATAAAATAGATAAAATAAGACAAAATTCAAATAACTGAAAAGAAAAGAGAATTAGAAAGATAAAACCATATTTTTGCTCAATCCTCTCTTCTTAAGAAATCATCCAGCTTTTTGTTAAGATCTTTATCTACAGTCTTTGCTTCATTTGCTGGATCTGCCCCCTAAATAATAAAACCTGTCCCCAGGTCAAAATACATAACATAGGTTGGGTTTCCCTTAAAATTCTCCATGGTTTACCAGTTGGGCTTATTTGATAGAAGTGATTGGCTAGACAGAATTTCCTAGCCACTTCATTATTAAAACCATATGTTCTCCCTCAACTGGTGATAGGTACCGTCATCATCATCTCTCAGTCTTTTCTAACTTCTCTCCTTGCTTCTTTTTTCTTTATTTTTAACTTCTATTCTTCTGGGTTGTCTTCTCAATTGCTCAATCTATAAAAACTTGTTTTCTTAATATCATAAGACAATTCAAGCAAAGATTAGTATAACAAGTAAATATTTTTTTTTTGTTTTTGTTTTATTTTTTTAAAAAAATGACATAAAGAAAAAAAAATTAAAATAATAAAAGAAAGAGAAATAAACAGTAAACGAAAAACAGAACAAAAAAAATTAAAAAAATAAAAGAAACAAAAACTTACTTAACTAAAAACTAAATAAAATAATAAAACTATAATTTTTAACAAAGAGAAAAATAAAATAAATAAAAACAAGAATAATATATAAAAACTAAAAATATACAAAATAAAATAAAATAAAATAACTAACTAACTAAGAAAACTAAAACAGAATATATAGATAGAATGAAATCAAAGAAAATAATAAAACTAAAAATAAAAATAAAAATAAAATAAAATAAAATAAATAACTATTAAAAAAAATAAACAAAAATAAAACAGAAACTAATAGTAATAAATAATAAATAAATAAAAACTACGTAAACTCTAAATAATCAACAGCTAAACGTAAAAATAAAATATCATAAAACAAAATCCAAATCAAAATAAAATAAAAACAAAAATAAAATAAAATAATTACAGTAAAAAAAAACTACGTAAACAATATAAAAACAAAAAAGTAAAGAATAAAATAAAATATAACAAAACAAAATACAAATAAAATAAATAAAGTAAACAAATAAAAAAAAACTTAAAAGAAAAAATATTAACATAAAAATAACAGTTTTAAAAAAAAAAAAAAACAAACATATTCACATCTAAAAAAAAAAATTTACATATTCAAAACTAGGAAAAAAAAAATCTTTACAAAATAATAAAAAAATCTAGAAAACAAAAAAAACAAAATTATTCACGTCTCAAAAGAAAAACAAAATCTTTACAAAAATATTCAAATTAAAAAAAATAAAAACTAAAAAATTTATTCACATAAAAAAAAAAGTTAGATTCACAATATTTAGGAAATTATACTCAACAAATCAAACCTGTTCCCCGGCAACGGCGCCAAAAACTTGATGACTTTTTACGGCAAGTGTACCGCGTTTGTCAGAAGTAATAATTGTCCCTAAGGACGGATATCGATCCCACAAAGAACAGTGAATCATCGAGTACAATATTTGCTAAATATAACAACATAACAATAAAAAGAGTGTGAAGTGATTATGTTGGCACTGATCAATAAGAAAACAAACAAAGAATTAGTTGCTTCAATTGGAAAAATTGGGATTAAGTTTCATCTCTCTCACTCTCATGTATTTTGATTAGCATGTTAATATTAAGTTCTTTAATTGAAATTGATGCCCGTATAAAAATCATTTATATTGATTCCTCGCATATAAAATCCTTAAGAATGTTCCCTAACTATCGATCCCTCGCATACTTATAAGAACAACTTAGAACGAAGCTCAGACGTTTAATAGCAATTAACATTTCAAGTCTATTCCTAGCACTCAAATATGTTAAGTATTGTTGTTTAGGTCCGAATCCTAAAAATACCTCCCGGTCAGATTTAAGATTCTCAATTTGTCACGGAGAATTAAAAGTAAAACAACAATACCAATAATCAATCAAGAACTGAATATTAATATATAAAATATCACCTCAATACATAAGAGTTTGAGCAGATTACTCCCAATCCCAAAGGGTAGAATTAGCCACGCATACTTCTATCACCTTCCATTCTCCCAATTGGGTTACAATTCACTCTATGGTGTTTTCCTCTCAATCTGGCACACTAAGTTTGAGCCTCTAGCCCTCTATTTATCCTAGTTTTCTAGGGTTAGGTTGTTTATTGTGTCGCACTAATGGGCTAAATGATAAAACATAAAAAAAGGCCCAATCTTTCTTTGCATCTTTTCCATTCTGGGACCTTCTATCTTTATCTTTTTAGCAAAAATCATTAATCTTTAATCCAAATCTCCAATCTTCCTCAGAAATCTGCAATTAACACCAAATTTGGGAATAAAATACTCTTATTCAAATAAAGATCATAAAAAATGTAAAAAGGTATAAATTCATAAATTAGGGATTATTTTATATGTAAATTAGCAATAAATCCTCATAAGTGCCTATATTTTAATATGAAATATTACTGAAATTAGACACTTATCACCATCTGCGCTCCGAAGCGATTGAGGTAGTCTCTGAGGGACTCCCCATGGTACTGCCTTATATCAAACAGATCATAGGACACCCTGGGCGGTGCCTTATTCACAATGTACTGCTCGACAAAGATTTTCGAGAACTGTTGAAAATTGGTTATGTGGCCGTTAGGCAGGCTCACAAACCACTCCATCGCCGTTCCCTGGAGCGTACTCACGAACATCTTGCAGTAGACGGCGTCTGACCCTCCCGACAACATCATCTACGTGTGGAACGTGGTCAGATGAGCCTCTGGATCCTCCACGCCGGTAAAGACAGCCTTAACCGGAACCACGCTCGTGGGAATTGGCGTGTCGGTAATCGCCTGAACGAAAGGCATTGGGAAAACACGAGGTGGCGTCGACGGCGCCACCTCTTCAGCAGAAGAACGTCCTTGCTTCTCCTGCAGCGCTCGACGCAGCTCCTCAGTTACTTTGCTGAGCTCCTCGTTCCTGGCGCGAGAGGCAACCAGGTCCTCATGTATCCTCGCCTGCTCTACGCGCGAGGCTTCCACAGTTGCCTGCAACGAGCGCATCATCTCTGCCATCTGCGCCATGGTCATGGCGGCGTCGCCCTCAGCAGCGACGGGCGCCACGGGACTGGAACGATTGCTTCTCATTTTTCTCATTAACTTCAGCGAACCACAGGAATACAGCAAACAACACTTCAACCACGATCGAATCAGCGATCAATCGGAGAAAACTCAAGAAACTGCGCAAGAACTCAAGAACACCGCAAACCTTCGAAGAAAACCGCAACTTCGCCAGAAACCACCGCTTCCCTGCGAACAACCAAACAAGCGAAAAACTCGAACTTCCACCAAACAGACTACGCGTAATTAGCAAAAAGAACCTTACTCCACCGATCGAAAAGCCAAACGAACGGTTCAAAACGCAATTTCACCGAACGAAACTCAAAGAAACTGCGAACGACGGTTGCACCAGCACACAACCACGCCGAAAACCTCGAAAACCTCCAAACTTGCGCTGTGGATGGGAGCAAGTTTTACACGGCCCCACGGTGGGCGCCTAATGATCCTGCCTGTTGACCGGAACGCTGGAGAATGCCTCGTCAAAGGATCGACGTGCGCACCGCTTCTCACCTTCGTTCCTCCCCGGGATCTACTTCAAGAACCTGCAAAGAAACGATACGGCGCCGCTGCGGCCGATCGCACTCCGACGCTCAAGTCAGTGACGGTATCACCAAATACTAAGAACAAGAACCGTGCAAATCCTCTCTCACAATCAGCTCTATCACTCGCAAGCGTAAAGTGTATGAACTGAACGTGCGTACCTCAGAAAGTCTGTTAAGAACTCTTATATACCTGGTGGCTTTCTCTCTCCTGGCAGTTACAGACTTGGACACGTGGCTTGCATCCAACTGTACACGTGCCATCATCTGGAGGCTCCCTGACTTGGCGCTGCTTCTGCTCTCATTTTGGCTAAGTTACTTATGCATGGTACTGCCCAGTGCATAGCTAACTTAGGAGTGCGATCTCTACTGGAACTGGCGAGTTAGGGCCTTCATACACCTTCCCTGTGGTCTTGCCGGCCGCCTTCATAATCTGCTTCTCCTTCATCTTCGGCGATGTGCTTGTTCTGGCGATCTCCGACTGCTTGGTCGCCTGGGTCTGCATCTGGCGACTTCATCTTCAACCTGGCGATCGCCTATTCTGGTAAGCTGGAAGTCGGAACACGCCAACTTAACAACTGGCGACTACGCGTGCCCCCCGACTTCCTTCCCTTCTTGCCAACCTGGCGCCTTGTCAACACGCCTACACTGTAGCAGGATGCCACGTCATCACACCCGACCACCAGGGCGGTACAATTTGAAACCTCAAAACCTTGGGGAATCCATTGTAAAATACCTTTAGGAACATAATATTTCCTAATTTTACATAATCTAACTGAGTGACCTCTTTTCATGCAATAAAAGCATGTAACAACTGATTGTTTCGATCTTTCAATCAGTTGTTTTTCTGCCACTTTTGAAAAAGACTTTGAAATCCCATTTTTCTTATTTTGAGGATAAAAACCCAAACCAGATTTTCCAAAAACACATTTTTCGGATGCTAAGATAGTTTCAAAGTTGGATTTACCCTTTGAAAGTTTATCCACAGTTTTTACAAGATAGTGGACTTTACTCTCAAGAGTTTTACAATTTTCACAAACTTTAGAGTTACACAAATGAGAAGAGTTTTTGCAATGCATTTCAAGATTTTCAAAATCATTTTTTGACTTTTCCAATTCTTCTTCAAGTGTCTTGACACTATTTTCAAGCCAGTTATTCAACCCTTTCAATCGGTTATTTGAGAGAGCCAATCAGTTAGCTTCTTCATGAGTTTCTTTAAAAGCTTGAAGTAGTTGGCTATAATTTTCAGCACTTATGGAAGCACAAGAACTTACACTGCTTGAGCTGCTTGAATCATCATCTCCTTCTACCATTAAACAAAGATTGACTTTTTCATCTTCACTTGATGAGGAGGTTGATGAGGAGACTTCGTTTTCATCCCAAGCAATATATGCTCTTTTTGATTTCCCTCTCTTTTCCTTATTGCTTGACTTCTTTTCATTACCTTTTTTATTTGGGCAATCAGCTTTTATATGCTCTTGTTCACCACAACCAAAGCAAGTATAATTGTTAGAATTGAAATCACTAGTTTTCTTGTTTTCATACCTTTCTTTGTTGGATTCTTTGTTGCGATTTCTCTTCAAGAATTTGCTGAACTTTTTGGACAGCAAGCTTAGATTTTCTTTCTCACTTTCATCACTTGAATCTTGCTTCTTCTTGTGCTTGGCAGCTTTCAAGGCAATGTTCCTTACATGCTTGTCCTCACTTTCTTGAACATTGAGTCTATTCATCTCCAACTCATGTTCTCTAAGCTTACCAAACAAGGAAGTTGTAGTCAAGGATGTTAAGTCCTTTGATTCAGAGATTTCTGTTACCTTAGGTTGCCAAGATCTATCAAGACACTTGAGAATCTTGATGTTTAGCTCCTATTTATCAAAGGTTTTCCAAGGCTCATTAGATGGTTGATGATGTGAGTGAATCTCTTTTGCACTTCAGCAATTGATTCTCCCTTGGGCATTCTAAACATCTCATACTCTTGTATTAGAGTATGTTTCCTAGCTCTTCACATCATTTGTTCCTTCATGGGTGACTTCTAGAGTATCCCACATTTCCTTAGCCGATGCACATTGTGAGATCCTGAAAAATTCATCCGAATTCAAAGCAGAGGTTATGATATTCTTGGCAATGTAATCAAACTTGGCCTTTTTATTTTCAGCATCAGTCCATTGGGACCAAGGTTTTTCAATAGAAGATCCATCCTTTTCAAATTTAAGAATAAAATGGTCATTTTCAATTGCATCCCAAATTCCTTTATGAAGAGATTCAACAAAGATTTTCATTCTAACTTTCCAAAATTGATAATTCAAACCACAGAACAAAGGTGACCAGTTAATTGAGGCACCCTCCCCAAAAGGTAGTTTTTTTAGCCATAGAAAAAAAAATTAGGATCAAACTTGAATATTTTTCAAGTACCAAGATCTTGATGCCAATTGTTAGAATATATGGCCTTAAACGAGAGGGGGGTGAATTGTTTAAGAGAGGTTTTTGAAATCCTTTTAGAGTTTAACAAAATTCTTTATATGAATTCAGAATAGAAATAAGATTTCTACCTATAAAAAAACTTTCATCCACCCAGTTACAAGAACATAGAGCAATCGGCTTATGTTACAATTGTGACGAAAAAATTTTCCCTGGTCACAAATGTATTACCAAACGTTTCTTATTATTGCTTAATGAAGAACCTATACCAGAAAACCCCCCGAAACTTTCACTGTCTTAGATACTGTTTCTGACACTGAGGACCCTACTCTTGTACACCTATCTCTCCAGGCCTTGTCTGGAACCCCCTCGGCCCACTCCTTCAAACTTCAGGGGTTTATTCATCATACACTCGTTACCATTTTAATAGACACCGGGAGTTCACACAGTATCCTCCAACCTCGCCTAGCCCATCACCTCAACCTTTGCACCCTTCCTATTAAACCTTTTTCCATCATGGTTGGAAACGGCAAGAAAATTCATTGCACACATCTCAGTCCTACAGTTATTGTTTCTATACAAAATCATTGTTTTCCATCCCTTTTTACCTCATCCCAATTGAAGGAGTGGATGTAGTCCTAGGAAGGGACTGGTTGCGCTGCCTCGAACCCCTACAAGCATATTTCTCTACACCACAACTCTCCTTCCATCACCAAGGCACCCTTATAACCCTAGTTGGAACCAATAAACTCTTAGACACACACACTTACGTCACCAATATTTGTCACCTCCTACATACAAAAGCCATAACATCACTTCATTTGATCACCTTTCAACCAAATCCCTTGCCATGCTCCAACCCTTCCCCACCAAATATACACCCCGCGAATCAAACCCTACTTCATACATAACATTCCGTTTTCTCACCTCCTCACGGGTTGCCTCCCCACCGCCCCCATGACCATCACATTCCCTTGATCCCAAACTCCACCCCCATAAATATCAAACCCTACCGTTATCCGCACACCCACAAACACACTATGACTTCTCTCATTCAAGAAATGTTATATGAAGGCATCATACGACCAAGTACTAGCCCCTTCTCTTCCCCTGTCATACTCATAAAAAAAAGATGGATCATGGAGATTTTGTGTGGATTACAAGGCTCTAAATGTTGTCACGTTGAAGGATAGATTTTCTATCCACACGATTGAGGAACACTTGGATGAATTAACGGAGGCACGCGTGTTCACTAAGCTGGACTTAAGATCTGGCTATCACCAAATACGGGTACATCCCACAGACTGCCACAAGACAGCTTTTCGGACCTTTGATGGTCATTATGAGTTTTTAGTTATGCCATTTGGCTTATCTAATGCTCTGTCTACCTTTCAAGCTGCAATGAATGACCTCCTCCGACCCTACCTAAGGCGTTTTGTACTAGTTTTCTTTGATGACATCTTAATCTACAGTACATCCATGACAGACCATATTCAACATCTCAACATTGTTCTCCAATTACTTCAGACTCACCAATTTTTTGTTAAAGAATCAAAATGCAATTTTGCATCCCCTACAGTTGCATATTTGGGCCATATCATTCAACAGGGTACGGTTTCCCCAGATCCAGAAAAAATTCAAGCTATTCTACAGTGGCCCGAGCCCAAATCATTCACTACGCTACGTGCGTTTTTGGGCATTACATGGTTTTACCGGAAGTTCATCCGCGGATATGCCACTCTTGCCTCTCCACTCATGGATTTACTCAAATTGAAAGTTTTTAGATGGAATCACATGGCCAACACAACCTTTCTACAATTCAAAAATATCCTAACTACACCTCCTACCTATCTTGCACCTCCCTGATTTCGCCATTCCTTTTGTAGTGGAAACGGACGCTTCTAATTCCACCATTGGGGTCATTTTATCTCAAGCAGGGCACCCTATTGCCTTCTTCAATTAGAAGCTTTGTCCAAAGAAACAAAGTAGTTCAGTATATGTTAAAGAGATGCTAGCCATTATTGAATCTGTTAAGAAATGGAGGCACTATCTCATTGGCAATCACTTTCAAATTATCACAGACCAACAAAGTTTAAGGGGCCTACTTACCAGCGCTTGCCATACACCGGAACAACAAAAATGGGCTTCACGGCTTATTGGGTAGAATTTTGATATCCTTTATAGGCCTGGACGTCACAACCAAGATGTCGATTTCCTTTCCAGGCCACCACCCTCAGTTTTCTTAGCCATCTCCTCCCCAGTACCAGAGTTCATCACCAAATTAAAAAAATACTATCAGACAACAAATGGACAACAAGAAAAAAACAAATTGACAGGTATTCCCAATTCAAATTTCAGTTTTTACAATGACTTACTGTACCACGGCCAAAGACTTTACATTCCATCAGCAACCAATCTCCGCCCATCCATTCTTCACGAGTTTCATGCAACCCCATCCGTAGGGCATTCCGGTCTCAAAGCTACTCTAGCTCGTTTAGCTGCCTCTTTCTATTAGCCGGGTATGTACAGAGACACAAAACTGATCATCAAAGAGTGCCTTCCCTGCCAACAGAACAAATCCATCAACAAAAAGCCCTTAGGATTATTACAACCATACCCCCCCCCAACCAGAATTTGGGATGAACTAACAGTTGATTTTATTACTCACTTACCATTATCTTTCGGCCATACGGTTATTTGGGTTGTTTGTGACCGACTTTCAAAATCAGCTCATTTCATAGCCATCCCACGTCCTTCACTACCTTCCAACTAGCCAATCATTTTTCTGTGGAGATCTACAGGTTGCATGACATTCTGAAATCCATAATCTTAGACCGAGACAGGCTCTTTCTGAGTAACTTCTAGAAGGAGCTTTTTCACCTACAAGGCACAAAACTGAAATTTAGCACGACTTATCACCCTCAGACAGACGATCAAACCGAGGTTATCAACAAAAGTTTAGAGATATACCTTCGGTGTTTCACCAGTGACCATCCGTGAAGTTGGTACAAATATTTACACCTCGTCGAGTTATGGTACAATTCTTCTTACCATTCGGGCATCAAAATAACCCTGTTCCAAGCGCTCTATGGAAGACCACCACCATCTTTTCTGGATTATGTGTTTGGCACTGCATCGGAACCCAATCTGGAAACCACCCTCCAAGAACAAATGTAGATATTACACCAGCTGAAGACAAATAGGGCGTTGTCGCAACAACGCATGGCCAAGACAACAAACACTGGACGACGTCATTACGTTTTCACCGTCGACTCTTGGGTACTCCTCCGACAACAGGCTTACCGCCAAACATCCCTCACCAGTTCCCCTCACCGCAAGCTTTCCTGAAAATTCTATGGCCCATACCCTATTTCCAAACGCATTGGTGAAGTGGCTTATAAACTAGCTCTCCCACCAAATTCCAAGATTCACCCAGTATTTCACATATCTCTCCGCAAACCATATCATGGACCAAAACCCCATCTACCCCACCACTCTCCCAACCAGGAAATAAACACGCACCTTTTGCACCCTTCCAAGATAAACCTAAGTGAAACCCTAAGTGAGACTTCAAACTCACCTAACACAGCCCTGATGCCATCCACACACGCCACATGTCCTCCATCAGCAGCCCTCGTTAAACCCCTTCACCAACCACCCACCTCTGTTTCACGTGCCCATTTACTCCCACACCTACCCTCACCTACCCATTTACTTCCACAAGTAAATGCACCTAACCATCTACCCACACCATCAGAACACGTCACGCCATCTCCATCAATGACCCATACTGTGCCACGTCACCAACTTCCTGCAGCACCTTCACGTGACTTTGTGTCGCATTCAATACAAGTAGTTGGCACACACCAAATTTAAACATTACAAAACCCTTCTCATTCCAAACCTTGCCCTTTGGGTTTCCCATGCCAATCTACAACTCACTCTCAACCCCTTTTGCCAACACCACATCCCAACGTGACCCAAAAGCCCGTACCAAACCCAACACACTTTCCCAATATATTCGCAACCTCTCACATCCACCCCCACACCACAAAAATTACCTTGGCCCATCAAACACCACCCACATCAAATATTCCAACATTTTTTCCCCAAACAAGCACCCACCAAAAATTCAGCGGGTCCAATCCTTCTCCTCCAAAACACCAACACCTGCTCTCAATAATAACCTAACAATAACCACACTACCCCGTTTTACCTTCCACACCCCTAGTTCCTATACCACCGTGTCATCTACCACAACTCCTCCACCAAGTTCATCCATCCAAAACCTTGAGGACAAGGTTGCTTTGCAGGGGCCGACTATTGATATTGGACTCACAAGCATAAGGCCTATTAGAAGGGTATCTAGGCCCATTTGGTTAAAGGATTATATCTAGAAGGATCTCTTTTGTCTTTTTGTAGGGATTGAATCCCCTTTTCTGTTAGGATTTTTTGTTATAGCTTTTTCGTATTTTTAGCATAGCTGTCTATTAGGACAAATAGTTTTTCAAAGAGTATTATATACCTCACTAGACTAGGAGAGTAAGCATGTTGTTGGTTATGTTACTTTTATTCTAAAAAGTTTTTTTTTTATTCTGTTATATCTCTATCCCAACACTTATTTTTTTAGTTTTCTCTATGTTCTTCCCCTTCCCCGCTCCATCACCGTATCACCTACCGAGAAGATTCTCGACATCACCACAAAGAAGATCTAAATTTGAATCCTGCAAAACGAGAAACGTCTGCTTCCAAAAGGTTATGCGACTTGTTGTGGTTGGGCATGTCATATGAAGGATCCCAAAAACTCGGGTTCACTCCCAAGTGGAATCGAGGATTCCAGTTCTCGGTCATTATTATTTCAATCTCGGGAGCACGCCCATCTGAGTGAGAGTGGGTGGATGGAACAAGGTTCTCAACCCTCCTCTTCTTGATTCTCAAATCCAAGGTCGTAAATTTGCCCTCATCGGAATGAACGCGAACAACACTCGGGCCAACCTCCCCAATAACCAAAGATGGTTTTGGAGTTCGTATCTCCTTAAGGCGTCAAGCCAACTCCACCTTTGACAAAGAAGTCATCAGTTCTCTGCAAAAATTAAACTATTCACTTAGAACATTTAGGTAATGGAAGGAAGTGACGTTCGAAAAATAGCAAAGACGTTTCAAAAAGGGAAAAGTAATCGCGAATCACTGGAAGGGTATTTTATAATTGTTACACATGCATCCTTTCACAAGCTTCTTGGGACACATGTAAGTCTTTTCAGAGGTATTTTCGACAAGCCTCTTCGCCTCGCCCGCTTGGCTCAAGGCTGAGGGGTTATGTACTGTCCTGGTCCAAATCAGACATATACCGCCTTGGTCCAGATCAGACGTGTACCATCCCGACCCAAATCATGATGTACTCGAGGCCCATAACGAAATGGAATGTTCGATGGATGAATTTCCCGAAAACCCATAATTACTTTCTAAGAATAATCTCTAGAAATTAACCAAAATATTTGGGATACTCATTATAAACCTGTAAATTTACCACCACGATAAACTTAATTTGCACAAATATATCTTATCAACTGAACTTATATATGATTCCGTGATATTTAATTTTAGGACACAATATCCTATTTTATAATACTTTGATTTTATTACATTATACTCAAATTTTATTACAATCATTAAAAATAATTATGCTTCATTGAAAATCAATATCAATTATCCATGTATATGAAAACTTATAAATAGATCATCACGCTCACGAAGTAAATTCAACTCATATTTTACACTATTATCACTTTATACACTATATTTTATGTTCTTATTGACTTACGCGTTGAAAAATCTTCTACAAGTGAAACTTCTTTCTTTTCCTTATAGTCGATCCACGAAATTTGCAAGAATTCAATTCGTTATCATCTCCAAAATCATCCAACCTCATCTTCACATAAACAGACGTATTATAAAATGTGATACAACAATCATAACACATTTTTTTTTCACACTACATTTTAGAATGATGTGTTTTCCAAAATTTAAAAAAACACTTTCCAAATGCAACAAATTGAAAAACAATTTTTTTTGACAAACAACATTCTGAAATACGTGTTGTGTTCTGGAAGTCTATTTCCATAATCTAAAACGCAATAGACCATTCTACACCCATTTAAACGAAACCAAATAAAACGCAACACTAGCCTTTCACACCTTCTCCATGTACCTCAAGCTAGCCTATTTCAAAACACCACCACGAGAAGAAGCTTTCAAACAAAATATAAAGAGGTAAAACAAGTATTTTAAAATTTATGGAGATACTGCTACATGGTTGACTCTTTTTTTTACTTGTCAATATTATTTCAAATAGTCATTAATTTAATAAATTAATTGAAAATATCAAAAAAGTTTAATTAAAGTGATAGTCAGTAAAGTTGAGTAAATCAAGAAGGAAATTATGATTATATCAATAAAATATGAAAATATAGTACGATCAAACTTATTTTATTTGTAAATTAGATCGGATGAAAAGTTGGATTTCTTAATAGTTAGGATAATATTACTTTCACATGCATAACCGTCTAAGATTCACACAGAAGCACATCATCCTCATTAAAGTTTTTCTTCTGCAGGTCAAAGCAACGAGGATAACATTATTCATCTATTAAAGGAAAAAAAATGTTAAATATTTATGATTGTATGTGACATTATTACTTTATATCCTCTAATACCTAATGTACTGATTACATATGTCAAATTTTTAAATCACTAAAACTATGATACTTTTAGTCGAAACTTATAATATGAATATAACTAACTTAATTTTCGGTACATAAAAACTTTATTAATAAAAGATAATTTAACATTATACCATTTGTGTGCTTAAAATCAGAAATGGGTTTTATTTTCTTTTGGGAAGTACAGAAATTCTCTTGGAGAGATATGTTCGAAAATCTGAGGGAAGAAAACATTGATGATATCTTTAATAATGATTTATTATAAATAAATATTAATCGATGAATAAATTAATTTGTAACAGCTCTTTTACATTTTTTTAAAATTTTATTTTTAGTTTATGCTTAAATAAATTTTAAATTATATTTTTTAAAATGTTTTTAGTTTATGTTGAAACTAGTTTTTACATATAAAAAAAGTTAAATTTCATTGTTTTCATTTCTTTTACAAAGTCTTTATGAGGAAATTATCCGAAAAGACTTCTTACTTTTATTACTTCTCAACTTGTCCAAATTTATTTATACAAGGATTTCAATTTACACTTTATAACTCTAAATTCAACATAAGAAAATATTAAATTAAAACAACTACTTATGTAATTCAATTTTTTTATCATTATTTATCAGTTTAATAAATTGAGATTAATTTTGTTTATAATATTAGAGCATAGTATTAAAAAGTTTAATTGACGTGAGATTTCCAATACACCATCTTACACAAAATGAGTCAACTTGTTTGTGAGATTATATATTTATAGATCCGATAACGGTCTGATGACAGGTGACCTGATAAGTCCCCTGACGTGAAACATGTCAATTTGTGCATGAAACTATATATTTATAAATAATTCAATGATGGTCTAATAATGAGTACCTAATAAGTCCAACACACAGATAGACTATAAATAATTCTGATATTATATTAAAAAATGACACAGTCTAATTCAATTTTATATAATTGATTTATAAGACGAGATTTATCCTCGTTATATATTATAAAATATTTTATTTTTAGAGGATGTAAGATTTATAACTCATATAATGTTAAAAATGTTTTATGCTCTTAAAGTTTTAATTTTTTAAAATATGTTTATGTACATAGAATATATGTGAGTTCCTGGAAATATCGAAAGCAATGAAGTTTGGCAACATATAATCTAATAATGGTTTTGAATAGTTGTAGAAGTATCTGGGGGAGTGTGGATGTGATTCTGTGTTGGGAGTTGCAAAGATCATGTGGTGTAGGAGTTGTTACTTGTTAGGGTAAGGCTCAACCCAGCTCATTAAATGTTCCACTCAAGATTACATGCAGAATGAGTAAATGAACCACAACACCTCAATTATTGGCGGTGCCAGACATATTTAGAAATATGCAATCATACTTCACATCTCTTTCTTTAATTTCGCACCTGCTTTTGTTTTGGACCACAGTTGTAACCAGCTGAACAAATTTCTAGGTTGCAAATCAACTTTTTTCTTTTTCAATTTATATAATCTTTTTATTGTGAGGACTAAAGGTTCAGAGACTAGGAGAAATATTTCCTTTGTCAACAAGTGTTGAATTAATCAAAAACATTCTTTCTAAATTTTCTTTACTCCTATTCTTTTGTCAAATTTTAATTTTTATACACTTTTAAATTTATTAAATTAGTTTTTTAAATTGTAATATCATTCTATTTCCACGAAAGATCAAGTTTTTTCATATATAAATATTTCATTTTTAAAACAACTTTATTTACTTGGATAATCTTTCTCTGGTTACGAATGTGTATATCTGGGATGTATTCAATTGAGATTTGAAAAGGTTTCTTCAATAAATAAAAACATCATGTAGATTTTATAAGAATATAATGATTTTTATAATTAAGATTTTGTAATTTGAATTTTAAAAGATTTATAAAATATGATATTATACATTAAAACATTTAAGCTATATACAACATTTATTACTAGGAGATTATTAAAAATAACAAGTATCATTTGTCATAATTTTTTAAGTAAATAAAATGTTACATTTAGTGAAAAGAATGTGTAGAAAAGCGGTATTTGCTCAATAATTTAATATTTCTACCGAATATAAACTAAAGTTTAAAATAAAATAGCAAAACAGCTATCATGGTCAATGAAAAAGATATAATAAATAAATAAATAACAAGATTTGAATTAAAAAAATGTGAAATCAATGCAGCTGATAGTATCTAATTGCTTATAACTTATTTCCCTCTTATGTAGCATTTCTCCACATATTCAAGCTACAGTGGCCCTTCATACCTTATAATATTTTCTCATAAATGCTTTTGGGTTTAAGTAATAGTTTCAAAGTTATGAATTTTATTAATTATTAATTTTAAGAAGATTTATCTACACAACACTCCAATCCTCCCATCACTTTCTTTAATAATTGAAAAAATAAAAACAAAAACTTATTTGATAGATTTCTTGACAATTTTTTACTTTTAAAATAAAAAATAGAAATGATTGATAGGTATTTTTATTAATTTGTTTATTTCTTGTATATCATTTTCCATAAAATTCTGAATAGTTATATTTTCGACTCGTTAACTATAAACAGTCTAGATCATGTTATTGAAAAACAGATATGACAATACTATGGTTAAAGGAAAAATATTTAAAAACTCATTAAGCCAAAAAAACGTCATGTATAAAAATTAAAACCATAAAAAATAAAATAAAACTAATATAATAACAATACCCTGTAGGAAAAAATAAAATAAAACTAATATAATAACCTATAAATTTATTATAGAAAACAATCATAACAGTTGTTGAAAAATAATTGATTTTTTAAGGGAGAACACTATGAGATTGAAAAGAATATGAATGGGAGCATAAACAATTGGATGAAAATGTTTCACAAAAATTGTATACATTATTCAAATACAAATTCACACAATCTATAAAAATCCAATCAAAAATTAATTTATGGTAATCTGTATGGTTTTACTCTTTTAAAATATCAATTAAATATCTTTAAATTTGGTTAACTAACAAAAAAATTAAAACTTATACTAGCACCAAAAAAGTTATTAAATAAAAACAAATTTTAAAGATCAAAATAATTAATCATTATATTGAATAAATTAGATATTATTTAAAGATTAAAAAAATTATTAATATTTAAAGACTAATTAGGGAAAATGAAAATGAATTTGAAAACCAAATAGTGCAAAAGGAAAACAAATACCAAATTGGAAGAAAACTGAGTGAGGAGGAACTTCAATTTAAAGATGAAGATTGAAAAAGTGTTATATAGCTTGATTTGCGTTATTTCTTTTGGTTTAAATTTGTGGCTTCTATAGATGAATTTCAACCGTGGATGGAGGTGAAATAAAGTAGGGAAGATATGCTTAGAAGATGTGAAGCAAACTTCTAAGAGGATCCTTACTAAAACACTCACAAAAGTGATAACTAAGAGGAAGTTAAGAGACAAATTGAGGTTGAATTAGTCAATCAAAGATGAAAAATACATGAGTTGAGCACCTCTATTTATAACCTAAATGGTGCTAAAAATTTGAGAATGTTCTCCACTCATAACTTGACAAATGACACTCTATAATTGGAGCAAATCCTCTCCATTCGTGGAGTGACAAGTGGTGGCTTGTGAGTGGAGAGGATTTCTCTCCATTGAGGTGCAGCCATATGGCAGTCACTCTTTCAATGTTGGTTGTCCAACTTGCCTTTCACACTTCCCTTCCTGTGTAGATGTTGTCCATGCATCCTTATAAAGCTCTCCAAAAACCCTAGACAGTCTAGGGTTGCAAATGGGCTCAAAAAGGCCTGACTGTAACCCTAGCTAGACTCTTTACTTCCGATTCTAGTAAGTCCAGTACATGGCCCAAAAATAACCCCAAATAAGACACAAATACAAGCCCAAATAAAATCCTACATTATTCTTTACAATTTTATAAGACTAGAAAAATTGGAATAAAAGTTAAAAATTAATTCTCCAGAAAAATAGAGTTTTCTGAACTTCTTCTTCTTCTTCCATTGATCTTCTAGCCATGACCCTAGTTAAAGACCCAATATATGTCCTTTCGGATGGTCCTCCATCAAAAAGTGTGTAAACAAAACTAGTTTTCTAGGACACGAGCAAAGTGTAATGTGTAAAAAACGCGAGAAGTTTTGCCTCTGAAATGAAAAACATGGGAAAGTGAAAAAATAAGGTGGGAAATTTAAAATTTTGGTGCAATTTTTTTAAAAACTGTCAAGACTTATCAGGATTTAGAAACCCCCAATAAATGTGTGTCTTAGTGGAGGCTACCATAACCTCTATTAAAAAATCTTTGTTAAAATTTAAAAAATTTGTAGAAAATAAAATATATTTATCTCCAAATCTAGGTAATTCCTTCATTATTACCTCAAACATCATCTACTCTCACACATAGTACAATAATAATAGTTCACACAAACATAGATAAGGTAAGCTAATTTTTAATACAAACATCATCCAATAAAATATAGATAACATATACATATATTAATCACATCATACTATCAAATACATATATTTATCTCTCTCTCTCTTCTCTCTCTCTCTCATTTCTCTCTCACTCTCTCTTGATCAAGCTTCAAGTCATTGCTTGAGCTATGCATTCTATCTCTTTAACATTCATGTTGGTGATTGACTATCACTTGAACGTTCACGTTAAGTGTTTTTTTAGTAGTATATCACCACTTGAGAAATATTAATCCAAAAACATATATTTCACCAACCATCACATAACATACTATTGTTAACACATAATATATCTTTAATCATTTCAATTTATCATTTTCATCACCAAATATAAAAAAATATTACCTTCTTATGATAAAAAAAAAAACACTTTGAATAAGTCATAATTATTCACATACATGCATAATCATTTCTCAACACGCATATTTCCATAAAGATCATTCATTCCATATTTATATCATTCACCCATTCATCTATCCAATCCTATGAAGTAGATATGATAATTAACCCACTTTACCCAAAATAGTATGCCTACTAGCAAAATTTACTTTATGTAATTCTAAAAATCCAATATAGCTTCTAGTATATCCCAAACATCATACTCTACATCAGCAACATTGTCTTTCTTTACAAAACACCCAAAAGGAAGAAAAAAAAATATTGAATATTACTTACCCAAATCAAAAATTTAATTGACATAATACCTTTTTAAAACTATATTCCGTCGATACAATGGTATTCTGATTTTCTTTTATAATTTAAAGAAAGTTCAAAATAAAATAAAAAATAATAGTTATAACCTATTTATATTCTTTCTACTTTTTTCTTCATCTAAAATTTATTTATATTAAATCCTTTACATGTTATTCTATATAAGACTTTACATAGTCAAGATTCAATACCGTAAAAAAATTAATATTTAAAAATAATAATTAAATACCACAATATTTTTCAAATGAAAAAAAAAATATTTTAAAATCTCAATTCAATACTTCCTTTAGTTTTATTCTAAAGATATAATAATTAATATAAGAACAAAAAAGAAATAAAAATAATATTTAATTAAATAAGAAAATAAATTAATTTAAAATAAAAAAATTACAATAAAGAAATATATGATTTCTCTCTTATTCATGAATCTTATAATGAGAAAAATTAAAATAATAAAAAATCTCCTATTTCTAAAAAAATATAAATTTTCACCGATTTAATACAACTAAGTTGGTCCAATACTACAGTTAGAAAAAGACATCATTCTCAATTAATTGTCTATATTTTTTATAATTTTATATTTTGTCGTAGTATGTTTTTATTAATCATAATAATATTAAAATATAAGTTGTACACTTTATAATACTAAATATAATTTTTAAAAAAAATATGTTTTGTCAAGTAATATGTTGGAGGATTAATAAAGTAATAGTATTTATAGTGAATTGTTAAGATAAAACTAATATGTTCACGAAAATAAAATGATAATATATAAACTTGTTTATTAACAATGTCTATATCAAATTAATTTCATAGTCAATAAATAAATGAAAGAAAAATGTTTCTTTTCTTTTATATAGGAGACGAGATACGGAACTATGCATAAAAATATACTCGTGATCATCTAAATATAAAAAAAGTCATTAATTTGGGTTTCAAATCTCAATGATACATAAACAGAATGGATATCCCAACCTGGCATTAGATTATTATTTAAAATTAAATTCATAACTATGAGTTTGATGTATAATATTATAACATAGTGTTATATGTAAATCAATAAGAAAAATTTAGTTGGTATAATTTTTAACATCATTATTTTAAAGGTTAATAAATTTATTATGCATAATATAATAATTATATAATATTATATAATAAGATAAAAGATACATTATACTCTATTACTTCCAATCGTCTTATAGTTGATCTAAGGATAGTTTAAATATAACTTTTCTCTCTTAACTTAGAGAAATCATTATTAAGAATTCGTAACAAAACTTCTAAAATGAATAATATTTTAAATATATTAATTAAATTTTAATGATATTATTTTAACGAATTTAAATTCAAGATATTATCTAACTTATTTTTTAAAGTAATGACATTGAAGTTAATTTCAAAAATTAACATTAAAGTTCAATTTTAATTTTTTTATAATCTGGATTTCAAAATATACTGATTTGTCTTTATAATCAATCACCAATTAATAAATGTGGCTGTGGTGCCATGTTTTGTCAGAGAAGAAAGCACACGTGTGGTGATCATCGGGTTCAAGACAAGGCACGTTCCCTATTCATCAGTCATATCAAAATAGGGTTATAGGGTTCGATATGTTATCACCATTTTAACTCTAATTCAAATAAATTTGAATTTATAATAATTCAATTCGCTAACTTGACAAAATTTACATATTTTATTTATTATTTATATTAAAATAAAGTTATTATATAATTAATTACAAATCAAATTGTATAAATTTAATCATATATATATTTGTAAATATCCCATATTATCAAATAGTAATATAAACGTTGATTTTATTTATACGTTGATTTTATAAGAGATGATCAAATAATAATATGCAGCTAACCCTCAATTTAATAATCTTATTTTATGATACTATGTTAGACTTAAATTTTAATATGCTTATCAATTATATGTATTTTAACAAGATTAATTAGGTCTGTTGTAATTTATCAACTAATCGAGTGAAAATATATGAAACTCAAGTTAAATATATCTATTTAATGAGATTGATTTTTAACTTTTTCTTAACATCATTTACTTGATAAACAATGTTTATTTTATTTTATTTTTTTTCAAATTAAGATTTAAATTGTGTTCGAGTTAGATGGATTGATGACTGTCAATCGTGTACATAAGAAAAACCATGAATCACAAAGATAAGACATATTTGATTTGGGATAAAATTTTAATCAAAGAGTGAAATATAACGCTAATGAAATAGTTTTCTCTTTTACTATATAATAGTTTTTTAAGTTTTTTCTTTTACTAAAATTACAGAAAACATTTGACTATTGATAAAAAGAAACAAGTTTTTATTTCAAAAAAAGTGACAAAAGAAGTCGTATTCAATATTTATTTCGCCCATCTTCATAAAAAATGCATTACTTTCCTTTTTTTTATTGTCCGATTTTAACCAAAAAAGAATGATCCTTTTTACTTGTTATGTTTAAAATTTAAGATAATATATTTTTTAAATTATATCTTAATTTAGTTAATATATAAAGAGAAAAATTAAGTGTAACAATAAAAAAATATAATACATAAATATACATTAAAGTAAAAAAAATTGAAAGAGGTATAATAAGTACCTTACTTAAAATTATGTTAAAAATAGAAAAATTAAGTGTTCTCTCTCCACTTTCTCTTCCCATGTCAAACATAGGAGCTTCCATTTTCATGCTTGTTAATTTAGTTTTCTAAAACAATTATATTATTATTATTATTATTGTTATTATTTTATTGTTGTTGTAATGTAACAATGACATTATCTTAAGCGTTGACAATAAATGATGAGAACAGTATCAGGTCTTTGATTTGATTTTGGAGTGTATGTATGATAATAGAGTGTGACCTATGAAAATGAAAAACAGAAAATGAAGGTGGTTCTACAATTCTATATATATGAACTAATAATGATGTAATTATTGGTGAATAGCAGTTAATAATACACCTAATCATGGCTTATACACATCTTAATTAATCATATCATGTGAGTTTGTTTGTAGGTTCCTTCAACTCCCCACTTTGAAATTATTAAAAGCTACATCTTTGCACCCAACTCATGATCCCACATGCAATGCTTTTTTTTTTTCTAGTTTTCTTCAGATTTATGTCAGGCTTCAACTGCCAAAGTGCTATGAATATCGACAGTAACGGGTTATTCAGACACACACTTGTTTTTATCTTACATTCTTTAAATTGTTTTAGTTTATGTTCCAATCTAAAATCTGTAAGTAGTATTCACCGTAGATTAGATAATGTTTATTTGGAAATTTAAAATTTAGAATTTTGTTAATATTTTATTTTTAAAAAATATTTTAGAATATTAAAAATAATAATTATATATATAAAAATTACTCTTATCTTAATTTCTAAGTAATATGAGATTAATATTGAAACAATTTAATTATGGACTTTTTTTTGTGTACAAATGTTTTGTCTCTTTTCCAATGCTGTAGTTGTTACACTAATTTTTAGAATTCGCTGAGAATTAAGTGAGTTTTAAGTTTTGAAATTCTTAAAAGGTTTTTAATTTTATAACCTTTAGCATGTAGAAAGACTATTAATATTGTTAATGTGAGAATGGATATGTTGCCATTACAACTAAGATCATGGTAGAAGTAGTTTTTTTTTTTTTAGACATAATAATATAAATAGTTTTATAGAAATGGTATAAAAATCATGATAGAATAATGTTGAAATGATAGATATAAGAACAATTATTAGCACAGAGATATTGATAGTTTCTCCGGTTCTTATTTATAAAAGAAAATCAAATTTTATACATATTAAAAAGATTGATTTTATAATATGTCATAATATTTTGTAAATACTTTTATTATTAATCTCGTATAGATAAAGTAGTAACTAGAACAAAGAGTAACCATGATAACTATTATATCTATATATAATAATTAAGGTCAATTATACTTAATCGAAGTAGTTCATATAGTAAAGATATTTGTTATTTTTTATGACAATGAAATATAACAAGAAGATGATTATGATAGAGGTTGGGGGAAGAGAGATGAGCTTATTTATTGATTGAGACTGTAATGTTGATTTAAAAGTTGGGGTAAAATTATTTCAAAAATAAGTAAAAAAAAAATAGCTCAATTATATTTTAATTCAGCATGATTTTGTTTTATCTGAAATTATTTACTCTCAAAAGGCTCTTATGCACAAAGAGATATTTAAAATGTGAAAATAGAAAAAAAAAATATAATAGATGGTATAATGACGATGTCAAATAAAAATGATATAATATAGTAAAATTAACTTGTAAAAAATAAAATTTATAATCATATCTCTAATAATTTGAAATCTCTAAGGCAGTCAAAAAAAAATCTTGTAATTGACTGTAAAAAAATGACTTAAAAATTAAAATTAAAGAAGAAATGAAGCACAGAATCCCCTCCCATTGAGAAAATTGAAGGCATATATATAAGAATTAGGAAATGATTTGATATGGAAGAATGGTTTGGGAACCCTAAAAGTAAAAGAAACAAAAGAAGAAAAAAGGCATGCAGGGGCCATTGCACCAAACCAACAGACACTTGGTCCCAATCCCAGATGCTATTCCTTTAAATCTATAACGTACATACATTTGGTGCCAATTTTCTATTAGTTCTCAAATGCATGTTCACAATTAATAACAAATTTTTGGTAGTACGTCAAGTTCCAATAATCAAATCACAGAATTAATACAAATTTAAGATTTTTCATTGGTGATCCCATTAACTTTTTAATTTCTCTATTTGACCTGGGATTAAACAATTTTATGACACTATTCTTGAACATACTTGGATTGTTAGTACATGTGCTTTTATTAATTTCTATAATGATAAATAATGTTCTACTACTTCTTTATCAAACATTGCAGGGGTATCTGATGGTACTAGCATCCCGACTACAGTTTTCCAATTTTGGATTGGTAGTCATAGTGATTGGAATATTCCATTATCTTTATAACAAATGCCTCATTTTTTTAATATATCATGATTAGGCAGGAACATGATTGTTTCTGCCGGTTGACTCGAAACGCCTTCGTACGTCTACGTCACGCTCACGTCCAGAGTCCTTGCGTTCGCATACGCTTTCCTTGTGATGAACACTTGAAACACAAAGACAATGGACGCCCTAGCGGCCGTTTGCACTCCGACGCTCAAGTCAGTACTAGGGTTAGGAAACACCAAAAACTGTATACTCTTGCTCTTGTTTGTGTGTAACGAGAGCAAGAGGACTCTCCCCTGACCAAGTTTGTTAACTTACTATTTATAGACTGAAAACTAGGGTTTCCTATTTACCTGAAATGGGCCTTTCTAATGGGCGGGCCCAACACTGTTGTTACATTACTCTTAGGATAACCTAGTCCGTGGGGTCCCTAACTAGAGTGCAACCTCTGACGGGATGACCACCTGGATGCCTCCTCGTGCACCTGATCTCTGGGGTCACCCGCCTCTGAGAGTGCCCTAGTTGTTCACATGCCATGCATGCAGCTCGCCCCTGATTGTGGCCCTTGTTGGCCATATCCTTCCAATGGCTTTTATACTTTGTGTCACACCTGGATGCGTCGTCCACTCTACATGCATGGGCACTCGTGATCTAGGCTTCTCCCTTACTAATAACTGGTGTGTGATCTGGGATCCACTTCTCGTGATCCATCTCTACTGTTTGGATCTTCGATGCCCGACCTCTCCACATTGTTTAGTGGCAAGTCGGTACATCCTGATGACCGATGTCTGACCACTCTCGGCTCCTTGACACACGTGCTTTGCGAGGTACTGGCCCGCACTGCTCGTGGGACCCGCTTACGTGGCACCAACATTACCAGTGGTTAGTCAATGCCCGGGGACTGGTCGGTACAAGGATATTCCTAACTGGATTCTGGACGAGTCTAGTCGTTTCACTATCAAATCGGCTAGGATTTTTTTCTTGGATCCAAGAGCTCCATGTGGTTGGGGCAAACTCATTTGGTCTTCTTATATTCCTCCTTCCAAGACTCTAATACTTTGGAAAAAATTTCATGGGCGACTTCATACAGATCAACACATTAAGCATAAAGGTTTACATATATGTTTTATATGTAGGCTTTGTGAAAAGTAGGAAGAATCTATTCAACATTTATTTTTTGAATGTCATAATGCTTTGCATATTTAGAGTTGAGTTTAGAAATTTTTTCTTAATTCTCATTTCTCTAATGTGGGTGATCTTCTTTTTTTTATTAAGAGTGATGGTAGTCCTTTGGTTAATTTGATAAGCTTGTTGTGATAACTTTTTATATTTGGATGATATGGCGTATGAGGAATTATGCTAGATTTCATGTTAAAATTGCTATTTCTATAGCTATTTTGGTTATTAAAGATCTCATTTGTCTAGTGAAAAATTCGTCTAAAAGTTCTATGCGAAATGATATGTTTGATTTCAGTGTGCTTAATTTTTTTTATATTAATACTCATAGTGGTAAAGTTCTACATCCTCCTCTTATTAGATGGAAGTTTCCTTCACCAAGTTGATGTTGTTGCTAGGGGTTCTTCTAGTCTTGCTACTTGTGGAGGTATTTTCCATGGGAGTATGAGAGAGTTTATTGGTGGTTTCTCTGCTTCCTTGATGTTCAAACTGCTTTGGTTGCTGAGTTTTATGAAGTTATATAAATGCTATTGAAGAAGCTCAAAAGATGGGTCTTACTAATTTATGGTTTGAATGTGATTCTGCCTGGTTTGTGTTGCATTTACTACTAGAAATAATGTTCCTTGGATGCTTTGTAATAGGTGGAACACTTGTCTTAATTACTGTGGGAAAATTAGGTTTAGGGTTTCTCACATTTTTCATGAAGGGAGTGCATGTGCTGATAAGCTTGCTACCTTAGGATTTATTCATAGAGAACAATTTCATTGGTATAATAGGCTTCCATCTAGTATTTTCTTAGAGTTATTTATTAATAGATATAAAATACCTACGTATCATTTTTGCTAATATATGGGTTTTTGTCTAGTCTCCCCATATTTATTTGTATTTCCTTTCTTTTTTTCTTTTAATAACATTTTTTCATGTGGTGGTAGATGATTGTTGTTACTTGAGGTCTTAATCTAACTGAAATGTCAAGTTTTATAGTGAGGCTTAACATGAGAGCTTTTAAAAAAAAAAGTTAATTTTTTAATTATAAAATTGTTTCTCTTATATTTAAGAATGTTCAAAATTTCTTGAGAATTTTTTATATGTTAAAATTAATTTATATATAAACTAATTCGTATAATTCTATAAGTCTCTCATCTTGTTTAATCCATATCTGATTTTTTTCTTAATTTATATATAAATTATTTTTATAAAAGTTAATTCTTGATTTTATTATTGTAGAATTATTTATGAAAATATTTATTCAAATAAGTCCAATCAAATATATATCACATGAAACATACTAAATATTCCCACTCATATCTCATTCTTTCTTCCATTTCACTTTTATATTTCCACAAGAAGTACATATTATGCTAAGACTAAGATGAATTGTGATGTCAATGTAGGGTTTAAGATTTAGGTTTATGTGTACATACTAATACATAGTTGACATAATTAATTAAAAGTTTAATTATTCATGGATTACTTTTATTTATTTTAATTATAGAAGTTTGATATGTGTCTCCCCTTTAGTATTCATCAAATAGAATATGAAACAAAATTTAAATGTGTGTTAGTCCATCAAATAACAATAAGCAAAACAAAATAAAAACCATTTAAAACAATAATATCAGTGCTTAAGGAAAATATAAGATGTTCAAGGTGCATAAAAAAGCACCATGCAAGCCAAAAGAAACCAAAAAATTAAAAGAGTTTAATAAATATGAAAATTAAACCGATTATAACAAGATCAACACAAGTTTAATTATCATGATGATAGAGCACGGCAAGTTGCTCATGTACTGCTTCAATATGTTGATCAAGGTGTTCAAACCTTGCCTCAATCATTTCGAAGTGTTGTCTCTGGGTTGCAAAAACTGAATCCAACCTGTTTACCATGAATCTCTCAAATTTGGACAATGGTTTACCTCTATCTACTGGTAGTACATAGGCTACCAATACATTCATATCAATTCCTTGAGCATCTTCACCAACATTGTTGGATCTCATTGTTGACCATGAAACATAGATTTGCTTATTCACTCTCTGTAGAGGAATCACTGATGAAGACATATCATTATCTTCCGAAGATATGTGCTTTCTTGCTTTAGCCTTTGTCTGCTTTTCTGCCTTGAGCTTTTTCTTTGTTATGGTTGCTTGGACAATCCATTTTAATATGCCCTGGATTACCACAACCAAAACATGTATAGTTAGCAACACTAGAATGACTTGGTTTAGAAGCATACCTCATTCTAGATTGAAATTTGTCACATTTTTTCTTCTTCATAAATCCGTTGAATTTCTTTGAGAGCAAACTTAAAGTCTCATCTTGATATCAGTCCTCATCATCTTCACTGGAGACCTTCTTTTATGTACTAGCCTTGAGAGCTATATTTTGTATTTTCTTTTCAGAATTCTCTTAATCATTCAGTCGATTAAGTTCTAACTCATATTCTCTCAACTTTCCAAACAAAGTTGTCGTACACAGTCTTGACAAGTCTTTGGATTCAGAGATTGTTGTAAGTTTTGGTTGCCAGCTTCTATTCAAACATTTCAAAACCTTTATATTCAATTCTTATTTATCAAAGACTTTTCTCAGACCTGTTAAGTGACTCATTATGTGTGTGAACCTCTTCTGTACCTTAGCAATATTTTCTCCTTGTTGTATCCTAAATAGTTCATATTCCTGAATGAGTGCGTGTTTCCTTACTCTTTTTACATCCTCAATATGACAGATACAAATTTCAAAAAAACAATCTATGCTTTAAAACAACAAATTATTTTTGGAAAACAATAGATTGATTATATCATAATAAATTATCATGCAAACAATTAGTAAAACAAAATAAAAAACACAAAAGAACACCAAGAATTTTATATGGATTCCCTCCTACACAGAGCTACATTCAGTCCCACCTCACACCAAAGTGGTTTTCACTAAAAACATAATTCTTTACAAGAAAATATACCAAATTGTTTTTGAACACTACAAGAATCAGAACCAACACTGCAACACCCTATTACAACAGAACTAACCACCAAGAAACCCTATCTTGGATAACAAATAAATACAAAAATAAAACAGTAATGAATGAAATGAATTAACCTGAGTTGTGAAACAAGAAACACAACTGGATTTCTTAATTTCACAACAGCGAAGAAATATTTATGGCTTCAACAAGATGATGAAAATTTTGTTCCAAGAAACCTCAAAGATCTTTCAAAAAAAATTTCTCACAAAAACTTTATTTGCAAAAAGCTATCTCTCAAACGTAAAAGTTGCAAGAATATGAGTTATTTTTTTGATACAATGCAAATCCTTTTTTTTATAGAATTTTAATAAATAAAAAATTTATTAAAAGAGTATAGTTAAGTAAAATCAATATATTGAAAAACTCAATTACTAGAAGGAATATAACTGCATAAAAAAAAATTATCATATGAAAAGTATGCAAACTAGAAATATTTCATATGTAACATATTAAAACATGGTTTTGAGAATATAAAACATATTGCTCCACTCTTACATTGCATGTGAACAAATGATATGGACCAACTACCCCTTCTTAATAACCAACAACATTAACCCCTAACTCTCCCCTTAAAGAAAAAATTTAAAAAACGATGAATCTAACTATAAGGTTGGGGTTTGGGCTATCCCACCCCTTATATAAGCTTCACTATTATAGGTATTAACATCATATTTTAACATACACACTATTTCAACTCCCATACAATTTACACATCTAAAATAATATTCAATTGAATAAATATTACTTAATTAACTATCTTTAACTAAAAGTAGCATGCCTAATAGCCAACGAATCCAGGATACAATAATGTCCATTGGATTATTGAAACACCTGAGTTTAAATCTCTATATTGTTAAAACCTCGTTATTCAGAATTCCAAAGAAAAGAAAAAAAAAGAGAAGATGATCTTGTTAATGTGATTTCCTTTTGCATTTTTAGTTTAGTCCTTTAGTGTAAAACTCAAATCAAGAATACTATATTAGTAATAAACATCAGATTACGCCACTTATATATATCATAGAGAACAAATTAAAAAAATATAAAACATAACATAAAAACTAAACCCCTAACGTTTACACATAAAGACTAACTTAATAAATTAAAAATCTTGATTAAATTATATATTTTTTATTAAATTTAACATTTAAAAAAAATATTGTCCCATTAGGTAGAAAATGATTGCTAATTAGCAAGCTAATAAACGCGTAATATTGTGATGACACCTGTTACTTCTAACTTTCCAAGATCATAATCATGAACAGAACTCTACCTAATGAGCAGAAAGAAAATTCCTGAGGCAGAGAGGGATGAAGAGGCAAACTTCCAAGGCAGGGTCATGTGTCTATATATATCTCCCTTGGCCTCTGACACTTTCACAACACTTTCATCTTTCCCTCGTTAAAACACATAACATGGGTACTTCTTTGTTGACTTTGTGTCTTATTTTGGTTTCACTAACCTCTTCTGCACTCAGTGCCACCCCACGGAGGCCAGTGGATGTTCCATTTGGGCGAAACTACGTTCCCACATGGGCTTTTGATCACATCAAATACTTCAATGGGGGTTCTGCGATTCAACTTCATCTTGACAAGTACACTGGTACGTAATATATAAACAAACTTCACCCTGATTATCTACTTAGCTGTAACAAAGTTGGTATAATTTCATGTTAATTCATGCAAATTTGAACAGGCACTGGCTTCCAATCCAAAGGGTCATATTTGTTTGGTCACTTCAGCATGGACATAAAGATGGTCCCTGGTGATTCAGCTGGCACAGTCACTGCTTTTTATGTATGCACAACTTTTTTTATTTTTTATTTTAATACAGTCTCATTGTAGTATCAATTAAATAGAAATTGCCTTATTGTAAAAATAAACAATTTTATACTAATAATGAATTCTACTTAGATTATATGAGTAAGGTATAGGTGTTAAAGTTTTTGTTTTAACCTAGTTGATTTTCTATGATTGGAACCTGCAGTTATCATCTCAAAACGCGGAGCACGATGAGATAGACTTTGAGTTCTTGGGGAACAGAACAGGACAACCTTACATTTTGCAAACAAATGTGTTCACTGGAGGGAAGGGTGACAGAGAGCAAAGAATCTATCTCTGGTTCGATCCCACAAAAGCATACCACAGATACTCTGTACTATGGAACATGTATCAAGTCGTGTAAGTACTCAAAGAAAAGTTCAATTCTATTGTGGGATATAACAGTAACAAACACAAACATAAGTAATTGAAGTGTACGATGTTTCTAATTACATGCACAGATTCCTAGTGGATAACATCCCAATCAGGGTGTTCAAGAATCTGAAGGAGTTGGGAGTGAAGTTCCCCTTTGACCAACCCATGAAGGTGTACAACAGTTTGTGGAATGCTGATGATTGGGCCACAAGGGGTGGTTTGGAGAAAACAGATTGGTCCAAAGCTCCTTTCGTAGCAGAGTACAAGAGTTTTCACATCGATGGGTGTGAAGCCTCAGTGAATGCAAGGTTCTGTGCCACACAGGGCAAGAGATGGTGGGATCAAACGGAGTTTCGTGACCTTGATTCCTTTCAGTGGCGAAGACTCAAATGGGTTCGTCAGAAATTCACCATCTACAACTACTGCACTGACAGAACCCGCTACCCTCAACTTCCACCAGAATGCACAAGAAACCGTGACATTTAAATTTTTCATCTGCTATTTTTATTACTTCCAAGTTCTACCACAAGTTTTTCATTGCATTCATCATTTGCCAATTACCACATACTTCGTTCCTACTATTATTTATTACCATTGTATTGTTTGGAATGTAATTAAGGCGTTGGGTTTGAATACAAACCAAACTCTATAATAAAACTATATATTTTATGTAATTATATTCTTATCCTTGGCACCACCAATAATCTGATATTGAATTCTTATAATTCTACTTACCGCATGTTCTGTTCCTTAATGCTAACAACAACAGCTTGTTGCTGCATTCATTTCCGATCTCGAGGTCCATTCCTGTTTATTTTAATTTCCTCCTTTTAGTATAAAGTAAATATCATTTGATTAATGAATTTTTTTTATATTACTTTCATTATATATTATATGCGTATACGATGGATAATCTTCATTCTCCTAAAAATTCTCCTAATCATATATATTGTTATTTGAAATACAAATATTAATTAAAAAAAATATTTTTTCAAAATATATGCACAGTATGTATCATATTCTCAAAATATTGTCTTCAAGAATATCTAATATCCTTTCAATTTAAAATATCAAAGTTTGAAACCTGTTCCTGCTAGGGAGATGGGACCTAGAGAACTGTTGAAGTCTTCTTCTCCTTCCTTCGGTCGGTCAGGTGACTGGGTAGTGAACTGAGGTTCTCTTCGTCCTCCTGCTTCTCCTTCGGCCCTCGGCCTCGGCTGAACACCGGATGGTGGGGGTACCTGCGAAGGCACTCCGACGCTCAAGTCAGTAAAGCGGGTGGTCAGCTCTCAGAGTGATAAATGACATACCTTACTCCTTGGGATGCGTACTATTTATATTATTCTAGTGCGCCTACCTTGTTGGGCCCATTTATCAAGGTGGACACCTCTTAGGTTTGCATTACCTAATTCTTAATGATAGATTAACTTCACTGATCTTGGTTTGAGCGTTAACTGTAATAGGGGTCGGCCATCGGCCAAATCATCATGGCATGGGTCGACCATCGGCCATGTTTCAGTGGTCTCGGCCGTATCGGCCAAGTCTTCTAAGGTCTCGGCCTCTCGGTCGTCTCGGCCTCTCGGCCAAGTCTTCTAAGGTCTCGGCCCCTTGGGCAAGTCTTCTAAGGTCTCGGCCCCTCGGCCATCTCGGCTTCTCGGCCAAGCCTTCTAAGGTCTCGGCCCCTCGGCCTCTCGGCCAAGTCTTCTAAGGTCTCGGCCTCTCGGCCAAGTCTTCTCAGGTCTCGGCCTCTCGGCCAAGTCTTCTAAGGTCTCAGCCTCTCGGCCAAGTCTTCTCAGGTCTCGGCCTCTCGGCCATACCGGTACACTTGCCCCCCAGGCTCAAGGGCAGATGTGTTACATATGTCCGATGAGTCTTTAATGATGGGTGTCGGTCGGTTTCCCTTGATCATGCGGCTATTCCATTTCTCGAGGTGTGACGTGACCCTAGGTGTGATCAAATAAGTTGGATTTGGGCGGTCGGCTTTTTAATTGTGATTTTAATCGAACAAGAACGGGCGATCGGCCATTTAATTGTGATCTTTAATCGAACAACTAAGGATAGGTGGCCAGCTATTACATGCGATGTTAATCGAGCAAGTGTAGCGGGCGGTCGGCCATTTTGATTGTGGACGTGTAACTCGAACAAATAAAATATGGGCGATCGGCCGATATTTGCGAGCGTTAAACTCGAGCGAGTAAAATGTGGGCGATCGGCCATTTTAATTGTGAACGTGTAAGTTGAGCAAATAAAATGTGGGCGATCGGCCAATATTTGCGAGCGTTAAACTCGAGCGAGTAAAATGTGGCCGATCGGCCAATATTTGCGAACGTGTAACTCGAGCAAATAAAATGTGGGCGATCGGCCAATATTTGCGAGCGCTAAACTCGAGCGAGTAAAGTGTGGGCGATCGGCCATTTTAATTGTGAACGTGTAATTCGAGCAAATAAAATATGGGCGATCGGTCAATATTTGCGAATGTTGGAATCGAACAAGCGGGCGTTTGCTAGGCCGGCACTTGCGATGTTAATCGAGCAAGCGGGCATTCGGCAGGCCGGCACTTGCGATGTTAATCGAGCAAGCGGGCATTCGGCAGGCCGGCACTTGCGATGTTAATCGAGCAAGCGGGCAGTCGGGCAATACTTGCAATGCCATCGAGCAAGTTTGGTTGGCGATCGGCCGACACTTGCGATGTTTAATCGAGCAAGCGGGCAGTTGGGCGGCCGGCACTCGCAATGTTTAATCGAGCAAGCGGGCGTTCGGCCAACACTTGCGATGTCATCGAGCAAGTTTGGTTGGCGATTGGCCGGCACTTGCGATGTTAATGGAGCAAGCGGGCAGTCGGGCAATACTTGCGATGTCATCGAGCAAGTTTGGTTGGAGATCGGCCGGCACTTGCGATGTTAATCGAGCAAGCGGGCAGTTGGGCGGCCGGCACCTGCGATGTTAATCGAGCAAGAAAGCGTTCGGCAGGCCGGCACTTGCGATGCTAATCGGGCAAGCGGGCGTTCGTCAGGCCGGCACTTGCGATGTTAATCGAGCAAGCGGGCGTTCGGCAGGCCGACACTTGCGATGTTTGATCGAGCAAGCGGGCCTTCGGCAGGCCGGCACTTGCGATCTTAATCAAGCAAGCGGGCAGTCAGGCAATACTTGCGATGTCATCGAGCAAGTTTGGTTGGCGATCGGCCGGCACTTGCGATGTTTAATCGAGCAAGCGGGCAGTTGGGCGGCCGGCACTTGCGATGTTTAATCGAGCAAGCGGGCGTTCGGCCAATACTTGCGATGTCATCGAGCAAGTTTGGTTGGCGATCGGCCGGCACTTGCGATGTTTAATCGAGCAAGCGGGCAGCGGGCGGCCGGCACTTGCGATGTTAAATCGAGCA
Organism: Phaseolus vulgaris; assembly: GCF_051622355.1. NCBI lineage: Eukaryota > Viridiplantae > Streptophyta > Magnoliopsida > Fabales > Fabaceae > Phaseolus > Phaseolus vulgaris. The sequence goes on along the minus strand of NC_143498.1, from coordinate 23,035,921 downwards.
AGCGGGCGTTCGGCCAATACTTGCGATGTCATCGAGCAAGTTTGGTTGGCGATCGGCCGGCACTTGCGATGTTTAATCGAGCAAGCGGGCAGCGGGCGGCCGGCACTTGCGATGTTAAATCGAGCAAGCGGGCGTTCGGCCAATACTTGCGATGTCATCGAGCAAGTTTGGTTGGCGATCGGCCGGCACTTGTGATGTTTAATCGAGCAAGCGGGCAGCGGGCGGCCGGCACTTGCGATGTTAAATCGAGCAAGCGGGCGTTCGGCCAATACTTGCGATGTCATCGAGCAAGTTTGGTTGGAGATCGGCCGGCACTTGCGATGTTAATCGAGCAAGCGGGCAGTCGGGCTGCCGAGAAGTCGGCCAAGCATTGAGACTTGATGGCGCTCCTCGGCTCATAGCGTATGTCGAACTCGGAGAGTTCGACCGACCATCCTATCATCCTCCCTGCAAGGTCCGGTTTAGATAAAATTTTAAAAATAGGGTAGTCTGTTCTTACAGTTATGGAGTGATTTTGGAAATAGGGGCGCATCCGCCTTGCCGTGAGGACGAGTGCGAGAGCCTCCTTCTCAATCATCTGATATCGGGTCTCGGCCGAGTGGAGGGTTCGGCTAACATAGTATACGGGTCGCTCCTCGCCCTCGGCTTCCGGCACTAGGGCAGCGCTCACTGCTTCTTCCGAGGTTGCTAGATATACCACGATTGGGTTGTCGGGCCTCGGCTTCTGGATGACGGCCGGGGATGTGAGGAACTCCTTGAATTGTTTGAAGATTTCCCCACATTGGTCGTCCCAGACGAATTTTTTGCCCTTTCGGAGCAACTGGACCATCGGCCTCGTCCTCCTGGCGGTAGTCTACGCCCTTGAAGTCTTCGTCCGTGAAGGTGATGGGTGGCATCCTCGGCCGGAATGCCACTGCGTTGACCTGGTGTACCGCCCATAGGTGTTTCTTCCGAGCGTTGTTTGTGCTTCCTCCCCCGGCGAAGCCGCCGGCTATAGTGTTGATAACTTCTCGGTTACCTCTCCTATCTCGGCCTCCCTGGGGGGATCGTCCCTTTGAGGGGGTCGGCCCTCGCAGGTTGTCGGTCGCCTCTGTTATCTCGACCATTTTGTCCGCCTGGGTGGATCCGCCCGACCCGGAGGGTCTCGGCCATTCCTGACGAAACGGTGGAGATGCCCAGCCTGGATAAGTTCCTCGATCTTATCCTTAAGGGCCTGACACTCGTCGGTTGAGTGTCCGGTGTTTTGGTGGTACCGACATTGCTTCCTCCGGTCGGTATTATTTCGGCTGGCCACCTTCCTTGGGGGAGGGATCAACTCGGCGTTGAGGGCCTCGTCTAAGATCCTCCCCCGCTTGGTCGCCAGGGGTGTATACCTTGAGAACCGGATCAGTTGTTCCTTTGACCCGGCCGCCCCTGACGATTCTTCTCTTCCTTGTTTTTCTCTCCACCGGCCTCGGCACGGGCCTGGTTACGGAATTCCCTCAGCTCTTCCAGCTGCATGTACTTAGCAGCTCTCTTTCTTAGCTCGTCCAGGCTGTCGGCCGGCTGCATGCACAGGTTGTCGGCAAAGGGCCCCGGACGCAGGGTCGTCAGCATGTGGTGCATGGCGACGTCCGGACTCAGATTTCGGATGCTCATCGCCACTTTACTGAACCTATCCACGAAGGTTCTCAGCGACTCTCCCTTCTCCTGGCGAATGCCTACCAGAGCGATGGAGGTTAGATGGTGCGGCCGGCTGGTCGCGAACTGCGTTTCAAACTTTGTGACGAGCATGGCAAAGCTGTCGATGGAGTTGGGTGAGAGCTTGGTGAACCAACTAAGGGTTGCACCCTTCAAGGATGTGGGAACACTCGGCACAAGACGGCGTCGTCCGAGGTGTAGAGACTCATATGGGTTGTGTAGGCGTCCATATGCTCGTCCGGGTCGGTCGACCCGTCGTATCGGTCTCGGTTGAAACACTTCCACTTCTCAGGAAGTGGGACTTCGATGATGTTGTTTGTAAAGGGATGTCGGCGGTTCGGGTCGGTCGTCGGGGTCGTCAGGGTGGACCTGATTAGGCACGACTCGTCGCCCATCTCAGTCTCGCGGGGAGGGGGTCGGCCTCTCGTCCCCTCGGCCACATCCGGGTTGGGGGGAGAGGTGTAGGACTTGCCGACCACGTTCGTCGGTATGACAGAGGGTCCGCCCTCCCCCAGCTTCTTTCTCATATCTTCGTTCTCCCTGCGAAGAACTTGCAGCTCTTGTTCATTTTTCTGAGCGGCCTCCTCAGCCTTTCTTCGCATCTCGGCCATCTCCCTCTGGAGAGACAGCAGCAGCATTGTTTGGTCGGCTTCAGTCATTCTTTCCATGCTTCTTGTTGAAACCATCTACTTTTTTCCTTCAGCTAGTTTCCCTCGGCCCCACGGTGGGCGCCAATTGTTCCTGCTAGGGAGATGGGACCTAGAGAACTGTTGAAGTCTTTTTCTCCTTCCTTCGGTCGGTCAGGTGACTGGGTAGTGAACTGAGGTTCTCTTCGTCCTCCTGCTTCTCCTTCGGCCCTCGGCCTCGGCTGAACATCGGATGGTGGGGGTACCTGCGAAGGCACTCCGACGCTCAAGTCAGTAAAGCGGGTGGTCAGCTCTCAGAGTGATAAATGACATACCTTACTCCTTGGGATGCGTACTATTTATATTATTCTAGTGGGCCTACCTTGTTGGGCCCATTTATCGAGGTGGACACCTCTTAGGTTTGCATTACCTAATTCTTAATGATAGATTAACTTCACTGATCTTGGTTTGAGCGTTAACTGTAATAGGGTCGGCCATCGGCCAAATCATCATGGCATGGGTCGGCCATCGGCCATGTTTCAGTGGTCTCGGTCGTATCGGCCAAGTCTTCTAAGGTCTCGGCCTCTCGGTCGTCTCGGCCTCTCGGCCAAGTCTTCTAAGGTCTCGGCCCCTTGGGCAAGTCTTCTAAGGTCTCGGCCCCTCGGCCATCTCGGCCAAGCCATCCAAGGTCTCGGCCTCTCGGCCAAGCCTTCTAAGGTCTCGGCCCCTCGGCCTCTCGGCCAAGTCTTCTAAGGTCTCGGCCTCTCGGCCAAGTCTTCTCAGGTCTCGGCCTCTCGGCCAAGTCTTCTAAGGTCTCAGCCTCTCGGCCAAGTCTTCTCAGGTCTAGACTTGGCCGATACGACCGAGACCACTGAAACATGGCCGATGGCCGACCCATGCCATGATGATTTGGCCGATGGCCGACCCCTATTACAGTTAACGCTCAAACCAAGATCAGTGAAGTTAATCTATCATTAAGAATTAGGTAATGCAAACCTAAGAGGTGTCCACCTCGATAAATGGGCCCAACAAGGTAGGCCCACTAGAATAATATAAATAGTACGCATCCCAAGGAGTAAGGTATGTCATTTATCACTCTGAGAGCTGACCACCCGCTTTACTGACTTGAGCGTCGGAGTGCCTTCGCAGGTACCCCCACCATCCGGTGTTCAGCCGAGGCCGAGGGCCGAAGGAGAAGCAGGAGGACGAAGAGAACCTCAGTTCACTACCCAGTCACCTGACCGACCGAAGGAAGGAGAAGAAGACTTCAACAGTTCTCTAGGTCCCATCTCCTTAGCAGGAACAAAACCCAAACTTATTGAGTAGAAAGTTAAATTTTGCTTTCTCCAATACTTTTATAAAGATTTTTGTCAATTAAAGATTAGCAAAAACATGTCACGTACAAATAATCTCTTTAGTCACTGTATTTTAAGCAAAATGTCAATCAACTTTTTATCTATTTTCATCTAAAATCTAGATCTTTAGCAATATACCACACTCATTGATTATCAATCCAACTTCATAGTCTTTGGGTCATATGTGATAGTGAATTGGGTGATAGTCATCTAAAAGGTCAAATTAGACTCTTCTCACAACCCAAAGATCCAATTCTCATTTTGTTCCTTTGAAAGTGTTTTACTTTTCTCCTACTAAAAAATTCAACAACTCATATTTTGATTAGGTATTATTAAACAATAGAATATAAAACATTATTATACTTGTAAGATGAAAATATTTCATTTATAGTAGATTATGTAAGGTAAATGTGTTTCGTTTAATAAAGTATATAACACTTTGCAATCTTATTTCCATTTGATAAATAATGTTTTGCCCAGACTAAAACTAACACTGTACTTCATGAAAACACTTGTTTAGGATCTTAGAGTTTGTCCTCTAATTGCAAACCTCTTAACTCTTTTAGGATGAGAAGCAAATGTCATTAGGCACGATATTAGTATTATGTTTGTTTATTATATGTTACCATCTTTAACATATACCATTTAAATGAGAAAGAATTTTTTAACAACGTGACCAAATTTGAAATAATTTATGTAGCAAAAAAACCTTCATGCACCGAGAAAAGTTTACATAATTTTAAAACTATATTAATTTAAATTTTATTCTTCTAAAATATGTTTTGTGAAATATAATAATTACAAAAGAATATTTTTCTAACAAATTAATTCTGAATTAAATAATTATCATTTATTTAAAATCAATTTTAAACATAAATTCAGTTAACCTATAGTATATTAATGTATATCTAACATTATTTTAAATAATATAAAATAATTTTTCAAAATAAAATTTAAAATGGAAAAAAATTATTATATACTTAGACATGTCACTTTTATCTTAAATTTTTATTTTTCCAAGAATAAATAACACTAAATAAAGAATTTAATAAAATTAATTAAATAGATATGTATATATTATAACTTTAATTGTTTCACATTTTATTTGTTTAATACATTTAATAAGATTTATAAGTAAACAAAATGTATTCTATTAATACTAAATCCATCCATTAAATAGTATATTTAATGAGAATTTTTTTTAATAATGTGATCAAATTTATTCTACATGCATACTTGGTTAAAAATGTTAATAAATATTAATTTGAAATTTTAATTTAAACATAATAGCAAATTTTATTTGAACGGTTATATGTGTCACCATTAATGTTACATATGAGTCAATATATCATTGCATCATCTTTCAGTAATCATCCCTTTCATTAAAGATACAAAGGGAAAAACTAAATAAATAAATAAACACCTCTTGTTTCCATCTTCCTCTTTGTGCTTCCTCCTCTGCGTCATCTTCTAGTAATCATCTATTTCCTTTACATAAAAGAGCCAAAGGGAAAAACTAAATAAATAAATAAACACCTCTTGTTTCCATCTTCCTCTTTGTGCTTCCTCCTCTACATCTTTTTTACCCCTCTGGATTAATGACTCCAAAAAACATGTGAACAAAACATAAACATGTAAATAAGCTTAAATTCCTATCCAAATCTTTGCAAATCCTAGAGAGAAAATTGTAAGGAATATTCTAGTGTTGTAAGAATGTTATATCCTACATGTCAAAACATTTATCTCTTTTTAGTTTTAAAGGTTTAAAAAAATTATCTTCGAAGACGGAAAAAAAATGGTGAATAGTTAATGTTTATAAAACAATCATTTTAGTAATCTTGATAAGAAAACAAAGAAGAACATTTGAGTCCTATAAAAAGAAAAAAAAGAAAATGAATTTAGGGGGAAAATACTGAAGAAAGAAGCAAAGATGTCATGTGGACATTTGAAACGCATAAAACAAAAAATGTGATTAGTTTTATAGTGTCTTATGAAAAAGAAATTGAGAAACTTACTCCTTTGAGACTAGAGGAAACAAAGTGAAGAGAATTAGAGAAGAAAGTGTGTTGGAGGAAGAGTCACTCGTCCCAATTCAACCAAGGGACCAAACTTCATATCTTTGATGACGACAACAATTTTCCTCTAGATTAATCCAATACAACTATGCATTTTATGTCAAACTATTAATAATAAAAAACAAATTAATTGAAGATTGGTAAAAAAAAGAAAAAGAAAGAACTGTTTTGCCATCATTGCGGACACTTTTTGCTTACTCTTGAATTTTAGGTTTTCGAATATACACTCACTGGTTGGGTGTTGCGGTGGTGAAGTCACCCACAAATACAAAAGACAAAAGTCTTACGAGAAAGGCCAAACGATACGAATTCATGTACCACTGCAAAGTAATTTTTTTGTGAGTTTGCAATATGGTGAGTTTTGAGTTCTCCTATTGTTGCCATAGTCATGAGTTGATTTTGAACTCTATATATAAAAACACAATGCATGTAAAGAAGATGGAACAATTGGAACAAAACCAACAAAAATAGAAAATAAAAATAAAAATGAGAATACGTATCTACAAAAAAGAGATAAAAAAAGAGAAAAGAAAAGAGAAAAGAAAAAAAGTAAAGATGGAAGCGTGTGTCTCCAATATAGAGAAAATGATATGAGTGAAGGGAGTGAAACTTGAGATAAGTTAATAGTCTAACTAATAAGTTTAAGGAACGACAATTGAGAGAAAGAAGTGGAAAATTTTTTATAGACAGGGAAGTGAGAAGTTTTTAAGAAAGTTAGGTTTGATTTTTTAGATAATAGAATTAACAAAATAAAAGTGAATACCAAAAAAGGTAAATGACGGAAATGTCCAAGATAATAATAAAATGACAAAAAACTTTTATTATATATTTCTAAAATAACAAAATAAAATATTAGTATAAGGATAAAATGAGAAAGTAAATGTGTATACAGCAAAATCATCTATATATATATATAGATTACTAACAGAAATTATTTAAGATACTTAAAAAAATTTTAATCTCTAAAATAATATTTAATTTAATCAATATATTGACTGATTATTTTTTATCTCTAAACTTAGCTTCTATTTAATGATTTTCTTATAGTGCAAATCAATCACTTAAATAATTTATTAAACTATGTTATAATCGATTAAAAATAACACAACAAAAAATACACTCAAAATAATCTATTAAGGCAAATACTAATCGATTAAACTACAACAATATGCAAAAATCTACACAAAAAAATCAGTTAAATATCAAAATAACATATTAAAATACACTTGAAACATTTTCAAACAATGCATTTGACACATCTAGATAGTTTATTAATTTTTCTACAATCTTTAAACATCTAAGAATACATCCATTAAATCAAACAACAATTTTATAAATTAAAGAACATTTTCACTTGGATAATTTTCAGGAGTTTCTTGATTTCAAACTTCTTTTACTACACGTACACCAATTTTTCTGAAATAACAAATAACATTTATTCCCTGCATGACCCTTTTTTGTACAATAAAAAAAAATCATTCCCATATATTTGAAAATTAAAGGTGGCGTTCAAATTATACTTCCCAATTATTAATCTTTTAACTTCACCTTCAAAAATAGCGGAATCATAAAAGTAAATTTAAATCTAAAAATAAAACAAACTTACAATGAGTATTTAGACATTAATAATTGACTTTATGATATGAGTATTCAGACATTCATAATTATCTCACAACGAATTATTGATTCTTTAAATAAATAAATAAAAACAATAATTCACTCTATCATATAAACAACGAACTTGCAATTTATTTTGTACCAAAAAACTGACATTTTCTTTTTTTACCGAAATCTTATCTCGTCAATTTTCTCCATTAAAAAAATTATGTAAATATAATAAAAAATATTTAAAATATACCTCTTTGATTTGTAATGAGCCAGCCCAAGGAGAGACTGTTAATTTAAACGGAGTAAGTAATCACCAAGTGCCACGAAATAGTTAAATAATCACGAAGTTATCTACAAAAAATAGCCTAAAATGCATTCGAAAATTGATCATTATCGTAAACAACAATACTCTAATCTGAAAACGATTGATGATTACAAAGATTAGCTAGCAGTGAATTTAAATAAACGCGTAATAGTCTCTCTATTAGTTGTTTCCAACACTAAATCCTAACTAAAGCAAATGCATGATTCTTTGTCTTCATCTCTCTTATCATAGCATGAAAACAAATCTTAAATATATCATTCATATTATTACAAGCATAAACTTGATTGTTTTTTAAATGATGAACCATGTATTATTGAATTAAATATAAAATTATATTAAACATTTAAAAAGATAGAAAGTAGAGGGAAAGAGAGAGGAAGAAGGGTGGGTAATGGGGGTGGGTGCAATGCTTATATATAGCCTTTTGTTAGCCATTAGGTTTCACAAACTGATACACACAAAATGGGTTCTTCTTTGTGGACTGTGTGTCTGATATTTGCATCACTGACCTCTGCAGCAGTTTGTGCCAACCCTCGGAAGCCAGTGGATGTGGACTTTGGGCGAAACTATGTTCCTACATGGGCTTTTGATCACATCAAATACTTCAATGGTGGTTCTGATATTCAGCTTCATCTTGACAAGTACACTGGTAAGCATAGTTTGGCCAAAATACTCAACTTTGACTTTCATAACTAAATTTCAAGATAACAACTTTGTATTTTTAAACACTATATTTCAGTTATTTTAAATGTGAGATTTGAATCATATAACAACTTTCCAACAACGTTGTACAGGTACTGGATTTCAGTCAAAGGGATCATATTTGTTTGGTCATTTCAGCATGAACATAAAGATGGTTCCTGGAGATTCAGCTGGCACAGTCACTGCTTTCTATGTAGGAGCAAAATGAAAAAAAGCGTTTGATTTACTTCTTAATTTACTTACTTTGCTTGGAGATTCTGTAGTTTGTGTGGAGTATGCATGTGAATGTGACCTTTGTTATGGTTGGAACCTACAGTTATCTTCTCAAAACGCGGAGCACGATGAGATAGACTTTGAGTTCTTGGGTAACAGAACAGGACAACCTTACATTTTGCAAACAAATGTGTTCACTGGAGGGAAGGGTGACAGAGAGCAAAGAATCTATCTCTGGTTTGACCCCACCAAAGACTTCCACAGATACTCTATTCTCTGGAACTTGTATCAGATTGTGTAAGCACTTCACTCTTTGAAACCCTTTTCACTTCTCCCCATTTCTTGGAAATCTCTTACAACAGAAAGTAATTTTTGATGAGATGAGATAGTTTAAATCTAGTTCCAAAGGTGTTAAATACGAAATAAAGCATGTTAAAAGAGTTGTATTGTAAGATGGTTGATGAGAAAGATTGAAATGTGGGGGTGTGCAGGTTCTTTGTGGACGATGTGCCAATCAGGGTGTTCAAGAACAGCAAGGACTTGGGAGTGAAATTTCCATTCGACCAACCTATGAAGATATACAACAGTTTGTGGAATGCTGATGACTGGGCAACAAGGGGTGGTTTGGAGAAAACAGATTGGTCCAAAGCTCCATTCATAGCAGCCTACAAGGGGTTCCACATTGATGGGTGTGAGGCCTCAGTGAACGCCAAGTTCTGCGACACACAGGGCAAGAGATGGTGGGACCAACCAGAGTTCCGTGACCTTGACGCCGCACAATGGCGAAGACTCAAATGGGTGCGTCAGAAATTCACCATCTACAACTACTGCACTGACAGAAAACGCTACCCTCAACTTTCCCCTGAGTGCAGAAGAGACCGTGACATTTAAATATTTATTATTCACACACTTCTTCCTACTGTTACCATTTAATTTTACCACCCATATTGTTCTCCCTTCCATCTACAATTTTATATCACGTCAAATCTATTCTCTTGGCAGTTGCCACTTTTTTTATTTATGAATTGAAACTTTGATTCAGTTAAAAAATGAAAAAAAAGAACTTTTTAATGTACATGTTTATCCATTCGAGTTGAGCCACACGTTACTGGTTTTATCATTGTTCTTGCTTTATTCTATTGGTTCTTGGTGATAATAATGACATCCGTTGCAGAGCCAGTTGTATTTTGTAGAGATCTGTGTTCTTTATGTTTTCTAGGTAAATCATAGATCTGCGTTATGATCCTCTGCTTCCGTAAACGTTAAAGTAAAAGTGGTGCTATTCAATATTTTGTTGCGGAAAAGATACTGTACCCGTTAACGTGGCACCACTCGGCTCTCCCCATGTGAACCCCATATGAGAACTGTTGCAGTAAATTATTTATATCTTTTTAATCTCTCATTACAATATTCAATAAAAATAATTCTTAATCAGTGATTTTCGTTTAGAATACATTATTAATGTTTTAAATGAAGATTCTTCATGCTTTTTGATAAATATATTTTAATGAGTTCATCTTAAAATTATTATTTTTACAATTGTTATGAATCGGTTTACGTTAATGTTAACTCTTTAAAGTTTGTCTATGAAAAAATTACCACTCTCTCTCGTTTCTTAAAACGAGAGGAAAATCAATTCAAAAGGTGTTTCATTTTAATTCAAACACTTCCAATATAATCAAACAAATTAATAGAAAAAATTAATTTAATTAAAAGTATTACTAATATGTTAAATTAACCGTCCACTTTTAAAATTTCTTTTCATTATTCATTAAGACAAAATATAAACACTCATAATATTTAATAAAAACAAATTTAAAATTATATAAAAATTATTATATTATTTATAAAATGTCTAATACTTTCTAAGGCTGTGGATCGATATTTAACGTGACATGTGCATTTTTAATGGTATAGTAAAGCATGAGCTAGGACAGATAAAATTAAGATTTTAAATTGTGATTGTAGCTTAACTTTAAATATTTTAACACAGGAAACATTATCGACAAAGATGGTCGGTGTAGTTGTAACTGCTACAGGACATAGTTTTATAATTAAAAAAAAAATGTTACAAGTTACATAGTCATGCAATTCTAAAAACAGTTAAATATGTTTTTTCAGGTAGAAATTGATTTTTTTTCTTGTCTAAATTTTAGATTTTTGACTATTATAGTAACGAAACTATTACATGTGAAATATAAGATGAAATAATATTTAAAAAAAATCATGTTTTGTCTAAAGAAATTACAACATGTTTTGTCTAAAGAAATTAGAACTTGTGTCCAGTGACTGTTTTAACCTTTGTCGTAATGATGACAAAGGGGGCGTTATATCTGGCACCTTATTTTATATAGATATATCTGATAATTACGTGTGTCAAAAGTTAAATAGTAAAATATGAAAATAAAAATGATTTATTTTTGAAATATTTGAATCGAAACGATAAAAAAGGAAATATTGATATTAAGATTGTAGTTAGAGAAAAAAATGAAATAAAAGAAAGGAGGTAATTGCGGAGTTATGTTTGGAAGTTAGATTCGCGGACATGGATGTGGGGTGATGGAGTTGTCTGCCACCTATAATATTTGATGGTGAAAATTGAAACGTGGTGGACCATGTCTCCCTCCACAGTCTACGCGCCCATAACTTTTTGACCTTTCAACAAAAAGGTTCACACAGTAAACAAAAATAACCAAAACTTCTGCACCTACCATGCCTTCAATTTACAATTCTTAAGGCCTTCATCACATTTCTTTATCAATCTTCTGTATTATGGAAATTTTCATCATAATTTCAAAACTCTATCTCTAGTATACACCTTTCTGTGTGGCTTACTTTAGACTTTTTTTTTATTAGCTATAGAACTAGTATGGGTCCAATTTTTTTTATGTCGACTTTTAAGTAGTATTTTTTATATTGACTATTTGATGTAGTAACATTTCCTTAAATTGAATGTTTTATTTATTTATTTTCTACCTCAACTAACATAAACTAGGGTAGATTATGAGGTGTTTTATTCATATATTTTCAGAGTACAAGAGATATTAATTATTTTGTCAACTAATAACTATAACTGAACATTGTGTTGAAAATACAGATTAACAAACTATACTTATTTATTATTGATGTTGAGAAATTGATTTTTCAGAAAGTAAAAATTTCAATGTAAAATAATTATTTTTATTTTTTTCATTTATAAAGAAAATGGAAAAAATTAGTGGGAATTGAATTTCAACCAATTTAGTATATATCATGAAATCCTTAACCTGTTTAGTTTGTTTTTTATAAAAATTTTCATGGTAGACATCATTATGCAACTTGACATCTTAGTTAGGTTGACACTTCAAGCAACAACAATCATTTGTCATCACATGAAAAAAGTATTATTAAAAAAGAGAAAAAAAGAAAGAAAATACAAAAATATGGGGGATTAGACCAAAACCCATATGCTAACAAAATCGATACATAAGTAGACTATACCTATTCATAAATAATTATAAGAATAGACTAGATGGAAGCCTATTATACCAAAGAAAAGATTCTCTATGAATAAATCCTAAATTAGCCAACTTATCAGCACACACATTCCCTTCACGAAAAATATGAGTAACCCTAAACTTGATTTTCACACATTAATTAAGACAAGTATTCCATCGATTTCCAAGCATCCAAGAAACATTTGTCCTAGTAGTAAACGCAGCACAAACCAAAGCAGAATCACATTCCAACCAGATATTAGTAAGCCCCATCTTTTGAGCTTCCTCCATAACATGTATAACCCCATAAAACTCAGCAACCAAAGTAGTCTGAGCTTCAAGAAACACAGAGAAAGCTCCAATAAATTCCCCCATACTCCCACAAAAAATACATCCACAAGTAGCAAGACCAGGATATCCCCTAGCAGCCTCATCAATGTTAATTTTAACCTAGCCTGATGAAGGAAACTCCCATTTCACAGGAAGAGGACGAAGAACTTTACTAGTACGAGTATTAATACCAAAAAACTTGATCACGTTGAAGTCCAACATATCATTCTTCATAAAAGCTTTAGACGAGTTACCCACCAGACAAATTAAATCTTTAATAACCGAAATAGCCCAAGAAACCTCAATCTTATCCTAAAAACGAGCAAAATTCCTCATACACCATATTATCCAAATAGAAAAAGTTATCACAACAAGCTTAATCAATTTAACCAAAGGACTACCATCACTCTTAATAAAAGAAAGAAGATAATCCTTATTAGAGAAATGAGAAGCAGAAAAAATCTCCCAAACCTAACTCCAAATACCCAAAACATTAGAACATTCAAAAAATAAATGCGGAATAGATTCCTCATGCTTTTCACATAGCGTACACATAGAACAAATATACAAACCTTTATTCTGAATATGTTGATCTATAGGAAGGCGCCCATGAAAAACTTTCCAAAGTACAAGAGATTTGGTAGGCGGAATAAATGAAGACCAAATAAATTTACCCCAACCACGGGGAACTCCTAGTTTCAAGAAGAAAGTCCTAGCCGATTTAAGAGTGAAATGACCAGACTCATCTAGAATCCAATTAGGAATATCATGTTCCGTTCTGACCATGATATGACTAAAAAGATGAGGCATCTGCTGTAAAGACAATGGAATATTCCAATCACAATCTGTCCAAAACTGCAAGACTGTATCTAGAATGCTAGAACCATCAGATATCCCTGCATTATTTGCTAAAGAAGTAGTAGAACACCATTTATCATTCCCGAAATTAATAAAAGAACATGTACCAACAATCCAAGAAGTATAATCAAGTATAGTAGAATAAAACTGTTTAATTCCAGGTCAAAGAGATGAGGATCTATAAACTACTCTGAGCTCGTATTTTGATTTAAGAACCCTGACTTTCAAGAGCAAAGACCAAGGCCTATTGCTATAAACAAAGTTCCAAGCGATAACACTCAATTAACTTAAGTTCTTGACCATTATATCTGACACTTGAACTATCTTCCTACTTAAGACATCTTCAACCAAATTCACCCTCTTGAATGATACATAAACTTGAAATTATAATCTTTCAAAACTTCATTGATCTCTTTTGTCGTATCTCAAGCTTCTTCCAATCAAACAAATACATAAGGTTCTTGCAACAATGAACATGTGAAACTCAATACCATAGAAATAGTGCCTCTAGATCTTCAAGATAACGCCACTACCATAATCTTTATGTCACGAGTAGTGTACTTTTCCCCATAGAATTTTAGGTTCCTTCAAACATAATCTATATCTCCCTTTCTGCTTGCATCCACACACAACTCAACCTATGATATGATATATTATACTTAAAATTTTTGTGTGTCAATAAGTATTAATACTAGTAAACCAATCAACCTGTCCAACAACTTTAGAAAGTTTTACTCTTATCTATCCATCTAAGAAAAATCTCAATCATTGCAGTTTAGTTGTGTTAACAATATTACTATCCTAAAATACCCTTACATCGATATCATATAACAGTTAACTAGATTCACATAAATTTTGATCTTCATGAAAATCTAGGGACACTCTACTGAAACATTGCCTCTACTTTAGTTGGATCCACTAGATTCTTTGAGTTGATACAACATAACCTAAAATTCACATCTTCACCAATTAAAGCTCCCACTTATACTATATTTTTTTCAAGAATTCTATCATTTCCCTTCGATGTTCCGCATATGCCTTATGTGTACAAACTTGTTCAAAAAGAACGAAAGGTCATATTTATATAGTGCATGGGGCACTCGTCACTCCAAAAAATGTTATTGCATACTCCTAGTGGTCATATCTGGATCTATAAGTTTCCTTCTATACATTCATTCTTCACTTAAATTTGTGGATACCCGGATCTAATGTCTATTTTGGAAAACATTGATGTTTCATGCAACTTGATTTATCAAACTATATCATTTCGCAAAAATCTTGTTTAACTATTGACAATCTACACACAACCTAGATGACATAAATAAGGATGAGAAAGAGCTTGTTGAAGAAAGGGAAGAGGAGTAAACACAACAAGCATGAGAAAGAAGAATAAAAAATCAATTTCGGAGGCACACACTTTTTCTCATGGCTGATCCTTAACTTTTTCGATCTTCATCTCTGAATTGAAGCTCATCTTCAATAGCCCCCTGTCGAGGGCTAAGGGAAAGAGTTTACAATCCCCGGGAAAGAATTTAATTCCCACAAATGACACCAATATAGTCTCACATCACTCAGGAGTCGAGGTTAAGGGAAATTTATATACTCCTTCCTCCTCCAACCCACTGAGGTGTCTTTTAAGGACAAAACCGTGACGGAGCACCAACCTCCAAAGCGGACAATACCTCGGATGCGGTGATTGACCCTAGTGATGTTATCTCTCGGACCTGAGTCAGAATATTGACACCGTCTGTGGGCATGAAAATGTGTCCCAAGCTTTTCAGCTAGGGAGAATCCACTCCCCTTAGTCCTCGACTGGGGTCTTGTTCCGGTACCACTAATATAGTCTTACATCACTCAAGAGTCGAGGCTAAGGATAGTTTATATACTCCTTCCTCCTCCAATCCATTGAGGTGCCTTTTAAGGACAAAACTGTAACGGAGCATTAACCTCCAAAGCAAATAGTACCTAAGATGCGGTGATTGAGTCTAGCGATGCTATTTCTCATACTTGAGGTCAGAATAGTTATTAAATTGTGTGGAGAATGATTGTAAAAGGATAATAATTGGAAGAGGATTATCAGGATGACAATGCAGAGCGAGCCATGCGGGGTGGCCCACAACTTGCTACCAAAAAGTGTGAGGCGGGTTCACTAATTTAGCCCGCTGACCCGCTTAGGCCCGTCCCGCATAATCCATAGTCTGTGTGGACCAATAGCGGGGCAGGGCGGGTTGGCCAACATAAATTAAAAAAATAATTATTTTACTTTTTTGCAGTGTGACCTTTATTTTATTTTAAAAAAATTAATTTAATATACTAAAAAATGGAATATTTTATTTTAATCATCTAAAGGAGTTAATGTTAAGAGTGAGAGTGAATCTAATTTTAAGTAAAAACTTATATTTAAAATTGGTTAATAAAAAAATAATATAAAGAAGAGATTTCAATAAGATACTCTTTAATAAATTAGTCATCTTCATTAAAATATTTTATAGCAAAACTTTGATAAGGTATTCTGATATATTTATATACATATAGAAGAAAAATATATGCAAAACAAAATTTTAATTATTTTTAATAGCTTTCTATCAACCCTCATTCTTGAATTCATATTTTTATCTTAATTGAATGAATTGAAACATGGATAAAATTTTAATTTTTCAATAGAGGAAATATGTATTTTTATAATTAATAATTTTCTTTTTTTAAAAAAAAATATTTTCCTTATGCAAGCTACCTCTTATGTGCGGCGGGCCATTGAAATGAGTCCACATTCCTTGCACGGGATGGGCCAATCCGGCCCGTATTTTACGGACCAAATGCGGAACGGGTCTATATGCGGTGGACCAATCTGCATTGTCATCCATAAGGATTGATCATAATGATGTTTAAATAATTATTTATAACTAAAACCTTTACATTATTAATTTTAGGTATAACTTTTAAATAATCTTTTTATAACAAATTTTTATTTTGAATTAAATTTTTCAGTTAAATAATAAAAATAAAAAACTTTTCTTTTAAATGAAAAAATATAAAATATTTTGGAATTGTAGAAGTATTTTTTACACAAAATTAATTAAAAAAAATATATTATATCTATTATTTAAACGAACTCTTCAGTTATATCTTAAAAAACTGAATTTTTTAATAAAACTAAATAATTTATGTATTGATATTATAAAAAAAATATAAATAATTATTTATAACCGACTCTTTAAATAACTATTTTCAATTATAATTAAAATAATTATTTATAACTAAATTGTTTTATATTGAATTAATTTTTCAGTTAAATTAGAAAAATAATTTTGAAATATAACTGTAAATGGTTGAGAGATGATAAAAAGATCATGGGTTGGAGATCCCACATCGACTAAAGATTAGAGTCTTTTCATTGTATATAAGTGGGTGCAAACCTCAACCCTATGAGTCGGTTTTATGGGGTTGAGTTAGACTTAAAGTTCACTTTGTAATATCATGTTAAATAAATCTGAGAGAAAAAACAATCAAACTTTTATTTTAAATTAAGTTTTCAGTTAAATAATAAAAATAATTTATATATATATATATATGTTAAGTATTTATGCAAGATTTACTCTATGCTAAAATAAGGTATTAAATATAAATGTATATATTAATAAGAGTAGGATATTACATTTGCTTTAAAAAAATTAGAAAATTACATTTGGCATATGATTAGTCTGGAATGAGTAAAATCACATTACTGTTTAATATAAAGCTCTCCCAATTAATTTTCTTTTATGAATTGCATTTTGGTCTTTGTAATTTAATGTATAGATAATTTTAATTAGTTGTTGAATTTTAGTTTGTAAATTTAAAAAATATACAATTTTAGTTTGGATAGGTATAATATGAGGCTCAGACACTTCTTCTTAAATGACGTATCTGTGTTGGACACACGTATCCGTGTTGACACTCGTACGACATTCGTATGACACTCGTAGGATACTTATCGGTGAAGTGTTTAATTCAAAAAAATATTTGTTGGATTTTTGAACATTTTTAGCACGGTTCTAACACAATTTTAAAAGGTATAAATACAATAACTTTCTGAAAACTCAAATTTATTGTATAAATTTTTATTATGATTATAAAAATAAGAACAAATTCTTTTGAACCAGTCATGAAAAATATCTTCCTGCTCCCAAAAGAATTTGGAACATACTTTTGCACATAAATATTTATTTTCAATTTATATAATTCAAAATTATATAATATATAAATCCGTCTCCCCGTATCCTACATTTTAGAGATTATACGTATCTCTGTATCTATATCCGTGTCGTGTCAGTGTCCGTATCCGTATCCGTGCTACATATACATTGTTCGATTTTAGTCTACATATTTAAAAATTGAGTAATTTCAGTTTTATTTTTAACTTTTCGTCTTTTTTTTAAAGATTTTGGTGTTGTGATAATCCAATTAGCTAATTTCTTTCAAGGTGGATGCCACTATATATGATTTTACTTTATTTTTCAATGTACTTCATAATTTACTTACATTAGTTTATTTAATAGTTCATATTCAATAATTTAACTTAAAAAAAATAAAATAGTTAATATAAGTCATAGATGTTATATATTTTATCACTTCATGGCATCTTTGGAAAAAATGGTAGAACTAAAATTACCTATTTTTATAAATGTATGGATGAAAATTAAGTAATGAAAATTTTAAAACCAAAATTGTCGATTTTTCTAGAATATATGAATAAAATCAAAGTATTTAAACTTAAGAAGACTAAAAACTTGCCCACACACAAGGAATTAAAAAGTAGAATGAAGTCATAAAGTTGAACATTTTAACTACCTATTTTTATAGCATCTCTCTATGCACCATTTATAATTTTTATTTTTATTTTTGCATAGAAAAAGAATGTAAAAATATAAAATGTTTATCACAAACATTAAGATTCGAAGGTAAGAATTTTATTGCACAATGAGAAGGGAGAGAAAATTGATGGTTGTGTTTCTCAGTAGTTGTTTAGAAGGAATGAAGCAACAAAAGTGTTGTAGTAGTAGTAGTAAGCATACAAAATTACAATGGCATGGTACATGATTAATTACCAATGAGCTTTTGATCACTTCCATTTGTTGGCAACAATGTCAGCCAAATCCACAACCCTTTGGGAGTAACCCCACTCGTTGTCATACCATGCAATCACCTTCACCATGTCATCTCCCATCACCATGGTCAACGAGGAGTCAACGGTTGAGGACACATCAGTGCACCTGAAGTCAACAGACACAAGAGGCTCATCACAGACTGAGAGGATTCCCTTCAGCTCCTTCTCTGCACTCTCTCTGAATGCTGCATTCACTTCTTCTGCAAAGGTCTTCTTTGAGACCTGAACAACAAGGTCTACTACTGAGACATTTGGGGTTGGCACACGCAGTGCAATGCCATTCAGTTTGCCTTTCAGGGTTGGCAGCACAAGGGCCACTGCCTTTGCTGCTCCTGTTGAAGTGGGGACAATGTTCAGAGCTGCTGCCCTAGCACGCCTTAGGTCACGGTGGCTAGCATCAAGAAGCCTCTGGTCACCAGTGTACGAGTGAGTGGTAGTCATTGTGCCCTTGATGATACCTGCCATGGATTGTCAGTCTCCATTGCCATCTTTTAAAACATCTAAAACTTCACTTTAGTCTCTAATATTCTATGCATAACCATTTTTATTCCATATATATATATATATATATGAACTTGGAGCTACAATTCTAACCACATACATATATAACATATAAAACATGTAGACCTTCACTTTATTCTCTAATATAGCATGCGAAGTCATTCTAATATAAAGAAATGATGTTTAAGACAACTATATAATCGACTTGGTTATAAAGTATTATTATTAGAGAAAGTAAACGTTGTAATTGTAAATAAAAAGAGAGAAAGATGTACAAAATAGTGGTTATCAAATTATTGCAAATTTATTGGAGTGTGAAGATATAATTATTTTCTGCTAAAACCAGGATATTTTTCTATTGAGAATAAAGACTAATGTTGACTTTATGTCAAGAGATCTTATTCTTGAAAATAAACTTTGATTGTGTCCTTATCAATATCACATCATGTTGATTCATTTTAGTTCTTAATTGCATTAAATATTTGTTTTAATCTATGGTTTTAAAAAATGTAATTCATGTTAGTTCTATTTTGTTTCGTTTTCCACCTGTTACAATAATGACTAAAACCTGAGTGATGGATGAGTTATTGAAGTGAGAGTTTAGTTGTTTTGTTTTGAAAGACGTTTCAATGTGATGGATGAGGAATGAATTTGACAGAAAAAGTGATGACAAGGCACATTACCGAATTTCTGGTCAAGGACCTTGACAAAGGGTGCAAGGCAGTTAGTGGTGCAAGAGGCATTGCTGATGATTGGTTCATCTCCACTGTAATCATATTCATTGACACCAACCACATAGGTGGGGATGTCTCCTTTACCAGGTGCTGTGATGAGCACCTTCTTAGCTCCTGCTACAATGTGTTTCCCAGCTCCTTCTCTGTCTACAAACACCCCAGTTCCTTCAATCACCAAGTCTATCCCCAACTCCCTGCAATTAAAGCACACAGTCACCTTCATGAACTGTCACTCTCTTCTCCATACAAAAATTTCATCAAGATTTTACTAAACTAGGAGCATGTTTGGATACAAACCAGAAACAACTTCTCTACTTGAAATATAGTTTTTTTTACCTAAGAGAAACTTTGGAAAGTACTTCTAACTTTGTATGCAAACAGACTCTAATTGTATGAAACTGAAGAAGAATCTTACTTCCAAGGAAGGTTGGCAGGGTTTCGATCAGAGACAACTTTGATTTCTTTTCCATCAACTGAGATGATATCACTCCCTACAGGCTTGACAACAGCATCGAAGGTTCCAAGGATGGAATCATATTTGAGGAGGTGAGAGGCTTGTTTCACACCACCAGTGTCATTGATGGCAATCACATCAAGAGGGGACTCTTTACGACCGTGCCAGCATCTCAAGAAGTTCCTTCCAATCCTTCCAAATCCGTTTATGGCAACCTTCAGTTTTGCTTCTACTACAACCTTCTTGTATCCTCCACTGTTTCCAACCTTCAAAAAGTACACATACGTGCAACATTGTTAAACACATCACACATCTTTTCTTTTCTAATTAACTCTTTGATATCATCATGCATAATTAACAATTCACTGGTTCACACTGGGGTTTCCTTTCCTTGTTTATTTCTATATTCAAATGCTGAAAGGCATAGTTCAAACTCTTCTAATTCAAGCCAAGAACTCGTACAGAATGATGATCACGAATTGGGTGTGTGCTTTTGGTTCAGACACATTATTAATGTGGTATAAAAACTGCTAGAAAAGATAAATTATTAACTGAAGGACTTCTGCATGTACCATCTGAAAAATTTGGTCTATTACATAGTTCTGGAAGAATATCTATATGATAATTTCTTGTATACGGTTGTATATCTATATTCACTTACCTAGTATTTTTACTTTACAAGAACATTAGACATTCATTAATGGTGTAAGGAACTTACTGCAGAGGTCTGGAAGGCAATGACAGAATTGAAATCCTCTGAGGTTTTTCTGGAAAAGGGAAGGTAGCTTGATGAGCTGCGAAGGCCAGAGAAGTCAGAGAAACCTTTCCCATTTGCCTGAATAGAGCAAGGAATTAAAAACTATTATAAAAAAACAACCTTAGCTTTGCAGAATATGGCAGAATAAGTAACAGAACTTTGTTTCTAAGGATGCATGAAAAATTGTTGAACCTGAAGAGCTGGTTTGGCTACAGAGAGAGTAGCCGAAGCCATGTTTGAGCTCTGAATATTGTGGAGCAGAAGTGAAGCAGTAGAGTAGAGCCTTGTGTGAGAAAGTAGATTGAGGTTCCATGTTGTTATGTGTCTTAAAGTTTAATAGGGAAGCAAGAGGAGGCAACGTGGATGTGTGGCTGTGACTCATGAGCCTAAGTGAGGATCAGATTATGGATAGCCTCTCATACAATGAATGGTTGTGATTGGTGCTTTATTTTTCTGTCTCTCTAATTTTTCTACTATATATTGATGGTTGGATCTGAACCTTTGAGTCCAAAGTGGACCAGCTTATGGGCTTTCAACTTACATCAGTGGACAATAAAATTCACTCAAATTCTACACTTTTGAAACAAAAACATTTATTTTTCAGAGTACAAAACCTTCAAAGGAAAATATCAAGGTTGAGTTTTGTGGGCAACAAGAAACACCCACACACAGAAACGAATGGATAAATGAAGTTTATGGCCATTCTTTCACTTGGCTTCATCTGCTTTGCTCGCATTTTAGATCCAACTTGGTGATTCTACGGTTGCAGATTAAAATAGTGTAATTCGTGGAGTCTAGTTTGATTGTTAGTCCAACAATCCATGAGACGTTAATTATTGGAGCAATTTGTTTCTTCTTTTTGTAACAATTTGTTTATTTTCTCAAAAGTTCTCTCTTGTTCCTCACTCCATAGTTTCATTTAATGTAGAAGTAATGGTGCTAAAATCTTTCACAAACCTTCTATCTAAACTATTCAACCCACAAAAACTCCTTACTATTATTAGACTATTAGATGATCAGTTTAATCTCAATAGTCAACTTAATAAGAGTCTAGTCTTCACTAACTAGCATAGTCTTGATAAAACGCCTTATAGTTTTGATAATAACAAATGATATCAATATTTTTATGAATTAATATCTTTATTTTGGTGTTAATAAGATCAAGCTATCAACCATTAAGAAAAAACAGTTAGTCATTAATTGAGAGAAGCACTAGCCAAACAAAGTAACATGAACTACAATTGGTGAAGTGAGTAAGTGTACAAAAATTTTGTAGGATATTCCATATTGACTAGAGATAAGGACATTTCATAATATAAGTTGTAAGCTAAGAGTTTGAATGTTATTATTTTTGAATGTATATTCATATGTGATTACAATCTAAATTCATATTCATAGACTATTTACAACCTAAGTAAGGAAAGAAATAATAGGTAATTAAAGTTATTCAAATTAAATCTCTAAAAGATACCAAATTTGTTCTAATAAATAGAAAACATAATTTGCATTAATTATGGAATAATTATCTCCTAATTATGTTACACAACACTCACATTAAAGTTGGTAAATGGTAAATGTGTATCTATCATTCCTAGCTTGCAAGTAAGATATTTGAACTGTTAGGTGGGAAGTCCCTTTGTGAACGTATTTGTCAATTGTAGTCTTGAAGGAATGTACTCGATGGCTATAAGATCATTATCCAATTTCTCCTTAATGAAATGTCGATTTATCTCTATGTGTTTTGTTCTCTCTACAATCTCCCAAGTCTCATTCCTTTCTAATGCACCCATTTCTTTATTCATGGCTCCAACTCAGTTCTCATATTTTAAGACTTCTTGTACATATATAGGGATTTAGATAGAATCAATGGTTGAAAGAAAACTCTGGTGTTGCATATAAAGTTTTTTTGACATAAATTGATATATAGGATATTTGGCACAATGTATTTTTTCTCTCTTAAGGAAATAGGTAAATTATCTAGGTTAGGTTCAAAAGCGGTATTTAAGGTGTCTTTAAGAGTCTCACAAGTATGAGTTCTTACCTCTAGTTCAGAAAATTGAAGTTGTTGTTTGACCATGATGAGTTCTTGTTGCCTTTGCTTATATTGTTTTCCAAAATATTTGTCCTCATTATTCCCCTTTGGAAATAATGTTGGTGTAGGGTCTTTGTCATCCTCAATAAGATTGAAATCCTGCAACAAAGGAAAATGTGACAACTCAAGGACCTCAGTTTCTTGAATATTTTCCCTCTTGAAGCTGAGAATTTGGAAAAAATGACTCAGTTTCATGAAAAGGTTGTCCTTGGAGACATAGTGATGAAACCATGAATGACTCACTACCATCTGAGCTAACCCAACATTACATGAGGATGACCGAGAGCAAGAAACAAGATTCAAGGCTAGTTCAGACATCTTAGATAGCCAGTAACTTAAGCCCAACCATTTCTTAGTGGATCATCAGAAGCAGAGCACCAGAGTAAGACCCAGAATACCAATTGTTCTTTCTTTTAGTCTTTTTGTTAGATAGGGTTTAATTGTAATAAATTGGGCTCTCATTGGCCCAAGAAGAATAATATAGCATAGGCTTCTCGAAGCGCTAATTAGAGGGTGCACCAAGTCACACTTCCTACATTAAGCACATGCTTAAATGTGTAAAGTGTGATTCCTTTTATATCCATGATTAGTGACGCCTTTTTAAGGAGTTAATTAGGCTTAGTTTTAATTTCAAATTTCCCTCCCTCTCACTATAAATAGGTGGTCACCCCCTCTTGTATTTCATACCTTAGTTTGAGTAAAGAAACTCTGCTTATGTGAGAACTTGATGGTTCATTTTCTTCTGTGAGTCTTATCTTGTGAAGCTTTCCAAGTGGAGACTCCTTGCTTCACTTATATTGGAATCACCTCTCTAGTGGCGTGTGTTAGAATATATGGCTTAAAAACAAGATGATGATGAATTGTTTTCAAGAGATTTTCGCAATTTTCACAATTGTTTAAGTCATATTGAAAATTTCACAAAAATCAACTAATTGAAATCACTATTCAATCGATTGTAAAAGGAGAAACAAACATAAAAACATAATATAAACCGGTTGATATGTTTATTTATCCGATTGAATTACTATCCAAAAACCAGAAAACAACAGAACAGTAAAATGATAGAGATAAAGAGAATCACACAAAATATTTATACTGGTTCACTCTTATCCAAGAGCTACATCCAGTCCTTAGTGAACACTTTGAGATTTCACTAAACACATAATCAAAGATTACACAAGAACTACACATAAGAGCTTTGTTTCTTGAACCCTTTAAGAAAAACAAAGTCTCACAAACACAACAGAAAAACCAAAAATCCTATCTAGATCTGCCTAAGAACAAAATACAAGTAAGAATGAAATGAAAGCACCTAAGTCTTTTACAAAAAATGAAAACAACAAATTACAAACTCAGGAAAAAAATTCTTCACACACCATAATGATCCAAGATGAAAATAATCTCCAAGAACTCAAAAACTCTTTTGCAATCTGTTTTCTTTTAAGAAATTTGTTACTTTTAAAATGTTCAGAAAACACCTTTATATAGGCTTTAATGATTTTCGAAACAGTTTTTCCAATTAATGAAAATAGTTAAGTCAATAAAAATCAGTTTGGAAAACATAACAAAAATCTGTTAAAAATATTTAATTGATTATTTGAAATAACTAACTGTTTCCATTCAATAAAATAAATCAACTTAAAACACTCGATTTATTTATCAAAATAACTGGTTGATTTCATTAAAAAAAAGGCAAAAACATTTAATATTGAAGTCTTAAGGTCAAGAATAAAAACATTTGACTTTTGAATCATTAAAAAGATTTTAGTATTTTCAATTAGTTGACACGATAAATCAACCTGTTAAAATACTTTACTAAATAAAGACACAAGGCTTCAATTTAAGTGATTTTAACTAAAACCTGAATCAACTAATTTAAAAACATAACAGGTTTTTAAAACGTTTTCTTGGAGATGTCTTGAATCAAAATACTTAGTGAAAGACAATACAACAAAATCTACCCAAACACACACGTCCATAACTTTGCAGACTTTAAGGTTGAGCTTTGAGCACATCAAATCCATCCACTTTAGTTAACAATGTGAACCACCTCCCCTCTCATCTTCATCCATCTCAGTTAAGGGTGGGCAAAAAATCCACTTAGACTAATCTGATCCAGTTTTTCCACTACTTTGATCCATTTTTAATCTGTTTATTTAAATATAGTTTTTATTTTAATCCAAATTTTATAATTTTTCCAAATCAGATATCCATTATATTTATACAAATTTTAAAAAATAGAAAAATTAAAATTTCCAGTCCAAAAAATCAGATATGCATTCCGCTCTGCATCTGAAAACTCTGAAGCTCTCTTTCTCTGCACCTCCGCAAAATGCAATGAAGCACTCTCTCTCTACCACTTCTGTCTCTCTCTCCACTGCCTCTAATTTTGTCCACAGCCTTCGACTCTCTCTCCATCGCCTCGACAAATCGATTCCACCGCCTCCGATTCCCTCCACGACCTTCGACTCTCTAATACCTAGTATGAGCGTGGTCTTTCTCTGTGCCTTGATACTCTATGCTTCTAACTGGAGTTATTTTCTTCTCTCGCAGAATCCTAATTTTTTTATGGGTTACCATCTTCAAGATGAAGAATACCTTGCTCTATTAAAATTTGCAAGCTTATTTATTCTGCACAGGCCTCTTCTATACACTTCTTAATTATTTTTTCTATTCATGTATTTTCTTTAATTATTTTTTCTCTCTTTTGGAAACATGGAACTTGCTAATGTCAACATTTTGTTGGTTATATTTGAAACTTGTGTTAGGTGACTTATAAACAATTCTCCTATAGGATAATTCAAACATATAGACGTGAAATAAAACGGTGAAGAATTTGTTGCTTCTGTTTGTATTAAATGCAAATTGTAGACCTGTCACTGCTTGCATAAGTTACTGACTCAAATTCCTAATCTTTTGTCCATGCTCAAATTTTTCTCTGTAACGTGCTACTGCTAAACATTGATGATTGGGATTGGTTGATTCTATTGGTTAATGATTTGTGTTTCCATCTATTTCAGCAGCACACTGTGCTTGCTTCAGTGAGAACAATGACTGTAGATCAGGTTTTTTGTGGATAGAGTTCCTGTGAGGGTGTTCATGAAAAATGGAGAAGCAAACAATTTCTTTTGAGTCTCTCTTTTTTACCTCATAATTTTTTAGTTACCATCAGAATAATGTGCATTTTTGTATTTGTAAGCTTTTAAAGTTTGTCAATTTTATATTCAAAAATTTATTCATGCTTTGAGGAGAAGTAAAGAGGTATTATTAAATTGTAATTTTATTATATTTTCTTGATATTTATATAATATTAAATTTTTTGTTTCATATTTTTATATTAATATTATGTTAGCTTTTAAAAAAATTATAAACGTAGATTTAAAATTAAGTTAATTTTTTTTTATAAAAATATGGATTTGGATTGAATTTGGATTTATAGAAATCTGAATTGTTTTATAAAATTCCAAATTGGTTTTATAAAAAATATGGATTTGGATTTAAAATCCAATCCAAATATTTGGATTTGGATTATGTAAAAATCCAAATTAGTTTTATAAAAAATATGGATTTGGATTTAAAATCCATTTTAAATATTTAGATTTTGATTGAATTTTTCAAAATCCAATCCATGACCACCCTTAAATCTTCTTAATCTTAGTCCTCATTACTCTTCTAATTTTAGTTTTGTTGTTAGTAATTGTTACTTGTCTTTACTTGTTTTCTTCTTTCAAATTTTGCATCATATCTTCTTCTAGTTGCGTGTGTATTTTCTCCTTTCCTCTTTGAAGAGAACTTTTACACTTATTTAACCACTTGGTTAAGCTCGTGCCCACTGGTGATCCTCACTAAGTTGTCATCATAATTGTAAATCTCATCTCTAATTCAAGTGAAACTTATAAACAATGTGTGTAATCCTAAATTCAACTCATATAATGTGGTATTTAGGGAGCATGGTTTATTTGAAATTTAATTTGAGTTGATGTGTTTATCCAATCTGTTTATGTTTCACTTGTACACAATTCAATTCGGAAAATTGCTTGGTTATTTCCATATGATGTCTTTTAAATGTCCATAGCATATGTGGCTTGAGTCATATGTTCTTTAAATGTTCTAGGACTTTTTCCTAATCGACTAACTTGATTTTAATTGTGAATAATTTAAAACAAATAGAAGGTGTCCTAGTTAGGAGTTTATTTAAGTCCAAACATAGAATGTAAGTGTTCGCATGACTTGAATCCAAATTAAATTAACTCTAAAGTTTGAAAGGTGAATCTAAAATGTGCATGAGATGATTTTGAGATTTGAATCAATGAGAACAACGAACGAATTAAAAATATATATGTATTCACAAATTCAAACTAAATTTTGATCATAGAAAAAGATTCTTGATGTGTGGCAAAT
Source organism: Phaseolus vulgaris (assembly GCF_051622355.1). Taxonomy (NCBI): domain Eukaryota; kingdom Viridiplantae; phylum Streptophyta; class Magnoliopsida; order Fabales; family Fabaceae; genus Phaseolus; species Phaseolus vulgaris. The sequence continues at coordinate 23,008,588 of NC_143498.1, read as the reverse complement.
TGTGCTAATAATTTGTGGAGTTTTATCCTTCTATCTTTGGTTATTTCTATTGCTTCATAGTTAAATCTAAGTTGGTTTTCTTTGAGTTTTGAAAGTGTTTTGTTGTTTGTCTTCCTTAAGTTTTGTCTCCATCTTATTTCCACTTTGGTTTAACTTTCTTTTCTTTATACTTTTCTTGCTTGTTTATAAATTTATAAATTTTGTTGGAGTAGGATCCATTGAATTCCTTAGGTGAATAGAAGATTTGTTTCCTATTTCATTTAGACAATTTCTCAAGATTTGAACTCACCAATACTACAAAATGGTTTTTTATGACGGTTCTATAAGACTTTTTATGATGATTCTATAGGCGACATAAATACAGTGATATAGAAACTTTACACTTTCACAGTAAGTCGCTTTTTATAACAAGTATTTCTAGAACCCACATAAAAAGTATGACTTACTATGCACCATAACCGTCATAATAAGTCAAATTTTTTTATGTTAGTTATTGCAATAACCGTTATAGTAAATCATATTTTTTATGTTAGTTATTGCAATAATCGTCATAGTAGGTAAGTATTTTTTTTTAAACATATAATTTATTTTCAGATTTTCTTCATTCATTAATATTATTATCCACTTACATATAACAATATACAATTTCTTGATAAACTAATTCATTGTTACTTAAATGGTATAACCCAATAAGCATTGTACAAATGGATAAAATATAGCATTTAGTTGTATATTTAAATAAACTAAAAAAAATAAAATATCTTAGAAACACTTAAAAAATGAAGTTCATTGCATCCCAATATGGTCTGTATCTTTATCCTTCAATACAGATGAATCGCTTGAATCGTTGAATTACTAAAAAAAATTGACTTAGTCAATAAAAGATTAAATTTAAAGTTAAATAATTAAGATATTTAAGGAAAAATTTTATTACCTCTCTCAATGAGTAAAGAATATTTGTATATAATTATATACATTTATTTCATTTCATAATATCCACATTTATAGTTTTCTTATTGATATGAATATTGTAAATCAAAATACAAACAATTAAAATAAACCCAAGATCCAAGCTTTCACTATTAGGACTAAACCAGTAACGTCATCACTAATTTTGATCCCATTTCTAAAAATTTATAATTGTATCACATGTCATAATTTTTTTTTATCTCGTAAAGGATATATTAGCAATCTTTGTGCAATACCGATAAAAAAATACAACTACAATTTTCATTTATTTTCTACACTTAAAAATAGTTCAACAATAGAAAAAAGAACTTAACTTCTTTTCAAGAATAAATTTCAATTGTCGAGCCTAGTCATGAGGTGTTTTACCAATTGTTTGCAAAACTACATTGTTTTGATAATGGTATAAAGGCATCAAATTATTAGGCTCTCAGTAATGTAATTTGCAAATTTATGGCTTTGGAATAATTAACCTGGTAGATGTATGTGAAACCATCACCATTAGAAAGCGATGAAATGAAAATACTATAAATCCTAATTTATTCAATTTAGGATAAAACTAATGATCTATAATTTACAAATTAGGGGAATAATGTAAGAAATTATGTAAATTAATTTCTATAAAGTAACTCACATGACATAGAGTTTGGATTTTGGGCTCGAATATGATTTAATAATAATAGAATAAATGGTCTATTGGTTAACGTGAGAAATATATATTTGATGATACCTAAAACCAATGGAGATTGAGAATTAAGAGCAATAGGGTTTTCTGTTTGCCAATAAAAGTTGTCTCACGATTAACCAAGAATGTGTGTGACAATAACGGAATTGCCAATTGCCAAGAGATAGATTGAAAATAAAGGAGGTATAGAAACTGCTCACGTAAGATCTCTCATGTATTAAGTGCCTATCTCTTTCTTAATTGTATGAAAAGCATGTGAGAATCATAGACTGATAAAATCTGTATGTGAATATTATTGTATGCGTTCATTCATGTTTAGAATTTACATATGGTATCATATCCTATTTTCTCATTTTGTGATTCTCCATTAATGTTTTCCATAATTTAAGAATCCTAATTCTATTCTCAATTTAATTAATCCCAATTTAAGAACCCTAATTTTAAAATTAGGGTTTATGGATCAAAGTCTCCATTCCTCAATAACAGAACCCTAATCTTCCTGCACCCAACGCCATTAACGGAGTTAATATCCAGTGCGTGAATCCATTCTTGGAGTCGTAGTCGACGCGCAACCGCAAGCCATCGTCGCTCGCGTATCCTCCGTCGTCGCTTGTCCATCTCCATTGCTGGTAATGTCTGCAACGATGACGGGGTTGGCCGCGACCTGGTTCGGTGTTAAGGATCAAGATCGAAACCCAGGCGCGGCGGTTCGTGGTTGGAGGGTGGTTATTGCGCCCTTTGGCGGCATGGTGGCGTCGGGGTTGGAAAGGGAGAACAATGGCATCGTGCGGCGACCTTTTGGTGGTGCAGGGTCATCTCCCTGAACGGGATCCAACACCCCTTATTCGTGCGGTGGTTCGTAGCTAGCGGCACGGTGATTAGTGGCTGGTAGTGACGTGACGGGACAGGTTACTCGCACCACACCAGGAAGACGGCGGTGGGGAGACATTTGGAAAGAAAGGCGCGAGGAAGATGATGATAAGGCGTGAGGAAGATGATGATGTGGATATTTGATGAGCATATATTTATTCACACTTAATAGCTTTAATCATAGATTATTGGACTATAATAATAAAAAATCCATTGTTTTAATTAATATTCATATAAAAGGATTCCAGAAACAGAATTGGAAGCAAATCTTCTGCAAAATAAAAAGAATTATGGAAAGTGGAAACTGTTTACAAAATATAACCTGCAATATTTTCCCAAGATCCTTGGAGCATAAAAGCCCTATAAAAGGACACAAGCATCAAGTAGAAAGGGAGAGAGCTTCATAGGCTTTTCTTAGTTTCTTTTCTTATTTGTAATTCTTTTTCCTCCGCATGGAAAGCTAAACTTTTGGTTGATTCCTTTGTGATTCCCCATTGAGTTCTGAGGTTTTGATCAATAAAAGTTTCTATTTTTAATTCTCTATAGCAATTGTTTTTATTGTCTAATCTTCTGGAAAACTAGTTTTTGTGAGAGGTTGTACTTGAACGCATGATTGAGAGTCTTCCTTATCATAAATTTTAGTTTCTTAGTTAGTTCACATTGTTCTAATTAATTTCTTGGGCGCATGATTCAAGAGAGAGGAGATAAGCATTCCCATGGAGTATACGCATGGAACAAAGTGGGTATTGATTAAACTAGTAGACGCATGTTTTACTGGTGAGTTTCAGTTGAATTAGATCGGCGCATGTTCAATCTGGTTTAGCTCTGTTGGAGGATTGAGAAAGGATAAATCTTTAGAAAACCTCAATGGAGGAAGAACTTGGATCAACCGCTTTTTATTTGCTATTTTAATTTCTTTTATATTTTCTGCACAACTATCTCAAACCCCCTTTTTATCTTTATTGTTATTGCTAACTTTTATTGCTTGCAAATAGATTTTAAACCCTGATCAACTGATTTTACTATTGGATTCGTTGGGAGATGACTTGGGGACATTTGTCCACAATTATACTATCATCTCTCTAGTGTTAGACAAGTCTACGCTAGAATCATATTAATTTGACAGCAAAACGACAGCTATCAAATTTGGCACCGTTGCCGGGGAATCCAATTTGGTTTTAGCGTAGACTTGTCTAACACTACGTAGATGATAGTATAGTTGTGGTCAGATGACCTCAAGTCGTCTCCCAACGAATCCAATAGTAATTTCAATGAATAGAATTCAAAACCTATATGCAAACAATGAAAATTAGCAATAATGGTAAAGTAACAGGGGTTGCGATCGTTAAGCAAGAAAATATAAATGATGATTTGAATCAGTAAAGAATGCAGATTGACTCCCAAGTTCTTCCACCAACGAATTCTTCACAGGCTCTCTAAAGATTATTCCTTTCTCAATCCTCAACAGAGCTAAACTAGATTGAACATGCGCCAAACCTAATTCAACTGAAGCTCACCAGTAAAGCATGCGTCTACCGGTTTAATCAATACCCACTTTGTTCCATGCGTATACTCCATGGGAATGCTTATCTCCTCTCTCTTGAATCATGCGCCCAAGAAATTAATTAGAACAATACGAACTAACTAAGAAACCAAAGTTTAAGATAAGGAAGACTCTCAATCATGCGTTCAAGTACAACCTCTCACAAAAACTAGTTTTCCAGGAGATTAGACAACAAACACAACTGCTATAGAGAATTAAAAATAGAAACTTTTATTGATCAAAACTTCATAACTCAATGGAGAATCACAAAGGAATCAACCAAAAGGTTTAGCTTTCCATGCGGAGGCAAAAGAATTACAAATAAAAAAAGAAACTAAGAAAACCCTATGAAGCTCTCTCCCTTTCTACTTAATGCTTGTGTCCTTTTATAGGGCTTTTCTGCTCCAAGGATCTTGGGAAAATATTGCACTTTAGATTTCGTAAACAGTTTCCACTTTCCATAATTCTTTTTATTTTGCAGAAGATTTGCTTCCAATTCTGTTTCTGGAATCTTGTAGCTTTTATTTTCTCTTTCTTCTCCTCAGAATTTGTTTTCTGTTTTGATTCAAAGAAGCAACTTGGACTTTTGCATGTTTGGCCCATTCACAAAGGTAGATGCTTTAGAAATTTACCCTAAAAACACAAAATTACCAAAGATAATAGTTAAGGCCCAAATAAACCCAATTATATGAATATTAATTAAAACAATGGATTTATTTATTATTATAGTCCAATAATCTATGATTAAAGCTATTAAGTGTGAATAAATATATGCTCATCAAATACCCCCACACTTATCCTTTTGCACTCATGGGCAAAACATTCTAAGGTTTAAAAAGAAAAAGAAAAACAGTTGTAAATAACAAATAGAAAATTCTAAGAATTCATAATGAAAGACATGATATAATTTCAAGAAATCAATGAATCAAGAAAAATGTGAATGGAAATTCCTTTATTTTAATATACAAGCAGGTAATTGAAATTGAAGTTTGAATCAAAATTGACAAAATTTCACTAGACACTCTCCTACTCTCAAGGGTTTAGGGTTTGTATTTACACTCAACACCCATGCAGACAAACACTACCATATGCTTAGCAAGACTCTAATATTCACAACAACCGAAAAAAACATGCAATCAAAGATTAAGAGGACTTCATAAGGGGTGTAATGAGGCTAAGGTAAAGGTAGGTAAAAGGGGGAAATTAGGCTTAAAACCATAGAAAAACAAAGGAGCAATGGAGGATAGGTCTAAAAAAAGGTGTAAGTATTATGACAATTCAACTCCTCCTTTTATTTCAAGATATAATTTTTTTCATATAGTACACAGTCAATCCAATGTATTAGAGGATCCACTCTTATTTTATTTATTTTGCTTTGCTTTTCTTTTTCTTGTTGTATTCCTTTTTTTTTCTATCCCTTTTTTTCTTTTTTTTTCTTTAAAACTGAAGAGGTAAACTATGAAAATGACATACACCCCCACACTTATTCAAAAACCTATTCCCAAATGATTTCAAAGCTCCTTTAACTTCTAAGGTAGGGACAAACATGGTTTTTTCTCTTTTGAGGCTTGTAATGAGGGTTAAAAATAAGAAACAGGCTATAGGCTCAAAGGGCTAACAAATGGATTATCATAAAGGTATGCTAATATGGCTAGTGGGTTAATTTATACAAAGAATGCCTCTATCATATCAGTTCATGCACGTAAATCACATTTGTAAAACAAAGAATCAAGCTAAGTTCTAGAGTATAAGCAAACATGAGTGAAAACACACTAAAAAGAGTATTAAATGATATATCAATTAAGGCTCAAAACTCACTAGGGACATTCTATCAAAAGATTCAACCCAAAATTTCTCATAACCAACTTATTTATCAATTTTTAAGAAAATCCAAACAACAAAGATAAAGAAACCAAGATTTTCAAGAATTATAAAACATGTCAACCATTAGACTATCCTAAAGAGCTTATTTATTTTAACAAAAGCAAAAAGAAATTCAAATAAATAAAAGAAAAACAAAAAAAACAAAAACAAATCAACAAAAGATAAATCCTAAACTATCATTCTCCTAAACGACAGCTATCAAATTAATATGATTCTAGCGTAGACTTGTCTAACACTAGAGAGATGATAGTATAATTGTGGACAAATGTCCCCAAGTCGTCTCCCAACGAATCCAATAGTAAAATCGGTTGATCAGGGTTTAAAATCTATCTATAAGCAATAAAAGTTAGCAATAACAATAAAGATAAAAAGGGGGTTTGAGATAGTTGTGCAGAAAATATAAAAGAGATTAAAATAGCAAATAAAAAGTGGTTGATCTGAAGTTCTTCCACCATTGAATTCTTCACAGGTTCTCTAAAGGTTAATCCTTTCTCAATCCTCCAACAGAGCTAAACCAGATTGAACATGCGCCAATCTGATTCAACTGAAACTCACCAGTAAAACATGCGTCTACTAGTTTAATCAATACCCACTTTGTTCCATGCGACCATGGGAATGCTTATCTCCTCTCTCTTGAATCATGCGCCCAATAAATTAATTTGAACAATGTGAACTAACTAAGAAACCAAAGTTTAAGATAAGGAAGACTCTCAATCATGCGTTCAAGTACAACCTCTCACAAAAACTAGTTTTCCAGAAGATTAGACAATAAAAACAACTGTTATAAAGAATTGAAAAATGAAACTTTTATTGAACTAAACCTCATAACTCAAAGGAGAATTACAAAAAGAATCAACCAAAAAGGTTTAGCCTTCCATGCGGAGGCAAAACAAAAGAATTACAAAGAATAAAAGAAACTAAGAAAATCCTATGAAGCTCTCCCTTTTCTCCTTGATGCTTGTGTCCTTTTATAGGCTTTTCTGCTCCAAGGATCTTGGGAAAATATTGCAGTTTAGATTTTTTAAACAGTTTCCACTTTCCATAATTCTTTTTATTTTGCAGAAGATTTGCTTCCAATTCTGTTTCTGGAATCTTGTAGCTTTTATTTTCTCTTTCTTCTCCTCAGAATATTTTTTCTGTTTTGGTTCAAGAAGCAACTTGGACTTTTGCATATTTGGCCCATTCACAAAGGTAGATGCTTCCTTCGGATAATTTACTCTAAAAACACAAAATTAACAATAATAATAGTTAAGGCCCAAATAAACTCAATTATAAGAATATTAATTAAAACAATGGATTTATTTATTATTATAGTCCAATAATCTATGAATAAGGCTAGTGAGTGTGAATAAATATATCATCATCAATATTCAATTCCTGATGATAAAATTATATTATAATATAAATTAATGGAATGCATGGATGAATTCTTCCTTGCACCTTACGTCTTTATTGGATACACCTATGATTCTGAATAATATGTGTGGTAGCAAATTGGTTGCATTTTGTGTTGCGAGAAATTTCAGAAAATAAAAATAAAAATATGCATGTATGAATTAATTAATTCTACCTTATGTTATTATTATAATTATTTCAATTTGATTTACATTAAAGTTTAATTAATTAATTGAAAATGTGGAATGAAAAATTAATTCTTCTGTTTTGTGTATTAAATTTTAAATTGAAATTTTGGAAATATGTTCCCACAATAATAATTCCAGTGAAGACTTAAAAAACATTAAACATGATAAAAGGTATGCAAATGAACAAATCAAACAGATGAACAAGAGAATGCTAAGCTCTACTAATACAAAGATTGAGAAGTCAGTAATTCCTTGTGTGTCTCTAGTTGTGAATGGATAATATGTAATCAATGTATGTTGTTTGATAGGAGAGAGAAAAATAATAACTAAAAAAAGCTGTGAAACTTTGTGTATTATTTTTATTTATTTATACTCATCTATACTTATTTTTCATCTCTTCTGAATTTCTCTTCTATGACTTCAATTTTCACTTTATTTTTTCTCATACTTTCACTAATAAATGGATTTTGATTCAACACATTATCAAATGGAACATTAAGATATAGTCATAGTAAATATATTCTAAATTAATTTTATAAATAAAGTTTGTTAATCATATAATAAATATAGTCGTAACAATTTGGCTTTGGCTTGGTTATGAAAAAAATATAACAAATGTAAATAATGATTTTAATTTAATAAGTTATAGTTAATATATTTTACATAATTTTATTGATAAAGTCAATTGTTAATCAAACAATAATTATATTATAATGGTAACAACTTAGCTTAGTTATGACAAAAAAATATAACAAATTTAAATGTTAATTTTAATATAATAAGGAAAGAGGTTATAAAACATCTATACGCGTAGTGCCTTATTTATATGTATTCTTTTATATATTTTAATGTTACATGTGACGAGAATCTCAAAGCGCTAAAGGAGACAATTGAGATTGTGCATTAGACAGATCATCCTATGCATTCACCGTCGCTGGTGGTTGCTTCCATCGACTTGGCAGATAAGTTAAGAGCAGTTTCGATGATGAAGTGTTCAGTGGTTAACGGGGAGAAACAACAACCAAGTATTGTGTCTCTACTTGACGAGTGCACCTGTTCTCCATTCATCCCCAGATGTCACTTAGGGTGGCATTCATTTGGTAAGCCTCCTACTAACCTTAGTATCAATTCCCATTGTGTTTTATCATCATTTTAAATTTTAATAAAATAATCTTTTTTTTATTTTAATTATAGGTTAATGTGGCCAACAAATTATACTTGAGGGTATAATTAATAACAATGACAATAATAAAAATATAATTTTATTTAAACACAATATTATGAATTAAAACATTTTAATTTTATTTGTTAATTTGTTAACTTACGTTTTATGTTAAATTACGTTTTATGTTCATTAAGATCCTTTATTGTTTAACAATTTCAATTTAACCTCTTAAGTTTCTAAAATGGTTTTTTTTATTCTTTTTTTTTTACTGAGCTATAAAAAAATTATTAAAATTATACAATGTTACTACTAAGTATACACATTCATGAGTTTTTCACTTTGGATTTGACATCTTTTTTAAATTAGTAGTTGGAGTATGTTATTATTATAGTTAAGTAAGGTGAGGATTATTTGTCAATTAAAACATGATGAACGCATACAATAATGTTCACATATAGATCTTATCATTCTATGATTCTCACATGTTTTTCATAAGAAAGAGATAGGCACTTACCTTAATCCATGAGAGATCCTACGTGAGCAGTTTCTATACCTCCTTTATTGTCAATCTATCTCATGGCAATTCCGTTATTGTCACACACCTTCTTGATGGTTAACAATGAGACAACTTTTATTTGCAGAGACAAAACCCTATTGCTCTTAATTTCCAATCTCCATCAGATGTTGGTTTTCATTAGGTATGATCAGATATATATTTCTCACGTTAACCAATGGACCCTATATTTTATTATTATTATTAAATCATACTCGGGCCCCCAAACTCTATGTCATGTGAGTCACTTCATAGAAATTAATTTACTTAATTTCTTACATTCTCCCACTTGACTCATATGAGTTATAATACTTTTATGACTTAATAATTATATAAATGCGCATTTAAAAGACCTTATGTAAATTGGTTCTATCATCCATCAAAATCAAGGATATAGAAATAATAAGAGTCATGACGGTTACATGTCATTTCAATCAACACATTTCCTTCCATGTACTATTATATCATTCTTTCTCTTTAATATGACTTTATAATGAGAAATCCATAATAGGTTCACACATAATGTCATTTTTCATCAATAACAACATCATTTGTTTTCCACAACATAATTTACATGTATATACATAACGTAGAAAACATAAATTTCAGAAACTTTATTTATCAATGAGCTTAGAGTGTCAAATAAGCATTAATAACAACATTCATCATTCACTAGTAGACATAATGCCCATATTTAATACATGACCAGTAAATGTTTTGGGCGGTAACCCTTTTGTTAAAAGGTCAGCAATCATAAGATTAGTGCTAATATGTTCTATTGACACTCTATGTTTCTGAACTTCTTCTTTAATGACAAAATATTTCAATTTCATATGTTTAGCACCTTTGGAATACTTGTCGTTTTTAGAAAAGAAGACAGCTGCGGAGTTATCACAATAAATTCTAAGCGGCTTGGCAATACTGTCAACAATTCCAAGTCCATAAAAAAAATTCCGCAACCAATTAGCCTAAACTATGGCCTCAAAGCATGCCACAAATTCAGCCTACATGGTGGATGCAACAATGACTGACTGCTTCGTACTTTTCCATGAAATCGCTCCTCCGACTAAAAGATACACATAACCAAATGTAGACTTTCGTGTATCCACACAGCCAGCAAAATCTAAATTTGTATATCCAATCACCTCAAGATGATCAGATCTTTTATAAGTAAGCATGTCATCCTTCGTTCCTTGTAAGTATCTTAAAACTTTCTTTGCAACTTTCCAATGATCCAATCCTGGATTACTCTGGTATCTACCAAGCATGCCAACTACAAAACTAATATCTGATAAGTTTGAGCATACATTAGACTCCTAACAATAGATGCATAAGGTATATTCTCCATCTATTTCCGTTCCAAATCATTCTTTGGACATTGCATGAGACTAAATTTGTCTCCTTTCTGTATTGGAACATGAGATGTTGAACATTTATGCATTATGAATCTCTCTAAAACTATATTAATATATGCTTTCTGAGACAAACCTAACAATCCTCGTGATTCAAGCTCATCTTTCATGGCATCTAACCACTTATCAAAATTATCATCATTGATGGCTTCTGTAAATGAAACTGGATCATTATCAATACTTAAGTCATTTTCTGACTCTTGTAGATAAACCACATAATCATTCGAAATAGCAGACCTCTTTTCTCTTTGAGATCTTCTTAATTCTATTTCTTGTGGTTGTTCTACTACAGGTTCATTGTTAACCTCGTGATCATTAATTTGTTGTTCTTCATCATCGTTGAGTGGTTCAACTACATTAGGAACAACAATAGAAGTTGAAGTACTAGTTAAAGGAACTTGTACTCTGACTTCCTTAATCTCCACATTTTGTGAAGCATCACTTCCACTGGTTTCACCATTTTCAATGAACCATGCATTTCCAGATTCAATAATTCTTGTGTTATGGGTAGGACAGTAAAACATATACCTTTTTGACTTTGCTGGATAACCAATGAAATATCCACTGATTGTTCTTCCATCAAATTTCTTTTCTTGCAGATTGTATATTCTATCTTTTGCCTGACATCCCCAAACATGCAGGTGTCTCAAACTGGGTTTCCTTCCTGTTCATAATTCAAAAGGTGTCTTTTGAACTGCCTTGCTAGAAACATTGTTCAACAAATACATGGCACTTTTTAAAAAATACATCCACAATGAAACATGTACAGTTGACTTACTTAACATGTTTCTAACCATATCCATTAAGGTTCATTTACGCCTTCTTAAAACATCATTTTGTTCTGGGGTACCTGACATTGTGTATTGAGCAAAAATACCACGTCTCTCAAGGAACTTAGCAAACGAACCAGGGTGTTGTCCACTTTCATCATACTTTCCATACTATTCACCACTTCTATATGACCTGAAAATTTTCACATTTCTGTCTAATTGCATTTCCACTTCATTTACATAAACTTCCAAGGCATTCACTACTTGCAATTTTTCATGCAGTAAATAGAGATAACCATAACGTGAAAAATCATCAATAAATGTGATAAAATACCTTTCTTTATTGAAAGAATTTACATCAAAAGGTCCACAAATATCAGTGTGTATAATTTCAAGAACCTAAGTACTTCTTGTGGCTCCCTTCTTTGTGTGTTTGGTTTGTTTACCTTTAATACAATCCACACATACATTCAGATTAGTAAAATCTAAACTTAGAAGTATTTCATTTTTTACCAATCTTTCCATCCTTTCTTTGGAAATATGTCCCAAACGTTTGTGCGACAAGAAAGCAGAACATTCATTCACTAAACTACATTTAGTGCCAACATTATGATGCAAGGTCATAAGAGTTTCATCATATAAATTATCAAGATTCAATCTATATAATCCATCATAAAGAGTACCAGATCCAATAAAAAAGGTACGCTGATATAAACTGAAACAACCATTCCCAAATTTAAAAGAGTATCTGGCAACATCAAGTTTAGACAATAAAACTAAATTCCTAGATATACTAGGTACATAAAAAGTATTCATCAAGTCTAAATAAAATCCAGTGTCGAGGATTAAACAATAAGTCCCGACAGCTTCCATTGGAACCTTCTCTCTATTCCCCATGAAGACAAACTTTTCATTTGGCTTTATGGTTCAGGTTGAAAGGAATACCTACATCATATTAGAAACATGAGTTGTGCATCCAGAATCAATCCACCAAGAATTATGTGGAACTTCAATTAAGTTTATTCAAAACATACATAATAAGCATTATGCTTACCCTTCTTTTTGAACCAAGCCTTAGTTTTAGACAATCCTTTTGGAAATGTCCATATTTCTTACAGGAAATGACATTTGTCATTCTTCTTCTGGAGCTTAGTAGAGGACCCATTTATCTTCAGTGGTCTTTTACCCTTTCCATGTTTCTTAAAGACTTTCTTTCCAGCTCCCTGATTGTTCACATAGTGTATGGAGTGGTTTCCATGATTCTTCAGTCTAGTCTCTTCCTGAACTAACATGTTATGCAATTCATGCATATTCCACTTATCTTTTATAGTGTCATAGCTCATCTGGAAAGGACCATACTCGGATGGTAAAGAGTTCAAGATGAACTATACGAGAAAATTTTCATCCACTGCCATTCCTAGAGACTTAAGTCTTGTCGTAATATTAGTCATTTCTATGACATGTTCGTGCATAGTATGAGAACCATCAAATTTCATAGTGGTTAATGTACTCATTAATGTCCCACAAGAGACTTATCAGTAGTTTGGGAGCGCTCTTCCACAAATTTCATAAATTCTTTTGCATTCTGGGTTTTGGGAAGAGCGGACTTAATATTGTTTGCTATGCTCATTCGCATAAACATCATGCTAAGTCTGTTTGACTTTTCCCAAGCCCTATAATGAGCTTTCTCCTTATTGCTACTATCATCAGTAACAGTAGCAGGTTTCTCGATTCGAATGGCCAAATCAAGATCTAATACACCTAAGTGAAATTGGACTTGTTCACTCCAGTCAGAAAAATTTATACCATTAAAGACTGGAACAGACGTAGCTTGCGAATGTAAGGCTACAGGAATAGATACTGCAATCACAAATGCTTAACATTAATACTTCAAGTCATAAACTAAACATATAATACAGATTCAGAAAAAATTTTATGCATACTAATGTTCTCCTTTGGGAGATACATTAATACACAAAACATAATGATACTAATAGTATTAACATTATTTGGCCAGATATATGCATTAACTAGAAACACTTGTTATCTTTGGATATACAAGCAAAACTAATAACACATACTCACTACCAACAATCTTATCCATTAATTATAAGGACAACTAATCAACCTTTGGGTGATCCAAAAATGTCTTATAATAATGAATTTCCATTTACCCATATATAAATAATTTAGCATCCATTCTATAGGTAATTGAAATAAAATTTACTAGTAATTTGGAATTAAATAAAACTTAAAGATTTGATCACTTTGGTGATTACAAATTTATCATACAAATAGTTCCAAAATTTCAATTTAAATTTTAATACATAAAGCGGAAAAGTTAAGTTTCCATTCCTCAATAACAAAACCATAATCTTCTTGCACCCAACACCATTAACGGTGTTAACACCCTATGAACCCATTAGCGGAACCGCAAGTCATCCGCCGCCGCTCGTCCATCTTTGTCGCTGGTAATGCCTGTAGCGATGACGCGGTTGGTCGCGACCTGGTTCGGCGTTAAGGATCAAGATCGAAACCCAAGCGCGACAGTTTGTGGTTGGAGCGGTGGTTATTGTGCCCTTTGGCAGTGCAGTGGTGTCGGGGTTGGAGAGGGAGAGCAATGGCGTCGCACGGTGACCTTTGATGGTCCGGTGGTCGTCTCTCTGAACGGGATCCAACACCCCTTGTTCACGTAGTGGTTCGTGCAGTGGTTTGCGCGGTGATTTGTAGCTGGCGCGTGGGAAGTTCGTGGCTTAGGGAATGCTGTCGGTGACTGTGTAGAGTATGCCTGGGTACTAAAGTGGGTGTCTCGGAAACCACCGTTTGGTACCTGGGTTTGCTGGGCTTTTGTGTAAGGGATGAAGGTTTTTCCTAACTATTCATAACAGTGTTGGTGTGGCTTTAGTGGTGTGTTCCTCTTTATGTCTTTTTGAATTATATTAAAGTTTCATTAATTGATTTTTTAATTCAATTGAAAAAGGATGAAGTTGCACGTGATGATGGAATTATAAAAATAAAAATATGCATGTATGAATTAATTAATTCCACCTTATGTTATTATTATAATTAATTCAATTTGAATTATATTAAAGTTTAATTAATTAATTGAAAGTGAGGAATGGAAAATTAATTTTTCCGCTTTATGTATTAAATTTTAAATTGAAATTTTGGAATTATTTGTATGATAGATTTGTAATCACCAAAGTGACCAAATCTTTATGTTTTATTTAATTCCAAATTATGGTTGAATTTTATTCATGATATAATTTTTGGAATTATTTGTATGATAGATTTGTTAATCACCAAAGTGATCAAATCTTTAAGTTTAATTTAATTCCAAATTACTGATAAATTTTATTTCAATTACCTATAGAATGGATGCTAAATTATTTATTTATGGGTAAATTGAAATTCATTATTATAAGGCATTTTGGATCACCCAAAGGTTGATTAGTTGTCCTTATAATTAATGGATATGATTGTTTGTAGCGAGTATGTGTTATTAGTTTTGATTGTATATCCAAAGATAACAAGTATTTCTAGTTAATGCATATATCTTGGCAAATAATGTTAATATTATTAGCATCATTATGTTTTGTGTATTAATGTATCTCCCAAAGGAGAACATTAGCATGCATAGAATGTTTTCTGAATTTGTATTATATGTTTAGTTTACGTCTCGAAGTATTAATGTTAAGTATGTGTGATAAAGTATCTGTTCCTGTATCTTAATGTGAATGAACATAGCAAATAATATTAAGTTCGTTCTTCCCAAATTGATAGTGCAAAAGAATTCATGAAATTTGTGGAAGAGAGCTCCCAAACTACTGATAAGTTTCTTGCTGGGACATTACTGGGTACCTTAACCTCCATGAAATTTGATGGTTCTCGTACTATGCACGAACATGTCATGAAAATGACTAATATTGCGACAAGACTTAAGTCTCTTGGAATGGTAGTGGATGAAAATTTTCTCGTGCAGTTTATCTTGAACTCTTTACCGTCCCAGTATAGTCTTTTCCAGATGAACTATAACACTATGAAAGATAAGTGGAATATGCATGAATTGCATAGCATGTTAGTTCAGGAAGAGACTAGACTGAAGAATCATGGAAACCACTCCATACACTATGTGAACAATCAGGGAGCTGGAAAGAAAGTCTTTAAGAAACATGGAAAGGGTAAAGGACCACTGAAGATAAATGAGTTCTCTACTAAGCTCTAGAAGAAGAATGACAAATGTCATTTATGCAAGAAATCTGGACATTTCCAAAAGGATTTTCTGAAATGTAAGGCTTGGTTTGAAAAGAAGGGTAAGCATAATGCTTATTATGTATGTTTTGAATCAAACTTAATTGAAGTTACACAAAATTCCTGGTGGATTGATTCTGGATGCACAACTCATGTTTCTAATATGATGCAGGGATTCCTTTCAACCTGAACCATAAAGCCAAATGAAAAGTTTGTCTTCATGGGGAATAGAGAGAAGGTTCAAGTGCAAGTTGTAGGGACTTATCGTTTAATCCTCGACACTGGATTTTATTTAGACTTGATGGATACTTTTTATGTACCTAGTATATCTAGGAATTTAGTTTCATTGTCTAAATTTGATGTTGTCGGATACTCTTTTAAATTTGGGAATGGTTGTTTCAGTTTATATTAGCGTACCTTTTTTATTGGATCTGGTACTCTTTATGATGGATTATATAAATTGAATCTTGATAATTCATATGTTGAAACTCTTATGACCTCGCATCATAATGTTGGCACTAAACGTAGTTTAGTGAATGAATGTTATGTGGCACAAACGTTTGGGACATATTTCCAAAGAAAGGATGGAGAGATTGGTAAAGAATGAAATAATCCCAAATTTAGATTTTACTGATCTAAATGTATGTGTGGATTGTATTAAAGGCAAACAAACAAAACACACAAAGAAAGGAGCCACAAGAAGTACTCAGGTTCTTGAAATTATACACATTGATATATGTTGACCTTTTGATGTAAATTCTTTCAATAAAGAAAGGTATTTTATCACCTTTATTGATGATTTTTCACGTTATGGTTATGTCTATTTACTGCATGAAAAATCCCAAGCAGCGAATGCCTTGGAAGTTTATGTAAATGAAGTGGAAAGACAATTAGACAAAAAAGGTTAAAATTGTCAAGTCAGATAGAGGTGATGAATATTATGGAAAGTATGATGAAAGTGGAAAACACCCTGGTCCGTTTGCTAAGTTCCTTAAGAGACGTGGTTATTTTACTCAATACACAATGTCAGGTACACCACAGCAAAATGGTGTTTCGGAAAGGCGTAATCGAACCTTAATGGATATGGTTAGGAGCATGTTAAGTAAGTCAATTGTACCTGTTTCATTGTGGATGTATGCTTTAAAATCTACCATGCATCTGTTGAACAAGGTTCCTAGTAAGGTAGTTCAAAAGACACCTTTTGAATTGTGGTCAGGAAGGAAACCCAGTTTGAGACACCTGCATGTTTGGGGATGTCAAACAAAAGTTAGAATATACAATTTGCAAGAAAAGAAATTGGATGCAAAAACAACCAGTGGATATTTCATTGGTTATCCAACAAAGTCAAAAGGGTATATGTTTTATTGTCCTACCCATAGCAAGGGAATTGTTGAAACAGTGGGAGTGAAGCTTCACGAAATGAGGAGATTAAGGAAGTCAGAGTACAAGTTTCTTTAACTAGTACTTCAACTTCAATATTGTTGTTCCTAATGTAGTTGAACCACTCAACGATGATGAAGAACAACAAATTAATGATCACGAAGTTAACAATGAACATGTAGTAGAACAACCACAAGAAATAGAATTAAGAAGATCTCAAAGAGAAAGAAGGTCTGCTATTTCGAATGATTATGTGGTTTATCTACAAGAGTCAGAAAATGACTTAAGTATTGATAATGATCCGGTTTCATTTTCAAAAGCCATCAATGATGATAATTCTGATAAGTGGTTAGATGCCATGAAAGAGGAGCTTGAATCAATGGCACAAAATGATGTATGGGACCTTATAGAATTGCCAGAAGGATGCAAGAGAGTCGGGTGTAAATGGGTCTTTAAGACTAAACGTGACTCTCATGGCAATATTGAACGTTACAAGGCCCGACTTGTTGCCAAAGGTTTTACCCAAAAGGATGGCATTGATTATAAGGAAACATTTTCACCTGTTTCTAAGAAAGATTCCTTTAGAATTATCATGGCGTTAGTAGCTCATTATGATCTTGAGTTGCATTAGATGGATTTCAAAACTGCCTTTTTGAATGGGGATTTAGAAGAGGATGTTTATATGGACCAACCAGTGGGGTTCATTGAAGAAGGAAAGGAACACATGGTGTGTAAACTTAAAAAATCAATATACGGGCTTAAACAGGTTTTTAGACAATGGTATCTTAAGTTCAATGATACTATTGTGTCCTTTGGATTTAAGGAAAACATCGTTGATCGGTGTATATATCTGAAGGTTAGTGGGAGCAAGTTTATATTCTTGATTTTGCATGTTGGTGATATCTTGCTTGCAACTAATGATCTTGGTCTATTAAGTGAGACTAAGAAGTTTCTCTCTAATAACTTTGAGATGAAAGATATGGATGATGCATACTATGTGATAGGAATTGAAATATTCCGTGATAGATCACAAGGATTGTTAGGTTTGTCTCAGAAAGCATATATTAATAAATTTTTAGAGAGATTCAGAATGCATAAATGTTCAACATCTCCTGTTCCAATACAGAAAGGATACAAATTTAGTCTCATGCAATGTCCAAAGAATGATTTGGAACGGAAACAGATGGAGAATATACCTTATGCATCTATTGTTGGGAGTCTAATGTATGCTCAAACTTGTACACGACTAGATATTAGTTTTGCAGTTGGTATGCTTGGTAGATACTAGAGTAGTCCAGGATTGGATCATTGGAAAGCTGCAAAGAAAGTTTTAAAATACTTACAAGGAACGGAGGATCACATGCTTACTTATAAAAGATCTGATCATCTTGACGTAATTGGATATACATATTCAGATTTTGTTGGTTGTGTGGATACACGAAAGTCTACATTTGGTTATGTGTATCTTTTAGCCGGAGGAGCGATTTCATGAAAAAGTGTGAAGCAGTTAGTCATTGTTGCATCCACCATGGAGGCTGAATTTGTGGCATGCTTTGAGGCCACAGTTCAGGCTAATTGGTTGCGAAATTTTGTTTATGGACTTGGAATTGTTGACAGTATTGTCAAGCTGCTGAGAATTTATTGTGATAACTCCGCAGTTGTCTTCTTTTCTAAAAACGACAAGTATTACAAAGGTGCTAAACATATGAAATTGAAATACTTTGTCATTAAAGAAGAAGTTCATAAACATAGTGTCAATAGAACATATTAGCACTTATCTGATTGTTGACCCTTTAACAAAAGGGTTATCGCCCAAAACATTTACTGATCATGTTGTAAATATGGACATTATGTCTACTAGTGAATTATGAATGTTGTTATTAATGTTTATTTGACACTTTGAACTCATTGATAAATAAAGTTTCTGAAATTTATGTTTTCTACGTTATGTATATACATGTAAATTATGTCGTGAAAAACAAATTATGTTGTTATTGATAAAAATGACATTATGTTTGAACCTATTATGGATTTCTCATTATAAATCCATATTAAGGAGAAAGAATGATATAGTAGTACATGGTAGGAAATGTGTTGATTGAAATGACATGTAACTGTCATGACTCTTATTATTTTATATCCTTGATTTTGATGGATGATAGAACCAATTTACGTAAGGCCTTTTAAATGCGCATTTATGTAATTATTAAATCATGAAAGTATTATAACTCATATGATTCAAGTGGAAGAATGTAAGAAATTATGTAAATTAATTTCTATAAAGTGATTCACATGACATAGAGTTTGGGCTTTGGGCCCGAATATGATTTAATAATAATAATATAATAAAGGGTCAATTGGTTAACATCAGAAATATATATGTGATGATACCTAATGAAAACCAACATCTGATGGAGATTGAAAATTAAAAGCAATAGGGTTTTGTTTCTGCAAATGAAATTCGTCTCACTGTTAACCATGAAGAAGGAGTGTGATAATAACGGAATTGCCAAGAGATAAATTAAGAATAAAGGAGGTATAGAAACTGCTCACATAGGATCTCTCATGGATCAAGGGAAGTGCATATCTCTTTCTTAATTGTATGAAAAACTTGTGAGACTCATAGACTGATAAGATCTGTATGTGAACATTATTGTATGTGTTCATCGTGTTTAAAATTTACAAATAATCCTCCATTTTAACTTACTTAACTATAATAATAACATACTCCAACTACTAATTTAAAAAAAAGATGTCAAATCCAAAGTGAATATTTTTTGATAGCTCAGTCACAGCAAAAAAAGAATAAAAAAAACCATTTTAGAAACTTAAGGAGTTAAATTGGAATTGTTAAACAATAAAGGATCTTAATGAACATAAAATGTAAGTTAACATAAAACGTAAGTTAACAAATTAACAAATAAAATTAAAATGTTTAAATTCGTAATATTGTTTTTGAAAAAAATTATATTTTTATTAGTGTCATTGTTATTAATTATACCCTCAATTATAATTTGTTGGCCACATTAGCCTATAATTAAAATTAAAAAATATTATTTTATTAAAATTTAAAATGATGATAAAACACAATGGGAATGGATACTATGGTTAGTAGGAGGCTTGCCAAATGAATGTCACCCCAAAGGATATCTTGAGCTGAATGGAGAACGAGTGCACTCGTCAAGTAGAGACATAATACTTGGTTGTTGTTTCTCCCCGTTAACCACCAAACACTTCATCATCGAAACTGCTCTCAACTTATCTGGCAAGTCAATGGAAGCGACCACCGACGACGGTGACTGCAGAGGATGATCTGCCAAATGCACAATCTCATCTCAATCTCGTCACATGTAACATTAAAATATATAAAAGAATACATATAAATATGTCACTACGCGTATAGATATTTTGTAACCTCTTTCCTTATTATATTAAAATCAACATTTAGATTTGTTATAATTTTTCTCATAACTAAACTAAGTTGTTACCATTATAATATGTATGATTAACAATTGACTTTATCAATAAAATTATGTTAAATATATTAACTATAACTTATTATATTAAAATCATTATTTACATTTGTTATATTTTTTTCATAACCAAGCCAAATTGTTACGATTATATTTATTATATGATTAACAAACTTTATTTAGAAAATTAATTTAGAATATATTTACTATGACTATATCTTAATGTTACATTCGATGATAATGTGTTGAATCAAAATCCATTTATCAGTGAAAGTATGAGAAAAAAAAGTGAAAATTGAAGTCATAGAAGAGAAATTCAGAAGAGATGAAAAACAAATATAGATGAGTATAAATAAATAAAAATAACACACAAAGTTTCACAGCTTTTTTTACTTATTATTTTTCTCTCTCCTATCAAACAACATACATTGACTACATATTATCCATTCACAACTAGAGACACATAAGAAATTACTGACTTCTCAATCTTTGTATTCTCATCTTCATCTGTCATTGTTTGATTTGTTCATTTGGACACCTTTTGTCTTTTTTAATGTTTTTTAGTCTTCACTGGAATTTTTATCTTAGGAAGTCAGATTTAAGGTGGACTATTTGGTGGATCTTATTTTGAATTTATATTCTTTTAATGCTGTCCTCCAAAAAAAAGTATAGACTATATTATATCCTATGTAACAAGGTTTACATACTGGTGATGCAAGGTTTACCTGAGGTTCTCTTTAGTAATTTAATATTGCAATATCATTTTTTTGCTTAAATATTTTCAATTGTACCTTATTCAGTGATTTGTTTTTATATAATACCGTAGTCTCTCTCTTAATATGTCATAATTAATAAATTAATTTTTAATTTTGTTCCACCATTATTAGTTATGATAATTTGGAATAAATAGAGAATCTTTTTACACCCAAAATAATTTTACACTCTGGGTTTGGAGTTTCCAAAATTCCTATTATACAACAACCACTAATATTCAAATTTTCGCTTAATATTATGATTAAAAATAACTTTAAGCTCATTTGTGATTATTTACGTATTAAAATATAGCAATCTTGTTGTGAGGTTCTTCTTACAACTTTTACGTACTACATTTTCACCACATACTTCATCCATCCACTATAGGTGCCATAAACAACTACAAAAGTGATGGCATGGTCGTTCTATTTTATCCATGAAAAGCTACATCATTTCAATTCTATCATTAAATTTGAATCACCCTTGTTCTTCAAGGATTTCTTTAGCATTATTAAACGGTTGTTTATCACACTTTTTCTTGAATTATTGTAGTCGATTATTCACAGCATGGTTAAATGACTTCTATAAAGGTTGACAGGCACTTAAAATTCTGCAGATGAGAAATTCAATGTAGAAAAGAAAGATGCAGCTGATAAAGGAAGATGCAACTGAAAAAGGTAAAATGCAGCAACTACAGAGAGAGAAACACAACAATGGGTGTAAGCTTGAAGAAGAAAAAAGAAGAAGCAAGAAAAGCAACCCGATGGATGCGGCAACAAGGATTGCACTATATGTCAAATAAAGATGAAAAGGACCCGAACACGACCACAAGTGCTCTTTGAAAAATGGGAGGATCCTTTCTGCAGAAGTGAATCCCCTGTATTAGCCTGGTGCGGTTGCAGCCCCCTTTCACTTCAAATCTTCACATAAATCATCATCATATCTTCTCTGCTTCACTTTGACAGGGCATCATTTAAGCAAACATTCTTAAGACCAACAGAGCAAGCAGGGTGATTGTTTTGGTGATAAGAACTTTATTGGATTTTATGTAACGTGAAATCTATATCCAACCAGTGGATTAAATTGAAAGAGAAACCAAGCAATTCCAAAACTTACTACTTACTTTATTCCTGCAGAATATTGATCTGAAAAGAAATTGGGATCTTTTTGTATGTAGCCTACACTATTTTTTTGGATGACGATTGACAAACACCCAATTTCATATTTTCTAGTAACCACTCGGTCTTACATCAATAATATAATATTTTTATTTTGAAGGGTGTCCACATAAATTTTCCTTTTCTTTTTGTTAAACGGAACTAAATAATCCCAACGCCACACCAATGATCATGATGTCAGAAGTTTACACCATGTTTCTAATGACTGTTCCAGATGTGATCCTCAGATCCACAAAATAGGATCCTTTCAAGTTGTTCATATTAAAAAAAAGTGTTGGATTGATTTGGTTTATCATCCAATCAATCACGATGTTGCGTGAGCAACATCAATCTACCTAGACAAGATGAGAGATAAGTGTCTCCTTAACTAGAATCATCTACCTATATTGTTATCTAATAGTAGATATCATTTATAAACTATGAGCCGGACCAAGTTTGTGAAGAGTAAACCAATTGATTAACTACACTAAACAGAATAGTTCAAATTAGCCTCTCCAATTTGGTGGCTATTAAAATGATTCAGATGGAGCCCACCAATGAATTCTATAAGACAATAAATATAAAAAAGTTGGTATTGAAACCGAGGCATTCAATATATTTCCTGCTTATCCACTTCTCAACCAACAAAAGTCAAAACTATTAAACTAAATGTAACTGCAGATCTCATATTTGCTACGTCAAAAAATATCCATCAATACATTTACCTCTAAGCTTCACTCTTTGATAGTTAAATGTTGTTGCAATCAAAGACTCCTGTTCTGGCTTGGGAGTTACCAGAGGATTATTTCTTAAAATAAAAAAAAATTAACTGGAGTAAAACATGTTAATGTTATTGTCTACCAAAATAAGTGCAATTGATTAGGAGATGATATATCAAGGTTATTTTATTTTCATTTCTTAAAGATATTTTCCAAATATAATCCGCTATAAACATACAGTAATCATTTCTATTGCAGATATCCTGATAAATAGTCTCTGGATTGAGTTTCAGTTCACCGTAACGTTGGAAAATCTACCACCCATTTTACAAGGGTCATCTCCAATTAATGCTGCTCAAATTACCTTTCCGGTTAAGCACAAGTTTTGAAATTGAAAATCTAATAGCCATCAAGATGCAGTCCTATTGTGTGAACTAAAAGGGAATTTACCAGGTTCAACCATCTTGGACATAATTCTTAAACGATCTGGAAAAACATAATTTCAAGCACAATCAAATTTTGCACCATGCTGTCTTATCTTTCATGCATACACACAAATACAATATATAACAATAATTACTTTGTACTCCAACGACACCGCTCTTTGATCAGCTTTCTCTTAATTACGGCATACCAAGAAGATTAAACTATAAGGAAATCAGAGCATCAACACACACACACAAATGCACCCATCATCCAAACCAACCAACACCAAACACCTTAAGCAAAAAACACCAACAAGAACCAAGCCTTTTCCCTCGGCCACCATGACCCTTATCTCATCGATTTCAATAACCAAACAGCTCAGGCAAAAGACACAAAACCCAAACAACAAATAGTCAGTGTCAAACACACAACACAACCTCTCTGGCGCATATAAGCGAATTTCCTTAACTTAAGCATTCACGAACAAAACATTTACATACCAGGCCATTTCCTAGTGAACAAGAATGCCTCAAACAACATCAAGGTTTTAAACTCTCAGAAGCCAAATTTTTCCACAGTTTCCTGCAATTTAAAAGATTGCAACGATACTGCTAAATTTCAGAAACTTATGGACAAATGCAACCGCAGAGAACCTAGAACATTGATGTTGACGCCAAAATTGATCGTTTCACAGACTAAATTGGCAGAAATACACTAAGCTTTGTATTACGCACTAAACCCTAAAGAGAACTACTCCCGTTCAAAAGCCAGAAATCATCATCAAGGTTAAATTCGGTTTAAACAATAAAAGGAACAGAGATAGAAGTGTGGTTTCAAGTTTAACGTATCCCCAATTCCGGTTTGCACATAAAGGGAACATAAGAGAAGAGAAGAGAAGAGAAGGGAAGAGAAGAGGAATAATAATAATCAAACCCTAAGAATCTGAAGTTTAGTGGAGAACGCAATGGCGACCCAATCAGGCTGCGAAGACGACCACTGAAGCTGCTCAATCTCCGCGCCAGCAGTGTACGCAAGAATTGGGTCAAGGCCGCCCTCCACGGGTTGACCCATGGACGACAAATCCCAAATCAGCGCCTGAGAATCGTCCCCAGCGGTGCATATATGGCAGGAGCTATGCGGGGCCCACGCAATGGCGTTGACGCTGGCCTGATGCCGCTGCAGCTCCACCACAGGGAGCGTGGGGAAGCGAATATCCAGCACCACCACCTTGGCGCTGTCCATGATAATCGTGGCCATGTACCTCGGGTCCTGCTTGTTCCACCCGAGCCGAACCAGAGGAGTGTCTGGTTCAGAGCTCTCGTAGATTATCGTGGAGTGCTCCTTGTCGCGGAGATCGAAAACCCTAACTGAGCCATCAGCAGAGACGGAAGCGAAGACGCCAACGCCGCCCCACGCGATGTCGTAAACCTCTTTATCGTGCGCGATTAACTGCGTGTCGACGGTTTCCTTCTCGATGTCCCAGATGGTGCAGGTGGTGTCGATGCTGGAGGTGCCGATGCGGCGGGGCTCGGCCTCGTTCCAGTCGAAGGACGTAAGGGGCCCACAGTACTCGCTGTTTTTGTTTCCGTTAAGAAGGGATTTAAGTTCGACGCCCCGAGGGGAGGATTCGGCGTCGGTGTCGGCGATGCGCCAGACTCGGAGGAAGTCGGAGGAGGTAGCGAGGAGGTCGGGGCGGTGGCAGTCCTTGTCGGGGATGAAGATGGCCTTGGTGGGAGGGTAGGGGTGCTCGAAGGAGAGGTTGGGGTCGGAGCGGATCTCGCCGTTGGAGTCGTCCAGCTGCACGATCTCGACGCGGTTAGGGTACTGTTCGAGGAGAGAGGCGATGGCCAGACGGTACTTCTTGTCACGGCGGACGCTCCAGTTCATGGCGTAGATGTGCCATGGCGCCTCGTACGTATAGATCTCCGACCGCTTCTGCTGCTCGTCCGACCCGTCTTGGGTCGGGTCACTACTCGCGCCCATTGTAGCAATCGCACGGCACACAGTCGATTAGTTAATCAACGAAGAATGGCTGCTCCTGAGTGTGCGGATGGGAAGCAAAGGAAGGAACAAAGAGCTGTTGTGTTCTTTATTTATATCTATATTATATTACCTTATTTTATTCTATCCTTATTGGATAACTTCAACGATAAGGTATACAAAATCATTTATTACATACCAATATAATTTATACGTTATTTACATTTTATTTTCTATATATAACTTATATCATCTCATTCATTCAGATTATTTTCGGAACATATTATAATATATATATATATAGTCAAAAACTAGACTGAGAGTTTTTTATTTTTTTCCGTTAATAGTACCGATTTTGCACAAGTGGACCAATGTGCATCTTATTTTCCAAATTAGTACGAATTCTCACCTTTTTTTTCTTGGTTTTTATACTAAAATATATATTCTTTTATCGACGATAAAAAATAAATAAATATGAAGATGATTTAACCCTTATACATAAACTCAATCATAACTTTTTTCACTAGACTTACTTCCAAATTTATAGAACTCTCATAGCTAACTTAGAGAAAGACATATCTGGGACAAACAATCACACAACTTAAATATGAGTGTATCATGAGATTATCCTCATACAAACCAATGGATATATGCACCAATCAGAAAAGGAAAAATGCGCAAATTGTGACTTTGATGTAACCCATGACCAAACCTTTAATTGAACCAAAGCAAAAGCTTCCATCCAGTACATCCACAACTCCCCCTTTAAAAATTACCTTGTTTCTATGCTTCCAAACTTCATTGACTACTGTGATCCAAATAACTCCCTAAACTTCATTTACCGAAGCAGACACATTGCTCATCCTAAACTGAGAAAAATTTAACAATGGGACATTGTGAAACACGCTCTGCATGCCCAGCCATGTACAACAATGGTTCCACAATAACCAAACAAATTTGCACTCAAAGAACAAATGGGTGTTAGTCTCCTCCTCGACCCCACGTGGAGCTTGCAATTGTGATCCTGCGCCTTTCCAGGTTAGCCTCAGTGGCTAACTTATTTTCCAACACCCTCCAAGCCGTAACTAAAGTACAGTTTTACTCTTCCAAAACTTTTTAAACACTGTTCCATTCTCCCCTACTCAATCCTCCCTTAGACGAAGGTATGCCGATTTAACCATTTAATTGTGTACCCGAGCTCCTCCCTTCCTTCCACACCCACCTGTCCTCCTTATCCAAGTCGAAATTCACACCTTGAATTTCCTGAAAAAGTCGTTTCGTTATTTGCTTCTCTTATTCAAATACATTCACTGTCCAGACGAAATTCCATACCCACTTTCTGTTGTTCAATCCCCCAAAAGCAATCATAGAAGAAAGAAGCTTTTGACACACTCAAGAAATACAACCTCGGGAAAACCGTCTTCAAGGCCACTCCCCCACTCAATTATCTTACTAGAACAAAACTTCATTCCGAGAACAAAACTTCTTTCCCAAATTCTACCTTCCAGATTAAGGTTTCTTCAAAATTCCGATCCCAACCCTCCAAATGTTAACAATTTGGATTAACAATTTGAATTTTGAGAGATCGTGTTTTGGGATAGTTTTGAATTTTTATGTTTTTCATTTAATAGTGAGGAAGAGACGTGGGTTTTTTTTTTTTTTACATGATCAATTTTTTTGTATTTGAGGAGCTAAATTGTAATTTGATTTTTGCGTTTATCAGGAAAAAAAATTGTACTGGAATTCAGTTTTGGGAGATAATTTTTAGGATTTTTTTTTTTTGCCTTGAAGCGGATTTGATGTACGAGTGTGAAGTTCATAACTTCGATATTGATTTTTCAATTATGGTATCTAAAATTTCACCCGAAATAAATTTTGGGAGAGGGTTCTAAATCTTTTGTGCTGCATAGTGAGTAATAATGGAACAATAAAATAAATTTAAGAATATTTTTTCTAATTTTAGCATCTAAAACTTTATCAGAATTAAAATATATTCAGATATGGATTTGGAGAGAAAGTTTTCATTTATTTTTCTGCAATGTTGGAGTGAGTGAAAAAACATTAAAAAATTAAATTTTAAAATAGGTAAAAAAATATTCTGAAAAAATTAATTTAAAATATAAAGAATAAATTTTAAATGATTTGTGAAAGGAGAAAAATTTATTAAATTATGTAAAGTTGAATATAATTTTGGTTGTCTCGACAATTAAAATGTTTTTAAATTTTAAAAATAGAAGAAACTGTTAAACTTTTGTAAATATTTATGATTATTGGTAAATTAAAATATTTGATATAATTTAAAAAAAAATGCAGTTGGAAAGGTTAAATAAATATATAGGTAGTGTAATTTATTAATTTTTCATATGAAAATTTAAAACAAAAATTCATGTAAAAACTTTATTAAAAATATAATTAAAATTTGGAAGGGTTTATTTTGAATTTGTATGAGAGGGAGGTAAATAAAAAATTATGTAATGCGAAAAATCTTCTATTTTTCTTAAATTTATTTTGAAAATAAAGTTGAGATGATTAGTTAGTTTAAAATAAAAATAATAAAAAAATAATATAAAAATGATTAAATTAAAATTTTGAAAGTATAGTAAAAATACAAAAAGAATGAAATGAAATATTTTATAGGTATTTTGAACAGAGTTAAGGTATTTTTAAATGTTCTAGATTGAATATGTCCAAATTAATTATCAAAATCCAACATAAACCATTTATAAATTACTTCACCATATTTAACCATTAACAATGTTTCAGAAAACATTGTTTGTTACTAGTTTCCTGATTTTTGATTTTTTTTATTGTAAACTAACTTTCACTCGAACAATATGTTATTGTGGAATCAACAAAATCACATGTATGCTTACATTGCTATTATGGTAAGTTCATTTCAAATAAAATTCAAAAATCTACTTTTTGTGATAACATTTCCATGTTATATTAATTTCTTCAATTTGACCACACACCAAAAATGTTGTAGAGTCCATTTGTCATTCAATTTCAATCTTGGAACAAGTAGGAATTGTTGAAATTGTAAAATTAAGATATTTAAAATTGGATCACGCCTTAGTAACTTTGTTTGTTAAGAGGTGGAGACATGAAATTCACACATTTCACCTTCCAACTGATGAGTGTACTATCACATTACAAGACACTCACTTCAACTAGGTCTCAAGTAAATGGATCACCGATTATTGGGTAATAATGTTTGATTGGGAGAAAATGTGTGATACTTTTCTTAGTGTCAGACTAGTGAAAGGTCAATCACTCATTGGTTCACAAGTAAAACTCAAATGACTGGGAGAAAATATGCTCTCCCTAGGTGAAGATGCAACAAAAAAAGCAACTACACATCCATTGTAGGACGTACATACTAGGTTTGGTTGGAAGAATTTTGATGCCTGATAAAATAAGCAACAAAGTTCATCTTTATACTTACCATGCCTAACTAACCTATATAGAACAAACTGATACAATTGGGGTTTTACTTGTTTAGTTGTCTTGTATAGGGAATTGTGCAAGGCAACATATGCAACAACAAAACAATGGGAGGATGTGCATCACTTCTGTAATCATGAGTCCGGTATCGCATGTCATACATTGCGCCTCTTTCCAGACAACAACCTTTGTGTCCCCTAGTTTGTAGATGGAATGGTCACAGGATTCTTAACTTCTGAAATGTCTCTCACAATGACCTAGTGGGGTAGATGTTTATGATTGACCACTTACAAGATGTTCAGGTAATGAAAAAAAAAGCATTTATTCCAATTTCATTGAAATTTTAAAATTTATCACAAATCTTTTAATAGGAATGACTAACTGCAGCTTAAATGGAATCCATACAAGAACTTTGAGGCATCCATCATGCTAGAAGTATACAAGGATGTTGAACTTTGGAGAACATGCATTCTTATCATTTGCTTTGCAATAGTGAAATAACATCAATCTGACAGAGTTCAATTGCAATTTGGTCTGTTCCAAGAGGTCCCTACCTCGTCTACCAACTTAGAAAAACTACCCAAAATTGTTACACGGGGGCAACTCAATGAAAATTGACAAACTAAACATGCAAAGTGGATCAACATGTGGAACAACTGTCGGAAACTAACGCTAATCGTTTGTCCAACACATTGACATTTGTTCCACAGTAGAGAGTACATGGAGTGGTACCTAACCAAATCAATATATTTATTGTCAATGTCATAGCTACTAAATGATCTAGGCACATAACAAAAACCACCACCGGACCCCACATTCCCAACTGCAACTACTTATAATCATCCACAATATGATCCTTATCGACATTCATTTGCAGCTAAAACAAATTATTATCAGCCACATCAAGAACCTTATCGATATTTTTTCGCAGCTGAACAATTAAATACATCTCAACCACAACCTGTAATGGATGATAAAAGACAATCATTTGCATCTACTTCAAGTGATTTCTTCTCTAACTTGTTTGGAGCGAATCTAAATACACCACTTTTTGCTGATTATTACATGCATATGCATCCAACACACTTGTACAATGAAGTAAGATGTTTTTCCACTGAATTCCAAATGAATCCAATGACCAACCACAAACACAACAACAATCACTACGACACAATCCACCATATAACAAATGTTGTCGTCACTGTAAAACTGATTACCATTATGGAGATTAACATATTCTCATATCATTAAAATTGTTATTTATAAAAGTTGAAATTATTAACAAATAAGTTCAACTTCTCTTGTCAATATTATTCATATATCCAACACTCATTGAAAATGAAATTTCAAGTTGTAAAAGTAATCATATTAGTTTTACTAACACGTAATTACATTCAAATCATTTTTAGCTTAATATAACTTTCTTAATTGGTTTTTCTTTCTTAAGATTATCTACTCTATTTTTACATAAAATTTACATGATTAAATTATTAATAATAATAAAAATAAATTTATTCACACCTATTTATATTAACTTTATGTTTTAAACATTTTTTTTTTATCAGCAAAGAATAAAATTAAATTAAAAGGGATACAAAGGGGTATCCCAACCCTTTACACACTCCAAACCATGTTTTAGGGCCTCAAAAAAGAGCACCCCAAAAACAGGAGGAAAAAAACTATTGCATAAGTAAACAACCTACTGCAACCCCATTCTGTTTCTATTATTCTGTTGGAATGTTGCAGAAAACACTTAACAGCATTACAAACCACCAAGAAACCAGCGAAATCCTTCCCCCATAAAAATGAGCTCCTTTAATCAATCCTGTGGTTTGCAGAAACCGTATTTCTGTACACCTATGGTTACATCAGATTGCCTTTCCCTATCCATCCTGCACCCATCAACATATAAATCATGAAGGCCTCCCAGATCCTACCTCGCAGCCTCACAACACTCAACAGAACAATACACATAAATCATTACAGCTTCCTACTATAAGGAACAGAGATACTGGAGCATAATCCTGCATAAAAACCCCATAAATCAACAAATTGGGATTGCAAAAAGAAAGATGCAGAGGATTTACAGAGCTTCCATGTGCCAGAAACGCAAATGACCCACTCCTTTCTTCAGTCACTACTCCCAGGGACCTCCACTCTTTCTCACCTCCGCTCACACCCACACCTCAATGCACTCAGCTGCTTCCAGAGGCACACGTACACAGTTTTAAACATTTAATCTTTTGTTTAATTTAGCTTTAACATTATATTTTTCTTTTTAAAATTTCAGTACCATACAACAGTTTTTATCCTTAATTTATGTTTATAAATTCAAATTATGTTATTGTAATTTTTAATTTCAGTTCTATGCAACAGTTTTTATCCTATTTTAACTTACTATCACCAATAACAATAAAACTATTATTATTATTTATTTTTCATTAATAACATTAATAATTTTTAATTTTTAATTTTTTTCATTCTCATAAACAAATTAAATTTTAAACTAAATCTTTTTAATTTATTACTTTATATTTATGTTGAAAAACTCATTTCTTTCTTCTTCAAAAAAATAAAATAAAAATAAAAAATAAAAATAAAAAATATATATATATATATATATATATAAGTATATACCTTCTTTAACCATGATAAATATTAACAAATACATTTATTTTTAATGCATCAAACCAAAATTATCAACCCTTTATAATTTAATTCCTTTTCACTTTCAATCCCATAACAATTACAACTTTAATTCCAAAATATATAACAAATTTATTCTCCACCTACATTATTTTTTAATTTTTCTTGATCTCTTATACAAATTAAACCCAACACACCAGCTAGTACAACGCACCGAATTTGAATTCAATTTTTTGTTACATTTTTTACCACAAAATATTATTTTCCTTTTAGTTCATCCATTTTATATATACGAGTTACATTACATTTATGTTTATTCATTTTATATTGTTATTACATTTTTAATACAATTTCTACTTACAAATTACACTACCTATATTTTTTAAAAAATATTTTCAACTGCATTTTTTAAAATCATTCCAAATTTTTATTATTTTTATTTTTTAACTTTCAGAATAAGGTTTTAGATGCAAAATTAGAAAATGGATATTGAAATTATGAGTGTGAAACTCATACATTCAATTCCACTCCAATGTTGTAAATAAAATAAGTTTCTACAAATTCTCCTCCATAACCAAATTTGGGATGCTTTTCCCAAAAATACAAAAGACAAATGATAATCTGGCTTCATAAAGACCAAATTTGGATCACGCTCCCAAAAACTCACATTTATTCTTAC
This sequence comes from Phaseolus vulgaris, assembly GCF_051622355.1. NCBI lineage: Eukaryota > Viridiplantae > Streptophyta > Magnoliopsida > Fabales > Fabaceae > Phaseolus > Phaseolus vulgaris. Next base: position 22,976,249 of record NC_143498.1, on the reverse strand, counting down.
CACCAACAATAAAAAATAAAAATTTAAAAACTGCCTCAGTTTTATTTTCTGAAAACCAAATTCTGAACAGATTTTCGTGTTGAAAAAAGAAAAACAGATGAGAATTAGACTCCTGATATCCAAATTATCATGTGTGAACATTAAAGGGTTCTTGGCAAATAAAATGCACACTCATCCACTTGGTTAGTTTTTGTCAAAATCCATATTGTTTTCAGAGAAAAAAAAAGTCAAGCATTTTACTTCTCCTAATCTCAAGATCAAAATATCTTTTCTTGTTCACATGCTTTTGTTTTATGCTTTGAGAGAACTTCATGTTTGTTCTTCACACTCTTTGTGGACCCTAATATACGTTTAATTACTCACAAATAGAAAAATATTCGTAAAACCCATTAAAGACTTTCTAAAAGCATTAATTCGGAAACTAGTTTTCTAGATTTGTTTTTGGGTCGTGGCACTTCATTCTCACTCTGTCCCAAGATTTAAGATGTGTTTCCTCAAATATACGAAGAGTTTAGTTCATTAATCGATTTCATCCATGTATACAAAACTATAAGCATAAAATAAACAATTGTCATGATTTTGGTGGATTTCGAGCTCCACATTTGCGCCACCTAATTCATTTTTTTTTAATCTCAAAATTTCAAATAAATTTGTCTACTTTTACAAATATTACTAATGTTTTATTTGGATTAGAGGGTGTGGAGAAGTGGACAGTCGAGGGTGTGGAGGAGTGAATGTGTGAAGATTTGTGAAGAAAGTTAAATGTGTTTGGATTGAGGTATGTTAGAGTGGATGTGTGAGGAAAGTTTATTAAAATATGTGAGTGATATGGTTGTAAGGATATTTGAAATTATTTTTAATTCTATAAATTGAAAGATTACAAATTTACTCTTGTATATATATAAAAAATATAATTAATCTTGTGTACATTATATTTAATTAAAAAAATTAAAGTTTTAATTATAAATAAAAGACAAAAATATTTTAAAATTCAAATAAATAAATAAATAATTTTGTATATTTAAATATAATTTTATAATTTTGTATATTTAAATATAACATTATTAATTTCTGTAACATTAACATTTATTATTTATAACATAAAAAAATTGCATTGATGCATTCTATCAAAATATTAACTATTAATAAATAAATCTATTATTTATAAAGAATTAAATGTTTAAAAAACATAACATTCCAAATTTCTATTTGTATTCTGTAAAAATAATAATTTCTAATAAATAAATCTATTTTTTATAAATAATTTCATGTTCAAAAAATATTAACTATCTACACATATTATTAAAAATTCTAATTTATTATGTAACCTTTTTATGTTTTTGTTAAAAATTACTACAATATTTGATTTAATTTTTAAATAATAATATTAACAATTGATGTAAATTATGAGAAATAAATTATATATATTAACTATATACACATATCATAAAAAATTCTAATTTATTATGTAATCTTTTTCTGTTTTTTTAATTACCACAATATTTGTTTTAAAAAATAACATTAAAAATTTCTATTTCCATTATGTAAAAATAATAATTTAAAAAAATAATATATTCTGTAAATTTCTTAATTTTAAAACCAAAAATTCATTTATTAACAGCTTAAAAGTTAAAAAAATAATTACTATATACACATTCATAAATTTATTTATTACCATTGTTAAATGTTAAAAAAAATCTTCATATTTAGTTTTAAAGTACTGCAACAATTTTTATAATTTTTTTAATAATATTTTAAAAAAACAGAATCTATAATATGGAAAAATAATAAACATAACATGTTATCATTTCCGTTAAAAACAACACATAATCGATTATCCAAAATTTTATGACACATAATCGATTATTCATGTAGTTAAAAAATCAACATAATTGATTATGATCATACATAATCGATTATGTTCACTTTTGCATAGCTCCCATAATCGATTATGGTCATATATAATCGATTATGTTCACTTTTGCATAGCTTCCATAATCGATTATGTCCGGAAATAATTGCCCTCATAAAATCCAAAACTAAGTGGTAGAAATGACTTTGCAGTGATCTACGTGGCTTTCACTCCCACACACTCTCATTTCTCTTCACTTATCAAAGGTCCCTCATTTTGACCAACTTTCCACTCACCCTCCATCATCAACAGATCCAAATGGGAGTGACACCCCTCATCCGTCTGCGGTTACAGTGTCACCCCCCAATCCAATCACCCTTCAATCCAAACCGTGTAAAAGATAATTTCAAAAACTGGTTATTTCATCTCCCAAATTTAGTATTTAGAAACTTTAAGCACATTTTGAAAAAAAAGTAATACACTAAATATTTTTAAATTTAGAGAATTAAAAAAGATTCAGTCCAAAATTGAGAATAAAACATAATTAAATATTTAATAAAATAAAAATGCGTGTTTAAAAACAGTTATAAGTTAAAATAATATATTTATAACTTTTCCATTGAAGATTAACTATATAATATATTATTTGACTAGTGAAATCAAAATATAGTATTGTCTTGGATAACATCTTATTAGTATAAGGATGACATTAATCTATTGACAGAATTTATCTTTATTTATAAATGCTTGCGCAACTTATAATGTTTTTGACATTTTTTTTAGAATTTTACTATGGTTATGTATGGTATGACATTTTTATTTTTATTTTTATTTTTTTTCACAATTATTGGGAAGTAGGTTTAAGTTGGACAAAAAGTTCTTGTATTAATATGTAGTGTTATTTTAAAAACGTTTCACAAAGTATTTTTAAGTTATTTTGTATTTATTGTTTTTTTTATTTTTTAAATTACTTATTAAATTTCCTTTTTCCGATTTTATTATTATTTTTCTTTCACACAGTGATATTTTATTAATTGTTATCTATACCTATATATAAAGGGATTGTCCATTATAACCGTTTTTTGGTGTACACAGATATTTTTCAATTCTTACATATCATATCAAATCTTACATATCAAATAAAATAACATTCATTTTTAATTATTCTCTTAACTCCATTTCAAGCAATTATATTCTTTGGTAAAATCATTATTCTTTTGTATCTACCATCAAGTCAATCATAACTTTAACGTGGACATCATCACACTCTTCGATCTCAAAACTACCAATGGAAAAAAAGAAAAAAACTTGAAGAAAAAAAGAAGTTGTTTAATCAATTCATAATTTTTCTTTTACATATTATTTTTTACTTTTCACTCATCCAAAATTATTTCTATATAAAAGTTATTCCACTAGTGTAAAATAAACTTGATTTTCTATCTTTTTATTACTTAATATATTGACAATAAAGGCTTAGTTTTGTGATGTTTCATTATTTATTTTAATAATTTGTACTATTTAAAACATTTAGTTTTTATTACCTTAACATTATGATTTATAATATGTTTGGATGAAAAATTTCTTAAGGATAATTGGTTTAATTTTGATTAGGATGCCGACTTGACTCACAGGAGATTATTATCTCAACATTGTTTTTTCTATTAATGTTAATCAAAGTTAAAGTTGATCGTGGTTATTTTTTCAATTGACACCGTCATTTTTTTTATGTAATTTAGTGTTAATTATTAGTCAATTCTAGTTAGGATTTTAATTGTCCATATTATTGTTATTTTTGAAATGATTGTTAAATATAATTTTTTTATCTATTAACACTAATTGTAGTTATTTTTATTTGGTATTAATCGAGGTGAGGTTCGTTAAACTTTAATCAAAGTTATTTTTTAATCAAATCAAAGTTTTTTTTTTTTTTTTTATCAATGTTAGTTAAGGTTATTTCTTTATCAAAGTTTGTCATTTTTTCTCAACCTATTGACATGATTATTTTTCTATTAATGTTAGACTATTTTTCAATAAGTCAAGGTATTTCCATCAATGTTGATATGAGTTATTTTTAAATTGACATTGTCGGGATTATATTTTTTGCCTACATAGATCCATATGAGGTTAGTTAAGATTTTTCTTATCAATGTTAATAAAGTTATTTTTCATTAGATTGTCAATTAGATTTATTTTTGTTGATGTCTTTCATTATTATATGATTATTTTTACGTTGATATTTGCAACAATTTTTTTTTAATCAATATGAACGGTGTTATTTTTTGTCCAAAGTTGTTGACATTTCTTTTCTCTAATTTCAAATAAGAAAACTTTCAACCAACTTTCACTAGAATTGTTTAATAAGCGAATGTCATCTAAGAAAATCTTGACTAACTTTGGTTAGAAAGTCAATCAAAGAAACATTGACCAACAACATAAAAAAATTGAAAGAACATGCTAACTCCAGAAAATGAAACTTAAATAAATCTATTAAAAACATATTTGGAAAATTGTGGGTAGATAGTTTACCAAATATTATGCAAGGGTTGTATGAGAGTTTTATAAAACACGTTAATAAGAGATAGAGATAGCCAACAAGTAATGTAACATGTAATAAAAGTATCAGCAATAACACAATTTGATACTAGTTCATTCAAACCGAGGCTATGCAAGGTTCTATTGTATAATACAAAATACAAGTATTATTATGGTTACTTTGACTTATAATAAGTACATATAGTCACTCTTAACTATTTAAGTACACGAAGTCTCTAAAGTTTTTCCAAAATATACACTTTGATATGAGTTGATTTTAGGATTGTTCATTTAGGTGATACTTTAGTTTTAGGATTGAGATTTTTAGGCAAATATGAGTGAAAACCTAAGGAAAATCCTCACTGGACATTAACTTAACCAAGTGGTTAAGTAGATGTAAATGTTCATTTCACAAAGACAAAAAGGAAAAAACAATTATAAAGTGACAATGATGCCAAGATAAGGTGCGAAATTAAGCATGGAAAGCAATTACAAAGACAATAACCGAATGGACAAAAGGAAACCAAAACAAGAACATATTTATGAATGAAATGGAAGAACAATGGAATGACAATTGGACTCATTTGTTAGAATATATGGCCTTTAAACAAGAGGGGGGATGAATTGTTTATAAGAGATTTTCGAAAACTTTTGAAGGATTAATGAAACTCAGTGAAGAAATCTAGAAGAGGAACCAACCAAAGTAGTGACCTTGAATCCCTCAAGAAACGCACTACCTTTGGCAAAACCACACCAAGAGTGTTGTTCTTGAACACCTCAAGAACACACAACACTCTCTGCAAAACAACTACAAAAATACAAAAGATTGAGAAAAGGATCACACTTGATCAGAGTACAACTGAAAAAAATACAATTGTAATCCTATTCCACTCTCACTTGAAAATCCAAAGCTTGATGTGAATCTTGAAAACTTGAGATCAAATTTGTCAAACTGAATTTCTCAAAACTATTTCTTACTCTTCAGAAACATATAACAAACTATATATACTTCCAAAGATTGGTTAAAACATTTAATGAAGAAGCGTATTCAGTTAGAAATCATTTAAGACAGATTCACCAATCAAAACTGAAATTTTGTTAGGATTTTCAAAGAAACAATCAGTTGAAAACACGAAACAACTGATTGATTTGGTTTGACAGTTAAGTCAACCAAGTCAAACAACTTTCAACCTTTTTCAAAAACCTCTAAGAACAAAACAACCGGTTGATTCGACAAAACAATAGGTTGTTTTTCCTTTAGTTGTAAAACATTCCATTTTAAAAAGGTTTTCAAATCAAATCAGTTTTGGATTCAAACAAGGAGTGGATTACAAATGATTCTACCCATACCCCACACAAACACACAACAGCAACTCCAGCCCTCCATCAAACACCTTGGATTTAGATTCTTCAAAGCTCTTGATCACTCTTGATCAACATCATTTATTCTAATATGTTAAAATAATGAGTTAATCAATTAATTTCAAAAGTGAAATTAACATAATAAAATGTAATTTTAATCCATTAAAACAAACATATTAAAATCTATATAACTCTCTCCATTTGAAATAATTTTACACGAGATCAAAATATAAGTTTATGAAAAAATTTCTACTATCGAGAGAGAATCCAAACTGATCTTAAAACCGTTCTTGAAACATTCTTTGTTTAAATTTAAGATCATTACTTTGTTTAAAGATAAACATATATCTTCACCTAGTTTATTCTTCCTTGTTGTGCTTATCTTGTTCTAGGTGATATTGTTTTCACTTTCTGTATTTATTTTGGGTTCTTTGACTATCTTTGGATAGTGTTTCTAGATACAGTATAGTAATAGGGTGTTACTAGGTGTGTAAACCAATCTTGTAGGGTTTAAGATATGGTTTCTTGGGTTATTTATTTTCACTATATTAGCTTTGTGTTTGTAAAAACTTTGATTTTAGTGTGAGTTTGGATGGTGTGGCTAAGCAATTGGATGTAGCTATTGGATAAAGTGAACTAGTATAAAAATGAACTGTATACATCTTCCTCTCTCTCTTTTTAACATTTGGTTGTCTAATCTTGTTTCTCTACATTAAATTGAAACAACCAAATCCTTCAAAAGCTTTTATATATATAAAAAATATATTATTCTAAGTTTTGAAAAAATTTGAGATAGTTCAATTCACTCCCTCTCGTACTGAACACTTAAAATGTAACACTTCATTGTCTAGTCCATAAAGCTATATTGGTGTATTGTGGCAATGTGAGTGCAATATATCTATTTCGTAACCCCGTACAATATTGAAATGAATATATATATATATATATATATATATATACACGTGAAAATGGCTCATGGACAAGTTTGTATCCTTCATGTTCCTTCTCGCTATCAAATTGCTCACATTTTCACTAAAGGACTTTCGTACATTCTCTATTGGATCGAACACTTGCCACTAAGTCAAAAGTTATAATTTATGGTAAAAACACAACTTTTTATGCTTAAGAGTGTAACAACCTAAGTGCAATAATTTAATTGTGACTTGACTTACCTAACCTATGTCACGATACAATTAATGCACCCTACAACAATCTCCCCCTTAATAAATGTCCTATTATGATTCAAACTCTTCGATTATGAGTTGACTCACCTGACCTATGCCACGAGATAATTAATATAATCTGCAACAATCTCCCTCTCTATAACTAATCTGCAAGAAAGTAAAACTATGCAAAAAGAATTAAAACTCTTTTTGGGATTTTATCAAACACTTAGAAGACGAAATATGTTAGAAATGATATGGTATGTTATTGTTAGGGTTAGACTTCACCAAACCTCACTCTCATGCATATAATTACTCAAATTATTTCCAATTTAATGCTAAAGTTAGTCCACAAGTATACTGAAACCATATGTCTTTAGTAAAATGAGTTTAAGTTTCCCTGTTAAGAGTCAATCCCTTGAGCACTAAATAAGCAAACTTTATTTCACAACAAGGATTTAAGACAGGTAATGAGTAACGTTTCATTCATTGATACAAGCTTCATTAGGTATTTTGATTCATTTCTAGTTTACAAGAGATATTTTCAATATCCAATAAATCAAATATCAAGCTATGGGTTATCAAAGCCTCAACAAGCATTGAGCATAGAAACAAAATACTAACATTGAATGGAAAGACATATATAAATATAAACAATAGCAATTATATGAGAGTATAGTTGGTTACATCTAACCCCAACAAAATGGATTTAACTTTTCATTCTCACGAAGAACCCAAAAAACAAAGATGAACAATGGAGGAAGAAAAATAAAAAGAGAAGAAAGGAGAACTCCTAAAACCCTAGTAGAGCACTCTCTCTTAAAAAATACTTTATTCTTCTCTTCAAACCCCACAAAGTACCCTTCACTCGAAGAAGAAGGGATAAATAAGCCTAGGGTGCTATGTCAGCAAAAGCAGCACCCTACACCAGTGACTTCACGCTAGGCACAACCACTAGGAGTAGCTTTTGGTCAAACTAACTTTTAGTGCAACTCATTCCTGTTGAACCAAGTGGTGTTCAATGTTTTGAAGAATCCAAATCCTTTGAAGGATGATGAAGCCTCTGCTTTGCTTGATGCTGCTGTGCTGGTTTAAGCTTTGTTCTGGGGTAGTTCAATGTTGTAATCAACCCTTAGATTAAATCTCAAAGCAATTAGCATCTTAATTTTTATCAAAGAAAAATGTTTTTCAAACTAAGTTGAAACAACCGATTGTTTTGTCGAAACAACCGATTGTTTACACTTAGGTGTTTTGAGAAAGTTTGAAAACTGTTTTTGAATGGTGTTTTTGTTAAGTAACAAAACAACCGATTGATTCGAGGAAACAATCGATTTTTTGTTTTAAAACCATAACAGAAAAACTGTTTTCTTTGGCTGAGCTTTAAATGCTTTAACTGAATACGCTCCAGTCATTAAATGCTTTGACCAATCAACTTTAAATGCAATTAAGAGTTTGTTAAGATTTGATAACAAACTATATTCTTAGATATATTCTGAAAAACTGTTTTAATGTTTGAAGAATCTTGAAACATAGTTTTTGATAAGAAGAGTTTTTCAAAAGAGTTCTAAGATTGCTAAAGAGTTGAGAGATTGATCAAGGTGCTGAATAGGATTTTACTTGTATTGATTTTAGATATTCATCTGTAACAAGTGTAATCTTTGTAAACTGCTGAACAATTTGTTTGTGTGTGTTGCTGAGATTGGCTGTGTGTTCTTGAGGTGTTCAAGATCAGCAATCTTAGTGTTGGCCAAGGAGAGTGTGTGTCTTGAGGTTTTCAAGGTCATTCTCTTGGTTGTGGTGTAAGTGATCAAGTGGTGATTGCTTAGTGGATATCCTCAGGGTTTCTGAGAAGACTGGATGTAGCTCTGGATTGGAGTGAACCAGTATAAACAACTGTGTATAATTTCTCTATCCCTATCTCTTTAATTCAGTTTGTTATTTTGGAACTGGTATAAACAACCGATTGTTTCGCTAAAACAACCGATTGTTTTTCCAGCTTTGTGCTTTTGCTGTTTGTTTTGGAAAAACTGAATCCTTAATCAAAGTTCTTTCAAAGTATTTTCATTCTAAAGTAAAAAGTCTGCGAAAATCTTCCTTAAAAAATTCACCCCCCCTCTCGTTTAAGGCCATATATTCTAACAATTCCATGTTGGGCACAATCACCATAGATAACTTTTTGCCCAACTGACACTCAATGTGAGTCATATGGTGCCCAACCTTGGCACTAATTTTTCACTTCTGCCTTTATGGCGCTCAACGACGATGATCTTTTTAAGAATTCAACCTTTGACCTTTTATTTCCTCTTCCACGCCTCATGTTCAATTATTAGAAAAAATTAATGAGGATTAGTGCTATAATTAAATGGTAGTAATCAATATCCAATTACCTACAAAAAGGGATTAAAAAGGGACTAAGTAAGTTAAAAGTTGAAGAAGCATTGATTATGTTAATACAAAAATGACTAAAATAAAGGTGAAAATTAACATTATCATTGGATGGATCTATCAACTCAAAGAGGTGTTGGAGAAATCAAAACCTATAGTTGGATAGGAAAAGCATGCGACACAAGCCATGGTTTCAAGTAGAAAACAAGAACAAGTTTTAAATGAAAAGAGAAAATGGATTATGACTAGAAAAAGATTAAGAACATGCCACCTCTGAAGACATTTCCAAACAGTAAGTGCGAGGATGATTCGCCACTTGAAGAAACTCCCCAAGATAACAAGAGTTCCAAACTCGAAGAGATATCACTTTGCACTGATTCTAGTTTTGAATTAGCATCCGAAAGTGGCACCACTCCTGCATCTTGGTCTCGACTATTATCGCTAAAAAATCTTGTAAACTCCCCAAAAACAAAAATAGAGCTAGAAGAAGACATTGTCACCTCAATAAAAAGAAACTTCTCTGCACCTCGGATAATGAAAGCCCGATAAGAGTGGACCCAACGTTGAGTCCACTGACTACCATTAGATATGTTCACATAAAACTACTCCAGAGACATGACACTTCAAATCTCCTATACACCTTGACATTCATTTATGCACACTGCTCGAGAAAGATACGACTCTTCATAAATGATCAATCTCATTGCTAGAGCCCGGTGGGCCAAAATTCTATAATTAGAATCGGAGGGCTCCCCAATTAAAGAAATGGATATTTCTTTAAAAAAGAATCTACACGTTCTACGAGCACTCGAGCTCGGGGCTAGTAGACTGTTCGGTACCTCAGCCTCTCGGCTACCTCCATTGAAGTATCAAACCAAAACACTTAATTATATTCAACCTTGACTTCTCAACCATGTTAGAAAGGATGGCTTTAAACTAGAGGAGGGGGGGGGGGGTGAATTGTTTAAAGAGAAATTACTTCAAGAAGCAATTGATAAGAAATTCAGTTTGCCAAAACACAAAGCAAAAACAACAGCACAAAAAAAAAAACAATCGGTTGTTTCGCAGAAACAATCGATTGTTTATACCAGTATGCAAATATTAAAACTGAATTTAAAGAGATTAAAGATAGAGAGAATGCACGTTTATACTGGTTCACTCTAAACCCAGAGCTACATCCAGTCTTCTCAGAAACCACTGAGGAATTCCACCAAGCAATCAACCCTAGATCACTTACAACACAACCAAGAAAGTGACCTTGATCCCCTCATGACACACACTTCTCTTGGTCAACACACCAACACTAAGAATACTGATCTTGATCCCCTCAAGAACACACAACACTTCTCAGCAAACACACAAAGGTTTCTTTCAACAGATACAAGGATTACACTTGTTACAGAAGCAAATCTGAAATCAATACAAGAGAAAATCCTATCTCACACTCTTTGATCAAACTCAATCTCTAAGCAATCTCAACTTTTCAAAATCTCAAAACTTGTGTGTAAAACCCAAATCTGTTTTACTGTATTTAAAACAAAGTTGTTTGTTATCAAATCTTAACAAACTATTAATTGCCTTTAAAGATTGGTCAAAGCATTAAAAACTGGAGCGTAAACAGTTAGAAAATCATTTAATGCTTAGTCAAAGCACAAAACAATTTTCCTGTTATGGTACCAAAATAAACAATCGGTTGTTTCCTCGAATCCATCGGTTGTTTTGGTTTTGACAACTCAACCATTTGAAAAACAGTTTTCAACCTTTTCTAAAAACACCTAAGTATAAAACAATCGATTGTTTCGACAAAACAATTGGTTGTTTTTCACTTAGTTTGAAAAACACTTTTCTTTTAAAAAGATTGAGAATGCTTATTCTTTGGATTCAATCAAGAGTGGATTACAAAACTCAATCTACCCCAGATCCTATCTGAGACAACTCAGCAACAACAAGCACAAACTTCAACATCCTTCAAAGGGTTTGGATTCTTCAAAGCTTGAACACCACTTGGTTCAACAATCTCCCCCTATTTGATGAAGACAAATCCCTTATGCTTGTGTTGTACCTGATTGAATCTGAAGCAGTTCCTGCAAAGCACAGATTTAAGCAAAGCATAGAACTTCTGATATTTGGTTAGCAAAAAAAAATATAGAAATTCAGAGCATAATATCAGAGCAAACAACAAACAAATATTGGAGCAAAAACCTATGAGGTTTCACTCATACAAACTGTTTTGCAGAAAATAAAAAACTGAAACCAAACACAACATAAATCTCCCCCTATTTGTCTTCATAAATAGAGAAAAAGAAGAGATTAAAAAGATAATTGTTCTTAATACATCAATTTTAAAAACAGAAACAGAAAACAAGAAAAACTGATACAACCATAAAAAACAATCGGTTGTTTCGATACATCAACCGGTTGTTTTTCTCTTCATTCATCATCATCAGCATATTGAAGATCAAAGATCTAGTTCTGTACTGCCTCAATCTGTTCATCTAGAGTTATGAAACGTGAATCCATGCTGTCAAACCTGTTATCAATCCTCTGGAAATTGCTGACACATAGATCATGGAGATTCCTTTGATTCTCCGCAAAGCTATCAAGCCTATTAACCATGAGTCTTTCAAAAGGAGACATGGTTTGCATTCCTTCTTTTTGATTTCCAGCACCAACACTAGGTCCAACATCTTGATGTGCTTTAGGTAGATCTTCATGTTGAAAATCCATATCTGCAGCATGTTCATCTTGTTCATGATCAGCAGCAGCACTACTTGAGGCACCAAGGTCACCATCTTTGCTAATCCATTTGCCACCTATTTTGGTGAATCCCATTTTACTGAGAGATCCATTGTTCAACTCTTGAGTTGACTTGACCAACTCAGATGTTTCATCCTCTAGGTTCACTTCAAAATAGGGTAGAAATTTAGAAACCAAAACAGCATGTGGATAATGATAGTCACTTAACCTCATTGCCTTTTGCATGTGCTCTTTGATGATGTGGATCCAATTAATTATGATCTTCTTCATAATGCAGAAGATGTACACCAGATCCTCCTCTGTAAGAACAGAATGATTGCTCCCCCTTGGAGTTAGAATCCAAGTCACAATGAGGGCTAACAACCTTTCATCAAGCCTTAAGCCACCAACCGAGCAAGTCCTAACTTGTGCATTTTGGTTCTTCAAACAACTCTTGTAGTATTGAACTTTGTTGAAGTCCTCCACTACTCCAAGATTCCCCTTGTTAATTCTGAGGTCTGAGTACTTTAGACCAGCTACAACAGCCCACACATCATGTGTAATCTCCATATCTACACCTTTTACATGAGAAACAAGGTTGTTTCCCTCAAACTTGAGATTTGTGTAGAAAACTCTTATAAAATCTGGATAGGTATTGCCTTTCATCTCCAAGAACTTTCTGAGGGACTCATCTTTGAGGAGCCTTCTGACATTGTCCAGCTTTTGGCTTTTCAGCCAATCAAAGCAAACAACTTTAGGGTTGTTTAACACTTTGGTGCTAGTCTCAAATCTATATCTCTCAATAAGATCATTATCACCAGAAAACCATCCTTCAAGCCTTCCTCCAGACCTTACTGCTCTGGTTTTGACTCTATTTGAGGTGGGAGGAGTTGAGTCCATGATGGCAGAGAAGAAAACAGAGAAAAGCTCACACAAGATTTGCAAGAGATGTTGCAATTGGTTGTTCTTGTGGAAGAGATCAACTGCAACAGATTTTATAGCAAAAACAGAATCATAAAGCATTCAATGACATGAGTGGGTACCAGATTTTCAGATAGAGAGGACTTGACCATGCCCTGCACTGAAAACGTTTGAAAAAGCAGAAAATCACATGGTCTTCACATGTGATCTTTGACTAGTCATTAAAAGCTCTTGAATTTCCAAGATTTTGGAATATATTCCTTTATGACTGTTGTAACTTCTTTTTGAGCGTAATCAACTTTCAACACAGGTTCATTGACCAAGGATTCTTTCTTTAATTTGATCTGCAACAGATAAAAATTCAAAATAAAAATTAAATTGATTTCTTCACAGTGCTATCAGACTCAAAACAATCGGTTGTTTCGAGAAAACAATCGGTTGTTTTTCTGCAGCAATAAAACTGATTTTGAGTTTTTAAGCATGAGCAGAAATAAATCAAAGCAGATGAAATTGAACACTTTAAAGAGGTTATACAAACATGAAAATGAACTTAAAAACAGGAATTAAGAACAGAGATAACTCAGTCCTTTGTGTTGTTCTTTCAATGAGCCATGTGCTTTTGTGATCAAGAAGCCTTATTTTTAACTGTTGAGGGCTTTTGGACAGATGCAAAACATTGATTCAGCTTCAATGTTAGTCTTTTTCTTCCAAGAACTTGGTCAGATGACTCAGTCCTTCACACTTCTTTAGATTTCCTGCACAAACATGAGTTCAAGCAACAAGATTTGGCCCCTTCACAAATGTGGGTCCAATAGAATTCTTTTTCTCATTTGGAACCTCACGTCCTTTAGGAATCCATTTCATGAAGCCCCTGGGAATATAAAACTTTCTTATTTTGCAGAATCTAACCGAATGGCCATTTTTCATGCAATAAAAGCATGTAACAACCAATTGTTTTAACAATCGGTTGTTTTACTGACTTTCTTAAACTTTTTTTTGAAAACTTATCTTGTTTGTTTTGTGGATTAAAGCCTAAACCAGCCTTTCCAAAAACACAACTTTGAGATGCCAAGACATTCTCAAAGTTTGATTTCCCTTTTGAAAGCTTGTCCACAGTGTTAACAAGATAATGCATATTTTTCTCAAGATTTTCACAATTTTCGCAAATGAGAGTGTCACACTTGCAAGAAGAATTTTTGAAATGATTTTCCAGATTTTTGAAATCATTTTTAGATTTTTCAATCTCATCTTCAATGATTTCACTCTATTTTCCAGCCAGCTGTTAAGTTCTTTCAATCAGTTGTTTGAAAGCACCAATCGATTAACTTCATCGTGAGTTTCTTGAAAAGCTTCAAGCAATTCACTATAATTTTGTTCATTTAAGGAAGCACAAGAACTTACTTCACTTGAGCTGCAAGATTCATCATCATCTTCAACAATCAAGCAGATATTTGCTTTCTCATCTTCACTTGATGAAGAGCTTGATGATGATACCTCATTCTCATCCCAAGCTATGTAGGCTCTCTTTGTCTTGCCCTTCTTTTCCTTGTAGCTAGATTTTTTCTCCTTGCTTTTGTTTGGACAATCTGCCTTTATGTGACCTTGTTCACCACAACCAAAACAAGTATAGTTATTGGAATTAAAATCATTTGATTTCTTGTTTCCATACCTATCTTTGTTGTTGTCCTTGTTGTGGTTCCTCTTCAAGAATTTGCTAAACTTTCTTGACAACAAGCTAAGATTTTCCTCATCACTATCGTCGCTGGATTCTTGTTTGCCTTTGTGCCTGGAAGCTTTTAAGGCTATGCTCCTTACATGCTTGTCTTCGCTCTCTTGAACATTGATTCTCATCTCTAACTCATGTTCCCTAAGCTTACCAAACAAAGAAGCCATACTCAAGGATGTTAGATCTTTAGATTCGGATATAGCAGTTACCTTAGGTTGCCATGCTCTATCAAGACATTTCAAGATCTTGATGTTTAGTTCTTCCTTTTCAAAGGTCTTGTCAAGGCTCATGAGATGATTGATGATGTGCGTGAATCTTTTATGCACTTCAGCAATTGTTTCACCTTTGAGCATTCTGAACATCTCATACTCTTGGATTAGAGTATGCTTCCTAGCTCTCTTTACCTCATTTGTACCTTCATGAGTTACCTCCAAGGTGTCCCACATTTCTTTTGCTAATTTGCATTGAGAGACCCTGAAAAACTCATATGAATTTAAAGCAGAGGTTATAATGTATTTAGCAATGCAATCGAATTTGGCCTTCTTGCTTTTTGAATCAGTCCATTGAGACCAAGGCTTTTCAATGACAGATCCATCTTTTTCAAACTTTGGGACAAAAGGACCATTTTCAATTGCATCCCAAATTCCTTTGTCAAGTGATTCCATAAAGATTTTCATTCTCACTTTCCAAAATTGGTAGTTCAAACCACAAAACAGAGGTGGTCTGTTGATTGAAGCACCTTCCCCAAAAGGTAGACAATCAGCCATCAAAAAATAGTTTTAGGATCACACTTGAATAAATTTCAAGAACCAAGCTCTTGATGCCAATTGTTAGAAAGGATGGCTTTAAACTAGAGGGGGGGGGGGGATTGTTTAAAGAGGGTTTTCGCAAACTTTTAAGGCAAGAATGAAATTACTTCAAGAAACAATTGATAAGAAATTCAGTTTTCCAAACATAAAGCAAAAACAACAGCACCAAAAAAAAAACAATCGGTTGTTTCGCAGAAACAATCGGTTGTTTATACCAGTTTGCAAATATTAAAACTGAATTTAAAGAGATTAATGATAGAGAGAATGCACACAAATGTTTATACTGGTTCAATCTAAACCCAGAGCTACATCCAGTCTTCTCAGAAACCACTGAGGAATTCCACTAAGCAATCAACCCTAGATCACTTACAACACAACCAAGAAAGTGACCTTGATCCCCTCAAGACACACACTTCTCTTGGTCAACACACCAACACTAAGAATACTGATCTTGATCCCCTCAAGAACACACAACACTTCTCAGCAAACACACAAAGGTTTCTTTCAACAGATACAAGGATTACACTTGTTACAGATGCAAATCTGAAATCAATACAAGAGAAAATCCTATCTCACACTCTTTGATCAAACTCAATCTCTAAGCAATCTCAACTTTTCAAAATCTCAAAACTTGTATGTAAAACCCAAATCTGTTTTACTGTATTTAAAACAAAGTTGTTTGTTATCAAATCTTAACAAACTATTATTTGCCTTTAAAGATTGGTCAAAACATTAAAAACTGGAGCGTAAACAGTTAGAAAATCATTTAATGCTTAGTCAAAGCACAAAACAGTTTTTCTGTTATGGTACCAAAACAAACAATCGGTTATTTCCTCGAATCAATCGGTTGTTTTGGTTTTGACAACTCAACCATTTGAAAAACAGTTTTCAACCTTTTCTAAAAACACCTAAGTATAAAGCAATCGGTTGTTTCGACAAAACAATCGGTTGTTTTTCACTTAGTTTGAAAAACACTTTTCTTTTAAAAAGATTGAGAATGCCTATGCTTTGGATTCAATCAAGAGTGGATTACAAAACTCAATCTACCCCAGATCCTATCTAAGACAACTCAACAACAGCAAGCACAACCTTCAACATCCTTCTAAGGGTTTGGATTCTTCAAAGCTTGAACACCACTTGGTTTAACAAACCACAGTAGATTTCTCAATTCTTGAATCTTCACCTTCATTACAGGAACCACTAATTAAAACCCATAATTAGAGATTAGATTGCTAAACAAACAAAAATCACAAATGAATAAAAGGATTTGGCTCAAATAGGACCCATGCCCACCAAGGCTCACCACAAAAAAGTATAAATAGGAAGCTAGAGGACATGTAAAGGTATGGTACAATTGTTGATCAAGAGTGATCAAGTGCTTTGGAGAATTCATTTTGTGCTTTGAAGAATCCAAATCCCATGTGCTTGATGCAAGGCTGTGTTGTTGTTGTGTTTTGGGAGGGATCTGGGTAGTTTTATTTGTAATCCATTCCTTTGTTGAATCTAAAGCTAATGTGTTTTAAATTCTTTTTGAAATAAAGTGTTTTTCAAACTAAGTGAAAAACAACCTATTGTTTTGTCGAATCAACAAGTTGTTTTACTCTTAGGAGTTTTTGAAAAGGTTGAAAACTGTTTAAGTTTTGTTGACTTAACTGCAAAACCAAACAATCGGTTGTTTCGTGGTTTCAACCGATTGTTTCTTTGAAAATCCTAACAGAATTTTGTTATGATGGTTGAATGAGCTTTATATGATTTCCAACTGAATACGCTCCTTCATTAAATGCTTTGACCAATATTTGGAAAATATAAATAGTTTGTAAATGTTTTCAAACAAGAAAGAAAAACATATTTGAGTTTTTCAGTTGTGAAAGAGTTGATTCAAGATTTGAACATTCACATCAAAGCTTTGGGTTTTCTAAAGAGAGTGAAATATGATTGCATTTGTATTGATTTCAGATTTTTTTGTAAACAAGTGTAATCTCTTCTCAACCTTCTGTATTTCTTGTGTTGTGTTTCCAAGGAGTGTTGTGTGCTCTTGAGGTGGTCAAGATCAATACTCTTGGTGTGTGAATTGCCAAAGTGAGTGTGTTTCTTGAAGGGTTCAAGGTCACTGCTTTGGTGGATTGTGTGTTGTAATCTGGTTTGATTACTTAGTCGATTACCCAGTGGTTTTCTGGGGACTAGATGTAGCTCTTGGTTTAAGAGTGAACCAGTATAAACTGTTGGAGTATCTCTCTCTTACCTTTAAACTCATTTACATTCTGTTTTTAGCTTTACTGGTATAAACAACCGATTGTTTCTCAAAAACAACCGATTGTTTTTTTGCTGTTTTGTTGTTTTATTGATCTTGCTCTTGGCTAACCTGATTTCTGTTCTGGATTCATACAAAGAATTTAATTAAACTAGAAAAAGATTTCAAAAACCTGTCTTAAACAATTCACCCCCCTCTCGTTTAAGGCCATATATTCTAACAATTGACATCAAGAGCTTGGTACTTGAAAAATATTCAAGTTTGATCCTAAAATCTTTTTTCAATGGCTGGAAAACTACCTTTTGAGGAAGGTGCTCCAATTAACAAACCACCTTTTTTTTGTGGTTTGAATTACAAGTATTGGAAAGAATCAAGCTATTACTAGAAAATTACACCTATTGATCAAGGAATTTGGGATGCAATTGAAAATGGACATTTCATTCCTAAAATTGAAAAGGCTGATTACCTTGGTCCCAATTGACTAATGAAGAAAGTGAAAAGGCCAAGTTTGATTGCATTGCGAAGAATATCATAACCTCTACTTTGGATTCTAAAGAATTTTTCAGGATCTCAGAATGTGAATCTGCTAAGGAGATGTGGGATACACTTAAAGCAACTCATGAAGTACCACTGAAATAAAGAAAGCAAATACAATAAGTCAAGCAAGAAGAAAAAGGAGGCAAAATCAAAAAGGTCTCAATCTGCGTTTTATGGCAAAAAAGGAGGATGATTCAAGCAGTGAAAGTAGTGTAAGTTCTTCTGCTTCTTTAAATGCTGAAAACTATAGTCAAATACTTCAACCTTTAAAGAAACTCATGAAGAAGCTAACTGAATGGCTCTCTTGAATAACCGGATGAAGGGAATGAACAACTGGCTTGAAAACAAAGTTAAATCACTGGAAGAAGAGTTGGAAAGTTCAAAAACAGATTTTGAAAATCTTGAAATTCTTTACAAAAACTCTTCTTGCAAGTGTGATTCTCTTGTTTGTGAAAATTGTGAAAATCTTGAAAATAAAGTTCATTATCTTGTAAGAACTGTGGATAAACTTGCAAAGGGTAAATCCAACTTTGAGAATGTCTTGACATCTCAAAATTGTGTTTTTGTAAAAGCAGGATTAGGTTTTCATCCATAGAACAAGCAAGATAAGTTTTCAAAGTCATTTTTAAAACTGCCAGAAAAACAACCGATTGTTAAATCGAAACAACCAGTTGTTACATGCTTCTACTGCATGAAAAGAGGCCATTCAGTTAGATTCTGTAAAATTAGGAATTATTCTGTTCCTAAAGGCATTATGAGATGGATTCCTAAAGATTCTGGAGTTCCCAGTGATGAATGTAAATCAAAAGGACCCACATTTATAAGGGGACCAAATCTTTGTACTTGAAATTGTCTTTTGTAGGGAAAATTGATGGAAAGCATGCAGCAGTGGTATCTGGACAGTGGTTGCTCAAAACACATGACAGGAGATAAATCTAAGTTTGTGAACAACATCTTCAAACAAGAAGGCCATGTAACATATGGAGACAACAACAAAGGAAGAATACATGGAAAAGGCTCTATAGGAGACAAGAGTATCTTGCTTATTCATAATGTCTTGTATGTGGAGGGACTAAAACACAATTTGCTTAGCATTAGCCAACTGTGTGACAAAGGCTATCAAGTCATCTTCAAGACAAACTCTCGTGAAATCTGCCTTCCTAACTCAAAAGAGGTAATGTTGATTGGTAAGAGAATCAACAATGTCTATCTCTTGGATATTTCTTCTCCTTGTTCTATTGGTTGTCTTCTTTCTAAGCATGATGAATCTTGGTTATGGCATAGAAGAATTGCTCACATTCACATGAATCACTTAAACAAATTAATCTCAAAAGATCTCGTGATTGGGTTGCCCAAGCTTAAGTTTGAGAATGACCACATATGTGAAGCATGTCAAAAGGGGAAACAAGTTAAAAATTCCTTCAAACTTAAAAATGTTGTTTCATCTTCAATACCCTTTGAGCTGCTCCACATGGACTTGTTTGGCCCTTCAAGAACCATGAGTCTTGGTGGTAACTATTATGCTCTTGTTATTGTGGATGATTTTTCTAGGACACATGGAAAATCTTCTTGGAATCAAAGAGTGATGCTTTCTCGACTTTCAAGAAGCTTGTAAGAGCCTTACAAAACACAAGAAACTGCAGTATTGGTTCAATAAGAAGTGATCATGGAGGGGAATTCCAAAATGAGAAATTCAACAAAATTTGTGAGAAAACTAGGATCTTGCACAATTTTTCTACACCAAGAACCCCTCAACAGAATGGGGTAATGGAAAGAAAGAAGAAATCTCTAGAGGAATTAGCAAGAACCATGCTAAGTGAGTCCTCCCTACCCAAGTACTTTTGGGCTGATGTTGTTAGCACCTCTTGCTATGTGATGAATAGAGTGCTAATAAGGCCAATCTTAAAGAAAACACCCTATGAACTCTTCAATGGACGGAAGCCAAACATTAGTCACTTGAGTGTTTGGATGTAGTTGTTTTGTTCTGAATAATGGGAAAGAAAATCTGGGAAAGTTTGATGAAAAAACGAACAAAAGCATTTTCATTGGTTATCCATCAAACAAGCATGCTTATAGAGTCTACAACAAGAGGCTCATGATTGTAGAAGAATCTGTTCATGTGGTATTTGATGAAGTTAATCACAAAGTCTTGAATCCCTCACAGATCATCACTGAAGAGGACAAACAAAACATCATTATGGAGAAACTAGATTGCTGTCCAGAAAAACAACTGATTGATTCATCGAAACAATCGGTTGAAATTCTGCAGCAGGATGAGTTGCCTAAGGAATGGAGAATACCAAGGGATCTGTCAGTGGAGAACATCATTGGGCAGATAAAGGAGGGTGTTTCTACATGTAGCTCTATCTCAAACTTCTGCAGGCACACTGCTTTTGTCTCTCATGTTGAACCAAAGTCTATTGAAGAAGCTCTTAAAGATGAAAAATGGGTGGATGCAATGCATGAAGAGCTGAATCAGTTTGCTAGAAATGATGTGTGGTTTCTTGTCCCTAAGACAGATGAGATGAATGTCATTGGATCTAAATGGGTATTCAGAAACAAGTTAGATGAGGTTGGAGTAATTACAAGAAACAAGGCAAGACTAGTTGCCAAAGGCTACAATCAAGAGGAAGGAATTGACTATGGTGAAACCTTTGCCCCTGTTGCAAGGTTGGAAGCTGTGAGGTTGTTGTTGGCCTTTGCTTGTATGAGTGGATTCAAACTCTTTCAAATGGATGTGAAGAGTGCTTTTCTCAATGGTTTCATTAATGAAGAAGTATATGTTGAACAACCACCGGGTTTTAAGGATTATCAACATCCCAATCATGTTTTTAAGTTGAAAAAGGCTTCGTATGGGCTTAAACAAGCTTCAAGGTAGTGGTATGAGAGGCTTAGCAACTTCCTTTTATCTCATGGTTATGAAAGAGGAATGATTGACAAAACTCTTTTCATCAAGAAAGCAAATTCTGAAATTATTTTGGTCCAAATCTATGTTGATGACATCATTTTTGGTGCTACCAAAGATATTTTGTCTGAGGAGTTTGTTGCTGCAATGCAAGGTGAGTTTGAAATGTCCATGATGGGAGAGCTTTCCTTCTTTCTTGGGCTTCAGGTTAAAGAATCAAAGGATGGAATTTTCTTATGTCAATCAAAGTATTGCAAAGAAATCCTCAAGAAATTTGAGATAGAGAGTTGCAAGGAAGCTAGCACACCTATGCCTTCAAGCTGTTATATGGATGTAGATGCTGCTGGAAAAAGGGTATATCAAACAAAATATAGAGGCTTAATTGGTTCTTTGCTCTATCTCACAACAAGTAGATTGGATCTCATGTTTGCCGTAGGTCTTTGTTCAAGATATCAAGTAAATCCAAAGGAATCTCACTTCAAGGTTGCCAAAAGGATTCTCAAATATCTCAAAGGAACTATCAATGTTGGTCTATGGTATCCTTCTTACTCACCTATACATTTAATTGGATATTCAGATTCTGACTTTGCAGGGTGTAAGCTAGACCGAAAAAGCACAAATGACACTTGTCATCTTCTTGGATCAAGTCTCATTTCTTGGCATAGTAAGAAAAAGGCTTGTGTAGCTCTTTCCACTGCAGAAGCTGAATACATTGCTACTGGGAGCTGCTGTGCACAGATTCTTTGGCTTAAACAGAAGCTTGCAGATTTTGGATTGAAGATTAGCAAGGTTCCTTTGCTTTGTGACAACACAAGTGTTATAAATCTCACCAAAAATCAGATTTAGCACTCAAGAACAAAGCACATTGAGATTCGTCACCACTTCATAAGAGATCATGTGAACAATGGAGATTGTGAGATGAAGTTCATTAAAACAAAACTACAACTTACTGATATATTCACAAAACCTTTGCCAAAGGACATGTTTTTCTTTTTAAGAAATGAGTTAGACATTCTTGACTCTCAAAATATCTCTTAAACTGCTTTCTATGCATAATGTCTATTTGTGAAGACAAATAGGGGGAAACTTGGTTTCTGTGTTGCTCTACAAACTGTTTTAAACTGTTTTAAACGGTTAAATCTCTTTGATTTCTGTTTTTATGCTTCTGCTGATAGAAACAATCGATTGAATCGAGGAAACAACCGGTTGTTTGTCTGATATAGTGCTATTTATATGCTAGTTTTTCTGCTATAATGTTTATGCAGAAAACTAGTTAATGTGCTATTCTAATCTGCTGTTAAAGATGCTCTGGTTTGCATAAGTTTTGCTTTGCAGGTACTGCTTCAAATTCAAACAAAGACCAACACAAGCAACAAAGGATTTGTCTTCATCAAATAGGGGGAGATTGTTGATCAAGAGTGATCAAGTGCTTTGAAGAATTCATTTTGTGCTTTGAATAATCCAAATCCTATGTGCTTGATGCAAGGTTGTGTTGCTGCTGTATTTTGAGAGTGATCTGGGTAGTTTTATTTGTAATTCACTCCTTTGTTGAATCTAAAGCTAATGTGTTTTAAATTCTTTTTGAAATAAAGTATTTTTCAAACTAAGTGAAAAACAACTTGTTGTTTTGTCAAATCAGCCGTTTGTTTTACTCTTATAAGTTTTTGAAAATGTTGAAAACTGTTTAAGTTTGGTTGACTTAACTGCCAAACCAAACAATCGGTTGTTTCGTGGTTTCAACCAATTGTTTCTTTGAAAATCCTAACAGAATTTTGTTTTGATGGTTGAATGAGCTTTAAATGATTTCCAACTGAATACGCTTCTTCATTAAATGCTTTGACCAATCTTTGGAAAATATAAATAGTTTGTTTATGTTTTCAAACAAGAAAGAAAAACAGATTTGAGTTTTTCAGTTGTGAAAGAGTTGATTCAAGATTTGAACATTCACATCAAAATTTTGGGTTTTCTAAAGAGAGTAGAATAAGATTTTATTTGTATTGATTTCAGATTGTTCAGTAAACAAGTGTAATCTCTTCTCAACCTTTTGTATTTTTGGTGTTGTGTTGCCAATGAGTTTTGTGTGCTCTTGAGGTGGTCAAGATCAATACTCTTGGTGTGTGAATTGCCAAAGTGAGTGTGTTTCTTGAAGGGTTCAAGATCACTGCTTTGGTGGATTGTGTGTTGTAATCTGGTTTGATTACTTAGTCGATTACCCAGTGGTTTTTTGGGGACTGGATGTAGCTCTTGGTTTAAGAGGGAACAATATAAATTGTTGGTGTATCTTTCTCTTACCCTTAAACTCATTTACATTCTGTTTTTAGCTTTACTGGTATAAACAACCAATTATTTAGTAGAAACAACCGATTATTTTTCTACTGTTTTGCTGTTTTATTGATCTTGTTCTTGGCTAACCTGATTTCTGTTCTAGATTCATACAAAGAATTTTGTTAAACTTTAACAAGATTTCAAAAATCTGTCTTAAACAATTCACCCTCCTCTCGTTTAAGACCATATACTCTAACAACAATAACATTTTATAACATATTTACATATACAAGATAACAAACGACTAGTGTATCCAAACTTTACTAGAACTTTGTAAGAATATATATATATATATATATATATATATATATATATTATGTCAATTTTAATTTATATAATTACATATAAAACAATTTTAAATTTAACATAAATTTTCGTAAGAACATATTATATATATATATATTATGTCAACTTTAATTTATATAAGTACATATAAAATAATTTTACATTTAACATAAACTTTCGTAGATATAATCTATATGAAATAAATTTTCAATTTTAATCATGAGTTTAAAAAAATTTAAAAATATAATCTAATAGAAGTAGATAGAGTTGATGCAAAATTTGACTGAATCGATATAAAATTTGATAAAAGTAGTAATTTCTCAATCCATATATAGATTTATTTCTTAAGCCGTCTTTAAACTTTATGCACCAAATTGATAGTTAATTCATATATATATATGGTCGTGATTGAAACCACGTCCAAATATTTGTCTCCACTCATAATATTGTGCCGAAGCGGCGTGGCCTTCGATTTTCTTCCGTAGTAGTGATAAACGAACCTTATCCAAATAGAACACCAATCTCCTACTGGTGCGGTTGAGCATTTAGCAACGTTATCCTTAGATTCCTTTGGTTATGGGTTTGGTTTTTGTGTGATGGGGATATCCCAATTGGCATTAACCTTTGGGTAGTTAATTTTAACAAATTGGAATTGGGCATGCCATGAAGGTCGCATGTTGTAGCCCAGAACTTAATGTTCCCTGCTTGGGAACCCCAAGAACAAGGTTTGGTTCCGAGGAAGCCCATCTGATTCTTCAAAAATGTAGCAATTTCAAGCAGCTTAAGCAAGTGCATGGCAGAATAATCCGTTTTGGTCTCATCTATGACCAATTGCTTATGAGGAATCTGATTCAGCTCTCTTCCTCTTATGGCAAATTGAACTATGCCACTCTGGTATTTGATCAACTCAATGCCCCAGATACCTTCACCTGGAATGTCATGATTAGAGCGAACACCATTGGTGGTTCTCCTAAAATGGCGCTTCTTTTGTTCAAGGCCATGCTTTCCCAGGGCTTTGCACCTGACAAGTTTACATACCCTTTTGTGATCAGTGCTTGCGTGGCCTCTAATGCCCTTGATTTGGGAAGACTGACCCATGCTCTTGCCATCAAAATGGGGTTTTGGAGTGACCTTTATGTGCAGACCAACGTGATGAATCTCTACTTCAAGTGCCACGAAGTGGATGATGGATGGAAGGTGTTTGATAAAATGCGCGTGCGCAACGTGTTCGCGTGGACCTCTGTGATTGCTGGGTTTGTTGCTTGTGGGAGTCTGGACACTGCTAGGAAACTGTTTGAGAAAATGCCTTCCAAGAATGTTGTGTCATGGACTGCAATGATTGATGGGTATGTGAAACATGAGCGACCCATTGAAGCATTTAATCTGTTTGAAAGAATGCTGGTTGATGATGTGAGGCCAAATGAGTATACTGTGGTGAGCTTGGTCAGAGCTTGTACTGAGATGGGTAGCCTCAAGTTGGGTAGAAGGATTCATGATTTTGTCCTCAAGAATAATTTTGATCTCGGGCCTTTCTTGGGTACCGCGCTTATAGATATGTATAGCAAGTGCGGCAGTTTGGATGAGGCAAGGAAAGTGTTTGATCTGATGCAGGTACGAACCTTGGCCACTTGGAATACAATGATCACTAGCTTGGGCGTGCACGGGTTTAGGGATGAAGCCATTTCCCTTTTTGAAGAAATGGTGAAGGCAAACGAGGTTCCGGATGCTATCACTTTCGTGGGTGTTCTGAGTGCCTGTATTTATGTGAATGACACGCAACTAGCTCAGAAGTATTTCAATCTTATGACTGATCATTATGGTATAACACCTATCTTGGAACACTATACATGCATGGTTGAAATTTATACTCGTGCTGTTGAGTTGGATGAGTTTTACACGCCAGGGAGCGCCTTAGAAGCTAATCATGATGTTGCAGAATTGCTCCACAAGAGCAAACTCACTAATATAGATGACATAAAAAAACTTGTACAAAAGCAATACGAGGATTTGGATGCCTCAGAACTAGTTATAGATCATTCATCCATGAGCTCTGAACCTCAACTCTCGAGCTCAAGGAGGCTGCATATTGATATCGGCCAAACAAGTACATAGTTTGCAACTTTGTTCTCAATGACTGTCGAACAAGATGCCTTCTATGGAGCTTTTAAGAGAAGTCCACATACATAGCCAAATGGACCCGTTTAACTTGTATTTTAATATGTTACAGGATCCATGATGGTCAGCATTGTTTGTCTTCTAAACTAAATAAATATTCATTGAAAAGTATTTCAATGGTGAGATTGATACATGTCGATATAATTTTTACTTTGTTAAATTTCTTAAAGTTACTTTGTTAAGATTTTATTTATTTATTTATAATTTGCTTGTTTAGTCAAACTTGAATGTTTATGGGTTAAATATTAAATGGTGCATTATTAGAGTGATATGAAACTAGGATTACTAGTCACATGTCAATCTTTCACCTACATTTGAGATGTTTTTGTATAATACACTTGTTAATATAGGCAATTACAAAAAATTAATATAATTTTTTTTACCTTTGCATATATTCTGAACACAATGCATACATGCATACACACAGTGCTTACATTTCTTTTGTTTATTATTTATTTAATAGAAATCTAGATGCGTGTTAGATCTGTACCATATGAAAACTACTGAGATTAGTGACATTCACAGCAAGCATGATTATTATTTGACCCAATAGATTATAGATAACCAGTGGAAGGAAAAAATATATAAAAACCTTGATTTTGCTTTTCTTTCTTATTTAGATATTGGTGCCATAAAACGGGAGTATAAACTTTATTTTTCAAATAATACATTTTCTCAATCAATTAAAGGAATTTAAGTGCAAAGGAGTCAAGAGTCTTGCAACAAACTAATCCAAGTCTTATTTTACTTTAAATACCGTTACTTTGTCATAAGCAACTTATATTATATTTTTATAATTTTTTTAATGGTGAGAAAGTATAAAAACTCATATTTTTATAATTTTTATTTATTTATATTTTAATTGTTTATAACATAAAATATATTTTAATTTTTTATTAACATAATATATATTTTATTTTTTCATAACTTAAAATATTATTTAATTATTAAAATATTATTTTTATTATTAAGACTTATTTTTAAAAGGGGTGAAATGACTCTCACAATATAGAACTCTTGTATTATGATGTAAGTTATTTTTCCTTCGAATGTCTCATTCCTTAGTTTTTTGGACCGATAAATGGAGACATATAGAGGTGACATTGCGGACTGATGTGTCCTACATAGGTCAATCCCACATTTGGCCCGAAAATGCGAGCTGGGTTGGTCCGCCTCGCGTAAGAAGTATGAGTTCATTTCACTAACTTGTCCCACATAAGAGGTAACCTACGGGCCTGAGGGCCAACCTGCATAAGGAAAACATTTTTTTTTCAAAAATTAAAATTTCATGAATAATAAAAAAACTTATTCCTACTACTGAAAAATTAAAACTTTATTCGTATTTCAATTAATTCAATTAAGATAAAAATATAAATTCAAGTATGAGAGTTGTTAGAAGACTTGATTAAAAATAATTAAAGTTTTGCTTTACATCTATTTTTTCCTATATATGTACATAAATGTATAAAAGTATCTTATCAAAGTTTTGTTGAAAATGAAGCTTTGATGCCTCCAAATCTGTGAAGAGAGCTTGATACCTGTGCTGTTGAGTTTGGGGTTTAGTTCTAAGTAGTTTAAAATTTGTAAAATTCATTCTTGATCCAAAGCACATCTTAATCAATCTGGTTTGGAAAATGAAAAACAACCGGTTGATTTCTCGGTTTAGTCGGTTGTTTTACATCCAGCTTGTTTGGAGGGTTTTGAAACTATTTTTTGACTTGGTTGACTAACTGTCAAAACCAATTCAACAGGTTGATATTTGAATTTCTTAACAGTTTTTCAAAAACCTGTTAAATCCGTTTTCAGTTGATTTGAAATTGTTTTGGCTCGCGTTTAACTACCTAAAATGGCTAGTTTGAAGAGCTATAAAACTGGGTTACCCTCCATACTTGAAAATACAGAAAGAGAGATCAAGAAACTGTTTTGAGAGAGATTTGATTCAAGCTTTGCAAGATTGCCTAAGGCTGTGCAATTGGTTCAAGAAGTGAATTAGGAGCTCTGTGATTTCCTGTACACCAGGTGTAATCTGTTCCTTCTATTCTTGTAATTGTTTTTCATTTTGTATACTTGTATAACTGTAAATATATAAGGCCAGAGGTTGTTCTGACTATGATTGTGTGAAAAGGCAAAGAGGGTGTGTGTTCTTGTGTGATCAAGATCACCTCTTTGTACTATTGTGTAATTGTAATCTATTGTTGGTTACTTAGTGAAATACCCAGTGGTTTTCCGGGGATTGGATGTAGCTCTGGTAAGGAGTGAACCAATATAATTGATTGTGTGATCTTTTCTCTCTCTCTCTCTCTCTCAGTCATTACAAACTGCTTGATGTGGTTTTTGTCTCTGCTGCTATAAACAATTGGTTAAATCAAAATTTCAACCAATTGTTTTTTTCCAACGAGTTTTAACATTTTTTATTTCTTGGCTTCCCTGATTGCTCTTTCTGTAATTCTTCATAAATCTTCATTCTTAGCTAACATTTGCGAAAATCTTGTGTTAAACAATTCACCCCCCTCTTGTTTAGGGCATTAATTCTTACAATTGACATTAAGAGCTAGGTTCTTGAAATTTTCTCAAGTCTTATTTTTCAAATCTGTGTTTAATGGTTGACAAGTTACCTTTTGGGGAAATAGCTTCTATTAATAGACCGCCTTTATTCGGTGGTGTGAACTATCAATTCTGGAAAGTTAGAATGAAATTTTTTGTTCAATCTACAGATAAAGGAATTTGGGAAGCTATAGAGAATGGACCTTTTATACTATACAAGTAAAAAATGATGATGTGTTGGTTGATAAGCCTTGGTCTAAATTGATTGAGACTGATAGTAAGAAAGCCAAGTTTGATTGGATTGCAAAAAATATAATAACTTATGCTTTAAGCTGTGATGAATTTTTCAGGGTGTCACAATGCAATTCTGCAAAAGAAATGTGAGATATTCTTGAGGTCACACATGAGGGAACCAATGATGTGAAGAGGGCAAGAAAGCATGCTCTCATCCAAGAATATGAATTATTCAGGATGCTGAAAGGGTAAACAATTTATGATGTGCAGAAACGTTTTTCTCACATTGTGAATCACCTAATGAGTCTTGGAAAAAGCTTTGACAAAGAGAAGCTAAACATAAAGATTTTAAAGTTTCTTGACAGGTCTTGGCAGCCAAAGGTTACTGCCATTTCTGAATCAAAGGATCTAACATCCATGACAACAACCTCATTGTTTGGTAAGCTAAGGGAACATGAACTTGAAATGAATCGGTTGTTTGTCCAAGAGAGTAAGGATAAACACATCAAAGGAATAGCCCTGAAAGCAGCTGGCTATAGAAGATATCAAGATTCTAGTGACAGTGAAGAAGACACAATGAGTTTTCTATATAAAAGGTTCAACAAGTTCTTGAAGAAGAACAACAAAGGCCAATCTTCTAAAATGTATAATTCCAAGAAAATGAATGATTTCAATGCTAACAAATACACATGCTTTGGCTATGGTGAGTAGGGACACAACAAGGCAGATTTTCCTAACAATGGAAGCAAAGAGAAAACATAATTCAAAGGAGAAAAAAGAGGCAAGACAAAGAAAGCATATGTAGCTTGGGATGACAATGAAGTGTCCTCTTCCAGTTCTTCGAAAGATGCATAAGCTAATATGTGTTTGAAGGCATCAACATCAAGTAGTGTAAGTTCATATTCTTTATCTAAAGGTGACAACTATTATCAACTTCTTGAGGATTTTAAAGAGACTCATGAATAGGCAAATAAGTTGGCTCTCACAAACAATAGATTAAAAGGTTTGAACAACTGGCTGGAAACTAGAGTTAAAAGCTTAGAAGTAGAGCTGAATAATTCCATAAATGATTTTGAAAATCTTGAACTTATTTACAAAAACTCTTCTTGTGAAAATTGCAAAATCCTTGAAAACAAAGTTTTTTATCTTGTGAAAACTGTGGATAAACTCACCAAAGGAAAATCAAATTTTGAGAGTGTGCTAGAATCTCAAAGTTGTGTATTTGGAAAATCTGGTCTTGGTTTTTATCCACAAAACAAGAACAGTGAAAGTTCAAAACTGTTTTCAACCTTTGCAGAAAAACAATCGGTTAAAAACTCGAAACAACTGGTTGTTTCTTGCTTCTATTGTATGAAAAGAGGGCACTCTGTTAGATACTGCAAAATAAGGAAAGTTCTTGTTCAAAGAGGCATATTAAAGTGGATTCCTAAGTTTCATAATGTTTCTTATGATCAAACTAACACTTATGGATCCAAATTTTTTAAAGGATCAAATCTTGGCACTTGATATGTTCTTTTTGTAGGACTTTGCTTCCATATTGAAGGATTTGTAGATTCTGGCTTTCATGGATGCAAATACTCAAGTTAGAGCCTTAGTTCTGGAATTATGAACTGCTTCAAATCTATACAATGATCTTGAAGGACAATTTATTGTTTTTCCTATGCTTGAACATTATGTTTTTAAATCAAATTCAGTGTTATCACTCTTATGGATTATTTTGTTTTGTATTTCTTTAATCTCATTCAAACAATATGTGCCTTGATTTGAATATTTGAATTTTTTATTTCTATTGAAGAATTTGTTTTTATTAAACTCAAATTGCTATCACAAAAAAATCAATCGATTGTTTTCACGAAACAACCGATTATTTCTGCCCTAACAACATTGTGGTCAAATCTGCTTTAATTCTCTGTGCTTTGATTCGTGTCTTTGATCAATCCCAGTCCCTTTAGTGCTCAATGAAGCATTTATTACTGCTTTGAACATATATTCTCTTTGCAATTACTACTTTTTATAGAATTTATTCCTCTTTACATTGGAAATTAAAACCTTTTTTATGCTTGGTCAAATTAGCATGTGATTTCTCTCTCTGTGCTTTCTGTTAGGGTCTGACAAGTTGCTTTATTGCCTCTGATTCGATTCTTTTTCGTTTGAATTTTAACCCACTAAATGCCAAAGCTTTGACTGCCTTTTCTGATTATAAACATGAGTGGTTATTAGTTTTTTTTCTTCACAAGAAACAACCAACTATTTTCTCTTCTACTCAAATATATTTTTGTAGTTTTCCTACACTCTTTTTCTCTCATTGAATCATGGAACCAACTCCTCCATCATCCAAAAGGATGAAAACAAGGGGTGTGAGAAGCGAAGGTAAACTTGAAAGCTGGTTTGCAGGAGAAACAAAATTGATTGAGAAATACCTATATGAGACAAGTAGGAAAATAATCAATTCTCCAAAACTAATATCCTTCAGTTGGATGAAGCAGTACAAGCTCATTGAGTTAAGGAATCTGTTGAAGGAGCAAATGGTGAAAGGGTTTCTTGAAATGTCTGGAAATATATATCCAGAATTGATAAAAGTCTTCTGTACAAACCTTCAATTTAATGGTGATAAACTCTGCTCTCAAGTGAAAGGGGTGGACATTGAGATTACCCATGAGGTTTGGACTGCCATAATTGAGTTGAAATATATTGGACTAAGAATCAATAAAGGTAATATAAGTGTGGTGGAAGAATTTAACAAGATGCAATTCTACAAGAGTTTCCTTAAAAATCCTCTCTCAAAAGTGAGGAATTTTTGTTTTGGAGGATTAAAACTTAATGAGAGGCTAATTGCCTTCATCGTCTCATGGATGCTCACACCAAAGGGCAACAACCATTCCACTCTTTCAGAAGAAGATTTGGCTCTGTTTTACTGCATCATGAACAAAGTGAAGCTGAATTGGATTTACATCTTTAAGGACCACATGCAAAAAGCAACAAGGTTAAGTGATTTCCATTATCCCTATGCCATTTTGATTTCTAAATTTCTACACTATTTTGAAGTGGATTTAGAGGAAGAACTGTATGAGGTGGTGAAGTACTAAAGTGAAATCAATAATGGTTCCCTAAGCAAAATGGGGTTTACCAAAATTGGTGGAAGGTGGGTGAGTAAAGATGGAGACCAAGCTGGCCTAAGTGGAGCTCATGCTGAGGAAGAAAATGAAGTTGAAGCTACTAGAGAAGAACCTGCTCCTGAAACATATGAGGCTGGACCAAGCTCTACTCACATGAATGAAAGGATAACCTCAATGTCTCCCTTTGAAAGACTCATGGTGAGTAAGATGGATAGCTTTGCTGAAAATCAAGGGAGTCTCCATGAGCTATGTGATACACAGTTTCAGAACATGGATGCAAGGTTTCAGACCTTGGATGAGCAAATTGAGGAAGGGCATAATCAACTCTTTGGACTGCAGTATGACAAGGATGACTGAAGCAAGTTTACAACTTTCTTTCTCATTTATGGTTTAATATTTTGAACAATTTCCTTTCTCTTTATGCTTTTTTTTATCTTTCTTTCACTATATTTGTGAAGACAAATAGGGGGAGAAGTGTTTTGGGGTTGTGATGTTCTTATTTCTACACTTATTCTGCTCGAATGTTGCTTTAACTGTTGCTATAACTCTGATAATTTTAACCGGTTATTCATGTATTTTAATTGGTTTTTTTACTGCTGATGCACCTGTGTATGTGTAACGGTTTTCACACAAATTTAGTTGATGTTCCTTTTGGAAATCACTCAGTGGAAACTAGTTTTGTGGTGCCTGATGTATCTGGAATAGATTATCCTGTGTTTTTGCATCTGTTTTTGATTGCAGGTTGTGACAAATTCTAAACAAAACATTCCAAAACAACCTAGGGATTTGTCTTCATCAAATAGGGGGAGAATGTTGAAAATGAAGCTTTGATGCCTCCAAATCTATGAAGAGAGCTTGATGCCTGTGCTGCTGAGTTTGGGGGTTAGTTATAGGTAGTTTAGAATTTGTAAAATTCATTTTTCATCCAAAGCACAACTGAATCAATCTTGTTTTGAAAATGAAAAGTATTTTTCTAAGCTAAGTGAAAAACAACCGATTGATTTCTCGGTTTAGTCGGTTGTTTTACACACAACTTGTTTAGAGGGTTTTCAAACTGTTTTTGACTTGGTTGACTAACTTTCAAAACCAATTCAACCAGTTAAAATGACATTTCAACCGATTGATATTTGAATTTCTGAACAACTTTTCAAAAACCTGTTAAATCTTTTTTCAATTGATTTGAAACTGTTTTGGATCACGTTTAACTGCCTAAAACGGCCAGTTTGAAGAGCTATAAAGCTGGGTTACCCTTCATACTTGAAAATACAGTAAGAGAGATTAAGAAACTATTTTGAGGGAGATTTGATTCAAGCTTTGCAAGATTGCCTAAGGCTGTGCAATTGGTTCAAGAAGTGAATTAGGAGCTCTGTGATTTCCTGTACACCAGGTGTAATCTGTTCCTTCTATTCTTGTAATTGTTTTTCATTTTGTATACTTGTATAACTGTAAATCTATAACGCCAGAGGTTGTTCTTACTATGATTGTGTGAAAAGGCAAAGAAGGTGTGTGTTCTTGTGTGATCAAGATCACCTCTTTGTACTATTGTGTAATTGTAATCTATTGTTGGTTACTTAGTGAAATACCCAGTGGTTTTCCGGGGATTGGATGTAGCTCTGGTAAGGAGTGAACTAGTATAATTGATTGTGTGATCTTTTCTCTCTCTCTCTCAGTCATTACAAACGGTTTGATGTGGTTTTTGTCTCTACTGCTATAAACAATTGGTTAAATCAAAATTTCAACCGATTGTTTTTTTCCAACTAGTTTTAACAGCTTTGATTTCTTGGCTTCCTTGATTGCTCTTTCTGTAATTCTTCATAAATCTTCATTCTTAGCTAACATTTGCGAAAATCTTGTTTTAAACAATTCACCCCCCTCTTGTTTAGGCCATTAATTCTTACAAGTTTTGCTACAAAATATTTTAAAAGATGACTAATTTTTTAATTATTATATTGAAATCTCTTCTTTATATTATTTTTTATTTACAAATTTTAAATATAAAACTTTACTTAAAACTAAATCTTTTGTCATTCTTAATATTAACTCCTTTAGATGATCAAAATAAAACATTCCTTTTTTTAGTACATTAAATTCATTTTTTTAAAATAAAATAAAATAAAGGTCACACTATAATAATGGGTGAATGAAGTATGGTTTTTTTTTTTACGAAAAAATAATTATTTTTTTATTTATGCGGGTCAACAGGACAACCTGTCCTGCCCCGCTGTTAGCCCGCGCGAGCTGCGGGTTATGCGAGACGGGTCAAAGCGGGTCAGTGGGCTAGATTAGTAAATACGCCCCACATTGCCATCCCTAGAGACATACGCAAATACACTATGACATTTAAGTTAATTGAGATAAAGATGCACAAGTAATGAGATATGAGTATTCTGAAATATTTTCATTTATTTATAATATTCTATTAGACTTTTACATTTATGTTATGAAGAGATGACAAATAAACTTATACTCACCAATATCGTTTAAATTCACGTTGATGTTGATAAAGAACAACTAGATTGATTAGGTATAAATATGAATATGGAAAATATGACTTTTTACATCTACAAAT
This sequence comes from Phaseolus vulgaris, assembly GCF_051622355.1. Taxonomy (NCBI): domain Eukaryota; kingdom Viridiplantae; phylum Streptophyta; class Magnoliopsida; order Fabales; family Fabaceae; genus Phaseolus; species Phaseolus vulgaris. The sequence continues at coordinate 22,941,822 of NC_143498.1, read as the reverse complement.
ACATAATACATGGATGAATATCTAGATATTCACCCGCTCTCATTTTAAATTACTAATATGTTTTTATTCATTATTACTTGGCATTAGAGAGAATAAATGTGTGTTTTTTGGTATTGAATTATGATAATATCATGTTTGCTTTGATTTGCTTTTTATTTTTAAAAAATATTTAATAAATAATTAGGCAAGTACAAATGTGGCTACAAATATAACCTTTGACAGTGATGTATATGAGAAATAAATTTCATGGTCGTTAGGTATGAGGGATGAGTATAGATTTTTACTTCGAGGAAGAATCGAGGTAAAGTCAAACTTGCAGCCGTCCTCGCACCTCAGTGTTATCCCTACATTTACTAGTCTTACCATGTATTGAAGATGATCTTAAGATAAGATTAACATATGATATTCTATTTACATGCCCAAGTGTATTATAATGATGTACTAAGATGGATTAAGACGTCATGTTTGGATGGTTGAGATAATTTCAAAGTATTATTTTTACATTGGTGCCTCAAGCTTAAAGGTTTAGGGTTTAGAAAATGAAAGTCAATGAAAGAAAAATTTCATATCTTAGAAATCATCTCTGAATTTTATTTGTACATTGTTCCCAAGGTTCAAGGAAAGTAAGGTGTTGAATAAACTTAATGATGAAAATACATTAGGATGTGGTTTTAACAATTTGTTTAATTATGATAGGGGCAGAGAGAAAGGAGGTGAAAATGTGTTTGTTTATATTGTTTAGATCATAAACGTTTGATGGGGTGAGAAGTGTGGTGACAGTTGGTGGGCCCTTCCTTTCTTGACAGTTGGTGCTTCATGAAAGTGCTAGGTGCATTAGTAAGACCAAAAGGTATCACTAACAACTTATATAGCTTCTTTTTTTAGCTTCTTGTTTTTCAAATTTGTTTCTATCTGAATGACCTCATGGGAATGAGCACTTTTCTCTCACGCCTCAACATTGTCCCTAAGGACCATCCCTTTATTTTTTAGACTTTTTTTTTCTCATTTTCTCTTTTTATTTTCATTTGTAATCAATCCTCTATCACTGATGTGAGTTGATTTTAGATTTGTCCATTTTAAGGGTGACACTTTGTTTATAATTTTGATTTTAGCAAATATAAGGTGAGATCAAGGGAAGATCCCCACTGGACATGAACTTAATCAAGGGGTTAAGTAAGTGTGAATGTTCACTTTCAAAGGCAAAAGGAAAAACACATTATATGGTGAAGATGATGCATATTGTGGAATTGAAAGACATAAAAGAAACAAATATGATGAAGGAAGACGAATTGAAATTGGAAGAACAAAACAAGAACATAAACACAAAGAACAAAGGTGTAATGGAAAATGGAAGAAGAGAAGAAGGAAAGAAAGCTTATAGTGGTGGACAAGAGAAGAACATGCCACTTGGAGTGTGGATTCTCCAAGATAAGTGTGGAGGGCCGCCACTTGAAGAGCTCTCAACTCTCACAAGATAAGACCTAAGCTAAGAGAACACAAGTCTCACACAAATTGTGCAGAGTTTTCCTTCTATATCAAAATTCAACTTGAAAATACATGGAGTAAGACATCCTATTTATAGGAATGGGTGCCAAAAAAAGATGAGCAAGGATAGGATGACAAATGTGTGAGGGGTTGTCTTTAGGGTTTGACTAAGTCAAAATCGTACCTTAGGCTTGTTATTCTAGAAGCTAGGTCAACTTTCCTTCCTAAAGGGCCAGACACAAGCTAACAAATGACAACTATACCCCCTATTATGCTAAAGGCACCTATTCTAGCCTATCTTGCTATTTGGACCCCAAAAGTGAGCCCAAATTATTTACAACATGTTTTAATTTTAAGAAGACCAGAAGAAAGAACAGTTGGTGTTCTGGTCTATGCCCACTTCTTCTTCTGGTGAGGTCCGCTAGATCTTTGGTGGGGTCTTGACTTGATTGTTGAGATGACTGCTCATAGTGTGAATGGTCTCTTGAGGCCTTAGTCATCTCCTTATTTACTTGGATTTTAAGAGAATTCGACCTCGAATTTAGAACTCCTGCAGATAATAGTTAGTTTGTTCACTTATAAGATATTGCAAGGAATGGTATGTGAAGTAAAATTATGTTCCTTAAGTTTGGGGAGTTCACAAAGGGAAGCTCTACATACAAGCCATGCTGGGAACGAATATTTGAGGATGAAAGGACTTGTTGATAAAAATCCTCTTAAAAGGTGAGAACCCTTAAGAGGTGTTTGATTTTCATCCCAAAACTTCTTTGTCCAAGATGTCAAGTATTTAGATTTATTTGGTAATGCAAAAGACAAGGAAGAAGGACACTTTGGAGGCGCAGTTTGCAGCACAACACGGGTCAACATGATTGTTTTAGTAGTGTAAGACGATATTTTGTGACCCGGTTTATATATATATATATTTTTTCTCTTTTGTTTTTCATTTTTATTTGGTCTTCATGGACCTCCCTTGGAGAAAGAGACTTTAAGGTGATCTTATGACCTTGGAAGGTAAAAGAAATGTTGTTAGTAAGGCCATCATGTAAAGTTTTTCTACCAAATTGCCATGGCCTTCCTAAAAGAATGTGAGTGGCTTCCATTGGCACAACATCACACAAGACTTCATCTCTATATTTTCCAATGGTAAAAGTTATGAGGACTTGTTTATTAACCATGATTTCTTCCTCTTTACTAAGCCATTGGAGCTTGTAGGGCTTTGCAAGAAAGATGGTGGGTAACCCAAGTTTTTCCACCATTCTTGTACTTGCCACATTGGTGCAACTACCTCCATCAATAATCAAGGAACACAATTTGTCATTGATAAGGCTCCTTGTGTGAAAAATGTTTTCCCTTTGACTTTCATCAAAAGGTTTTTTAACTTGACCAAGCATGCACCTTATCACTAACAAATCTCCCTCACAAGGTAACTCACACTCTTCCTTACTTTGGCTTCTTGAAGAGGTAGGGGACCTAGACCTCTTTTTGCCATCATATTTCTCTTAGAAAGACAATTAACAATTATGTGCCCAAAACCTAAGCATTTAAAACATTTTTGGTTTGAGGTTTTGGTGGGTGACTTAGGTGTAGAGGTTGAGGGTTGAGAAACTCTAGGATTGTAAGTGGTATCTTTCACAAAATTGGAAGGAAAAGTTTTTGAAGAAGTTTTATTTTTGTCCTTCCATGATGTTTTGTAGAAGCCATCAACAAGAGTTCCTTCCTATAATGAGGAGGAACAAACCGCACACATATACATTCTTTCAAATCATACCAAGAGACCACGACTGACCTCTTATTTAGCCCAATGTCCATTACAGTTTGGTGGTACCATTGCATGGCATAGTTTAAGAATTCTAGGGATGCTAGTTTTACCTTTTGGTCCTCTTAAACCTCATACACATTGAATATTTGTTCAACCTTTGTCTCCCATCCTAAGTAAATATTGGGGTCACTTTCCCCACTAAAGCTAGGCATTTTACATATGGAAAAGAAGGTTTAGAAGAATGGTGTTGGTGGCGCCTTTCATCATATTGGTGCATCCTCCAATCTTGATCTTCCTCTTGGCTGCGGTAATGGGTGTAACTCCTTGAAGCTCTCATTTTCTCCCACCTCCTTCCTCTAGGTTGCCTTTCTTGCACTTCTTCAAGTCTTTGTAAATATTATAGTCCTTCTAAGCATATGGTAATGTTTTCTTGCATGAGTACTGAGTGTTAATGCAAACCTAAACACTTGAGAGTTGGAGAGCATCTTGTGAAAGTTCTCTCATTTTTTATTCACCTTTTATGTGTGAAAATATAGGAATTTCCATCTACACTTACCTTGATTCTTAAATTTCTTGAAATTGTATCATTCTTGCTATTATGCGTTCTTTGGATCTACTATAAATTTTGACATTTGCCCTTTGTTCCTTTGATTTGTTACGAGTCTATAGAGTATTTTGTTTTCAGGAGTGTAAAAATATAAGTGTGGGGGTATTTGATGAGCATAATTTTACTCACACTTAACAACTTTAATTATATATTTCTTGCACTTTTATCATTAATAAATCCATTATTTTAATTAGGATTCATCTAAGTGGTTTATTTTGAGCCTTAATTGTTAATTATGCTAACCTTGTGTTTTAATCGCATTAGACGGGCTGATAGAAGCGTCTAGCTAGACAGTCTAATGGAAGCGTCTACCACTGCAAATGGGTTGAATCACATGAAAGTCCAAGTTAGTTCTACGAATCAAAATGGAAAACAAAATTTGAATTAAAATATTAGAGAATTAAATCTACAATATCTCAAAAGCAAATCATGTGTAAAAATGCGAAGAAATAGAATTGCGACAAAACTAGAAATAAAAACTGAATTTTCTGGAAAGTTGGAAACTAAGGAAATTCAAAACAATTTATGAGATAAAATATACTCCCGAGATCCTTAGAGCAAAAAAAAAGCTATAAAAATATGCAAGTTTCAAGGACAAAGAAAGCTAGATAGTGATGTTAAAAAAATAGAGCATTATCATTTTCTTATCTTTTTTATTTTCTTATTTGTAATTTCTTCGTTTTTCCTCCTCATGGAAGGCGAAAATCCTTTGGGTTGATTCTCATGTGATAGCACAATGAATTCTAATATTTTTGTTCAATAAAGTTTCATTCTTAAATTCTCTGTAGCATTTTGTGTTAGAAGGTATGATCTTTTTGAATTTTGATTTTTGTTAAGGAATTCTTTTTTTACGCTTGTTGAGAATTCATTTCTTTTATTTAATTGGAGTTCTTAGTTAGCTCGCTTTGTTCTAATTAATCTCTAGTTCACTTAATTCAAGAGGTAGAAGATAAACATCTCACAAGTGGATGTTTGGATACGAGTGAGATACTAAATATGTCAATAGACTCTTGTTCTGCTTATAAGTTTATGTTTAATTTGATCAACGATTGTTTGATTAAGTTTGATATCTGTCTGAGAATTGAAACCGTGAAAATTTTAAGATAATCAATGATGAATTCGTTATTGAATGAACTTGAGAGTTAACATGCTTTCTTTATTGTTCATTAATTGTCTATCTTACTTTTCTGTACAAAAATCTCAACCCTCTTTTGTCTTTACTATTATTTCTAACCATTATTGCTTGTGGATAAGTTTTGAAGATTGACTAGATTTACTATTAGGTTCGTTGGGAGTGAACTTGGGGTCATTTGATCATATATATGCTATTATCTCTATGGTGTTAGATGATCTAGCACTACATACGCTAAACTATATTTACTTTGACTACTAAACGACAATGATAAATTCTACCATCTGAACTTTCCCTTGAGATTAAGACCTAACAGAAAAAGAAATAAGAACAACTCCCAAAGAGAGAACTATTTTATCCCACTAGGATTACTTCACGTTGTGAAGAACTACAATGGTTTAACTCACCCCCACAAAGAACACTTAACACTATCTGATCATAAGATTTGTAGATTGTAGTTTTGTGCATGTTCTTCTTCAGCTTGATTCCTTTATATAGTCTTCTCAGATGACCATTGCATAATTTCTTTAGATAAGATTTGATCTTTTCTTTATCATTGTCATCAACATGGAACTTCTATGTTTTCTTTGATACGCGCTTTGACTATAAGTTTGATATGGAAAGTCTTGATATGCATCTTCATTTGTACTTCTGAGTTTTTCTAATATGAAAAAAAATAAAATTGTATATATGATATTTAATCATTTCCAATTTCGTATCGTACAAAATATTGTTTCCATGATAGATTTATTTCTTGACCGTTTGTGATATAAAATCTTTCTATACTTAGATTTTTAACCATTGACTATCTTAAAAGTGTTTATTGTTATGACTTGATTACAAAAGACAGTTTAAACACAATTTAAATATATGAACATGTGAAGAACAATAAATCATTTTTCACGTAGTCTAATGATATCATTGGATTGTTTAAAGATCCTTCAACTAGCACAAAACAAACACTAGAATGTTCTTAAGTAAACACATGATTATACAAGTAGTTGAAACTTAGTTTTTGTTATCATCAAAATTATAAAGAGTCCCCTGGATTAGACCATTTAGATGTGCTACATGGGTTATATTGTCTAAGATCTCAACAATCTTTAATCCATTTAGATGTGCTACATGGGTTATATTGTCTAAGATCTCAACAATCTTTCCCTTCTTAATGATGAAAAAACTTTTAACTAAATAATAAAGTATATCAAAGAGGATGCACAACAAAATAGTTGTCTACTTCATTTGACAATCATTTGGGTAAAAGTAATCAACACATGGAATTTAAGAAGCGCATGGAAAGTAAACAAGTATCAGAGTAACAAAACAACATCAAGGAAAACATTTAATAAACAAAAATTGTTTTATAAAACTAATTCTCTCCCTTTTTTTACAATATAAAAAAGATCATAGAAGAAATCATCATTGCTACAGAGGTGGAGTTGGAGGCAATTAATGGGATGGTTGTTCATATATTTGAGTAGAAGGTGGGGCTAAAGATAAATTTTGATGCCAAAGGAGCTTAGCAAAGGAACTTTGAAGCTGTGCAACAAACATAGATGTTACTTGTTCATTCTGTTGAGCTTGCCTTTCTTCCATTGTTTGATGCTTTTCTCTTATAGCATTTTGTATCTTCAGCTAGATGGTGTCAATCATATCAATTGGACTTTCATTGATGGGGACTTTAGGATCTTTAGGAAGAGGGTCTGAGCTAGAAGTCCTTAGTGGAGGGACTTTAGGAAGTGGAACAGTCCTTTCGTCATCTACAACACTCGCAATATGTTGATCACCAATTTCAACTTCTTTTCTCAATTCTTCTTCCTTTTTAGCTTTTTCAGCTACTATCTCATGAGCATATGAATGTCATGCAAAGATAAAGGCAATATTTTCCTTTAGTAGATGATATCGTAGATGCTAGCTTCAATAGCAACTTCAACGTTCTGATCCAACCTGAGGATGCTTTCTTTTGCATAGAGATGCAAAAACAAGACCTTCAAATTCAATGTTATCTCCATTTATGGTGATGCGGACTTGGGCAAACAATGCAATGTCTAATTTCTCTAACTTCTTTTCTATTCCTTCATTGGAGGACTTCTTCCTCTCTTGGCCTCAAGGTGGATTTGTGTGCCTTATTTTGGGAGAAGATATCTCATGTTCTTGTTGTTGCTCTTTAGGAGCAATAGCAGCAACTTCTGGTATATATGTTGTTGGACCATATGGAGGTACACTGCTCATAGAAGATTCTGATAGAGGGGAAAGGATGGAAGGGTTGCCATCCTTTTTTTATGCTTCTTTGAACAAACATTCTCTTCTTCTACTATCTTCTGTAACTTATCATCTGACAAGCTCTCGAATGCTGGTAGGTGAAGAGGTCCAAGATTGGCCATGTCGTGTGCCAAAAAATCTTGAAGGTTTAATTGAAGGGTTTCCCTTTTCTCCAAAGACAGAGCCAATTGTTTTTCCTTATATTGAAGAATGAGTAGGTGGGTTGCTTGACGATGAAACCAACCTTTTTTATCAACTCTTGAAGGACTAGAACTTACGATAGACCCCTGCTTCCATATGACAATAACGGAGAGTTTTTAAGGTGTCACATGTCATTCCATGAATGGAGAGTCTTTGAGAGCTCTAATAGTCACTTTTGGCTCTATAAATAAAGAGTTCTATTGTAAACATAAAACTTGAATTAAGTAATGAATATCTGCATAAATAGTTTTCAAGATTTCTATCAAGTGTCTCTTTCCTTTTGTTCTCGGTCTCTAAGTGTAGAAGCCTTAGAAAGAGCAAAAAGGTTGGCCTAACCTTCTTTCCAGCACCATTCTCCAAACCCAAGACCATTGATGTTCTTACCCACTTTTTAACGAAATCTTCAGCTGCCATGTCTTTGCCATCATTGTCAACAGTCAACAATTGAGGAACTTAAAGGAAGGAGAGAGAGAACTCCACCATCAAACCTTCTGAAAACTTCTTGCCATACAATAACTTCTCTATGGTGCCAATCCCATTGTAGACATCTTCTCATTCTTCCTAATAGAAGTTCAACACCCTGTTACAGTTGATGGCATGAATAGCTACTACTAGGTTCAACACTACATATCAACCCAACACTCGAGATTTTAAGACGTTTCTCTCTATCACCTTTGCATTTCTCAAGAACTTTCTAATAGTTCTGGATAGATCGTCCGTGGCCAGCAAAATACCTCTTTATAACACATTTCTCCATAGTAGAACTAATACCGAGTCCTCCTCGTCAAGCTCGTTGAGCGCTATGAGATTCTCTATTTCCAAAGATGCATCATTTAGGGTAAGGCCTTTCACAGAGGATATGTGGTAGGTTAGGACAACCATGGAAGCTTCTAAAACAAACCTCACAGAGAAAATGAAAGGGTGCCGGAAGCAATAATCTTTGTAACTAACTTGTAACTAAAAGTGTGCGAGGAACGTATGATAATGACGACAGTGAAAAAATAACTTTTCTAATTAGGAGGTGAATAGAATTGTTTAGGTTAATAAAAAACTCAATAAAGCTGTTTTCGTAAGAAAACACTTTTAATACATTTTAATGCATGAAACATGTATTCAATGATTTTTCCTTAGATTATCTAGTGCATGACATGCGATAATATAATGCTTTACATATTTTTATCAATCATTATTCAATAAAGATCATGGTCCAATAGGGTTTGTAGATTTAATAAGATGTTTCTTAAATATATGAACTAATTGATCGTTTGTAGGTACTAACTATACCCCTTTTAAACATACTCTCTTATGAGATGATGTTTGATTTATGTGTTTAGTCCTAGAATGGAATATTGGATTTTTGGACAAACTTATATCAATATTGTTATCACATAATATAAGAAGAATGTTTTTCTCAAAATGCTATAATCTTCTAGTGGGATCTTGATCTATAACATCTATGAGCACTAGCGACTGTGATGTATTCAACTTTAGCTAAAGATAATGTTATGGTCACTTGCTTCAAAAGTGACAACTTCACTAGTTAGTCATCTTCATAAAACCCTGCAACTTAAAATTTTCTCTACCTTTGAAACAAAAAAGCAAGATTAGTAGTGCACTTAAATATATAAAAATGACAATAGTTAGATGAACTTCTCTTGGTTCAACAGGCACACAAGCATGGAAAAGTTATCTTGTAGACGTTGTAGTTTGTTAAATGGTTCTTAATCCTTTTTTAGACCGTCTACCAAAAGAACTTTTTCAGTAGAAGGTAATGGTTTAATCCCTATCTGACCAACTCTAATGATATTTCCATGTTGATTTTTTTCGAATATGATTCTCTCTCTTTTCATTTCCTTTAACTCTAGGAACATATACTTTTCTGGCATTATGGGAAGCGATAATCCACTATCCTGGTTCCAAGGTTGGGTTTTCCTGTGGTCATCAAGAATAAATGCAAGAGAAATAACTTTGTTTTCTGGTAGCCATATAGGCTCAGGTCATTTTTCATTGGTGGATCTTATTGGTTCCTTTCTAAGAATACCACTAGAAGATTCAATAATACAGGTTTTATAAATGATGCATGATGTGTATGTGCAATTTTATATGAAGATTTTTCTTCATATCCTATTCATGTTTTACCTAAGGAATTTCTTGATCTTTTTATCAGAAGATCATGCTTTCATCCTATAGAAGATTGGATAGAACTTTCCTTTAAATAACATTTTTTTGATAGTATCTTCTTGTACTTCACACCCTTGTTTGAAACTTTCTCTTTGTAAAATCATTTCCCTTTTCAAACTCTCAAATTGTATGTTTATACTATCAAGTTTCTCATACATATCATTGTTTTCTTTTTACAACATTTTTTTTCAACAAGCTTGAGGTTTTCATTCAAAACGTTATTAGACGATGCCTTCTTAGTAACTCAAGCTAAGCATTTAGAAAATTATTTTTCATGGATCTAAAAGCTTGTGTTATTCTTGATGGGAAAAACGAACGTGGAAGCAACACACATAATCACAAATCAACTGCAGAAAATAAACAACACATGATTTAACGTGGTTCGGTCGCTAACTGCAACCTACATCCACACAGGCAACTATTATATTTTCATTCTGTCTTGTTGCACACCAATTACAAGTACAATGATCTCTTTAAATAGAGATTATAAAAGGGACACAATGATTAAGCACACTCACTAAACATGGTGCCTAGTCAGCCCAACCCAATTGGTCTTGGCTTCATACCCAACAATCTCCCACTTGAAGCCACAAAACAATGTTTACTTGCGCTTCAATTGTGTACAATGATTAAGCTCACTCACTAAACATGGTGTCTTGTCAGTCCAACCCAATTGGTCTTGACTTCATACCCAACAATCTCCTACTTGAAGTCACGGAACAATGTTCACCTGCGCTTCAACTGTGTACATGTACTTTTGTAATCTGTCGACGGAACTCAATGTTCCACCTCTAGTTGTCACCAGCTTTCTTAATCATTTTGAAGACTTCGTTAAAACTCCCCTGAGTTTCAACACGTCAGTCACTGACCCGTTCTCTATTCCTACCGACTCCCACTTACAGGAATTGCCGGATCCTAGAACAACCTGAGAACAAACACTCTCCATATTCAACAAAATTTTTTATGGAGAAGTTTGAACTGCTGGAATACTGGTTCTCCTAACCCACTGTCGTCTAGGAACCTCAGCTGAAGCACAACCCATGCTCCCACTGCCATAAGTACCTCTGACTGGTCTACCTGAACCTTTCCATGCTCGTTCATCCTGAATCTGACTTGTAGCTTTGGGTTTCTCTCTTGTAAAGACAACCCTCTTCTGCCCACGAGATTCTGTGAACCGGACTTTGTTTATCTTCTGAACTGGGATGGTCACTCCCTCAGACACGGTAATCCGACCATATACAACGACCCTCTCTTTCTTCCGCAGGCTATGACAAGATTTCCCTTGACGACCTTCCACGATTGATTTCCGAACTTCACTTCATGTCCCTGTTCGTCCAACTGCCTAACAAAAATCAAACTTTTCGTCAAGCTTGGAACAACTTTGACATCCTTCAAAGTCCAGAAACCAACTGGTGTCTTCAACACTATGTCACTCATGCCCATAACATCAAGAGTTCTGTTGTCTGCTAGTCTTACCTTTCCAAAGTCTCCAATACCTAGATTCTACAATGCTTCATAATCCATGACCCAGGAATCCACATTGTTATCCACGCAACAGACTAAAAGGTCATCGTCCGCGAAGTCTTCTGCAATGTTGACTTATTTATCATTTGGGCATTGATTCTTGAAATGTCCCACCTCCTTGCAGTTCCAACATGTTACACTTGAGCAATCCCGAGTCTTTGACTGACTTCTTCTTTAGTTCTTGCTCCCACTATCTCTGATATTTTTCTTACCTATGATGACATATAGCGATTCACTAGATAATTCCCCAGAACTCCTTCTTCGAACATCCTCGCCAAGAATGAGATCACGAATCTTCTCAAAAGTGAATCCATCGAATCCCGCTGAACTGATAACTATTGTAACCGTTCCAGACCAACTGTCAGGCAAAGACAATAGCAGTAGTAAAGCTTAAACTTCATCATCGAACTTAATGCTCACTGACGTAAGTCTGGCTAAGATCGAATATTGATGTGCTCAGTAACTGAACTATCATAACTCTGTGCCGCAACGAAAAATAGCCACACCCCGCACCTAGCACTGCACCATCACTGCTGCACCAACAGAAAAATGCACGCGCCACCCTGCGTCTTCCGTCATTGCCATCACACTGCACCTCTGTGCCGTCTCGCTCACCGCAAGCACCTGCACCTATTCGTCATGAAACGCGATCTGCTTGGACATGACCCTACTGCGAGCAAGTCACCTGCACAATGTTACAAGCCGCCACCACTCCTATCGCGACCCACACCACTGTACATCACACCGCCTACTGCGCGCACCTGCCGCAAGTCGCAGGTCTGGGCTGTCGCGAATCTTGGGCCGCCGTGAAACCCTAGCTTTGGGATGTCGCTGCAGCTCCTGCGAAACCCTAGCTTTGGGACGCTACTACAACCCTGTGAAACCCTAACTTTGGGATGCTGCTGTCGCCTCTACGAAACCCTAGCTTTGGGACGCTACTGCAACCGCAATTTTCATGTCTCGAGTCGATTAATTTCTGCTGATCAGATCTCTAGTGTGTAAACGAACCAAGCTCTGATGCCACTTGATGGGAAAGCGCACGCGGAAGCAACACACATAATCACGAATCAACTGCAGAAAATAAACAACACATGATTTAATGTGGTTCGGTCGCCAACTGCAACCTACACCCACACGGGCAACCTATTGCACACCAATTACAACCAATTACAAGTACAATGATCTTTTTAAATAGAGATTATAAAAGGGACACAATGATTAAGCCCACTCACTAAACATGGTGCCTAGTCAGCCCAACCCAATTGGTTCTGGCTTCATACCCAACAATCTTTCACTTGAAACCACGAAACAATGTTCACCTGCGCTTCAACTGTGTACAATGATTATGCTCACTCACTAAACATGGTGTCTTGTCAGCCCAACCCAATTGGTCTTGACTTCATACCCAACAATTATGGATATATTATATATAATTTTCACATTTCTTCCTTATCAGAGTCTAGATCCTCTCATGTTCACATGAAGATTTTTTTCTTGTAGAGCTTTTTGTCTTTCTTCATTTGTTCACGACGGTATGCTCTGAAATGTTATGACTTTTTTGCAAAGATAAGAGACCATCTTAACTTTGATATTTCTCCTCTTTCGGAGTTTCAACTTCTTCTCTCCCTTGAACAATGATAAACGATTAGTGACTTGTTCTTTGTTCTCTTTAGGTTCTGTAGCAAGATTATGCATTTTGTCATATTAAGAACTAATCTTGGAAGTTAACTCTAATACTAATTATTGGAACAACTAATTCTAGAAAATTATTGAATAGAGCATTAAACTCTCTTTTAAAAAAAAAAACTAGACTAAGCTCTTTACTGAACAAGTAACACAAAGAACTTTTATACTTGTTTACTATTCCTTGTATTTTTACTCTTTAATTCATCCATATAAATGAAAATAAATTAACACTTTTATTTATTTATATAATATATATTTAAAAGTTTGTTTGGGTTTTTTTTTTCCTAAAAATAAAAAAAATGAATAAATTTCTTGTTAAATTAAAATAACTAATTTTAATTTATATAAAATTTATTTTATTTCTCTTTTCCTGTGAAAAAGTTTATGTGATGATATTTGTTTTTATTTGACCTCTAGTTCAAAGGGTCATATAGGTGTTAGTGTTGTATCTAAGCTAGTAGAGGAAAAAATGGTAAACTGAATCAAACAAGGAATATGAAAGGAAATGGGAAAGACAAACACGAAATGATTACTAACCTTTCCTAATTTGGATCACTTAAAAAAAATGTTATTTCGATAAACTATTTAGAGTTCTTGAACAGAATAAAATAATTTATAAAAATAAGTAAGCTGAATGAAATATAAGTTGGCGTGTACATTGTTTTAGAAAAACACGAAAATACATATTTAACGAAAACAAAACACTATTTATGATTATAATTAATATTTTTCTTTTTCAAAATCACTCTATTTTTCGAACTTAAACAAACCGGTCCAAAATTATATATTCACCATTCACTTTATCCTTTACCCAACACTATTTTGAACACAAAAGGGAACTATTATTTTATGTAAGAACAAAAATATCTTTATATAGTAACACAATATTTTTGCTTTTTTATTTAATAAAAAACAAGTAATTAAGTCTTTTCACTTTTTCGTAATCCGTTTAGACTTTTAATAACTCAAATATCATTTAAAAAATAAATTTAATTTAATTTGACTTTACAAAATTATTTATAAAATAATATTTACACCCATTTATATAATAATTTTACCTTATATTTTTAGTTTATATAACACTATTAGTTCGAGTAAGACCAAAAAGAAAACTTTTTGTTTTTCAATTTTAACTTCTCATGTACTTCTTTTGATTCTAGCATACTTGATCTTGGGCTTTCTTTAAAATTAACAATATAGAAGCATCTAAACGTTTTGACATAATTTTATTTATTTTATAAGTTTTTTATGGATAAGTATTAATTGTTAATACGTTTGTTATTTATTTTTTGTTATCAGATCTACCATCCTTTCCTTCAATTTTAGATACCCTTTCACATGCTGAGCCAAATCCATAAAAAAATGCATACACATGCTCACTGAAAATTTTATAATGACAAAATCTTCTCAAACTTATCAACTTCCTATTTTGCATGCCATCTATCGTTACAGCATTCATCATGAATACTTAAGGTTGAAAATTCCCAAAAAAAAGCCACCAAAACCAGCTGTGCAATATAGAAGAAAAACCAAAATTTGATCCAAACCAGGGGACTAATCATCAAAGCACCATGGCTGTTTCTTTCTACAACGTCAAAATATTATTTTATCTTTAAAAGTTTATATTTTGGATTATAAAAATATATTTTAAGTTTTATAATTTGGAATGGATTTTTTTTTTCAATTTACATATTTTAGATTCTAATATCCAGAATATATATTTGATTCCAAAAATATCTTTTAGATTTTATAATCTATTTTTTTTTCTTAAAAAAACATATTTCAAGTTATATTTTTAAATCTGAAAAATATATTTCGAATTTGGAATGTATTTTTTTTAATTTATACATTTTAGATGGTAGAATTTAAAAAGTATTATCAGATTCACAAATATCTTATGGATCCTACAGTTCAGATTTTTTTTTTAAAAGTATATATTATGATTATAGAATCTCCAAATCCGGAAATATATTTTAGATTCTATAATCCAAAATGTATTTAAAAAAAACATTTGATTTATTTATAGAATTTGAAACATATTTTTGAATTTGAAAATATCTTCTAAATTTTATAATCTAGTGTTTTTCTCAATCACATATTCTGAAATAAAAAATATCCATAGAATAAAAGATACTTTTTGATGTGTTAAGAAGTAGATATCAGAAGAATAAGGTATGGAGGAGGTGCGAGAAGAAAGAGTCAAGCACCATGTTGTCAAGAAGGGTTATTTTTTTCCACAATAAACCAATGTAATTTCTCTAGTAGACTTAGTGGCTACATATTCACCCAAATAAACCTAATAAACCTGTTTAATGTTTGTATTACTCTTTTTTAATCAATATTTGTTGTTTGTTCTCCGAATTCGCACTAGAATCTCATTCAATTTTTCGTTACTCAACCTGCTAGAAATCGGTCCACGTATCCGACATGTTTTTATTTATTTAAAAGAATATTTAAATTATTTTTTCTCTTATTTTATTAAAATAATTAATGATTAATCTACTTACTTATTTAATAAAATCATACTTATAATTAATAATTAATAAAAGTAATTTTGATGATAATTAATATTGAATACTTTTATTTAAATTATTTTTATTAATTTATGATGTCAATTTATGTTGATATAATTTAAACAAATTTAAATATATGTTTAATTTTGAATAATTTGAAAATGGTAAATACAATATTAGTTAAGGTAAAATTAATAATATATCTTATCAATTAGATATATAAAATTAATAAAATAGAATACTAATATTAATAACTAATACCTTAAAGATATTATTCTTCTCATTATTTTTATTATCACTGTGATTTTAAAAATACTCAATGAAAAAATTATTAAATTAATTTTTTTATTAAACAGTAAGTATAAATTATATTTATAAAATATAGTTTTCATTGTTTTCTAATTCTTCTTATTATTGTTATTATTATTTTTTGTATTATTATTTTAATTATTATTTATTCAAAAAAATAATTGTGAATATAATACTTTCCTACAATAAATAAATATTTTTATAAAAATATATTAAATTTAACTCCAATAATATTATATATATATATATATATATATATATATATATATATATATGTTCTTGCCGGTTGACTCTCCTGCCGGTTGACTAGGTTGAACGCCTTCTCTTGGATCTGCCGCAGTTGAGTATTGACTTGTGTCTCTCTGTTGAACTGAAACGTGACTCATTGTGATAGAGGGCGTCCTACGTGTTGATTGCACTCTAACGTTCAAGTTAGTAAGGGCTCACAAAAAGTAACAATTCTCAGTTTAGTGTGCAAAAACAGTGTACCTTCACCTGGGGTCTTAGGCCCCTTTTATAACCGCACATACAATAGGTTTTTGCTTGAGAGAATAAAATCTTAACTGAAAATATAATAAGCACATTAATCTTTTATCTCTAACAGAAAAACCACCTGCCACGGGCACCAATGATCTTCAGGTGCTAAACCGCAGGCCAACAGTCTGTTTTAACTGCACATCCCTATCTTTTAGGGTTAACAACAACTATCAACATGCATTAATACGTAATAAACATGCAACAAATAACAAACATGCACACGTAACAAGTAACAAAAACAAACTATTGTCTATTACAAGACTATATACAAAACTTAGAGTTTCAAGGAGTGACTTGTATCCTTTTAAAACGCTCTAGAGAGCCTTACTTGTGTGACAAGTGAGGATCTCCTAGAATGTATTTTAATATCTCTACACATGCCTTTTCAAAAGTATATCTACAAATACAACTTCTATACAATCGTATTCTACTTAATTTATACAGATAGAGCTTCTGTCCTTTATTAGTGTGTATGGTGGCTATGGATGGTCCTCAACTAGGCTCCCCCCCCCCCTCTTTTAAAAGAATTTGTCCTCAGATCCTACTTGACAAGGCCACCTTATATGAAAGGGTTGTCTTTATGGTCCTTCGGGTTCATGAATCCACCTGAAAAGAAAAACACAAATAATGAGACAATAAAAAAAAATGGTGCACATAGGACATACGAGAAAGAGGGTACTGAGAAGAGAAAAATGGACAAGTAGAAGAAGAGAAACAGGTAACTGTAATGTTTTGGAGGGTAAAGAAGCAAGAGAAGGGGACGATATCTGTTGGGAGATAGTTTCCTGCTCTATTTTCTTTTTAAGGTGGATAATATCCGCTTTTACCTCAATAAGAGAAAGGGGAAACAAAGTAGATTTTTGGTTTTTTTAAGAAAAAATGATTTTATTTGAAAACCCATCATGAAGAGTATTGTTGTCAAACTGCCAAGGACGACCGAGAATAATGTGACCAATGTCCATAGGAATAACATCACATAAAATTTGATCTATATATTTACCAATTTGAATTGGTACAACACTCGGGTGTTGACAATGATTCTGTTATTGTGATTAATCCAATCTAAACGGTATGGGAAAG
Organism: Phaseolus vulgaris; assembly: GCF_051622355.1. Lineage (NCBI taxonomy): Eukaryota > Viridiplantae > Streptophyta > Magnoliopsida > Fabales > Fabaceae > Phaseolus > Phaseolus vulgaris. The sequence goes on along the minus strand of NC_143498.1, from coordinate 22,924,546 downwards.
GATGAGGCTGAGTGGGTAAAGAAATCTTATGAACCAGCCGCGTACTACAACAATGATAGCACGAACCGTTATTAACAATTAAGGAACAAATATTGCCAAGAATTTGGAAACGTGTATGAAAAAGATTCTCACATTGTGAAGTACTGAGGTCGACAGAATGAGTATGAAGGAGGCGTTGTACAATGAAAAGATTGCTCGTATAAGGATGACATTCCTCATCCGAAGTGGGGATATCCTCAGGATCAGAAGGAACGGGAGATGGTGGCTGGGGAGGAATATTAGGCTGGTGAACGAGCAAAGCTCTTTTCTGTGGGTAGTCAGAAGAGTAATGCTCCTTTTCAAGACACGTAAAACATTGGATGTTTTTAGGCTTAAGGTCCTTGGAATAAGAAGGGAAGAGAGATTTGTCAGGATTTTTAAGGAGATCAATGTCTTTGGGGGGACGACAAGATGGTCCAACAGCATCTCGAGGCAAGGATTTAAGTAAAGGAGAAGATGTTAGGAACCCAGAAAAAGAAAAACGAGACACACAAAGATAGAGATAGGATACTGAGGATTCCTCTGTTTATTAAGATTCACTGTTACAGGAAGTCAAACCTTCAAAGGGAACAACCTCCCTTTCTCACAAGACTATTCCTGTTGACACAATCTAATATTCAAAAACTCCCTTCCCAAAACCTGTTGGTCTTTATTTAAAGACCAACCATACCCCCACTAACCACTAACCGCTCCCTTAACTGTTCTTAATGTTTCTCCTATGGTACACCTTTCCTGTCATTTTCCTATTCTCATTTTCTGTCCTAACATTACTCCCCTCTGATACAGCAACCTTGTCCTCAAGGTTGAATTCAGGAAATTGTTCGTTGATTGTTGTCACGTCCTCCCATGTAGCAGTGTCCCTCTCTCCTTTATTCCATTTTATCAATAGTTGTGGAATATATGCTCCTTGGGTGAACAATCTTCGCCTATCCAGTATTTCCGTTGGATGTCATTTTTCTGTCAGACCTTGCAACTCCCTAGGGAGTTCGGGTTGAACTTCTTGTGTCCCTATTGCTAACTTCAGTTGCGATACATGGAAGACCGGATGAATTCGAGCTGTTTCTGGAAGCTGTAGGCGAAAAGCCACCTTTCCTACGGCAGCCTCCACTTGAAACGGCCCGTAATACTTGGCTGCCAGCTTTCGATGTAATCTGTTTGGCATTGACAGTTGTCTATGGGGCCTGATTTTTAAGTAGACCATATCACCTACTTTAATTGGGGAAGGTCTCCTATGGCGGTTGGCGTATTTAGACATCACATCCTGCGCCCTTTCCAGGTGAAATTTGAGTTGTGAGAGAGCCTCATCCCGATTCATTAGATCCTGTTCCACTGCCTCTACCATCGTTTCTCCGGGAATAAAGCGTGTCAAGGAAGGTGGGGGACGATCATACACTACTTCAAACGGTGTACACTTCGTCGCTCCATGAAAGTTGGTGTTATACTAGTATTCCGCCCACGGAAGTAACGTCGCCCATACATTAGGTTGTTCCGAACTAAAACAACGTAGGTATGTTTCCAAGGTTCGATTCACCACTTCCGTTTGTCCGTCTGTTTCGGGGTGATAGGCCATGCTCATCTTCAACGTCGTCCCTTGCAACTTAAACAATTCTTTCCAAAACAGGCTTAGAAACGTTGAATCTCGATCACTGACTATGGATGTGGGAATGCCATGTAATCTCACTATCTCTTTAACAAAGACCTCCGCAATAGATCTAGCAGAATATGGGTGTTTAAGGGCGATAAAATGACTATACTTGCTAAGGCGATCCACAACCACCAGTACTGCATCCTTCCCGCATGATTTAGGAAGCCTGACGATGAAATCCATACTTATCTCTTCCCACACCGTTTTTGGAATAGGTAGAGGTTGTAGCAGTCCTTGTGGTGAACACGCCTGATATTTGCTCTGCTGGCACACTGCACAGGCGTGGACGTAGTCCATCACACTCTTCTTCATGTTCATCCAGTATAACGACTGACCTATTCTTCTGTAAGTGCGGAAAACTCCTGAATGTCCACCCAACGGAGTCGTATGGTATTCGTGTAGTAACTTGGGTATCCAGCTGGAAGACACCGACAACACCATTCTACCCTTGTAATGAAGTCTCCCATTTTCCAGGGTGTAATTCCCATGTGACTCCGGGTCGCTCTTCAAGTCCTCCATGATCTTCTTTAGGGTAGGATCTTGCTCGTTTTCTTCTTCCACTAATTCGATATCCCTCCAATAAGGTTTGGACAAGATATTGATCTCCTTAACTCTGTCTTCCTCTTCCTCCAGCCTCCGAGACAACGCGTCTGCTACCCTATTGGCCGCTCCTGGTTTGTACACAATATCAAAGTCGTACCCCATCAATTTTGCTAACCAATTCTATTGGTTCTGGGTGGTTATCCGTTGTTCCAAAAGGTATCTCAGACTCTTTTGGTCAGTATACACTGTGAACCGTCGACCTATCAGATACGGTCTCCAGTGTTGAATAGCCAACACTAAGGCCATTAACTCCTTTTCATATACAGATTTGGTGAGTGAAGTCTCAGCTAAGGCCTTGCTGAAGAAAGCAATAGGTTGTTTGTTCTGAGATAACATTGGTCCAAGTCCTATCCACGACGCATCACATTCAATACAAAAATCTTGACTGAAATCTGGCAACTTCAGCACCGAAGCTGTGGTGACTGCTGCTTTCAACTTGTGTAAAGCTTCCGTGCTTTCTGCTGTCCAGGAAAAACTTCCTTTCTTTAATAATTGCGTCAAAGGCCTAGCCATTTTTCCATAGTTATAAACGAATCTCCTATAGTACCCCGTGAGACCTAAAAAACCTCTTAGGGCCTTCAAGGACTTAGGTATTGGCCATTGCAGTATAACCGAAATCTTCTGGGGGTCCATTTGAACCCCTTGACCAGATATGAGGTGACCCAAATACTGTATCTCCCGCTGGCCAAAATCGCACTTCTTGTGGTTGGCATAAAACTGGTGGTGCTGCAGGGTTTCTAAAACTTGCTTCAAATGGTCCAGGTGTTCCTCCCAAGTTTTGCTGTAGACCAAAATATCATCAAAGAAGACCAAAACAAACCTCCTTAAATAAGCTTGTAGAATGCCGTTCATGGTGCACTGGAAGGTGGCAGGTGCGTTTGTCAACCCAAAAGGCATTACCAGTGACTCTTAGTGTCCATGGTGGGTGCGAAAAGCGGTCTTCTGTATATCCGATTCATGCATGCGAATTTGGTGATATCCTGCCCTGAGGTCCACTTTAGAAAAAAATTGCGCCCCATATAGTTCGTCTAACAGTTCTTCTATCACCGGAATAGGGAATTTACCTGGAATTGTTGCCTTATTCAGAGCCCTGTAATCAACACAAAACCTCCAGCTGCCATCCTTCTTCTTCATGAGGATCACCGGACTAGAATAGGGGCTGTTACTGGGTCTAATTATTCCGCTCTTCATCATTTCCTCTACCTGTTTTTCTATCTCTGTTTTCAGCACATAGGGATATTTATACGGTCTTACATTGATAGGATCCGTTCCAGCTTTGATCTGAATCTTATGGTCAATTTCTCTGTTGGGTGGTAGCTGTTTGGGTTCTTCAAAAACCCCTTCATACTCCTTCAGGACGTTCTCCAACTCTGCTGCTTGTGACCCTGTTAATTCAGCAGAATCCTGGATAATTTTGGATTGGTCTAAGACTGAAATTTTCGCATTTTCTATTCCCCACACAAGGGATACTGCTTCAATTTCTTTCTCTTTTTTTAGAGCTTTTGGAGTCACCAACATTCGAGCTAATTTGGGCTCTCCTTGGATGTGCACTTGCTTTCGTCCCCTGCAGAAACTCATGGTCAAAGTCTTCCAATTAATTTTCACTTCCCCTAGAGTCGCCAACCATGCCACTCCTAAAATCATGTCCACCCCTCCTAGCTCAAATACGAAGAATTTCTCCTTGATTCCATAGGTTCCCAACTGTACTTCCACCTCCGGACAACATCCGCTTGCGGATTTTTTGTACCCATCCCCTAGCCTCAGTGTATAAGTTGGTGTTGCTTCAATTTTTAAACCCAATTGACTCACTAACTCTGTTGAAATAAAATTGTGACTGGCCCCACTGTCAATTAGCACCAGTGCGGTTCTTCCCTCCACGGTGCCTTGTAATTTCATGGTGTGTGGCTGTGTTAAACCCCCGGCCGAGAAAATGGACAGGTCCATTTCTGGTTTCCCCCTCTCTTCCTCCTCATCATGACCATTCTCTTCACTCAAATCCCCCTCCTCTTCCGCACAAATGATCACCCTCAGATTTTTCTCAAGACAGCGGTGGCCCGGGCTATACGCCCCGCCACAGTGGAAGCACCTGCCCCCTTCTCTCCTTCTAACGTACTCGGGGTACGGAAGCGTCCTCGACCCACGGTTCCTGGTGCTCTCCCCTGGCCGAGCCTCCCTGTTAGTCGTGATTGTCTCCTTCCTGGCGTTACTAGCCATGCTCGTTGCACTCGATCCACCGCTTCCTCTCGTCACGTCGGCGCGACTCACTATTCCCGATCGACTGAAAGTGGTGGCGTTCCGATAACCGTTGTTCCCCTTAATCTCCTCGTTGAACGCTTCCTCTACATCAAGAGAAATCTCCATTGCTCTCATCACTTCCTTCGGATCATGGGGTCGGATTTGATTTCTAATCCTAGGTTGTAGGCTCGCAAAGAAATAGCCCAGCAACTGTTCTTCTCCGGTTTGTGGGGCTTGAGATACTAATCCTTCAAATTCTTGGATGTAATCCTCCACTCTCCTCTTCTGTTTGAGCTTGGCCAATTTCTCGAAAACGGAGCTTCGTTCTTTTCCCCCAAATCTGCGAATCAGAGCTAAAGAAAACTCCTCCCAAGATTGGTTCTTGGAATTCTTTCTCCAGAAAACGAACCACGAACTAGCGCTGCCTTCCAGGCTGATGAACGCTAACTGTAGTTTTTCCCGTGCTGAAACATTCTGTACCTCAAAGAACTTCTCGGCCCTAGCCAGCCATCCAATCGGGTCCACTCCCTCAAACATCGGAAGTTCTATTCTCCTAGACCATGGTCTCCCTTCGCCTTTCTCCTCACACTCCGATATTCTACTCTGTTTCACCCGCTCATCCCTTCTTTCTTCCCCATTTACTGAACTTTCTCCTCCGTCCGATAATCGGTCCCCCTTCTTGAGGTTCCGCAACATTTCCTTGATGTCTATGATGTCGTCCTTCAACCCATTGATATCATTTCTTAATTCCATCATCACTCTTCCTTGATCGCTGGTCAACTTCTCCAATGCACTCGTCCTCTGTTTCATCCTCCACCTTTTTCTTTCTCGCCCAAGCTTCCCTTCGTATCCGGCGGGTCGGACCAATTGTTAGGAACCCAGAAAAAGAAAAACGAGACACACAAAGATAGAGATAGGATACTGAGGATTCCTCTGTTTATTAAGATTCACTGTTACAGGAAGTCAAACCTTCAAAGGGAACAACCTCCCTTTCTCACAGGACTATTCCTGTTGACACAATCTAATATTCAAAAACTCCCTTCCCAAAACCTGTTGGTCTTTATTTAAAGACCAACCATGCCCCCACTAACCACTAACCGCTCCCTTAACTGTTCCTAATGTTTCTCCTATGGTACACCTTTCCCGTCATTTTCCTATTCTCATTTTCTGTCCTAACAGAAGAAGACTTCCAAAAAGAAAGCTTACATTGAAGTTGATCTTCCACCCAAATACAAATTTGTACAAGATCACTAAGATCATGATAAGGTAACTATTCAACGCGTTCCCGTATATAAAAATTGAGTCCACTGAGAAATCGAGCAATGGTTAAACGAGGTTCTTTTCAAATACCAACGCGTAACAAAAGCAACTCCATCTTCTGGCGGTACTTATCAACAAATAAATCTTTCTAAGTTAACCGATGTAGCTGATTGATGAGGTCACGATCATAAAATGAAGGAATAGGAATATACTGTTTATGTAAAGTAGAACAAAGTTCATTCCAATATTTGATGGGTGGATGATGATGTATTAGGAGATCACGGGAATAAGCAGTCCGCCAATGCATAACACCCTCTTGAAAGCCAAGAGTGGCTAAGACTACCAGAGGTTCATAGTCCACATGATGGCGCTCAAAGATTTTCTCAACTTTCGTCTCCCAATTGAGATATGCATCCGCGCTAGCCGTGCCATAAAAAGAAGGAAGGGAAATCTTGGGCTCCCAATGGATAGGTTTGGGAGGTGGTTGATAAAAATCATGATTGTGATGACTACTATAGGCCTCAAGACTAGATGGTGGGCAAGGATGATGAACATTGGCTCGGGGAAGAGATGATTCCCGGTGGTGACTACGCGAGCGGTGCGACTTGCGGTCACGTTCTAGAACAAGCTAATGAAGCAGAGTTTTAATTTCCTGTAATTGAACATCATGACTTTGAAGAGTAGCCATGATATCAATGTTTGATGGAGACTGTCAATGCCCATGCACACTGGAAGGATGGGATGGATCACTCATGATGGAATAAAAAAAAAAGAAAAGTCAGAAAACAGTTAAAAAAAATATAGTAATAGAAAGGGTGAGAGAAAAGGAAAACAAGAAGTAAGAGAGAAAAATTGCACGCCCAGGAAAGTAAAGTGAGTACCAAAACCTGCTTAGGTAAAGCTTATTGCACTGAGAACGCACAAAGATGTCCAAAAGTCCAGCGTCAAAACAAATCGAAAGAAAACAAATAGATGTAGGTAAATTCTCCTAAAAACCAAAGAAAGGTTTAGGCTGCAAGAAGACAAAGCCTAATGTATCACAAAGACGTACAATGCAAGAAAATAAAGACAATTGTGAAAAAAGAAAACAACAAAGAAGGAATGAAAATAATAGATGAAACCCGAGAGGAAAAATGAAATGAATACCTGAAAGACCCTAACGCATGACCACACACATGCAGGAAACTGGTACAAGATAGAATGAAATGGCCCAAGAGCACAATTTCCTAAACCAAAAAGTAAGCAAACTACAATGCAAAGAAAAAGAAAAACACACAAAATTATGTGATACAGAAAAGTACAAATGTATAGAAAACTGTAAAAGAGGTGTTTGGATTTTATACTTATGAAATGAAGGAAACTGAAATATCTCTTGTTACCTCATTGTCTCCTCTTGAGATTAAGTCTAGAGAGCCAAATAAAAACCACTGGAAGTTGGAGACACTTCACTTTTGGAGGCACTCGTCAAACACCACAAAAACCAACACAATAAAAAGCAACAGAAGAAATAAAGCAAGAAAAGCACAAATTTGGAAAGGCTAAATGCAAAGAAGGGAAAGATATGCGACAAAACAGATTAGAGAGCCAACCAAATACCAACAAAAAAATTAAGGCAACCAAGAAAAGGAAGCACAAGCAAAAGGACCTAAGAAAAGTTTTAGAGCATATTACAAAAACAAAATCTAGAATAATTGACAGTGCATGTTCCATAATTTATACAAAACTATTTGCAAAACAAATAATTCTGAAATTGTTATGTTAAAAACCACACTCAAAGACGGAGAAAATGGCATAAATTTGATGCCAAAAGGCGTAGTAAGCACAGAGAAATAAAAGGTACAAAATGCGCACAACACCGACAACAATGATTGAAACTGGAAAACTATGTGTAACACTGACCACCAAACATGTAAGAATTATGGTAATTTTTCTATAACGAATTGGAAGCTAAAAATATAACCTATTCAAAGGTAACATATGAGAAAAGTTTCAGGCCAAAATGCGGGAATTAGGGGCAACAAATATAAAACCGAGAGCAAAACTAACCCTGAAATAGGTTTGCACACAGGAAAACGTCCTAGCTTTTGAAATTTATAACTTTTTTTTCTAGTTGAAACTAGGACGTGCCTTTTTTAATGAGTTTTGTTAACATGTAAATGGTGTTACACAAATTTTTTCAAAAACTTTAGATACGAAGTATGGTCAAAATAAAATTGGCAAAGTGAGTGTAAAGTATCAATTCTGGAAACAGACTAGAAGCGTAAAGGAATCAGGAACAATGGACAAAAAACTCAAGAATCAAATGAAAAATTATGCAAGAAACTCACTAATGAACGAAGAGTAAGTGAGGATACTCAGATTAGGGACACGAAGCAAGTCACACCAAAACTAAAGTAAAACAACACCAAAACTTTAATCAAACAGATTATGTGCATGTGTAGAAAAACTAACAGTGATCATACAACAAAAACACAAAAGGAATGGTGACAAGATTAAGCGAAAATGTATCATGAAAATTGACATGCAATTAGTTGAAAACCTAAAGAAAGATAAACATAGGATTAATACACAGGAAACAACGAGAAACAAACGCAAAATCACGAAAACAACAAGAAAATACAACAACATCGAAGAATAAAGAGTAATGGCAGCAAACACTTAAAGAAGAGTGTTTGATGAGTGTTCCAAGGCAACTTAACCGTGTAAATTGTATAGAAAGGATATTAAATGGTGAAACATCCAAGAAAACACATAATACACCGAATAAAAAGAAGAAAACAACAAAAATCAGTGAAAACAGTAAAGAATATAGAGGTTGTGTAGCGAAATACAAGGAAAACTATTTAATGAAGGTGTGAACAAAAATAATCGATGAAAATGGAAATTAATCGGTGGAAAACAAGAAATAATCGGTGGAAACAAGATTTAATCGGTGGAAACAGAAGAATTATGGAAGAATCAAGTCAGAACAAGTATGAACCATGAAGAACATACTTGACAGAAAAAAAATAAAATTTGAGAGAATTTACTTAGCTTGGGCGAAGAATCTTAGATGCTCTGATACCACCTTATGTAAGCCAAGGTTCATACTTGTGGAATTGATGAATGAGATGCAATGGAAGACTTGAATGGAATGAGAAGGAAACCGAGCAGTTTGGTTCGTAAAGGCAATGGTGTATGCGTGAAGAGGAAGTTGGTGAGGCCAACCTTCCAGAGTTTACCAGGCCTTCTAGGCTTGCAAACAAGAGGAGATTTGAGAGATAATTGTTAGAATATATGGCCTTAAACAAGAGAGGAGGTGAATTGTTTATGAAAGATTTTCACAAACGTATAATGAAGTTCAAAGCAAAATCAGAGATATAGAAATCCAGAAAGTAATCAATCAAAAAATGTTTAAGTTGATTATCAAAAAATCAACCAGTTGTTTTTGCGATTCAACCGGTTGTTTATATCAGCAGAATTAAAGACAACTTAAAAGAAAATTCAAATGAGTTCAGGTAAGAGAAAAGCACACAAGCAATTTATACCGGTTCACTCTTATCCAAAGAGCTACATCCAGTCCCCAGAAATCACTAGGTATCTACTATGCAATCAAAATCCAGATTACAAACACACTACCAAAGAAGTGACCTTGAACACCTCAAGTCACACACTTCCTTTGGCACACAAACACCACAGAAATCAGAACACCCTCTGATTCTGCACTTACACACCAGTATTAAAAAATACAAGAGATATAGAAAGGATTACACCTGATGAAGATCAAATCAAAAGATTACCACAATCATATTCCACTTCTTTGAGAAAACCTAAAATCTTGAATGCAAATCTTGAAAACTCAAGTATGTTTTCACACTTTCACAAAATGTCTCAAAACTGTATCAATCTTTAAGAGAGTATAACAACCTCTTTAAATACTCCAAAAGCTGTTAAAAACATTTAAAGCAGGAGCCTATTCAGTTAGAAAATATTTAAAGTTGATTTGCAAACATAACAAAAATTTTGTTATGGATTTTCAACAAACAATCGGTTGAATCGTCGAAACAACCGATTGAATTGGTTTGACAACAAAGTCAACCAAGTCAAACAGCTTCAAACCCTTTTCAAAAACCTCTAAGTGATAAACAACCTATTGAAAATACAAAACAATATGTTGTTTTTTCACTTCGTCATAAAACAAACTTTTTCAAAAAGGTTTTGCTTCCAAACTGTTTTAGATTCAAACAAAGAGTGGATTACATATTATTCTACCCAAAACCCACCCACACACACAACAACTCCAGCCTTCCATCAAACACCATGGATTTGGAAACATCAAAGCTTCAAGATCATCCTTGATCAACAATCTCCCCCTATTTGATGAAGACAAATTCTTGGTTGCTTGTGTTGATCTATTTGAATCTGAACCAGCACCAGCAAAACAGAAACTATGCAAACACAGAGCATATATAGCAGCAGGTTATCAAGGCACATTCACTAGTTTTCTGCATAATCAAAACAGCAAAAAAAACAGTCCAAAATAGTGCAAAAATAGTGAGGTAGAAGCAACAATGCAACAAGATATAAACTTCAAATCAGAGTTTGGAGTAGCAACATACACAACACATAAATCAACACATTCTCCCCATATTTATCTTCACAAATAGAATGAAGAAAAGAATAAAAATAGAATTAAGAAAGAGTTTGTGAATCAAGAATACCTAACTCATTTCTTAAAAAGAAAAACTTGTCCTTTAGCAAAGGCTTTGTGAATATATCAGCAAGCTACAATCTTGTCTCAATGAATTTCATCTTACAATCTCCATTGTTCACATGATCTCTTATAAAGTGATGACGAATCTCAATGTGCTTTGTTCTTGAGTGTTGAATCTGATTTTTGGTGAGATTTATAGCACTTGTGTTGTCACGAAGCAAAGACACCTTGCTAATCTTTAAACCAAAATCTTCTAGTTGTTGTTTGAGCCAAATAATTTGTGCACAACAACTTCCAGCAACAATGTATTTAACCTCTGCGGTGGAAAGAGCCACACAAGTTTGTTTCTTGTTATGCCAAGAAATAAGACTTGATCCAAGAAGATGACAAGTGCCACTTGTGCTTTTTCGATCCAGCTTACACCCTGCAAAATCATAATAAGAATATCCAATTAAGTGTATAGGAGAGTGAGAAGGATACCATAATCCAACATTAATTGAGATATTTGAGAATTCGTTTTTCAGCCTTGAGATGAGATTCCTTTGGATTTGCTTGGAATCTTGCTCATAGACATACAAGAAAGATGATATCCGTCTACTTGCTATGAGATAGAGTAAGGAACTAGTCAACCCTCTCTATTTGGTTTGATCTACCTCTTTTCCAGCCACATTAGCATCCATATAACAACTTGATGGCATAGGTGTGCTAGCTTCTTTGCAACTTTCCATTTCAAACTTCTTAAGAATTTCATTGTAATACTTTGATTGACTTAGGAAAATTCCATCTTTGGATTGCTTGACCTGCAGTCCAAGAAAGAATGAAAGCTCCCCCGTCATTGACATTTCAAACTCACCTTGCATGGCAACCACAAATTTTTCACACAAACTATCTTTGGTAGCATCGAAAATGATGTCATCAACATAGATTTGGACCAAGATAATTTCAGAATTGGACTTCTTGATAAAGAGAGTCTTGTCAATCATCCCTCTCTCATAGCCATTTGATAAAAGAAAGTTACCAAGCCTTTCATACCACTGCCTTGGAGCTTTTTTCAGCTTGTATACATGGTTAGGATGTTGATGATCTTCAAAGCCCGGTGGTTGTTCAATATAGACTTCCTCATTGATGATTCCATTGAGGAAAACACTCTTAACATCCATTTGAAACAATTTGAAACCACTCATACAAGCAAAGGCCATTAACAACCTTACAACTTCTAATCTTGCAACTGGAGCAAAGATTTCACCATAATCTATGCCTTCTTCTTGATTATAACCTCTAGCCACAAGCCTTGCCTTGTTCCTTGTTATCACTCCAGATTCATCCAGCTTGTTTCTGAAAACCCATTTGCATTTAATGATGTTCATCTGGTCTGACTTTGGAACAAGAAACCAGACATCATTTCTTGTGAATTGATGCAGTTCCTCATGCATGACAACAATCCATTTATCATCCTTGAGAGCTTCTTCAATTGACTTAGGTTCAATTTGAGAGACAAAAGTCATATGCTTGCAATAGTTAGAGACAACACTACGTGTAGAAACAACCTTCTGGATTTGGCCAATGATGTTCTCCACTGAAAGATCCCTTGGAATTCTCCATTCCTTTGGTAGCTCTTCTTGTTGCAGAATTTCAACCGGTTGTTTCGCAGAATCAATCGATTGTTTTTCTGACCAGGATTCCAACTTTTGCATAATGATGTTCTGCTCATCTTCTTCTGCATAATTCTTTGTAGAACCCTGATCTGTATGATTATTCTTATAAAAAACAACATGAATAGACTTTTCCACACTCATAAGCCATCAACAAAACCAGATCACACTCTTTATTCTTGAAGATTCCTTAATAAAAATTTCATCAACCCCGTGAACTCAATGTGATAGTCATTCATAAAAAACACTGAACTTCCAAGAAAACAACAGACATATACCCTTATGACCAGATTTTGTGGCATACATATTGCATATTTGACCAACAATTGGCTTTGAAAAGCAGAAACAAGTTTAACCATTCATAAGCAATTATAGCAGCTTCATTCAGAGGTGCCAAAGGCAAAACAACTAGTTGTTTTGTACTTTCAATTGGTTGTTTTTTGTGACAGCAAAGAGAATATTTTCCAGAACCTAGTAGTCACCTTTTAAAGCGATGAAAAGTGCAGTATGCAATTTGTTCATACTTTAGCAAAGAGAACCCCAAAAGATTCACTATCTTTATTCTTGAAGATTCTCTTTTTGAGCAACCATTATGCATGTTCCTAGGATGACTCTTGACTTTCAAAGACCTTTGCAAGACATATGCAAAAGAAAAGTGTAGGAACAAATATTGACTTTACTCTTGACGTTTTTCCCTTTGACAGACATTCTTCAAGCTCTAAGGTGATTCTTGGCTGCCAAAGATCCCTACAAGAAAAGGTTAAGAAGTAAGATTTGGTCCCCTTATAAATTTGGGTCCAATGATGCTAGTAGAAACCTTAGAAACCTTAGGAATCCATCTCATTACTCCTTTAGGAACAAAAAACTTCCTAATATTATAGAATCTAACTGAGTGGCCTCTCTTCATGCAATAAAAACATGTAACAACCAGTTGTTTCGATTTTTCAATCGGTTGTTTTTTTGGCAGTTTTGAAAAGGACTTTGAAAACTCATTTTTCTTGCTCTGTGGATTAAAACCTAAACCTGCTTTTCCAAAAACACAATTTTGAGATGCCAAGACATTCTCAAAGTTGGATTTACCCTTTGAAAGCCTATCCACAGTTTTCACAAGGTAGTGAACCTTCTTTTCAAGAGATTCACAATTTTCACAAACAAGAGAGTCACACTTGCAAGAAGAGTTCTTGTAAAGCATTTCTAGATTTTCAAAATCAGTTTTTGAATTCTCCAGCTCTTTTTCCAGTGCCTTGACTCTGTGTTCAAGCCAATTATTCAACCCTTTCAATCGGTTGTTTAAGAGTGTCAAACGATTAACTTCCTCATGTGTTTCTTTAAAAGCTTGAATAAGTTTACTATAATTTTTAGCATTTAAAGAAGTACAAGAACTTACACTACTTGCATAGTCTTCTTCCTTGGCCATCAAACACAGATTGACTTCTTTTTTATTTTGCTTTCTTTTCCTTCTTGCTTGACTTTTTCTCCTTGCTCTCTTTATTTCATTGGTTCCCTCATGAGTTACTTCAAGTGTATCTCACATCTCCTTAGCAGATCCACATTTTGAGACCCTGAAAAACTCATTAGAATTTAAGGAAGAGGTGATAATATTTTTTGCAATGCAATCAAACTTAACTCTTTTGTTTTCTGATACCAATTGTTATAATTTATGGCCTTAAACAAGAGAGGAGGTGAATTGTGTATGAAAGATTTTCGCAAACTTTGAAGGTATAATGAAGTTCAAAGCAGAATCACATAGATAGAAATACAGAAAGCAATCAATAAAAAATTGTTTAAGTTGATTATCAGAAAATCAACCGGTTGTTTTTGCGATTCAACCGGTTGTTTATGTCATTAGAATTAAAAAAAATTAAAAGTAGAATTTAAATGAGTTCATGGTAAGAGAAAAGCACACAAGCAATTTATACTGGTTCACTCTTATCCCAAGAGCTACATCCAGTCCCCAAAAACCACTAGGTGTCTACTATGCAATCAAAATTCAGATTACAAACACACCACCAAAGAAGTGACCTTGAACACCTCAAGTCACACACTTTCTTTATGATGAGGACCAATGAGAGAGGACGCCTAAGGCCCAAGCCCAAAAAGCCCAAGCCCAATTTGAGGCGTAAGCCCAACCCATGATTACATCATCCACCATGCCTCAGAGGATTACTAGGAACAGGGCACAAGCATTAGGAGATGAGCATCAATTGATGTCTCTTTTTGTAATTTCTTTAGTGTATTTTTAAATAGAACATAAAAGGGAGGTGTGGATAGGAGTTTAGGGCTTAGGAGAAGAAGTAGCAATGTCACACCTTCCATGTGAAGTCACACCTTCCATGTGACTAGGTTTAGGCGCCATTTTCAAATGACTTTCTTTAGAAAATTCCCACCTTAAATCCGGCCCTCTAAACACTATAAATAAATGTGCTTGGCTCTTGTAAAATCACATTGAAATTGAAGTAAAGTTACTATACTCAAATTGAGTGAGAATTAGTTAGACTTCTTTCTCCTAGCTTACTCTTATCTTGCGAGTCTTTGGGAGCTCTCAAGTGGCGGCAACCTCACTCATCTTGGAGTCTATTCACCTTCCAAGTGGCGTGAACCATCTCCCTAGTTTCAACCACTTAAGTTCTTCCTTTCCTTCATCTTCCAATTCCATTTTCCATTCCATATCAATTTCTAAACATGTCTTGTTCATTTGTTCTTGGTTTCAATCGATTGAATTGTGTTGTTTCTTGATTCTAATCGCTTGAATTGTTTTGTATGCTGTTTTCAATCGGTTCATTGTCTTTGTTTGTGTTTCTATTCGGTTCATGTGAATTTCTTTGTGTTCTTGAATCCGCACCACTAATTGTCATTCATATTCACCTATACTTGTGTTTTTTCCTTTGGTCTTTGGAAATGAACCTCCACATCTACTTAACACTTGTTAAGTTAATGTCCAGTGGGAATTTTCCTTATACTTCTCACCTTAATTGCTTAAGAATTATTGATCCTAATTCTAAAAAGTGTCACCTAATGAATCAACCTAAAATCAACTCACATCACTTTGGCACACAAACACCACAGAAATCAGAACACCCTCTGATTTTGCACTTACACACCAGTATCCAGAAATACAAGAGATACAGAAAGGATTACACCTGATGAAGATCAAATCAAAAGATTATAGCAATCCTATTCCACTTCTTTGAGAAAACCCAAAAGCTTGAATGCAAATCTTGAAAACCCAAATATGTTTTCACACTTTCGCAAAATGTCTCAAAACTGTATCAATTTTTAAGAGAGTATAACAACCTCTTTAAATACTCCAAAAGCTGGTAAAAACATTTAAAGCATGAGCCTATTCAGTTAGAAAACATTTAAAGCTAATTTGCAAACATAACAAAAATTCTGTTATGGATTTTCAACAAACAATCGGTTGAATCCTCGAAACTACCGATTGAATTGGTTTGACAACAAAGTCAACCAAGTCAAACAACTTCAAACCCTTTTCAAAAACCTCTAAGTGTAAACAACTGATTGAAACGACAAAACAACAAGTTGTTTTTTCACTTCTTCATAAAACAAGTTTTGATTCCAAACTGTTTTAGATTCAAACAAAGAGTGGATTACATATCATTCTACCCAAAACCCACCCACACACACAACAACTCCGACCTTCCATCAAACACCATTGATTTAAAGACATCAAAGCTTCAAGATCATCCTTGATCAACAATAATGATTTTTGAATTCAAAAAAATTCATTCACAATTATGTCAAATCTCCATACAAAGTGTTTAGGCAAGGTATTTATAGGGAATGAGGTAGCTTGCTCCTTAAGCTACTCTAACCCTAGGTAAGCTTGCTTAACCATGGTAGGGTTGATGGCTTAGGGAGCGGCTTATATCTTTTTAAGACGCTCTAGAGATCCTTGCTTGTGTGACAAGTGAGGATCTCCTAGAATGTCTTTTAATATCTCTACAACATGCCTTTTCAAAAGTATATCTACAAATACAACTTTTATACAATCGTATTCTACTGTATTTATACAGATAGTACTTTTGTCCTTTATTAGTGTGTATGGTGGCTTTGGACGGTAGTCCATTACCTACCCCTCTCACTCTTGCTCCCCAAGTCACTCTCTTATATATGAAGGGTGTCTTGCCTCATGTAAGTTACACTTGAATTTGAATATATAAAATAAACTTTGCTTGTGTGATTGGTGAGCTTTGTCTCCTAAATTGTTCTTGGGTCTTATCTTGGGTGTATTGTACCTCAAGTGACAGCTCCTCACCACTCATCTTGGAGTCTTCCACCACTCCAAGTGGCGTGACCACCCCTCCATCATCCATAAGATTTTCTTACTCTTTCTCTTTTCCATCTTAATTTGTGCCATTATTTCTTTCCATTTCATGTTCTTTAATGTTCTTCTCCATTCGGTCATCTTTACCATTTCTACCTTTTGTTGTCTTAAAATTTTGCACCTCATCATCATCATCACCATATAGTTGTGTTTTCTCTTTTGCTCTCTAGAAGAGAACCTTCACACTTACTTAAACAGTTGGTTAAGTTCGTGTCCAAGGGCAATCTTCTTTGAACTTATCACCATAATTGCTAATCCAAAAATCATAAACAAAAGAGTAACCCATAAAAATATGCAATCCTAAAATCAACTCACATCAGTTTGTCATTATCAGATGTAGCATTTGTGTTTGTCAAGATCTAATATTGAGATGAAATTTATTTTCATGTTACTTTGTTTTACAACATGTAATAAAAATAATTGGGGTTTGATGAAATTTCTCTAACAAAATCACTGGTCAAATTCACCATTTATTCTACAATATTGAGCTTCATGCGAGCAACTCTGCATCATAGATATTGAGAATTATTTCAATTTTTATCTTGTAGTTATGTTTGCAAATGACCAAATCACACAAAATAAGGAAGGTGTGCACTTTCAATGTGGTTTTTGTTAACTATTAGGAAAGAGTATACACTACTTTAGGCCGTCATATGACACACATTGAAGAAGTTGCATTACCATCAACCTAAAGTCACAAATGATGGTCTAATTAGGCATGATGTTATCAAGATATTAAATGATGTCAATGAAGCACAAATGATTGTTTAAAAGTATCAATTTCCTTTCAATACCATGATTGAATTGTACATTATGTTTATTGTTCCTGCTAGGGAGATGGGACCTAGAGAACTATTGAAGTCTTCTTCTCCTTCCTTCGGTCGGGCAGGTGACTGGGTGATGAACTGGGATTCTTCTCGTCCTCCTGCTTATCCTTCGACACTCGGCACTCAGTCGTCGGGTGAACACCGGATGGTGGGGGTACCTGCGAAGGCACTCCGACGCTCAAGTCAGTAAAGCGGGTGATCAGCTCTCTGGTAGGTGAACAGTAATAAATGACATACCTTACTCCTTGGAATGCGTGCTATTTATATTATTCTAATGGGCCTACCTTGTTGGGCCCGTTTATCGAGGTGGATACCGCTTAGGGTTGCATTACCTAGTTCTTGATGATGGATTAGCTTCACTGATCTCGGTTTGAGCGTTAATTGTAATGGGGTTCGGCCATCGGCCAAATATCTGTGGTCTTCGGCCGTCTCAGTTAAGTCTTCTAAGGTCTCGGCCTCTCGGCCAAATCTCCAAAGGTCTTGGCCTCTCGGTCTCTCGGCCAAGTCTTCAAAGGTCTCGGCATCTCGGTCTCTCGGCCAAGTCTTTAAAGGTCTCGGCCTCTCGGTCGCTCGGCCAAGTCTCCAAAGGTCTTGGCCTCTCGATCTCTCGGCCAAGTCTCCAAAGGTCTCGGCCTCTCGGTCTCTCGGCCAAGTCTTCAAAGGTATCGGTCGCTCGGCCAAGTCTCCAAAGGTCTTGGCCTCTCGATCTCTCGACCAAGTCGCCAAAGGTCTCGGTCAGGTTGACTGGGGCATCGGACAGTCAGGTGGGTCCCAGCCTCGTCCAGTACCGGTACATTTATAATATTTATTAAAGAAACTATTATGTTTTTAAACAAACCTATAACAAGATCTTCCACAAATCCTAAGCTCATCAGTTTCACCAAAACAATAATTCATTTTGGAGGACTTACCCAACAAGTGATTATATTAGAAAATCTATTTTTTCATGATTTAACTAAGATAGTGTAACCTTAGAAGAATGTTTCTCTAACACTAGTCTTTTGCTCAACTATTTAAAAGGGTTGCCAAAATACTAAGAGACTATAGACAGGTAAAACAAACCAACTAGAAACATTCACTTCAAGTTGTAATTAAAAAATATTTGCAACTTAACAGAATTCAAAATTAACGTGACACATATAATCGAAATATTGAAAAAAAAAACCTCAAACTTGGAACATGAAGAATCATAAGACAAGATTGAATTGTTTGTTCAAAACAAGAATTTGTGCAAGGCAACACATAATGAAATGATTCATGACTTAGAACACACTAACTACATTGGTAACCACAACATAAAATTATCCACATTTGAGTGCAGAAAAAAACTAAAATCATATTTTTAAGTTCTTTTAATATGCATTTGTTTCAATTCAATTATGTTTATGTTCTTTAAAAAAAATTCATCTAAGTTTAAAAAAATTCAATTAGTCTTACATAAAAATTTAAAACTCTCTTCGTTTAAATATTTCATCATTTGATACAATTTTAAATGATACTCATTTTAGTATTATTATTTTAATCAATTATATTTCAACAAAATTATAATAATATTTCATGTTAAATAATTATTTTATGCTAATTAAATGTTTATTAATTAGAAATTTAATTTATTTTTTAAATATAATTTTAATCGTGTTTAAAATAAAATTTCTCATCAAAATTATTTATTTTAGTAAATAGGCCTGTTTTGAGCAAAATTTATTTGGGGATTTTTTTAAAAAAGGTTTAATTGAGAACAAAATTTATCAAATTATGTATTTATTTTTCACCTCTTTTAAGAAGGAAAAATCAGTTAAAATCCAATTTCTTAGGAATCTATTTCTGAACTTTGGCACTATAAACTAAATTATACTATTTAAGATGGAACAATTCACCATAGTCTCAACTTCACACTTTTTTATCATTGAATCCTATGACTATCTGAATAAGATTCAGAAACATGAAATCATCTCTTGGTCTCATTCATGCCCTATGGACAATCAGAGATCATTCCTCACCATTAAGCATTAAGCACACTACCAGACCCAAAGAAATTGAATATAAAAGAGAACACATGCATCTATAAATAACAATAAATCCAAAAATATCACAGTGTCATCCAATCCTATCAAAATACATTTAGAAACTCAAAATAAAGTCTTACCAATACAATTCAAGATGAAAAGCTAAATTACAACAAACACGAATCCTTGAACATTGTGACCAACTTGGCTTCTAGACTCCCTTCACTAAAGATCACTTCTTATAAGGCTTTCACCTTCTTGACATAATTAGATTATGAAGTTCAGACTCTCTAAGTCTAAGTTAGCAGAATCTCCTTATCTAAGCCTCTTTAAGGATCTCACTTGATCCTAAATTGTCTCTTAATAGGGTTTTCTCTTAGTACCTCTTATTGTTCTAAGGTCTCTTGCTTCTTCTTAATGCCTCTCGATGCTTTAGAAGTTACCCCAATGTCCCTATTTATAAATTTTAGAAATAAGATTCAATAAGATTAGTGATTTGCTCTGTGTAGGCCAATGCGCTTGGCAGATTGACTTTCTTTATCCTTAAACATTCACTACTAAAAATCGTGTATGTAGTGGCGGTTATTAATACGACATCTTAATAACTAACACAATTATCCTTCAAAACGTTTCATTTTGAAATGCCACAATTCTTCTTCAAAATAATCACTATCTTGCGTTTTCCTTCCCTCCATACCATTCCTCATTCCCAATTTTTTTTTCGGAAACCTCATCAGTTTGACTATTTGGAAACCTCACAAAACTTCTCACTCTCCCCATACCCTTTTCACTCTCAACAAACCCTCAAACCCTTCACTCACGACACCCTCAAACCCTTGTCTTAATCTCACTCACAACACCCTCAAACCCTTGTTTCAATTTGATACACGACACCCTCAAATTCTTCACTCTTCTTGGCAAAAAAATTTCTCTTCATTCTTCACTCTTCTCGCGAAACCCTTCATTATCCTTCACAAACCCACTTTGTGCCCTCTCACCTCAAATCCTCAGCCTCCACACACACTCTTGCGCCCTCATACTCTCATGCAAACACTTAGTCTCCATAAACCCTTTCACCAAATAACATAACACTCCTTCACATAAAACAATATCCACAAACCCTGTCATTGTCATCATTGGTTATATCCGCCATTACCACCGGCTTCAAGAACGCCCTCTTCGCAACGATTTCAAACAGTCATTGTCGCAACAACTACGTATTTGCAATAGGTATGATTTCGGTGATTCTTGGTTTGGTTTCTGAATTGAATTCCCAAAATTTCTTGTGCGTGTTGTTTGGTATGGTGTTTTCATTCTTGGTTTGGTTTCTAAATTGGATTCCCAAATTTGCATTTCCATTTTTTATGAAAGCTTGACTAGTTCTAATCTCAAAATCTGTCTTTTTTTTATTAAATTTGAAATCTTGTTCAATTTAAAATTGTTGGTGCATGCTATTTAGTTTACTTTTTTAGAGAATTATAATTTTTTTATTATTTGTTGGTGCATGCTATTTGATTATATCTTTTAAGTTCATATTTTTCTAATCTAATTAAAGTTGGTTTGATTAAAGTCAAACTAGATTTGGTTCATAATATGTGTTTAAATTCAATTCAATTCATAATTTTTGTATAAATTTAGTGTCTAGATAATTTTGTTCACTCTGATCTCATAGTGGTTAAACTTCAGTTGGTTGCTACAGGGCACCTGAAGTGGCCATTGAAGGAATAAGGATGTTGAAGGCATTCCTATGAGCTCTTCTTTGATTTTGATGATGATGGTTGCGGAAGCTTAGTGGAGGAGAGTGGAACAAGGCCTTCCTAAGAAGTGTGAGTGCCTTGAAGGTGCATGAGGAGTAGTGAGGGTTGGAGTGGTTTGGCCATCTCCACCATTTGAGGGTGAAGATTGAAGACTAAAAACCTAATTCTAGAGAGAATTCGGCAAGGGAGTAATTTGAATTGCACTTGGGCAGCATTTCATTACTCAAAATAGTCTTCCAAATACATGAGCCAAGCCCTCTTATTTATAGTGTTTAGAGGTCTGGAAATTACAAAGAAAGTGGAGGGAAATTCAAATGAGAAGCATTTGAATTTGGAGCCAATTCCTACTCACAAGGAAAGTGTGACTTGGTTTCATTTTTTTGGCACCTCCTAAATCTACACCTACACCTTCTTTTTAACATGGAAGGTGTGGCTTAGCTTTATACATTTGCACCTCTTATATTTATATCTACACCTCCCTTTATGTTCTACTAAAAATACTCAAAAGTAATTACAAAAGAAACACATCCAATGATGCTTAGTTGGCCCATATCTTCTATTTGTTGGGCTTGAGCTGAAGCTTGAACTTGTATTTGGGCTTGGGCTTGGACTTTTTCTATCATGGGCTTGGGCCTCTTCCATCATCCCCTCCATCTTGAAAAGGATTTGTTCTCAAATCCAATGCTTCTTCTTCATCATCATCATTATGTGGATGTATGTGGCTGGATGGTTTCCATCATCCCTTACTTCTTGAGAGAATCTGTCCTCAGATCTACAGGTTTGATCTCGAACAACAACCTTATTCTTATTTTGAAAACTAGGCTCGTCCTCTAGGATCAAATGTCCATCTATGGGAATCCTGAAACAAAGCAAAGGAGTTAGTGTGAGCAATTGGAGAAAACTTAATTGTATTAAGTTGCCATTTTTGTTTTTCTTTTTTTTTTTGGCAACTTTTCACAATATTTCCCTTTTGATGGTTGTATGTATCCTCTAATCCTCTTATGTTTTATAAAATTTCCAATAGTAGTTACTTTTTCCTTAGGCATAATTCCTTTAGGAGGTGGTAACAACTTTAAAAGGGAAAGAGGACTATGTTCACATACAACTTCAAATGTAGAAATATGAGTAATCTTGTGGACTACTCCATTGTATGCATGCTCAATAGGAAAAGGATACTCATCCCAAGAATTGTGGTTGTCTCTCATGATTTCTCGAAGCATAGTAGAAAGAGCTATGTTTTCAATTTTATTTTGACCATTCTTTTGAGGATGATAAAAATTTGAAGAGAACAATTTAGTTGCAAGTTTTCCCAAGAGAATCCTCAAATCATGGTTTGCGAAATTTGGAGCTCTATCCAACACTATGCTTGAGGATAAACCATGAAGATGTATCACTTCTCTAGAGAAGAGTTTATCCATATCCATGAAAATGGAATCAAAACCTTTTGTTGTCCTAGGAAGCTCTAATATGAAATTTAGGCTTGTGTCTTCCCAAGGATCATTTGCAAAAGGTGAAGGAGTATAGAGTTCATGAGACATTGCCTTAGGTGTAGTTTTAAAACAAGAAATGTATCTAGGGTAATGTCTTTGAACCTCCTTTCTCATGGTGACAAAAGTTTTCCTTTTAAAAGCTCTAGAGTTTTATCAACTCTAATTTGGCCCATGAGTTCTCCTTCGTGAATAATTTTTCTCTTATGTGTAAAGGCAGTCTTGTTGTTACAACCATTGTTTATGAGAATTTGTACATTTTGCAATGGTTTTCTCAATAAGACATGACAAGTTTCTTTAGGCACTAGCTCACATAAAAATTTGTCTTTGTAGATGCCTATAGATAACTTGTCCTTCACTTGGTGATATCTTAGCACATATGAGAAATAATCTACTTCATCTTTATCTATGCAAGCCTCTTTCAAGGATTCTTGTTTTTTGACTAGGCTTGCAAGTGTTCCTTTACAAAAGGTAAGGCTAGGTTGTTCAACAAGAAGCATATTTTCAAAGGTATTTTCAACTTTTACTTCTTGTTGAATGACCTTGTGGGAAGGAACACTCTTTTCCCACTCCTTTTGTTCTTCAAGGGTTTTCTCTTGATTTTCTATTTTTAATATGCTTGTAAGGGGTGTTATAAGATATTCCTCATTCTTTCTAGATTCACACCACCCCTCACTTGGTTTTTCTTTTTCTTTTTCTTTAGCTTCCCTTTCGTCTTCCTCTCTTTTCTTTTATATCTTTCTTTCCTTCTTTTCTTCATGGGAAGCAAAAAAATTTTCTACCCTCATTTTCCAATCTAAGCAAGCTTCTACATTTTCTTTTCCATGGAAATGGGATAGGTCTAACCTAGCCTCTCTTGGGCTTTCTTGTTCTCTTCTATCTCTTCTATATCTTCTAGGGGGTGCTTGATAATAATCTTTTATTCTAAGGCTTCCCTCCCCAAAAGAATCATGATCTTTAGAGATAGATGCATGAGAAGGTAATTTTTTTGAAATTTGAGACTTCTCATCCTTTGCTTTAGTCAATTCATTAGTTTTGGTCTCATTCTCCAATTGTTTAGATGAAATTGATTGAATATCCTTGGAAAGTTGTTTTAAAAGAGATTTCAAGGATTTCACATCACTTTTAAGAGATTTAGAGGAGTGAGAAGATGACTAAAACTTTGTGTTTAGAAATGTTTTACTTTAAGAAAGATGAGGGAAGTTAATGAAGGTAGTTTTCCAGGTAAGAGAGGTGAGTCACAATGGACTACTTAAATACCAAGTCTTTACCTTAGCCAAAAACTATCCCTCAAGATCTTCACACAAATCTTTCTTTAGGTAAATCACTTAAAACACAATGAGGATGTAGAAATCAAATTTTTAATGCAAGAAACAATGCAAGCTATCTAGCAAATTATCAAAGCTTTAAACAAGGCTAAACAAAAGCAATTAAGCGAAACTAAACAAAAGCAAAGCAAATAAGCGTAGCTAACTAAAGGCAATTGATGTAATTAAAGCAATTAACAAATGCTAAGCTAGATAGTTTTAAGCTAGTCGGCCCTAGGTGAGGCTTCTTGGACACTTGGAACCCTTGAAGACACACTCACCGTCTAATTGCGTAATTAACAAGTAATTAACAATAGTTAAATTGCAAAGAAATTAGATGGAACTCCCTTTGTTGATTTTCTATTTGCACTCCCTTTGTTGTCTCTTCTTGGTTGGGCCTTCCAATGTGTGTGGTGTATTTAGTATGTTTTGTTGCTGCCCTTGCCTTTGTTCCTCTTGGAATTAGGTAATTAAAATATTCAATCCAGAACCTATCAAGCAAAGCTAGACTCCTCTCAAGTCAATTCCCACTCAACAAGTACCAATTGATATTTAATCCACCACAAAGCTCAGAGGTCAAAGAAAGAAAGCAAGAAACAAATTAATTTGAAAAACAGTAGCACACAAATGGAATTAAATGTGACAACTAGAAAGAGTTCCAATGAAATTAGACAAGCAAATAAAAAGGTACTCAAAGAAAGGATGGCACACAAAAAGAAACCTATGGAATAACACTAGATTTGATTTAAAAAACCAAAAACAGCACCACTGAAACAAATTGTTGTGGTCCAGAATGCGTGATTTTCACAGATTTATGCTGAGCTGGCCTTTTAATATTTGCTTCTGAAAATTTATATTCAAACAGATCAAGATCTCAACAAAGTTTTGGCGTTGGTTTCAATCCAAACGCATGCACCATATAATTTTAATAATTTTTCTAAAATCAGTGCTCAGATACGCCAGTTGTAGTGTCAAGATTGCACACTGTTTTTGTAATATTTATCTTTTTTTTCTATTTCTTTTTTTCAACTGATTCTTTTTTTGTCCTCTTTCTAACACCTCAATCTAGTAAAATCCAGAGGCTCATAATTTTCTTATGTTGCATTTAATTTTCATAAGCAAAATCAGCCAAAACAAAATGGTGGAAAACAGAGGATTCTACAAATCTGGAAATAAAAAAACAGAATGATATACCAACAAAAACACAATGGAATTAGTGCAAAGGAATTTGTGTGGATCTAACACACAAATATGAACACAAACTAAAAATAAAAAGCACCAAAGGATCAAAACACAGCAGATTTTAGATCAAGCATTCAAACCAAAAACAAGAAACAAAATAAAATGGAAACACATGACTTGACAAAACTTATAGATTCAGAAAATAAAATGACTCAAACATATTAATATGAACCGAATAAAATTTCAATCAACACTCAAACAACCTAAAAAAAATCAAAAACAACAACACAATGTATCAAGAATCCTACACAAAATTGAAATAAGATGTTCAATCACAATTTGAACAAAAACTACCGATTGAAATGAATAGAGAAGCATTCAAATCATATTAAAAACATAAAAACATCAAGACAAGATGAACTACTTGGAAATAAGAAGAACTCAAAAAGAAAAACACAAAGAGATACTCATCTTTGAAGAACCATAGCTCATGATACCAAATGATGGCATTCCTATGAGCTCTTCTTTGATTTTGATGATGATGGTTGCGGAAGCTTAGTGGAGGAGAGTGGAACAAGGCCTTCCTAAGAAGTGTGAGTGCCTTGAAGGTGCATGAGGAGTAGTAAGGGTTGGAGTGGTTCGGCCATCTCCATTTGAGGGTGAAGATTGAAGACTAAAAACCTAATTCTAGAGAGAATTTGGCAAGGGAGTAATTTGAATGGAACTTGGGCAGCATTTCATTACTCAAAATAGTCTTCCAAATACATGAGCCAAGCTCTCTTATTTATAGTGTTTAGAGGGCTGGAAATTAAAAAGAACGTGGAGGGAAATTCAAATGAGAAGCATTTGAATTTGGAGCCAATTCCTACTCACAAGGAAAGTGTGACTTGGTTTCATTTTTTTGGCACCTCCTAAATCTACACCTACACCTTCTTTTTATATCACATGGAAGGTGTGGCTTAGCTTTATACATTTGCACCTCTTATATTTATATCTACACCTCCCTTTATGTTCTACTAAAAATACTCAAAAGTAATTACAAAAGAAACACATCCAATGATGCTTAGTTGGCCCATATCTTCTATTTGTTGGGCTTGGGCTTGGGCTTTTTCTATCATGGGCTTGGGCCTCTTCCATCAGATGTCCTTGTAGCTCTATGTCACTACATATCACCATTTCTGAACATGATTCAGTGATAATAGTCTTATATTTTATATTGATTTAGTTATAGGATAAAATTTAATCAATCCCTTTAAAGAAAAAAAAATTGTTGCAAAAAAGGGTATCAAATTGTACAAAAGATTTTTTTAATGAGGGTTGACCATGTATTGCAATACAGTTTTACGTGTGGAAGCAATTAAAATAGTGAATTAGAGTAGTGTAAAATGGAGTTGACTAGATCTAAGCAACATCCAATTTATGCTTTTTCCTTGACTACCTCTGTAATGTGTATGTAGCTTATAATTTTGGATTATTTGGTTGAATAATTTATTTGCAAGAATTTAACTGCCATGTAGAATTCACCATTGTCTAGGTAGGGTTGTATGGACAATTTGCTACTTTTTTATGTTTTTTATTTATCTGGTTTCCTGCTTTCTACCATGTAACAAACAATTGTTGTGCTAGCCTTAACTCTGTTTGGATCGTTAGGTAAATCAACCCAATTACAAATGAAAATAAAATATAGCTAGGGAAGACATCTTGTTGATTTATGTTTTTTTCTTCTTTGATTAGTGAAGTAATCTAATGATAGCATCTAACTTTGATGTGTCTAATGTACATTTTCCAGTTTCACAATCATCAATAGCTACTGATTGAGTTTTGACAACCATCACTCCAGTAAGTTTAGTTTTTAGTTAACTATTTTTTACCTGTTTGAATTAACTATTTTTTACAGCCCAATTAATTATATTTTTAGTTAATTATTTTTTAGTTAACTATGTTTCATTTAACAGAGTTAACTTTAGTTACCAAATAATTTTTTCAGTTACCAAACATGTAGTTTGGTAAATTTAGGTCTCAATTAAGTATATTTTTTTTAGTTAACTTTATTTCATTTAACAAAGTTAACTTTAGTTTGATATATGTATGTCTTACATATTATTTGTATGATCCCCTTCCTAGATGATAAGTAATATTTTTTGTTGTTGTTTTGTTGTAGTCATGTCAATTGATACATCGTGGATTTGTAAACCATGAAACACCATTGAATATGCTAATGGGTTGAACGTGTTTTTAGAAATTGCATTTGAACATGCTAATGGCCCTGTAATTAAGTGTCCATGTGCAAAGTGTGGTTTTAGAAAGTGACAAACAATGGATGTAGTTCAATAATAATTAACATGTACATCTTTCCCTCAAAACTACAAAACTTGGTATTTTCACGATGAAGGACCAAGTGTATGGTCGCTACAAGTGCGCATGTCATTGAAGATTTATTAGAATCTAAAAATCCAATGGAAGACATGTCAAACGATGCATTCGAGTTTGAGGGGCATGATGAGAATACTAAAGTTGATGGTCTACAAAATAATATGGTGGGTGATAAAGGAAATACAAACTTTGATGGATTGATGACGGACAATAATGAACCCTTGTATGAAGTGGTACCATATCAAATGCATGAGTAGAATGAGTGACAAAACAATGACCATGATTCTAGACTTGCTAAAGGACGCATTTGAACATGCTAAGTTGCCTAACTCGTTCTATAAGGGGAAGAATTTGATTAACAAACTTGGTCTTAATTATGTCAAAATACCAGCTTGCCGAAAAGACTGTATGCTATATTGGGAAGAAGACAATGAAGGCTTCGAAGAATGTGATTCTTCAATGCTTTGAGTATTATTGTTCTTTGTTCCTGTTGGTTGACTATCTTCGCGCGCCTACGACGATCACACGCCCCAAATATCCCTGCTTTCGTTCGTTCCTTTCTTCGATTAAACATCTGAAATCACAAGGACAAAGGGCGCCCTAGAGGCTGTTTGCACTCCGACGCTCAAGTCAGTGTAGGGCTAGGAAACACCAAAAGGAAGCTGTAAAAAGCTCTCTACGTATCTGTGTGTGTGTATTGGCATAAAATGATGTGTCCCCTATTAGGTTTGATAATACCCTTTATATACTCTAGGGTTTCCACTGTTTCCGCTAACCGTAATTAGGTTTACTGAGGGTGTGCCTTAGCGCAACTATCACCCACTCTTAGAGTAATCTAGCGCGTAAGACTCCCTTACTAGAGTGCGACCTCTGACGGGATGACCACCTGGGTGCCAACTTGTACACCTAACCTCTGGGGCCATCCGTCCTGGGAGTGTCCTAGCTATTCACGTGCCATGTATGCAGCTTACCCTTGGAACGTGACCCTCATAGGTTGTATCTCTTCTAGTTGCTCTTTACTTGTGTTGGGCTTGAACGTGTCATCCACGCCACACGCATGGACCCCTCGTGACCTAGGCTTCTCCCTAACTGATAATTGGTGCGTGGTCTGGGATCCACCTCTCGTGGCCCAACTCTCCTGTTTGAGTCATTGATGTCCGATGTCTCGTCGCCCTCACTATATTGTCGAGGACACATCAGCGCATCTTGGTGACCGATGCCTGACCATTCTTTGGCACCTAGGCTCGCGTGTCTTGCGAGACACTGGCCCACACCGCTCGTGGGACCCAGCTTACGTGGCCCCTGACTACTAGCGGTCAACGACGCCCGAGGACTGGTCGGTACATTCTCCAATCAATTTCTGACGAAGGTCCGAGGCATGAAAGGATTTATATGGAGTGAAAGAGGATTTAATGAATGAAGCCCAAAAACTCAAACTAAAACAAAAAAGAGATGAATGAAGAACAATGAATCAATGAATTCGTGAAATTTTTTAAAACAATTCTAATAAGAATCTACACCGCATATTGATTCACCATTTGAATTTCTATGTTGAGGAATTCCGATCACCGCAAACCTGTACTCATCTTTTTAATAAGATCGACTCATACTGGCACAATTCTCCGTTTCAATATCATTTTTTGTCTTCCAGATCGTGCCAAAAACTCAAGCACAAAATGATGAACGCGAATGAAAAAATGCACAGCTTAAGCAAATCTAAAAATATTTCAGATTTATATTCGAACCTCCAAAATTACATTTCACACAACAAATTTCATGAGATTTCCAAACAATTCCAAATTATTGTTCACACCACTTGATGTGAGTTGATTTTAGAGTTGTACATTTTTTGGGTTGCACTTTGTTTATGAGTTTTTGTTTGAAGCAGAATATGGTAAGAAACCCAAAGAAAATTCCCACTAGACACGAACTTAACCAAGTGGTTAAGTAAGTGTGAAGGTTCACTTCTAGAGGGCAAAGAGTAAACCCAATTATATGGTGATGATGATGAAGAGATGCGGAATTAAAGCATATAATGGAAATCAACAAGATGTCAAAACCAAAAAGCAAAAGAAGAACACAAGAATATAAGAGGAATGGAAATGGTGCAAGGAAGGAAGATGTGAAGAGATAGAGGAAGCTTATGAATGATGATGGTGGTCACGCCACTTGGAGTGCTGGGAGAATCCAAGATGAGTGGTGAAGATCCACCATTTGAAGTGCAGAAACACCCAAGATAAGACCCACAAAAAGAGAGCACTCAAGACTCGCTCAACACTCTGACAGAGTTTCTTTTCTATTCAAAATTCAATGTGTGAAATACACGAGGCAAGACACTCTATTTGTACGAGAGAGTGTCTTAGAGAAAAAGATAGAGGGGTAGGGGTGTCATTTGTCAGAAACCTTCTAGAAGGTAGGTCAAAGCAACCCTAAACCTATAAGCACTTGTCATGAAAAGGTGGGCTTGGCACAAACCCAATTTATGCTAAGTACACCCCAATTTATGCTAAATGAACCCTACTCTAGCTTATTCTTCTATTTGGAACCCCAAATTGAGCCCAATTTATTTTCATAAACTTGATTTTTAAAAATACCAAAAGAAAGAACATTTGATGTTGACTATGTCCAATTCTTCTTCTGCTGAGGTCCTTTTGAAGTTCGGTGGGGCCTTGTCTTGGATGCTGAGATGACTGACTTAATTATGAAGTTTCTATTAGAATGTATGGCTTTAAACTAGAGTGGGTGAATGGTTTAAAGAGGGTTTTCGCAAACTTTTAAGTCAAGAATGAAATTACTTCGAGAAACACTTGAATCAGAATTCAGTTTGCCAAAACACAAAGCAGATAAGCACAACACCAGAAAAACAATCGGTTGTTTCGCAGAAACAATCGGTTGTTTATACCAGTTCACAAATATAAAAATTGAATTTAAAGAGATTAAGGATAGAGAGAATGCACACAGAGGTTTATACTGGTTCACTCTAAACCCAGAGCTACATCCAATCTTCCCAGAAACCACTGGGGAATCCACTAAGCAATCAACCCTAGATTACTTACAACACAACCAAAGAAGTGACCTTGATCCCCTCAAGACACACATTTCCTTTGGCTTTAGCACAACACCACTAAGAATGCTGATCATGATCCCCTTAAGAACACACAACACTTCTTAGCTATACACATAGAGTTTATTTCAAAAGTACAAAGGATTACACTTGTTACAGAACAAATCTGAAATCAATACAAGGTGAAAATTCTATCTCACACTCTTTGATCAATGCAATCTCTAAGCAATTCTCAACTTTTCAAAATCTCAATCAGTGAAAAACTCAAATCTGTTTTTCTGTATTAAAAAAAAGTTGTTTGTTGCATAATCTTAACAAACTATTAATTGCATTTAAAGATTGGTCAAAGCATTAAAAACTGGAGCGTAAACAGTTAGAAGAACATTTAAAGCTCAGTCAAAGCACAAAACTATTTTCTGTTATGGTCCCAAAACAAGCAATCGGTTGTTTCCACGAATCAATCAGTTGTTTTGGTTTGACAGCAAGTCAACCATCAAAAACAGTTTTCAACCTTTCTAAAAACACCTAAGTATAAAAAAATGGATTGTTTCGACAAAACAACAGGTTGTTTTTCACTTAGTTTGAAAACACTTTTCTTTTAAAAGGTTTTAGAATGTTTATGTTTTGGATTCAATCAAGAGTGGATATATACAATTAATCTACCCCAGATCCTATCTAACGACAACTCAACAACGGCAAACACATCCAGCCTTTCATCAACCTTCAAAGGATTTGGATTCTTCAAAGCTTGAACATACTTGGTTCAACAGTTTCTATTGTATCCTTCCTTATCTCTTTATCTAATTGGTTTGTTTCTCTACTAGATTTGCTTTCTGAACCACAAACAATTTTCACAAAAAATTCCAGAATTTTTTAAAATGAATTTTTAAGGAGATGATAATGGAAACCTGATACAATCCAAATTGCCAAGAAGATGACCAAGGACTCAAGAGACAATTCACACTGTGAGTAGTCATGTCAACAATCAAGTCAAGGCCTCACCAAATATCAGGTGGACCTCAGTAGAAGAAGAATTGGGCATACACCAGAACATCAAATGTTCTTTCTTCTGGTCTTCTTAAAAGATATAAACATGTTTGTAAATAAATTGGGCTGACTTACGGGGTCCAATTTATAAATTTATACATTTTTACATTTTTATGAGCTTTATTTGAATAAGAGCATTTTATTCCCAAATTTAGTGTTAATTGCATATTTCTAGGGAGGATTGAAGATTTGGAGTAAAGGAGAATAATTTGAGATAAAAAGAGAAAGTTGGAAGGTCCCAGAATGGAAAAAAATGCAGAGAAAGATTGAGTCTTTTTTTATGTTTTATCACTTAGCCCATTAGCGTGACACAGGAAGCCACCTAACCCTAGAAAATTAGGATAAATAGGGGGCTATTAAACCCTAAGGTGCCAGATTGAGAGGAAAACACCATAGAGTGAATTGTAACCCAATTGGGAGAATGGAAGGTGCTAGAAGTATGCATGGCTAATTCTACCATTTGGGGTTGTGAGTAATCTGCTCAAACTTTTATGTATTGAGGTGATATTTTATATATTAATATTCAATTCTTGATTGATTATTGGTATTGTTGTTTTACTTTTAACTTTTCGTGACAAATTGAGAATCTTAAATATGACCGAGAGGTATTTTTAGGGTTCGGACCTAAACATCAATACTTAGCATATTTGAGTGCTAGAGATAGACTTGAAATGTTAATTGTCGTTAACGTCTGATTGTGATTTCTAAGTTGTTTTCATAAGTATGTGAGAGATCAATATTTAGGAAATATTCTTAAGAATTTTATATGCGAGAGATCGATATAAATTAATTTTCTACGACTACCAATTTCAATCAAAGAACTTAATATTAACATGTTAATCAAAATACATGAGAGTAAGAGAGATGAAACCAAATTCCTATTTTTCCAATTGAAGCAACTAATTCTTTGTTTGTTTTCTTATTGATCAGTGCCAACATAATCACTTCAAACTCTTTTTATTGTTCTGTTGTTATATTTACCGAATATTGTACTCGATAATTCACTGATCCTTGTGGGATCGATATCCGTCCTTAGGGACAATTATTACTTCTGGCAAACGCAGTGCACTTGCCGTAAAAAGTCATCAAGTTTTTTGCACCGTTGACGGGGAACAAATTTGATTTGTTGAGTATAATTTCCTAAATATTGTGAATATTTTAATTTGTTTTAATTTTTTGTTTATATTTGTTACTGTTTTTATTTTGTTTTAAACATATTTGTTTTTATTTTAATTTGCAGATTTACTGTATTATTTTAATTTTAATTTTAATTTTATCTGTTTCTATTTATTTTTTATTTTCCTTTTGATTTTATTATATTTTATCATAGTTCTTTTTCTTTAGATTTAGTTACGTAGTTTTATTTAGGTTTACGTAGTTACTATTTATTTGTTTTAATTATTTATCATTATTAATTTTAGTTTTTATTTTTACGAAAACTTAGTTTACGTAATATTTAGTTGT
Source organism: Phaseolus vulgaris (assembly GCF_051622355.1). Taxonomy (NCBI): domain Eukaryota; kingdom Viridiplantae; phylum Streptophyta; class Magnoliopsida; order Fabales; family Fabaceae; genus Phaseolus; species Phaseolus vulgaris. Next base: position 22,891,560 of record NC_143498.1, on the reverse strand, counting down.
TTATGATTATATTTTTCTGTTTTATTTTGTTTTTATTTTACTCTTAGTATTTATTTGTTATTTTAAGTATGTTATTCTTAATTTTTTATTTATTTTTGTTTTATATGTTATATTTTATATATTTTTTTGTTTTATTGTTTTCTTTTATTTTTGTCTTTAGTTTTTAGTTTACGTAAGTTGTTATCTATATTTTTTTCTGAATATTTTTGTTATTTTTTTTCTCTTAGCATCATTTTAGTGTTTTATTTTATACTTTATATTTTTTTTTATTGTTTTATTTTTGTTTATTTTATTTTGCAGATTTGTTTTTAGTTGGTTTTACTTTATCTTCATATTTATTTTATTTGTCTTTTTTTTTTAAAAAAAAGAAAGAAAAAGAATACTCTGTTTTTTTTTCACTAATACTTTTCAGGAAAGTAACATGATAGAAAATCAAGCATCACCTCCTAAGAGAACACTTGGAGATTATGTTATGTATCAAAGACCAAGACATTTTTCTAGTATTGCAATACCTGCTACCGCCAAGGCCTTGGAAATAAAACCCGCTTTTCTCACTCTCATCATTACCCATCAATTCAAAGCAATGGATCATGAGGATCCATGTTCGCATTTGTCTACATTCTATGAATTGGTGAGAACAATGGGCTTTCAATCAGATGATCTTGAAAATGTTTATATGCGCTTGTTTTCTTTGTCATTGGCAGGAAAGGCTAAGCATTGGCTCATATCACTTCCAAATCAGAGTCTCCTTAGCTGGAAGGATGTAGAGGAAAAATTTCTACAAAGATTTTTTCCAATTTCTCGCTACATCAAAGCAAAGTCTGAAATTTAAGTGTTCAGACAAGGAGCAGATGAATCATTCTGTGAGACATGAGAAAGATTTAAAATGATACTTAGAAAATGCCCAAATCATGGGTTTGAAGATATTGCTCAACTGAGCATATTTCTCACCGGTCTCAGATTTAACACAAAGATGCTCTTAGATGTTGCAGATGTCGGCACAATGATGGCTCTTGATGTAGAACAAGCGACAAAGATTATTGTTGCATTGGCGTCAACTGATTATCAAGCCCAACATGATAGACAAAATACTCAGAAGGAAAGGTTGTTAGAAGATGCACTCTTGGCTCAAAATAAAATTCTGACACAACAGATTGAGCAACTACCCGCACAAATGGATAAATTGCCCCAACATTTATATGTTGATCATTCATCTCAAAGCCATAGTCAATCAATCAGGTGTTATTTTTGTGGAGGAGATCATCCTAATGGTCACTGTTCTTATCAGAACAATTCACCTGAAGTTGAGGATCAATCCATGCTTGAAAAAATTAGTAAAGTTGAAGACACCCTAACAAAGCTTGTGATGATGGAAGAAAATAGCATGGCAACGATTGGGAATATAGAGATCCAAATGGAAAAAGTGGCCAAACAATTTGAAGAAATACAAAGTGGTCAGTTTTCAGTTGACAGCCAACCCAACCCGAAAGAGCATTGCAATAATGTAGTAATTGAAAAAGAAGATGAGAATGAGGAGTTAGAGAGAGAAAAGAAAATAAGTGAGGAAGAAAAAAGTGAAAATAAGGAGAGAGGTGCTCTTGAAAAAGATTTATCATATCCTCATCCTCCTTCAAAAAAAGAGAAGGAAAGAAAATTCTTTGATAAATTGCTCCCTAAAAATTATTTTGCAGGAAATTTGAAGCAAGATTCAACATTTGAAAGATTTCGAAAGAATATGAGTTATATTGAAGAAAGAAATATAGAGTTGGAGGATAGATACAATGTTAGTATTCGAAAAGGCTTGCCTTAAAAATTCAAGGACCTGGGAGTTTTAACCTTCTTGTGTCTGTAGGTGGTTTATTTGTAGACAATGCTTTATTGGATTCGGGAGCAAGCGTAAATATAATTCTTTTGGCAATGCTGAAGAAAATAGGTGATTTGGAGATTAAACCCATCAAGACGACTTTAAAGTTAGCTGATCAAGTAACCAAGTATCCATATGGTGTGGTTGAAGATGTTCTCGTCCAGGTGGATAAATTCACATTCCCTGAGGATTTTGTTGTGATGGACATGAAAGAAGATGAGGAGGTTCCCTTTATACTTGGAAGACCCTTTATGAAGACTGCTAGAATCATAGTTGATGTTGACAAAGAAGAACTTCAAGTTAGAACTCAAGATGAGGAGGTAACTTTAAATCTTTTTGGTGGTCTTAAAAATTTTAATGTAGGGGAAGAATGTGTACAGAGGATGGATCAAAGAGAGATTTCCACCTTAAAATAAACAGGCATCAAGCTAGATGAAGTTAAACGGGCGCTTAATGGGAGGCAACCCAGTCTACATTTTAGTTTTATGTTGTTACCTTTGTTGATTTTATTTTTCAAAAAAATAATAATAAATAAAATAAATAAAAAAATCTTGTATGCTAATCATTTTGCAGGTTATGTATTTTGACCTGGGACAGGTTCTATTATTCAGGGGGCAGATCCAGCAAATGAATCAAGACTATGGATAAAGATTTTAACATAAAGCTGGATGATTTCTTAAGAAGAGAGGATTGAAAAAAAATATGGGTTTATCTTTCTAATTCTCTTATTTTCAGTTATTTGAATTTTATTTTCTCTTTAGTTTTTATTTTATTTTTCGGTTATTTTGTTTTCTATTTATTTGTATTTTTGCTTATTTGGTAATTTGAATAAATTTGGTTTTGTTAGTTTTATGTCCTGAATTAATTTTCTTGAATAAATTTTAGTTTTAATTTGTTTGTTTTCTAGTTTATTTTTCTCAAATAAAAAAGAAATAGAATATTAATTTTGAATTGTGGGAAAAAAGAATTTATGTTTAAATATTAGATAGTGAGATGAATTAGACATAGGTTAGAAAAGAAAATATTATTGAATCCCTATTCAAATGTAGTTGAAATTATGATACATGAAAATTTAACAGGATGATTGATTAGGACAGAGAATAACAAGACCAAAATGAATGATGCCAATTAAAGTGAGTGTGTGAACCTTAAATAGTTTTGAGAGTTTTGCTGATAAATTGACAGTTGTGGTTGTTTAATTTTTATTTTTGTTACATCATAAAAGAACATGAGATGATTGAGGCATTTGTTTGTGATAATTAGAAACCCAAGGTCAAAGAGCCAATCTTTATCTTATTAGAATTCCATTTTTTTATATATCCCCTTTGGGACAATAAATTTTTTGTTAATATTGCACCTTAACCTTTAATCATATATTTTCCTACCCTTTAGCATGTTTAAGGAAGGAGAAAATAGATGCAATACATATAGAAAAGGGAATGGTTGGTTCTAATTGTTGAAAATTCAGAAAGTTGAAAATAGGAAAAATCTATTCCTATTGGTTGAAAAAAAAAAGAAAAAAATTTGATGGAAATCATAAAAAAAGGTAGAAAGAAAAATGAGGAAAAGTGTGATCTTGAAAGAAAGCGGTGATTAGATAGCGTATATGTTCTCTATAAATTGGATTGTAGGTATGTTCTTCTTCTTTAAGATGTGCATTTTGTTATCTGAAAAACCAATATTTTTTTTTGGAAGCCCAGCCTCATTACAACCCTGGAAAAGACCTCAAGATTCATGTTTCTAATATATTTGTGATTTGAAGATGAAATGAAAAGCAACTGTGATTTGTTATGATTCAATGAAAATAGAGAGAGAAACACTTACCCGTGAGCATATGAGAAGATATTCCTTGATGAATTTTCATTTATTTGTTTTGATTTGAACCTGGAAGTTGTTTGTGTCTATATTTTTCTATATTTGAATTTGGAAGCATCATAAGTTTTTAATTTGATCTGTTGTTTAGTGAATTAAGTTGTTTGATATTTAAATTCAAAATATATTCATTTACATTGCTTGAGGACAAGCAAGATTCTAAGTTAGGGAGACTGATAAGTGTCTAATTTCAGTAATATTTCATATTAAAATATAGGTACTTATGTGGATTTATTACTAACTTGCATATAAAATAATCCCTAATTTATGAATTTATACCTTTTTACATTTTTATGAGCTTTATTTGAATAAGAGCATTTTATTCCCAAATTTAGTGTTAATTACAGATTTCTAAGGAGGATTGAAGATTTGAAGTAAAGAAGGATAATTTGAGCTAAAAAGAGAAAGTTGGAAGATCCAGGAATGGAAAAAGATGCAGAGAAAGATTGAGCCTTTTTTATGTTTGATCACTTAACCCATTAGTGCGACACAGGAAGCCACATAACCCTAGAAAATTAGGATAAATAGGGGGCTAGAGGTTCAACCTTAGGGTGCTAGATTGAGAGGAAAATACCATAAAATGAATTGTAACCCAATAGGGAGAATGGAAGGTGCTAGAAGTATGCGTGGCTAATTCTACCCTTTGGGATTGGGAGTAATTTGCTCAAACTCTTATGTATTGAGGTGATATTTTATATATTAATATTCAATTCTTGATTGATTATTGGTATTGTTGTTTTACTTTTAACTTTCCATGACAAATTGAGAATCTTAAATCTGACTGAGGGGTATTTTTAGGTTTCGGACCTAAACATCAATACTTAGCATATTTGAGTGTTAGAGATAGACATGAAATGTTAATTGCCATTAACGTCTAATTGTGATTTCTAAGTTGTTTTTGTAAGTATGCGAGAGATCGATATTTAGGAAACATTCTTAAGAATTTTATATGCGAGAGATCGATATAAATGAATTTTCTACGACCATCAATTTCAATCAAAGAAGTTAATATTAACATGCTAATCAAAATACATGAAAGTGAGAGAGATGAAACCTAATCTTTATTTTTCCAATTGAAGCAACTAATTCTTTGTTTGTTTTCTTATTGATCAGTGCCAACATAATCACTTCAAATTCTTTTTATTGTTCTGTTGTTATATTTAGCGAATATTGTACTCAATAATTCATTGTTCCTTGTGGGATCAATATCCGTCCTTAGGGACAATTATTACTTCTGACAAATGCGGTGCAGTTGCCGTAAAAGTCATCAATAACATAAAAGGGAGTGTATTTAGCGAAATAGGCTTGTAGCAAGCCCAATTTTTCTAGACAAGGAACCTAGAATTAGGGTTTTTAACCTACCTTCTATAAGAAGTGTCAAAAGGGGCAGTTTTGACTTAGTCAACACCCTATGGACTCCCCCTCCCTTTGTCCATTTTACCCTTCCCCATCTTGCCCACCAAGACACTCATTCCTATAAATAGGGTGCTTTGCCTCTTGTATTGACGCCTTGAATTTGAATAGTAAAGAAACTCTTCAGGAGTGATTTTGTGAGACTTATGAGCTCATGTTAGGTCTTATCTTGGTTGGGTAATATCTCAAGTGGCAGATCTAGTTATCTAGTCTTATCTTGGTTGGGTAATATCTCAATTGGTAGCTCTTGCATCACTCATCTTTGAGTCCCTCACCTCCAAGTGGCGTGACTTCATTTCTTCCCACAAGCTCACTTCATCTCTTCCCCTTTTTAATTTCCTTTTGCGCCTTCCATTCCCCTTCCTCTATGTTCATTCATGTTGTCTTTAAATTGTTGGTTCTCTTTATCTTTTTATCTTAATTTCCACCCCTTGAGCATCATCCACACCATATTATTGTCTTTTTCTCTTTTCCTTCTGAAGTGAACCTTCACACTTACTTAACTACTTGGTTAAGTTCATGTCTAGTGAGAATCTTCTAAGGGTTCTCACCTTAATTGTTAATTTAAAAAATCTTAAACAAAGTGCAACCAATAAAATGAGCAATCCTAAAATCAAATCAGATCAAAACCTAACTTTAAGGAAGATTGATAAAGATCTAATAACAATTTATAAACTCAAAAAAGAAAAAAGAAAAACACTCACGAGCTCTTATTTATGAAGGAATTTGAAAAACAAAAATAAAAAAGTTTAACTAATGGAGTTTGTGACAATATTTGGACTAAACATGACTCTAGACAAAACATATATGATTTTTAAAATCAAAATGACTCAATTGTATAAAAAATTTAACGAACACGTTTGAAGAAAAGTCAAAATAACACATGAACCTGAAGATGAGTACAAGAACACCTAAAACACATACCTAAAGGTTGAAGTAAGAACAATGATTTTGAACCGAACAAAAAGACAAAAAAAACACAAAAATCAATCGGTAAACATTCAAGACAATCAAGAAAATTATGAAAAACATGGAAATTAGGAAAAATTTCAAAAAATAACTATTTATCTCTTAGATCAAAGCTCTGATTACCAAATGATGCAATTCTAGCTGGCATCTTCCTTTGTAGATCTTCTTCTTCATTGTTTTGATTTGAATATCTTCTATGGATGATGAATACTATTGCGGAAGCATGAAGAATTGTAGAAATTTGGAAGAGATGAAAATTATGACGATGAATCTAAATGGGGTTAGGCCAACACTTAGTTTGTAGAGTGAGGTTGGGCCAACACTACTAGGAGGAGTCTAGAAAGTTGTTTAGCAATTAGACAACTCTAGAAAGAACTTTGAACACGTAAAAGTGTCTCAAATTGGACAACATTTTAATTACTCAAATCAAAATTAAAAATCATGTACAAAAGACTCCTATTTATAGGAGAAAGTCTTTATCAAATGAGAGCGTGACAAGTGAAACTTTATGCCTTCCTTGCCTATATTTCTATTTGCACCCCTCTTTTACTAGTTTACATTTTACTTCCTTTTGTATTTACATCCTTCTCTGCCTAAAATACAAGGCCCAAAACTTCCTAATTACTCTATACAATTTTTACAATCTCTTTAGTAAGTGATGTGAATTTATTTTAGATTGCTTCATTTTAGATGTGACACTTTACTTAGATTGAGATTTTTTTAGCAATTATAAGGTGAGAACCCAAAGAAGATATCCACTGGACACGAACTTAACCAAGTGGTTAAGTAAGTGTGAAGGTTCACTTCTAAAGGGCAAAAGAAAAATACAAGAATATGGTGATTGATGATGAAGGGCGAAATGTAAAAGAGCATGGAAGGAAAAACAAGAACATAATGAAAACTGAATTGACAAATAATGAAAAGAATGGAAGAGATGAAGGAAAGGAAAAGCTTATGTGATGGAAGAGAGGTGGATCGTGCCACTTGGAGTGTGGTTTTCCTCCAAGATAAGTGTTGATGGCCGCCACTTGAGAGCTCTCAAACACTCAAGATGAGACCTAAATGCTAAGAGGACACAAGCCTCACTAACACCTCACACAATTTGTGCAGAGTAACTTTTCTCTTCAAATTCAACATGTAAAATACAATGGATAAGCCTCCTATTTATAGGTGAAGGAGCCTTAGAAAACAAGCAAGAGGGGTAGGATGGGAAAATGGAAAAAATGGGTAGCCTTAGGGTTTGACTAAGTAAAACCCGCACCCTAGGCTTGTCCTTCTAGAAACTAGGTCAAAATGTCTTCCTAAAGTGCTAGGAACACGCTAAAATTATACCCACACCCCTACTATGCTAAAGGCACCTTATTCTAACCTATATTTGCTATTTGGACCCCTAAAGTGAGCCCAAAATGATTTACAACATATTCTATCTCTTAAGAAAACCAAAAGGAAGAACAATTGGTGCTCTGGTTTATGACCATCTCCTCTGGCCGGGTCCATGAGATCCTTGGTAGGGTCTTGAATTGTTTGCTGAGATGACTGCTAGCCATGTGCTTTTGTCTTTTGCTTCGTTGGTCATCTTCATAGCTACTTGGTTTGTATCAGTAAGTCTCAATCTTTGTCTACCTTCTTAGCCAAAAGTTTTGAGGTCGGACGGTTTTCATCACGGTGCAAAACGTCCAAGTGGAAAAATAAAGATAAGAAGCAATACATAAAAATCTTGCATTACTTTCCATTAAAACCGCAATTGCAAAGATTTTTTATGAGTTCTAAGATGATTGAGTCTATGAGATGGCATGCATCAAAGGATAATAAAGATGGATTGATGAGGCATCCTAGAGATTCTAAGGCTTGGAAATCATTTGATTTATTGCATCCAGAATTTATAGATGATCCTCAAAATGTATGACTAGGCTTAACTGCCGATGGCTTCAATCCTTATGGAAACATGAGTACAAACCATACTATATGGCTAGTGCTTCTTATCCTATACAATCACCATCCTTGAGAGTGTATGAAGTAAATATCTTTTATCCTCTCCATTTTTTTTTATCAGCAATGAATTATTAGAATAAAAAGGGACACTTAAGGTGATGGAAGAGGCCCTAGCACCCAAAAGAGCGTCTAGGACCAACCTTGCATGAAAGGCAACCAAGAGAGCGTCTAGGACCAACCTTGCATAGAGGGCACCCACAAGAAGCGTCTAGGCCACACAAGGAACGTCTAAGAGAGTTGACATCCAAGAAGGGTGACGTCCAAGAAGGCCCAACAAAGTGTAGCTTAGTCTTATTTGTGGTGTAAATAGCATAGCCTTATGAACCATTGTTTAAATTCTGCAAATTAGGATTAAGGAGAAGTTAACATAGATTAGCTACGGTTTCTAGAAGCTCTCCACTAATCTAAGACGTCCATGTGCAAGTTAGGAGGCCATGTGCACCCATGTGCCTCCATGTGTTCCTTCATTTGCATGTCATTTAGATTACATTTCATTTGTATTTGGCTCTTCAAATTCCAGCCCTCCAATCCTATATAAGGAAGTGCTTGGCTCTCATTTTGCAAGATTAAATTGAGTATTGTTATGTTGCCAAACTTGAGCCATACTTTACTCCCTTGCCTAAGATTTAAGTCTTAATCTTCAATCCTTCACCCACCAAAGGGGGCTGGCCAAACCTCCCTCAATTTCCCTACTCTCATGCACCTCCAAGGCAACCACACCTCCTAGGAAGGCCTTGCTCATCTCATCCACTAAGCTTCCGCAACTTTCATCTCCAAAAAGCAAAGAAGAACTCATGAGAATGCCATCATAAGGGGTGTCCCAACCCTTATACAGAGACTACAACTGACATAAGCAGAGTTAAAGGGTAAACCATTTAAAATAATACAAATCATACTATATATGATTGCCGCAATGAACTTAAGCTGCATAAACCAGCAGAGGTTCATTGCTGGAAGTAGCAGACTGCTGGATTGCCTCTGGATAGATGAGAAAAAGTACCTCCCTTCCTTCCTATTGCTCGAGGTCAATGCCAGCTGCATGATTGCTGGGTGCTGCATGATCCAACACGTTTTAACAGCAACCCAACCTAGACATACAGGTTGAGTGTAATGGCACACACAACAAACGCTAGCTGGATCACTTTGTCATCTTGTCACCCTTTGCAGCTTTAGGACCGAATACCAGCGCAAAGTATCAGCTCCAACATTCCTTTGTTCAACTGCTCCCCCCTTAGATACCGACAACACAAGGAACACCACCACTCCAACTCCCAGCCCCATTAGAGCATCCAGATACATCATGTCCTAACCAATCCTCACAGCAGTAGTTTAACAACAATTCAAAGTTGGGTCGTGCAGCAGCCAACCCGGCAAAAGCCATGTGCACCAGCAACCCAGCCCATACCTCAGCCACACCAGCAGTCCCACATCACCCCACACAGCATCCAAATTGACAGAGCATACCAAGGGTGCTTACCACCCGAAGCTTCAGCTGTTGGCATGGCATCTTTTATCCTCTCCATGATCTTTCTTGGAAAATAAATGGTATAAAATGACATTGATGTTTACTTAGAACCACTCATAAAGGAATTAAAGGAGTTATGGAATTAAAGGAGGCCCAATTGTTGAATTGTCCACAGTTTAAAAAGACTTTGTTGATTACATGCACAACATGTTTGGATTCTTAAAATAGAATAATATTATTATATTGCTTCGAGTAGAATTTGAACCCAAAATCAGATAGAAAGTATCAACTTAACCACTGGGGCAAATGATCCTTCTTAAAGTATAGGGATTGTAGTTTCATTTTATTTTCTTACAAACAAGAAAATACCTATAGCTAAATTTGTATTTATACATTATTGGAATTCAAAATGAGCAACGAATATTTTGGCAATTTAAGAGAGAATATTTCTTTGTTAGGGTTTTTCCCTGCATCTTGCGATCTTATCAAGAATCCACCAATTCTTGTAGCGATCATCCTTAGGCTTATTAAACTTTGTTTATAGCGCCTTCCTCAATCCAAGTTTTTCATTGTTACTATTTTTAGTTGATTCTGTTCCGTAACCCTAAATTCCTATTTCCATTGTTAGTTTTATTTGGATCCATATCATTTGGTATTCAGAGCAAAGGTTTGAGTGATAATACAATTTTGTAGTCTTTTTTTTCTCATTATTGTTGACACATTGTTCATCACTATTCTGCACTGTTCATGCGTACTGTTCACACGGGGTTGCTCCCAGTACTGTTAATCTTTTAAAAAAAAGCAAAGAGGAAAAAAAGGAAAATAGAAAAGAAGAAGAGGAAAACAAAACAAAAAGAAAATTACCTAGTGCATACTTGTTGTTTGTTAAAAGTTCTAAAAGTGTCATGTCTACATATTTTATTTTCTCTATATATTTTTTGCTTGCTGTTTGTAATTGTCTTGTTGGTAGTGAAATTGTTCTTCACTATTTTGTTCTTTACTATTTTTTTTAATTGATGTTAAAATATAAAAAACATAAAATTATTTTAAGCTTGTGATTGCTACCTTTGAAAGTGATTCTTGATTATTGTGTACTTGATTCTTGTAAGAACCTTAAGTAGAGTATGAGTGGTAAAAGGCAGTATGATCAATAAAAAAATCTTATTGTGTAAAACACGAGTGTTGAGTGTAAACACGTGAGAAAGTGGTGTGAGATCCAAACTTATTGTTATTTTTAATTTTTTTACTTGAGCATGGCAGGGGAAACGTCAGATAATGAACTTTCACAAATACAAATGCAAGCCTTAACAAAAAATTTGGAGAGGCTAATGAAACAACAAAGTGATGGACTCCATGAGAACATTGTGGCGCCTTCCTCAATCCAGGTTTTTCGTTGTTACTATTTTTAGTTGATTTCATTCCGTAACCCTAAATTCTTATTTTCGTTGTCAATTCTATTTGGATTCATATCATTACCAATGACAACATTTCACGAAATGTTGCCTAAACAATAAACAACACTGAAAAATGTGTTGTATAAACATTACTAGAAAAAATGTTGTCTGTGTTTTCGAAAAAGTGTTGCCTATTCTACCAATATAAGGCAACCACTACAAAAAAGCATTTCCTAAACCTAAGACCATGACTACATATGTCATGCCTGAAAATTCTTAGCTTAAAATTATTTATTATTTATTTCAGGCACTAGATGTTGGAAGTGGTGCTCCATCACCTAATCAAGTAATAAGGTCAAGTGTTGGAAAAAAACTGATTAAGGAAGATGAGAAAGCAAAATTGAAGTAAAACTGGTTAGGGATGAACATGTTGAAATAGTTGTAATAGTTTGAATGTTCAAAATATTTTGTGTGTTTTCTTTACTTTTGAACAATTATATGTATCAACTTTATTCTAATTTTCAATGCAATGAATGGATGCTTATAACTTTCTATAGTATTTAATTTTATTAGTATTTAATATTTTTATTATGAAAACCTATTTAATTAAATGGTATTATAATTAAATGTGTTTAGTTGTTTAATTATGCAAACAAGATTATAAAAAGTGGCGGTTGAATTCCATTTATTTAGAATTAAAATTATGTCTGTTGAAACCAACGTATTATTTTTTACAATTTTATTATAATACTAACAATTAATAATGTCACATTATACCTATATAATGGTGTTTACATGCACCATATTCTGCGCTGAAATCATTTTTAATGAAATAAATTGCGACAATTTTGACCGACATTAATTACATACGAAAACTGTCACTTTATACAAAATGTTAAATGACGGTTGTTGTAGTGGATCTCATAAGACCACCATATTAAACTTTGTAGCGATCATTTATATGGCGGTTTGGGGAACCGCCACACGTGTATATTGTTGGCATTTATAAACGCCACTTTATATGAAAATAATTTCCATCACATACGCGAGTTTTTTTGTAGTGATTGTTTTTGGGATTCAATCCTAAATCCTTGGGCTTCTTGAGATTCTAGAGTTATGAATTCGTGAAGGATTTGCTCCAAATCCTGTCAATCATTGCCAAATCTTAGGCTCCACAAAACAAGAACTATATAAATGAATAAAAGACTGAGGTGTCGGTCGCAACCTGAACATGTCACATAACATCCAGAACGCCTGCAATGAATCCTACAAGTTTGGATGGAGTTGCATGGGGGCAACGTTGAGGACTCAAAGCCCCCACATTGTAAACTCATTTAACGAGAAACATATTTGAATGCCAGTGAAAAATAAGCATATATGAAGAAGAAGTTGGACCCGACACCCTCTCGCCCATGACACACATTGTCATTCACATAATAGTGAATGGCCGAGACGATTCCGACCTCATTCTTCTTCAACATGGTTGCATTGTTCACAAGCGACTCTTTCGTGGACAACAACCTATACTGAGAAAAAATATCAATAAACCTTCTATCTACTCAATCATACCCTGCCCAAGGCGACAATTCGCTTTGTGCCTGCTCCATAGCCAACTAGGTTGCCTACTAATGACATCATCACGAAATGAGCTAATCTCGACCTCATTATTCTCTTTTACTACTGAAGACTCCACGAAACTGATTGAGGACTGGCCACCCAAAGATCTAGAAGTACTGGAAGAGGTATACATAACTAACTTTACAGAGGAAAAAAATCTTAACACCTAACCTGATGGAGAAGTGCCTTCATTGTTTGTAGAATTGTTGGTGAATGGTGGAAGCATCATGGATGGAAGACAAAGCAAGGTCCTCTTAAGAGTGATGGTGACCTTGAAGGTGCATGAGAGGTAGGGATTGAGAGTGGTGAGACCAACTCTACTTGGAAAAGGGGATTTGTGAAGATCAATAGCCTAACCTAAGAGGTTTTCGGGCAAGAAGTGAAATTGGCACAATTTGGCAGCAATTCACTAAGTATATTAATCTTGCAAATACATGAGCCAAGCCCTCTTATTTATAGTGTTTAGAGGCCTGGAAATTCAAAAGAAAGTGGAGGGAAATTCAAATGAATTCCCTCCCAAAAGTGGAGCCTAAATGAGCACATGGGGAGGGGTGTGTCTAGTTTGTATGCTCACCCCCTCCATGGGTTTTCTAGACCGGCCTAGGTAAATTTAGAGGGTTTTAGAAACTCTAAGTTTACCTAGGTTGGTGTTTTAGGTGTCAAAATTAATTCTAAGAAAAATTACAAATAAATTTCCTATGCTAATATTTTACAAGAAATAAAATGCAACTCTATACTAGAGTTTATGGCATGTAAAATGCGTCATCTTGGTTCATCTTGACCATAACTCTAGTAAAATGCGTCCCCTTGGTTCATCTTGAACATAAATCTAGTGGTTGACTCCATTTGACATGTTGGTGGCCTTTCAATAGAGTTGGTGTTGGGGCCTCTTCCATCATAACCCCTATTTAGACTCAAAATATGAAGGAAAGCATAAGTGGTCTCAACACACTACCCCACCCCTATTTATAGGCTGAAAAAGAGTCCCAACGGTCATAAAGCTAGTTGTGAATCCCGAAGTGCCCATGTTACACCCACGTACTCTATCACCTAGGGATGAAGGGACCCGAGTGATATGAACCAAAAATACATGAAGGTGACCAAGGATGCTATACTTGAAGGGTCATCTCAACAAGCAAATAAAGACCTCATTAATAGGAGAAATGGACAAAGCCCAAAGCATTTGAAGTTCTTCCTATTAGTCTTCTCAAAAGATGAGGCCCAAGCCAATTAATATCTTTTGTAAATAATATAGGAGTAGCCTTAGGAAAGTGCCAAAGAGGAAAACCAAAAGACTCCTCTCATGTAAGGCTCTAAGGCGCTACTTTGGATTAAGAACTAGAAAGACTCTTCCAACTCCTTTCTCTCTTAGGCGCTAGTTTAGAGAAGGAACTAGAAGAGTGACTCTTCCAACTCCTTTGCCTTGTATAAATAGAGGTACATGGTGCCTTGTATCACAAGTTGAATTTTGAAGTAAAGAAAGTATACCAAATTGGTGTGAGAGAGTTTGTGAGACTTGTTCTCTTCTCTTCTTCCTAGTCTTATCTTGGGTGGTTCTTGGGACTCTCAAGTGGCGACATCCGCTCATCTTGAAGCTTCTCCACCCTTCAAGTGGCGTGAACATTCCAAGGGTCATCAACCACATAGGTCCATCTCCTTTCATCTTCCATAATTACCCATTTGTTGTTTTCTTGTAGTTTTTCAATTTCAATCGGTTCAATTGTTTCCTTTTGTTGTTTCCTTTCATTTGCTACACTTGTTCTTCACTTTGTTCAGTTTCTTTCCATTGTACATGTTGTTCTTGTTTCGGTTTCCATAGAAACCCATTTCTTTGTTGAATTCTTGAGTTTCAATTAGTGGGTTTTGTTCTTTGTTGTGTTTCAATCGGTAGTTTTAATTCTTGTTGTGTTCTTGTTTCAAATCTTGTGTTCTTTTGTGTTCTTGAATTGCTTGTAAAATCTTGATCCAATTCTTGAAAGTGTCATAAAATGGGTAATCCCTTAATCAACTCACATCACCGGGAGACCATGAAGGATTCGCATGAGGGAAACGATCCCTTCCTGGCCTGTGTAAGAAAACAATCGATTATTCATTATTTATAATCGATTATATGTGATGACAAACATTTTATATTTAGCTAACATAATTGATTATCCGTTGTTTATAATCAATTATATGCAAAATTGGGAGAAATCCATGTTTGATTAGCTTGAGATAATTAATTATAAGCTTAACATAATTGATTATTATGTTTAAAAAGATGAAAATAAGTTTTTAAATACAAATATGTTAAATATCATCTTAGAGTTCGATTAAAATTTTACATTTTGATCATATTAAGATAATAAATAATAAAGAAAAGAACGGAGAAAATATCATCAAAATCTTAATCAAATTAAGAAGATACAATGTTTTGCCATGTTTTACTAACATTTTTATTTTACTATTTTAAAAAAAAAATTGACTTTTTTTAAAAACGAGTAAATATAGTTTCTTTTGTCCATTTAATAGATAAGGTTAGAATAATGACACTTAACATAAATAATAATGACACATTCTTCATAAAAGTTGAATTGTCAAAGGGAAGTAATATGTAAAAAGAGTAATGAATGCTACTTGTGAGTGCACTATCCCAACCACCATAAATTTGATGGAAGAAATTAGGTTAACTCATTTAAAATTATATTTCAATCCAAGAGCTTTTGCCTGATTAGTCCCTCCCACCTCATATTGCCTTGCATCACTTCTCAGCCTTTTTTTCTATTTTATTTTTCTTTCCATTGTCAGCAATGGTAAGAATCGGAGGTTCAGATAAAATGGTTCACTTTTTGTCATAAAGTCAATCTAATATGCACAAGGGGAACTTATTTTTATGAAAAAAAAATGTCATTGCTTTGATTCTCTGTCACGTAATAAATTATCACTTTTTTATTTTATTTCTCTACTTAACCACGTTACCTACTATTCTCTATGCCGCCCTTTTGACCGTTGGAATCATAACAAATTGACTTTGTTTTCATCATTTTTAGTTTTTTCAATCACACTTTTTTTTAAAACACCAAATTCATAAAGAATAAATAAATAAACAAATAAACTCCTAATCATTCTCTTCCTAAAAATCAAGAACATAAAATTGAATTTTGAAAGATCATCTCAAAGACCTCCTCAAAAACAAGTGGATTTAAAAACTTTCCAATAAAAACTGTGACCATTTGTTTTCTTTGTTTGTTGTGATCCTATGATTTTGACTATGATGTTTTTATATATATCATAGATAATTTTTTTGACTTTTGCAACCCCAAAGTTAGATTTTTTGAATACCATATGAAAGTATTTTGATTGGTGATTTAAATTTTCTTCACAATGTTTTTCGAAGCTAATATTTGATCTGATTAATATGTTTAGAAAAAGAAAACATTATTATTTTTTAGAAGATTACTTTTAGATTCATAATATGAAATAATTTTTTAGGATAAATTTGATAATTTTTATAATAATTATTTTAAAATTATTAAAATAACAACTTTTAACTGGTTTGCAATGAAAAGAAAGAGTGTAAAGAGGGAGAAGAGAAATGAAAGATCGAAGATCGAGACATATGAGACAAATTACTTTCCAAGGTCAATAGCGAGAAAAATTACAAATTACAAATATATGCTACATAATCGATTAAACAAAGCAACTTAATCCATTAACTTTAAATAAATATTTAACTTTTATTATAACGTAGTAAATAATTCAGAATATATAAATATAAATAATAATTAAATACTAACAATTATATTATACTATGATAAAATAAATAATTAAAATAAAAAATCTTAAAATTATTAACAAAATACAAAGAATTGAATATTTTAAATTAAAATAAATAAATAATTAAAATAAAAATATCAAAATAATAAATAAAATAAAATAATTAAATTTTGGATAATTTATTTTAAAATACTTTTACTCTGAAATATAACGTTTTTATTTATCAAGGTTTTATATTATATATTTTTGTATTTTAATATAAATTTAAATTTTCGAATTTTATATTTGAAATTAAATTAGTTTTGAAAATTAATTTCATAAAATTATATCACTTTCCTCTCTGGTCCTTTTTTTCCTTTCCCACTTTTCCCTTAATAGAATCGAATCCTTAATTATTTGAACGTGCACAGTGATTGTGCGGCTCTTCTGGTATTGTTTTATTAATTATAACTTTATATATCGGTTTTACAACTAGCCAAGATGATTCCTCTGTCCCATAACTCAGTCTCTGTTCATCTGGGTGGAGTGCCCCGTGACCCTCTTCACCCAATTGCTTTGGATCCCTCTCTTAATAAGCCTTCTTCTTCTCTTTCTCTGTTTTGGAATTGCAAGAGAAAAAGGTGGAAAATTTCTACTACTATGGCTTCTAATATCAAGACCAACAATTTCCTTCGCCATGTGGAATCAATGAAGCTTATGCCATCAGGGGCAGGTCACATTTCACACTTGAATGCTGTGATACTTGGTGATTCTCTCGCAACTGAAGAGGATGATTTCGTTCTTCCTAGTCATGACTTTGCTAGCCAAGCTAATGTTCAGTCCCCAGAACAGGTTTCATATATTGCAGCTTATGAATGTCTTCTGGGATTCAATTTAATGGTTTTGACTTATCAACAAATGAAGAGAAACAATGTTTTTTTTTGGAATTAACTCTTTGCGCAAGATTTTGTTAAAAAAATGATTTTTTAATGTGTGTTTTTGTGATTTGTGATCCATCAGTATCTGAAGATGTACAAGAGATCTATTGAGGACCCTGCTGGGTTCTGGTCTGAGATTGCGGCAGAGTTTTATTGGAAACAAAAATGGGGTCATAAAGTATGTGATGAAAATTTTGATGTAAGGAAAGGGAATATCAAGATTGAGGTAATTGATCTATTTCCATCATCCATTTTGGGTCTTGTTTTTGCCTTGCTTTTGTTTTTGTTTTTCCTTCTGATAGTGTTTGTTCAGAGGCTGAGTGTGTTTGTACCTTGTGTCGTGTCTCTGTTTTCTCTTGTTGCATTGCTTCAGTGGTTCAAGGGTGGGATCACCAACATCTGTTATAATTGCTTGGATAGAAATGTTGAAGCTGGACTTGGTGACAAGGTAGCTATTTACTGGGAAGGTAATGAACCTGGTTTGGATGGTAATTTGACGTACACCCAGCTTCTTCATCAAGTTTGCCAGGTTTGTTCTGACTTTTCTCTGTTTGCATACAATGAGGATAGTCCAGTTCCTCAAGTTTAGGTGGTAATATATTTTGTTTTTGAATTGTGAAGACTCAATGTAAAGTGGCCAAATAATTGAATATTTTTATTGTTTCAGCTTGCTAACTATCTGAAGGATAATGGTGTGAAAAAGGGAGATGCTGTAATTATTTATTTGCCTATGCTTATGGAGCTCCCCATCGCAATGCTTGCCTGTGCCCGGATTGGTGCTGTTCATTCGGTATCAACAAGAACTTCAAAATATTTTCCTTGTCCGCCATTTCTTGTTTACTCCTGTTAAACTACTATGCCCGGATTGGTGCTGTTCATTCGGTATCAACAAGAACTTCAAAATATTTTCCTTGTCCGCCATTTCTTGTTTACTCCTGTTAAACTACTAAATTGCTTAATATGTTTGACTTGCCTTTTGAGTTAATAGTTAGTATTTTCATCTGTTCAGGTTGTATTTGCTGGTTTTTCTGCAGAAGCTCTTGCCCAGAGAATCGTTGATTGTAAACCAAAAGTTGTAATTACTTGCAATGCTGTTAAAAGGGGCCCTAAGGTTCTCAATCTGAAAGATATTGTTGATGCTGCAATCAAGGATTCAGCCCAAAATGGAGTTTCTATTGGTGGGAATATCTTAATTTGTTTAATATTTCAGTTATATAATCACTGCAATATTGACCTGTTCTGATTTGCTGATTAAAATTCAGACATTAATGTGTAGACACACAAACACTAAGGGAGAGAGAGAGATCAATATAGAAAATACCAGTAGGAAGTTTATGATTGGTGACAGAAGTGGAGCTTTCTAGCATGTATATACTAGATAGGTCGAGCACGTTGAATAAAAAGTGTACTGTATTTTAACATTTTCTAGTTTGTCAATAAACACATCCTTGCGGGTGTTGTTCATATCTCTTCCCTTTTTCTTTTATTGTGTGATATTAAGTTTGTGACAAGTGAGTCCTATATCAGTTGGGCGTAGGACACAAATAATAATTTAAGTAGTTGCTGTCCCCTCTTAGCAGCCTGGCCTTTTGGAGTAGGCTTTATTCACAAATTTATTTGATAGTTTGAGAATGTCATATGATGAAAACCTAGCGCATAGAAATCAGTGACCATTTGAAATTTCATTTACAATAACCATTGCAAACTGACTTCACTTATATTGATATGGACTAATAAAGTAGGCTGGGATATTCTAAAACTTCCCCCATGATGGTTCTGGATGAAACCCAGAGCACCAAAATTACTTAGGTATATCAGAAGGGTAGAAGGACCATCATCGGATCAGGCACAGGGAGAGAGATGAAGGAGACAATATACTCCTTAACTATTTACCATACTGTCAGTCTATATAATAAGGAGAAATAAGGCGCATGAGCATGTGGGGGTAGGGAGGAGGGAGGGATTTTGGTTAGAACTTGGGAGAGACTGGCCTCTCAAATCGTTTAGGAGATTTTCTTCTTTAGTTTATGCAACACTGGGTCTGAATTCATTTGGTTTAGATCCATTATCAATACAAAAATAGTTCACATATATCTTTTCCTGCACATTATCTCTGTTATCTAGCAGTTCTTGTCTATCCCTCTTGACCTGTTTCCCAATCTAACAGACATTTGCAACTGAACTGACCTGTTTCCCATCCTTTAGGGTTTTTGAAGATGTATATGTTACATCCATAATCTCTGGTTCATTATGTTCTCTTTATTAAATTCCTTGATCTTATTCTCTTGCTTTTTTTTCTTGTCTCAACAGATAAATGCTTAGTTTATGAAAACTCATTGGCAACGAAGAGGGAAGATACCAAATGGAAGGATGGGCGTGATATATGGTGGCAGGTTGGTATATAAAATCCCCATTTAGCAGATAAACTTTCACATGGTTAACTAAGTGTAGAATCATGATTCTATTTTCCGTACTCTGCAAACTGTCTGCATGCCATGCCAAATAATTAGTTACATAATTGTTTCAGTATGAATTTCTTCAGTTATTTCAAACAGATTAGTTTGTTTCATATGATAAGGTTGCTATGAGTCTTGAATTTCTGTTTAACAGTGCTAAATATGTTTTCAATTTCCAACGTTGTCCACGATTATGATAAACTTCATACTTCTTTTGAACATTTTTTTGGCTACCTTTGACTGGTTTTGCAGGATGTCGTTCCTCAATATCCAACTAGTTGTCCAGTGGAGTGGGTCGATGCCGAGGACCCACTTTTTCTACTCTATACAAGTGGGAGCACAGGCAAACCTAAGGTATCATTGTGCTGTTACTGCTGTACACTACGTCATGTTTCTTTTTTTTTCCTTTCTTTATTTCAGCTGCTGCTTTCTAATATTTATGTTCCTAAAAGGGTGTCTTGCATACAACTGGTGGTTACATGGTGTACACTGCAACGACATTCAAGTATGCATTTGACTACAAGCAGTCTGACATCTACTGGTATCCCCTAGAAGCATTTTCTTCTACCTTTTTGACACGTTCTTGATGAATATGGTTCACTACTGTTATGTAATGCTTTATACTCTGACTACAGGTGTACAGCAGATTGTGGTTGGATTACCGGGCATAGCTATGTCACTTATGGACCCATGCTCAATGGTGCATCTGTTATTGTGTATGAAGGGGTAATAAAAATTTTCTTAAAACATAGTTGTTTATTTATATGTGCGGCAGAGCTAGAGAAAATGAATCCAAGTGACATGCTAGCAGTGGAACCGAAAAGACCAATTTAACCATAAATTAATATATTGCTACAATTTAAGGATTCTGAAAAATGGTTTGATCATGTGAGAAGAAGAATGATTGAAGCCCAGTTGAACAGATAGAGGTTAGCTTAGCTTATAAGCAGTGTAGGAAAATGAAGAAAAACTTAGTAAAACCAATTTAGACTTTAGATCGAATTTCATCTCTGAAGACTTGGGCTCAATGATATTCTTTGATAAAGTAGCCAACCACACCCAGTGGGAAAAACTATTTGGTCGTTGCTTCTTGATGTTAACAATTCTAAAAAACAAAAGTACAGATTGTGTTATACCAGTGAGAAAAGAGTTTTTTATTGGCTCGCAGAATAGTTACGGAACAGCAAAAACAAAATGAGCACCTAAAATGCATTTTAAAGTGACTACTTCATGTATCAATAGTTGACATACTGAGTTTTGGAGATACACTAGTTGTCTTGGCAACATATCTATATCTATATACATATTTACAGGCTTTATAAATAAAAGTAAGATAATCTCCGGAAACATCATAGTATTGGCATGTTGAGTTCATAGATAGAAAATTACGAGTCAATGAGTTGATAAGAAATATTTCACAACCTGAATGCAGGCTCCTAATTATCCTGATGCTGGGCGATGTTGGGACATTGTTGACAAATATAAAGTGACATTATTTTACACTGCCCCCACACTGGTGCGGTCCCTCATGCGTGATGGTGATGATGTAAGATTCCTCATGATTCCGTGTGTTTCTCTATCAAAATTGATTTGACTATGAATGAATGCTTTTGTTTACACACACAACCTGGCACGTCTCATCTCTTTTGGTTCTACTCTTGTCATACCTAAAATTAGTTTTACTTGGAAGGATTTAGAAACGTAGTCTTGTTGCAATGTTAAAAGAAGTTAACTGTTGTTGTGTTCAGAAAATCCTGTTTATATTGTTTCCATTGCCAATATTTTAGATCAAAAACAAAATAATTATTTTGTAGTCCTTATGAAAACAAAAAATGTTTTCTCAAACCAAATAGGTCCTTAAATTATTCAAGATTATTTATTATAAATCTTCATCCAAAAGAAGCTTATATAAATCATGATGTAAAATTGATATCTTAGCATCTCTTATAGGAATATAACTAGTAGTTTATGTTGATAGATAGTTTCAATAAATTTCCAACTACAATATCTGAACATATTGATAGAACAAGGGAACTGTGATGTAATAGTATGTAGACTTCCATTGATTCTTAATTTAATTATTGTTGTTCATTCAAATCATTGTAATCTGTGCAGTTTGTTACTCGCTACTCAAGGAAATCTTTACGAGTCCTAGGAAGTGTAGGTGAGCCAATAAATCCAAGTGCATGGAGGTGGTTTTACAATGTAGTTGGAGATTCAAGGTGCCCTATCTCTGACACTTGGTGGCAAACAGAAACGGGTGGCTTCATGGTATTGTAGCTTCCAATGATTATCTGTTAAATTTGGTTCTAATGGCTGGCAATGAACATAGATAGACTCATTCCATTACTCACAAATTCAATTAATTTGTTGCATACCACATGTGCACATCTCAGGAGGTAATGGAGATTTTGGGTTGCCCCCCACACACACACCGAGTGAGATGCTAATCATGTCTATGCACTTCTTTCTCTGGGTCTAATTTTTTTTTTCTGTTGCTTACAGATAACTCCACTACCAGGTGCTTGGCCCCAGAAACCCGGTTCTGCAACTTTCCCTTTCTTTGGAGTTCAGGTCTTCTATGCTGACCTTATGTGTTTCTTTTGTAATTTAATGTAAACTTTTTTTACTTCTAGTTTACTATTTCCCTTTGCCTTCATCAGTGACTAATCTATTTGTAACTGTAGCCTGTCATAGTGGATGAAAATGGTGTAGAAATAGAAGGTGAGTGCAATGGATATTTGTGTGTTAAGAAATCGTGGCCTGGAGCTTTCAGAACTCTGTATGGTGATCATGAAAGATATGAAACAACATATTTCAAGGCATTTGCGGGATACTATTTCAGTGGCGATGGTTGCAGCAGGTTAGTGTTTTGCTAGAACTATATGCCAGTTTCCAGGATTCTGGTCTAATAATCTTTGAATTTGAATTTAGCCTACGTGAATTAAATTTCTGTAGTTTTAGCTCGAATAGGGAAATACCACCAGAACACGAGACAATGTGCGGGATGATTATAATTTGCCCTTTAACTTTGTTTCAGGGATAAAGATGGATACCATTGGCTCACTGGAAGAGTTGATGATGTCATCAATGTCAGGTATTCTTTAAATTTTGAAATCTCTTTCTGATGATTCCTCAATCTTACAATTTTCTTCTTTACAGATACAGGCACGAAAACACTAATAGAAATGTCTATCTTCCATGTGGTTCTAATCTAATCTTTTTGGTGTTCTAATCTAATCATATAGTCGTGTTATATGCAGTGGGCATCGGATTGGCACAGCTGAAGTGGAATCAGCTCTAGTTTCACATCCGAAATGTGCAGAGGCTGCTGTGGTTGGTGTGGAGCACGCGGTATGTATTGAATGCATCGTATTCTTTCTGTGTGCTGGTCATCAAGTATCCAAATGATTGCTGCTAATCAACTACCATTACTACTGTAGGTGAAAGGACAGGGTATCTATGCATTTGTTACAATGGTGGATGGTGTTCAATACAGTGAAGAACTACGGAAGGAGCTCATACTCACTGTTCGAAAGCAGGTCTCTACTTCAAACTGACAACATAGAACTACTGTGTCTTGCTCTAGATATTACTTTGTTGAGTTATTACTCTGTTTTCCTTACACAATTTTCCTGGAAAAATATCACATTTTTCTGCACCAGTACCAGGTAATAATGGCTTTTGTATAGTTTTGTTGAAGATTCCACACTGATTAAACATATGATTAAATTATAATATATATATATATATATATATATATAAAAATGGGTGAATCACCCTCGTTTTGTTTTATTTATGGGATTTTTATCATCTCACAAAATGGTGTGAACCAATGTCATAAATAATTGGAAATTGTATTATTTTATTGAAAACTACTTAAAAGATGTATTGCAATCTCTTTTTTGGTTGTTGTTGTTGGTTCCCTTGGTAAGTAATTTTGTGAATCCTGTGGTACCTCAGACAACATTTCAAATCTTTGCTTTGTATGAATATATATAAAGGAATGATTGATGAGATTATTTTGTTGAACATTTCAGATTGGAGCCTTTGCAGCACCTGACAAAATCCATTGGGCACCTGGCCTTCCAAAAACAAGGAGTGGAAAGATAATGCGAAGAGTTCTGAGAAAAATTGCTTCCAGGCAGTTGGATGAACTTGGAGATACAAGTACCCTTGCAGATCCAAACGTGGTCAATCAACTTATCGAACTTGCTGATTCTTGAAGCCACAAACTATGTATTATTATAGGTATGAGAAATGCTAGTAAACACACTGTTGCGCACTCTTTATTATTAACTAAAATTTATTGGAAATCACAACTTTATGAGTTACCACTCTTTATTTAATAAATTTGACAAAGATTTTGTAGTTTCCAATAAATTTTTAACAGTAGAGAGTGTATTTGAATAACTGTTAGAGTGTGAATTAATAGTAATTCTCGGAAGCTACACTAGCCAGGGATAAGTAAAGGGACAATTTTGCCTGTGTATGTGTACTTTTATGGTCAATGTTAGTGCTTGTGAAATAATAAATAAATCATCAATTCCTTTCTTAAAATTCTCTTCTCTCTATTTATATAAACAGTTCCAATCTGCACTCTTTTTTTATTCCATAAAAATAAATATTAAATTAGTGAGTTAATGGTGGGGGATGGGGAAACGAATTAAACATTCCTTGCAACCCCGGTCTTTAACGGCAATTTCTCCCCCTGCACCATATATTTTTTATTTGCACCCAACATAAGTTTCTAATCTCAACTTTGTTCTTATCACATATTTGCGTACCGATAATCTCAACTTTGTCCTTGTCACATATTTGCGTACCGATGTTAATATCCGGAAGTCACATATTTGTCTACAGATATTGACATTCGGAAGTGTTAGCATATTTGCCATTAATTGAAAAGCACATGTTATTGACTTCCAGATTTCAACATCTTGAATCATTTGAAACCCTTGAACTTATGAATTTTCACATCCGGAACAGCTACGGATATCCATATCCAAGGCAAAAAATTAGTTATAACCTTCTGGACATAAGCATCCAGTACAACTTCGGATATGCATGTTCGGAATAGAAAAATACTTCCGGACATTGATATCCAAAAGTCACACAATTTGCAAAAACTTACTGCACTGCATATCAGTTTCCACAACCATAACTCTTCTCCTCCTCTCCGTTGTTGTGCCTTAGGAACTCAGTGGTGTGTGTTGGGTGTCGTCGTGCCTTAGGTACGTAAGATTGGGTGCGTAAGGGTTGTTGTAGAAGAATGCATTGTTGTAGTGGAAACCTAAGTTTTATTTCATTAAGGATACAATAGACATTTTACATTGCTCATTAAAGGCACACATGATATGGTGTAGGGAGAATTTGTCATCTTTAACCTATTAAGCATGTCAAACTCATCAACTTTACTTCAATTTAACAAATTATGGAGATAGTCAACCACATTACTTTCCTCGATAGGCTTTTGCTTCCCATACCCTATGACTACCATTTGCACCCATACTCCATACTAATAACTAAAAAGACTGAAATATTGTTGATGTATAACTTAATCTCCAACCCTAATTCCCCCCCTTACCTTTTATGTTGGTTGCCTCTTCTTTCTTGCTCCCATATTGCCTCTTCTCTGCTGCTCCCATGTTGGCACTACACTCCATTGTTGTCACTTTGCGCCTTCTACTGTTGAGATTGAGTGAGAGTGTTTTGCTTCTTCTCCAACAACTTTTTCATCTTTTTTCCAAAACCACTACACTGTTGCAGGTGATTCAAACTTTTTCTACTTTCTACATAGCTTAATTTGGAAACCTCCAAGATTGCTTAATCCATACCATTTTCAAATTATGCAATCCATAAAGAAGGTGTTTGTTAAAACATGTTTTTGAATTGTAATTTTAGAACACCTTTCTGGATTGTTCAATCCGAAGCATATTTCTAGAATTCGTCATCTAGAAACATGTTTTAGATTGACAATCTAAAAAAGGTGTTACAAAATGACCAATTCGAAAACATGTTCTGGATTAGACAATCGTGAAAGGTGTTTTGGAATTACCAATTTAGAACATGTTTTTGGAATTTGTATTCCAAAGCATGTTTTTTTTATTTGTTATTAATACTGATTTAGCATATGTTCTTACTTAATAATATTTAGATATTTGTTTTGTGTATTTGCAGATAGTCATGGTTAGAATTAGAGGAAGTAATTCTCAATCTGGTCACAAGCCTTTGTAAAATGAAGATAATGTGGACAACCTAGTTTCATTCATGAGGACGACAAAGACATGAAGGTTCAAGTTGATGAACCTCACTTAGTGTTGGTTGATTCTTTTTTGGGAGGGGGGTCCATTGACACCTCATCACTCAAAAATTATGAGGAACATGTTGCTCATCATCTATGGGATGGAGTGGTATGAAATTATGTTGTCTATTACATTAGACTATCTATTTTAAATACTACCTAAATATTTATTGGTAAAGTAGGTGTTTTGTGGACAGAGATCAATAAGTTGGGTCCTCCGCATGAGCATATAAAAAACACATTGGAGTTATCTACGTTATCAGCTCTTGTTAAGACTAGTTATGAGGCTACTGCATTTGTTGAGAGCATAGTGATTCAATTTTTTTGCATCTACCTATTGGTGAGATGACCATCACACCTGATGATGTGTCTAATTTGTTGCACCATCCAATTGTGGGGGAAATTATACACTTATGTCACTTTAGACAGTGTTGTAGAAACAAAGGTGTTAGTAGAAGTGTTTTGTGTTTATTGTGTTGCTGCATAAATAAGACAATACAAAGTGGTCATGTGTGTTAGAGATTGTTAAGAAAAATTTATGATAATGTATGTAGGAAAAGGAAATGCACCATTTCAACACGAGTATATGTATCGGCAATTCGGTTATGCTTGTTATACAAATACAAAGTAGTTCGCTAGGTATGCAACTTTGTTACTGGTTAGTGTTATAAATGTTTTACTATTTGTTAGGGCATTATTTTTGTCTAGTGACTTGAGTTATAACCTAAAGCAAAATATACTTGGAGTTGAAGGCACAAGCTAACAGGAAAATGTTAAAGCTTAAAATAAATTACACTTTACCTACAAGTGAAGCTAAGTTATTTTTTCTTTGGATAAAAGAATTGAGGATGTGAACTTGGCTAGATGGGTTGATGTTGTAAAGGGAAGGATTCATGGGTTGAAAAGTCATGATTGTCATGTATTCATGGAGACATTACTTCCTATTGTGTTTAGCTCATTGCCAATGCATGTTTTAAATCTTCTTATTAAAATTAATCATTTCTTCAAAGATTTGTGCTCTGCAACATTGAATAATGAATCACTAACAAGGATGGAGCAAAATATTCCAATCGTTATTTGCATGTTGGAGAGAATATTTCCTCCTGGATTCTTTGATTCAATGAAACATCTCCCTATTTGTGTAGTTTCGAATTTATGATGGAGTTGAGAAAGGTTGCAGAAGCACTTGGAACTTAAAGAAATTAAAGTGAAGTGAATTAGGGAGAGTGAGAGGTTAA
Organism: Phaseolus vulgaris; assembly: GCF_051622355.1. Classification (NCBI taxonomy): domain Eukaryota; kingdom Viridiplantae; phylum Streptophyta; class Magnoliopsida; order Fabales; family Fabaceae; genus Phaseolus; species Phaseolus vulgaris. The sequence continues at coordinate 22,864,303 of NC_143498.1, read as the reverse complement.
GCCAACTCACTAGGCAAAGTTCTAAGGAAGCTACTAAGGGTTCTACCCTAGAGAGAGCTAAGACAATGTATGAGACTGAATTTTGACAGCATAACACTTATTTAATTCCAAGCTTCTTTACATGTAATCTGCCCACTTATTTATATAGTGTAAGGGGTTGGACATTTTGGAGTCAAAATTTGAAAATTCAAAAATAAACTCTCCAATGACAAGGTGCCATGTGAACTTATGCTTTCCATGTGTAGTTCACACCTTCCATGCTAAACTCTCTCCATCTTAGGCTTCCATGTGGACGTCCACGTGCTATTTGTCAAGGTAATTTTCGTCCTTTATTATACCCTAGATGGGCTAGGGTTACATTGGGCTAAAAAAGCTCAATTGTTACCCTAACTAGACCTAATCTACTATTGGCCCAAATACAAGGCCAGAAACCAACACTACTCAGTCCAAATATTTGGCCCAATTATTTTATGCTACTAGGCCCAATGCATGACCCATGAAGTCCTAAACAACTTTATACAATTATTTAAGCTAAAGCTTGACCCAAAAAATAATGTTCACTAGTCTCTTCTGAAGTCAGCCGAAACTCAGTATTTTTGTGTTCTTCTGACCATAGGTCTAATTAATGTTTTGATGACTTTGAGGTCTTCTTGGATATGCTTTGTAGATTACTTAATCCTAGAGTTGTCCTTTTGATTGAGCCTACATGAGGGCAAAGAGATGATTGAAATTGTGGTTGGGAATGAATTGCATGATAATTCTGATTTTGAGTTTGAATAATTATTTAACTTTGAGATTTTTTCTGAAGGGGAAGAGGAGGAGGGATTTGCCCTATTGGATAATATTGAAGACAATTATGTTGCGATTAAAGAAGAGTCGGATAATTACAAAACATAAGACAATTTCTTTCATGTTTTGAACTTAAAATTAATGATTATTTGATTTGATGTTAGTGTTATTTGAACTTCTAGACATAATGATGGTGTTGCCTTCATGAGTGATTGGATTTCTTGATTTGTTGAGAGGATTGGAAGAAGCTAATGGATGAAATGGACAAGGATGGCTCCAATGGATCTATGGTTTCCTTGAAGGTGCATGAGAGGTAGGGAGGTGATTGGTTGGGCCATATCACTTGGAGAGGTAAAGAAGAAGATCAAGGTGTCTAGTGAGAAAGCTTGCAAACTTGGGCTATTCACTCATATATTGATCTTAGAATTTTATGAGCCAAACACCTCTTTACATAGGGTAGATGTCCAGCCAATGTAGAAAGAAAATGGTGGGAAAATTCAAATGCTAGAGGTTTGAAATTGGCGCCTATTTTGGAGTCACAAGGAAAGCATGACAAAGGTGTGCTTCATGTGACTCTTTTTAGGTTTAGGACTAGACTAAGTAAATTTAGAAGTCTTCTAGAAACCCTAATTCAACCTAGGTTGTTTTTTAGTTGACTAATTCAACCCTAATTATAATTAAGAAAAAAATACAAGTAAAATTTGTATTCTATTTTTGGCAAGAAAATAAATTCTATTCTACAATTCTTTACTAGGTTATGACATTTTTGAACATGTAGAGGAATGTGTCTCTGCCATCAGTAGTAGAGTCTCAATCTTCTTGTATCTTCCTTGTCATGGATCTAGTGATTGGGTCTGATCTTAACCTTCTTCCATCACATAATATTATTATTAGTTATGATTATCTTTTTCATTATTTTATATTTTTTTAAAGTTATTTATATGTATATATTGTATTTATTTTTACCACAATGTTTCTATCATAACCCATTAAGAGTTTCGTTATAACTTCATAAAGGATTTTTAGAATTCCTGATATTTTTTTAATGCGATTTTGATAACACTAATAAATTGAGAAGAACAAGAAAGATATAGTGAAAAAAAAAAGGTAAAGAAGGTTAAAAAAATATAGTGAAAGCACATAAAGGAGAAGCACAAATGAGAACATACCAAAAGAAGAAAATAAAATGGGTAGAAAAAGAAGAACAATAGAAACTTAGCGGAACACGGATCCAGTATGAAACACTCTAGTGGAGAACAGAGGAAGAGAAAGTTGGAAAAGAAGAACAAATTTGGTGATATCACGTTCTCAGGCTCTCTTACTTTTGATAGCTAGAGTAATTAATTTATGTTTTAATATCTGAAGTTTTGATATATCACCTGGATGTTAAATTTTATCAATTAGAAGACACTTGGCCCACCAACTTCAGCTTTCCACCAGCTACCACCTTATGTTCTAATGATTATTTTAATCAATAAGAAGAAAAATAAGTGTCTGGGGTTAAAGTTAAAGTTATGTCTGGGGTTATTTTTTTCCCAGCCCAACAAACCACATTGGTCCCCACATTTTTTCAAGATAAAAATAAATAAATTATAACAATAAATAAATTTTTAAATAATAAGTTAATAAAATATGTTTTAATCCTCATAAACCAAAATAAAAAAAAATATAGGTTGTCATTTGTACTATAAAAAGAATTTGTTTTCTTTTTGTTATTTTTTTATATAAAATTATTTAAGTTTTTGTTTATTTTATTTTTATATAAAATTATTTAAGCACTTATTTTACTTTATTATATAAGATTTTTTTTTTAAAAATTTCATTTTAAAATATATTCTTGTATTTTTTTATTTTATATAAAATTATTTAAGGATATGTTTATATCAAACTTTTTATTTATTTTTATATATAGTTGTTTTTGTATTTGTTATATATTTTTTTGTTTTTTTTTTTCACAAAAGTGTGTTTTTCAAGGATTTTGTTTATTTTAGGATAAAAATAAGTTGTTATTTGTTTGACTTTATTGGTAGAGGCAATGAGTCAGATAAAGTAAAAGGAAGAAATAGATATTACATGAAATCATTGTGAGAGTCTTCTCCCTCATAGACTTCTAGTCAAGTGTAAGTATTATTCAGATACTTGTTTGGGGTGGTGTTGCAAAAGTGAAACGCTATCTTGCTATAATAAAGGAAAATATCACATTGCATGTACATTTGTTCCAAATGATATCGAAGACATTTGGATTTGCATATATGGTAATGTTTTACCTTTTAATTTGTTAAGAAGCTCATTATTTGTTCAAATGTTTAAATTTGTTATTGAATATGGAAAGGGTTTAAAGCCTCCTACTTATAATGAAGTTAGGATGTCTTATTTGAAAAAAAAAATAGTTGACAATATCCAAGCTAGTTTGGAGAAAATAAGGTTGAATGTGAGAAATGTGCTTGTACTTTGATATGCGATGGTTGGACAAATGGAAAACGAAGGTCTCTTACCAACTTTTTGGCGAATAGTCCAAGTGGAACAATTTTCTTAAAATTTATTGATACTAGTAATGTGATTAAGGATATGTTTTAACTATTAGATTCTGTGACAGCTAGAAAAATGTTATTTTTGGTCTCCTTATGCAGCTTATTGCCTTGATTTAATTCTTGAAGACATTGATCAGCTACCAAAATTTTATAATGTCATTGCAAATGCCAAAAGGATCACAACTTTAATTTATAGGCACACATGACTCCTAAATTTGTGTAAAAAGTATTCCAACGAAAAAGAATTAGCTTGACCAATAGTCACAAGATTTGCAACTATTTTTCTTAGTGTACAATGCATAACACAATAGAAAATTTTTATGAGTTATGTTTGTTTCACAAGACAAGACAACAAGTAATCATGCTAATAAAAATGAAGGTAAACAAATGGTAAACATTGTTTTATGTGATCATAGATTTTTAAAATTCATCCAATATTGTTTGAAGTGTGTAACTCCACTTATGAAAGTATTAAGGCTTGTAGAGGGAGACACAAAACATGTTATGTCATATAACTATGAAGTTATGGATAGAGCTAAAGAACAATTATCCACATATTTAAGGAATCAAAACTCTCGATACAAAAAAGGCCTAGAAAATAATTGATACTTGTTGGAATTTACAATTACATAAGCCTTTTCATGATGTTTCTTACTACCTTAATCCTAAGTAAGTAATTATTATTAATATTATACCTTAAAAATTATTGCAAATTAATAATGATTTTTATTTTAATAACTTTTTTTTATCTGATTTCATTAAAAAAAAATAATCCCAAATAGAAAGATTAGATTTCAACTTGATCAACAACTTGACAAATTCAAAATATATCAATTGTTTGGAAGAAGCATAACAATAGATACAAAAAATAAGAAGCATCCTAGTAAAGAATTTAATTAATCTTAATAATTTCATAAAAAACATAATAGTTTAAATCACATTTATTAATGTTAGTTTTTTGTTCGAAATTGTAGCTTTTTAGTGGAAAAGATAAAGAGATACAAAATCTAGCAATAAGGACTTTGAGTCTCAATTGTAATGTTACTTAAAAGAAATTGGATCATATTTGATCAAGTGCATACTAAAAGAAGAAATCGCTTATAACAACAAAAATTAAATGTTTTTGTCTTTGTTAAGTATAACCTTTAACTTGAGATGAGGCAAAAGGTTAGAGATGAGAAAGAGGATACTTATGACCCTATATGTTTATCTGATACTTTTCATATATGTTTATCTGATACTGAAAAGGAGGATCCTTGCACCGAATGATGGTTTCGTAGATGGATATACATGCATCTTTTACTTTTGAAGAGGGAGTTCCAAATAAGGAAAGGAAGAGATGTATTTTTTTAAATTGTAAAATTTGTGTAATTAAATTAATCATAAATGCTATAATACTTATAGTAATTTGTTTGTTTCTTTAATATGTCCAAGAAATTTAACTACTAAGATTGATAAAAAAAAAGGAAAAATCAATCATAATTGTAAATGACAATGAAATTTAAGATATGGTTGAAGATGTGGAGGAAGATGATGAAAATGAGGATGAATGAATGAAAGCATAAAATTAAGATGTAGGATTTAAATATAAAAAATAATATTTTACATTTTATTATTGTGTTTTAATTTTGTGGATTGAACATTTTGACTTCATTTTCATATGTGATATTTCTAATGTTTTATTTCATGTCACTTATTTTTATTTAAAACATAATATTTTATTTATTATGTATCTTACAACTTATAATAAAATTCGATTCACGATTCAAAAAAATTGAAAAACAATTCATAATTCTAATATTGATTCGATAACCATGCTTATGAATCATAATGCATGGAGTTTTTTTTATGTAGATTCATGGGTGATTCCAAATTATCAATAAAAAATAAAGTCATAGTTGAAGGATCAATTTGTGCAACATACTTGCATTATGGACAACGTACTTTTGTTCTCATTATCTCAACAGTTTCATGTTGTCACTGCACTATTCTAGGAATGTAACAAAATTTCAAAGTCAAACACATGAGTCAAGGTTATCAAAGTCCCAACAAGTTGATCATCATAAAAGGAAGGAGTTGAGTCATTGGTTAACTGATGTTGAGTTGAACTCAACTTGTGTTCATTTGTTAATCAATTGCACCGAAGTTAAACCATATCTTGAGTAAGTTCTGATCACATTTATTGCAATTGTGTGCACAATTTTACATATGGTTGTTAGTTTGATTGTTGTAATAATTTATTTTGGCCATTTTAATTCCTTATGTTAAAGCAAATACTTAACAAGTGCTTGTGCTTGTATATATTCAAATTTTCCAGATGGTTCAAAGAATGACACATCATTTGATAATTACCAACAAACATATTCTTCAATAATTATTGATGGATATACCCCTCAGTAATTATCGACGGATATATCCTTCCTTTATTACCTTGTCAGTAATAATCAAAGGATATATTTGTTAATAATTATCGACAAACTTTATAATTTTCATCGATAAATTTTTCAACAAGCATTTTACCGACGAATCATTCATCGTCTTTTTTTTTTTGGAAATTCCTATTTATTGACAATTTTGGAACTACCAACAACTTTTAACTGTTGGTCAAACCAATTTTTACTATAGTGGGTATTGATAACAAGAAAAAAATTTGGACAAGGAGTTCCTAATTAAAGACTAATTGAGAAAGTGTTGGTACCGATGCCAAAGAGAAATGAATCGTCTATTCCTTCATTAGAAAACACAAAAGATTTGTCTACAATTACTTTGACATAAGTGATACATGTCTTGCAAGTACAAGAGCAACGAAGATTAATGAGAAGATTGTGTTGTTCAAGGTACTTTGCTTCATATTGTCGAAGGTGCTCTCAAAGTCAAAAATTACAAAAAAAAAAACAAATACAACCAAACAATAACACATGTTCTTTTCTATTTTGTACTACAAGAAAAATAATCACAAAACACAACAAGTATTGCTAGAAATTAGATGTAAAATGCCATAAATGTGGTCAATTAAGACATGTATAAAAGATATGCAAATCTTAATATCCCTAAGATGTCTAGATTGTAAAGGACGAATCATAAGAGAAACTATTTCTTGAAACATCGTATATTACAACCAACAAATCTACAAAAGATTGGTTTATAGATAGTGGTTGTACAAACCACATGACTTATGATTGAGAACTTTTCAAAAGAACTTAACAAATCAAATATTTTTGAAGTAAAATTAGGAATGAAAAACAAATTGTTCTAAAGGTATTAGGGAAATTGTAATTACAATTTATTCATGTGTCAAATTAATTTTTGATGTCTTGTATATCACTAAGATTAATCAAAATTTGTTAAGTGTTGCTCTACTATTAGGGAAAGATTATAAGATGTCTTTTGAGAACAAATTTTGTGTTATTAAAGATGCACAACCTAAAAGTACTCAAAGTTCGTATGAAAGACAAAAGTTTTTCTTTAAATTTGATGAAAGAGGAGTTGACTACAAAGAATAAGATATAAAAGAAGGATCAATATAAAAAAAGATGGATATCTCTTAAAGAAGTTTGATGCTCAAGACGAGAAAATAGATGAAGAACCATTCTAACATCTATCAAAGGTGCAATGTCACTACCATGAAATTCACAATACACAAAGATGAGGTTGATAAAAGAAGAAATATAATAAGGAATGTCAAATTGGATGAAGATGTATCTCATGGAAGAAAGAGAAAGACAAAATTAAAAAAAAAAAAACCTAAGGAAACCAAGGATTAAAAGAAGGAGAATCAAATTTGAAATTAAGATAAACATATATTAAAGCAAGAAAGAATGTCGAAGATTTATTTAATATCTTATATTTAAATTAGCTTTTAGGAAATCTTTCAGTTTTTTATAAATATCTTTTAAATAAAGATAAATATTTATTTATTTATTATTTAAATTTAGAAAATTAAGATTGAAATAACACTAAAATTGATATTTTGTTATATTTTACTCTATATATAGAGAGAGTATATTAATAAAATAAATAAAAAACTCTTTTATATAATACATCTTTTATATTTTCAAAATACATTTCTAAAACTAAAAATATTAACAAAAGCAAGAATAATATCCTAAATATGAAGGAAAGCATAGATTAGAAAAATATGAATTCATCAGGGTGTGGTGCATATACATCAGAGAAGGAGGATGGCCTAGAGGAAGGAGCATCACTCAAGGAAGAAGTAATTCAGTAATTGAGGAGTGGAAATACTGTTAAAACTTTTAATTTTACTTTGTAGAAACCTTCTATTGGATTTGTAGTAAAAAAGATAGTTCTGTAAGGATGAAAATATATAATTTAAAAATATATTACATATTAATCACGTTATTACATTGCTAATAACTGGACAGCTAACTAATACATGTATAATTTTGAAATTTCAAATGGTAAAATAATTGAAAATAAGACGTAAAATTTGAAAATTAAGTAGAAAATTAATTTTTTTATCATAGAAACTTTCATATCTTTGACTTGAATAATGATTTCCTAGAGTTGTAATGAGAATACAATAATTAACCAAAGGAAGTTAATGATACATATATGGTGTGCATGTAAGAACAAAGGAGAAGTCTTAGCACCATAAAATCCAAGTAAATATCTAAGAATTTTTAAAATGGAGGTTATAGTGCTTCATTGTATTATTGAAAAATGTGATGAAAGCACTACATACAGTATAAGAGATGCTTAATCAGAATCCACGTCCACTTCTCCATCATCAGATAACTCATCAAACGATCTGATGTCAAGCTGGTAGCGTAGGATACCACCAATACCACCAAACCCTCTGCAAAACTGTGATCCCTCTTGGGATTTGTTGGTCACAAATTCCAGTGAGCATCCAAATTTTTTGTACTCATTCGCAAACCACTCAAGCAAGGGCATCTTCTCCTGAACTTCTAACTCTGCAGGGGTGACCTGATCTCTGAAATTGCTCTGATTAGACTCTTGCTCCTTGTTCAAGTGCTTTATCAGAATCTCAGCAGTAGAACTATTTTTTAGTACATATCTGTTAATATCCAAATTTTCCCACACAATTAGTATTTCCACAGCACCCATCTCCAGAGCCTTCAATGTGTCATCAACCCCAAAGACGTATTTCCCAGTATCCTGGCTGATTTCCTCAAAATATTTTCCTATCAACCGTTTCTCTTGAATGAACTTCACATTAGATAACAGCTCCGCAGATAACTCAATAGCTTGGTTAAACCCATTTTCTCCACCGTAGGAAACATCAACCACATTTAATATTTTTGCTTGCAATCGAGGATCAAACATATCTGACTGGCTAAGCTCTGTCTTGAAGTCAGCTGAACCAGCAAGTATAAGTCCAGAAACATTAGGTTGACTAGTAGCAGGATTGATGAAGAACTGAGTAGCAAGTTCTGCAGTCTTCCTCACGTAATTGTGCCGCTTTTCCATGCGAAGACGAGCAAAACGCAGAGCTGACTGCCCTCCTCTACCGTGTTTCTTTGGTAGATCAACACTAAATTTATGAAGAATCTCACGTGTATTTCCACTTAATGTCCCAAAAAGGGTTCCATTTCCATCCATAATAATAAAACCAAACTTGTCATCAGATTCTAAAAGTTCATTAAGAGCTTCTGTGTGAAACTTGTTGTCACAGAGGTAAAGTGACGCATTGATAGGCTTAAAAGGTTCAAAATCAATTGTCACCTTTTTTTCCTTGCCATCTTCTGTGACAATGGTGCCAGTATAAAGGACCAAACCATTGGGAGGAACCTTATTATACAGTTTCAACCTCTGTTGAGCAGAAGTAATGGCACCCAACACTGACTGCCGGTTCACCCTGCTTTTGATATTTGAAGCAGTTCCAAATTCATCTCCCAACATCTTAGTCACACGAGAAACCTGATCACGAGGAGGCATAATCAGAGAAATCATGCTTGTACCATTTCCCCTTGCAGTTTCCAATGCTTTGATCAATTTCTTGATCTTCCATATCTCAATGTTCTTGTCTGATTCGTGACCATCAGCCATTGTTGGTAACCGCAGAAAGAATAGCCTAAACTGTAACCAAATGGAAGGTGACGCTCAGATAATCATCACCAAAACACTTACAAAATCACAAACATTTTAGTACATTTACTTGTATTGTTGAACAATATTAATACAATAAAGAAGGAATATTATGTATATCTGTTATATATGCATGCTTAGTGATAAGGCTGACAGAATCAAACACCAGTAAATTGATAAGCATCTTCTTCCATGATTACAGAGTCAAATAAGCAATTAGCAGTGAAGAACGTCAGAACGGTAGTGCCTAAACCCCAGATCCAACACAACTTTAGGCATAAGGTGCTCAAAATAATTTATAAATGATGTACATGCACAAACATCATAGCATGAAGAATGATTTGATAAGTTCATTATATTTGACATCGCGGTACCCATACAAATGTATTAATATACTTCCAACACTAATTTTAATACCTGCAAGCTACCATGATTTCATAATTGGTAGACTAAAGCAAAGTTACAGAAGAACAGTGGTCCCATGAGTCACAAAAACAAATGATTAAAGATGTAACAGATACAGTTGACATGTAAAAAAATTGAATCCAAAAATAAATAATAAAAAAAATCACACAAACAGAAACCCATAAGTAGATCGCCACTTTTGCATAAAAAAAATAAAAAGTTAACTGCAAGCAAAGGAATTCGATGAGTATTGGTGTTAAAACCAGAAACCCATGAACTTCATATCAGTCAACCAAAGTTCATAACAGAACTTCATTTAAAAGACCCAATCTTAGTTATACCCAACTTCAGTATTTTCATTTTCCGTATTAACAAAATAAAAATAAAATATATTTTTTAAAAGGGTCCAATTTTCTAGTCAAAGCAGGGGAAATTGAAGTCATACTGCAACCCCAGATAGCAATCCTTCTAACAACAGTAACCAGAAACAAATCAAAGTAATAAGAAAACGTTGCTTCTAAAACACCACAAATAAAATAAATAAAAAGTAGATGAACAGAAGGTCCAACTTGTGATTGGACCAAAACTGGGAACAAATAAATGGGAGTGATATGTATCTACTCACCTATGTGTATGTTTGGGTGAGGAATGAGAATCTCTCCGGCTAGGGTTTTGGCCTGCGCTTCTGAAGCAGAAACCGTGAAGAGGAGAAGAAGGAGAATTTTGTATTGGATTATTAAAACTAATCTTCTCTGTTTTGGTTTATATTATTGAACGTCTATTTTCTTACATCAAGCTAAATTGTTGTGTTGTGTTGATTAATTTGTTAATTTCTTTTCCTCAACATCGATAGTTATTCATAAGAAGTAACTAATAACAAATAGTAAAAGAAAAAACTATTGTAATAACAACACTCTTCATGGATTGAAATGAATGGGGAGAAGAGATGAAACTCATTAATATTGTAGGCTTATTTTCTTTAAAATTTATTAAAAATTACTACATTAGTTTCCGTTCATTTATAGAAAAATTAACTTCAAATCAAAAATAATTAATTACATTAAAGTGAATTAATATTTTAATATTACTCTTTAAAATATTTTTTTGTAAAATAATAAAAATAAAAGTAAATGCCAAACATTAATTATTGTCAAGTGAAATTGTACATATATAGACAAAGTAAGCCTAGATATTACCTGAAACTTGTTGTATAATTGTGTTCAACAAGGAGCTTTGATGTTTCTAAATCTGCTTTTAAGATTTGAAAAACCTGTTGCAGTGTTTGTAGGTGTTGTTTAGTAGATTTTGTTTTGTCAATTCACTTCTAGTAATCCAAGATCAATTTTTGAAAGAAGTGTTTTCAAATTAATCAAGTGAAAAAGTTGTTGTTCAAAGTTTTGTAACTACAACAAGTTTTTTTATCGAGTTCATTTTTCGAAACAACTGGTTGATTGCCACCTAGTGTTTTTCAAAGATTTTGAAAAGGCTTTGCTTTCTTTTGTTTTTTCTGTAAGGTAAAAACAGTCGGTTATTTCGATAAAAAAAACTGGTTGATTTATATTAAATCATTAACCGAAAAATAAATCAATCAGTTGTTTTTCTAATAGAACTTTGTTATGAATCCACACTGATTTTAAATGTTTCAAACTGCTTTTGATTAATGATCTAATAATTTTAACTACTTCTTTTACTCTATATAAAGACAGTTTTGTGATCATTTGAAAAAACAAGAAAAAAAGTTTATTAAAAACGTTTCAAGTGAAGATCAAGAGCTTTTGAATCATTGCTTGTGTGTGAAATAGGATATGGGTTTTCTATTCATTTGTACTAATGTTTTGTAAAGCCCAAGTGTGTTCTTTTTTCCTTCTTTGAATATTATAATTTTGTGTAAATCAGTTTCAGAAATGGTTTCTGAGAACTGTGGTATTGCCAAGGAGTGTTGTGTGTTCATGAGGGGTCAAGATCAACATTCTTGGTGTGTGTTTTGTAATCTAGTTTTGATTGTATAGTAAATTCTCAGTGGTTAGTTGAGGACTAGATGTAACTCTTGGTTAAGAGTGAACCAGTATAAATCCCTCTGTGTGAATCTATTTTTCCCTACTCTTATACATTGCCTTGTAATTTGTTCTTTGTTTTCTAGTATAAACAAGTAGTTGTTTCGATAAAACAACTGGTTGATTTTTCATAAAGAACTATAAATCTAAAATTTTATCTAGTTGAACAGAAAATCAATTGGTTGAATTTTACAGAACTTTTCACTCTACTTCTAATCTTTGCGAAAAATATTGTGAAAACAACTAGTTGATTGGCACCTAGATTTTTTGAAAAAAGTTTGCTTTCTTTTGTCTTTTCTGTAAGACAAAAGCAGTCGGTTATTTCGATAAAACAACTAGTTGTTTTATATGAAATCCTTAACCGAAAAATAAATGAATTAGTTGTTTTTCTAATAGAATTTTGTTATGAATCCAAACTGATTTTAAATGTTTCAAACTGCTTTTGATTAATGATCTAATTATTTTAACTACTTCTTTTAGTCTATATAAAGACTGTTTTGTGATCATTTGAAAAGAACAAGAAAAAAAGTTTATTAAAAATGTTTTCAAGTGAAGATCAAGAGCTTTTGAATCATTGTTTGTGTGTGAAATAGGATATGGGTTTTCTATTCATTTGTACTACTGTTTTGTAAAGCCTAAGTGTATTCTGCTTTCCTTCTTGGAATATTATAATTTTGTGTAAATCAGTTTCAGAAATGGTTTCTTGGAACTGTGGTATTGCCAAGGAGTGTTGTGTGTTCTTGAGGGGTTCAAGATCAACATTCTTGGTGTGTGTTTTGTAATCTAGTTTTGATTGCATAGTAAATTCTCAGTGGTTAGTTGGATGTATCTCTTGGTTAAGAGTGAACCAGTATAAATCTCTCTCTGTGAATCTCTCTTTCCCTACTCTTATACATTGTCTTGTAATTTGTTCTTTGTTTTCTAGTATAAAAAAACAGTTGTTTCCTGGTTGATTTTTCATAAAGAACTGTAAATATGAAATTTTATCTAGTTGAACAGAAAATCAATTGGTTGAATTTTACAGAACTTTTCACTCTACTTCTAATCTTTGCAAAAAATATTGTTATAACAATTCAACCCCCCCCCCCCCCCCCCCCCCCCCTCCCCCCCTCCCGGTTTTGGCCACACATTCTAACAATTACCATTAGGAGCTGAGTCCTTGAAAGTTATTCAAGTTTCGATCCTAAATCTTTTTTAAAATGGCTGGAAAAATATCCTTTGGGGAGGGTACAATTCACCTTTGTTTTGTGGGCTGAACTTTCAATTTTGGAAGGTAAGAATGAAAATTTTTGTTGAGTCAATTGATAGAGGAATCTGGGATGCTATCACAATGGTTCTTTTATTCCTAAGGTTGAAAAAGATAATGTTTTTTTATTGAAAAACCTTGGTCTTAAAGGACTGAGAGTGAAGGAAAGAAAGGCTCAATATGATTGCATTGTCAAGAACATTATAACTTTTCCTTTGAATTCAGAAGAATTTTTCATAGACTCTCAATGTAGATGGACAAAGGAGATGTATCCTTGAAGTAACCCACGAAGGCATAACAAATGTGAAGAGGGCAAGAAAGCATGCCTTAATCGAAAAGTATGAAATGTTTAGGATGTTGAAAGGGGAAACCATCTCTAAGGTGCAGAAGAGATTTACTCACATTGTACATCATCTCATTGATCTTGGCAAAATCTTTGAAAGAGAGGAGTTGAACATCAAGATCCTCAAATGCTTGGATAAATCTTGGCAGCCAAAGGTCACTCCCATTTCAGAATCAAAGGATTTAACTACATTGACCATTGCATCTTTGTTAGGAAAGCTAAGGGAGCATCACTACAAGAAATTATTTATTTACATATTGATTATTACCAACAGATACGAATCCATATGTAATTGAGCATTACATACGAATATTTACATACTTATTTAATTCAGTATGTAAATACACATTACATACGGATTTTTCCGTATGTAAACCAAAAGTAATTACATATGGACATAATTCGTATGTAATTTTGGCGCTATGAAGCGGAAATAATTACATACGAATTATATTTGTATATACAACATTACATTTTTAATTAAAAAAATCGAAAATTATTACATACGGATTGTGTCTGTATATAATATATTACATATTTAATTAAAAAATCAGAAATTTTTACATACGGAATAGTGTGTTACATACGGAAAATATGTATTAGCCTTGTTATTCAGTTAGGGTTAGCACATAGAAAAGGAGAAAGAGAAATAGTGAAGAAAAGAAAATGGAGAGCAGCTGTCTGCGCGACTAAGAGATCTGATATGCCTCTCTCGTCATTTTCCTTCTCACCAATCGCCCTTCCTCGTCCAACCTTCTCGCTTTTTATCTCTCAAGCTTTATCCCTTCTCCTTTCTCTTAATCTCTTCCTCTTTTATCTTCCCTAATTCATTTTCCCTTTATCTGCAACTTATTCCAAAAATATTTCATCTCACTAGCGACACCTTCCTAGCAAGAAACAACCCAAACATGACGACGGGGTTTGTGTGACCCCCAAAAATGTCCGCGGTGTAGTAGACGAGGACGAAAATCATGTCGTCAAAGGCTCAAGCGATGCCGAGGATGCCAACGCCTTCGTAGAAGTCGCCAACATTGATCTAGTGGTTGTAGCTGATGACGCAAGGATGGTGACGTAGAGGAAACAAGGGTGGCGACAAACTCAGGGATGAGGGCCTTGTAAAAAGACCACTTGCGGAGCTCGACGGTGTCGTATAATGGGCTGGGTCATAGTAGTCCTTGTGGGTCAACCTAGTTGGTACCTTGAGTTCCCAAATTGATTATAGACAGGTATAACTTTCTGAAAACCTAATTTAATGAAATTACCCTATTTTATAAATTTGAATTGGGTTTGTATAACTTTAAGTGGATATTGGGTTGTATCTTTTTTATTTTGTATGATTAAATTGGGTGCTTTTTTTTAGTTGCTAAAGAGAAGACTCATGGGTACAAATTGAATAGTGCACATATATTTTGTGTGAGCATGTTTGATGACTTTGACAGGTTTATGAAGGTTCCGAATGAGTGGGCTCTTTTTGAAACAAAGCCATATGCTCCAGATAATGTTTATATATACTTTTCATCTGGTGGTATAACTCTTTCATCTGTCTTTTACCAAACACAATTTGAGTTGGATATGTTTTGTATTGATCATTTTTATATTTCCACTGTCTAAGTTGCTAAACACTTAACTCATAAACTAAGCAAGGAAAAACAACCGTATTTCGTTGGATTAAACAAAGTAATTAAAAGTTTACACATCCCTTTAGCAGGATAATCCAAAGAGCTTACTGTGTTACGTTTTGAGCAAGATGTATGCCATGCCAGAAAAAAATAAATTAGAGGGTTTCTGGATCGAACACAGTAAAATGAGCCTCGAGCATTGAGTGTGTATACATATGATATTGGATTGGATTAGAATAATAAGGGCTAAAGGTTGATTGACTAGATGATATTAGAATAGAATAAGATGAACTAAAAGCATCATTTATCAAGTTACAAGAGACAAATTTTGCTAACAGGATAGGAGACAAAAAAGGGGACAACAACATAGTTATGTGGTGATTTTCATTAATCTTCTGCTAAGAACAAGCATCACTTTACGATGCAGGAAATGACCAGCTACATTCTATTATGGTTGGGAAAGCGGCGAAAGTTCCATTCATCTGGGTTTACAATCTCCATCAACCAATGCAGAAGGTAAGCAAGACGGGAATGTAAGTGACAATAACATGGATGTGTCTGGCACCAACCCACTGGTTGAGAGGTTTCAGGTTAAGCAAGGGATCAAGACTCAAGATCAATCTTCTTTAGCTTCAGATAGGTGAATCAATGGACTCATTTCCATTCTTTTTGTCCTCAATTGGGGAAAGCGGCTCTGTTCCTCTTTGCTTTGATTCGGTAGTTGGAACTCTTTGTCTATTGGTTATGCATAGGGCAAGACCAAGACCCTTAGGAGACCATGAGGACAGTCCTTCTCTTTTTCTCTGTCTCTTCCTTTTCACTTCGTCCCTTAGAGTTCAGTGTTTTTCCAAAGGATGTGGATTTCATGTGAAGAACACTTTGGCAAAAAGAAACACGTGATGGTCAATAGTTCAACTGAAAGATTCTTTGCTGCGTGAATTATTAGTCTTGCATGTATATATTCTTTGTTTCCTTCTTGTGCTTACAACTAGCTTTTCCAATATTTGACAAAAAGAAAAGAAGAATATTGTTCTTGTCGATTGACTTGCTCGTTTGTTGACTTTGATGACAAGCTCTAGCTCCGTCTGTTTCTTCACGAACTCGTCTTATCTCTTGTTGCTCTGGAACGTAGCTCCGTTGAAACACATGGGGCCCTACCTGTTGATTTCACTACGACAATCAAGTCAATACAGGGCTTATAAGAGTTTAAGAAGTAGTAAGTTTCAGTCTTAGAAATAGCGTACCTTTACCTGGGGTCTCAAGCCCCTTTTATATCTTACCTCTTGTAACAACTTTCCATTACGATAATCTAATCTCAACTGAAAGTGTTCTTGTCGGTTGACTTGGTCGCCAGTTGACTCTGGGAACAGGTTATGATTCTGCCTGCCTCTGCTAGAATTTGCTTTTTCCCTGGGATGGTTGGAACGCAGCTCCGTTTGAAACGGAGGGGGCCCTACCTATTGATTGCACTCCGACGATCAAGTCAGTACTGGGTTAAGAAACAATGAGTAAGTAAATAGTTTCAATCTTAGAAACGGTGTACCTTTACCAGAGATCTTGTGTCCCTTTTATAGACTACTCTTAGGTATTGTAACAACCCTTCTCTCACCGGAACCTTATGATGGAGATCAAGCCCAAGAGGAAATGGAGGCCAATCAACAAGATCAAGAGGAGGTGGAGGCACAAATAGAAGACGCCCATGGAGGTCAAAGTCCACCTCAAAGGATTACAAGAAGCATGTTCAAAGCTTTGGGAGCTAGAGGACATTTATTTTCTCTTTTTGTAATTTCTTTAGTTGAAGGTGCTTAGAGGGAAACATTAGAAACCTCTTTTGTTTTAGCATCTTTTAGTCTTTAGTTAGGAGTCTTAGGGGGGTGTGTTAGTAGATAGGTGTAGGAGTAGAAAAGGAGGTGCCAAAGTGAAGGAAGAGGTCACACCTTCCTCATGCTTTGTTTTAGGCGCAAATTCTAGAAGCTTTTTGGGAGGGAGTTTTTGAATTTGTGTAGCTTATATTTCAGCACCTTAGGCTATAAATAGAGGTGCTCTCTTTGTATTTTTCAGATTGGAATTAATCTAAGAAAACTCTACTCAAATTTTGAGTGAACTTTGGAGAGCTTTTGGAGCCTTCTTCTCTAGTCTTATCTTGATGGATCATTGGAGTCCTCAAGTGGCGGCATCACTCTCATCTAGGAGCATTCCACACTTCTAGTGGCGAGATCATCCAACATTCTTCCATCTTCATGAGCACTCTCTTCTCCTTCCTTTCTTCTCTTTCAATTGTTCATGTTGTCTTGTGTTCTTGAGTTTTTTGGTTCTGTTTTTCTGTTTTTCCAGCACCTATGTTCTGTTCTTGCCTTTTAATTTCAATTATGTTCGGTTCCTTTTAGTTTCTCCTCTTTTTTGGTTCAATTTGACTAAAATTGGTTCATCCAAATGAGTTTGGGATTTGGTACTAGTTTTTGGTGAGTTCTTGTCTTAGAACAAATGATCCAACTCTAAGAAAAGTGCCTCTATAATGTCCAACTCAAGGTGATTCCTAAGAAGGTCAAGAACCTTTCTCTATATGGCTAGTGGAATCACATCATGTGGTATCATGAGTCTTAGGTTCATTCTTGTTTAATTGTTGAGTTGTGTGCACTTTATTTCAAGAGCTCTTTTAATTTCTTGCAATTTAAGTTTCTGTTTTAGAATTTTACTTGAGTATTCTTGCTGTTTTTCTTTTACACCAAGTGCTTGTGAAAAGGTTTATGGCACTCATTCTTCTTATGAGTATGGTTGCTCTTTTGGAATGGCATTATCCTTCCTAGAGTTTACCTTAAGCTTCCTTTCACTTGTTGTTAAAATTTGTGATGTGTCTTTTAATTTTGTAATCATGTCAAGTTTTGTCTTAGTCATGTTATTCCATAATTGTCATTACTTCTTGTAGTACTTTTCTTGTTTTGATTGTTTCTTGCTTTAGTGTCATATATTTTCTGAATTGATATTGATCCTTTGTGCATTTTCTTTTTAGAATTGAGTTCATACTTGTATTCTAGACCTATACAAGTTCCAATACATCATTTTCCATTATGTCTTTGCTAGTTCATAATTCTGTTTTTTATTCCTATTAGGATTCTTCTGTTTCGGAAAAAAGTGCTTACTGTTTTTCCTTATTTCAATTGATTTACTCACTGGAAAATTCTGAAATTCTGGATTTGTGATATTCCAAGTGTTAGAAAAGAGTAGAAAAAAGAATCATTCAAAAATTCAAAGTACACAAAAAATGATAAATAAAATAAAAAAAGTGTACAATTCTGCCGAAAAGAATACGGTAATCTGGCAGCGATTTTTAAAAATTTATTTCTCTCAATTGGCTTACTGTTTTTACTTCGTTCCAGTGCCATTATTGAGTTGAGACATTGAAGTTTCTGTGGTTAATTTTTCACATTCCAGTTCGCTCTACATCATTCCAGTTAAATCAGTGAATATCAAGCACAGTTTGCTTTTTAAAAAAAAAAAAATTTCCTGTAGCTAATTTTTTGTTTTCTTCATCTACACTAGAGCTTTTCCTTAAGTATTCTTTTGTGTGCCTACTTTTCTCATTGAGTTCTTTATTTTCTTGATTGTCTTTCATTCTTACTCTTTGAGTTTGTCTTACATATAGTATTCCTTTTGCAATTACCTTTCCTTGCTTATACCTTTTCTTGTTTGTCTTTATTGTTTCATTGGTTTTGTGGTGGTTGCTTTTGAGATTGGTGTGCTTGCTTTAACATCTTTCATTTGAGGATTCCAAGGCCTCAAGATCAGATTGGTGCAAGAACATTATTTCTTTGAGAGTGACCTCGTTTTCTACCTCATTTCACTTCAGCAGCTTCAATTGCCAAGCTCACTGTTTTTGCTAATTTTTTTAACTTGTTTGCTGTTTTGTGTGTTTGCTGTTTTTAATTCCAAATGGCTGGATTTTCAAGTGATGCATCCTACAAGCAGAATTCTCCTTCCAAAGCTTCAATTCTTGGTGAATTACATGAAGCTCAAAGAACAATTAGACGGTTGGAGGAGAAAATGCAAAAGATGGAGGTCCAACAAGCTAGACCATCTCCTTCTATCCATGATGGACATCATTCTCATAGACCATCTTCAAGAGCTTCTTCAAATGATGTTGGCCGTGAAGATGAGCATAGGAGAAGGAGACCTCCACCCTAAGTCCATGGACAAAGACATCATCACCAAGGGGAAAGAATTCACTACGGCAATGGCTTCTATCATGATGCAAAGTTCAAGCTTCCTTCGGTCAAGCTACCTTGTTTTAATGGTTCTAGTGATCCAAATGTATATTTAGATTGGGAGGCTAAGTGTGAACAAATTTTTGAGATCCATGAGATCCAAGATGAGCATAAGCTCAAGCTAGCCACCCTAGAGTTTAGTGATTATGCCATGAAATGGTGGCATGGAATTGTAAAGGACATTATCTATCACAAGGGTCCTCCCGTGGACTCTTGGAACTCTTTAAAGGATCATATGCGCGCTAGGTTTGTGCCCCCACATTTTAGGAAAGACCTCATGTTGAGACTCCAACTTCAACAAGACACGCTAAATGTGGATGAATATTATAAGGAGCTTGAGACGCTTGTGCTTAAAATTGAATTAGAAGAAAGTGAAGAAGCCATGGTTGCTAGGTTTGTAAGTGGTCTTAGGAAGGATATTCAAGACATTGTTGAGTTACAAGAGTATACATCATTGGGCTCTTTAGTTCATCTTGCAATGAAGGTGGAAGCCCAACTTGCTAAGAAAAACTCTTTTAAAAATGCTTCCAATGATGGATACTACTCCAAGTCTTGGAGAAACAAAACTTCTTTTTCTAAACATCCTTCCAAAGATTCTTCTTTCAAACCCAAGGAATCTAAGCCATCTACTTCTAGGCCTAAATCTCCCACTAGAACGTCTAATACTAAATGCTTTAAATGTATGGGTTATGGTCATATTGCTGCAAATTGTCCTTCCAAACGAAGTATGTACATGCATGAGGGCATTGTAGTTAGTGAGCATGATTCGGATTCTCCTAAGCATTCATTGCATTCTCATGCATCTAGTGAGGAAGAGAGCGAATGTCCACTTGAAGGGGACTTGTTAGTTGTGAGAAGACTTCTTGGACAAGTTTCACAACCTTTTGATGAAAGTCAAAGGGAAAATATTTTCCATACAAGATGTCTTATTCAAAACAACATTTGTTCCTTGATAGTGGATGGGGGTAGTTGTGCAAATGTGGCTAGTACAAGAGTAGTAGATAAGCTTGGATTGCCTACTATCTCTCATACAAAGCCCTACAAATTACAATGGCTTAGTGAAGTAGGAGAAATAATTGTTAATAAACAAGTCCTCATCCATTTCTCCATTGGAAAATACAAAGATGAGGTATTATGTGATGTTGTGCCCATGGAAGCCACTCATGTTCTTTTGGGAAGGCCTTGACAATTTGATAGAAAAGTTTTACATGATGGCTTTACCAACAAACTATCTTTTGAATTCCATGGTCACAAGGTTACTTTAAAATCTCTCTCTCCAAGAGAAGTTCATGAGGACCAAGTTATTATGAAGAAAAAGAGGGAGAGTGAAAAAGATAAAAAAAAGATAAGAGTTCTAAGCCTACACTCCTTGTGTCTAGGCGTGACATTGAAAGGGAAATAGTGGCTCATCATCCTCTTTTCTTAGCCATCCCTAGAACTCTTAGAGTAGAATCACTTGTTGATAGTCCTCATTGCTTGGAAAATTTGGTAGAAGAGTTCCAAGATGTGTTTCAAGATCCTCCAAATGGACTTCCACCTTTGAGAGGGATTGAGCACCAAATTGATTTGATACCGGGCTCTTCTTTACCAAACCGTCCAGCATATAGGACCAATCCAAGTGAAACCAAGGAAATTCGCCAACAAGTTGAGGCTTTGATTGAGAAAGGGTGGGTGCAAGATAGCATGAGTCCTTGTGCTATGCCTATCATCTTAGTGCCAAAAAAGGATGGCACATGGCGAATGTGTTCGGATTGTAGGGCCATAAATAACATAACCATTAAGTATAGGCATCCCATACCTAGACTAGATGATTTGTTGGATGAATTACATGGTTCTAAAATTTTTTCAAAGATTGATCTTAAAAGCGGCTACAATCAAATCCGTATCAAACCGGGTGATGAATGGAAGACGGCTTTTAAGACCAACTTTGGTTTATATGAGTGGTTAGTTATGCCTTTTGGTTTAACTAATGCACCAAGTACCTTCATGCGCCTCATGCATCATGTTCTTAGACCTTTCATTGGTAAGTTTGTTGTGGTTTACTTTGATGACATTCTCATTTATAGCTTATCTTTGAATGACCATAGGTTGCATGTTAGGCAAGTTTTAGAAACCCTTAGGAAGGAACATTTGTATGCTAACCTTGCTAAATGTATGCTTGCTCTTGATCATATAGAATTCCTAGGGTTTGTGGTGAGTTGTAAAGGGGTCCATGTGGACAAAACAAAGGTAGTGGCCATTCAAAATTGACCTACACCGAAATCTTTGAATGAGGTCCGAAGTTTTCATGGACTTGCTTCTTTCTATAGAAGATTTGTCCCAAACTTTGGTACCATTGCCGCACCACTCAATGACATAGTGAAAAAGGATGTGGTCTTTCATTGGGGAGAAGCACAACAAAATGCTTTTGACACCACTTTGAAAGAAAAATTGACTAATGCTCCCATCTTGGCCCTTCCTAATTTCACTAAGACATTTGAGATTGAGTGTGATGCTTCAAGCATAGGTATTGGGGCTGTTCTCCTTCAAGAGGGCCACCCCATAGCCTATTTTAGTGAGAAATTGAAGGGAAGTCATCTCAACTATTCCACCTATGATAAGGAATTATATGCACTTGTTAGGGCTTTGTTTACTTGGCAACACTATCTTTTTCCCAAAGAGTTTGTGATACATAGTGATCATGAATCTCTTAAATATTTGAAAAGCCAAAACAAACTTAACAATAGGCATGCTAAGTGGGTGGAATTCATTGAGCAATTTCCTTATGTGATCAAACACAAGCAAGGCAAAATAAATATTGTGGCGGATGCTCTTTCTAGAAGATACACCTTGCTAAATCTTTTAACCTCTCAATATCTTGGTTTTGATCACATTAAGGAACTTTATCATGATGACCTTGATTTTTCTCTCCTCTATCAAGAGTGTCTTAAGGGAGGACACAAATACTTTTTTATTAAAGATGACTTTCTTTTTAAGGGAAAACGTCTTTGTGTTCCCCAATGCTCTATTAGATTATCTCTTGTTAGAGAAGCTCGTGAGGGGGGTTTAATGGGACATTTTGGGGTTGCTAAAACTTTGGATGTGTTGCATGAACATTTTTTTTGGCCTCATATGCATAAACATGTTCATAGTTTGTGTGATAAATGCATAGCTTGCCGCAAAGCTAAGTCTAAGATGCATCCCCATGGTCTATATACTCCTCTTCCTATCCCTTCAATGCCTTGGGTAGATATATCTATGGATTTCATCTTAGGCTTACCCAAGACATCAAAGGGAAAGGACTCCATTTTTGTGGTAGTGGATCGTTTTTCAAAGATGGCTCACTTTATTCCTTGCCACAAAGTGGATGATGCATGCCACATTGCAAACCTCTTCTTCCAAGAAGTGGTTCGCTTACATGGGATTCCTAGGTCTATAGTGTCTGATAGAGATCCTAAATTCTTGAGTCACTTTTGGAAGACCTTGTGGGGCAAGCTTGGGACTAAGCTTTTATTTTCTACCACTTGCCACCCACAAACTGATGGTCAAACCGAGGTGGTGAATAGAACTTTAGGACAACTATTGAGATGTTTTATTTCGGGGAATCCTAGAGTGTGGGAGAATTTACTACCCCATGTTGAGTTTGCATATAATCGTGTAGTAAATTCTACCACCTCCCATTCTCCTTTTGAGGTGGTCTATGGGTTTAATCCCCTAACACCTCTTGATCTTCTTCCTATTCCCCTTCTTGGAGATGTCTTGTGCAAAGATGGAGATGAAAAAGCTTCTTTTGTGAAAACTTTGCATAAATATATCAAGAAGAGAATTGAGAAGAAGGTTGGCAAGTATGTTGAACTTGCCAATAAAAGGAGAAAAGCATTGTTGTTTGATGAGGGCGATTGGGTTTGGCTTCACTTGAGGAAGGATCGTTTTCCTACTCAAAGGAAGTCCAAACTAATACCTCGAGGGGATGGACCTTTCCAAGTCCTCAAGAGGATTAATGACAATGCTTATGAGTTAGATATGCCTGATACATTCTTAGGTAGTCATACTTTTAATGTCAGCGATCTAACTCCTTTTTCTGTAGGTCTCCAGAATTCGTGGTCGAATTCTCTCCAACTCGGGGAGTATGATGGAGATCAAGCCCAAGAGGAAATGGAGGCCAATCAACAAGATCAAGAGGAGGTGGAGGCACAAATAGAAGACGCCCATGAAGGTCAAAGTCCACCTCAAAGGATTACAAGAAGCATGTTCAAAGCTTTGGGAGCTAGAGGACATTTATTTTCTCTTTTTGTAATTTCTTTAGTTGAAGGTGCTTAGAGGGAAACATTAGAAACCTCTTTTGTTTTAGCATCTTTTAGTCTTTAGTTAGGAGTCTTAGGGGGGTGTGTTAGTAGATAGGTGTAGGAGTAGAAAAGGAGGTGCCAAAGTGAAGGAAGAGGTCACACCTTCCTCATGCTTTGTTTTAGGCGCAAATTCTAGAAGCTTTTTGGGAGGGAGTTTTTGAATTTGTGTAGCTTATATTTCAGCACCTTAGGCTATAAATAGAGGTGCTCTCTTTGTATTTTTCAGATTGGAATTAATCTAAGAAAACTCTACTCAAATTTTGAGTGAACTTTGGAGAGCTTTTGGAGCCTTCTTCTCTAGTCTTATCTTGATGGATCATTGGAGTCCTCAAGTGGCGGCATCACTCTCATCTAGGAGCATTCCACACTTCTAGTGGCGAGATCATCCAACATTCTTCCATCTTCATGAGCACTCTCTTCTCCTTCCTTTCTTCTCTTTCAATTGTTCATGTTGTCTTGTGTTCTTGAGTTTTTTGGTTCTGTTTTTCTGTTTTTCCAGCACCTATGTTCTGTTCTTGCCTTTTAATTTCAATTATGTTCGGTTCCTTTTAGTTTCTCCTCTTTTTTGGTTCAATTTGACTAAAATTGGTTCATCCAAATGAGTTTGGGATTTGGTACTAGTTTTTGGTGAGTTCTTGTCTTAGAACAAATGATCCAACTCTAAGAAAAGTGCCTCTATAATGTCCAACTCAAGGTGATTCCTAAGAAGGTCAAGAACCTTTCTCTATATGGCTAGTGGAAATACATCACCTTATCTCGAGTTAAAGTAGGTTTGACGGGAAGACATTCTGTTACGATGCCACACAATCTTAGTGCAACAACTGCACAAAATCTTCCTCTTTGGAGTGCATAATCTTAACAGCATGGTCGTCAAGGTACCAACTCAAGTACCAACGTCGTGGGGCCTATCTGTCACTATAGGCACTCTAGCCTTTACGTATCATGCATGCAGCTAACCCCTGAAAACCCTAGCGCTCTTGGGCTTAGGCGTCTTGAGGGGATATTTACTTGTGCTAGACCCAAATGCACTATACACACCACATGCATTCGCTTGCTAACTAGGCCTTACATATATGCGGGTTTCGACACACGCATTTTTTGGGCCCACTTACGTGGCCCATTAATCTGACCAGGCCACCGAGCCGACCTGCTCCACACAGGTGCCGATGTCTGATCACCTGAGCATTGAGCCCAATGCTCTGGTCCAGTACACAAGCCCCTCAGGCTCGAGCTGGAACTTGTTCTAGTGGAAAGGCTAACCGCTCGCCTACGGCGACCTACAGTCCTATGGGTGATGCGACGTGCACAGTGCCTTGTGGTGACGTCTCACCATACTCCCTCGCGAGCGTACACGTGGCTACATCAACAGCTAGAATGCATTGTCGTTTGTGCTTCCCCTATACATTAACCCTTCGATTTTTACGCTCCCTTCACTGTTTCATTCCACATTCGCGATTTCCTTCGAACACTCTACTTTGAACACCCTGCTTTCTCCTCTCTAAACAAGACTCCTCGCCTCCCTTCATTAATCATCTCAAGGTACATTTTTTATCTTGTGACTGCCTTTGGTCTGTCATTTCAATTCCTTTAATCTTCTCATAACTGCGCTGAGATTGTTTATATTTCTCGTATCTATGATCGTAAATATCTTTGTTTTCTGCTTCCTTGCTTCTTTCTTCAAAACACATGCGTTTCTTCCTCTGAGTATTGCATTTGTTTTCTTTCTTTGTTTTAGATTCCCTGTAAGATGGATTACGAAACCCTATACCCCTGGGCTCCTAGTAACATTTTAGAGGAAACATCTGAATTCACCACCCATGCGAAGATAGTGTCGTATAGGAATAATGAGCACCCTAAAAAGAACTGTGTTTTTGGCAAAGAGCACGACAGGTTCATTAAGGTTGTTCCTTGTAGGGAAGATGAACATGTTTTCTTCATCTACTCTATAGTTTTTAAAAGACTTCTTCTTCGCCTTCCCTTTCTTAGTTTTGAGAGAGCCTTTCTTACCGAAATCAACGTCGTCCCTACCCAGCTACATCCAAATAGTTGGGCATTTGTTCGAGGTTTCTCCATCTTGTGCCACTACTTTGGCCATCTGTCATCAGTGGATGTGTTCCTGTATTACTTTGAAGCCAAGTGATCTGGTCATAAGCTGTGGGTGAGCATCAACGAGGTTGCTGAGAGAGTTTTGCTGACCCTCTTTCAACAATCATACAAAGGCTTCAAGGGTAAATTCTTCAAAATCCGTTGCAATGATAATGATCCAAGCCTTCTGGACGGGTTCCCCCTGTACTGGACTAAGGAACCCAATTAAAAAAAAAAACCTAGATGCCTTGAAGACCTACCCTAGCGAGAACGAGAGGTGTGTGACTTCCTCTCCAACCTCAAGGTAGTGTTTAGCACTGCTGATTTGATAAAGAACGAGTACAGCCCTACAGGCCTTAAGGCATATATTGGTATCCCCCTTCCCTTTACTCCTACTAGCAATATCTTGCATGTATGTGTTTTCCGAACTCTTCTTTGTTTTCTTTCTCATGCAGGCAATATTTTGGACTCTCAAAAGAGAAAGAACTTAGCTGCTTTGGCCAAGAAGAAGAAGGTTTCCCCAGCCCCTTTTACCAAGGGCCAAAAACTGAAAGCGGTGGCTGAAGCTACCCCCTCTGAGGACGAAGAAACTTGCTCTGGACAAGTCTTCAAGAGGAAGTGAACAGTTGTTGCTGCCATCTCTGTTCCTTCTAACTTGAATGGTCGAGCTCTCTCATATCGGGACTTTCCACCAGCACTTCCCCTCCTCGAGACATTGCAGTGCAGGAGAACAGAGGAGAAAGTGCCTCAAAGGGAGACCAATGGGATTCCTTCTCAAACCCAACTTCCTTCCTACAAAAGATGCTTCTCTCCACCAAAGTTAAAGGGAGACTGGAAAACCTGGAGGAGGATCCATTGATGGAGCACATGACAAGGCAACTGGGGAAGCCCTAGTTGCGAATTGTCTTCTCCTTTCCAACATGCGGAAAGCGAAGGAACTGGCCAACAAAGAAGTCCTCCAAGCTGCAGGGCTCAAACGACAAATCAACGGACTCACACTGGAAGTGGATGAGCTTTCAAGAACTCATCAAGAGACCAAGGCTCTCTTATTTGGAAAGTCCCATGAGGCCTTGGGGCTATATGCTAGGAACAACGACCTCCACACTGAAGTGGAGAAGCTGAAGGGAGAGTTGGCTGGGAGGGATGAGGAAGTGGACATGCGAAAGAGGAGCTGGTACAGAAGGACGAGCTCCTACAGAAGACCAAGGACGAGCTGATGAGCGATGCCGCTGACTCCTACACGGTAGACTTCGAGGATTCCAGGGCCTAAGTCATTTGTGTGCATCCTGAGCTGGACCTCTCCCATACAGGGTTAGGTAAAGTTGTTATAGATGGACAACTAGTAGATGAGGAATAGCTGTGGGGAACTCCCCGCTATTGCCTTCCTTTTGTAATCCAATGAACAACTTATCATTCTGGTGTATATATATATGTGTGTGTGTATGAATGTTTCCTTTTCTAACTTCGGCTAGCTTGATAATAGTGTATGTCTTGACACGATTTTAACAACTAATCGAACGTCAATGATCGCCTATACCTAAGTAGCACGGTCCTCCTGATTAATCAATGGTAAACTTATGTTTTAGGGTACCTGAGTTCAGAGCCTTGTTGGTCAACAGTTCCTCCTTTACAAATTGCTTTGCTTTATCTGAACGTACTCCCTAAAGGGAGGATTCACTGTGGTTCGTGCCAATGGCGACTAGGGTTACCCGAGCTCTCTGAGCAAGAGGTATTTCATGAATAACTATGAGTCTTACTGCTCCCTACAAGGGAGATTTCGCTCCCGCTCTTGGAATCTTACCAAGGGGAGACTTCGTTCCCATTCCTGGAATCTTACCAAGGGGAAACTTCGTTCCGACTCTTGGAATCTCACCAAGGGGAGGTTCACTATGAACCCTACTGTTCCCACTCTTGGAATCTTCCCAAGGGGAGGTTCGCTATGAACCCTACTGTGTCCCACCCTTGGAATCTTACCAAGGGGAGATTCGCTATGAATCCTACTGTTCCCACTCTTGGAATCTTGCCAAGGGGAGAATCGTTATGAACCCTACTGTTCCCACTCTTGGAATCTTGCCAAGGGGAGGTTCGCTATGAACCCTACTGTTCCCACTCTTGGAATCTTACCAAGGGGATATTTCACTGTTAGCACGATATATTGCAAGCATATTTTTCAAATAACTTTTTATTGGTTGATCTCATTAAAAAAACCCTGATAAGGGAAAAATAGTGTCCCCTTAAAAGTTCGAACTGCATAAAATAACGTAATTAATTGAAATAAAATTTAAGATTGGCCTCATTCCATGTTCGGGGAATAATCCTGAATTCCAAGGTCTCGAGTCTATACGCTCCGTTCCTGAGCACCTCTATCACGCAGAATGGGCCAATCCACTTGGGAGACAACTTGTTCTCCAACTTATAGGGTGAGCCTTTCGCATTACCAAGTCGGCAACCTGGATTTACCGAGGTTTCAACTTGGACTTCTGCTTATACTCCACCCTTCTCTTCAAGGCTTCGGCCTTGATGTGCGCTTCCTCCCTGACTTTGTCGAGCAGATCTAAGTTTACCCTCCTTTCCTCGTTAGAATCCTCGGCCACGAAGTTCTGGAATCGAGGTGAACTTTCCTGGATCTTGATGAGAATCATGGGATCTGATCCATACACCAGGCTAAAAGGTTTCTCCTTAGTGGTGGATTAAGGAGTGGTATGGTAAGACCACACAATTCTAGGAACCTCGTTTGCCCAAGTTCCCTTGGCTTTCTTCAGTCTCCTCTTTAGGCCTCTGAGCAGGACTCAGTTAGCATATTTGACCTGCTCATTCGTCTTGGGGTGTTCTACCGAGGCGAACACCAGCTTGATGCCGAGCTCTGTGCATAGTTTGCCTAGCTGCTGACTTGCAATCTGGGTGCCATTGTCAGACACTAAATGCTTTGGGATTCCAAAACGGCAAACTATGTTCTCCCACATAAAGTGTTGAAGCTTGTGGGCTGTGATCTGTGCAACAAGTTCGACTTCTATCCACTTGGTGAAGTACTCGATGGCTACCACCAGGTACTTCATTTGACGAACTGCTAGGGGAAACGGACCTAGGATGTCAATTCCCTGTGTGTGAAAAGGCGATGGGCTGTAGATCGACCGCAACTCCTCTAAGGGCGCATGATTGCGTGTTGTTGGCATTGTTTGCACTGCTGCGCATACCTCGTGCAGTCCTCCCTCATGGTCGGCCAATAGTATCCTGCTCGAACAACCTTTGATGAGAGAACTCGACCATCGATGTGACTCCCACAAATACCCTCATGGAGCTTAGCCATGATACATGTCTGCTTATTTTGAATTGGGAAATATATTTTTGCATTCTATATTCTACATGTTGATTATAGAAAGATTTAAGATTACTATTATAATACATTTAGATTTTGATCTTAAATGAAAAAAAATAATTTATTCTGGAATTTGGATTTTGATAATAGAAAAATTAATATATTTGTATATTTGAACTTGAACTCAATTGAAAATGACTATTGCATTCTCTATTTTTGCTTCTACCAGGTTTTTAAATTGATAATAAGGTTTTCCAAAAAAATTTAACCATATAACCGTCCATCAAAGTTCACTCAAAACAATTCAATTTTTTTAAAAAAAATTTGTAAGTTAGATAGGGATATATCCGTATGTAATTACATAGGGGTATGTCCCTATGTAATTACATACAAATTTATCCGTATGTATTTACATACGAATTTATCTGTATGTAATTACATACGCATCTCAAATTCGTATGTAATAGTTACCTACGACAGTTTTACATACAGATTT
This sequence comes from Phaseolus vulgaris, assembly GCF_051622355.1. Classification (NCBI taxonomy): domain Eukaryota; kingdom Viridiplantae; phylum Streptophyta; class Magnoliopsida; order Fabales; family Fabaceae; genus Phaseolus; species Phaseolus vulgaris. The sequence goes on along the minus strand of NC_143498.1, from coordinate 22,834,760 downwards.
TTGTCTGTATGTAATACGTATGTAACTATGTTTTACATACGGATAGTGTCTTACATTCGGATTTGAGTTGTATGTAATTCCAAATTTTCTTGTAACTAAGTAAGTCTTACATTTATGTTACTTGTTTATGTTCTTATTTGTGTCATTTTATTTTGGTCATCTTCATTCATCCTTTTCTTCCATTGTTCTTAATTTTCTCCCCTTGCATCATAATCGCCTTATTCTTGTGTTTTTCTCTTTGCCCTTCTGAAGTGAACCTTCACACTTACTTAACCACTTGGTTAAGTTCACGTCTAGTGGGAATCTTCTTAGGGTTCTCACCTTGAATTGTTAATCTCAAAATCATAAACAAGAGCAACCAATTAAAATGTGCAATCCTAAAATCAACTCACATCATGTGGTATTCAGAGCATAGTTATTTTGTGCTTATTTGCTTTGAGTTGATTTCGACCCTTTAAATTCTAGCACATTTAAATTCTTGCTTTTACCTTCAAGCAATTTCAGTTCCACCTTTAATTTCCTTGTCATTTACAATTCCGCTTTTTATTCATTAAGCACTTTAAATTCTGCTTTTGAATTTTATTTTGTGTTAATTTTTTTCCTCACATCTTTTGCTTGAGTCTTATGTTCTTTGTGTTAAGGAGTCTTATTTCCTTTCTACTTATTTTGATTTTAATTGTGAAGTGTTAAAAACAAATTAGAAGTTGTTTGAGTAGTGGTTGATTTAATTCCAAACATAGAATACAAGTGTTCATATGATTTGAATCCAAAACCAACATCTTTTTCGGAAAAGTGAAAAGTGGAATGACAAAAAAAAATATGCATGCAAAAAAAAACACAATATGGAACTTTTGAATCCATAAAAACAAAGACAAAAAAAAAGTTTTGAGAAGCATTCACATTTCAACTTTCACTTTGCAAATTACTAAAGAGGATTCTAAGTATATGACAAATTGTGTTCATACTTGTGGAATTTAATCCTTCTTGCTTTCACAATTTCTAAAATCATGCAAACCTTCATAATTAAAGTTTAAGTAAGTTTCTTTGTGTCTTTTTTTTAGGTGCTTGTCTTCTCAAAGTTTTGTCATTATCTTATTTTCAATTTGGTTTAACTTTCTTGCATTTAAGCTTTTCTTGCTTGTCCTTCAAACTTTCTTAAGTTTTGTTGTGGGAATCTTTAGTGAGCAAGTGTAAGGCTTTGTCATCTTCCCCTTGAAGTGCTTGCTACCAAGTGTAGACCTTTGTGTTTAAAGAGAAAATCTTTCTTGAGTGCATTATTCCCCCACCCCCACCCCCCCTTTCTACACAAGCGAGTGATACAAGTGAGGAGAGGATAAAATTGTTAATCTTTTTAACCAATTGATTGTTTCTTTTTTGTGTAAATTATGGATCATTTTTCTTCAGGAAAATCTTCAAAGCCACAATTTCCTCGAAAGGCTTTTCTTTTGGGAGAACTTGCGGAAACCTAGAGGACATTGGCTCAAAAGGAATCGGAGATGAGGCAATTGGTGGAAAGGTGGCAAAGACTAGAAGCGACTCAAAAGAGACAACCTAGAGGAAGGAGATGGGAACAAAGAAGAGCCTCTAGAAGCTACACACACTATGGGAGCCAAAAAGAAAACCAAGAATGGAGAGTGCAATTCTTTGAAGAAAGGTGCCATCAACACTCACCATCAAAGTCGTCTTTCCCTTCTCTTAAATTGCCTGTTTTTAATGGGGAAAGTGATCCCAATATGTATTTAGGATGGGAAGATAAAGTAGAACAAATTTTCAATGTGTATGAGGTCCAAGAGGACTAAAAGGTTAAGTTAGCTTCCCTAGAATTTTTAGATTATGCCATGCAGTGGTGGCATCAAACTATAATGGGCATTGGTTTGAACAAGAGTCCAGGCTTGGTCTCTTGGTATGATTTAAAGGAATGCATGCGCGCACAGTTTGTTCCTCTTCATTATAGGAAGGAACTCTTGTTGAAGCTTCAACGACTTCAACAAGGAACTAGGAGTGTAGATGAATATTACAAAGACTTAGACACTACTTTGACCAAGATTGACAAAGATAGCTAGGTTTGTGAGTGGTTTAAAGAGAGAAATCCAAGATATTGTAGAATCATATGAGTACTGTTCTTTGGAAAGATTGGTTCACCTAGCCATCAAGGTAGAATCACAACTTTTGAAGAAAACCAATTTCAAAAATACTCATAATGGTGACTTCTACAAATCTTCATGTAAGGATAAAAACAAAATTTGTACAAAAACCTTTCCTTCCAATTTTTCAAAAGAAACCACTTCTAACCATAGATTGTTTAACCCTTCCACCTCTACCCCTAAGTCACCCACCAAAACCTTAAACATAAAATGTTTTAAATGTCTAGGTTTTGGGCACATAGTTGCAAATTTTCCATCTAAAAGAACCATGATGGTAAAAGGGGGGGTTGTTGTGAGTGACCATAGTTCCCAAACCTCAAGGTCTAGTTCCCCTACCTCTTCAAGAAGCCAAAGTGAGGATGAATATGAGTTGCCTTAAGAAGGTGATTTGTTAGTAGTAAAGCGCATGCTTGGCCACATTCAAAAACCTTTTGATGAATGTCAAAGGAAAAATATTTTTCATACAAGGTGCCTTATTAATGACAAATTAAGTTCCTTAATTGTAGATGGGGGTAGTTGCACCAATGTGGCAAGTACAAGAGTAGTGGAAAAACTTGAATTACCCACCATCTCTCATGCAAAGCCCTTTTGAATGGCTTAGTAAAGAGGGAAAAATAATTATTAATAAACAAGTCCTCATAGCCTTCTTAATTGGAAAATATAAAGATGAGATCTTGGGTGATGTTGTGCCAATGGAAGCCACCCACATTCTATTAGGAAGGCCAAGGCAATTTGATAAAAAAGTTTTACATGATGGCCTTCCTAATAAAATTTCTTTTACCTTCAAAAGGCATAAGATCATATTGAAATCTCTCTCTCCAAAGGAGGTAAATGAAGACCAAGTTAAAATGAAAGAGAATAGAGAAAATGAAAAAAAAAAATGAGAAAAATGAAAAAAAGAGTGTTAAGAAAAGTCTTGTCATCTCCTCTAAAGAGGTCAAAAAGGTAATGCTAGCTCACAAGGCTATCTTGAGGAGATGAGAAAGGAGGCTAATCGAATGTGCCTTGCGACATGAGTTTCTATCACAACAATTTTGTGCCGAGCTAGCGGTTCAGGTGCTTTTTAGTCCCGCTCCCAAGAGCACAAAGGAGAGTTGTGTGACTCCTGCAACATCAGGGGAGGATGTCATTGGCCAGACGAGCCAATGTGAGCTACTGGTAGAGAGCGGCATGCTTCCTCAGGTGGTGGTCATTGGAAAAGTCTATCAAAAGGCCACCACCTTACATAATGTTTCTTTCTCCCCTAATGTAGCGAAGATAACAGTTAAAAGAGTACGAGTACCCGATGCTCGTGTTCCACTACCTTCTGATGAGGTAACCACTGTGGCTGATGCATTTCAGACATTCGTAACCTATCCTAGACACCTCAATCGAATTATGCCAGAACCTTTGATAATAATTTCATTTCATTATATTAATTTATATTTATATATTACATCTAATTTAATACAAATGTTCTTTATTTTGTAGAATCCTAGTCGGAAACCAAGTCCGAAAAGGAAGCATGATGTTCTAATTGACGATCCTATAGCTTCATTAGTTGTAGTTGCTAAACAGATTGGTTGAGACCCTCTGGAAGTTCCATGGGATGATATATTTTTTGAAATAAACACTGGGTTGCCACTGTACATATACATGTCAGATTTGTTAGAATTTGTAGCTGGGGATCAGGAGCTCAATATAAATATAATTCATTTTTTATGATGTAAGTATCTTTACCTATATTTTAATTTACTTTATGTTAAATTAGCATTGATTATGCTTTAACTAATAACTTGTAGGTTTTTGAATGGTGTCTCTATCAGTAAGGGGAAGGAAAATGTGTATGAATTCTTAGATCCCGCTTATACTAATCTCATTGGAACAAAGGCAAATGAAACCTAATCATGCATCACTAACATCTTGGAAAAAGAGGAAAAAGAAATTTATTTATGCCCTTATAATAATGAGTAAGTTGAATTATATGTCGTCAATTATTACCATTTCATGTTTTAAATATTTACTAACTCTTTTCATGGATGATATAGGGGTCATTGGCGGTTACTTTTCTTATTAATGGTATATAAGACTGTTGTGTGGTTTTGTTCCCTACACAAGAAGCCATCCACAAGTCTTAAGAATATCATTGAAAGGTAAGTACACTATAAACTTCTGTATGTTACTAATTAAGCATCTACTAACGCGGTTTTTTGTATTAATCTGTTCATGGCGTGGATATAACATCCTAAAAGGTCGATCCAGTTCAAATTTTCAAAATCTGAATTGGATAAAACTAAAGGTTTGTCATTTTTTTTCTTTCTCTTTTCATTGTTTATCAATATTAACTTTTACTTTTTATTGAATTATAGTGTAATAAACAATCAAGAAGCTATGAATGTGGCTATTACATTATGCAATGGATGGTTACCATTGTAAGACTAGGCCTTAAAAGTGATTGGCATGAGGTAACATGATGGTACATTATCTTTATAATTCTTTAATATATATGTATCTTAAAACTATTTTATGTTAACCATATTTTGTAATGCAGTTCTTCATGGATGAGCAACCAATCTTCGAAAGCAATAGCATATGTGAGACATTCTTCGTCAACATATTTCCTAAATTTTTATAACTCTAAGATAACTGATGAATAGTGTAGGAATTATATATATATATATAGTATTAGTGTTTGTGATACATTTTTATGAATATATAAAATTTGATTCTCTGAATTTATGTATGAATTTATGTATTTTTCTGGCTGTGTTATAATTGAATAGGTTAATTTATATGAGAATTAGCATTAAACAAATTGTACTAAAAAAAACAACCATATAAAATGGTGGCTATTTACCATAGCCGCATTTATAAATCCAACGCAAGATTTATAAATGTGGCTTTTTGCCATAGCTGCATTCGTAAATGCGATTTATAAATGCAGTTATAGTAATAGCCTCATTTGTAAATTTCATTTATAAACGCGGTTATGGTAATAGCCGCATTCGTAAATGCATTACTCTTCCCAATTAAAATCATTCAGAAGCTTATACAAATGCGACTATTTACCATAGCCACATTTATAAATGGAACTTACGAATGTTGCCAAATAACCACCTTCTTATCTCTTCGATTTAAGACTACGTGTACATCAATTGCGGTTATATAGTCATTGTCTTAAATATAAATTAGTCGTCGTTGTTTTTCCTTTTTGCACTAGTCTTTAAATGAAAATTAAATAAAAGTAAAGTAAAGAGTTGTTGATTCATTGAGAAAATTGAGATTGAGGTTCATCCTTCTTACTATTTTGTATTTTGAAAAACATAGTAATATTCTATCATTTGATTGATATTGATGCCCATATAAAATTGATTTATATCGATTTCTCACATATAAAATTATTAAGAGAGTCTCTTAAATATTGATTCCTCGCATATTTATAAAAAAAATTATCATTACGATTAGATGTTGATAGCAATTAACATTTCAAATCCATTCCTAGCATTTTAATATGTTAAGCATTATCATTTAGGTCAGAAACTTATAAGCACTTTTTAGTCAGATCGAAGGATCAAAATCATGGTAAAACGAGCATTACAAATAAAATGAGAATAGTAATCATCAATCAAGAACAAAATATTATATTTAAATATCATCTCAATACGTAAGAGTTTGAACATATTACTCTCAATCCTAAAGGGTAGAATTATTCACTCATGTTGGCCATTTCAAGCATGGAAAGCAAGAAAAGAAGATCCAAGATGTTTCTCTCTAGCGGTTGTTTCCTCTAGGGTTTTCTATCACCTCCTATTCCCCCAATGAATGTCTAGGGTTTACCTAGTTGGGCTTGGGCTAAGTGACTTCTCTCCTAGGCATGATTGGGCTTGCCTGGGCAAGTTGGACGAAAATAGGCCCAACGTCTCTAAAGTGATCTCACCTGGCGTGGATTTCCCTTTTTATCTTTGTATATTATCCTTTTGCCCTTTCATCTATATTTATCCCTAGAATCCTGAAATTAACACAAATTTAGGAATAAATCATTTTTATTCATATTATAATCACAAAATATGTAAAAAAAAGGTTTAAATTCATAAATTAGGAGTTATATTATAGTTATTTTTATCAATAAATATCCACAAAAGCCTGTATTTTAATATGAAATATTACTAAAATATGATACTTATCAACTCACACAACTTAGAATCTTGTTTGACCTCAAGCAAAGTAAATGAATATAACTAAATCATACTTTTTAAATATCAAAACAACTTTATTGACTAAACAACAGATCAAGTGAAAAACTTATGTTGCTTCCAAATTCAAATATAGCAAAATATAGATACAATCAACTTCCAGGATCAAACTAAAACAATAAAACTACAATTCATCAAGGAATTTTTTCTCATATGCTCACATGTAAGTGTTTCTCTTTATTTTCACTGAATCATAATAAATCACGGTTACTTTTCATTTCATCTTAATATCACAAACATATTAGAACATGAATCTTAAGGTCTTTTACAGTGTTCTAATGAGGTTGGACTTCCAAAAAGTATTGGTTTTTCAGATAACAAAATGTACATTTTAAAGAAGAATAACATATCTACAATCCAATTACAACACATATATGTTATCTAATCACCATTTTCTTTAACTTCACAATTTTCCTCATTTTCTTTTTACTTATTCATGATTTAACATGTGTAAAGTTTCACCTATATTTTCTTATATTATTATGTTTGTTGCCTTTAGGTGAATTCATTCCAGTGTACTTTCAAATTTTATGGGGTTTTTTTGTTTGTTTTTGGATAGGGTTTCAAGTCACAGTGCAATAATAGGGTGTTATTGGGTTGGAAATTCACTTTTGTAGGGTTCAAGAGTTGATTTCTTGTGTTGTTTGTATTGGACAAGTGTTTCTAATAACATTGTCATGGTGTGAGGTTAGTTGGTGTGGCTAGACAATTGGATGTATCTCTAAAAAAGAGTGAACCATTATAAATCTTTGTGCATTTCTTCTTCTTTTATTGATGTTTTTGTGAAGCAACCTTGTTCTTATGTGTTCTTAGTTCTATTTTTTTTTTCTCAAAGAAACTGAATCCTAAAATTACCATGGCTAATAAAGTTTCATTCTAAGTTTTTTGAAAAATTTTATGGTATCTTTTATCCAACTTGTAGTATAAGGCAAGATTGATGGCCTATGGGATGTTGACATCCAGTCCTTTCAAAAAGATTATTGTGTGGGAAAGCTTTAACACATTTTTCTAATGTAGGCAAATCTTGGTGAGATCCTTTTATAAGAACGATTAGAATGAACATCCTATGCAATGTAAAATGAAAATTTATAATATTTAAATTGTATCATGAAATTCTTAAGACCATATATCTTTATCGTGATAACCCAAGCAACATGATTTGATTGTGACTTGGCCGACTTGGTCTATGCCACGAGACAATTGATGCACCCTACAACAATCTCCCTTTAACACTTATCCTATAGAATCACACTATTCGATTGTGACTTGTCCCACCTAGCTAGTGCCACCGAACAATTGATGCAACCTACAAAAATCTCCTCCCCATAAAATGTTCCACTAGAAATCAAACTCGTGACCTTGACTACCAATTGTGATAGAAAAGATTGTTCTAAAAACATAATCCAAAAAAAAGTTTATTTTGAAACTTATCAAATATTGTACACTTCTACCTATTTTGGAATTCAAATTTCAATATTCTTTCATATTACCCTTTTGGAAAGAAAAAAAAAGTTGAACCTATATCTCTTCAACGACATTCTTCATATAATAGTGGTGTTAATGAACCCGAAACCAGGCCAAAAAAGAATGAAAATCTCCAATGGGTAACCAAAGCAAAGTAAAACATAAGAAAATCCACAACTATAACAACAAGAGAGTACTGCAACAACAAAAAGATAGGAAGAGGAGAAAAGAAATAAACCTACTTTTTAATTATAAACCTTTAAAAGTATTTATGTTATTTTGTTATTGTGAGGAGTGCAGGTTTAAAAACGTGGGATGCAAGAAGCAAAAGCCCGATTTTAAAAAATTGTTGATTTATGAATTAATGAATGCAAAATATATTTTTTTACTTATGGATTGGTGAATCAATGCATTTTTTTATTAATATTTAACTTTACTATGTATTCGCTCTTTCCTTGGTAATCAATCTCTTTATTGTAGGAGAAAACATTTGTATAGTTACATTACGGAAGGTTAGAATATAAGAAGAAGATGTAATTGTATTTGTCCTGCTTTGTTTGCTCATGTTCGAACTTCCAAATAGCGAGTATGTAGAGATCACGAAAGCTTCCAAGACTGACTATAGGCCGCAAACTTAATGTAGCAAAATAGAATTTAAAACAAGCACGTGGCAACCACAATCCCCCCATTTTCTTGTTGATTTTTACTTCTGGACATTGCATGATATGCAACTTCCATTCAAACTTGTTCACCCACAGCAGATAGGAACTTAGTCATGGCTTACATTGCTCTTATTCCAGACAACCTCTTCCGAAAACAATTCCAGATTACCGATTTCGGGATCATTTCGGATTCACAATTCCACAAATATTTTAGATTATCATTTCCAGAAGCCAAGCAAATGAAAATTATTTTCTTTTTCAAGGAACCATACTTCCAAAACCACCCCTAATCACCACAATGTCACTGGAAAGTGTCAAGGTTTTACTACATCCACTGACAAGGCACCAAAATCATCAATGATGGGATCGATTTGCACTGTCGTTTGCTCTCCATAGTATCAAGAAAAATCACAAAGAAGGAGGGACGTCTCCACTAACCTAAGATTTATAAAAAATCCCAAGGTTAATTTTTTTGAATTCACAATAATGTAGAGGTGTAGAAAAGAAAAATATAGAGATGCAAAATAAAACACCCCTTTTTCCTTTCAAAATGGTACTTGTCTATTTATTTAAATTTAAATTGTTAAATAGTATTACTGTAAAATTACACTAACTTGGTAAAAAAACCCACGAAACACACCCTTTTTTGTTATTTTAACCGAGAATAACTTAACTTACAAACAAATTTGAGTTTGAAAGACCCTTTCTTTATCGTCTTAAAATGAAGCGTTTGATTAAAAGAAATGGATTTTTATAAAATAATTGGACATTTCAAATAAATTTTTCAACACGTGTCAGTCACCATTTTACACTTTCATGTATTAGTATTATGTGCAATTTAACTGAACTTCACCCTGTATTGCCTCTTTTCTTCTGAAAAATGATTTAAGAGTGAAAATTATATTTATCTTAAAATAAACGTAAAGTGTAATTTACTAAAGTATATAATAATCTCTTGCAAAGCATGCTTATACAAATTTCTTCATAAATATTTTTAGGAGAAATAAAATAAATTCCTCTATAAACTAAAATTAATTTATACATATGTTAAAAAAAACTTGAAGAAACTACATGACAATCCTTTATAAATTAATTTATATATAAACTAATCGTAGCTTATAGCAAAGTTCATTTTATTTTTTTCTTCTAAAAAGTATCTATGAAGAAGTGTTTTCCACTTAAGTGTCCCATATGTGTGTTTCACGGGGTTACAACGAAGATGACAGTAGAATATAAATGTCAATAATTTTTTTTTCCTTCCAAAATCTGCAATTCCATATGAGGATGATCCTTCATGGATATCCTGTACAATTTGAGAAGGGGGCATCTATCCTAACCTGATTTTTTAGGGCCAAAATTGTGGGCATATACTGTACAGTGGACAAAAATACAGATAAATAATAATGGAAAATGGTAAGGCACTTTAGATGGTAGGGCACCATAGTTGACCATACGCGCATCTATACATATCTCATCAATTTACAACAAATAATACAGGTACCCTTACCGTTTGGGAAGACCAAAGGTGCCTCATCAACTCTTGAGCCTGCATGCTGAAACGCATCAGATAAATACGAAAGAAAAATTATCAACCAGTGCTTAAGTTAAATTTGGAATATTTCTGTGAGCATCAGCAAATTCCCGAACCAGCCGCTTCAGCACTCTGCCACCCTTCCCTTGCATATGCCCGAAATCGCTCTTTAATCCATCAGAGTTCTTGCTCTCAAGATAATCAGAGGCTGCATGAGCAAGTGCCTTGGACCAAAGTGGCACTATTGCCTCCGCTTCTCCATGGTTTAGGTATTCAGCAGGAAGAGCCTGAACCTGAAATCATAAACTGTCAATCATGCTGAGAACGGTGGGAACAATTGTTGAAAAGAAATTAGAGCCACAAACTAAAAAGACCAACCCTAAACCCTAAACAGACAGTAAAGTCCACAATGGAGGTACACACCAACCAACCCACATTGTTCATCAATTATAAACCATGTTGATCCCCAGTTTCCTTTCCTTTATGTATTTAACAAATAAAAAGTCGATAAATATCGTTCCACCAGAACAAAACTTTTCTCGTGCTAGACGAGATTCCATAGATTCTTTTCAGTGTATACATTACTAGTTATTTTATAATTATTGCCTCATTTTAAGGAACCCAGCTTTAGCTAGGCTTTTGTATATTAAGCCCACAGGAAGCAAATTTAGTAAACCCAGAATTCTAGTGCATGTTAAACCTCACAATAAACAATGTATGGATGTGTATGACAAATATATCATTTAGATCCTATTTTTCAAGCTGGCTCATATTCTAGGTCAAGGTTGACAACATATCGAGGGAAAATACCGAAGTTAGGGTTGGAAGATATCAGCAACAGGTTGGTCTATACCACATTAAACCTGTTCGGAACCAAGAATTATAAAGAGAAGAAAAGAAAGGTTTTTATTGAATAGAAAGAAAAGAACAAGAAATAAGAGAGCACTCTCTCCTTCAAGGGCTTCCCCTTCACAAAGACCTGAAGCTCAATCTACAAAAATATTACACACTGCCCCTCCCCCTCTCCCTCTTTCTTATTTATATCTAAATAGCAAATCAAATAACTAACTCATGACTATTCTAATAGTGGAAAGAAATAGATGAAATATATTTCTGAGATCTCTTACAAATGTGATTACAGTCTCTATTTATAGACTGTTTTACAACCTAATTAAAGAAAGAAATAATAGGCAATGAAAGCCAGAAATAATGAGTGTTTAAAGCTGTACAAATCAAATAAAATCAAATCACTAACAAATCTGTCCTAATAAATATAAACTGGAATCTGCACTTAATTATAACATAATTCTCCTAATTATGCAACACTCCCCCTCAAGTTGGTGAATGTATATCTATCATTCCCAACTTGCAAGTAAGATCTTCGAATTGTTTTATGGGAAGTCCCTTAGTAAACATATCTGTCAATTGGAGTCTTGAAGGGATGTACTCAGAGGCTATAAGACCATCATCCAACTTCTCTTTAATAAAGTGTCGGTCTATCTCTACGTGCTTTGTTCGATCATGTTGAACCAGATTGTGTGCAATACTGATAGCGGACTTATTATCACATGCCAAACCCATAGGAGCTTCATATTTTATTTTTAGGTCATCAAGTATGATCTTCATCCATAAGAGTTCACACACCCCTTGAGCCATGGCTCTAAATTCTGCCTCTGCACTTGATCTTGCAACTACATTTTGCTTCTTGCTCCTCCATGTCACCAGATTTCCACCCCAAGAACATGCAGTAGCCTGTGGTGGATCTCCTATCAACAATCGATCCTGCATAGTCAGCATCAGTATATACTTTCATGGATAAGTTTTCCCCCTTTTTGAATAGCAATCCTTTTCCTGGAGAGGCTTTTAAGTACTGAATAATTTTATCTACTGCCTGCAAGTGTCTTTCTCTTGGATCATGCATAAATTGACTAACCACACTAACTGCATAGGCTATATCTGGCCTAGTGTGTGAAAGATAAATGAGTTTTCCCACAAGTCTTTGATATTGTGTCTTCTCCACTTTTGGGTTTTCCTCATCATTCCCAATCCTATGATTTTGCTCTATTGGCACTCCAGTGGGCTTACAACCCAACTTACCAATCTCTTTGAGAAGATCAAGGATGTATTTCCTTTGAGAAATAAAGATGCCCTGTCTCGAGTAAGCAACCTCTATCCCAAGGAAGTACTTCAGCTTCCCAAGATCCTTCATTTCAAATTGAGCAGCTAGTCTCTCCCTCAAATTTTGTTTTTCAATCTCATCATCGCCTGTAATAATCATATCATCTACATAGACCAAAAGTAGAGTGAGTTTACCATTCTGAGAATGTTTTATAAACAGAGTATGGTCACCTTGGCTTTGTCGGTACCCCAAAGATACCATAGCTTGAGTAAACCTTCCAAACCAAGCACGAGGTGATTGTTTAAGACCATATAGGGCCTTCTTAAGTCTGCACGCCTTATTCCCTTCATTAACAATACCATAACCAGGTGGAATCTCCATGTATACTTCTTCCTCCAAGCTTCCATGCAAGAAGGCATTTTTAACATCAAATTGATGCATTGCCCAACCAAAGTGTGCTGCCAGGGAGAGAATAATCCTGACGGTATTCATTTTTGCCACTGGAGCAAAAGTCTCCTCATAATCGATCCCATAGGTTTGAGTGTACCCTTTTGCAACCAACCTTGCTTTATACCGATCCAGTGTGCCATCAGACTTATACTTAACTGTGTATATCCACCTACAACCCACTGCTTTCTTATCTTTTGGTCTCTCTACAATCTCCCAAGTCTCATTCCTTTCTAACGCGCTCATTTCTTCATTCATGGCTCGAATCCAGTTCTCATCTTTTAAGGCTTCTTGTACCGATGAAGGGATTTTGATAGAATCAATAGCTGAAAGAAAACTCTGGTGCTGCATAGAAAGTTTTTCTGTAGACACAAATTGGGATATAGGATATTTGGCACAAGATCTTTTTTCTTTTCTCAAGGCAATAGGTAAATCATTTAGGTTAGGTTCAAAAGCAGTATTTAAGGTGTCCTCAAGAGTCTCACTGGTATGAGTTCTTACCTCCGGTTCAGACAATTGAAGTTGCTGTTCGACCAGGACGGGTTCTTGTTGCCTTCGCTGATATTGTTTTCCAAAATATTTGTCTTCATTATTCTTCTCTGGTAATGATGTTGGTGCAGGGTCTTTGTCATCCTCCCTAAGAATGAAATCCTGCAACAAAGGAAAAGGTGGCAACTCAAGGTCCTCAGCTTCTTGAATACTCTCCCCCTGAAGCTGAGAACTAGGAAAGAAAGACTCTGTTTCATGGAAGGTGACATCTTTGGAAATATACACTTTACGACTTTGAGGATGATAACATTTGTATCCCTTTTTGTTGGGGGCATAACCTATGAAGACACATTTGATGGCACGAGAATCTAACTTACCTCGATAAGGACTATGAACATGGACAAAAGCAGGACAACCAAAGACACGATTCTGAAGACTATTCAACATGGGAATAGAAGGATAGAATGTGGTCATAACCTGAATAGGAGTAACACCCTCTAGAACCCGAGAGGGTAATCTATTAATCAAATAAGTGGCAGTCAGGACTGCTTCCCCCCAGTAAGATCTAGGAACAGATGTTTGGAAAAGTAAAGCTCGAGTAACCTCAAGGAGATGACGATTTTTCCTTTCAGCAACCCCATTTTGTTGAGGAGTGTCCACACAGGTTAATTCATGAACAACTCCATTTTCCTCAAGGAACTTGGAAAGGTTTTGGTTCACATATTCTCTTCCATTATCAGAACGCAATCTCTTAATTGGACTTTCAAATTGTGTTTGAATCATTCTGTAAAACTTTACAAACAAGTGAAAAACTTCAGACTTATCTTTCATGAGGAATATCCAAGTAACCCGAGTACAATCATCAATAAATGAAACAAACCATTTTGCACCCGAGATATTAGGAATAGATGAAGGTCCCCATACATCTGAATGAATAAGATCAAAAGGTTTAGAACTTTTATTACCATTGGGAGGAAAAGTTGTCCGATGGTGTTTAGCAAACTGACAAACATCACAATGAAATGACTCAGCAGACACTTTTGTAAATAAAACAGGAAATAAGGACTTTAGGGTACTAAATGGAGGATGACCAAGACGTCTGTGTTGAAGCCATATCTGAGAGGATGACCAAGATTCACGACCTTGCTGAAGATTAGAAGTGTGTGCCTGTAGTCTAGCATCCTTTTTACTTTCTTCATGCTGTAAATAATATAACCCGCCCTGCTCTTTAGCAATTCCAATAGTCTTCCCCGTGGCAAGATCCTGAAAAACACAATGGGAAGGGAAAAATACCACTGCACAATTTAAATCTTGGGTAATCTTTTGAATAGACAAGAGGTTATTGGATAGTTTGGGAACATGAAGCACATTTTTTAAAGGAAATGAAGGTTGAAGGTGAATGTTACCACGACCATTAATGGGGGTAGTGGAACCATTAGCAACAGTAATATATGGCTTACCGGATAAAGTAGTGTAGGATGAAAAAAAAAGAGGAATGAGGTGTCATATGGTCAGTAGCACCAGAGTCTATAATCCAGATATTTTCAGTACTAGAAGCATTAAAGGATAAAAAACTAGAACTCTTACCACTCATAGTAAAGGAACAATAGCTAGATGGCTTACTAAGGGAGTCCATGAGAGTTCAAAACCAACTTTTTTCAGATTGGCAAAATTTGATCCTGTTCACGCACACACAAAAAATCCGCCGGAAAAATTTTCCGGCGGCCGGCGAGCGACGGCAATGGTGGTCGGTGGTGGTGGTCGGCGGTGGTCAATGGCGGTGGCAGTAACGGTCAATGGTGCAAGGTGGTGGTGGTGGTCAATGGAGAAAGGATAAGGAAAATAGAAAGTTGCAGCAATGAAGGCTGTCCAAAAAAAAAAAAAAATAATTGCAGCAATAAAGGCTGTCAAGGAAAATGATTACAGCAATGACGGCTGTCAAGGAAAATGATTACAGCAATGAAGGCTAAAAAAATTGCGGAAGCAGAGTCTCCTAGATCAGAGCTCTGATACCAAGTGGAAAGAAATAGATGAAATATATTTCTGAGATCTCTTACAAATGTGATTACGGTCTCTATTTATAGACTGTTTTACAACCTAATTAAAGAAAGAAATAATAGGCAATGAAAGCCAGAAATAATGAGTGTTTAAAGCTGTACAAATCAAATAAAATCAAATCACTAACAAATCTGTCCTAATAAATATAAACTGGAATCTGCACTTAATTATAACATAATTCTCCTAATTATGCAACACTAATTCTAACTAACTCCTCTATGTGTAACCTAACAAAACCACTTAAGCAATAACTGGTACCATATACTAGTCTAATTAATCCCACATCAAATCACATTAATCTTTAATGCCAAAACAACACTTAACCACATAGTTCTACAGATTGTTCAATAGTCCAACATGTTAACTAATTGAGCTTGACCATTCTCCCATTCTTCAAAATTCAAACTTCATCCTTACCTTTTAGCTTATACATTTAAAAAGCAGAATTTGCTTAAACTCGTAATTTAAGATTACTAGGCTCTATTACAGTTTGTTTGATGAACTAGAGTTCGGATGAGGCACAGGGCTATCTTGACCATATGCCACGGAGAATTTCACAGCCAATTCAACTCAATCAAAAGAAGCCAACAAGAATTTAAATTGACAAGATGTTCCATCCAATCCAACCATTCATAGTCAAAATTTAAAATGTTATAAATGATGTAGGGAGAAAAAGAAATCAATGATCAAGTTAAGGTTTTATAATATAAGGCTCATGAAAAGAGGAAACTTAAAAATAAAATCAAACCTTAACTGCTGGTTTCTTTAAATAAGGCAAAACGAACAAATTAACAAATCTTAAAGGTGACATGATAATTAAACACACAAAATAAAGGAATGGAAGAGAGAGAGACCGCAAACTGCAGCCAGCCATGAAGTGTTTGCCAGCAAAGTATAGCCTTCCATCTCGTTCTTTCAGATAGTGTGCAAATTGCTGCTAATTGTTGCAAAATTGTAGCGCACTTATGAACCTATATGTAAAAAACAATTCTTTTAGCCATGTATCAATCCAAACTATGAGCCTTCATAAATTAGGCTAAAAGAACAATTAGGGATGGAACAAACAAATGAAGCCAGGAAGAGGGAAAAAGGAGAAAATAATATAAGAAAACATTTAGATACTTTTAGATTATTTATGAACATTCCAAAACACCAATACGGCTAGGGAAAAGTCAGTTATACTTTCAATTTTCAAGGGATGAACCTGCAGGATAAAAACCTGATTAAATCGACTAATAGGGGTCTGAAAACCTATTTTTCAAATGTAAACTGCTTTGATTAGACTTATTACTGCTTTTGTGAATCGTAGAAGAACTATAAGAAATAGTTGACTAAGGGTCCTGCACAGAAAATGTAAAATAGAATAATCCTGGCAGGCAACAAAGATTCGATTCTTTGCAAAATGATGAGAGGATAATAAAGTAACCAAACTTCATCCTAGCAGCATCAATTTCTCCATAGTTTACCATATGTTCTTTTGCTTCTACTTCATCGCATATAGCCATAGCATCCATTTATTTCGTCTGAGAATATGAAAGAAATTCACATACAAGGATAGTCCAAAAATTTACCCGAGACATTGCAGACACACCAAGTAAAGCATACACCACATTAGATACAAGCCCCTCACCACTGTGAGATATGACGTGAATGGCTGTGATGTTGAATGATCCCTCAGTAATAGAATTCATACATTCTAACAAAGAGACAAGGGCCACATCTAAAAAACCTGAAGAGAAAGGATAATCATAATCAATCAACTACAAAGTATTGAGTAAAAAATACACTAAAAAATAAATGTAGTCAATATTACACCAAGCTTCATAAAACAAAACAAAAAAAAAACATGCCAAAAATAAATTTACATATAAACAAACAGAAGGCAACTATAAAGTCAAATAAATATCAACATCACTGTTCTAGAATTTACTAAAATGTTGCAATTTATTCCTGAAGTTGGTTTGGCTACACGATTTTCATAGATGGTTTATGATATTCTTCAGTTTCTTATATTTTTATACTTCAATTTACTACCATTTCCTCTACAAATGGTTTTACATTTAAAAGAAATAAGATGAGAACAAAAATGTAATATAAACTTTTCTTACAGGATAAATATGACATTGCAGCAAGTGCTGCACCACGGTGCATGGCTGTGCAACATATAGCTGCCTTTTGGATAGAAACTTCAAGAAGTGAAGCACAAGCTGATAGGGCATCCTGTGATACATCATCCTACCATGTAAGGACATGCAGAGTTCATTTTTACAACAGCAATTAAATCTAACCTAAATATTAGTAAAACAATTTAAAGCAGTTTCTTCAACCTCACTGAAGACTCTGGACCCTACATCCACAAAAAAAAGGGTAAACAGAATAAAGAAGACCTTGTTACAGGATCGGACAAATGTTGATGCAAAATTGGTGTAGGCCTCCACTAAATCAGGTTCTTGATCACATATGTAGGAGGAAGTTAGGGCCATTACAGAAGCTGCACGAGTAAATCTTTCAAACAAAGTAACAAATAAAGGTCCATACTCCTCTAGGTGACCAAATTCTTCGATGACAATGGAGGCTGAAAAGATTGTTTGCATAAGGATATTAGTAAATGCTCACTGCAACAACCCAGAAGGTGCCCAACAACATTATCAGAACATGGAAACTGTTACAGACGATATTATAGTGGTAAAAAGAGAAGCAGCAAATATTAAGGAACTGGAGAATTGTGTTATTTGCCATTAAAAGGAAACTTCAAAAGGAGGAAACCTCCAATTGCCCAGAGCATAGCTCCAACCGAATCCCCTCCCCCTCTGCCTCACGAGACTAAGTAATAAAAATATTCTCCCACATCTAACAACCTCTTTCTTTTGCACACATACACCTTCCATACCTTAGGTGTCCCATGCCCCATTGGACCAATGGCTCCTTGGGCCCATAAACTTGTTGGGCTCCAACAGAAACAGACACAAATAAATAAGATTGTTACAGGCTTACAGCATCCAACCATGCTTTCTTGATTGATAATCACATAGATGTAAACCTTTAATGTAAATACCAGCTAAAATAAAATAAAAAATTATTTTCCCAAATTACTCATGTACCAATACTCTGCCAAAGTCATCAAAGATTTAACAAAAGCTTCAACCAGTAGAAAATGACAAAGTATATTGGTCCGTGCATAATACGTTACTAAAGGAAAAAGAGATATCATAAAAAATCCGTACCAGTTCTTATATAACATTCATGACTTTGGAACAAAACAAAATTTGTCGAAAGCCAGTCCATCACCTTAGGCAGTAATGTCACAAAATGTTGACCTGCACATTAAAAAGAATAAATATATTATCACAAGAGGAAATCATTAACTTTCGAAATATCTGTCAAAGTAGGTAAACCTGAAGATTGAACAGCTAGTGAAAGAGCTCGGCAAGCTGCTACAGATAAATTGCCATTCTCCATATGCTCAGAGCCAAAAATTTTCTCCAAGATGGGCCAGAAAACCCTTAGCAGTGAAAGTATTGAGTCATCTGCAGCAGGTTCAATTGCCACAGATACCGAAAGATGACTGAATACAGTTCCAATTCTGAATTAAAAAGATTATATATGAGAGAAGGAACAAACACAACATTTCTATAGTGTCAAATACAAAGACACAATACTAGCGACAAAGGAACAGGTATTAGAAGTTATGGGGAAAAAATTAAAGAAACTCAATCTCACAAGCAAAAATCTCTTCAGTTAGCAAAATGTGGAGCGTAAGCAAGACTTGTAACATTGAGATATTGATAGTCTCTAGACAAAAGATGTCAATGAAAATAATGTTTCTTCTTTTGCTTTTGCTGAAGCTAGTTATTTGGAAACATAGAATTGGAAGTGTTTCTATTGGCAGGTTGAAAACCATCATGGCACAACCAGAGGCTGAGGGACTGAGTTAATCACGTAGACCAAACAATAAAAAAAATACAGGGGGGCTAAGGAGGGATATACAACATAAACAACATAGTCAAAAATTTAAAAAGAATAAAGACTGATATAAAACAAGATTTGATATACAAATTCCACATCAGACACTTGCTTACAAGTCCAAATAAAAGTTTTATTCCAAAAACATGAGTAAGAAAACATGAATAACCTGTAATCTAGTAAAATTAATTTAACTTGTTCAAGATTTTAACAATTCCAAACATACTATTCAACGGCATACCTGTGCAACCCTCTGGAGGAAGCATTTAAAACTTGTGTATAAGAAGCAGGGCTTTGTTTAAGAGACAGGCTGATCTCGGGATCAACCTGAAATGCAGAATGAGATCCACCAATTCAAAGATCACATTACACTGAAAATCCTCTCAAACAAATGCATCAAGAAATTTTATAATGGAAAAAGAAGTTACAGCAGATCATAAGAGTTTCTTTCCCTGAACTGTAATAGCTGCAATTTCTTCAACTTGTGAACACATACTATGGTGATAAAAAAATTAGTAGGGAAAGACAAAGAAACAGAAGGACGTGCCAAAAGAGGGTAAGAATAGAATAGAGAGAACAAGAGACAAACAGGAGGTCAAAGAAACTACACAGCACTTAATTATCATTTCAATCTTACATTCAGTTTTCATTCCACTCCCTAGAATAGAAACAACCTACCTTATCTATAGACAGCTCCCAATTAACAAAAGTTAGCTAACTAACTAACATCCTTGTTTTATTTACATCTACATATTATATGGACAATTTAAATGTTCAACTGCAGAAAGTATCATAATGCTCCTGTTTGGCTTTGGTGTGTAAGTGTATAACTCCTTTGTATCAAATAAAAACTCTTCCAGTAACTATAGTAGGGTGATATCAGTTACCTGTACCCGACTTGGTTAGTTCAATCACTTGTACTCTATGTAGTACGGATACAGACACGGACAGATCGACAAGTGTAATTTCCAAAATATAGGACACGGGGACACGAATTTATCTATTATATCATTAGGAACTATATAAATTAACAATCAAGATTTATATGATCAATGTTAGTCAAATATAACTAAAATTAATCTAATTCATCTATCTAAAATCCAAAAAGTGAAAAGAGAATATAATCTAATTTATTTAAGGCATTTCATCACTTTCTTGATCATCATCATTGAAAAAGACACTTCAGTTTAAATTCATTTAAAGACAAATTAAGAACTTCAAAAAAATTCAAAATTATGAAGATATGACAAGAGATTAAATAAAAACATTCCCAATAATACATATATAATCTAAATATTCCTAATTATATATAGGATTTGTTTCTTATTATAATCATAATAGAAACTTATACAATAAGTTTGAATTTTTAGAAAATTACTTTTATCCTTTTTATAAACTGTTACGTGTCGATGTCGCAGACATGTCAATATCTGATACATGTCGAACACAGACATACCATTTAAGAGACGTGTCCAATCTTCATAATTTGTACTATTCAATCTATAATACACGAACATTTTCTCTCCAATACTGTGATATCAATAAAAGGCTACTTTTTAAATTTCTTCTGTTTTATCAAACTTAATGGCCAAAGTATAATTGGTTTTCTGTGATAGAAAAAACAGATAATCTGTAGTTAAAGAGAAGCAATAAATTCATGGTTGTCTTCGAAAGCAAAAGTAGGAGCGGAACAAAAAATAAAGTTATTTCTTTATAATTATGTTTTTCGGAAAACAATTAGCAATAGTGCTGGCCAAAGTAGGTATCACACAATAAAATCAATAATGCAGACAAGATGGGATAAAGAAGGCTCACAAGTTTGCCAATAGCTTCGTAGCTAGATGAAAGCAATCTAGCCAATAAGTTGTTCTTTAGTTCCCGATTGGACACAGAACCAAGGACCAGACTTATTGCATGCATAACTTCTTCCTCATCTTCCAAAGATAAATTCCACTTCTCTAAACCCTACAGCAGCAAGATAACTTGAATGTCTAAGTTGAATCCATAGTTCAGAATGTATTTGAGAAAGATATCATAAACCATGTACGAAAAGGATTTTATACACAGATCTTGAAAGTAAGAGAAATAGTATAAAACTAAATGCATTAACTTCTATGTACAACAAGATGCTGAGAATCTTTAGCCACATATATTATACATAGATGGTAACACAATGTAAAAAATGTAGAGAAAAAAGAAATTGACAGAAACTCACGCAAAATATGCATCATTGAACTTAATACATGAAATCATCATCCAGATATTTACTCCCTCTGCAAGTACAGAGTAACCTACCTCTCCTATCCACATTAAAATTTCCAAATTTGAAGGCTCATAAATTACTACAGAAGCATCTTCACAAACTTTTCGCAAGGCAGATGCACAAGCATTTGAGGATAGAGGTTCTGAGATCCCAACAGCAAGAAATAATCTGAAAGTAGAAAGGTTTGTAGCACATGAATATGTGAATACTGAATACAGAAAATTTTCCATCAGCAATTAGTTATCAAGTTTGACACAAAAAAACTTAACCCATTAATTATGAATACCATGGAAAAATGGAGTTTTGTGGTGTACTCACAGCAAGGATCTAAAATTTTCCTTAAAAGCAGAGATCCACTTAGAATATGAACCAACAGCATCTGCCAGAGATCTGTATACCTAAAAATTGAAGTACAGCTTTGAACGAACATGAAAAGAGAAGAATACTGCTTAAAAATAAATGCTGCAAAACGAGAGAATGGAAGAGTTCATATTAACCCACAATGCAAATGAAACCCTTTAAGCCATCAGAAGGTTTAATGGACAACATGGTCACCAACTGCATAACTACAGAGAAATCATAACTTTGGCCATCCTGTATGATTACATCAGCCACCTGGAGTAAAGGAAGTGTTGCCTTAAATAACATGGGTATAGAACAATATATGACCACAAAAGCGTTATTTTTCAGTAAAGAAAAGTGTCAACAATGAGACCCAGATTTGATGCCTTATGACATTGTTTCATGCCAAATCACGAGTCTGAATGATATAATTAACAGGTCAATAAAGAAACACAGGTAAAAGCATGCAGCAAGTGCTACGCACAGCATTAAGAGCAAATAGTTTGCTTTCCACTTCCTTCCAGGGGATGGATAGATTCTGAGATGCCCACCCACCAATAAAGAACTGTAAATAAAAAAGATATTCAGATTGAGAATTGAGAGTTTAATGACTAAATAAATTGACATGAATAATAATAACCATGACCAATAGTTGTTTGAGATACATTAACAACAATATAGCCTGAAACTAGGTAACAAATTATCTTCCATTTGAAAACTTGGATGAACAACTCTCCAGTAATTTGCAAATTTGTCCACCTAAGTGCACAGACAATGATTAAAGTTTAACACTACTCTTAGAAAGTATATTCTATAATTTGGTCATAGCTCTAATTAATGTGGGATCTCCAATAAGTACTAACTTGGAAGCATAAAAATTAAAATATGGATGAGTCAGAAAATAGCAGCCGAGTTATGCTCTAATATTAGACAGACACCCAAATAAAAGGTGGAAAGTAGAAGCAAACGAAGGAATATCCATGAATTAGCAAGTCAGGAATGATAGAAATCTATCACCCAGCTTGAGGGAGAGTGCTGTAACATGGGTAAAATATGAAGCAAGTGGATTTTTTCTTTTTCTATATATTTAATTAGATTCATTCCTTCATTAGGATTGATTGGCCACGGCTTCCTTGTCTGCAGTAATCAGGTCTAATTTGATGTTCTATAATCATAGAATAGCTTTATGATCAATGCCGTATAACAGTGATCTTTGTTGTACCTTTTGAATCATCAAAAATTAATATTTATTTTTACTCATTCCAATCCAAGTCTATTTTTAATTTACCGGTACTTCAGCCTTTTGTTTTTCATGTTTGTTTAATCTAAGGAAACCTTCCCCTTTTGTATTTTCTTTCCTGCTATAGTGTTCTTTTATCCAAAATAAAAAAAAAATGCAAATATATTCTTGTAGGAAAGATCAGGATATTTAACAACACCTTTTGAATCAGTTTCCCATACTAAGCAAGCTTATATAAAAGTTCTATTTCAAACACACCAAAAGTTTGAAAGTGTAAAAGATATGATTTGATTTAGGGAAACATGTATAGCAGGGATACTCTATATTAATAGCCATTATTAGGTTTCCTTATATTTATACTATGAATGATTATATTACATTGTTTCATAGAGTATTAGGTTATCCTCTATATTACATTAGGAAAAACTTAGTTTTTGTTGGAAAAACTTGATGCGACTAGAGAGTTTTATCAAAATGGCACCGTTGTCGAGACGTCATGTTATTATTCCATGTTGATTTTTTTTCTTATTTCTTTTCTTTTTCCTTAAGATTTTTTTTTTTTGTTCACTAGATGGTCTTAGCATAAGGTCTTGATTAGATGGTCTGTCATAAATAGTCTTATCCATAAACCGTCTATTTATCTTGAGTCTCTCTGCAGACCACCTAGTCCAGTCTAGTCAAGCCTAGTAGTTATTTTTGTTTTCTATTTTCTATTATTTCAATTTTCTGTTTCATTCGTTTGGCACTAGATATGGATTTAGTTTCTGTAAACAATTAGTTTCCTATGAGAATTATTTTTCAGTTCATCATGATCAACAATACAACTATGAGATGCATTGTGAGTCATATTTTCAACAATCATTTTGAGTCATATTTACAGCAACCTTCACAGTTTTATGAGCATCCTTTGGAGCATTGTGAGCCATATTTTGAGCATACCTTGCAGCCTCGTGTACCACATTTTGAGCAATATTATGAGTAACCCTTACAGTCACATTTTTTAACAGCATGTTCAACCGGATTTTAAGGAATATTCAATACCACCAAATGAAGAATTTGTACAAACTGATATAGGGGTAACTGTTCCTACTTTTGAAGAGCCAACTTTAGAAGAGATGGTGAAGCAAATGAGTGAAACGAACCTGAAATTCCAACAAAATATGGAGGCTAGCCGAATTATATTTCGGAATCACATTGAACAATTGGCTAGTTGTATGTATAATTTTGTTGATTCTCTAAATAATGTAAGTGTTAAGTCATCTAGTGCAATGAAAAGGTTGAAGAGATTGTATTAACTGAAGAGGATGAAAGAGAGCATGAGTTCCAAGAAGAGGAGGAAGAACAAGTGAAAATAGTGTGAAAACGATATAGACTTAGATTTTGATTTAACACAACTTTCAGAAACCAATACACGATGCACTTGTGATTCTAATGTGCGTGCTAAATGTGCTGAAATTAATTTTGTTATGCATTTAGCTTCTATGCCACTTGAAGGTGGAAGACTTTCTTCCACAGAAGGTTATTACAACAATTATGGATCAACTTGACTAATGCTGATGATTTTGTTGATACCTAATGCTATTATTGATCTTGTTCATGCTTTTACCAAAACTGAAGACACTCTTAAAGGTCATATTATTGTTCAAGCTAAGGAGGATTTTGCTAATATATGTGTTATTTCTACTAAGGTAGGTGCAAAAGCTGACTTAAATGGACTGTCTAACCCCATTGTGTCTACTTTCATAGTGTCTACTTCTGTAACATCTAACTCAATAGAGTCTAACTCTACGGCGTCTACATCCATAACATCTACAATCTCAATAGCGTCTGTTATTGCAACATCAACTATCCCCATAGTGTTTATGGTGATAAAAAATATTTTATCATGATTTCCCTGTTTGAGAGATGTCGGCTTGTGGGAAGAATCATAGAACCAATGAATGTCCTTTGCAAAAATACTTTGGGCCTTCCTCCAAAAGGTTGTCATGTTTTGAAATTTTCAAGGGATCCCAATATATAGGTACCATAGATTCACATAATAGAGCTCAGTGTTGACAATCTTAACTTTTGCATTGAGCAATGTTTTCTAATAAGATCTCACTAACATCATTTTCCAAGTGATCACGAAACCCTTGGCAAAGAAACAAAAGTTGCATAGATGTTGCCAAAGACAATTTTTTCCATTAAGCTACTTGAGAAAAATACAAAAGAATACATAATGAATTTGAGAGTTAATTTCCCTCTTAGGATCTCATATTTATAATGACATTGGAGATTTCAGATAGAATGAATGAGAGTGAATTTCCATCTCTCCATTTTGCCATTATTTTCTTATTTGGATCCATAAGACAACTGATTGGTTTACAATCAATCATACCTGTCTTTTTTAGGATATGAAGTAACATATTTCTTTTGAGAGGACGACAAACCCAGCAGTGGTGGCACGACATCACTCTTGCAACATGAAGGCAACAAGTGGGCAACACACACTGGAGAGGTGAGACAAAGTGGTTGGAGCGTGAGATAGTTTCTACCTACAAGACTGGCGGGGTTGGTAGTCACTTGGATGGACACTTCTGATTCGGTTGTCACCAAAGAAAAGTGTGATGGACGACAATGGAAGGCGACAGATAGTTGGCTAGACAACTTTTTCTTTGTTGGACAGCACAAGCACAAGCAGAGCGGGATCAACATACTTTGATACCAACTTAAGAAAAATAGAAGAGAAAATATATTTTAGAGAGCTTGTTCAAGACTCTCTTTAAGTTCTAGTATTTAGTATTTATATATAGACAAATACTACGGTTAACCAATTTCTAAAGGTTCGTGTAATAGTAATTGCAATGTTGTGGTATGCATCATTCAATACATAAAGAATGCACCAAGTCACAGTTTAATATATGCAGATAAAGGCAATTCCAAAATTGTTTGCCAATCTAATGTAGATTGGGTAGGATCATCATCAGATAGGAGATCTACTTCAGGTATTGTCGTCTAATTGGTGGGACCTTGATTTCTTGGAGGAGCAAGAAGCAAAATACAATTGCTAAGTGTTGAAGTTGAGTACCAAGCTATCGCAAAAGTTGCATTCAAGATCCATGGCTTGAGCTACTTCTCCATCAGTTAAAATTTGGATATAGACAAGATACTCAAGTAAAATGTGACAATGAAGCTACCATTCACATTGCATCAAGCCCAATCTTCCATGAGGGGACCAAACACATAAATTTATTTTCATTTTATGAGACAAAGTGCTCTATGGAGAAATCATCACTAACATTGTCAACTGTAATGACCAACTTGCAGACATGTTCAGTAAATACCTGAAGACCTCATATTGAACACATTTGTGACAAGCTTGACTCATGACATATACGCTCCAACTTCCAACTTGAGGGGAAGAGTAAAAGACATTATTTGGTCTTAGCAATTAGGGAAATAAGTATAGTTAGGGATATCTCCAATATTAGTCATTACTAACTTTCTCTATATCATACTTTAAATGACTATAAATAAAGGGTTAACAAGTATGATTAAACACACAATTCACAACGACAAAGAAACTCTTTAAAATGAAATCTTCACTTTAATTTGTCACCATTAATAGTATCCATTCATGATATTAAATTTCAAATTTAAAAACACCAAAAGTTTGAATGAAATCTTATTTTGTATGATTTGTATCTATCATTATAAGTAGTATGCATTCATAATAATCCAATAGGAGCATACAAAATCAAAATTAGTGATTATAATTGTAATCAGGTATTCGGAAAATTGATACCAAAAAAAGTCTATGACATAAAACCAAGTCCAAATAAAAAGAAATCATACTTTGCAAAGCACCTTTTGCATAAACGTAGCAGATCCTAACAGGTGACATATATCCACCAAAAGTTCCACTAGGTTCATCCTGAAATGGATAAGCCCATCAGGCAAATCAACTACTCTTCCCTCATCATTGTATGTACAATCATCCACCTGTTAAGCACCCAGAACGGAAGAAAATGCAATTTACTAAAAGAAATCAATATAAGGAAGCGAACAAAGAAGAGATCAATATCAATTTTTAATGCTCTTGAATAAAGGTTATGCTCGCAAACAAGGTAGTAAAGACTTTTTTCCATAGTGGTACATTGATCTTTTAAATAGGGCAAATAATATATCCAACATTCATAAGATATAGACTTAGATTAGAACACAACCAATGGTTAGGCAAATTTCATTCACTCTTAATTAAAAGAAAAAAAAAAGAGACAAAGATAATTTTTTTAAGTAGAAAATCCCACGCTGGGAAATGCAAATAGAGTCCACCCTTACCCCCCCAAGCCACAAAACAAGAACAGAAAAGAGAGCAACGTATCCATGCCCATACTGAACAAGCAAATAGCCAGGAATAAACCTGAGAACGCAATAACAGTGAATCAAGTAATGCTGAGAAGACAGGAGAAAAACTGTCTTCCATATGTTTTCTACTTTTTGCACCATCTTCAATGCCAAGTATATAGCTCGCAAGAGTAGACCTGTGACAAGATATGTTGTTCTCGTGATAAGTTGTCAGCAAAGACAGAACAAAAAATAATTACGTTGAGAAGCTAACGGCTACAGAAAGGCTTCTAGTCTCTGCATATCAGCACATAACATAATACCACTAGTTTTTAGCAGAAATAATCACTAAGAACAGTCACATAAATCCTAAACATTGCAAAATTCTCATTATGCTTAATGAAAGTATATCTACAAAAACGTAATAGAAACACTTGTAGTAAATCAGATAGGTACTGGAATTTGGTATAGAAATAATAGGCAAATCCAGAAAATAATTCTCTGATTACAATAAAATAGTCCAGGAACTTCAAAGACAGAAAACAGCTCAAGAAATTGCAAGAGAAGAAGACCTTCTCTGCTTTGCGGTGAGTTAGCAACAGAAACCCACAAACTACGCAAATGTTTGCCTATCTTTCCTTCTATCCTTCATCCCTCTCATATTATTAATGATACCGTCTCCTTTCCCACTCTCCTGCTGCCTCCTGTCCTGTTTGTTATGTTAGTCTAGTATTTAACAGATTTATCCCCTCCATTTTACATGTCATTTCACAAGCTCTTTCTTCCTGCACCCATAATTTTCTTCCTACACCATAACTGAAGTGATTCTTCCCTACATTATCCTTTTCTTCATTCTTGTAATTTTTTTTCAACTTTGTTATTCCAGAAAATATGTTCTGGAATAATATATAACTGCTTTGGGATTAACTAATCCATTGATGCACCTCATGTTTAGAACATTGCAGAATGTATTTTTTGATATTCCACAATTAGGTACATATTTATATTCTAGCATGGATATTCTGGAATAACCTTTTCTAAAATTCAGTACATATTCTTTACATTCAAAAATGTATTTTGCTTTTTCTTTATAGGCCATTCTAATATATAGTTTTTTTATTCTGGAGAAATCACTCCGGAAACAAGTGCCTGTCTATTATTAATTTGCTGAAATGGTCATTCCAAAATGTATTCTAATTTGCATAAATGTAATCCAGAATGGATATTCAAGAATATTTAAAGACCACTAACCGCACTAACCGCTATTAACTACTACTAACCACTACTAACCGCCCTTTATTTTTTATTTTTCTTATAATATACCTTCCAAGTCTTATCCTTATTTTGTGTCCTAACAGACATGAACCAAACCCATCATATAAGAGATTGATACCACTTTCAACTCAAAACCTTCAAGCAATGAATTTGTGGGCCTTGTTCCTTAAATGTTGCTCAGTTTTCTCATATGTACCCAATGTGAAAGGGAGTCACACTTGAGTGAGTGATTGTTAGGACTACAAGTCTGAGTCTTAGTCTCACATTGGTACACTCCCTTTCCAACGGAAGCATTTCTAACCATGATTACCTCAATGGTGATCCTTACCTTGTACTGCCCTTCATCATGATGAACATGCTTGCCTGAAACCTCCGAAGACTCTTGATATAGGGACCACTCTTATATTGTACTTACCTAAGTTAGTCATATAGACAAATCATCTTTGATACCAACTTGAACTATGTAAGAAAATAAAGAATTATTTTATTGATATCAATCAAACTAATTACATTTTCTTCATCTCTATTTGTAATAACCAAAACCTTTAAAAAAAAAAATATGTTCAATAAATAAGAAGATTCTAAAGATATTTTTTCCTAAATACTAGGGAGATATTGAGAATATCTTTTATCCTAACAATCTGCTATTTACAACAATTAGTTAATAAGATCTCTTCTAATTCATGGTACCACATCTTGAATATACAAGATATTCTTACATGCACATTCCCAAAAAAAAATGTTATATCATATCTTAGTAATCAATTAGCAACATGAACAAACAAATATTCACATGCTTAGAAGGATAAATGTATACAAAAAACTATGCCACAAGGTTAAAAAAAGAGCACAAAGATAGTTGCACTTGATACTTATGAGGTTTTCTTATATTGCACACACAAACTCAAATTTACAACAGACACAAACCTACCCAATAGAAGGCAGCATTCAGCATCCATTGGAATAGAAAACCAAATCTGAAACATGTCCTCAAATTAAAAACACACAAACTTCTTCCTCATGTCTCAACTTAGAAAATGTAAGTCAATCCCTTTCTTCTCTCTTTTTTGCATTCCTCATTCACTTGTTCTCCCTTGTTTCAAGCCAAGCAATGAACAGTCAATTGATTTCAAATCAGGTCATTCACGAGCAGCCTAATTGAGACTTCAAAGAAGAAAGGGGACAGGATGGTACAAACTAATTAAGTGTAAATGAGCTGGTGTATTTTACCAAAATATGACGCATGTCAATATGATTCATTAAACTAACTAGTGTTGGCCGTGTATAAATTCATCAGAATATGTTAAACTAAATAAGTCTAGATAAGCAAGGGGAAGTTGCCCTTAATACCTGTGAGGTTTTCTTATATTGCAAACACAAACTCAAATTTACAACAGACACAAACCTACCCCATAGAATGCAGCATTCAGCATCAATTGGAATAGAAAACCAAATCTGAAACATGTCCTCAAATTAAAAACACACAAACTTCTTCCTCATGTCTCAACTTAGAAAATGTAAGTCAATCCCTTTCTTCTCTCTTTTTTGCATTTCTCATTCACTTGTTCTCCCTTGTTTCAAGCCAAACAATGAACAGTCAATTGATTTCAAATCAGGTCATTCACGAGCAGCCTAATTGAGACTTCAAAGAAAGGGGACAGGATGGTACAAACTAATTAAGTGGAAATGAGCTGGTGTATTTTTTCAAAATGACACATGTCAATATGTTTCATTAAACTAACTAGTGTTGGTCGTGTATAAATTCATCAAAATATGATCCGTTTCAAACCAGTATTTGTGAAAATAAAGAAACAAAGATAGTGGTGGCCAGAGAGTCTGAATCACAAGGGATCTCCCACCTAGAAAAAATTTACTGTTTAGGCATGGATATTAACAGCCAACGGATCCAAGGTATTAAGAAGTGGACTTTTAAACATAACTCAACCTTACAAAACCAACTCATAAAGTGAGGTTTGCATCACTTATATACTATGAAATGTCTTTATCTCTAGTCAATGTGGAATCTCCAACACACCCCTCATGCCGAGACATGTCAACTCGTGTGTGGGACTATATAATGAGTGATCCGATAACGGTCCAATAGCAGGTGGCTTGATAAGCCCAACAAATTCTCGCTAAGATAGACTCTATATGGTTTTGATACCATCTTAAGAAGTGGACTTTAAACCTAACTCAACCTTTAAAAAGTAGCTCATAAGGTGAGGTTTTCACTCACTTATATACTATAAAATGTTCTTATCTCTCTAGTCAATGTCGGATCTCCAACACAACGCAACAAAGGTAGACACATGGTAGTGATTTCTCAAAAAGAACTAAGTAGCAATCAAAGAAAAAATGTTCATTTTAGACTAAGAAAATTTGGACAAACTATAAACCACATGCATCACACCAGTCATCCAAATATGGTAGTGTTCTGGAAATCATTAGACCCATTAACCAAACTAGGGATTGAATTCCTTCAAGCTTATCTTCTGTTTTATCCTCATTTGTAGCTTCTTTGATTTTGCAATCACTAAAGCACAGGACTGCACTTTTATTTACAAATTTTGCAGGGCAAACAAAGCCACTGCTAACAGCACCTACCAAGTGGAACATGATCATTTTGATACTTGTATATACAACACCATATCATTGGTGAAAGTTCTCAACTACTCAGAAAGAAGCTCCTTAAGCCTTTCTATGTCTTCTCAATTTTACTTATAGAGAATCACAGTGAAGGAGAAAAGAAATGGTGTAGAAAGGGATATGAGGGTATAATGGTGAGATCATGGCAAGGTGAGCAACTCCAATTAATGGACATGTTCTCAAGGGATATCAGGCGTAACCTAATCCATACACAAGGGTAGTGAGTGTTCTACAAACTTGAGGGGGGTGCATCATAAGAAAACCTCAAGTATACCTACCTAACATACTTTTCCCAATAAATAAGTTGTAAAGCCTTACTAAAATTGCATTACCAAAACTGCAGTGTTGAGTCTGCAATCTCCCAATCTTCACTTGGAAATGCCACGCAGCTGTTAGCATATCAAACAGTTTAATATCAACATCAACCAAATCTATAATAATATACAAACAAGCTGATTAGATATATGCAAAAACTATAACATCTAAGAGAGCATTTTTTCAAGTATGTTAATACAAGATCCCAAACTTTAAATCTTAGTTTTAGTTATTACTAAACATTTGTATCCTGTATATTGTTATATTTAAAGAGATGATCTTAGATCCACTAACTACACTGCACTAAGAGTTCAAATACAATGATTCTGTTGAATAGGACATAAGTAATAAACCCTAAAATCCTTGATCTCTTCAAAACCAAAAACGAGCAAATGCCTTAAGCAAGTAAAAATTCTAAGCAGATTGTTGAGATTACCTCAAGAGGGCATCTGTAAGGGCTAGAGCTTCTGCACTTGCTTCAACAATTAGAGATGGAGCCTAGCATACATTTAACAACTTGTCTAGGTAAATGGTACATGAATTATTTGGTTTGCACATAACAAGAAAAATTCAATGAATGATAATAAGTTAGTAACCATATGTGATTGAGTTACTCCTATATATCAAACATGTAAAATTAAAGAAACGATAGTCATCATTAGTATGAGTTTGTTAACAAAGCCATTCCAACAGACAAGTAGACAGCACATAGAAAAATGTCACAGCAAGGATTTTGGAAATCCTAGAGAACTCATACTTACAGCCTGCCCAATTTCTGACAACAAGCACGCGAGGCCACCAATTACTTTCATGTCTCCCCTAGTAAGGGCTGGAAAAAGAAGTACTTCCTTCAGATACTGTACCCTGCATAATAAAATTTGGGGTACTCCCTAAAGAAAACCCAAATCAAAATCAATACATCGCCCATATAGAAACACTATGCATGGCAATACAAGATGAGAAAAGAAGACTAGTTTAACTTAGTAAATTGTCCAAATTCAACCAAATTTATCTAGAAAAAATTACACAAATAAATCCAGACAAGTTCTAGCCTCATGCAATAATAATAGTAGTAATAAAGTCATTGTTTCTGTCAGTCTTTATCACCAATGCCACAAAGAAAGCATAGTGGGAACATAATTTTGAATATACAACTAGCAACACTAAAAGGTGACGAGAGGATGGGAAGAGTGATTCAGAAAAGGATGAAAAAAAGAAACTCTCTCAACCAGAGGTATTAGCTTTGTAAAAGAAAAACCAACTGGCTGCTCAAAGTAAAGTTTTTTGCTCCTACTGTGTTTTCAGCTGTAAGCTAAAATAACAGTTAAATACACAAATAAAAAGGGTCTATAGTCCAACTGCCTCCCTTATATATGTTATGTGATTTCCTTTAAGTTCAACTCAATAAAGAAAGAAAAGGCAAAGAAGTAGGACTCCATTAGTTTCCCATTTATGACAGGCACATAAAGAGGGAATGATAGAGGGAGCAAAAATGAGACTATGACCCAAAATCCCAAAAAGATAATTCAAGAAAATAAATTATATAGTAATTTTATATAAACCAAGCCTCTAAAATGTGTCACTATGTGCCATAATTAGTCAAATCCAATTTTAAACTCTACGTATACTACATTGATTATTTTATAGGTAATCACCAGCTTTTGAATTTTAGACCATAATATTGATATTGCATCACTCATGCTTACGCAACTAAGCATCACAAGGTATACAGTGTTATCTACAAAAGGCTATGGTGGTGCCATGGCAGATTTGGTGGCAGACTCTCTGCTTGCCACCGCAACATGGCAGTGGCGAATCAGGTTTCACATGACGGCTCATAGCAGCCATGTTGGGTGTCGCAGAGTAGCAGAGTAGCCATGGCGGAAATTTTAGACTGCGGGGCACTATGCTTAAGGAAGAAGAAGCCTCATATCAGCATGATGCAACCCGACCGAACCACTTAAAACCTTAAATTTTTTCTCTTCTATTTCTATTTTAAGGCTAATGCATATTTGGTCAGCCTAAAATGTTTCTTTTTAAAACAAGGGGTTGGGCCATACAAATCGACCCAAACGCAAACAACTACGTTAGAAAACAAGCCTAACACACTCCTATCTCAGTGTTAAGCACCACCCACCCACACCTCCTCTGCTTCCAGTGCTGTGGCACTGCTGACCGACCAAGCACTCTATCACTGTCCCACCACTGCTGCAGCCACCTCTAGTTCCACTGCAAGTCCTCTTTTCCTTTCTTTTTTCTTCTACTTCATCTTTGGTCAGTGCAACCCAGCTTCCCTAAATTCCTTTGTTTTTCTTTTCCACTCAATAATCATTCTCTAGATATTATAAACATTTAATCACCTATTTTCCACCAACCCCAATAGCAACTGAACAAGGCAGTTCAAGAACATCCAACACATAATTAGAATTTAGAACATTTATCTTATATTTTGTTGTTATTTTAAGTCAAGAACTTTCAAATATTTTTTCATAAAGGATTTTTGCCTTCTAACATGTTTTCCTCAATTTAAAGCATTCCTAAACTTGTTCTCGTTACACTCATTTAATAATTCATCTTTGTTAAAGATCTCACATTGACTAGAAATATAGTTGAATTATAGTATATAGATGGATACAAACCTCACCATACAAGTCGGTTTTCTGAGGTTGAATAAGGCTTAAACCTCACTTTCTAAGAGTCTTGAAGAAATCTGCTGTAAGAAGCTTCATAACCCAACTTCTATTATACAATTCATAGCACCCAAAAAACTGTATAACTGACCCTTAATGATCAATAATAGCTTGCTAAACTGCCCTAGCATAAGAAACCTCTGCAAATAACACCATCAAATTAACTGTTATGTTGGACCTCTAAATCCTAAACAAGAAACAATTCAGGTGTTTGAGTATTCTATTTGACTATTATAGGCCAATCACACATCCATCCTGGAATATAGATAGTATGAGAGCATCGCTTTAAACTAAACGATAGTCAGTATAGTTATGTGTCTCATTTTAAGAACCTAACAACTCTCAAATCTAGTAGAAAACTTGAAGTCTAGAACATATTATAAATTCTAAGAGAATGAAAAAATAAATCAAGAACATTTTAGAAGACTAGTAGTACAATGACATCTTTAAAATAATTACAGACATGTAAACTTAAGCCAAACAGATAATACTAATGAGTATGAAAGATGTTCCAACAAATTGGGCAATCTTACCTCGTGTTTAGTCACAAGTTCAACAAGAACTTCAATGGCTAGATCAAATGATAATGAAACCTACACAGAATGCGATACAAATTATTCTGCGTAGTCATGAATGATCATCTTAACAATATGAGAACTGGAATACCTGCAATGAGTTGAACACAAAATTTAGAAGAGGGTGTGCCGGCAATGTTCCAGGAGATATCTCAGAGAAGCAACCTGCTTTAACCTGAAAACATGAAGACCATGTTAGAATAAACTCGAGACAATAGAAAGTTTTTTATGAAGCTCAGGAAAGATGAATATTTAAGTTCAAATAAGACAAAAGAGGGGAGAATCAAAGCAAAAGATGTCTTGTCGATATAACCATGCTTAAAGCAGTGCAACATAAAAGTTAGCAAAAATGTAAAAACCGAATGAGTCATCAGTATAATGGCGCACCCAACTCAATAAGCAGCGTAGAATTTTCCTGTTTCTTTCATGTTGTTGCACAGAACCATCAAAATTTATTTCAGACTGCTGCAGCAAGAACTCAAGAACCATAGGTGTATGGGAGAGAAGCTGTAAAACAGACATAAAAGAGTGCAGAAGTCAGAGTAAAAGAGAGGATGCACACAGAAAAACATGGCATATATATATGAATGTATCGAAGCAAAAGTTTCTAAACCTCTTGGGTATAGTGGCTTTTGTGTAATGAACTAATTTTAGAATCGATTCGCTGGTTGTCAACAACTTCCTCTGGCAGAACAGTGAGCATCTCAAGGACAGCAATATTGCCATCATCTTGGCTTTGCAGATTCTGTAGACTGTAAAAGAGCTGTTCAATTGGGTTTCCATATGCAGCAACTTGAAGTACAAGTGCAGAGAGTGCAAGACAGATCTGTGTCAAAAGCTGTCATGATAATAACAAAGAACAAGTTGAAATCAAATTATTCTTAACAAGAACCATCAAGAAGACAGCTAAAAATGTCTATACAGCACCTCCATGAAAAGAGTATCAGCATTATAAAAAACAGAAAGGAAAAACAATGCACCTGAGGTGGACCAGTACTGAATCTTTTGACAGCAAGAAGAAGGGCATTTAACAAAGCATCTTTAACTCCTAATTGCAGTAGATAACCTTCATTTTGAATCTGTAATTTGAACCATGTAACATTCATCACCAACTAATCTTAAAGCATCAGTCATGAAGCTCTTTTTATTTCTATTTTTCTCTCGGGAATTGGCTCTTCATAGACTAAAAAAAATGTCCAGAGCTGGAAGAAATCAAAATCAACCTTCAGACATTAGTTATTGGCAGCAAGTTACCACTGCACTGCTCACAATGACTCACAGAAAAGAACTTAATACTAAGTAGAAAACTACAGCTAGGCTTGAAGTTAAAAACAAAACACCATAAAAGGGTAAAGAAAGCCAAGAAACAACAACGATAAAAAAAAAGTCCCGAACTTCAATCCTTCTCCAAGTTTGACCTGCACTGTAGAGCACTGAGAACAAATAAAGCCTCACATATTTTTACGACACCGACTAAAGTTAAGAAAATCGATTCAATATAACACTGCAACTGCGACACGAAAGAATGCTTAGCATATTAACATGTCCTCATCATCTCTTCGATCACCTAAGTGAATCACTCCAGTTCATAATGCACAATAAACACACAACATAGCAATAATTAAGTAAAGGCGAAACCTCAATTACTAAATCCATAAACATTAAACAAATTGGAGGCTTTGGAGAGAGAAAGAGAGAAACAGGTTTTAGAGAGAGAGAGAGAGAGACAGAGAGAGGAGAGAGGACCTTGCGTTTGAGAATCTGCGCTGCGAAGAACTCGACCTCGAAATTGGAGGCGAGGGGGAGGTGGCGATCGGCGGTGAGGATGGCAGTGGCGACGTCCCAGGCGGCGTGGGTCTGCTGGAACTGAACGAGCCACTGATTGGCTGCGACGCGGTTGCAGGATTGGGTATCGTGGTTGAGCACATGGACGGCCTCCGCCACCTTCATTGCCAGTTCCATGACGTCCTTCGCCTTTTAATTTTTGTTTGCTTAGAAAATTGAGGGAATTAGGAAAGAGAAAATGAATTTAGAAAATTAGAAAAAGGAAATTGGGAAAAAAGAGAATCAGAGGGAAGAGAAGCAGGGTGATGATGAGGATGCGACGCCTGGGACAACTGCAACGGATTCAGTTAACCGTTGTTACCCTTTCATCGGACGGCTACGGGCTATGAGGGAGTGACAGAGCAGTGAGAGACGGTTGAGGGTTTGGCTCTGCTCCTCTGCATCCCACCATACGCCAACTCCTCTATTTTATAGATTCTTTTCCTCATTCCCCACTCGCATCCAACTTCCACTACCCTCCCTCTCCCATCTTATGTTAAATCCAACATTATTATTAACAACAATAATAATAACAATAATTATTAATTAATTTATACCTATACAAAGGAGATTTCTTATTATAAATATTTTTTATACACAAATTTTATTTTATTTTATTTTTATTAATATTTTATTTTATTATTTTATTTTAAATATTTTAATCATTTTCTATTTTCTAAATATTATTAAATAATTAAATGTTTTTATAATTAATTGAAAAAAAATTATTTTATTTTTAATATTAATATAGTGTCATTTTGTAAGAAGCAGTTATTATTTTTTTTAAATAACGTGGAACAAAATAGTGTATTAATTGTGGAACAGTTTATTATTAGAAGTGGCATGTGAAGCAATTTTTCTTTATATATTTATCTCTCTTAAAAATTATAATTTTTTATCCCTTCTCATTATTTGGTTTAGCTGTTATCCCGTCTTATTATTTAGTTTTTTATTTTTTCTTTGAAAAATATGAATATGAATATGATAAAATTATTATTATTATTATGGAAATTTGAACATCAAACGGTCATCACATTCTAATCTTTCTCTGCCATGAATACATGTATTATTGAAGAATTCATTAACCGTAATGTGTCAAGACATTGTCTATCATCAAGACAAAGTGAAAAGAATCAAAAAAACATGAATTGGAGCATCTGGCAACTGTGGACGAGACTAGAGACAAAAGATTTTTCAACATAACAACAAGAGGCAAAAGATTTTCAAGATAACAACAAGAGGCAAAAGATTTTCAAGATAACAATAATTTAGAATCTGAAAATAATGTAGACTTATCTAAACAATAATGTATATCTACTTATTGTAAGCATTATAATTCTACTTCGTCCTATAATTTTATTACTTTAGCACGCGACTCATTTTGATACGATATATTACCAAAGTGCAGTATGTATGTTAATTGTTTAGGTGACATTATGATATGTTAAAGAAGAATATTTCAAGGCTTTATTTTTTAATTTTTTTAAAAGTTGTTTTTCATAATTTTTTCAATAACATAATTTAAAGGTCACAAAAATTAATAAGCTGAAAATATATAACCATGATTTCACGGAATGAGCCAAACTCAAATTAGTTTAAAGTTATTTCATGTCATTTATGTAATTTTCTAACTAAATCTCATAGTTTCCTTTTAAGTCACATATGGAAAAAAAAAGTTATAGTTTTATAAAAAGAGTTGAACAAAACTTGTAAAATATTTCACAAAGCTAGTTAGAAAGTATGTATAAGTAGACAATCTAATGATTAGCTTTTATTAGTTTATAATTTTTTTTCTCAATCACTTTCAAAATCATGTGAAAGGATAAATGAAATAAGTAATATAAACATGAAATAGAAAGACAGTGAAAATTTGCTTTATAGTGCTTCACTTAACCTAACTGATGGAAGACCATCTGAAAGATCACACATTGGACCTTTGATCAGGGCATGGCTATATGAGATTGGAAGAGGAAGAAGAACCTTAGAAAACTCTCTTTCTATGGAGTATGAACTATTAAAACTTCTTTTCCTTTTTTTCTTATTCTTGTAAAAATGTAAACAAGAGCGAAATATTTTGTATAAGAGTAGTAATTTTCTTGTGTAAAAAGTAGAAGCATAAGTAGGCTACATTTGGACCATAATTAGTGTGTGAGTGAGAGGTCAACACCCTACTTTGTGTGAGAGTCAAACTTCAACCCTCTTCATTAGGGAAGTCAAAAACCCTAATTAAGGAGGCCAACAAGAACAACACACAACCATCACATAGCCTCACACGACCATACACCAAGACAATTACATGGAGTGCTTGTAAACACATGAAAACATCTTATTTTGGGTAATGTGAGACTTGAAGACTAGCTTGAGGTGCCGAATTTGAAATTCTCTCTTCTTGTGTAATTAGTCTCACATTCTTTAGATCTTGCCTCTTGTATTCCTCACTTTGAAATTGAACTTGAATTTACTAAAGCATTTTGTTTGTTTTCTTGTTCGTTTGAAGTCATCTAAAATGAGAGTATTCTACTAGGCTCACCACCAAGGAATCTTCCTTGGAAGTAAGGGCTTTTAATGTTGTTTTTGCTCACTAGAAACTTGGGAAAAGTTAAAAAAAAAAATTAAGTTCTTTTGTTGCTTGTAGTGTCTTCCATCATTTGGCATCATGAGCCAGGTAAGGAAGCTTCAAGAGACACTCATTCTTCCTTGCTTGATTTTGTCTTTTATATGCATGTTTGTGTCTTAGTTTTTAAATTTCATGTTCAATCCATGTTTATTTTTAGTTGATTCAAATTTTAGTTCCAATTATCTTGAATCAGTGCCATGTTTAGGAATTCTATTATGTGTGATTGTCTAATTTTGTGTCTTTGTTGAATTCTTTACTCACAAGTGTTACTTAGCTTTTAATTTTTGAATCTTCTATGTTTTTGTTTAGTCCTTTAACATGTCATAAACTCTTTAGAAGTAGGGCTAAATTTTTACATTATTTTTCTTGCTTAAAAACATGTTAGTTGAACCATCTTGTTGTCTAATTCTTTTCCTGTTTGAATTCCTCGTTTGTTATTAGTGCATTAGAAAATTCTAAATCATTTTTTCCTTAAGTTCTACATGTGTGTCAAGAACTTTTAAAATTTTTCCTAAACTTCTAGTTTGAAACTTGATTGAACATAATTCATGCAATTGTTAGTTGATTAGGAGTGAATTTGACTACATTTTTAGAGTTGTTTTCATAAAAATGAATGTGTAAAAAGAAAAATTTGGCCTCTTAATTTGAAAAAGAAAAAGAATTGAAGGTCGAGACATATTGATACAACCCAACTCAACAAGAAGATGACTAAGGACACCATGGACACTTAACAATTAGGTCAATCATTTCAACATCCAAGGCAAGGCCCTACCAAACATCAGAAAGACCTCAACAGAAGAAGAAATGGACATAGTGATACAAACCACCTTAATAAGCAAATGACTAAGGACACAACATACACTTCACAATTAGGTCAGTCATCTCAACACAAAACCAGGCCCCACCAAACCTCAAGAGAGCCTTAGTAAAAGAAGAGCTAGACATAAACCAGAATATCAAATGTTCTTTCTTTTAGTCTTTTCACAAGACAAGTTTATGTAAATAAATTGGGCTCACTTTGGGGGTCTAAATAGAAGAATAAGCTAGAATAGGGTTCAATTAGCATAAATTGGAGGTGTACTTAGCATAAATTAGGCTTGTGTCAAGCTCACCTTTCATGACAAGTTTACCTAGGTTTAAGGTTTAGGGTTTAGGATTGCATCAAATGTAACTCTAGCTAGACAATTTCTTTTTTCTATTTACACCCTACTCTAATTGGCCCAAAACATGGCCGAAGAAAATGACCCAAATACAAGCCCAAAATAAAGCATATATGACTCTGTATAATGTTTATAAAACTACATAAAAATGGAAGAGCAAACAACATTAATTCTCCTTAAGATGTGAGTCTTCTAAGATCCATTTTCTGCTTCCAATCTCCTTAGCCAAATGTTTTGAGGCTGGATGGGTTTTCATCATTCTCTCCCTATTGAGAAGGATCTATCCTCATATCCTGATTGATGTTTAATGATAGCAGCCTCTATTTATTTTTTATTTTCCTCCTGGATCAAATGTCAATCTACAATAGACATAAAACAAATATGAGATCATTTTCTTTATTAAAAGAAAATAAAATAAAATAAAACAAAAATAAGGCCTTTTATTTTTATAAAATGTTTGAAAGAAAAACATAAAGCCTTTTT
Organism: Phaseolus vulgaris; assembly: GCF_051622355.1. NCBI lineage: Eukaryota > Viridiplantae > Streptophyta > Magnoliopsida > Fabales > Fabaceae > Phaseolus > Phaseolus vulgaris. Next base: position 22,793,895 of record NC_143498.1, on the reverse strand, counting down.
CAAAAATATTTTTGTTCACTTTGTGTTGTTTATTGCCCAAGCTAGGCAACAACATCACAAAGTGTTGGTTTTGAGATTTTTGTGAAGAAAATTAGCATTATATAATTGAAAAGAAGAGTTCAAAGTATTGCAATCCCCCTTTAAGGATTCTTTCTCAGCTATGCTTGCAGGGGTGTCATAAAAGACTCTTCTTCTTTGTTGGTTTCCTCTTCTTCTTCCTTATCAATCAAACCTGCATATGTCTTTTCTGTGCAGGAAGAGTTTATTTCTATATCTGGTTCAGCTCCAGAAAAAGACTTTTTTGTACTTTCCTTTTCTGTCATCATTCTTTCTCTTTTTTCTTTCTCCTCTCTAACTTTCCTTTCTTTCTCCTCTCTTTCTCTTTTTTTCTTTCTCTTCTTTCTTTCTAACAATAACTTGTAATTTTTCTTTAAACTATTTTTCTCCTCTAGCATATTTTTTTTCTCTGTCTACAAATTTTCTTCCTATTTTAACAAGCTTTTTCATTTCTTCTTTAAGCTTTCTTTTTCTATCATATGAAGATGGAACAAATATTCTTCTCATACATGCCTTTAAATCACTCCAATACTATACATTTGATGTTGTACCAATTCTAACATCAAGTTGCCTTTGTTGCCACCAAGACCTAGCATATTCTTGAAAACATAGGGTAGCCAAGAAAAATTTAGTATGTTCATCCACTTTGTATTTCTTAAAAGTTTGATCAAACTTTGTCTCCCATTCTAAATATTCTTCAACATTTTTTTTCCATCAAAGTAGGCAATGTATACTTCAGGCTATGTAGAATAATATAAACTTCTAGGCTCAAAACACACCCCTTCCTTTCTTTGATAATGGGAGTTATAAATCTTTCTTCTATGAATAGGTCTTTCTTCTTCAAACCTTTTGTCCTTATTTTGGTTGAGAACCATTTTGCCAAACATTTCTTTTATCTTATCCCATTTTCTATCTTTATCTTTTCTCAAAATTCTATTTTCCTCTCTCCACCTATAGGCATCTTTTTGTTTTCTATTACTCCCTTGTACACTTGATACATGTAAATGATCACTCATTTTGAAAAATGCAAAAACAATAGACAAAATGCTCAGAGGGCTTGGTGGAAGCCTTGCGCCTCCTTTTGAAGACCGGCCCGGAGTAGGTCTCCTCATCATCAGTAGGAGCAGGGGTGGCCTTAGCAATGACTTTAAGCTTCAGGTCCTCAACAGGGCGAGCTTGGGCAACTTCCTTCATCTTCTTGGCCCTGGCTGCCAAGTCCTTTTTTTTAGTCTACCCAACATGTTGTCTGCAAGAGAAATAGAGGTAGATCAGCAAGAAAATACACAAGTTAACATCTGTAAGAGCAAGAGAACGAAGGATACCTATGTAAGCTTTTAGTCCCACTAGGGATAACTCTTTACTTATAAGGGTGGTTGTATCAAAAACCACCTTCAAGCTGGAGAAGAAGAGGCACACTTCTTAATCCCGGTGTGGCATGTCCTTCAGGCATCGAGCACCTTGGAAGTTGGGGTTCTGGATCCAGTACAAAGGGAACCTATCAAGAAGAGTTGGGTCCCTCTTGTTGCAACGAATTTTCAAAAACTTGTCTTTATAACCCATTATATGATTGCTGGAAGAATGAAAGCAATGCTCTCCCAACCACCCCGTTGAAGGAAACCCACAATTGGCGGCCCAAGCGTTTGGCCTCAAAGAAATATAAAAAGACCTCTACAGATGGAAGATTGTCGAAATGGGTGCAGAGGATGGAAAAAGCCCGAACAAATGCCCAATTATTTGAATGTAGCTGGACTGGGGCGACATTGATTTCAGTGAGGAGCTCTTTTTCAAAATTGAACAAGGGTAAACAAAGGAGAACTCTTTTGAAGACATGGTGTAAAAATAGCATAATGGACCATCAAGGTCCGAGGACTCATCGCATTAGATGGGCTCGTCCTCTCTACAAGGGATTATTCTAAAGTCTATATTGCTCTCCCTACCAAAATGATATTTAAGCTGACATTTTTCTTTCCTAAGGGCTACTATTTGGTCACATGTAGTATATAAAGAGGTTTCCTCTAGAGGGTTTGCAGGAGCCCAGGAGTACATGTTTCGGTAATCCGTCGTAATAGAATATCTAGAACAGAAAACAACAAGCAAAAGCAAGCACACATTCAGGCAAAGAAAGCAAACGCACATTTCAAATTCAAGTAAAACAACGAAACTAGCAGAAAATGGCAGTAAGTGTAACCTAAAAAAGGGTGAATACGGAACAGTCCCAACACAGGTGATATGATCACAATAATGTCTAACAAATAATGATGATTTGGGTAGGAAGAGGTACCTGTGTTCAGGGAGTAAGTCGAGGCGAGGAGGTTTCCCAGGTTGAGGAAGGAGGTGAAGAAAGTTTAAGAGAGGCGTGAAAGCTTTGTGAAGGAGAAATGAAACAGTGCCAAATGTTGAAGTTTTTCAAACGTTAAAAGGCACAGTGTTGGGAAAGGTAAGCTACAATGCTTTTCAGTCGTTGATGAGGGCCATGTGTACGCTCACGATGGAGTATGGTGAGATGTCCACTCAGAAATGCTTCGTGCATCGCGCCACACGCGCCACTACTCACAAGACACGTAAGCCACCAAGGGCGAGCAAATAGCCTCTTCGCTGAAGCAAGCTCAGCTCGAGCCTGGGGGGCTTGTGTACTGGACCAAAGCGCTCATAGCTCAGCGCTCGGAGGTCGGACCTCAGTATTTATCGTAGGCAAGTAAGCTCGGCTTTTGGGCTAAGTTGGTGGGCCATGAGATTGGGCCCTAGATGTATGTGTTGGTTCCTTTTTCATATAACTCCTTGTGCATAAGGCATAGGCGGTTAGCGAATGGTAGTTTTGGACCTTGGGGTGTACTTAGTACACAAGGGGTCTAGCTTAAGTAAACGTTTCCTTTAAAACCTAAGCCCATGTGTGCTAGGGCACGTGGAGGTTAGGTTGCATATGTTCAAAAGATAACGTATCACCAGCCTGAGGGTGGCTACTTAAATAAATTGAACCCCTGATGTTGGTACATGAGTTGGTACCCTGGTGGTTATTCTGTTACGATTTTATGCACTCCAGGAAGGGAAGATTACGTTTTGTTGCGACACCTTGAGGGTGTGCCTTTGAGCGGAATATTTCTCTGTTGAGTATGTTTTTTCTTGAGATTATATTCTCGTGATAGAAAGTTATTACAAGAGGTAAAAATATAAAAGGGACTTGAGATCTCAACGGAGCCGTGTTCCAACACAACAAAAGGAATAGCAGATTCCAGCAGAGATAGACGGAGCCAGAGCTTGTCACTAGAGTCAACCGGCGAGCGGGTCAACTGGCAAGAAAAATTGGGTTGCCTCCCAGAAAGCACTTGTTTAACATCATATAGCTTCATGCCTACTTCTCTAAGGTGGACGACCACTTTGTTGCAACAATTTCCTGGTGACAACTTTAGTTCTTCTAGAATATGGACTTTCAAGTTCAATAGTTTCATCTGTCCTAATTTCTTTAATAACCCATAATCTTGACCCTTTTTTTCAACCCTCTAGGTTGAAATTTTATTTTAGCACTTCTAAGCATTATTGGTTGCCTTGGTCTAAATTCATCCTTCACTATAGTTACCTTTTGTTGGGCTTTGTCTTCCTCTTTTGTCCCTGATGTATTAGGGTGTGTTGCTTTTCTATAACTTCTGGAACAAGTTTATTCTTCTTGTCCTCGTCGTTTGAAATGTGATGATGTATAAATTTCTCAAATAAAATTGAGAGGTCTAATTGCTCTTTAGTTTCAGGAAAGGCTTGTTGTATCTTTTTGTAAGCAATCTTCCCCTGTATTGGAAATTTTCAAACCAAAAATATTAAAAGTTACTTCATCATTTTGAGCTCTGACTTTCAGCTTTCCCTTATTAATATCAATAAGAACTCTAGCTGTTTTCATGAAGGGTAACTTCCCTAACCTTGGTTTGCATGGCAAGTTAGGTTTAGGGTTTGTAGGAGTTGCCTTTCTCATCTACTAACCCTAGCTTGCATGGGAAGTTAGGATTTGTAGAGGTTGTTGTTCACTTCCTCTCATCCTTAGGTTTAGAGTTTGATTTCTATTCTACTCTTGACCCAAAATACAGGGTCAGAAAGGAAATTTCCTATTTCTACTTTTTACATTTTATACAAGGCTTGAAAAAAATATATTCTACTATCTCTACTCTTAGTCTTAAGTTGTGGTGGCTGGCTTTGTCTGAGATGGATCTCCATCAGAAATTCTATTCTAATTTGTACAACTAGGTCATGTAAGAGAGAGTCTTTGTTAGTCTCTGCCGAGTCTCACTTTTCCTAGATTCTTCTGGTCATTGTCCTAGGGATATGTTCTCTGCCATCAGTGATGACTGAACGATCCTTTGATCTAGCAAGCGACACGCGTACTCGTTCTAATCCGCACGATTCACAATCTCCCATGCGAATCTCCTTGCTTTCTTCTCTAAAATTGTTTAATCGAACGAGTATGCAATTATACTCACAATTTTCACAACATTAGTTATATGATACTCTTATCGGAAAACAATAAACCAATAAAAGTACTAAAAACACAAGTAAACAAAATTAAAGGAATCTAATAGTGATATAATATGTAAATCCACGATTTTGTTTGGCATCACACCATTATTCATAATTTTATAAAATAAACTTACTGTTTCTAAGTACACATATGGATGTAGTCTCAAAAGTATTTGAAGATTTCTAGGTCCCTTCTACTTCTATGGAAATTCTGACCAGCTAGTTCCATAAATGACCATTCCAAAAACAATGTCTAAGTGTTTACTAGACGCCTCTAAAATCACAAACTGAGTAATAATGAAATATAACAACATAAAAGAAGATGATACATTGTTATCCTAAACTATAAGGAACAAATCATCAAAAAATAAAAGGAAAACATAAATATAAAGTTACTCAAATGAAAAGAGAAAGAAAGAGAGGGGAATGAGCTTTAGTTTTCATTGTTTACATATTAAGTTTATACTAATTTATCATCTTTGAGCCTTAAAAAAATTGTCAAATTAAAAACATTTATTGGAAATAAAAAACCTTCATTTTCTTTCGAAATCTAACTATAACATTTCTTGTTTAAACAATATAACTCTTAACTTCTAAACCCCATGTCACCACATAAAATTCTTAAAAATTTACAGATAAAATTGATCCATTAGATAATTTGTCGAGTTCTAAGAAATAAAATAAAAAGTGAATAAGATCCAATGAAAATTAACATACGTAAATTTACAGTAAAAAAAATCAAGTATCTTTATTTTCATTTGTTGGACGATCATATATATGTATTTCAAAGAAAGCACTTAAAAGATTCATAAATAGACGAGAGAAAAATGAGAGACGAATGACAAAGATTTGAGTCATCGAATCCAAAAATTTCACTGTAGTTCCCAGAACAAAAACACACCACAATTCTGAAATGAAAATACACCACTTTAGAATAATTTGTTCACAAAAATAAAGAACACATTTAGAGTTAACCACAAAAGTAATATAAGATATGAGAAATGGAGAAAGTGAAAATCAATTTTGAAATAAATAGCAAATAGGATACAAGTAAAGAGAATATGAGTTGAGAAGTGAAGAGATTAGACGAGTTGGAAATGATTTAGAGGGAAAACTCCTTACGTGAGCAACAAAGATTTTCCTCTAAAACGAAATCCTACCTTGAACGTGATGAAGTGTCTATAAATATTTTTAGGAAAAACAGTCTTACGTGCCGAAGTTTCTTAAAAAATAAAAACTTTACTATGATTTATTAAAAACCTGTCAACACTTATCAGGGATTAGAAAAATACCCAGTACAATACGTAAGTGTCTTACTGGAAGTTATTCTAACTTCTGTTAACAAACGCATGTTAAAATTAAGAATTTTTGCATGTACAATATCAATTTTTATATTTATCTTACACATATTTTTTATACAATTTCCCTGCGAAAAACAATAGAAAAAAGTGTAAACAAATATTAAAAGATGGATGAGATTCGTAATTAATTATGTTTCATTACATAGAAAATCTTAGATAGAAAATCTTAGATAGAAAATCTTAGACATAGTTAGTGATTTTAGAGGCGACGGTCTTAGAAAATCTTAGACATTTTTTTTATCCGCAACAAATTAATAAAATTTAAAAAAGACACTCCAGGAAGTATTCCAACCCATATAAAAAAAACCCTTCTACGCATAAGCTAATAAGGTTCTGCTGGACATAAAAGAGCCAACCTAAACACTTAAGGTTTACCCATTTACCCCAACGGATAAAAACATCACAAAAGATCCTTACCCACTACCTAAGACAGAAAACAAACTTAACCCCTAAAAAATTCCACGAAAACCTCCATAGCACACCATCATATCAGCACTCTACAAAACCACCAGACTTTCCACGCCAGTAAAAGATACGCTAAGCTGACGGTGTTGAGTAGCACCCGTTCTCCACAGCAGGCTCGACACTTAACAATCCCCTGTAGCTACTGCACACCAACCACGCAGCTGCTCATCCAAAACACAGTGAATACGGCTAGGAAACCTGCTTAACTTCTCATACTTTGAATAGGACACCCGAAACTCCAATCTGATATGAAGTCTTCAGACCTGTAGCCATTACCAGAGTACCTAACCAAACAAATATACACCAACAGAAGAAAAATAAAAAATAAAAAATACAACCCCTGTTTAAGGCCAGGAGAGTTTATCAGTAGCTCCTATCATCTCCCAACCCCTGTTAAGGACATGATGGTCTATTTAAAATTAGACATGGCCAAAATCTTAGACATGGTCTATTTAAAAGTGTAAACAAATATTAAAAGATGGTTCAGATTCATAACTAATTATGTTTCACTACATAGAAAAAGAATGGACATTGATTTTAAATAGACCATAATATAATAATGATTTTCGAATAAAAACTCTTCTCGTAATATTATGATGAGACTGTCTTCAAAATTTTATGTTTTGGCAATGTACTGCTTAATAATATAATAATAATAATAATAATAAGAAGAAGAAGAATAGTCTATTAATAATAAAATGAATAATAATAATAATTTTTTTTAAAAGAATTATTTTGTTTTAATTCTTTTCAATTTAGTAACTTTAATTTTTATTCTATTCTAGTTTCTTTTAAACTTACCCACCTTTTCTGCTTCTACTTTTTGCCTTTGTACGTACCAACAAATTCCAAACAAGCTACTGAATCCATTGATTTTGTGCCTTAATTTCTGCGTGACATCGTGTGACAATCTGAACCTCCGGTGAATTTAAAGCTCATAAAAGCACGTTATGGTACATGGTGCATGGTGTGCATGTTGCATGCTTCCGCAAAGATGATATCCAGTGTATATATATAGGTGAAGGCCAAAAAGCATAACACACGCAGTGTATAACATAACATTACACACTTTAGTTGAGTTTGTCAAACATGGGAACCTCTTGCATAGAATCTCCATCACTTGTTCAAGATCTGAAGGTGACCATCCACGAAACTTCAACGATTTTCCCATCCAAAGAAACGGAGAAGAAGACCTTGTTCCTATCAAACATCGACAAGGTAGTGAACTTTGACGTGGACACGGTTCACTTCTTCTCAGCAAACAAAGATTTTTCACCCCAAAAGGTGGCTCAGAAGTTGAAGAAGGCCCTAGAGGATGCTCTTGTGTGCTATGACTTCTTAGCCGGAAGATTGAGTCTGAACCCCGAAACAAAACGATTAGAGATAGATTGCAACGCAAAGGGTGCTGTGTTTGTGGTGGCTTCCACTCACCACATGTTAACTGAGATTGGAGATCTCGCTTATCCCAATCCAGCTTTTGCACATTTGGTTCACAAGACTGAGGATTTCCTTAAACCAACCGATCTTCCACTATGCACACTACAGGTAAAATGCTTCCATTTTTGCAAATCTGCGTTTGGTAACTCCAATTTATTGCATCTGGTTGTTCAATATGTTGCATCAGCTGCACTTTATCTTGCCTGGGCTGCCCAAAATGCAACATCATTTGAATAAATACACTTCTTATGCGTTCTACTTAATTATCATTAACTCATACTAGCTGCCTATAATTTAGTAAAAGTTATATTATTAACAATTTCCACCAGTTTATAATCAACCAGAGAAAAACAAATTTAATAGTAGAAATGTATAGCAATAAATTACAATTGCTTCCTTCTCTGTTTGTTTTTTTCTGGAATTGTTAACAGAGGGAAATATCAAATCATATTTATTTTGATAAATATATAACCACTTACACAAAGTATAAACAATTTACACTCTTAGGATTGATTTTACGCATATAAAAGTCGTATTAACATCCATTCTTAAGCTTGAGGAACTAAATACTTTTAAAAAAGGAATAATTTTGAGAATTGATGTCACTAGTACTATGAATCTCACATGAAATATTTTTAATAATATTTTGTAATATTTTTCATTATTTCTCTAGCTATCCAAAATCATGTAAGCGAACATTCTTCACTGATTTTTCTGAACCCTTTTATCAAGAAGTTGAGAAATAAACTACTCTCTCTATCATTTTTATGTCTTTTAATTTTTTTTTATATAAAATAAGAAATATAGTAATATTTATCATAATAAACTACTTATGGAATATTTTTTTTATTTTTACATGTAACTACATATATTTTGAATTTTAAGCACAGTAAATAAATAAATAAATTTTAAAAATTTCACAATTAAAAAGTAATTAAGAGAAGAGATTAATTATATTATGTTCAACCATACTTGTTATTTAGGTATATGAATAAAAATTAAAGATTAAATTACATAAACTATAATTGCACAAGAAAAAGTAAAGCGTAAAGTATGTTGAAGAGCCGGAACCTTTAGGGTGGATGGGTTGACCAAATCCTGAGCAATCGGAGGAACATGGTGGTCGGATACGTAAAGGCTCTTACGGTTTTGTTATCTCTCGTCAATGGCGGACACTTCGTTTTTCTTTACTAACTTCCCCGAACATTTCATGGAGAGAGATCTTTGGAAGGTTTTTCAAAGGTGGGGAAGGGTTATGGATGTCTTTGTTTCAAGAAAGCTCAATGCAAGGAACATGAAATTTGGTTTCGTAAGGTTCCAGGGTGTGAAGGATGTTCTTTCTCTGGAAAGAGAGTTGAGTGCAATCTGGATTGGCACTTGGAAGATGCAGGTGAACCTTCCCAAATATCAGAGGAAGGATGGACCAAGGAAGCAAAGGAATGAAGGGTCCAGTTTAGGGAAGGGGAAGCAAACGGAGCAGGTTTCGTTCGCTCAAGTTGTCTCAGGGGGGGCAGGCAAGCTCGGAACAGGCGAGAATGCGGGTAGCTCTTTGGGGGGTGAAGTCGATTTTCAGGTTACAGTGGAGGTAGAACATGATGATTGGTTAGAAGGAAGCTACGTTGGTAATCTGAAAGAGCTTCCAAGCATGCAAGTGATTCAGGAGAGCTTTGTGCTGGGAGGTTTCAGCCAAGTCAAAGTAAGATATCTTGGTGGTAGGTTCGTTCTGCTTTCATGCGATGTTGGAGGGAGTCTGCAGAAGATCATAGCAGACAACAGGTCATGGTTCGACGAAGTGTTCTCGGCGGTTACCCCCTGGGATGGTTCTTTCAAACTAAAAGAACGTTTTGCATGGATACGATGCAGTGGAATCCCGTTACAGCTCTGGTGCAATCACAGCTTTTCCAAAATAGGGGCCGTGGTGGGAGAGGTGATGGAGGTTGATGAAGCAACTGAGAGAAGAGAAACAGTGGAGTTTGCTCGGTTTAGAGTTAAAACAACGGGCAGATCAGCCGTCAATATGGAGAAGGAGTTGTGTATCAATGGCAGGTTGTGTAAGGTCGCCTTTGTTGAAGAGTTGTGCGTCCCGGAGCGGAGTCTTGGCAAGTGGAATGGCGGAGCTTCAGAGGTAGACACCAAAGCTAGCTCTGATGACGGAAGCGTAGCGGCTAGTTTGTGTGATTCAGTGGGGTCGGAGCTTGGGATGGCCGGAGATGGAGGTGTGGACGCCGTCGGGGAAGGAGGAATGGTGATGGAAGAGACGGTGCAGGGCAAGGTGGGCCCGGGTTGTCTTGGTAAGGGGCGTGAGGGAAGGGTTCAAGATCATTTAAGAGGGCCATTGAATGTGCACGGTAATTCCTTGAGAGAGAGAGTGGCTTTAGTGGGTGGGCACGGTTCTCTTAGCTTTTCAAAGAAAGAGAAAGTGGATTCCTACGTGGAGGTGGCTAGTTCCAAGGAGTCCAAGTCAGCAGATAAAAAGGCAAGGAGTAATGGTGGTGTAGGAGTGAGTAGGTGCACGTTGAGTGGTTCTGTGAGGGCAGGAGCGTCTTTTCAAGCGCCACCTCAAGAGCCTTTTCTAGAAGTAGGAGTGCAGGAAGTTAATGATGGTGGGCCCGCTTCTTTAAAGGTGTGTTCCCCTATGATTAGGTGCGTGGAAAATGGAGTTTTAAGTGTGAAAGGAGTGGTGGGGGATTTAAAGTGTCAAAGTGCACTTATGAAGCCGTGCAACATTATTTTGAGCGCCCAGAATGGCTGTCACGAAGAAGAAGAAGTTGAAGTTGGGACTGTTTCAAGACAGACGAGTTTGGTGAGTAAGGTCGCTGACTCGGTCGCTGACTCGATAGGGATAAGACCTTCTTTGCACGATTTGGAACAGTCTGGGACCAGTGTGATTAGAGATGGAGTTGTCGGGAGTTCGTTAGTCGTAATGGACATCCCAAAGTCTCCAGTAGTCCAAGGTTTGACTGATAGTGGCTCGGCTGACCCTGAAAAGCCAGATGATGCAGAGGAGGCAAGGAGATCAGAGACGTCAAAGCCGAGAGACGGTGGGTGCGCCTCCTCTCCAGGAGGACAATCAGAGGTTTTAGGGGCGGGTTTGGAAGACGAAGTGGAAGGTGGGGGCAACAACGGTGATATGGAGGGCAGGGTGTCGGGTTTGGATGGAGAAGTCGTGGGAAGACAGTCCTCAGTGGATCAAGTGTTTTTGGTTCACCAAACAGGCAGCTCGTCGAATTCGCTATTCACTTCTGATAGTGCAATTGAGAATTGTAACAGGATTTTTTGGGTGAAGACAGATAAGAATTTGGTTGCAAGTGTCTGGGGAGTAGGGAAAGAAGCTGGGTTTTCGCTCGCTGATCGAGAAGAGATAGTTTTAGATGGTATTTATTCGTTATCTAACCAAGGCGGGGTGACTACGAGGAGAATGTGGAAAGAGAGGAGCAAGTTTGTTAATGAAGATTCTTAGTCTGAATATCAGAGGGATAGGCGGGGCGGTAAAAAAGAATTATGTCAGGGATATGATTAGTAGGGAGCAGGTGGACATGGTATGTTTACAAGAGACAAAGTGTTCGGATTTTAGTAGAGAAAATGTGTATCTTATTTGGGGAACCAACGAAGTGGATTGGGTGGAAAACAAAGCAGTTAATAGCGCAGGTGGGGTGATTACGATGTGGAGCAATAAGGTTTTTCAGCTGTCCAGTTTCAAGAATGGTAGGAACTTTTCAGTGTTAGAAGGGGTTTGGAAGAGGGGTTTTGGAACCCACGTCACCATTGTGAACATTTATTGTTCAGGATCTTTTCGGGAAAAGAAGGAGATGTGGAATGAGATCAGTGGTATCAGACAGGGTCAGCTATTGAAGGCTTGGTGCATCATTGGAGACTTTAATTGTATAAGAAGGCAGGAGGAAAGGAAGAGTTTGGTGTCGTGCTCTGATTACTCTAGAGAAATAAAGGGGTTTAATGATTTCATTGAAAGCTCTGAGTTGGTTGATATTCCGCTGGTGGGCAGGAAGTTTACTTGGTTCAAACCCAATGGTTTGGTGAAAAGCAGGATTGACAGGGTGCTGGTATCCAAGGAGTGGTTGGAGTTGTGGCCAAACAGCCAACAATTTGTCTTCAATAGATCAATCTCGGACCATTGCGTTGTTATTCTGAAGGAAGTTTCAGTGGATTGGGGTCCGAAGCCGTTTAGGTTTTTGAATGTTTGGCTGAAGGATAGTAGGTTTAAGGAGTTTGTGAGTTCGAGCTGGTCTGCTTACAAGGTGACAGGAGGGGGAATTTTTGTGTTTAAAGAGAAGCTGAAAAAGTTAAAAGCAGACCTCAAGGTGTGGAATAGGGAAGTATTCGGAGATGTGGATCAGGCTAGTAAGGAAATCCAAAAAAGGTTAGACGAGTTAGATTCTCGTGACGACGAAGACGGGTTGATGGAGTCAGAAAGGGAAGAAAGAAAGTCTCTCTTTGCTCAACTATCTGAGTCCAAATCCAAACAGGAGGCGATCTTATTCCAGAAAGCAAGGCAGAATTGGATAAAGTAGGGGGATCACAATACAAAGTTCTTTCATTCCGCGGTTAAGTGGAGGAGGGCAAGGAACCAGTTACATGGTTTTTTTGACAATAATAAATGGTGTGATGATAAGGAGGAGGTAAAGGATAAGGTTAGTAAGTACTTCGAAGAAAGGTTTGCCCGGAACGATGTTTGTCAGGTCACTTTGGATAATGTCATGTTCAATACCATATCGGAAGCTGATAACGCTATGTTAGTCAGCGTTTTCTCGGAAGAAGAGGTAAGAGATGTGATTTGGGGGTGCGATAGTTCAAAAAGTTCTGGTCCCGACGGGTTTAACTTTGGTTTTATAAAATCTTGTTGGGATATCTTGAAGAAGGATGTGATGAACGCAGTAAAGGATTTTGCTGATTTTGGATGTTGGCCAAGAGGATCAAACGCATCGTTTCTTTGTTTGATTCCAAAAGTTGAAAATCCTCAACAGCTGGGGGAGTTCAGACCTATCTCATTAGTAGGTTGCCTGTATAAGATCATCTCAAAGGCGCTCTCCTTGCGCCTGAAAAAGGTGATTGGAAAAATCATTGACATTAGACAGTCGGCTTTTATAGAAGGAAGAGGTTTGTTGGATAGTGTGCTTATTGCAAATGAGGTTCTTGAGGATTACAAGAGAAAGAGAAAACAATGTATCTTCTTTAAAGTCGACTACGAGAAGGCATACGATTCGATGAAATGGGAATTTTTATATTATATGCTAAGGAGGTTGGGTTTCTGTGCTCGGTGGATTCGTTGGATTAAGGGATGCTTGGAGTCAGCTTCGGTGTCAGTCCTTGTAAACGGAAGCCCAACTAGGGAGCTCTTTCCTAGAAAGGGTCTTCGTCAAGGTGACCCGCTTGCCCCTTTTCTCTTCCTTATTGTGGCGGAGGGGTTAGCTGGGGTGACAAGGGTAGCAGAGGAAAAAAAGTTGATTGATAGTTTGGAGGTTGGGAAGAATAAAGTAAAGGTAAATATGTTACAGTATGCGGATGACACTTTGTTCTTTTGTGAAGCAAATACCAAAAGTGTCTTCAACATCAGGGCGATCCTGCAGTGTTTCGAGCTATCTTCTGGGTTAAGGGTTAATTTTGCGAAGAGTAGGATTGGAGGGACGGGGATGGATCAGGTCACACATCGGAGATTTGCAGCGATTCTTTGTTGCGATACGATGGTTCCTCCGTTCATTTACTTGGGTCTGCCAGTCGGAGGGAGTCACAAGCGCGGTGCGTTTTGGAACGGGGTGATTGAGAAAGTGCAGGCTAGATTAAGCAGGTGGAAGGGAAGAAGTTTGTCGATGGCTGGGAGGATTTGTCTGATTAGGTCTGTGCTTTCTTTTATTCCGTTATTTTTTATGTCTTTGTTCAGATTGCCTGCTGGGGTGGCAAGGAAGTTGATCAAGTTACAAAGGGATTTTCTTTGGGGCTGGGGTGCAGAAGGGAGGAAGATCGCTTGGGCTTCCTGGAACCTGGTTTGTAAACCTCGTGAGTTTGGGGGGCTTGGAATAATAGATCTGAGATTGTTTAATTTGGCTCTATTGGGAAAGTGGATATGGAGGTTGGGCTCGGTTGAGGTAGGTCTTTGGAAGGACATCATTTTTTCTAAGTACGGTGGGTGGAGAGATCTGGGAGAGGCAAGTAATGGTAAAAGTTGTTCTCTTTGGTGGAAGGATTTTAAGGAAGTTTGGTATTCGAAGGGGTGGGGGAGATGTTTCGAAGATAGTTTTGAGTGGAAGGTTGGGAATGGGACGGACATTTGTTTCTGGAAGGATAGTTGGTTGATGGGTGAGGCGTTGAAGAATGTTTTTCCACGACTTTTCTCAGTTAGCTCTAACAAAAATGCAAAACTGTCGGAACTTGGGACTTGGTCTAATGGGAGATGGGTTTGGGGACTTGTTTGGAGAAGGCCTTTTTTCGAATGGGAGAAGCCGGCGGCGGATCGATTGAGTCAGCTCCTGCTTGGGGTTGCGGTTGTTCTTGAAGAGACTGATAGTTGGGTTTGGAAGGGTGGGGGTTCTCAGTCATATACGGTTAGCTCAGCTTACAACCTTTTCAGGAAGGATAATGAGGCGGTTTCCTCGCAGGAGCTTAGAAAGTTGTGGAGGAGTAAGGCAATTCCTTCTGCAATGGTTTTGGCTTGGAGGGTGTTGGAAAACAAGCTTGCTACCAGGGTCAATCTTAGTAGAAGAGGGGTTCTTTTAGAAAGCTTGAGGTGTGTGTTGTGCGGGAAGGAGGAGGAGTCGAGTAGCCATTTGTTCTTTGGTTGTTCGTTTGCTTGGCGAGTTTGGTGTTTATGTTTTAAGTGGCTAGGAATCCTGTTTGTGACTCATATTGATCCAAGGAGCAATTTTGATCAATTTAGATTGAGCTTACCTTCGGAGACGGGCCTGGTTGTTTGGAACACGATCTGGGTAGGGGTGATTAGTGAGATTTGGAGTCACAGGAATCGTATAATTTTTAATAATGGAGTGGCAGACGAGAAAGAGGTCTTTGCATTGGCACAGGTCAAGGCTTGGTCTTAGGTCTCAACAAATTCCCGGTTAGTTTCGTTCTCTTATTCTGATTGGTGTTTGGCTCCTTTGGAGTGTACGAGGTTAGTTTCTTGAGGTTTTTGCTTGGTTTAGTAAGGGGTAGAAGTGTTGGGTTGGTTTTTAGAAGAAGATAGCTGGAATTGGTTTAGCGTTTTATGTATAAGGGTTGAACCATCCCTAAAGTGGTTCTATTTTATTTTATTTATTATTTATTGCCGATAAAAAAAAATAAAAATAAAGCGTAAAGCATCACATTATCATAATCACATCACCATTAAACATTAAATTTGATGCATGAGTACAACGTTAAAACAATAAATAATAAATAGATTATATTGCCTTAACTTTACAGCTGACATCCTTCGAGTGTGGTGGCTTTGCAATGGGCTTCTCAACCAGCCACATGGCCTTTGACGGACTTAGCTTCAAAACCTTCTTGGACAACCTTGCCGCACTGGCTGCTAATAAGCCCTTCGCAGTCATACCCTGCAACGACAGGCACCTCTTGGCCGCACGATCCCCGCCACGTGTCACCTTCCCGCACCCCGAGTTAATCCAGCTCGATTACCTACCCACAGGTATTGAGTCCACCGTCTTTGATGCTTCCAATGAAGAACTCGACTTTAGGGTTTTGAAACTAACCTCAGAAGACATCCTGAGCCTGAAGGAGAAAGCAAAGGGAAGCACCAATGCCCGTGCCACTGGCTTTAACGTTATCACCGCCCATGTATGGAGGTGCAAGGCCCTATCAGCACCCTATGACCCTAATAGATCATCCACCATACTCTTCGCCGTGGACATACGTTCGAAACTGATCCCTCCGTTGCCGAAAGGCTTCGCTGGTAACGCGGTGCTAACGGCGTATGCGGCGGCGACGTGCGAGGAGTTGGAGAAGGGCGAGTTCTCAAGGTTGGTGGAGATGGTGAAGGAGGGGGCAGAGAGAATGAGTGATGAGTATGCGAGGTCTATTATAGACCGTGGAGAGGTGCATGATGGGTTTCCACGTGGGGATGTTTTGGTGTCTACGTGGTGGAGATTAGGGTTTGAAGAGGTGGAGTATCCGTGGGGGAAGCCAAAGTATTGTTGCCCTGTGGTGCATCATCGGAAGGATATTATTCTGTTGTTTCCTCCCTTTGGTGGTGGTGGTGATGATGGGATAAACATTATAGTGGCTCTTCCTCCCAAGGAAATGCAAAAATTCGAGACCCTCTTTTACATGTTCTTGAATTCAGTCTGATCCATCTCTTCTCTTCATATGGTCATCAACATATGTTTAACTATATATATACGAATGGTGTAATAAGTGATGATCGGTATATTTCAATATAAGGATACTTTACTTGTAAGTGGTGATTTGCTGATGATATGGTGGCTGATCCACCGTTCTTTTGCTTCACAAGAATACATATTGGCCTTGAAAATTAATTATTGTTTCATTTTAGGGTTCATATGTATACTTTAAATATACAAATAATTTTTTTTTTTATATTATTGGTTAGGAATTAAATACCAAAGAACTCAAAAGACTGAAACATAATAGGAGAATTTAACCCAAAACTAATTAATTGAACATAATAGGAGAATTAATTAACCCAAAACTAATTAATTAGCTAGGAAAATCTCGATGTTTAAATATCACCTCAACTCATTTATTTTATGAAAAAGTTTCTTTTGAAATTCAAATAGTAAACAATATACATTTGATAAATAATTATAATAATTATTATAATATTTTAAATTAAAAATTAAATAAATATGGTTAAAATAATAATTTGTTGGGGGTGTGAAGTGAATTTGTTTTACTGCATGGCATGGGTGTTAAAGTATCACCTTCCCTCACTTCTTCTTCTCCATACAACGCTCCATTCACTCCGTTGCCTCATTTCTTCCATGACACTCTGCTCCACTCCTCTCCTTCGCACCACTGATCTCTCCCCCCCCCCCCTCCCCTCCCCCCTCATCATCATTGTAGACATCGTGTTGTCTCACTCGAGCCACCTCGTTGCTTCTCTACTACCCTTCACGTCAACAACCTTTCACGTCGGCAACACCTTCGCACGCCGCCAACACCTCCACGTGCTGTTAGGACATCTGCACGCCTCCAGCACCTCTTGGACCTCCTTTCCACCTAACTACCGCACCAAAGATCTCGCTGTCCACCACGGACTGCATCTGCACCGGTATAATTTTCTTGTGTGATCTCTCTCTTCCCTACTCTGATATTTGTGATATAAACTATTTTTTTTTAGTTTTTTGCGAGTCAAACAATCAATTGATTTCTCGAATCAATAGGTTTAATTTTTGGTTATATACCTGGTAAGCTTTTTATAACAACCAGTTGAACAGATTGATCAATTGGTTCAAAGTTTTCAATCTAACACCAATATTTACGAAAATCTTACGAAAACAATTCACCCCTCTTGTTTCAAGCCATATATTCTAGCACAAAGGTTATCCTTAAGGGACTCATTGAATAATCCTCTCGTTTTAACTATTACATGTACCCAAAGATTAGAATGCTAGAGGCAATTTGTTTTCTAAGTTGGTACTATGAAATCAGGGAGTCACCAATTAGTGGTACAAGAAACCTATAATCCCAATAGTCGCATTAGGTGGGCAAGAGGAAGAACATATGTTGGTTCTTATCATTTGTTTGTGTGTAAACTTTTTTTTCTCCATTTATCCAAAAATCATGGCTTATTCTAGTAACCCCAAAAAAACATACCAAAAGTGTTGATTCTAGAGGAAGGCCTCTTGGAAAAACCTCTCAACCAAACCCACCTTCTCCTATAGATAGTTATATATATATTTGGTTTGATGGAGATGAAGAATTGAAAAAATTCAATTCCTCGAGCACAATAGTAGGAAATTGGTAAATGTTCCTAAAATATTCAACTTCAAATGGCTTACAAATGAAAGGTTTGATGAAATTAAGAATATGTTGGACTATCAAGGTGTGCAAAAGTTCCTTGAGTTAAATGGTAAATTTATCTTGATTGGATGAAGGTATTATATACTAATATTGATGTAAGTTGATTTTAGAATTGCACATTTTTATGGATTACACTTTGTTTATGGTTTTTTGTTTTAAGCAAAATATGGTAAGAAACCTAAAAAAGATTCCCACTGGACACGAACTTAACCAAGTGCACTACAAGAAATTTGCTATTTACATACAGATTTTTACATACGAATCTAGATCCGTATGTAAAGTGAGTGTTACATACGGATCCAAATCCGTATGTAAAGTGAGCATTACATACAGATTTTTACATACGGATCCAGATCCGTATGTAAAGTGAACATTACATAGGATCTAGATTCGTATGTAAAATGAGCATTACATACATATCCAAGTTCGTATGTAAAGTAAGCATTACAACGGATTTTTATATACGAATCTAGATCCGTATGTAAAGTAAGTGTTACATATCGATTTTTACATACAGATCCAAATTTGTATGTAAAGTGAGCATTACATACGAATTTTTACATACAGATCCATATCCGTATGTAAAGTAAGTGTTACATACCAATTTTTACATACGGATCCAAATCCATATGTAAAGTGCACGTTTCATACGAATTTTTACATACGGATTTGGATTCGTATAATTCTTGACGGGAATTAAAAACAATGAACAAACTAAAAATATGTGTTGCAGCTCATTAAAAAACTAAAAATAAAATTAGGTGCTGCATGAAGCGTATGAAGCGGGGATAATTACATACGGATTGTATTCGTATATAAAGTATTACATACAATAATTTTAATAATTGTAATGATAATAATATTGATATTAATGATAATATTGACATTATAATTTTTATTAATATTAATAATACTTAATAATATTAACAATATTTAATAATACTATTAAAATTAATAATATTTATAATATTAATAATGTTTATAATCTATACCTATATATAATGGGGATTCCCCCCATAACTGTTTTTGATATATATCTATACCTCCATAACTGTTTTTGATATATATAAAAAAGTTAATTTTATTTTTAGTTATTTTTTAATTTTGTAAATATTAAAACAGTTATCAGAATGGAGTTTTTGAACGTAAAACAGTTTTGAATTTAGTTTTTGGAAATATATCTTTATTTCTTCAGTTTTCACTCACAATTTCTTTTCAATTTGAATTTATATTTGGAATTTTTATTATCGTTTTTCTTTCCTCCCTCTTTCTCACTTTATCTCTTCTGTTCATCACTTCCATTAGATAAAAATATTCATTCTTCAAGATAAGATTAAGAAGAAGAGCACGCATCCCACGTTAGTCTCTATAAATGAGTTTTCTTTTCTTGGTTGTTTAATTGATAATGTTACTCATTTTTATCATTTTTATTTTTTTTTACTCTGATTTTCATTTTCGTACACCGAAGGCAGAATACAGAGCATTAAGATGGCATAGGTACATAGTTATCTTGACACCATTGTTGATGTGGGCATCGACGGGGAGGATGAATTAATGCATTATGAATATGACATTCTTGCGGAGAGAGGAAAAGGGTTAGAAAATAAATATTTTCTTTTAAGGTTTGTTATGAAGTTTCTCATCTTATTTTTTTTTTCTTTTCATTATTATATTTCTTTTTTTTAGTTTTATGTTAGTAACAACAAATCAAAATTAGTGATTCACAAGAATGATGACATAATTTCTTTAAGGTACAAAGTTAACTTGACATCATTGTTGATGTGGGCATCGATGAGGAGGATGAATGCATTCTGAACATTCTTTTGGAGAAGAGGAAAGGGATTGAAAAATAAATATTTTCTTAAGGTTTGTTACAGAGTTTCTTATCTTATTATTTTTTTTCATTATTATATTTCTTTGTTTTTAGTTTTATGTTAGTAACAACAAATCAAAATTAGTGATTCACAAAAATGATGACGTAATTGTTTTAAGGTACAGAGTTATCTTGACATCATTATTGATGTGAGCATCTACGGAGAGTATGAATGCGTTTTGAATATGATATTCTTGCGAAGAGGATGAAAGGAATTAGAAAATAAATATTTTCTTAAGGTTTGTTACGGAGTTTCTCATCTTATTTTTCTTCTTTTTTCTTTTCATTATTATATTTCTCTTTTTTAGTTTTATGTTAGTAACAACAAATCAAAATTGGTTATGTTTCTTGTGTTATAAATTTATATTTTTTAATATAATTTTTACTGCAACTTAATTATTAAAATAGTAGGTTGAAACTCATACATGATGAGAAAAAATGTTTCTATCTTATTTTTACTTAATAATATTTGATATTTAAAAGATATGAATACACATAATAATTTGAATAATATAAATGATATTAATAATATTAATCATAGTATTATTATGAATAATATTAATATTAATAATAATAATAATAAGTATAATAAAAATCATAATATGACAAAAGAATTTGTCTGGTGTAGTGGTTAAAACTTCTTTTCAATCTCACTTATGACAGTTAGTCAACTAAGTCAAAAATAGTTTTGAAAACCTTCAAATAAGCTAAGTGTAAAACAACCGATTATATCGTGATTTCAACCGGTTAAAAAATATATTTTTTCTTTTAAAACAGTTTGATCTAGCTTGTGCATAGGACTAAGAATGATCTTTACAAGAATTCTAAACACCCTAAAACTAAGCCCCGACCAAAACAACAAAGCATCAACCCTTCAACACAAATTTGGATCATCAAAGCTTCCATGTTCTACACAAATATTGAGAACCTAGTGCATTTACTAATCCATCAACAAATGTGGTAATTTAAGAAGATGTTATACCATATGTCCCACATAAGGATAGAGGCTCCAATTTTTCAATTAGAATGTATGGTTATACAAAGATTAGATGGTATCTCATCTAACTAGGAGATGCATCAAATATATTGTGTAAAGAGGTTTAATCAACATGACAACAGTGTTGAAGAGTTATATGAGTAGTTTGTTGAGATGCAAATGTCTTATAGATATGAAGATGAAGAAGAGGATTAAGAAAAATGATTTATTCGTTCATTGTTCTTAATATAGGATTTCACTTTCATTTTATTGTGTGGTTGTTTGTAATGCTTCTCTAATTATATTTCTTTTATCACTACTACTTTGTTTTGTTTTTTATGTATTGTTTGATGTTATGTATTGTGAACTATCAATGAACATTTTTTGTCATTAACAAAATTTTCTACTATCAATGACTATTTTAATACACTCATTCCTTATCTTCACCAACTATTTTTTGATAATGCAAAAGGGGGGAAAGGTGTTATAGTTTTCGTTTCAGGTTTTGAGCTTCCTCCGAAGGCACCAAAGTGGTTATCACCATCAAATAGGGGATTATTTTTAAACTTGAAGATTTGATTTGATGTTTCCAATCTTTTGAAAGAGTTTGATGAAAATACAAAGTCACTACAAAAAATTGTGTAAAAAGTGGCAGTTTTAATATGACGGTTATTAATAACCGCCACAAATTTCAGTATAATACGTCATTTCATTAACCGTCACAATTATCTTTTAAATTATGTCATTTTTAACTGTCACAACTTTCCTTCAGAATTGAAAACTTGCTTTCACTTGAAAATAGATTTTTTTTAAAACTTACTTTATTCCTTTTTTTTAAAAACTTACTTTCACGAAAACTAATTGAATTGAATTTTAAAAATTGAAAATTGAATTTTTTTTTGAAAACTTAAGAATTTTTTTTTTTGAATTTCAGTTGCGAAAACCTAACGCTCTTCACTCTCGTCCCTCTGCCTCCACAGGAACACTCTCGTCCCTTGGCCTCCACAGGAACACTCTCGTCCCTCTGCCTCCACACGAAGATTCTCGTCGCTCTGTGGAGAACCCTAGCACTCTCTACATCCACACAAACCCTAGCGCTCTCTGTCTCCTCACAAACCCTAGCGTTCTCTACCTCCACACGAACCCTAGCGCTCTCTGCCTCCACACGTTTATTGTCACGAAACCCTACTCTCGCGTCCGCTATCGCCACCTCCTTGCAAGGATTCAACACAATCAGCTGTCAGTGACCAACCCTATCGCCTTCAGAAGTTCAAATTATGCCTCCGATGTGAAGAGGCCCGATTTGAAGGTAATTAAATACTCGCGCGTTCTCTTATCAATGCCGACCATCGGCTTCATTGATTTTTTGGATGTGCTTGCTTCGTAGATTTTTTTTGAATGTTTCATGCTTTGTTTGATGTTTAGGATTTGTTATGTGGTTCTATTTGTGTATCCGCATCTTTTTACTAGGTAGCTAAAGAGCAATTGAAGCAAGTTATCACAGAGGCAGGGGAGAGCAATTGAAGCAAGTGATCAAATAGAGCAACTTAAAATTCCAAGGTATAATTCTCTGTTGGTATTCTCTGCAAATACTCCATAGCTTGAGAAATATTTTCTGCAGCATGTTGTTTGGGATTTAACGTAGACGAAGATATTTTGAGGAATGTGTTGTAAACTAAACAAGGAACAGTAAGAGTGCCTACACTTCTATCGTGTCTTTTCCTATTAGTGTTTTTGTGGTTATAACAAAAACACTTCTATCGTGTCTTTGCCTATAGAGAATGCTACTGGATAGTTGTAAGGCGATTATTGTACTTTTGCACTAATCTGAATCATTTTGTGAATCAGGACTTCTTTGGAAAACCAACATTCTTGACTGTTTTGGGTACTTATACAGGTACCTTTGGTCTCACATTCCGAGTAGAAAATTCCAACACTTCTAGGCACCTGGCTGAATTTGGGGTTGGTGATCTTAATTAGGATAATTAGGAGTCATAACAAGGACAAGAATTGCTCTTGAGGCAGCACCCAAAAGGGTACGTTCAAAGAGAAATTACTCACCAATTATATAAGATTTTATAAATTAATGTATTTTGAATATTGCTTAATACAATTCATATAGTTTATTATATGTTGTTTATGCATGTAGGTTATTATTTTATTTTAGATTGAGTGAGTTGTATTAAATTTTTTAGTTAACCTAATTCATAACATCTAATACTTTTACAATTGTTTTTATGTTTTATCATATTAATATTACTTATTTGTATATCGTAAGTATTCTTAACATGTTGTCGATACTAAAGAACGTTAAATTTTATTTGGAAGGGATAAATTTTTTATAATTAAAATTACTGAATTTGATAACTTTACCTAACTTAATTGAATTATAATTAAAATTACTTTAGCTTATTTTTATATCCTTTCTGGGGGAAAGAGATACCAACAAGTATTATTTGGATTTCTTCTGTAAGGTGAAACAAAAATACAGTGTGAAGGGATATTTGTAATAATTTTATAAGTTTCTTGAATGTTGTTACTATGTGACAGAGAGGCATAGACACATGTGATCGAACCCTATAACTATGTGACCGAATACGAATTGGTCACCTAAAATTTAATTCCATTTTATGACAATTAATTAAGTATAATTGAGTGCAGCAGAGGTATAAATAGGCAAATACATATTTTTCGGTATTGTGGGGTGGGGCAGAGTGGTGTTTTTAAGGTTCCTATAAGTTTGAAAGCTACATCTTAAACACAACACTCTTTGTGGTGTATAACCCTGCTGTAGCCCTCTGCTCCTTACTTCTTATTTGTATAATCTGTGTAGCTGTCATGAAAAGCAGACCAGGGTGCTGACAATGCCTAAAAATCCATATATGCTTCTAAATATAATTATCTTATGCTTTTAATAATTAATGAATGTAACTAAAACCAGGTTGTGTTCTATTATTTTATTAAGATCATGACATCATAAAACTGACATGTAAGAGGAAGATTGACCAACTGATTTTTTTTCTGTTATTTCAAATTTCTTTTCTGTTATTTTTTTTCTGCTTTAATTGCTGAAGTAATCTAATGATAACGTCTATCTTTGATGTGTCTAATGGACATTTTCCAGCTTCACAATCTTCTAGCAGCTTCACAACTTCACAACCATCACTCCAAGTAAGTTTGTTTTAGTTAACTTTTTTTACTTCAGTTTAATATATAATATATGTACACATTACTAGATAAGTAATGTTTTATTTTTCTGTTTTGGTGTAGTCATGCCAATTGATAAATCGTGGATTTGTAAACCACGAAACACCATTGAGTATGCAAATGGGTTGAATGTGTTTTTGGATATTGCATTTCAACATACTAATGGTCATGTAATTAAGTGTCCATGTGCAAAGTGTGGTTTCAAAAAGTGGCAAACAATGGATGTAGTTCAAGAACACTTAACATGTACAGCTTTCCCTCAGAACTACAAAACTTGGTATTTGCATGGTGAAGAATCAAGTGTAACATGCATCCACCAATGAGGTATTAATATATTTAAATATTTATTGGTGTCTTTTATTTTATAATTATAAACATACACGTTCATTAACTTAAAATTATTTATTTCAGGCATCAGATTATGGAAGTGGTGCTCATTCACCTAATCAAGTAATAGGATCAAGTGCTGGAAGCAAAACTGATTAGGGATGTATGAACTTTTTATGTGTTTTAATTTTCAATTACATATAAATTTTTGGACATTATTATGTGTTTATATTTTCAATGAAAAGAATGGATGATTATAACTTTATACATTATTTTATTTTATTATGAAAAAGTGGTGGTTAAATTTTATAATTGTATAAAACAGATTATAAAAAAGTGGTGGTTAAATTTTATTTATTCAGAATTAAAATTACGTTAGTTAAAAACGTCACTATTTATGTATATTATGGCGCCAGAATCTTCTTCAATGAATGTAAATTGCGACACTTATAACTGACACTACTTACGTATATTATGACACCAGAATCTTCTTCAATGAATGTAAATTGCGACAGTTATAACTAACACTACTTACGTATATTATGACACCAAAATCTTCTTCAATGAATGTAAATTGCGACAGTTATAACTGACACAACTTACATATAAAAACCGCCACTACTTACACTATGTTTAAAGTGGCGGGTGTTGCGGCGGGTAGTGTAAAACCGTCACATTAAACTTTGTGGCGGCCAGTTCTATGGCGGTTTGGGAAACCGCCACAAGCGTATATTGTGGCGGTTATAACCGCCACAATATACGAATATAACCGCCACAATATACATTTTTTTTTGTAGTGAGTGTTTGATGAAGAATAAGTAATTTATGTTATTCTTATCATAGAAGGTGTGTAACTAAATTAAAAACTTGATCTTGAGAGTACATGTTTTTAAATTAGTTTAAAATGGTTTTGATTTCTTTTCAATGAAGGTTATGAAATTTCAACTACTTAAAATCATATTTTTTAAACAGTTGAAATGCTCATAGATGTGTGAAAACTTGTGCTTAAATGTTTCAACTGATTGAAATTCCCGAAACCTTCATAAAAAAGCTTACTTGGTCTATTTCAATCGATTGAAACATGAATTCATAAATTGAAATTACTAAAAAAGTGTATTTAAGTGATTTTAATTGATTAATTTACATTTCAACAAATTAAAATAGTTAAATGAACTATCCTACACTCTAGATCAATCAATTAAAAATAGTTTCCAGCTGGTTGATTATACTAGATTTTGTTTTCTAAATTGATTTCATTGGTTAAATATATGAACCTTGATGAATAAGAAAATAACAAAAGTTTTCAGCGTTGTGAAACTCTCATAGTAGAAAATACTTTATAAATAGGTCTAAAAAAATCTCTTCTAAAAAAAATTCAAGCATTGTTCAACTTTACTACATAATGCAAATCACCTTGTTTTTTCTCATAGTGTGGCTAGTATCACAATTGTTGTATCTAGGTGATTTTGTTCCAATCTTTAAAATGTAATTTGATAGTTTTCTAGTTTTCTTTATCAATGTGATCAAGGTTTGCTTGTGAAGGGGTTTCATTTAGGGTTGGTGATTTTGTAGGGTTCAAGATCAAGTGTTTGTGTTGCTTTTCTTGTTTTTCTTGTAAAGTAACATGTACAAACTTGAATTTAGTGGATAAGCTTACTAAATGTAATAGAGAAATTGAATGTAACTTTCTTTGTAAAGTGAACTAGTATAAATTTTTGTGTGTTTTTCCTACTTCCTTATACTATTTACATATCTGTTATCTTGAATATATTGTTTTTTTTTATTTCAATATAAAAACTTTGATATAACATCTTAAAGACATTGTTCAAGGATCATTTATTGGACTGATTAATTCAAAGAAAATTTGATAAAGTGTTTTAAATTTTGAAAAAACTTTGAAAATCTTTGAAAATTTAATTCACCTATTCCTTTTGAACCCAATCTATTGTTCAACATATTGGTGTTCTCTCTTCTTCCCTAATCCTACTCTCATCATGACAATTCCATCTATTGTTTATACTCCTTTATGACATGTTCCTATGTTGGAGTCTTTGGAGCTTTTCCATTAAGTCCTTCGCGTATTATGAGGGTATATGTCTCCTCTTTATGACACTCCTAAGTTCATTCCAAGATCTAATTGGAGGCTCATGATGATTCTCTTATCTCTTTCTAAGGAAGTTCACTGCTAGATGACATATGTTGTAAAACTCATTAAGTATAGAAAATAATTTTGAGACTTTGTTCATAACCAAATTAAAGATTTCACAAATAACTCGGAGAGTTAGGGTTTGATTCAACCAAAACCAAAACTAACTTATCAAATATAGAGAAAGATACTTGGGATAGAATTGCGTCTATTTCAATCATTTGTATTTTGAATAATACAATATATAATACTAAAAAATACTTATTCTTGATGCTTAATTTAAAGTCATTCACCTTGATTCCTCACAGATGAAATTCATAAGATAATTTCTCAAATACTGATTCCTCAGATATCTAACAAATCATCCAACTTTATGAACAAAATTATGATGCAATTAATAACCTGGAATCTATTCCTAGCATTACAAGTTATCAAGTATTTTCGTTTATTTCAGATCCTTAAAGGTACTTTCCAGTTAAATTTAAGGATTAGAATCAAGACTCTATTGATCAGACAAAATCAAGCAATAAACATAAAACGAAAATACCAAGAACAAGTAGAAAAGAGAATATTATATATATATATATATATATATATATATATATATATATATCACCAAGAATACATTTGATCAAGGTAAATTACATTCAATCCCAAGTTAGAAAGAACTTAGCCACTCATGACAGCTCCTCCAATCTTCATTCTTGATCTGGATTGCATAAGAAGGGCTGATCTGAGCACGTTCTTCTCTTAAGAACATATGTCTCCTTCTTCTTCTCTCACTAACTTCTCTCTAAAGATCCAATCTTTTTCCACCGCTTCCTTTTAAGTTGTGTTTCAAAATTTATATAATGAACTTTAGCTCAAGCTAGCCAATTTAGCTTAAGCTAGATCTTTCGGTGCATTTTTAGCTTGAGCTAGCAATTCTAGCCTGGGCTAGAATTAGTACTGCACCTTTAATCAACTCTGGACATATTTAGCTTGAGCTAAATCCTCTAGCTTGAGCTAAATCCTCTTGTGATCCAATTAAGTTTTTGCTTTCTTTCTTTCAATGCCAACTTGAATACATTCTTTCAATGCTTCATATTCATCTGCAATTTACACAAAAATTGAGATTAAATTTCTTCATTTGTTTCTTGGTTCAAAATATATAACCAGATTCAATAATTCTTAGATTAGGGTAATTTTCTTACATTAAGCAACAATTAAGTTCCAAAGTGTTCAATTTTCTCAATCATAAAAACTACACATTGGCACTTATCAACATACCCTTGAAAACTTAAGGTTTCCATGGATACTTTTCTATCCTCATGAAATTGGTGGCCAATAAAAAGTTTTTATGCTTTCATCTTTCAATGTAATAATATTCTATATTATCTTTTCTATAAAATGCAGGAAGGTCTATACTAGGTTCCTTGTTATAATTATTTTTCCAAGGCTTATGAAGCCTAGGGGTGTTGATAGTAATCATCATTGTGATGAATACTATGCATCCATTCACTTGTAGAGGTAGGAGGAATCTAATGGTCTTTCTTTCTCACTATGTTTGCTTTTAGATTTTCCTACTATTTATTCATAGTTGTGCAAACATATATCTCTTGTCTCTTCATCTCTTTTATCCATTTTTCTCTTGAGTTTTAAATTTCCTCTCTTAAGCTCATACCTTCATTATGGTATCTATGACCCATACACTAGTGCAAAATGAAGAAAAGAATGCTCTTTATTTAGTGCGGCTTTGCGCTTAAACGCATTCGTAAAAAACGCGGTGGCATTCTTAAAATTAATTTGACTTACAAATATGGTTGTTTGTATAGCCGCATTTGTAAATCCTTTTTACCCTAAAGTTTTGAAGCGCGCCACAGACTTTCGTAGCTTCTTTCTCCACTTTGCCTTTCGTTTGCACTATTCCTGCGTTGGCCTTTCGTTCATCTCTTCTTCTGCATCTTCATTATATTGTGCCAATGTAAGTTTCTTGAATCACTTTCTTCCTCTCCATCTTCACAAATGTTAGTATTATAAATGTTTTTCTTTTCCTTATATTTATTTTTTATCCTTGCATTGGTGGTCGAAGATACTATTCCATTAGCATTCCCACCAACGTTGGTTCACACAAGGTTGGTGTACTATTTTAAATATTTTGAATTTTTATTTAATTGTTTGAATTTATTTTTTTATTTATTAGAATTTGTATATTTTAAATTTTATATTATTTAGTATTTATTATATTTTGAATTTGTATGTTATTTTATGTATTATAATTTGTATTTTTTAAAAATTTATATTATTTAGTATTAGTACTTATTATATTTTGAATTTTTTCTTTTTTATGTATTATGTAATTTTTATTTTTTAAAATTTATATTATTTAGTAGTTAGTTGTTACTTTATATGTTATCTTTGGCAATAATACGTTCTGGTATTGAGTCCGGGGGTGTTCGACCCTCGACAAACGTGTGAGATAGAACACTGATTGAAAAATCCTAACCATTTCAGAATATATAATGGATCGAAATTGGATGAATTATGTTCGTATAAGTGACAAGTACGAAAGAGGAGTAGAGGAATTTATACAATTTGCACAACATAACGCGATTAATAGTGGTCATGATGGAGCAAAGATCAGGTGTTTGTGCGTTAACTGTTTGAATGGAAGGATACTGGATGTTAATATAATGAGGGAGCACCTGCTATCTGATGAGTTTCTTCAATCTTATACAACTTGGACATGGCATGGTGAATTATTAAATTTACCACGTGTTTCTGTAACCGAAGAATACGTGGGGTCCACCATGGATGAAGCAATACACGATGATGTAGATGATGATCGATTGGAGGACATGATTCGTGATGTAGGAGCAGAGTCTTTTCCAAAGTGCATGGATATGGAAGTATGTCAAGCGATGCAGAGACTCCATTGTATCCTGAATCAACTAACTTCACACGGTTGTCGGCGGTGTTAAGATAGATGAATTTGAAGGCAATAAATGGATGGACTGATAAAAGCTTCACAGAATTGCTTCAGTTGTTGAAGGATATGCTTCCAGAGGGAAATACTCTACCTAATCATAATTATGAGGCCAAAAAGATTCTTTGTCCAATGGGTATGGAGTATAAAAAGATACACGCATGTCCTAATGATTGTATATTATACCGGAAAGATTTTGAATTGTTGAAAACTTGTCCGAGGTGTGGGTTATCACGTTATAAGTTGAAACAAAAAGATGATGATACTATTGAAGATATAGAAAATGATGGATCCCCAATGAAGGTTATGTGGTATCTTCCCATCATTTCAAGGATGACGCGTTTGTTTGCAAACCCAAACTATGCTAAGAATGTTAGATGGCATGTAGATGAGAGGAAATGTGATGGCATGTACTGACATCTAGCTGATTCTATTCCGTGGAAGAAATTTGATGATGAGTTTCCAGAGTTTGGTAAAGAATCAAGAAATATCCAACTTGGTTTAGCTATAGACAGAATGAATCTGTTTGGTAATATGAGTACAAATCATAGTTCATGGCTTGTTTTACTAGTTATTTACAACTTACCTCCTGGATTGTGCATGAAGCGAAAATACATGATGTTGTCTATGATGATGTCCGGTCCGAAACAGTCAGGGAAATATTGATGTTTATCTAAGTCCCGTAATTGAAGATTTGAAGTTAATGTGGGACCAGGGTGTTGAAGTATTTGACGAATTTGCTAATGAAACTTTCAAGCTTCATGCCATGTTATTTTGCACCATCAATGACTTTCCAGCATATGGTAACTTATCAGGTTATAGTGTTAAGGGACATAAAGCATGTCCAATATGCGAAGAAGACACTGCTTCTCAACAATTGAAACATGGAAGGAAGACAGTATATCTTCGACATCGGAGGTTTCTTAGAAGTCATCATCCTTACCGGAGGTTGAAAAAAGCCTTTAATGGAGACTAAGAGGCTAGTGGTCCACCAACTCCATTAATCAGTGTTGAGGTTTACATAAAGGTAAATAACATAGACCACACCTTCGGTAAGTAAAAAAAAAGTCATCTGTGACAAACATTTGGAAGAAGAAATCAACCTTCTTTAATCTTTTGTACTAGTCCAGGTTAGAAGTCAGACATTGTATAGATGTAATGCATGTTGAGAATAATGTGTGTGATAGCTTAATTGGTACACTTCTTAACATTAACGGGAAGACGAAGGATGGGCTAAATGCTCGTTTAGACTTGATCGAGATGAACATATGAGGCGAGTTGGCACCCATAAAAATGGGTAAGCGTACATATTTGCCCCCAGCCTGTTACACAATGTCAAAAGATGAAAAAAATTAGTTTTTGTCAATGTCTAAAGGGTGTGAAAGTGCCACAAGGACATTCCTCAAATGTGAAGAGCCTAGTGTCAATGCAAGATTTGAAGTTAATTGGGTTGATGTCTCATGATTGCC
The DNA here is from genome assembly GCF_051622355.1 of Phaseolus vulgaris. Classification (NCBI taxonomy): domain Eukaryota; kingdom Viridiplantae; phylum Streptophyta; class Magnoliopsida; order Fabales; family Fabaceae; genus Phaseolus; species Phaseolus vulgaris. The sequence goes on along the minus strand of NC_143498.1, from coordinate 22,763,125 downwards.
ACATCTTGATGCAACGGTTGTTGCCGGTAGCTATTCGTGGGATCTTACCCAAAAATGTTAGACATACCATAACCCGTTTGTGCTCATTCTTCTCTTCCATCTATTGTAAAGTCATTGATCCATCAAAACTAGATGAACTTCAAAATGAAATTGTTGTTATCTTGTATGAATTGGAGATGTTTTTTCCTCCATTTTGTTTGACATCATGGTTCATCTAGTGGTGCATCTAGTAAGAGAGGTTAGATTGTGTGGACCAGTGTACTAAAGATGGATGTATCCTGTTGAGCGGTATATAATTTTTTTGAAAGGTTATGTGAAAAATCATTATCGTCCAGAGGCTTCAATGATTAAAAGGTACATAGCTGAAGAAAGTATTGAATTTTGTTCTGAGTACATGTCAAAAGCAAATCCAATAGGTCTTCCAGCTAATTCATGGCACCACAGGCGTTCTACAAGTAAATGTTTACGTGGTGTGAATATTGTAAGCAAATCTCGATCAGAAGTTTTGCAAGCACATTTGTACATATTGAATAACACAGATGAAATTATACCTTACATAGAAGCTGATAAAGCCATTGTGAAGGCAAATAACCCAAGACAAGCAGAGAAATTGGTCTTGATGGAACATAATAGAAGTTTCATGCCTTGGTTTAAAGACGAGGTGTTCAAGGATTCAACAAAATCAAAGACCTTGACCTGGTTGGTTGCTGGATTGAAGTTTGATGTCATCTCATGTACAACGTACGAAGTGAATAGTTGTATATTTTACACGAAGTCCATGGATGAAAAGAGTACAATTCAAAATCCTGGTGTTACTCTTGAAGCCGAGTCAATGCAGTTTTCGACTTTGAAAGATACAAATCTAGTACTTGGATTAATGGCATACTATGGGTTTATAGAAGAGATATGAGAGGCTGACTACACTAAGTTTTCCGTTCCAGTTTTCAAGTGTAAATGGGTTGACAATAAAAGTGGGGTTAAAATTGATGAATCAAGATTAACACTAGTGGCCTTTCGAAAGATAGGGTATCGAGATGAGCCATTTATAATGGTTCAACAAGCATCTCAGGTTTTCTACGTGAAAGATCCTATGTCAGAACATTGGTATGTCGTTTTACACGGGAAAAAACAAGGGGAGGCCATAGATGATATTGAAAATGGTGACCCCCGTTCATTCACACCAATGATAATTAATAAAATGACGATGTACTTGATGATGTACATGCAACCCGTAAAGACCACAGTGAGGGAATTTACATATGAACATTCAACCCACATGCAACCCGTAAATAAGCATTTAGAATTTTATGTATTATTTTTATATGATTTTAATTCGATGCAGATTAACTAATGTTTGTTACCTATTTTTTTTAACAGAGACATGGATGGCGATCAGACTCCAATCATACCTCGATCCGGACGAGGCAGCAAAGGACCTACTAGATTGAAGCGTCTCACATTGAGACGTGCTGCTGGTGAGAAGACACGTGTTGACATTGACGTCAACACTGGAGTGGCTTTTGGTCCTAAAGCAGAGATAGTTTATGAGCTATCTTGGAGTTATTTCTCGTGAAAGGCTCTCCATTTTGATTAATTCATGGGATGAGGTGTCAGAGGTCGATCGGAACATGATCTGGGAGGATGTTCTGGTAAGCTTTACATTATTATTGTTACCATATAATGCTTTTAATATTCATTGATTAATTTTAATTTGGTGATGTTATTTTCTAGGCAAACTTTGAAATTCCTGATGTGGAACCGCTTCGATCAAAGATTATATCCAATATCAGACTTAAATTTCGTACCTTTAAGTCAAGACTGACTTCGAGATATGTTTTTGGCGACCTTAAAGACAAAAATCCATGTTTAAAGTACAAACATATTGATGAAGAGACATGACGTCTTTTTAAAGAAAGCCGTGAAAATGTGGCTTGGATGGTAAGTGAAGTAACTTAACTATTTTTATTTATATAACATTAATAAGTTTATCTTATTTACTTCACTTTGTTTGTTTCAATTCTGACAGGATCGTTGGAAGAAAGCTCAAGAGATAACTTTGAAGAATGTTACCCCGCACGTACTCTCTCATTCGAGGTATCGAAAACTTGAGCAATCACTTATGGTGGTGAAAAGATGCAATCTAGACAGGGGATGTCGTATGAGAATGTGGAAACAGGGGTCACTTCTCCTCCATCACCACCTTTTCGCCATGTAAAATGGAAGAGGAATTAAAAAGTCGGGTGCACCAAGTTCTGAGCAATCTAGGATTATCATAAAAAAAATTGTAAGTTATTTTTAGTTATTTTCATTTATTTTAAAGCATTAATTATATTAAAAACTGATATGATTTTTGTCTCTTGCAGGATTCCTTGGAATCCCAAGGTAATTTTGTTCTTGAAGGTCGTCACGATATCCTAGTTGAAGCAATTGGACGACCTGAGCATTGAGGTCGTGTTCGTGCAGCTGGACAAGGGGTTGAAATTAAACTATATTTTGAAGTTTCACAATGACAGTCATCCTCCTCTTCCAAAGAGAGCAAAACTTAAATGAAGACTAAGATATGTGAAGAATTAATGGAGGAGATGAGAAAGGAGATTGATCTAATGCGGCTAGAGATGAGAAAGGAGAATGATCGAATGCGACAAGAGTTTCTATCGCAAAAACTTTGTGCTGAGCCGATTCAACCCCTTGTTAGTCCCACTCCTAAGAGCACAAAGGGGAGTTGTGCAGCTCCTACAACATCAGGGGATGATATCATTGGGCAGACGAGGGAATGTGAGCTACTGGTAGCGGCCGACAAGCTTCCTCAGGTGGTGACCCTTGAAAAAGTCTATGAAGAGGCCACCACCTTACATAACGTTCCTCTCTCCTTTGATGTGGCGAAGGTAACAGTTGAAAAAGTACGAGTATCTGATGCTCGTGTTCCACTACCTTCAGATGAGGTAACCACTGTAGCAGATGCATTTCAGACATTCGTTGCCTGGCCCAAACACCTCATTCGATTTATGCCACAACCTCATGTAATAATTTCATTTCATTATATTAATTTATATTTATATTTATATATTACATGTAGTTTAATACAAATGTTCTTTATCTTGTAGAAACCTCTTTGGAAACCAAGTCCGAAGAAGAAGCGTGAGGTTCCAGTTGACGATCCTATAGCTTCCTTAGGTCTAGTTGCTAGTCAGATTGGTTATCAACCCTTTGAAGTTCCGTGGGATGATACGTTTTTTCAAATAAACACTAAACTACCACTGATGATGTACAATACCGATTTATTAGAATTTGTAGCTGGGAATCAGGAGCTCAATATAAATATAATTCAATTTTTTATGATGTAAGTATCTTTACCTATATTTCAATTTACTTTATGTTAAATTATTATTGATTATGCTTTAACTAATAACTTGTAGGTTTTTGCATAGAGTCTGTCTCACTGAGGAGAAGAAAAATGTGTATGGATTCTTAGATCCTGCATATACTAATCCCGTTGGACCAAGATCATATGAGACCCATACATACATCACTAACACCCTGGAAAAAGAGGGAAAACAAATTTATTTATGCCCTTATATTAATGAGTAAGTTTAATTATATGTCATCAATTATTACTATTTCATGTTTTAAATATTTACTAACTCTTTTCATGGATGATATAGGCATCATTGACAGTTACTTGTCTTATCAATGGTTGATAAGACTACTGTGTGGTTTTGTTCCCTACACAAGAAGATACCCACATATTTTAAAATATCATTGATACGTAAGTACACTATAAACTTAACTTTGTATGTTACTAATTAACCATCTACTAACGAGGTTTTTTGTATTAACCAGTTCATGGCGTGGATATAACATCGTTAAAGGTCAATCCAGCTCAAATAATTTGAATTGGATAAGAATAAAGGTTTGTAATTTTTTTTCTTTCTCTTATCATTGTTTATCAATATACTAACTTTTACTTTTTATTGAATTATAGTGTAATAAACAACCAGGAAGCTATGAATGTGGCTATTACATTATGCAATGGATGATTACCATTGTAAGACTAGGTGTTAAAACTGGTTGGAAAGAGGTAACATGATATGTTAAATCATTTTTATAATTCTTGAACATATATGTATCTTAAAACTACTTTATGTCAACTATATTTTGAAATGTACTTATTCACGGAAGAAATACCAATGAGTTCGGAAGCCATGTCATATGTGATACATTCTTGGTCCACATATTTCATAAATTTTTATAACTCTAGGATAGTTGATCAATAAAGTAGGGATTATATGTAATTTGATTACTGTTTGTAATGTATATTTTGATTAATATATATTTGATTCTCTGAATTTATCTGAATTTATGTATTTGTCTGGCTGGGTATATATAATTGAACAGGTTAATTTATATGGGTTTATCATGCACTAAAAAAAACCATTATTTACAAGTGCGGTTATTTACCAAAGCCACGTTTGTAAATGTAAAATAACCGCCATTGTTTAACATTTCTGCGCTAGTGATAAAACTTCTATGAACATTAGAATGATAACTCATCTTTTTATATGAAATTTTTTTCTCAACTTTGAAAGATTTTCACACAAAAATATAGTAATAAAACTTATTTGAATTTAATGCCTAATTTTGAAATCCAAATTTATTTAAAATTCTATTAAAAAGATACAAATTATTTTATATCTATACAAATTTTACAAGACTAAAAAAAAGAAAATTTAATATTCTATTATCTGAATAAGTAGATTCTTTTTCATAGTTTTCCCTTCTTTAATTTTCTTAGACATGATGAATGGTTTTCCATCAATGATTACTAAAAAAAAATTTAAAAGAAAAAGTTAGAAGGAATATAAAGGAGTTATAAAAGAATTTTTTTTTTTTTTGGATGTTTGTGTCTATATAAGATGATAAGAGTGTTTCTAACAAAAGAATGTCTAATGTGCGTGAAATAGTTCAATTTAACAAATAAAATTAATGGAATAGTGAAACTAGAAGTAACGAGCTTTAGAAATCGTAGGAAGTATCGAGTTTTCAAAACCATCGAGAATAATTAGGTTTCAAAACCGATGGTAATAACCATAATTTCAAAACTGTTGGGAATAACAGGGGTTTCGAAATCACCAAGAATAACAGGAGTTTTGAAACTACTAGGAATAACAGGAGTTTCGAAACCATTAGGAATAATAGGAGTTTTGAAATTGCCGAAAATAAAGGGGGTTAGTAAAAATCGTCAGAAAGTAATTATCATACTAGGGGTTAGTAAAAATCGTTGGTAATTCGTTAACGATGTTGGATATTCCAGAAAAAAAACTACAGTACGGATAACGCACTTAATGAAGGTTAAAACCACCGAAAATATTAAATATAACTTCGTTAAAAATAATTTTAATTTATGGGTTAAAAAAATTAGATAAAATGCACTATCAAGTTTCAATGCCAAATAAAAAAGAATAATAGGATGAAAGTGTTGCATTAAATGTTCATTTTATTAAATTTCTTCCTTGCAGTTCATATTTAATTATTGTTTTTATGTTTATATCTCTTATTTGAAAAATATATTTACATACTTATTAAATGCTTAAATTATTAAACTTATTATTTTATGTTTGTATTTCTTACTTGTTATCTTCCATTTCTTTTCAAACTACATTTTACTTTTAACAGAATTTTATTTACTTTTTTGAAATTATGAGCTTTCGTTTTGATCAAAACTTTAAGTTCCAGCACTCATTTAGTTTTATGTTATTGTCAAGTTTTGGCAAATCTTTCCAGCTTAAAATCAGACAAAATTTCTTTTATCGGCAACAACAACAGAAAAACATAAAAATATATACAAGATTTTGCTTGTGTTTTTAATAAAAAAAAAAGTTATTTTGAAAATGAACCTTCGTAACTCGCAATGTTATTTGTTTTAATAAATTTAAATATTTATTTTTCACGTAAAACATTAATATACTAATATATGTGTGTGTGAAGACATATTACGTTAAATAGTTACTTTTTTAAAAGCTTAAGAATATTTAATTAATATTTTAGAATGTATCATTTAAATCGTTTATAAACTACACATGAAATACCACGTACTACATAAATCAAGTTGTACACATCTCATAGGCTCCTCGTGCTGACAAGTGATCACCCAAAAACGGAACGGATATATTACGATTCTGTTAAACGATAAAAAACTGTTTTTGTCATTTTCTTTTCATGCACTTCACTGGTTTTGTTATATATAAAGTATCCTTTGATTATATGCAGTTTTTAACTGATACGGTTCTTCTTATGACTAAACAATCTCATTATTTTTATTTGCTTCTTTTATAATATGCACGAGAAGATATAAAAAAAAGAATCTTATTTATCATTTTCTATTTCTTTTAGAACATGATATGAGTACGCAATCTCTAGTTTTATCTTTAACATAATGTGAGATTCCTGATCTCTATTTGTAGATAAACAAATTGAGGACACAATGTAAAGATGAGTTTCCAACCAATAGCTAGTGTGTTTAATGATATGAGATGACATAAATATTCTTTGATATCAAATGTCTTCTCAGGGCCAATCAATTGTTTACATGTGTCATTTTTTAAAATAAAAAAACTTAGGCTTAATTACAAAGCTAAATATCATAAAAGTAAATAAAAACTATGGTGGAACAAAATGCAAAATATAACCAATATTCTCTCGTATTTATTCCAACAACAATTTTTTGTTACATATTTATCTTGGCTCTTATAAACCACTGAATACAACATGGTATCTATATTGAGATTCTATGCGTGTTTTATTTAACCTACAACATAGCTTAACGAAGAACAATTAAAGTTCCATACTTATAATGTCGAGGTAAAAAATTTATTTCACTGATTAAATTTTTATGATAATATTATGAAAAACAATAAATTTATCAAATGTAAAAACTTATGATGGAATGATACCGTAAAACAAGCTCTGACAGTATGGATACAAGAGTTACAGAAGGATGCTAATATTAATTATATATTTTCTAATTCTTAGTTGTTTCTCTTTATAGAGGTGAATAATCTTTATTTTGATTTTGTCTTTGTCTGTTATGATTCTAGTATTTATTGATTGATTGTTTGTCTCTTTAGCTAAACCTAGAATGAGTGTATTGCTTGTATATATTCAGACTATTGGTTTTGATTTCATTGAATAAAAAGAAGAGATATTCATTCTCATATCCCTAGCCTTCCTTTTACTCTTTTGTTCATCTTCGTCCTCTTTTGTTCATCTCTATTCTATTTTATAATATGATATCAGAGCTCTGATCAGAACTCTGGTTGCTACATTTATCTATGGATAAAGTTGTTGATCCCTTACAAGATCTTTGTTCACCTTATCATGTTAGTTCATCAGATAATCCATCCTTGAATAGAGTTTTCTCTCTCGTTACACAACAAGAGAGACAAATTTTTGGTGATCAATCCAAGGCAATGATTGCTACTAGCAAAGGAGGTTATAAAAATAATGCTACAACCTATGACAGAAGTGGTGGATAGGGAATAGGAAGCTATGGAAGAGGATATACTTCCAAAATTTGCAGTCATTGTGGAAAGACATGGCGTACAATTGATACATGCTATAAAAAACATGGCTTTCCACCTCATTTCAAGTTTAAAAATCAGAACTATGATCAAGGTCATACTAATGCAGTTTTTCATAATACAAATTTTAATAATAATGAGCAGAATCATGAAGGTTCAAAGTCAGAAGTGGAGTCTCAACAAATTGGTTTTACTCCTAAGCAGTATCAAACATTGTTAGCTCTTTTACAACAGGCCAAATCCAGTGACAATGTTTCTAGTCAAGTCTCTGTTATTTTTTCCAACATGACAACACAAACTGGTAATAACTTTATTTCTTCCTTCAGTTCTTGGATTATTGATAGTGGTGCTACTGATCACATTTGTTCATCCTTAACTTATTTCACTTCATATCATCAAATTAACCCTATTTTTATCAAATTACCAAATGGAAATCAAGTCATTGCCAATTATTCTGGAAGTATTTTTCTCAATCAAAATCATGTATGTTCTTGCCGGTTGATCTGCTCGTCGGTTAACTCTGATGATAGGTTCTAGCTCTGACTATCTCTGTTGGAATATGTTCGTCCCTTTATTGCGTTTGAACGCGACTCCGTTGAGACAGAGGGGGCCTACTTGTTGATTGCACTCCGACGATCAAGTCAGTACAGGGCTTATAAGAATAAAAAAGTAACAAGTTTCAGTCTTAGAAACAACACACCTTAACCTGGGATCTCGAGTCCCTTTTAATAGTTTACCTCTTGTAACAATTTTCCCTCACGAGAATATAATCTCAATTGAATGCATACTCAATAGGAAAATATTTTGTTTAAGGGCACACTCTCTTGGTGTTACAACCGAACGAAATCTTTCCTCTATGGAGTGCATGAAATAATAGCATAATAACCACCAGGGTACCAACTCATGTACTAGCATCAGGGGTCCAGTCCATTTACGTAGCCACCCTTAGTGTGGCGCTACGCTATCTTTTGAATACATGCAACTTAACCTCTATGTGCCCTAGCACACATGGGCTTAGGTTTAAAAGGAAACGTTTACTTAAGCTATACCACCTGCGCACTAAGCACACCCCAAGGTCCAAAACTACCCCTCGCTAGCCGCTTGAGCCTTATGCACAAAGGGTTATACGAAAAAGAACTAATACATACATCTGGGGCCTAATATCATGACCCACCAACTTGGCCCAAGAGCCGAGCTGACCTGCCTATGGCAAGTGCTGAGGTCCGACCACAGAGCCCTGAGCTCTGAGGGCTTCGTACTCAGCCTGGTTATTGTTGGCCTTAAAAGCGAATATAAGGGCCTGCTCAATCAGCAGTCCATTGGGTCCCTCCATAATGATTCCAACACCACTACCTTGCTTATTAGAGGATTCCTCCATGGAGAGGACCCACTAAAAATCTCCACCGTCTACCTGGGTGGCTTTTGAGGATAGCTCTACCACAAAATCAGCATATAACTGGCCCTTAATAGGCCCCTTGGGTTCGTACTGCACGTTGAAGTTAGATAGCTCGATTGCCAGTGTACCATCTGATCTGCTATATCAGGATTTTGGAAAACCTTACGAATTGGAAGATCGGTCATGACAATCACAGTGAAGCTCTGGAAGTAGTGATAGAGTCGCTGAGCTGAGAATACCACTGCCAAGGCTGCCTTCTCGATGGCCTGATATCGTACCTCGGGCCCCTACAACACCTTGCTCACGAAATATATGGGCCTATGAACCTGATCCTGCTCTTGCACGATGGCCGAACTGATCGCTCGATCTGTAACTGCAAAATAGAGACGAAGAGGAGTACCTGGTAGCGGCTTACAAAGGATAGGCAGGCTAGCCAGGTACTCCTTCAGGTTCATATTCGCGAGTCCACATGAAGCGATTGTTCTTCTTCAAACACTGGAAGTAAGGGTACCCCTTATCTCCTCCTGCTGATAAGAACTGGATAGAGCGACCATACGTCCAGTCAACTGTTGCACTTGCTTCACAGTGGCAGGACTCCTCATTCCTATGATGGTTGTGTAGTTGTCCGGGTTTGCTTCAATATCCCATTTAGTGAGCAGAAACTTCCATGCCTCCACCCCAAATACACACTTTTATGGGTTCAATTTCAGATCATACTTAGCTATGGTAGTGAATAACTCCTCAAAGTCGGCGACGTGCTGGTCTTTCTCTTCCGAGGTGGCGACCATGTCATCCACATATGCTTCCACATTTTTCCCAATCATGGGGGCAATAATCCTATCTATCAACCTCTGATACGTAGCGTCGATGTTCTTCAACATAAAGGGCATGACTTTATAACAATAGCTGGAGAGATCTATCATAAACGCGGTCTTGCTTTCATCACGGGGATGCATGCAAATCTGATTGTACCCCGAGAACGCGTCTAGAAAGCTCAGAAGTCTGTAACCCGAAGCGTTGTCCACCAAGGAATCAATGCTGGGTAGCGGGTATGAATCTTTAGGACAATCTTTATTCATGTCCGTAAAGTCAGCACACATTCTCCACTCCTCATTTGCCTTCTTTACCAACACGACATTTGCTAACCACTCAGGGTACTGGATTTCCCTTATGTGGCCAGCACTCAAAAGTTTTTGGGTCTCTTCCTTGATGACTAGACGTCTCTCTTCATTAAACTTCCTTCTCCTTTGTATTACTGGCCTGACCTTCTCGTCCATAGTGAGTTTGTGGCACAAGAAATAAGGGTCGATGTCGGGCATATCCGAGGCATTCCATGCAAAAGCGCTCAAGTGTCTTGCTATCACTTCGGCGATCTGATCTTGCATCTCCTAGCCCAGTGATGGGCAGAGCTTGAATTTCTTCCCTTTGATCTCTTTCTCCTGAACCTCACCAGCAGGCTCAAGTCGTCTCTCACGGGTGACTTCTGCATGGGTGGTCCCATCAAGTCCCTGTGCTTGGGTGGTGACAACACATACTCCCCTTTTGTTTTTCATGCTGTTTTCATAACATTTCCTCGCCGCCTTCTGGTCAGAATTGATGACGATTATCCCTCCCTAAAGGGAGAGTAACTTCATCTTCATGTGCCTTGTCGAGGCTACCACGCTTATCCTGTTCAAGGAAGGTCTCCCCAAAAGCATATTATAAGCAGAAACAACGTTAACAACCAAATACCTGATACTGATTGTGCGGGATGAGGTGCCATATGAGAAAGTCGTCCTCAACTCCACATGCCCCCTTACCTCCACCTGATCTTCAGCAAAACACAACAAGCAGTCGTCGTATGGTCTCAGCTGGTCAGGTGACAACTACAACTTACTAAACGTTACCTAAGACATTACGTCGGCCGAGCTCCCCTGGTCAATGAGAACCCTGTGCACTCTTCTTCCCACAGTGATGACCGACATCACCACTGGATCATCTTCGTGTGGGACTACGTCTCCCAAATCAACCTTTGTAAAGCAGAGGTCGGGCTCGACTTGCTGGCCAATCCCCCGCGCCTCTACTATCATCACCTCTCTCAAATACTTCTTATGTTTGGAAGCGGAACACCCCGCTCCTAAAAATCCTTTTGAGATAGTATTATTCTTGCCGTGGACAGGTACCTCATGCCCTTGGTCTGCTGGTGGAAGCTCCTCCTTCGACCCTTCATGACTCCCCTCCAAATACTCCTTCAAAAACCCATCCTTTATCAAGCTTGCTAACTGGTAGCCTAGGTTATATAGTGTTCCAAATCATGCTCGAACGCTTTGTAGAACTCGCACCAGACCTCCTTGCGTGGTCCCAAATTCCTGTTAGATTTCAGGGGGAACCTCAGCTTATCTGTCATACCCGACATAGCCAAAAAATCCTTGTAAGGCATTTTGAACTTGGGTCAGAAAGGCAGGTCGTCCTTCGCCTTCAACCTGGGTTGGCTCTTTCTTGGCACATCAGGCACTCGCCGTGTGTCTGACCTCTTCTCGATCACAACTTCATGTACTCTCATTGGTTGAGTTCGACTGTCTTCTTTGGGCTTGGCCTGCCCTGGGTACGTGCTATCGCGCTTCACTGTTACAGCCTCTTCCGCAACGATGTGGGCAACAACTCGTCATCAAATCTCCCCGACTGTCCTTGCCCGATTTCTGATCAGCGAGTCGTTGAATGGCCCTGACATGATCCCCTGCCCAAAGGAATGAACCATCAAGGCCTCATCTTGAGTATGAAGCTTTACTACGACCACCCCAAACCTGTTCAAAACATCCTTGAAAGGTTCTTTCTGTCTCTTTTTCACACCGAAGAGGTCGAAAGGGACAGGTGGTTGAGCTTGGTTGACGATGAATTGTTCCCTGAACAATCCAAAAAATTGATCGAAATAGGTGATGTGGTCGTTTGGGAGGCCAACAAACCACTATAGCGCCATGCCTGTGAACGTGCCCTTGAACATCTTGCAATGCACAACATTCGTTCCTCCTGAAATCATCATTTGAGCCTTAAATGTTGTGAGATGGGCCTCCAGGTCTTTTGTGTTGATCAAGAGTGATCAAGAGCTTTGAAGAATCCAAATCCAAGGTGTTCGATGAAAGACTGATGTTGCTGCTGTGTATGGGGTGGGATCTAGGTGGATTAAAGTGTAATCCACTCCTTGTTTGAATCCAAAACTGATTTGATTTGAAAACCTTTTTAAAATGGAATGTTTTTTAACTAAGTGAAAAACAACCTGTTGTTTTATCGAATCAACCAGTTGTTTTGTTCTTAGAAGGTTTTGAAAAAGGTTGAAAGCTATTTGACTTGGTTGACTTAACTGTCAAACTAAATCAATCGGTTGTTTCGTGTTTTCAACTGATCGTTTCATTGAAAATCCTAACAAAATTCAGTTCTGATTTATGAATCTCTCTTTAATGATTTCTAACTGAATGCACTTTGTTTTAAATGTTTTTAATTATTCTTTGGAGTATAAAAAGTTAGTTATACGCTCCTGGAAAGTAAGAAAAATAGTTTTGAGAAATCATAGTGCTAATTCAATTTCAAGTTTTCAAGATTCACATCAAGCTTTGGATTTTCAAGTGTGTGGAATAGGATTTAGGTGTACTTGTGATCTTTAAGCTTTGTAATACCCAGGTGTATTCTATTATCTTCTTCCTTGATTACTGTATTTTTGTAATTGGGTGTAAGTGCAGAATCAGAGGGTGTTCTGATTTCTATGAATTGTTGTGCCTAAAGGAGTGTGTTTCTTGAAGGGCTCAAGGTCACTCTTTTGGTGGTTTGTGTTGTAATCTAGTTTTGGTTGCATAGTAGAAACCCAAAAGTTTTTGGGGACTGGATGTTGCTCTTGATTTAAGAGTGAACCAGTATAAACTACTTGTGTGCTTTTATCTTACTATGATGTCTTTAGATTATGTTTTTAAGTTGTTTTAAATTCTACTGGTATAAACAACCGATTGAATCGAAGAAACAATCGGTTATTTTTATGTGTTTCACTTTAAAACAAATTATATTCTTGGCTAACTTGGTTCCTTTTTTGGATTTCTTCACTGAGTTTCATTAAACGTTCAAAAGTAATCGAAAATCTCTTTCAAACAATTCACTCCCCTCTTATTTAAAGGCCATATATTCTAACATTTTGCACATGTAAAAACATTCTTGGGCGTTATGAAACTAGCTGGTATGGCAACCATAATCACCTGTGAGAATGGCCTGGGGCGAGCTCTTGGTTGAATAGTCAGGCCTCGCTCCCCTGTGTAGCGTTCGCCCAACTGCTGTAGGTCCTTACACAATTCCTCCTTGGCTTTATGTAACTCCTCATTACTCGCTCGTGACACATCTAGTTCTTCCATGAACTGGTCTTGTCTGAGCACCTACTCGGCTCGAACCTCTGCCATGAGCCTCTCCTGGTCATCCCTAGATGCCGCCATCGCCTCCTGGAGAGCACTCATAGTCTCAATAAGTTGTTGTATGGTGCGGTTGTCACTCCCTTTAGATCCTAATGGACCTTATCTCATATTCCTCATTACTCCTAAAAGCTTGAGCACAACTGCGGGTGGGACCTGGTTTTATTGGGCCCCATGGTGGGCGCCAGATGTTATTGCTGATTGACCTGCTCGTCGATTAATTCTGATGACAAGTTCTAGCTTTGACTATCTCTGTTGGAACATGTTCTTCTCTTTGTTGCGTTGGAACGCGACTCCGTTGAGACAGCGGAGGCTCTACCTGTTGATTGCACTCTGACGATCAATTCAGTACAAGGCTTATAAGAATCAAGAAGTAACAAGTTTCAGTCTTACAAACAACATACCTTAACCTGGGATCTCGAGTCCCTTTTAATAGTTTACCTTTAGTAACAACTTTCCCTCACGAGAATATAATCTCAACTGAAAGCATACTCAACAGGAAAATATTATGTTTAAAGGCACACTCTCTTGGTGTTGTAACCGAACAAAATCTTTCCTCTATGGAGTGCATGAAATAATAACAGAATAACCACCAGGGTATCAACTCATATACCAGCATCGGGGGTCCAATCTATTTACGTAGCCACCCTCAATGTGGCGCTACACTGTCTTTTGAATACATGCTACCTAACCTCTACGTGTCCTAGCACACATGGGCTTATGTTTAAAGGAAACGTTTACTTAAGCTAGACCCCCTGCGCACTAAGCACACCCCAAGGTCCAAAACTACCCCTCTCTAGCTGCCCGGGCCTTATGCACAAAGGGTTATACGAAAAAGGAACTAATACATACATTTAAGGCCTAATCTCATGACCCACCAACTTGGCCGAAGAGCCGAGCTGACCTGCCTTGGCAAGTGCTGAGGTTCGAGCACCGAGCTCTGAGCACTCTGGTCCACTACAATGTCATAGACAATGTTTTGTATATTCCTTTTAATCTCCTTTCAGTAGCAAAATTGATTAATAAAGTATCTTGTGTTCTTACCTTTGACTTTAATGGCTGTCACATTTAGGACAAAAACTCCTTGAAAATGATTTGCTCTGCTAAGATGCAAGATAGACTTTATATACTCAGGATCTCATCTTCCCAGACACTTCAAATCAAACCCATCAAATCTACACACACCATCGATATTGTTAATGTCAGTGCTAGTGATGTAGAAACCCTTTGGCATTTTCGATTAGGTCATATTTCAAATAAATGTATTGATGTTATCAAGAATAAATTTCCTTTTGTTAAATATAAGAAATCTTTTGTTTGTGATGTTTGTTATTTTGTAAAGAAAAAAGGACTTTAATTTCTTATCAGTACATCTAAATCAAAAAAATGTTTGATTTGATTCATGTAGATATTTGGGGACCATACTCAATACCATCAATTTATGGTCATAAATATTTCTTAACCATAGTTGATGATTATTCGAGGTACACATGGATTTTTCCTTTAAAACAAAAATATGAAGTTTTCAAGGTTTTGGAAATTTTTGTTGTTTTTGTTCAAACACAATTTGAGACAGTAATAAATTTTTGTTGTTTTTGTTCAAACACAATTTGGAAGGAAACATGGTCATTTATTAAATATAGTAAGAGCTCTCATGATACAATTTCATTTACCCAAAATTTATTGATCATATTTCGTGATACATGTTGCGCATATTATAAACATGCTTCCCACACCTGTTTTAAACTATTCTTCTCCTCATGAAATGCTTTACGAAACTGAAGCAGATTTTAATGTATTAAAGGTGTTTGGTTTTTTTTGTTATGTTAGCACTTTGTCAACAAATAGAAGAAAATTTGATCCAAGGGCATCAAAATGTGTTTTTATTGATTTTAAGAGGGGGACAAAAGGATATATTTTGTTGAATATTGAACCAAGAGATTTTTTTGTGTTTAGGGATGTTGTCTTTTATGAACATGTTTTTCCATATCAAAGGGTTCAAGATATTAGCAATGAAACTAACAGTCCTAACATTCATGATCAATTTTTTTATATTGAAGATCAACCTGTTTTGAGTTAGTCATCACAAGCCATTCTTGCACCTTGTGATAATGCTAAAAATAATAGTAATAATAATTGTGAGTCACACATTGAAGTTCCAGAAGAAGTTTGTTCCCATATAGATCAAAACCTCAATGAAGATCATGTCATAGAACAAATTTATGAATAAGATAAATCTATTCGAATGAGTATAAGAATAAAAAGACCACCTGAGTATTTAAAGGATTATCATTGTAATATTAATGTTTCCAATACATCTTCAAGAGTTAAATATCCTTTGAATTCTGTTTTGTTTTATAAAAATTTATCATCTTCTTACACATATTTTGTTATGTCTCTTTCTTCGCATGTTGAGCCAAACTCTTATTTTGAAGCTGTGAAAGATGACTGTTGGAGAAAATCTATAGAATGTGAGATATCTGCTTTAAAGTCAAATCAAACTTGAGAGACTGCTCTTTTGCCTAAGGACAAAGCTGGCATAGGTTGCAAATGAGTATTCAAAATAAAATATAAGGCTGATGGGACAATTTAAAGGTATAAAGCAAGGTTAGTGGCAAAGGGATACACACAAACTAAAGGCATTAACTACCTTGATACTTTCTCTCCAGTAGCAAAGATGACCACCATAAGGTTGCTTCTTTCTCTAGCTTCTATCTATAATTGGGAATTGAAACAATTAGACATAAACAATGCTTTTTTACATGGAGATTCGAAAGAAGATGTATACATGGTTGCTCCTCCTGGATTGACTTCTTTTCCTCCAGGAAAGTTTGTAAACTAAAAAAGGCTTTATATGGCCTTAAGCAAGCCAACAGAGAGTGGTTTTCCAAACTATCATTCTTATTGCTTTCTATGGGATATACTTAATCTATGAATGATCATTCCTTGTTCATTAGTTCTTCTAAAGGATCTTTTACAATATTATTGGTGTATGTGGATGCTATAATATTTGCAGGAAATGATAAAGAAGAGATTTCTCGAATTAAACAAGCCTTGAATCAGACATTCAAGATTAAGGATCTTGGGGATTCAATTCAAGATTAGGATCTTGGGGATTTATGATATTTTCTTGGTCTAGAAGTAGCAAGAAGTAAGAAAAGAAGAATAATGGTGAATCAGAGGAAATATGCATTGGAATTGTTAACAGATGCAGGTCTTTTAGTCTGCAAACCTGCACTCACTCCTATTGATAATCATGAAAAATGATCTTCTACTGGAAGTGTTCCTTTCGCAGATATTCAAGCCTACAGAAGATTGATTGGAAGGCTTATGTATCTCACTAATACCCGACCTGACATAACATTTTCCGTGCAACAACTTTCTCAGTTTCTTGCTAAGCCAACAATTGCTCACTATACTGTAGCGATTAGAATTCTCAGATATATTAAAGGAGCTCCAAGTCTTGGTTTATTTTTCTCTGCCAACACTTCTGCTCACCTCAAAGCCTTTTGCCATAGTGATTGGGGCACCTCTAGACAATCAGTGACTAGTTTTAGTGTGTATCTTAGGAATTCTCTCATATCATGGAAATCAAAGAAGAAAGGAACAATATCAAAGAGTTCTTGTGAAGCTGAATACAGGGCAATGACCACTGTTACATGTGAAATTCAATGGCTAACTTATCTTCTTCAAGATTTCAAAGTTCCTTTTGAGCAACCATCTCTTTTATATTGTGACAATGACTCAGCAAGATACATTGCAGCGAATCCAGTGTTTCATGAGCGTACGAAACATATAGAAATAGATTGTCACGTTATTAGGGAAAAATTAAAGAAGGGTTTTATCCATTTGCAACTGGTTGACATTTATACCAAAAGTCCTCAATCTTTCAAGAGCATTTGTTCCAAGCTGAGTCTCATCAATATTTGCTTCCAAACTTGTGAGGGTATTAAAGGATATGGATACAAGAGTTATAGAAGGATGCTAATATTAATTGTGTATTTTCTAATTCTATCATGTTTCCCTTTATAGAGGTGAATAACCTTTGTTTTGTCTCTGTCTGTTATGATTCTAGTATTTATTGATTGATTATTTCTCTCTTTAGTTAGATCTAGAATGAGTGTACTGCTTGTTTATATTTTCAGACTATTTGTTTTGATTTAATTGAACAAAAAGAAGAGATATTCATTCTCATCATTTGTCTTCATTTTACTCTTTTGTTCATTTCTATTCTCTTTTATTCATCTATGCTATATTTTATAATATTTATCAAATGTAAAAACTTATGATGGGATGATACTGTAAAACAAGTTGTGACAATAGTGTATTTTCTTTTTCTCTATTTAACTTGTTGTCTAAGATAATTGAAATCGATAGACACGAAAGAACATGTATATTATTTTGATTTTTTAAATTAATGTTGATATAGAAGTCTACCAATGTTTAATATTGAATTATGAATAAAAATAGATATGATTACTAATAAAAAAAATTATATTAAAGGTATAGGATGACTTTATGAAATCATAAAAGTTGAAGAAATTATTACTTATCAAAATAATATTTAAATAATGTGGAATTGTGTTGCAAGATGTATGGTCGTTAGTTAAATCTCAAGTGTTCAGTTGTTATTTAAACATTGTCTGAAACACTCTTAACTTAATATGAGTCATTACGAGTCATGTGAAGTTTGACTATTAGACTTAGTTTTTGTAAATTTATGTCTGTGACACACATAAATTTTCTTCCTTCCTTTTCTTCTTGATCTCTTATCTGTGTTGTGTTGTGTTGTTCGGACTAAAATCCTAAATTCTTTCTCTCTAATAATTGGTACCAGTCTTGAACAATTCTACTAGAAAAAATAGTTGATTCTACCAGGAATGCAATTATTCTTAAAGAAATTTATTTCTAGGGAATCGAGTAAAGAACATCATGAAGTCAAATTTACTTTCAAAATATTATGATTCCCAAACCAATGCTCCAAGTCTCCAATCAAAAGGAAAATCATAATAAAGTTATAATGTGTTACAATGTATGATAAGGTTCCAAAAAAACATCAAATTCATGCACAATCTCTTATTTTATATTTAACATAATGTGAGATTCTTCATCTTTATTGGTAGATAAACAAATTGAGGACATAATGCAAAGATGAGTTTCCAACCAATAGCTAGTGTGTTTAATGATATGAGATAACATAAATATTCTTCGATGTTTTCTATTAGAGTCAATCAGTTGTTTGAAAATAAAAAACTTAGGCTTAATTGGTGGCATTTTCATAGGTGGTCAAATTTAAATGGTTTAGTTTCAAAAATTGTGAACGAAATGTCTCCTCGGGGCATTATCCTATGGTATCTCAACCTTTGATTATCACTAGACAATAATTAAACGGTTGTGATTTTTGTTCTATAGAATCTTTGCTGAAGAGATCATAATATCCCATTTTCAGATTACGACGTTGTAGATGTAACGTATATTTTTTTTAGTAAGGTATACTCTCTTGTACATTTTATTTATTTATAATACCTTAATTTGATATTTTAATTAAGAAATTTTTATTTCTAGTTAAACCAACGTAATATAGTGCCAAACTAAACACATGACACTCCTAAAGTTTGTACTAAAAAGTAAAAAAAAAAAAAACTAAATTTATTTTGTTCCCCTGTATAATTCTAGAGAATTCTTTTTTTTTCTTAATTTTGTAAATTTAACCTCTTAAATAATGTTTAAAACTAAGTAGTTTTGAAAATTTTTTAGTTAAAAATTGATCAACCATATTAGTTAATTTTGACGACTTGATTTTTTTAGATTACATAAAATTCTGTAAAAATTCTTAAAAAAAAAGTTGTGAAAAAAAAAACTCTCAGTGTAGCTATCAAATTAATAAAAAAAACAGCTCTTACATAATTATGAAATGTTTTGTTTTATCAAGTTTGAGACCATATTCTTTTCCCTTATTATGTCACTTTCATGAATGCACTTTGTATTTAAAATTTTACAATGAAATCCCTAATGCACATATGCTTTAGAATTTATGATGAATATATATTATATCCATATGAAAAAATACAGTTATTTTTGTACATCCAACTTTTATTCTATGCTTGTAGATAACAGAATTCAAAGACTACTCATGAGATCGAAACGAATATGCAAATTGAGAATAAGAAAACAAAAACTCAATGTTGAATTAGGGTGTGACAGCCACTCCGCATAGATGCACCACCAACGCATATTAACTCAAATGCACTTTAGTTGCTCTTTTAAAAGGTATCACAAAAGTAAATAAAAACTATAGTTGAACAAAATGCAAATGAAGATTCGTTAATTTGTATTTTGATTGGATTATTCACCACAAAAAGGTTAATATACTTATGGAAATTGATGTAATGTCATTGACTAATACTACTAGCACCGACTGAATGAACCAGTTTTTTTTTTTTATATATATTTATCTTGGATTTTTGTGAACTAGTGATTACAATTGTATTGAAATTATTATATTTTTATATATGAATTTATATGTAGAAAGTGTATCAATGTATAATATATGTGACAAAAATCAGGTAATAGTTTGGTATAATTGTTGATAGATAGGCATAATACACGAAGTAGCGAATTATATGAAGCACATCTCTCCAATCTGATTGAATATAAATACTAGTCATGCGTTGAATGAATAAACAAAAATATTATTTCCATAATATTTGATATGGTATGAGAGTAACGTTTTTTATGACTCTACAAAATTTTCTTTCACCCTTTTTTTCTCGACAACTATGTTTGCCGAAAACTTCAAAGACACAGTTACGCATACATCAAATTCATACTATGTACATCCTTCAGATCAACCCAAACATCTACTTGTCCCAAAGAATTTGAATGGTTTAAACTACCCAATGTGGAGCAAATGAACGACTCAATTTTTTTCAGATACAAAAAGTTATTGCCATAATTATTCAAGGTACGATGTTTGTTTCGTCATATTACATAAAAATCAAGAGCCTTTGGAACGAGTTAGACACATATCGCTCATCCTCACCTTGTAATAAAATGAAAGCCCACAATGATGAGAATGGAGAAGACCATTTAATGCACTTTCTTATGGGTCTAAATAACACCTATATATAAAGGTGTTTGGTCTAATATTTTGATGATCTCTTCCTTATCTAACATTCGACATACATATTCATTAATTATACAAGAAGTGACACAACAACTGTCGATGATTAATTCGGGTAACCATGATGTTTACGCAATTGCAACAGGTTTTCTTATGAACTTTAATACTATAGTAAATTCTATCTTCACAAAACCATGGATTTTGGACAGTGGCGCAATTGATCATATTGTTTCAAATCCAAAATTATTATTAATTCAACTCCATCACTAGTTTCTTTGGTAAACCTTCCTACAGGCTCAACAAACCCAATCACGTCCAAAGGAACCATCCAATTTAATAGGGATATCAAATTAGAGCATGCTTTATGCGTCCCTTCTTTTCATTTAAATCTTATTTTAGCAAGTAAACTCACCAAAGCTTTTAATTGTTGTATTGTCTTACTTCGAAATGGTTGTATCCTACAGGATCTAGCTACAGGGAGTATAATTGCCTCAGATGAATAGCGAGGTGGTCTTTATTACATGAAAACATTAAAAAAATTGCTTGACTCTTTTCATGTTTCCAGCAACATGGATCTCTAACATATGAAATTTGGCCATCCGTCTTCATCCCGTTAAAAATTGGCATTTTTATTATTTTCTTTCAATATGTCTACTCATAATAACTGCAATATTTGTCTCATTGCTAAACAAACAAGAATTCCTTTTAATTCCAGTGCAATAAATACACAACGTCCATTTGATTTGTTACATTGCAATATTTGGGGTCCTCATAAATCACCTACTTATAAAAATGGATAACTTTTTTTAACCATCGTCAATGATTTCACTATATGCACTTGGGTTTCTTTGATTCAACACAAATCAGATACTCTGTGTCTACTACAATCTTTCATCACATTTGCGTATACACAATTTCACATTCGTGTTAAAGTCGTATGAACAGATAATGGTACAAAATTTCTTTCCAGGCGTCAATTTTTTCTTGATCACGATATTGAATGCCAACGTACATGTGTCTATACCCCCCCAACCAAACGGGGTGGTTTAGTACAAACACCGTCATATCCTCACAATTGCACGATCTTTTCTTTATCAGTCTAATTTACCAATTCATTTTTGGGGATTGTGTTTTAATCGCGGTTTACCACATTAACTGCTTACCTTCCCCCATTTTGTCAGATAAAATACCCTTTCAACTATTATACAACCAAGTTCCATCTGTTACACACTTATGTATTTTTACAGCCTATGTTATGCAACAGTGAATCATCCCAAACACAAATTTGATCCCCTTACTCGACGATACGTCTTTATTAGATATCCACCTAATCATAAAGGCTACATATTATATGATCTTGAAGAAAACACTATTTTTGTGAGTAGGGGCGTCGTTTTTAACGAAACCATTTTTACTTTTCATGAAACAACATCACTCTCACACTCTTCTATTCTACCAAATTTGGTCATTAACTTAGACACTCAAAATTCTACATTTCCTGTCACACTACCGAACTCACAATTAGTTTCGCCCAGTGAGCCCATAATCGAACCCATACCCATTGAGCCCATTATCGAACCCATACCCAGTGCGTCCATTACAAAACCCATACCCATTGAGCCCGTTACCGAACCCATACCCATTGAGCCTATTCTTGAACCTATAACCATTGAATGTCTTGCGCTTAATTCATCCCCTGATATTTCTACACATCTCAAGCATCCTCCTGCATGACAAAAAGATTACTTGTAGCCACCTCGCGCCAATCAGTCCACTCCTAGCCAAGGTTGTCTCCTAGGTACACAATACCCACGTTCTCATTTTATTTCTTATTTCGACTTATCTTCTACTCATTGCACTTTTTTAGCTAACATTTCTACATACAAAGAGCCTTCATCATATGATCAGGACATTTTTTCTCCTTATTTCTCCTCATTAGAAGGAAACCATGGAATCTGAATTATCAACTTTGACTGAAAACAACACCTGGAGCATTGTTTCATTACTAGCGGCCCACAAACTCATAGGATGTCAATGAGTTTATAAAATAAAACATAGGTCTAATGGAAGCATGAACGATATAAGCCACGCTTAATTGCCAAAGGCTACACACAAGTGGAAAGGATTGACTATATAACGACTTTTTCTCCTCACTACAAGAAAATTTGGTATTACATACAACACAAATCCGTATGTAACACAAAAAATCTGTATGCAAAATATAGTTACATACGGATTACATACAGGCAAAAATCTGTATGTAAAACTGTCGTAGGTAACTATTACATACAGATTCGGGATTCGTATGTAATTACATATGGATGTTACATATGTGCAGACTTACATACGGATAAATCCATATGTAATAGTGGACAGACTTACATACGAATAAATCTGTATGTAACAATGGCTTGACTTACATATGGATAAATCCATATGTAACAGTGGGTAGAGTTACATACGGATAAATCCATATGCAATAGTGGACAGACTTACATATGGATAAATCCGTTTATCCGTATGTAATAGTGGGCAAATTTACATACGGATAAATCCATATGTAACAGTGGGCAAACTTACATACTGATAAATCTGTATGTAACAATGGACAATTTTATTAATATTTGAAAACTCCAAAAATCAGTTCTACACCTGCTTATACTGAAAGACATTCCAGTTTTTAAATACAATACTCAACATTCATCAACATTCAGACCTGCCCATAAATACAATATTATTTCTAAATGTTCAAAATATCCAAATGTATTTCATTCAAACACAAAAAAAACATATAATAAAAAGAAATTCAAATCTATGAGAGGTATTTGGAATTCAATGCACTTGTTATGTTAACTAGTTACACTTTGATAAGCTCATTGATCACAGCCAATGATATCAACAATTTACTTGGTTTACAATAGAATGCAACAAATAACACTCACTTTTTCTTCTTTTTCTAATCTTACATACTTTTCTTTTATTCCACACAAGGTATTTACAATAAATTTTAAAGTAAATTGCAACTTTGCTAATGTATATTACATGCATCTACATCATATTTCAGTTAAATTACAATATTTGTATCATTTTAACTTTTACCTCCAATTTTACTCCTTTATTTATGTGTGCTTCTAATTTTTCAAATATTAAAATTCATAATTCTTCTTCATTCATATTTTTTTGTATATTTTAATTTTATATAATTTAATTAATTAAATGATTGGTTGATAGTATTTTAAATAGTTAATATTCTTTTTAAAGAGAACTAATTTGGAGGTTTTAGGTTTTTGTAGGTACGGTTTTTAATCCTTATAAACAAATTCAGGAAAGAAAACAGTTTATAGAAATTTTATTTTGTACAATTAAAGTACATGGCTTTTTCATTATTATTTGTTATTTGATAAAACAAATTTTTGATATACAAGAAAAAAAAAATATACTCAATGTCAAATATAATTCAATTATCTATGTTTCAATAATAAAATTATGCTTTTATATAACAATAAAATTTAAATACAGTTTCTCCAAAAGTAACGATACACATGTTTATATGAATTGAATCTCAATCTATTGATAAAAATTGAAAGTGAATTAAAATATGCATGCCAAGATTATGAACATTTTGAATCTATAAAACAAAAGCAAAGACAAAAAAAAAAGTTAGTGCAATTCACTTTTCAAGTTCAAAATTATTAAAAAGAGGATTCTTTTTATGTGGCAAATTATTTTCATATTTGTGGAATTTTATCCTTTTTGGTTTTACAATTTCTAAGAAAATTAAAAATTCAAAGTTAAAAAGTTTATGTAAGTTTCTTTGAGTCTTCATTTGTGCTTTTCTTGTTTGTCTTCTCAAATTTTTGTCACTATCTTTTTCCCATTTGGTTTAGCTTTCTTTCTTTTAAGCTTTTCTTGTTTGTCTTTCAAATTTTCTTAAGTTTTGTTGTGGGGATCTTTGGTTAGCAAGTGTAAGAGCTTTGTCATCTTTCACTTGAGGTGTTGCTACCAAGTGTAAATCTTTTTTTTAGAGTGCAAATATTTCTTGAGTGCATTACCTTTCTTCCCTCCTTTACTAAATAGTCGAGTGATACACGTGAGGAGTGGATAAGATTGTTATTTTTCACTAATTGTTTGTTTCTTTTTTTTTCAAAGTATGGCTCATTTGGAGATGAGGCAACTAGTGGAAAGGTTGCAAAGATTAGAAGCGACTCAAGATAGACAAACTAGAGAAAGGAGATGGGAACTAAGAAGAGCCTCTAGAAGTTACATGCACTATGGGAGTCAAGAAGAAGACCAAGATTGGAGAGTGCATAACTTTGAAGAAAGGCGCCATCAACACCCACCACCAAAGCCTTCTTTTCCTTTTGTAAAGTTACCTAGTTTTAGTGGGGATAGTGACATAAATGTATATTTAGGATGGGAAGCTAAAGTAGAACAAATATTTAATTTGTATGAGGTCGAAGAGGACCAAAAAGTTAAGTTAACTTCCCTAAAATTCGTAGATTATGCCATGCAGTGGTGGAGTTGTGATGGACATTGGTTTGAACAAGCATTGTTGTAACAAAAAATGTGAGAAATTTTAAATATGATTTTTCCACAGTAATCGTGACATATGTTTCACCTATTGCGAAAGGTCCAAGGAACATTAGTTCTAGTAGTAAATGTAGCACAAACTAAGGGAGAGTCACATTTAAGCCACAAACATGGAAAACCCATCTTTTTGCCTTCTTTAATAGCATGAATCACCCCATAGAACTCAGTAACCAAAGCAATCTAAATATTCAAGAAAGTAGAGAAATCACCAATTAACTCCCTCATACTCCCACGAAAAATACCACCACAAGTAGCAAGGCCAAGAGAACCCCTAATAACACCATCAGTATTAATTTTAACCCAACCAGGGGAAAGGAAACTCCATCTAACAGGAAAAGGATGAAGGAATTTGCTACTTCGTGTATTAATGTCAAAGAACTTAAGCATAGAGAAGTCAAACATATCATTCCTCATGGAGCTTTTAGATGAATTACCCACCAAACAAATGAAGTCTTTAATAGTTGAAATGGCCCTAGGAAGGCCAATCTTAACCTGAAATCTAGCATAATTTCGCATATGCCATATCTTCTAAATAGAGAAAGTAATAACAACTTGATGACTTTTTACGGCAAGTGCACCGCGTTTGTCAAAAGTAATAATTGTCCCTAAGGACGGATATCGATCCCACAAGAAACAGTGAATTATCGAGTACAATAATCGCTAAATATAAAAACAGAACAATTAAAAGAGTTTTGAATTAATTGTGTTGGCACTGATCAATAAGAAAACAAACAAAGAATTAGTTGTTTCAATTGGAAAAATAAGGATTAGTTTCATCTCTCTCACTCGCAAATATTTTGATTAGCATGTCAATATTAAGTTCTTTGATTGAAATTGATGCCCGTATAAAAATCATTTATATCGATTCCTCGCATATAAAATCCTTAAGAATGTCCCCTAACTATCGATCCCTCGCATAATTATAAGAACAACTTAGAACGAAGCTCAGACGTTTAATAGCAATTAACATTTCAAGTCTATTCCTAACACTCAAATATGTTAAGTATTGTTGTTTAGGTCCGAACCCTAAAAATACCTCCCGGTCAGATTTAAGATTCTCAATTTGTCACGAAAAATTAAAAGTAAAACAACAATACCAATAATCAATCAAGAACTGAATATTAATATATAAAATATCACCTCAATACATAAGAGTTTGAGCAGATTACTCCCAATCCCAAAGGGTAGAATTAGCCACACATACTTCTATCACCTTCCATCCAATTGGGTTACAATTCACTCTATGGTGTTTTCCTCTCAATCTGGCACCCTAAGGTTGAGCCTCTAGCCCTCTATTTATCCTAGTTTTCTAGGGTTAGGTTGTTTATTGTGTCGCGCTAATGGGCTAAATGATAAAACATAAAAAAGGCCCAATCTTTCTTTGCATCTTTTCCATTCTGGGACCTTCTATCTTTATCTTTTTAGCTCAAATCATTCATATTTAATCCAAATCACCAATCTTCCTTAGAAATCTGCAATTAACACCAAATTTGGGAATAAAATACTCTTATTTAAATAAAGATCATAAAAAATGTAAAAAGGTATAAATTCATAAATTAGGGATTATTTTATATGTAAATTAGCAATAAATCCTCATAAGTGCCTATATTTTAATATAAAATATTACTGAAATTAGACACTTATCACCCACCAAACAAATGAAGTCTTTAATAGTTGAAATGGCCCTAGGAAGGCCAATCTTAACCTGAAATCTAGCATAATTTCGCATATGCCATATCTTCTAAATAGAGAAAGTAATAACAACAAGTTTAATCAAATTAACCAAATGAATACCATCACTTTTAACAAAACAAATGAGATCATCAACATTAGAGAAATAAGGATTAGAGAAAATTTGTTGTATCCAGCTCCAAATATGCAAAGCATGAGGACATTCAAAAATTAAGTTTTGAATGGATTTTTCTGTGTTTTCACAAAGAGTACACATAGAACATATATGCAAACCTCTATGTTGAATGTAATGGTCAATAGGAAGCCGACCATGAAAAACTTTCCAAAAGATCAAAGTTTTGGAAGGAGGAATATATTGAGACCAGATAAGCTTACCCCCAACCACAACGAACTCCAGGATCCAAGAAGAACTTCTTAGCATATTTAAGAGTAAAATTTATAGAGTCATCTAGACTCCAATTAGGAGTATCTTGCTCCTGCCTAATAATGACATCATTAAAATAATGATTTACATGTTGAAGAGTCGACAAAATAGTCCAATCACTAGCATAGACATTTATCCACTTAGAATATATTTGTAACATAAACATGAGGGTTAGATCGTTTGATTGTTGTGAGTGTGTGTCATTACTTCGTCTAACAATCTTTTTTGCTGTTCTATCATCTAGTGAGTCTTGTCTGTCTACTCTATTGTTTTTTGTTTAGACTTTTACTGCAGATGAGTGAGCTTTGTCATATCACAATACACCTTATCATGTTTGTTATCATCAAAACATATAGACGATCATATCATGAGTTCGTCTTAATGGTAATGGATTGTCTACTAACTTAACAAACATAGTTGAGAAATGAGAGAGAAAAGGTTTCCTCACCACCTGAAACCCAAGGAATCAAGAGATTCCTCTTTCTTCCATTTTTCCTTTTTTCTCCATCACTTCTTCTTATCCTCTTTAAGTTCTACTGATCAGTTTTCTCTCAAGGTGAGTGATTCTCCTATTTCCATCATTTTCCTCCTTTTATAATGAGAAATGTGACATAGAAGAAGTATATGGTTATAGGTTATGAAACCCCATTGGAATCATTTTCTAAAGAGATATGTTGTCTTATAAGCCTTTCTTATAAGTTATTTCTAGAATCACCATTTTCCTTTCATACAAAGATATCTAAGTATAATACTATGCATTATGAAATACTTTATGAGAATAGTGGAAAGTTATCGTTATCTTGAACTTGGAACATATCTTCTAATGTGATAAAGTTTTAAGCATAATTCAAATTTCACAAATTGCTTAGAAAAGAAATGGTAAAGTATGCTTGCAGAAAATGTATCCCTCAAAGAGCATTCAAATATTTCTCTCTAAATAAGGGGATAGAATGCTTCAAATAAAGGATATGATGTGTTCTAAGGCAAAAGGGTAGTTGCATATGCCTCTAGATAGTTGAAACTTCATGAAGAAAACTACCATATCCATGACCTTGAATAAACAGCCCTAGTGTTTGCTCTTAAAATTTGGAGACACTATTTATATGGTGTTCATTCGTGATTTTTAGTGCCCATAAGAGTCTGAAATACCTTTTTGACCAAAAAGAGCTAAACATGAGGTAGTGAAGGTGGATGAAATTTTTGAAAGATTATGATTTTGAATTAAAATATCATCTAGGAAAAGTCAATGTTGTGGTTGATTCTTTAAGTAGAAAGTCCCTTCACATCTCTATGTTAGTTCAAGAGTCTTTGTTTCTAGAAAAGTTTAGAAATTTAAAACTCGAAGTTCACTTAGAAGGTTCTAAATTAAGCTTACATAAAATAGTATTTTCTAGTACCTTGAGAGATCAAATTAAGGAAAAAGAAAGTAGATGTAGACCTTCATAGTTATTAAGAAAAGTGGAAGTTAAATGAAGAACAAGATGGAACATTAACCTTTAAGGGAAGGATATGTGTTCCCAAGGACGAAAACCTTAGAAGAGATATTTTTGGAAGAAGCATGTAGAAGTAGTTTTTTATACATCCTGGTACAGCCAAAATGTATAAAGATGTAAACAAAATGTTTTGATGGCTAAACATGTATAAAAAAATAGCAATTTTTTTTGCAAAAAGTCCTATGTTAATAAGTTAAAGTAGAACACCAAAACCATTAGGATTGTTGCAACTCCTTAATGTCCCTGAATGGAAGTGGGAGAACATAGTAATGAACTTTTTAGTGGGACACACCCAAACTGGTTTAGATGCTATTCAGGTGATAGTTTATAGACTTACAATATTTGTCCCCTTTTTACCTATTAAGATTACTTACCCTTTGAAGGAATTGGCTGAAATCTATATTATGGAGATTGTTTGTTTACATGGGGTGCCAATTAACAAAGTGTCAAATAGAGACTCTAGATTCATTTCTAGATTTTAGATAGCATTTCAAGAGGCTTTAAGAACTAAATTATCCCTTAGTACTACATAAATGACAAATTGTTGTAAAGCTCATAACAAACTAGGCATGCATAATGAGTGGAATACATGAAAAACAACCTGAAAAGCATAAAAAATCCCACAAAGCAAACTTAACTCAAGAAAAGAAGACAAGAAGAGTTTGATGAAATCTTGAAAAAGAGGAAGAAAAACAAACAAAAGGATTAGAAATGAGCAATCTTCCCAGCGCATGGAAAATGGCTTAGCGGATTGACTCCATATAGCAAGAACTGAAAAACTTCCAGAATGTTAAAAAAATGTCATATTTCAGTAGTATTTCATATTAAAATAAAAGAACTTATGGATATTTATTGATAAAATCACTATAATTTAACCTCTAATTTATGAATTTAAACTTTTTTACATATTTTGTGATTATAATGTAAATAAGAACGATATATTTATTCCCAAATTTGTGTTAATTTCAAGATTCTATGGGAAATTGGAGATGAAATGGCTAAAGGAGAATCACTCTACAAGAAAAACGCGAATTATATACGTATTATTACATACGGATCAAAATCCGTATGTAAAGTCAACATTACATTGGATGAGAATCGAACTCAAGTTCCTTCAGTAACTAAAGAAACTTTAATCACTACATCAGACAAATTCTTTTATTATTATTATTAATATTAATAGTATTAATAATATGAATAGTATTAATAATATGAATAGTATTAATAATATTAATAACATTATTAATATTAATAACATTATTAATATGAATAACATTATTAATATGAATATAATATTAATAATATGAATATAATTTATATTATTAATATAATTTTTATTGTTAATAATTATATTAATAATAATAAGTATAAATTATATTAATAATAATAAGTATAATAAAAATCGCAATATGACCAAAGAACTTGCCTGGTCTAGTGGTTATTGTTTCTCTGGTGACTGAGAGGACTTGGCTTCGAGCTGCTAGACTTTGGTCCAAACTCGATATAATGAATTTATATAAGCATCAATATCAATCAAATGATAGAATATTATTATGCTTTTCAAAATACAAAAGAGTGAGAAGGATGAATCCCAATCCCAATTTTTCCAATTGAATCAACAAATCTTTACTTTGCCTTATTTACATTCTTGCAATCAAACACAATAAACATCCTACAAATTTTTACTTATTGTTTTCCATTTATTGAATTTTACTTGAGAATTCAACTATTCTTTGTAAGTCCGATATTCTTCCTTAGGAACAAATTTATATTCTATATTTGGTAATAAACATTTGTTGCTAATTAGATACCAATTTAGAAACCATTAACAATAATAGAAACTAATTTAGAAACCAAAATTTTATTTAGTCTCTAAAATAGTCTCTAATTTAGTCACTATAACAACTAATTATTTTTTGTATCTAAAATTGGTTTCTATTTCATGATTTTGTTGTAGTGGGAGCTAAGCTAAACCAAAGATGATACTTTTAAATTCACTTAAATCAATGCCCAAGCCTAAAAAGTCTTCATGATTAAGAAAAAATTGCGTTGAGCTAGTCTGGGAGTGAATCCGTAAGAGAACTTAAAAACCTCTAAATATGCTGAAACCCAAAATGAAGCCAAAATGGTTCTTTAAAACGAAAAATCTCGCAATGTTATTTGTTTTAATAAATTTAAATATTTATTTTTCACGTAAAATATTAATATACTAATATTATATATATGAATGAAGACATATTACGTTAAATAGTTTCTTTTTTAAAAGTTTAAGAATAACTCTTTTATTTACATAATATTTTAGAATATATCAATTAAATCGTTTTAGTAAACTGCACTTGAGAGACTAGATACTACATAAATGAAGTTGTACACATCTGATAGGCTCCTCGTGCTGACAAGCGACCACCCAAAAACAGAACGGATAAATTAAGATTCCGTTAAACGAAACTGTTTTTATCATGTTTTTTTCACGCACTTTACTTGTTTTGTAATATATAAAGTATAAAGTATTCTTTGATTTATATTCACTTTTTAATTGATACGGTTCTTGTTATGACTAAACAATCTCATTATTTTTATTTGCTTCTTTTATAATATGCACAAAAAGATATAAAAGAGAATCTTATTTATCATTTTTGTATGTCTTTTAGAACATGATATGAATACACAATATCTTATGTCAAATGAATACACAATCTCTTGTTTTATCTTTAATATAATGTCAGATTCCTGATGGAGACAAACAAATTGAAGACATAATGTAAAGATGAGTTTCCAACCAATAGATAGTGTTTAATGATATGAGATGACATAAATATTCTTCGATATCAGAGGTCTTCTTAGAGCCAATGAATTGTTTAGATGTGTCATTTTTTAAAATAAAAATATTAGGCTTAATTACAAAAAGTAAATATCACAAAAGTAAATAAAAACCAGGGTTGATCAAAATAAAAATGAAGATTTTGGTTAATTTATATTTTGATTGGATTATTATTGAACACACAAAAATGGTTAATATACTTATGGAAATTGATCTAATGTCATTAACCAATACTAACACCCAGTGAATCAACCATGAAACAAAATAACCAATATTCCCTAGTATTTATCCCAACAACATTTTTTAGTTGCATATTTATCTTGGCTCTTTTGAACCACTAAATACAACGTGGTACCTATAGTGAGATTCTATGTGTGTTTTATTTAACCTACACCGTGGCTTGACAAAGAACAATTAATGTTTCACATTTATTGTCGAGGTCAAAATTTATCTCACTGATTAAATTTTTATAACAATATTATGAAAAACAATCAATTTATGAAATGTAAAAACTTATGATGGGATGATACCGTAAAAAAAGTTGTGACATTTCTTTTTCTCTATTTCTTATTGTCAAAGAGAATTGAAATTGAGAGGACATGAGAGAACCTGTATATTTTGATCTTTTAAAGTAACGTTGATGTAGAAGTCATTGAACTATGAATAAAGATAGATATCATTACTAATAAAGTATTATATTAAAGGTATAGATGAGTAGGAATATATATTTTATGAAATCATAAAAGTTGAAGAAATTATTATTGTACTGGACCCAAGCATTTGGGTATGGTCAACTCGGCTTTGAGTTCAAAAGGCGGGTCATGAGTTCGACCCAGTTTTAATGGTAAGTTCGGTGAGAAATAATTAGAGTAGAGAAAATGTTGAGTTGAATATATATGTTAATATATGTAAAAGTTGTTAGAATATATGTATAAAGTCGTTAGTTAAATGAATAAAGGAAGCGGTTAATTAAGTAGCAAGCACCCGTGAATAAAGGGATAACTATAAATAAAAAGGGGCTTGAGACCCCCGGTGAAGGTACGTTGTTTCTGAATACTTGAGACTAAAATTGTTTAGTATTTTGTATGTTCTCACTAATTTGATCGTCGCAGTGTGATCAACAGTAGAACCCCCTCTATCCCAGCGGAGCGTTATTCTAATGCACCGAAAGGAGACAGGCTAGAAGCGGAGCTCTCCATTCAGTCCAACCGAAGGTCAACCGGCGAGAACATTTGGCGCCCACTGTGGGGCCCAATAAAACTTGATCTCATCCGCATTCTTGATTGAGCCTTCAGACGTGAAGAGAAACACAAGGCTAGGCTCGTAGGGATCTGAAGGAAGCGATGCCCCCGTCTTATAGCAACTCATGGATGCCATGAGGGCCCTCTAGGAGGCCAATGAGGAGCACAGACAAGAGCAAGAACGAATCCAAGAAGAAGCCAAGTCTGAACCGGAGAAGCTACGAGCAGAAGCCCGAGCTAAGCAAGAGCTTCTGCAGCAATTGAGAAATTGAGGCTTCTCGAGCAGCAATGGAGGGGCACGTGCAAGCCAATGAGAAGTTGTGCAAAACCAATGAAGAATTACGCAAGAGCCTGCACCAACGTGTCCAATGTTTCACCAGGGAACTATCTCTAAACTTGCCAGCGAGAGATAGTCTCAAACCATTCTCGAAGGAAATCATGGATGAGTCTGTGTCCGCTCATTCCATCACACCTAAAATTGCATTTTTAGGAGGATAAAAAATCTTGAAAATCATCTCACGACATTCAATCCAACCGAAGGTCAACCGACGAGAACAATTACTTATCAAAATAAAATTTAAAGAATGTAAAATTGTGTTGTGAGTTGTATGGTAGTTAGTTAAACTTTAACCACCAATTCCTATAATTATAAGAATTGTTGTGTATACAATAGTTAGAAAAAAAATTATTTAATCATTTGAAGTCTGATTATGAGGCTTTTTATTTGTATCTTCTTCTTTCCCTTTCTTCATGTTCTTCTCAGTATTGTGTTGTTTTAAATAAAGAGCATCATCAAGCCCAATTTACTTTCAAAGTATTAAAAAAGGATTCTAAAAAAAATACTAAAGTATTAAAAAATGATTTTAAAACAAACACCGAGTCTTCAATAAAAAGGAAAATCTTATTAAAGTTACAATGTATGCTAAGATTCATAAAAAAACATCAAATGCATGCACAATCTCTTATTTTATCTTTAACATAATGTGAGATTCTTGATTTATTGGTAGATAAACAAATTGAGGATGTAAGGCAGAGATGGGTTTCCAAGCAATAGCTAGTGTGTTTAATGATGAGATAACATAAATATTCTTTGATACCAAATGTTTTCTATTGGAGCCAATCAATTGTTTGAAAATAAAAAACTTAGGCTTAATTGGTGGCATTTTCATAGGGAAAAGATACATTTTGCACCAAATTCTCTTGTGTTTAATGTTGTGTAGCTTTTAACATACATTGCTAGGTGGCCAAATTTAAATGGTTTAGTTTCAAAAATTGTGTAACGAACTGTCTCCTCCGGGCATTATCCTATGGTATCTAAACCTTCAATTATCACAATACAATAATTAAACGGTTGTGATTTTTATTCTATAGAATCCTTTTTTAAGAGATCATAATATCCCATTTTCAGATTATGACGTTATAGATGTTTAGTAAGGTATTCTCGTCTACATTTTTTTATTCATAATACCTTAATTTGATATTTTAATTAGGAAATTTTTATTTCTAGTTAAACCAACGTAATATAATTCCAAACTAAACACATGACCCTCCAAAAGTTTGTACTAAAACCTAAAAAAAAAACTAAATTTATTTTGTTCCCCTATAGTTATAATTGCGAATTCTTCTTCTTCTTCTTTTGTAAATTTAACCCCATAATGTTTAAAACTAAGTAGTTTTGAAAAATTGTTGGTTAAAAATTGATCAACCATATTAGTTAATTTTGACGACTTGATTTTTTTAGATTACATAAAATTCTGTAAAAATTCTTAAAAAAAAAGTTGTGAAAAAAAAAACTCTCAGTGTAGCTATCAAATTAATAAAAAAAACAGCTCTTACATAATTATGAAATGTTTTGTTTTATCAAGTTTGAGACCATATTCTTTTCCCTTATTATGTCACTTTCATGAATGCACTTTGTATTTAAAATTTTACAATGAAATCCCTAATGCACATATGCTTTAGAATTTATGATGAATATATATTATATCCATATGAAAAAATACAGTTATTTTTGTACATCCAACTTTTATTCTATGCTTGTAGATAACAGAATTCAAAGACTACTCATGAGATCGAAACGAATATGCAAATTGAGAATAAGAAAACAAAAACTCAATGTTGAATTAGGGTGTGACAGCCACTCCGCATAGATGCACCACCAACGCATATTAACTCAAATGCACTTTAGTTGCTCTTTTAAAAGGTATCACAAAAGTAAATAAAAACTATAGTTGAACAAAATGCAAATGAAGATTCGTTAATTTGTATTTTGATTGGATTATTCACCACAAAAAGGTTAATATACTTATGGAAATTGATGTAATGTCATTGACTAATCCTAGCACTAGTGCATCAACCATGGAAATTTCCTGGTATTTATTCCACCAACAGATTTTAGTTGCATATTTATCTTGGCTTTTGTGAACTACTGATTACAACGTAATATTTATAGAGAGATTTTATGTGTGTTTTATTTAATCTACAACTTGACTTGACGAAGAACACTTAAAGTTCCACATTTATATAATGTCGATGTTAGAATATTTATCTCACCGATTAAACTTTTATGATAATTATCATGAAAAACAATATATTTATCAATTTGTAAAAATTTATGATGCAGTGATACAGTAAAAAAAGTTGTGACATTAATGCATTTTCTCTCTCTATCTCTTGTTGCCAAAGAGAATTGAAATCAAGAGGACACGAAAGAACATGCATATTTAGATCTTTCGAAGTAACTTTGATGTAGAAGTCTACTGATGCTTGATATTGAATTATGAATAAAGATAAATATGATTACCAATGAAGAAACTATTACTTAAAAGATCAAAAAAAAATTAACGAATGTGGATTTGTGTTGTGAGATATATGGTAGTTGTTCCTGTACTATTGAAGTATTTGTCTTCCTCCTTTGGTTGGACAGGTTGCTGGATGCTTGACTATGGTCCTTCTCGTCTTCGTGCTTCTTCTTCGGCTTTCGGTCTTGGGTGAACACCGAATGGGGGGTACCTGTGGAAGACACTCTGACGCTCAAGTCAGTAAAGCGGGTGATCGGTATTCAGGTAGGTGCACAGTAATAAATGACGTACCTTATTCCTTGGAATGTGTGCTATTTATATTATTTTAATGGACTTACCTCATTGGGCCTGATTAGTGGAGTGGATCACACTTAGGGTTGCATTACCTAATCCATAATGCTGGTTTAGCTTCACTAACTTTGGTTTGAGCGTTAATGGTTATACGTGTCGGTCGGCCAGGCCGTGTGTCGGTCGGTCAGGTAGACAGAGACGTGTCAGCGTGTGTCTCGGTCACTTCGGGCAGGGAGACCGAGACACGTCATAGTGTCGATCGGCCATACCGGTACAGTTGCCCCCCAGGCTCGAGAGTGGGTACATCTGATGAGTCTTGAATGATAGGGTGTCGGTCGACCTCCCCTAGGCGCGTCACTATTGGGCTTCTCGAGGTGTGATGTGACCTTCGGCGGCTTGACAAGACGTGCATTGATGAGGGGTTTTTCGGGCGGGAGATGTTGTGGACTGTTGGATCTGACAGATCTAACAGTTGAGATCATTTTGACGTTTCGTATTCCGAGGTCCTTGGGCCCTATAAATAGTGGTCCCAACAGTGTCGAGACCTTGTGCTTTTTTCTTTGTGAGTTGTCTGATAGCCGAGCATTCTCTCGCCCATTGCTCTGAGAACCGAGTGATCTCTCGCCCTCAATATCGCCTCTCTCTCTTTCTTTGTAAGGTTAGTTATGTCGACCCTGTCTCGGCCTACGTCCTCTTCTTCCGGTCACCTTTCTTCTCCCCTTGGTCGCCTTTCTCTTCCCCTTGAACAATCTTCTTCCTCTATTCTTCTTCTTCTTCTTCTTCATCCTCTTCTTCATCTACCGCCGACTCCTTGTCGGTTGGGGTGGCCGAGGCGCCACCCCAGGTAGAGGTCGTGAAGGGGGACGATTTGGCCAATGCAATTGACCAGTCGGACTCTCCCTTGACGGCCATTCCTCTGGTGGACCTTAGTTGGGTAGACCCTAAGGTAGTTGAGATATTGTCCAACTATAAGACCGAGGTTGTTGTGATCGAATTCTTGGCCAAGCACCCGGTTTTAAAGGCGGGTGGGCATTCTCACTACTTTAGTGTTTTGTCTTGTGAGCCCACCGAGAGGGTGTGTTTGGGGCGACCGGGCGCCGGTCCCCCGTTCTTTTATATGTACACATGTCTTTTTTCGGACCTTCATGTGTCTCTCCCTTTTGACGAGTTCACAATGGGTGTTCTTCGGGCGCTCAACGTGGCTCCCACCCAGATTCATCTGAACACCTGGGCGTCCCTTCAGGCCTTTCGCCTATTGTGTGATGTAATGCACCTTCATCCCACCCCTTCTTCTTTTCTTTCTTACTACGCCCCTCACCCCGCCCAAAAGGCCTCTTGGCATTTGTTGGTCGGTTGGTCGAGGAGTGTGTTATTTGACTCTTTCGCCGTCTCTTATAAGAGATTTAAAGAAAGGTTTGTAAGGGTCATTGTTCAGCCAAAGGCGACGACCCTCTTTTTTGACGAGGCCGATCGGTCGAGGTTTCCCCTCTACTGGACTCGTAAGCCTTATGACTTCAAGGTGTGGTCGAGGCCGACAGAGGGCGTCGATGAGTTGGAGGTCCCTTCGCTCTTTGATGCCCTCCCGAGGAAGCTTCCGTGCCGGAGGCTGATGGTGCCTATGCCAAGTGGCACGTTGGGCAGCCATTAGGGGTATGGGTCTTTTGTTTATACTTTGTGGGTCGGTCCTTTGATTCGGTCGATCTTAAAGCGCTTCTAACACTTGTTTGCTTTTTGTTTTGTTTTGCAGAGATCATGGTGCAAGAGCGACCGACCGCTGTCAGCGCTCTTGACAGGCATAAGCAGCGAGCGGCCGAGCGAAAGGGTCGCCGTAGTATTGAAGTGATGCTTGCGCATAAGGGCTCGGCGTCCCGGCCCTTCCAAAAAATCCAAAAAACACCCAAGAGATGGTGGGAACGTTGCCACCACCACCCGCTCCCCTGGGTCCATGCCGACACCTCCCCCTCGTTGCGAAGCAATCCAGGTGGGCTCGCCCTCGCCCAGGCGTATGGAGAATGTGTCGAGCCTCCCGAGGCCGGTGCTAGGGCTTCACCATCGCCCCTCGATCTTCTGGGAGGTGGCCTCCAATTTACGCGAAGAGTTCGCGTGACCCTCACTAAGGAGACTCGGGAGTCGATCCGAGGCATCTTCCCCTCGGACTTGCTGAGGAGCGGCTTGGAGCTGATGTGCATCTCGATTGTCCTCGTCAAGCACGGGATTTAGGGCCGAGACCGCTGTGCCGAGGATGTGTCTCGGTTGGAGCATCAGCTGACGAGGCCTCTGAAGACATAAAGCAGTCTTTGGCTGCTAAGAGTGAGCTCTCGGCCAAGATTGCTTAGGAGGGGGCTGAGAGGGAGCTCGCCCAGCAAGACGCTGCCAAGGCGAGACAACATTTGGCAACGGAGAAGGCCGAAGCGCTGAGGGCGGCGATTGAGATTGCTACATTGAAGAATATGGTCGAGGAGAGGGATGAGAAACTCTCTTCCTCGGCCATTGAATAGGTCGCCCTCCAAGTTACAAAGGACGAGGCCGAGGCTGAGCTTGATCAGAACTTCGAAGAGTTGGAGGAGCTGTTGAAGCAATGTTTTGTCGAGTCGTGCGCCAAGCCCACATGCTTTATGGGGGCCGCTGGCCACTGGTGACTTTGACCTCGATTGTGAGGTTCACCAGGGTCGGTTGGTACCGAGTGCTGAGCTGGCTGCTTTGGCCGCACAAGGGGTTGGGCCGGCCGAGGAGGGCGAGTGCATTGTAGTTAATTAAAAGTATGTTAATCTTTGGTTGGGATGTGGCCTTCTCTTGTTTTTATATCTTTCTCTCTTCTCCAAGGTCGGGGTGTGACCTCCCCTTTTGCCATTATCAATGTATCACCCTTCCCTTTTGTATTTAAGAAGAATTTTCACAAGTTAAAACTCCCCTTCATTTTTTCTCGCATCACTACGCATCCTCCAGACGAGGTCGCTCTTCTGAAAGCTCCTGGGCCAGACATTTGTATTGTATCGTCTTGTTGCTCTGATTTTGCAGGCGGCCTCCCGAATCTTGCTTTTGTCACGAAATTCGCTTACCAAATTGAGGTTGACCGGTAGGCTTTCCTCGTTTAGGGTGAGGTCGAACATCTGCTTTCGTATGGTGGGCTCGACCACCTCGACCAAGATCATGGCTTCGGCCCCATATGTCAGGTTGTAGGGTGTCTCCTGTGTGGTAGTCTGGGGGGTGCATCTGTACGCCCAAAGTACCTCTATTAGCTCCTCGGTCCATCGACCTTTCGCCTTGCAAAGGCATTTTTTCAGCTCGTTGAGTATGACCTTGTTGACGGTCTCGGCCTATCCGTTGGTTTGCGGGTGTTCTACCGACACCGTAACAGACTTGATGCCCAGGTCGTCATAGAAGGATTGCAGGCCTTGGTCAATAAACTGTCGGTTATTATCAATGATTATCGTGTGGGGGACGCCGAATCGGCACACAATACTTCTCCATATGAAATTTTGCACATTTTTGCCCGAGCAGGATGCAAGGGGTTTGGCCTTGATCCATTTGGTGAAGTAGTCGACTCCCACCAGGAGGAATTTGGTCTGCCCTTTTCCTGGCGCAAAGGGTTCGATAATGTTCATCCTCCAAATGGCGAACGGCCATGGGGAGATAATACTGTGCAGCTCTTTCGGCCTTGTGTGATGGAGAGGGTCGAACTCCTAGCACTTGTCACATTTTTTTACGTACGCGACACAGTCACCCTGGACGGTCGGCCAGTAGTAGACGGCCCGCAAGACCTTAGCGGCCATCGTCCTCGTCCCTGGGTGATTTCCAGGACGACCTTCCAGGACGACTCCTACTCCATAGGTCGTTTTGTTTGACGAGCCGTCCACATAGAGCGTCCATCCACCAGAGAAGGTGGGCAGTGGTGTCAGCTCGGCCGAGAAGTCGGTCAGGCACTGAGATTTGATGGCGCCCCTCAGTTCATAGCGTATGTCCAACTCGGACAGTTCGACCGACCAGCCTATCATTCTCCCTGCAAGGTCCGACTTAGATAAAATTTTAAAAATGGGGATAGTCGGTCCTCACAGTTATTAAGTGGTTTTGGAAGTAGGAGTGCATCCGTTTTGCGAGAGCCACCTTCTAGATCATCTGGTATCTCGTCTCGGCCGTGTGGAGGGTTCGACTCACGAAGTATACCGGCCGTTCCTCGCCCTTGGCCTCCTGCACCAAAGCAACACTAATTGTTTCCTCTGAGACCGCCAGATGCACCAGGATTGGGTGGTCGGTTCTCGGCTTCTAGATGACAGTTGGGGATGTCAGGAACTCCTTGAACTATTGAAGATTTCTTCACATCGGTCATCCCAGCTGAACTTGGTGGCCTTCCGAAGCAGCTAGACCATCGGTCTCATCTTCTCGGCCAGACGGGAGACGAACCTAGAGAGGGCGGTCAGGCGCCCTAGGAGTTGTTGTACCTCCTTGATGTTCTTCGGACTTCTCATGCTAAGTATGACTTGAAATTTGTCGAGGTTGGCTTCTATGCACCGGTAGGTGAGCATGAAGCCCGAAAACTTCCCTCCCTCAACCCCGAATGTACACTTCTCGAGGTTGAGCTTCATATTGACCCCTCTGAGGGCTTTGAACACCTCGTCGAGGTCCTTCAGATGCTGTTCGAAAAAGTCAGACTTCATGACTATGTCATCCACACATACCTCTACCGCCTGACCGATTAGGCCTTTGAAGATTTTGTCTATGAGGCGCTGGTAGGTCGCCCCCGCGTTCTTGAGGCCGAACGACATGACCTCGTAGTAGTAGTTGGCATCGGCCACCATGAAGGTCGTCTTCTCCTTGTCCCTTGGGTGCATGCTTATCTGATTATAGCCAGAGTAAGCGTCCAGGAAGCTCAGAATTTTACGGTCGGCCGCCCCATCCACCAGACGGTCAATGTTTGGGAGGGGATAGGTATC
Organism: Phaseolus vulgaris; assembly: GCF_051622355.1. Classification (NCBI taxonomy): domain Eukaryota; kingdom Viridiplantae; phylum Streptophyta; class Magnoliopsida; order Fabales; family Fabaceae; genus Phaseolus; species Phaseolus vulgaris. The sequence goes on along the minus strand of NC_143498.1, from coordinate 22,722,321 downwards.
CTTTGAACATGCGCTGTTGAGGTTTCTGTAGTCGACGCACATCCTCCAGTTGCCATTTGGCTTGGTGACCATGACGACATTGGCCAGCCAAGTCGTGTATCGGGCCTCCCGTATGAATCTGACCGACAGAAGCTTCTCGGCCTCTTTCTTCGCTGCTAGGAGTTTTTCATCGCCCAGGTCCCTCTTCTTCTGGGAGATCGGTCGGGCTTCTTTAAATATCGACAATCGATGGCTGATGATGTCCGGGCTCACCCCCGGCATGTTGGCCGGTGTCCATGCGAACATGTCCATATTCTTCTTTAGCGCAACGTACATGATCTCGGCCTCGGCAGCTGCCATGGTCGTCCCTACAACAGTGTTGTGTTCTTCGTCCAAGAGGGGTACCCTCCTCAGCTCTTCTCTTGCCTCCATTCTATCCTCGGTCGCCCGGGGGTCAAGGTATACCAACGCGATGGTTGGCTCGACTGACATCGGTCGGGCCTCCCTGGGTGAGCGGTCCTTTCGGGAGGACTTTCTCTTGGGGGAGATGTCGTTCCTTAAGGGCTCCACTCAGAGGCTTTCGACATAGCACTCTCGTGCTTCCTTCTGGTCCACGTGGACCGTAAGAATGTCTCTCGTCTTCGAAGGGAATTTCATTGCTAGGTGAGGGATCAATACGATGGCCATCAGCCGGTTGATGGATGGTCGGCCGAGGAGGATGTTGTAGGAGGTATTGGCATCAATGACCAGATATCGGATTACAATTCTTCAATGGGCAAAGGTGTTCTAAAGCATACAATACTTACTGGGACAAGATTGCCAAGAATTGACTTCCGTAGGTTCAATGGTGATAATGTAGATAAGTGATTTATCAATGTGAGAATTTCTTTCTCACAGATAACACACTTAATGATCATTATTTATCCTGAGGGACGCGCCCTTCAATGGCATATAACAATGGAAAAGTTGATGGGAAATTCAACACAATAACAATAATATCTCAACAAGAGTAATAAGGAGCGAATAATAATTTTCCCAACTTGCAAGAATATATGAGGAGTACTAACAAATAATGGCAGCAACAAAAAAACACACTTGAGATAGACAGAAATTTTAACTTTAACGTGGAAAACCTTCTCAATGTGAGAAGTAAAAACCACGGACACAAGCCAGTCAATCAAACTCTACTATGATCAATGTTATGGTTACAAAAGAATCTCAAATCACAACACAAATTGTGCTCAATAACCAGCCAAAGAACAATACAACAGAGATGAAACAGGGAACAAAAACCTGAAAAATTCACAAACTACAGCTATCGTACGTGGCCTATATGTCACTGTTTCAGTGATTTTGAACAATCTGAATGGTCCAATTGAATCACCATGAGGTATGAACCTGCTGACAAAATTTCAGCCCGATCCAACGGTGGACAAAACAGCAACAGCAATCCGAAAATTTTCGTTCTCAATAGAAACGTTGAAAACGCTGCTGCAATGTGAGATGAATTTCTCTCTGCTCAAACAACTTCTGCAAGATCCGAACAATCAGATTAAAGTCACACAAAGTATGAACCAGCTAACAAAATTTCACCCTATTCCAACGGTGAACAAAGCGTCGGTGGCTGCCGGAAGTTGCTGGGAGAAACTTTTTATCTTTACTCTTTTCTCCTTTTCTTTTCTCTCTCTGTTTCTGCTGACGGCTCTCATTCTGTTCGAAAAAACCCTAAAGGGCAATATTGGACTGGGCCTCCACATAGGAAGTGAGACCAATCCAACAAATCTCCCCCTCACAACTATGTGGAGATGATCGACAAACCGACAATCTCACAACAAGTTTCAAACTTGCTTCTTAGTAGCGTCTTGGTCATCATACCTCACATCAATATGCTTGGACCTAGAATGGAAAGTTGAATTCTTACCAAGATGAATGGCACTCTACCTATCGCAAAATAGCAAGTACTTGTCTTGAACAAAACTAAGTTCTTGTATGAATTTCTTCACCCAAAGCAACTATTTGCATGCTTTTGTAATGTCAATGAACTCTGCCTCAATAGTGGACAACGCAACACACTTCTGCAATCTAGATTGCCATGCCACAACTCCCCCTGCAAATTTAATCACGTAGCCTGAGGTAGACCTTCTAGAATCTATGTCTCCACCCATATCAGAATCAGTATAGCCCACAAGGGTAGGCTTATCACCACCAAAACAAATATTCAAACAAGTAGTACCACGAAGATACCTTAAAATTCATTTCACAACACTCCAATGCTCTTTACCTGGATTAGACAAAAATCTACTAACAGTACGAACAACATGTGCAATATCTGGTCTTGTACACACCATTGCATACATCAAACTACCCACAACAGATGCATAAGGAACCCATTGCATATTTGATTTTTCAGTTTCATTAGAAGGACTTTTTTTTTGTACTCAATTTAAAATGAGTAGCAAGAGGAGTGCTTACCGCCTTAGCTTCTTTAACATAGTGTAACACTTCTTTACCATCTGAAACCTCTGTAACACTTTTTTAACATAGTGCTCCTGTGACAACCAAAGCTTCTTCTCTTGCCTATCACACATGATTCTTATACCAAGAATTTTCTTAGCAACTCCCATGTCTTTCATAGCAAATGACTCACTCAATTGCTTCTTCAACCTGTTGATCATGGAGATATCTTTCCCAACAATAAGCATGTCGTCAACATACAACAACAGGATAATGAAATCATTATTAGCAAACCTTTTAACAAAGACACAATGATCAGAAGTAGTCTTCTTCTAGCCATGCTCACACATAACAGACTCAAACTTCTTGTACCATTGACGCGGAGCCTGCTTCAAGCCATATAGACTTTTTCTCAGCCTACACACATGATCTTCCTTACCTTCAACAAGAAAACCATCAGGTTGCTTCATGTAAATCTCTTCCTCCAAATCACCATGAAGGAAAGCAGTTTTAACATCCATTTGCTCTACCTCTAAATCAAGAGTAGCAACCAAACTCAACACAATTATAATGGATGACATCTTCATCACATGAGAAAAAATCTCATTGAAATCAATGCATTTTCTCTGTCTAAAACCTTTCACCACCAATTTGGCTTTATACCTTGGAGATGTAGAATTTCTTTCTTGCTTTACCCTATAAATCCACATGTTTTCCAGAGCCTTCTTGCCTTTTGGCAATTTCACCAAGTCAAAAGTGTGATTATCATACAAACTTTATTTCATCTTGCATTACATCCAACCACTTTTTCTTTTCTTCACTCTCTATGGCCTCAAGATAACACTCAGGGTCTCCTTCATCTGTCAAGGTAACATAGTCATTAGAAGGATACCTGGTAGATGCTTCCCTCTGCCTATTAGACCTCCAAATTTGAACTTGAGGTGGTTCAGAAGCATCACCAAGATCTTCATCTTGTGACATCCCATGTTCCTCTTCAACGTCATCAATAGGAACATCAAAATCATCTCCAAGTTGTCGATCATCAACATCATCATGTTGCTCATCATGCTGAACATTATTCTCAATAGTATCCAGGTCATGTAAATGCATTTGAACTGGATCAACATTAGACAATCTATTATCTATCTCAGATGTCGTCTTCCTTATTATATCGATATCTTCAATGGTTTGATCTTCCATGAACTTCACATCACGACTTCTAACTGTCTTCTTCTCAACATGATCAAAGAACTTGTAGCCAAATTCATCCTGACCATAACCAATAAAGATGCACTGCCTTGTCTTCGCATCCAACTTGGATCTCTCATCCTTTCGAACATGCACATATGTTTTACAACCAAAAACTCGCAAATGATCATACTTGTAATTCTTGCCAAACCAAACCTTGTCTGGTACCTCACCATTCAAAGCAACTGCAGGGCTCAAATTAATAACATGCACCGTAGTGTACAATGCCTCACCCCAAAAATGCTTAGGCAACTTTGCTTCATAAAGCATACACCTAACTCTTTCGATCAATGTCTTGTTCATCATTTCTGCTAAACCATTCAGCTGAGGAGTTTTAGGAGGAGTCTTATCATGTCTGATACTGTGTTGCTTGCAATAAACATTGAACGGTCCACAATACTAACCATCATTGTCAGTACGAATGCATTTCAACTTCTTGCCTGACTGTCTCTCAACCAAAACATGAAATTCTTTGAATTTTTCTAAAACTTGGTCCTTTGTCTTCAAAACATAAACCCAAAGCTTTCTGGAACAATCATCAATAAAGGTAACAAAATAAAGGGCACCAGTAAATAACTTTACCTTCAATGGGCCACAAACATCAGAATGCACCAATTCAAGCAGCTCTAACTTCTTTGAGGGAGGATGCTTCTTGAAGGATACTCTGGTCTGCTTACCAGACATGTAATGAGAACATTTCTCCAACTCTACACTCTTCAATCCCGAAAGCACATCCTTTTTAGCTAAACAATTCAGCCCTTTCTCACTGATATGACTAAGCCTTTGGTGCCACAAAGAAGCATCCATATCCATGGCGTTCACACTTTCTTTAGCAACCAATGTTTTTGTCCAATATAGTTTACTAATTCTCTCCCCTTTGGCCACAATTAGATTACCTCTGGAGAGTTTCCACTTTCCTGAACCAAAGTGATTTTCATAACCACTATCATCAAGCATCTACACAAAGAACAAATTAAAGCGGATATCTGGAGCATGTTTGACTCCTCTAAGCAACAACTACAATCCCATATTGGTTTGGAAGCAAACACCACCAACACCAACTACCTTAGACACATCATTATTACCCATCTTCAACACTCCAAAATCACAAGAAGTGTAAAATGTGAAGAACTCCTTCCTTGGTGTAACATGCAATGTAGCACCACTATCAATTATCCAATGCTCTCATCTGATACAAAATTAACTGAATCATGGTCACGGAGAATAATAAGATCATTATCACAAATAGTAGTAGTTACACGATCATCATTGTCATGATGTTTCTCCTTCTGCTTCCCTTTCTTATCCTTGTTCTCCTTTTTCCAAAGAAAACAGTTTCTCTGAATGTGCCCTGTTTGGTGACAATAATGACACTCCACATTTTTGTATCTAGACTGGGACTATCTTCTGTTGTTCTGTTTACTCCCTTTCGGTTCCTTTTCTTGACTTCTTCCCCTATTTTCAGTGACAAGTACCTCGGAATAAGATGAAGTACCATGAGCCTTCCTTCTCATCTCCTCATTTAGAACACTACTCTTAACATTTTCTAAGGAGACAACACCATCAGAGATGAGTTTGTAATTGAAACCCAAAATGTTTCCCAAGAATCTGATAGAGTATTCAGTAGCCATAATTCCAACACTTCATCATCAAATTTGATGCCCATTTGTGACAATTGATCTCGGAGCCCCTGAAAATCATTTAAGTGATATGAAATAGAAATCCCCTCATTGTACCTCAAATTCATCAAGGAATTCAACAAATATAATTTATTGTTTCTTGTACTAGAAGCATACAAAGTTTCAATCTTCTTCCATAATGATTTTGCATCTTCCTCATTAGCAATGTGATTATAGACATTGTCTTCAACATACTGACGAATAAAACCACAAACCTGTTGATGCTCAAACTTCCATTACTCACCAGTCTTGTCTTCTGATCCTTCATTTTTCCCTTCCACAAGTGATAGTTAGTGTCGTTCAAACAAACCATCTTATGTATTTGCCTCCATCATTCAAGCAGTCAAATAGCTTCAACCAAGGAGCTCGAATACCACTCTGATGGGAAATTCAACACAATAACAATAATATCTCAACAAGAGCAATAAGCAGCGCATAATAATTTTCCCAACTTGCAAGAATTTGTGAGGAGCAATAACAAATAATGACAGCAACAAAAAAACACACTTCAGGAAGACAAAGAAATTTTAACGTGGAAAACCTTCTCAATGTGAAACTCCACTATGATTAAAGTTATGGTTACAAAAGAGTCTCAAATCACAGCACAAATTATTCTCAATAACCAGCCAAATAGCAATACAACAGAGATGAAACAGAGAACAAGAAACTTGAAAAATTCACAAACTGCAGCTACCGTACGCGGCCTATATGTCACTGCTACTGTGACTTTTGAAAAATCCGAACGGTACAATTGAAGCACCACGAGACATGAACCTGTTGACAAAAGTTTAGCTCGATCCAACGGTGGACGAAACAGCAGCAGAAATCCGAAAATTTTCGTTCTCATAGAAACGCTGAAAATGCTGCTGCAATGTGAGATGAATTTCTCTCTGCTCAAACAACATCTGTCAGATCCGAACGGTCAGATTGAATTACTACAAAGTATGAACCTGTTGACAAACTTTTAGTCCGATCCAACGGCGAACAAAGTGTCGGTGGCGGCCGGAAGTTGCTGGAGAAACTTTTTATCTTTACTCTTTTCTCCTTTTCTTTTCTCTCTTTGTTTCTTCTAACGACTGTCACTCTGTTCGAAAAAATCCTAAAAGTTAATATTGGACTGGTCTCCTCATGGGAAGTGAACCCAACCCAACAATGACATACAATAATGGCAAAGCATACCAATTGCTCTTTATTATCTTTGAAAGCTTATAACACTTTACTTAGAGAAAGATTAACTGAGGAAATCACATCAGACCACATTGAAAGATTAACATGAAGCCTTCAACACCATTATTAACCTATTAAACCTCTCAGAATCTTACACCCTCAACTGCTTTCTTGGAGGGTTAAATAAAGGAATCCAAATTTTGGTGTATGAAGAAGCTAATACACATACAAGTTCAGATTCTATGGGTCCTAAAACGGGTTATAATGACAAAAATACAACACCTAAACCCGCATATACGGTTAAACAACAGTTTCGGTCCACAAGAACCTTGACTACTTCGTTCATGAACGATAGAAGAGCCAATGGACTTTGTTACTTCTGTGATGAATCATATACAAGAGAACACAGTCTCAAACATAAAAAAAAAACTATAGGTGCATGTTCTGGAAATTAGAGAAATAAAAGACGATTAAGATTTTATGCATAAAGACCTAATTACACCAACTGATCATGATCCTTAAATATCAGTTAACACTCTTACGGGAATGCCTAATTTCTGGACTATGAGCATGACGAGCTTTGTCCCCAAATACCCACTGCATATTTTGTTGGATAAGGGAAGTACACATAAGTTTTTGGTTATTCAGGTTGCCAAGAAAGTTGGCTGCACTATTGTGGAGTTTGACCTAGTGATGGTCACGGTTGCAGATGGATCAAGATCACTATCTCTTCCATGGTTAGAATTTTTTCAAGGAAATTACAGCAAACAGCATTTACATCTAATGTCTTTTTAATTCCTTTGGGTTGTCATGACTTGGTGCTTCAAGTGGAATAGTTGGTGACTTTAGGTGGCATCACTTGGAATTTTGATAAGCTTACTGTTTTCTTTTTTGTTGTTGTTGCTTTGAGACGCTAATAATTCACAGTGAGAGGAGTTCCACCTATTGATTAGGTTCTGACGATCAAGTTACCTTTCTCAGGGTCTCGAGCCCCTTTTATAGTATTCATAGACCTAATTTATTTTAGGGGTGTGAGTAGAGCATTATCTCTAATATGTTGCTAGCTGTTTGGGCCGACCTCTTGATGTATCATTGGACATACCATTTATCTTAGACTTAGCTAAGTATTTCCCCCATATTGACCTGACCAGCCAAGATAACACACTTAAGTGCTCGGGTCGGGCCCCGAGCACGTCTGACCAGCCTGAGAAGGTAGCTGACACACAATTTTGCTTGGAGTTAGGATTTGAATCCAAAACCAATTAGAAAGTATTAAATTAACCACTGGGACAAATGATCCTTTCTTGAAATATAGGGATTGTATTTTTTTATTTTATTTACTTACAAACGAGACAAAACTTATAATTAAATTTGTATTTATATCCTTTTAGAATTTAAAATGATCATGAATGTTTTGGAAATTTGTATTTACATGTTGATTATTACATATGGATAAAAATCCATATGTAAAGTGAACGTTACATATGGATATTTACATAAGATATTTAAAATTTAATTAAAAAATTAAAAATTATTACATACGGATATAATTTGTATGTAAGATATTTATAAAATTAATTAAAAAAACTATTACGTACAGATATAATTCATATATAATTTATTTCAAATTTAATTAAAAAATAATAAAAAGTGTTACATGCGGATATAATCATATGTAACAATTTTGGTTATTTTTTAATTAAATTTGAAATAAGTTACATACGGATTAACATCCGTATGTAATGTATTAAAAATTTAATTAACAAAAAATGTTACATACAGATTAAATGTGTATGTAACTTATTTCAAATTTAATTAAAAAATAACAAAATAAAAATTATATCCATATGTAATATAAATTAAAACAAAATAAATCTATTACATATGATCCATATGTAACTTATTTCAAATTTAATTAAAAAATAACTAAAAATTTTACATACGTAATTTATTAAAATTTAATTAAAAGAAAATTGTTACTTACGTATATAACTTATTTAAAATTTAATTAAAAAATAATAATTAAGAATATTAAAAATATTAATAATATTAAAAATATTAAAAGTATTAAAAATATTAAAAATATTAAAAATATTAAAAATATTAAAAATATTAAAAATATTAAAAATATTAAAAATATTAAAAATATTAAAAATATTAAAAATATTAAAGATATTAAAAATATTAAAAAATATTAAAAATATTAAAAATATTAAAAATATTAAAAATATTAAAAATATTAAAAATATTAAAAATATTAAAAATATTAAAAATATTAAAAATATTAAAAATATTAAAAATATTAAAAATATTAAAAATATTAAAATATTAATAATATATATGATATTAATAATATTAATAATATTTGTATTAATAATATTAATAATATTTGTATTAATAACATTAATAATATTTGTATTAATAATATTTATATTAATAATATTAATAACATTTGTATTAATAATATTAATATTAGTAATAATAATGATAATAGATATAATAAAAATCATAATATAAAAAAAAAACTTGTATGTTAAAGTTTCTTTATTTTCAATAATAATAATTATGATTAAGTCAGTACTCTCAATTAAGAGAGTGTATTGTTGGTCTAATATTAAAACTTTGATATTTATATTATTTTATGAAAAAAAAATAGAATGCAGTAAACTATCTAAACTAATAGCTCAATTCAAAAGTATAGGATTAACTAAACCAAAAACAAATTCCTATTAGGTTTGTTTAAACTATTTCTTAGATTACATTATGTTTAAAACACTATTTTTTTAGTTTTGTTTTGTTTTTATTTAGTTCAATTCATTTGAATACGGTACACAGGCTCTCTATAATTAACATAATTAATTTGTTTGATGATTATGTCCTTAAAACAATTAAAGTTTAGTGAATTATTTTATTATGCTGTTATTTAGGCAGATACGATATACATTTGATATAATTTAAAACTAGAATAATATAAAAAAAATGAAAACTACTAAATTTGTCTATCGAAGATTTTATTTTATTATTCGCCGGAATAGGTTCTGAAGTAGCGCGTATACACAAAACTAAAACGATGATTTCCTATACAACAGTTGTGGGAATATCCCATACTTCACTCTATAAATATGTAGCAATGTGGGTGTAGTACAATGTGTGTGACCGAACAAAGTCATATTTGTGTTAAGCAGAGAGTTATAGTTAGTGATGCCTACTGGTAGTAGAAATCCTCTTGTGGTTGGGCGTGTTATAGGAGAAGTAGTAGACCCCTTTGAAACTTCTATTCCTTTCAGGGTCTCCTATGGCAATAGAGAGGTCAACAATGGTTGTGAGCTTAAACCTTCCCAAGTTGCAAACCAACCCAGAGTTAGTGTTGGTGGAGATGATCTCAGGATCTTCTATACTCTGGTAATTCATTGCATTACTTTCCTTAGATTCAACCCAAAACTTCTTTAAACCCTTGTTCATAAAACTTTTCACAAACACTTTGCAGGCATTTTTATATACCCACTTCTAACTTAAATCTGTTCATTTTTTCCTATTCAAGTTGTTAGTAGATCCTGATTCTCCCAGCCCAAGTAATCCCAATTCTAGAGAGTACCTTCATTGGTGAGTAAATAAGACATACTCAAGCTTTTCTACCATCACATTAGTAACATATCATTATTATACTAACATGCTTTTTCTCAATGGATTTTATATAGGTTGGTGACTGATATTCCAGCAACTACTGGGGCTAGTTTCGGTGTGTGCACTTAATTTGGAAAAAAGCCATTTAATAATAAGTCAATTGTAAAAAGAAGGGAACAAATTATTTATGATTAAAAATTCAAGACTTCAATTTCACTAACTCATCAAATCTTCAGTGTAGTGTAAATTTAACCCACTCTGACGTATTCCAAATATATTTCTATGCAGCACTAATGTCTACATAATTTGGTAAATTTATGGATTCTAGTGGTTTGTGTTTTGAATTCGGAGTTAACTTATAAGAAAAAAATTAGGATTGTCTTTAATAATCTAAATTATCTCTAAGAAAAAAATATAAGCTGTCAGTAGAAGGCAAATATTAAAAATATAATGCATTATATTAATTTTACATATTGATAATTCATATTAATTCTCTGCTTATGGAATTGTCAATTAGCATGATTTATCATGCTTTTAGACTTCTAATATTTTACCTTAGATTATTCCTTTTGTGTTAGTCAAAGAATATTATAGTTAAATCGACTAACAATGCCATAAGTAATATCTTCATTTTAACTATGTATTTTTATTCATCTAGGTACATGCTGAGTTTAAATTACCATAACTGGGACAAACATTAACTATAGTATGAAAATATTTGTTAAAAATTAACTTAATGGATAATTAGTAGTTCTAATCATGTCTAAAAGTCAGCGTAGTTACAAATACAAGAATGGTGTGGATTCTTTTAAGCCTTTTATTTTTGTTAAAATGTCCCTTGTACGTTTTACACTTTTTTTTAAGCTTTTTTCATTGTGTTAAAGTCACTTTATACTTTTCCACTATATACAGTTATAAAACTAAAGCTTTCGTTTAGAAGATAGAGAAACAGTGCAAGCAAAGCATACATAAAACAAATAGAGCATAATTTTATAAATCGCATAATATATTAAATAAGAGAGTGAGCATGAAAATGTAAATGACCCATTTTCGTTCGTGCATGTATAATTTTACTTATTTGATATCTTTAAAATCTAGTTATAGCTCTACTTCTATCATAGTTTTAATTCATTTATTTGTCATGATTTCAATTCAAAAAAGTATAAAAAATAACTCAAAAATTCTAGAAATCATATTAGTGACGTTATCAATTATTATTTCATTTCAGCAAGAATACAAAAATAAATAAATAAAGTTTGAAAATATTTTGTGATCTTACGGCGTGTTTACGTTGTTTTATGTTGTGTGTTGGTTGATATAAAATTTTAACAAAAATAGTTATAACAGGAATATATAGAAGCCAATAAACACTATATTTTGAATCTGCTATGGAATTGCGATCTTGTAGTTTGTCGACAAGTATGCATAACTATAATTCGATTTTGGCATCACATCATGCGGAAGATTGTTTCGTTTAGAATTTAAAGGGCTTGTCGTGTTGGAATCATTTATGTGGACCATGTTTGTTGATACTTGAAATACAAAGAATGTGTATGATGCAGAACATGATCTCATGGAAGAAATTGAAATTGATTCCACGAGAGGCATCAAATTCTAAATTTTATATGATGAGACAAATGACAACAGCAACCAAAAAGGATAAAAAGGAAATTTCATGGAAAAGATCTAAGAGCCAAATATCAAAGAAGTGGTAGAAGATTATGAATATGCTAATTTTTGCATGATTTGCACGTAGGTAACGAGGTTGTTAGTTATGAGAGCCCACGACCAACGATGGGGATTCATCGTTTGGTGTTTGTGTTGTTCCGTCAACAGTATCGACAGAGGGTGTATGCTCCTGGATGGCGACAGAATTTCAACACAAGAGAATTTGCTGAACTTTACAATCTTGGATTACCAGTTGCTGCAGTCTTCTTCAACTGTCAGAGGGAAACTGGTTCTGGTGGTAGGACATTTTGAAACCTTCCTTGTACCAAAAGTGCATGTGTAGTTAATATCAATACTATACACCACCTAAATAAACAAACCTACGTAATAATAATCATAATAACACATTGGGCCACATACAAATATGTAACAGAAGCACTATATATGTACTACTTTATGTTTTTATATATATAAATAAAATGAGACAGATGGAATAAGAGTCACAGAAGTCTCTTAATAACTACCACAATTTAATGCTTTCTTTCTGTTTAAACTCATTTTTCTTAGAGGAACAAGGCCATTATTTCAATCTCAGTACTCGTGTCATTTAACGCATATTTAACGGTAATGTAATTCAGACCACTCAAAAACATTTAAGTATCTTTTTAGTTGTGACCAAGATAAACCAATAAATGAAACACTCAACAGAAAGTTCAGGACAAAGTAAAAAAATTGACCAACTAAGTCAGAGGTCAAAAAACAAATAAAAGAAGACAAAGATAGGTGTATTATGTAAAGTATTTGGATCATTTCCCGTTCATACTAAAAAATATATAGGATAAGTATTGTTAAATAGATTTTATAACCAATATATCATACTACCCAATTAAACCCTTTATGTTTAATTTAATTGATTTTTATTTTAACATATAGACTTTTTAATTGTTAAAAAACTGTTAATATTTATTGAATAGGATTTTTATTGTGAATAGGAGATGATGTAATTTCATTATACAAATTCTTCCTTCATGAAGTTTCAGGCCAATGGTTTATTCTAGGTTTTAAAATCGAAAGTGGATTAGCAAATTTAGAAGGAATGAAACCATTTTGGAAACAGGCATTTGGTTCTCGCACCTCCACAATTTCTAACTGCACCCTCATAATTTTCAGAAACGGACCATTTTACCCTTCATGTAGGTAACTTCCAATGTACTTGTCCTGGAAATCTTCACAAACAAGCTTTTTGGGATTTTCAAAATAGAATTGCGAGAACATAATAGGAATTTTAGAACAAGTTTTGTGGAACATATGAAACATATTCTCGAATGAACTTTATGCAACAAAATTTCCATAACAAACTTTATAGAATATATGAAATGTTTTTCATAATGAACTTTTCAGAATAAACATCCCATAATCTGATACGTGTTCTAAAACATAATTTTTAGAATAAACTTTTCAGAACATATATAATAACTTCTAGTACTGATTTTATGGAATTGAGATATAGTTGAAGGTGCAACGATGGTGATGGTGGAAGCAACCACGACCAACAATGGTGGAATGGTGCAACAAAGAGTATATTTTAGTCTTTTTCTCTTGCTGTGGAGGTGTAGTTGTTAATTGTAGAGGTGTAGGAAGAAAACATCTGCAAACATGGACTAGATATTTAAAAGCTTCGTGTATGGGCTTTATGACCATAAGAGTACGAATTTTTCTTGGCAATTGCTTCCTGCACCCAATCAATTGCTTCCTGCACCCGACAAACTTTTTAAAATCCAATTCTGTCCTTGTCTTCTTTATTTTGAAAAATGTGTAGGGTGTACAGAGAAACTTGGTTTTCCTCTTCTCTTTGGTTGGTGCTGGTTTGAGCTGCATATGTGGTTTTAGTGTGGTGGTAAACGTGCCATTTTCAGTGTAATACGGATATTAATATCCGGAGCTAAGAATTCTAGAAAAACTTCTGGACATTTACATCCGCAACACAAAGTTACACTTCTGGATAACCCACATCCAGAACAACGAAAAAACTTCCAGACATTGCAGCACAAACTCACACTTCCGGATAATCCACATCTGGAACAAAAACCAAAAAAACCAATTCCGGATAAAACTATCCACAGCGCATAAAAGTATTATGCATAAATATATTTGGAAGATAGTCGCAACGAAAAAACTCACTTCTTTGCGTGTCGTCTCTTCTCTGGTAGCTTAGTTCTCTCTCGCCGTCCAACTCTGACGATGTCGCATAACTGACCACCACTACCACAATTGACGTCGTCGTTCAGTTGGTCTTCGTCACATGTAAGCGCCGCTACTGAACAGATAACGACACAGAGAAGAAAGCGGCAGAAAGGTTGAACACGAAGGGGGCTGCAGTATGTTGGGTGCAGGGAAAACTAAGGGGGCTACAGAAAACCCTAATTTTCATTTCATTAAGGTTAATTTAGTCTTTAGAAGCACTTGGGTGCCAATCATATTGTTAGAATGTATGCCTTTAAACTAGAGGGGGGGGTGAATGGTTTAAAGAGGGTTTTCGCAAACTTTTTAGTCTAGAATGAAATTACTTTAAGAAAACTTGATTCAGAATTCAGTTTGCCAAAAACACAAAGCAATTTATCACAGCACCAGAAAAACAATCGGTTGTTTATATCAGTTCACAAATATAAACTGAAATTAAAGAGTTCAAAGGATAGAGAGATTGTACACACAGGTTTATACTGGTTCACTCTTAAACCAAGAGCTACATCCAATCTTCCCAGAAACCACTGGGGAATCCACTAAGCAATCAACCCTAGATTACTTACAACACCACCAAAGAAGTGACCTTGATCCCCTCAAGACACACACTTCCTTTGGCTCAGCACAAACACTACTAAGAATGCTGATCTTGACAACCTCAAGAGCACACAACACTTCTCAGCTTCACACACAGAGTTTCCTCAAAGTACAAAAGGATTACACTTGTTACAGAAAGATCTGAAATCAATACAAGATGAAAATCCTATTCCACACTCTCTTGATCAAAGCATCACAAAGCAAACTTCAACTCTTCAAAAGCAAAAAATGTGAAAAACTCAAATCTATTTTTCTTTGATTAAATCTCAGTTCTTGTTTGTTACATAATCTGAACAAACTATTTATTGCTTTCAAAGACTGGTCAAAGCATATAAAACTGGAGCGTAATCAGTTATAAAATCATTTAATGCTCAGTCAAAGCACAAAACAGTTTTCTGTTATGGTCCCAAAACAAACAATCGGTTGAATGTTCGAATCAATCGGTTGTTTTGGTTTGACAGCAAGTCAACCATCAAAAACAGTTTTCAATCTTTCTCAAAACAACTAAGTATAAAACAATCAGTTGTTTCGACAGAACAACAGGTTGTTTTTCACTTAGTTTGAAAAACACTTTCAATTAAAAGGTTTAAGAATGCTTAAGCTTTGGATTCAATCAAGAGTGGATTTACACAGATAATCTACCCTAGATCCTATTCTAAAACATCTCAGCAACAACAAGCACATCCAGCCTTCCATCAAACTTCAAAGGATTTGGATTCTTCAAAGCTTGAACACACTTGATTCAACAATCTCCCCATATTTGATGAAGACAAATCCCTGGTTGCTTGTGTTGGATTTGATTGAATCTGAAGCAGTTCCTGCAAGACAAAGTTTAAGCAAAGCACAATATCTCTAATAGAAGGTTAGAGCAAATCAGAAACAGTATATCAGCAACATTAAAACCAGTAGAAATAAGGCTTACTTAAACACTCATACACAACATAGAGTTTGCAGAAATATTAAACAATAATGAAAGACAACACAGCATAAAATCTCCCCCTATTTGTCTTCACAAATAGACAAAAAGAAGAGATAAAAAGATAATTGTTCCAGATAATGCAGAAATTTAAAACAAAAGCACTTAAATTGATACAAGACCAAAAACAATTGGTTGTTTCGTGAATTCAACCGGGTGTTTTTCCTTTAACCATCCTTGCCATACTGGAGTTCAAAAATCTGATTCTGAACAACTTCTATCTGTTCATCCAAGGTCATAAACCGTGTATCCATTCTGTTGAATCTGTTGTTTATACTCTGGAAGTTGCTTACACACAAATCATGAAGATTCCTTTGATCCTCGACAAAACCATCAAGCCTATTTACCATGTATCTCTCATAAGAAGACATGGATGGCATTTCATCTCCTTGATTCCCTGCATTGATTCCAACACCTAGATTGGTTTCAGGTTGTTCTTCATGGTGAAAATCCATGTCAGCAGCTTGATCTTCTTCATCAAAATCAGCAGCTGCAGCACTTGATGAAGCACCATGATCACCATCTTTGCTCACCCATTTCCCATTTATTTTGGTGAATCCCATCTTGCTAAGAGAGCCATTGTTCATCTCTTGTGTTGACTTAACCAACTCAGATGACTCATCCTCAAGATTCACTTCAAAATAGATCAAGAATTTAGAGATTAAAACAGCATAGGGATAGTGATAATCACTTAACCTCATGGCTTTTTGCATGTGTTCTTTAATGATGTGGATCCAGTTGATTTTGATCTTCTTCATGATGCAGTAGATGTATACAAGATCTTCTTCTGTTAGGACAGAATGGTTGCTCCCCCTTGGAGTAAGGATCCAAGTTACAATAAGAGCAAGCACCCTTTCATCTAGCTTTAAGCCTCCAACCGAACAAGTTCTCACTTGGGCATTTTGATTCTTCAAGCAACTCTTGTAGTATTGGACTTTGTTAAAATCCTCCACTACTCCAAGATTTCCCTTGTTGATTCTTAGACCAGCATATTTCACACCAGCAACAGCAGTCCACACATCATGAGTGATCTCCATGCCAATTCCCTTCACATGAGAAACAAGATTTTTTCCCTCAAACTTGAGATTGGTGTAGAATACCTGAATCAAATCAGGGTATATGTTTCCCTTCATCTAAAAGAACCTTATTAGCGATTGGTCCTTGAGCAGCTTCCTCACATTGTCTAGCTTTTGGCTTTTCAGCCAATCAAAGGAAACAACTTTGGGGTTGTTGATCACCTTTGTGCTAGTTTCAAAGTGATACCTTTCAATGAGCTCATTGTCTCCAGAAAACCAGCCCTCTAATCTCCCTCCAGACCTCACAGCTCTTGTTTTGACCCTCTTTAATGTAGGAGGAGTTGATTCCCTGACAGCAGAAAAAGAGGCAAAGAAGACTCACACAAGGGGAGCAAGAGATGTTACAAGAGATGACTCAATTGATTGTTCTTGTGAGAGACAACAGCTGCAAAAAAATTTAAAGAAACATAGAACCAAACTGCATTCAATGATGTGAGTGGGTTTCAATCTTCAGAGAGAAAAGACTTGACCAAGACCTACACAGAAAACGTCAGGGAAAGCAGAAAATCACATGGTCATCACATGTGATCTTTGACTAGTCATAAAGGCTCTTAAATTTTCAAGATTTTGGAATATATTCCTTTATGACATGTTGTAAGTTCCTCCAAAACGTGATCAGCTTTCAACACTACTTTATTGACTAAGGATTCTTTCAAAATTGAGATATGCAACAGACAAAATTCAAAAAAGAATTAAATCCATTCTTTCACAATACTGTCAGAGAGGAAACAATCGGTTGTTTCGAGAAAACAATCGGGTTTTTTTCTGTAGCGGCAAAACAAATTTTGATTTTTTAAGAATGAGCAGATAAGATTCAATGTAGATAAAATTGAGCATTTAACCAGAGATATTAAGCATGAATATGAATTTAAAAAGAATTAAAGATAGAGAAAAGGAAGGTCTTATCCTTTATGATGTTCCTTCAATGAGTCATATGTCTTTGATCAAGAAGCCTCTTTTGACTATTGCGAACCTTGGACTGATACATATCATTGATTCAGCTTCAATGTTAATCTTTTCCTTCCAAGAACCTGATCAGATGACTCAATTCCTCATATTCTTCTAGATTCCCTGCATGAACATGAATTCAAGCAACAAGATTTGGTCCCCTTACAAATGTGGGTCCATTTGGTTTATTTTTATCATTTGAAACCTCACAACCTTTGGGAATCCATTTCATAAAGCCTCTAGGAACAAAAAATTTTCTTATTTTGCAGAATCTAACAGAAGGCCTTTCTTCATGCAATAAAAGCATGTAACAACCAATTGTTTCGACTTAACAATCGGTTGTTTTACTGACTGTTTTAAAAAATTCTTTGAAAACTTATCTTGTTTGTTTTGTGGATTAAACCCTAATCCAGCTCTTCCAAAAACACAGTTTTGAGATTCCAAGACATTCTCAAAGTTGGATTTTCCTTTTGAAAGCTTATCCACAGTACTCACAAGATAATGCATTTTCCTTTCAAGATTTTCACAATTTTCACAAATGAGAGTGTCACACTTGCAAGAAGAGTTTTTGCAATGAGTTTCCAAATTTTCAAAATTAATTTTTGATTTTTCCAGCTCTTCTTTAAGTGCCTTAACTCTCTTTTCAAGCCAGTTATTAAGCTTTTTCAATTGGTTGTTTGAAAGAACCAATCTATTAGCTTCATCTTGTGTTTCTTGAAAAGCTTCAAGCAATTCACTATAATTTTCAACATTTAGAGAAGCACATGAACTTACATCACTTGAGCTGCATGACTCATCATCCCCTTCTGCAATCAAGCATATGTTTGCCTTTTCTTCTTCACTTGATGATGAGCTTGATGAGGAGACTTCATTCTCATCCCAAGCTATATAGGCCCTTTTTTACTTTCCCTTCTTTTCTTTGTAGCTTGACTTCTTCTCCTTGCTTTCTTTATTTGGGCAATCTGCCTTTATGTGCCCTTGCTCACCACAACCAAAACAAGTATAGTTATTGGAATTAAAATCATTGGATTTTTTGTTTCCATACCTTTCTTTGTTGGTGTCTTTGTTGCGGTTCCTTTTCAAGAATTTGCTAAACTTTCTAGATAGCTAACTAAGGTTCTCTTCATCACTTTCATCGCTGGATTCTTGTTTGTTTTTGTGCTTGACAGCTTTTAAGGCAATACTCCTTACATGTTTGTCTTCACTTTCTTAAACATTGAGTCTATTCATCTCCAACTCATGTTCCCTAAGCTTGCCAAACAAAGAAGCCATACTCAATGATGTTAGATCTTTTGATTCAGATATAGCAGTTACCTTAGGTTGCCAAGACCTATCAAGACATTTGAGGATCTTGATGTTTAGCTCTTCTTTTTCAAAGGTTTTCTCAAGGCTCATGAGGTGATTGATGATGTGAGTGAACCTCTTCTGAACTTCAGCAATAATCTCACCCTTGAGCATTTTGAACATTTCATACTCTTGGATTAGAGTATGCTTTCTGACTTTTTTCACCTCATTAGTACCTTCATGAGTTACCTCCAAGGTGTCCCACATTTCCTTTGCTGATTTGCATTGAGAGACCCTGAAATATTCATCTGAATTCAAGGCAGAAGTTATTATGTTTTTAGAAATGCAATCAAATTTGGCCTTCTTGCTTTCAGAATCAGTCCATTGAGACCAAGGTTTTTCACCATCTTTTTCAAATTTTGGAACAAAGGGGTCATTTTCAATTGCATCCCAAATACCTTTGTCAAGTGATTCCACAAAGATTTTCATTCTGACTTTCCAAAATTGATAGTTCAAACCACAAAACAGAGGTGGTCTGTTGATTGAAGCACCTTCCCCAAAAGGTAATCTATCAGCCATATAAAAACAGTTTTAGGATCACACTTGAATATATTTCAAGAACCAAGCTCTTGACGCCAATTGTTACAATGTATGGCTTTAAACTAGAGGGGGGTGAATGGTTTAAAGAGGGTTTTCGCAAACTTTTTAGTCTAGAATGAAATTCCTTTAAGAAAAATTGATTCAGAATTCAGTTTGCCAAAAACACAAAGCAATTTAGCATAGCACCAGAAAAACAATCGGTTGTTTCGCAGAAACAATCGGTTGTTTATACCAGTTCACAAATATAAACTGAAATTAAAGAGTTCAAGGGATAGAGAGATTGCACACACAGGTTTATACTGGTTCACTCTTAAACTAAGAGCTACATCCAATCTTCCCAAAAACCACTAGGGAATCCACTAAGCAATCAACCCTAGATTACTTACAACACCACCAAAGTAGTGACCTTGATCCCCTCAAGACACACACTTCCTTTGCCTCAACACACACACCACTAAGAATGTTGATCTTGACAACCTCAAGAGCTCACAACCCTTCTCAGCCTCACACACAGAGTTTTCTCAAAGTACAAAAGGATTACACTTGTTACCGAAATATCTGAAATCAATACAAGATGAAAATCATATTCCACACTCTCTTGATCAAAGCAATCTCAAAGCAAACTTCAATTCTTCAAAAGCAAAATCAGTGAAAAACTCAAATTTATTTTTCTTTGATTAAATCCCAGTTCTTGTTTGTTACATAATCTGAACAAACTATTTATTGCTTTCAAAGACTGGTCAAAGCATTTAAAACTGAAGCGTATTCAGTTATAAAATCATTTAAAGCTCAGTCAAAGCACAAAACAGTTTTCTGTTATGGTTCCAAAACAAACAATCGGTTGAATGTTCGAATCAATTGGTTGTTTTGGTTTGACAGCAAGTCAACCATCAAAAACAGTTTTCAACCTTTCTCAAAACACCTAAGTATAAAACAATTGGTTGTTTCGACAAAACAACAGGTTGTTTTTCACTTAGTTTGAAAAACACTTTCAATTAAAAGGTTTAAGAATGCTTAAGCTTTGGATTCAATCAAGAGTGGATTTACACAGATAATCTACCCTATATCCTATTCTAAAACACCTCAGCAACAACAAGCACATTCAGCCTTCCATCAAACTTCAAAGGGTTTGGATTCTTCAAAGCTTGAACACACTTGATTCAACAAGATGAAGCGTATAAGGCGACGAGAATAACTCTTAGCAACAAGCTAGGTCAATTCTGGGCTGCCCCATTCTGGGTCAACTGATTCGCTCGTTGCATCGGCATTACTTAACTTGTACCATTGGTTAGCTTGACATGTATTTGATTCTGTTGAGACGATATGTTGATGTCGATACCATCGGGATAGTCCAAACTCATGTTCGGCTAATCGGGGTAACTGTAACTGTTTCGAGTTAGGCTGACCTTAGGGTGCGGCTAATCGGGGTAACTTTAATTCTTCCAAGTTAGGCTGACCTTAGGGTGCGACTAATCAGTGTACCTGTAACTGTTTTGAGTTAGGTCGACCTTAGGTTGTGGCTAATCGGTGTAACTGTAACTGTTACGAGTTAGGCCGACTTATGGGTGTGGCTAGTCGGAGTAACCGTATCTGTTCCGAGTTAGGTCGACTTATGGGTGCGGCTAATCGGAGTAACTGTAACTGTTCCGAGTTAGGCCGTCTTATGGGTTCAACTAATTGAAGTAACCGTCTCTGTTCCGAGTTAGGCCGACTTATGGGTGTGGTTAATCGGAGTAACTGTAACTGTTCCGAGTTAGGTCGTCTTATGGGTGCGACTAATCGGAATAACTGTATATGTTAAGAGTTAGGCCTTCTTATGGGTGCGACTAATTGGAGTAACTATATCTGTTTCGAGTTAGGTCGTCTTATGGGAATGGCTAATCGGAGTAACTGTAACCATTCCGAGGTAGGCTGTTTTATGGGTGCGGCTAATCAAAGTAACGATATTTGTTCCAAGTTAAGTCGTCTTGTGGGTGTAGCTAATCGGAGTAATTGTTTTTGTTCCGAGTTAGGCTGTCTTATGGGTGAGACTAATCGAAATAATTGTATCTGTTCCAAGTTAGACCGTCTTATTGGTGTGGCTAATCAAAATAATTGTATATGTTCCGAGTTAGGTCATCTTATGGGTGCGACTAATCGGAGTAACTATAATTGTTTCGAGTTACGTTGTCTTTTGGGTGCGGCTAATCGGAGTAATTGTAACTCTTCCAAGTTATGTCATCTTATGGGTACGACTAATCAGAGTAATTTTATATGTTCTGAGTTAGACCGTCTTATGGGTGCGACTAATCGAAGTAACTGTAATTGTTACGATTTAGGTCGCGTCTTATGGGTGCGGCTAATCGGAGTAAATGTAACTATTCCGAGTTAGACCATCTTATGGGTGCGGCTAATCAGTGTATATGTATCTGATCCGATTTAGGCGATCTTATGGTTGCAACTAATCGAAGTAACTGTAATTGTTCCAAGTTAGGTTTTCTTATGGGTGCAGCTAATCAGAGTAATTGTATTTGTTCTGAGATAGGTCGTCTTATGGGTGCGGCTAATCGGAGTACTTGTACCTGTTCCGAGTTAGCCTCATTCCATGTTTGCAGGATGGTTCCCATGTCTGGAGTTTCCAGCCGATAAGCTTCATCGCCCAACACTTTTATGATCCTACACAGTATAAAAGTTTGGTGTTGTACTGCCTTTTATTGGCGAGGTATGATAAGATATCAACATAATCATTCATCATTCTTGACGCATGAGTTATGGTAAATTTGTCAAAGTGTTTGATCTTTGTTGTATATATCTCCTTTTTTCTCTTTTGCCATAGAGTTAAAATCGAATTATACACTATGAATTATAGACTTTATTGGAACAATGATTATATACTGTGAACTAGTACACCAAGTAAGTTCCCAGGAAAGAGAGGTGGGTCACCAATGGACATGCTTAAATACCAAGTCTTTTCTTGCTAGAACTTTCCTAAACGTGTACTTTTACACTACTACAATATGAAAAGCAATGATGACTAGGAAAGGATGCACATGTGGTGCCAACTAAGGAGTTCCAATAGTCATAAATGTGAATAGTCAAATGAAAGACTCCAACTATCTCATGTGCTCATGTGAGTATCATGTGATAGTTTGGAAGCTCAAAAAGACACTTTTAACTTTGTTACAATTGGACAATGGTTCCTCAAGTTTTAACCATCAAGTTCTAAAACCACTCAAGTTCCCCTAAAAACCAAGAACTACTTAAGAGCAATCATCTAATCTCATCTTTTAAGGCCTCAAGTCTTCCTTTAATCTCCTTTGAAATCTTTCTTATTTTTTCTTATTTATCTTCCTTTTCCATGCTTCTTGTTTAAACTCTTTTAAGCCCTTCTTTTGTTTCCTCAACTTCAACCTCATTAATATCAATACCGCAACCCCTAAAGAAAGAACTCTCCAAGGACCCAATAATTAGAATGAACATAATTCAAAGTTTCATCTATGTTATTCACAACTTTTGAAAATGACTTTCTATATTGTTTCTTGTAGACAAAGTGTTCACAAAATTGTAGAGTCTCCATCTGATTATTGTCTAATAATCAACTCTTGCACAATACTTCCATTCCTACCTAACTAATGTATTCTCAAAACTAGTGGCACACAAATGCAAAATTGATAATAGAAATAAGATAACCATTCACAATAGCAAAATGCAAAACCAAAATCACAAGAAGAGGTGAAGTTATCAAAGAGGAACAAGGAGACTACCTTTAGAAAACAACTTCTCTCAAGCTTCCAATTCTAACTTTTATTTGCTTTCCACGACAACAAATGGCATTCGCGTAGTCTCGTGTATTTCTGATGATGATTTTTCTGAGAATGAATCGACAAGACTCTCATCTAAATTGCTCTAAAATCAATTTTTCATTAATTCAACAGTGATTTCAGTTGTTTTCGTGATTAATGTACCACATATGTGTCCAAAAACTATAATTCACCATTTTATGAATGCACCAAAAAAATTTCAAGCAAAAACAAAGCAAACAAACAACAAAAACAACATCCGAGTAGTGTAAACAAAAAAAAAACACTAGTTTTCTAATTGCACTACCACAAAATTTTTAAAAATGTTACGAAATTTTTTGAACTAGTTACAAAAACATCGGGTGTAAGCTCTGATTACCAAATGATAGAAAATTAAACTCATGTAGCATTGTTCTTGACAATTTCCACTAAACAATTGACAAAATAGAAACACGAAAGGGATCAAAGATGAAGAAACTTCAATCAACTTTGACTGAATCCACAATCAAGAGAAATTGATGAGTATAGGAAGATCCACCAATTTGAATTGGAAAAACTCAAAGATAAAGACCAAAAATTCTAATGATGAACTAAGTGATAATTCTCACTTCTAGAAAATGATTCAGAATTCAAAAATGAACATTTTTAAGTACAATACTCTAGAAAAAAGACTTAAATACTAGTAAAATTGTATTCATGGGTCAAAACACTATTAAGGCTCATCCAACAAGCCTTTAAAAACTTTTAAAAAACTAGAGTGTAAAAAATCTCTAATTACAAAAAAAAAACATACACAAGGCCCAATAAAAACTCATTACAAACGGACTGCTTCTTCCTGCACCTGCATAGGTTCTTCTGCCGCCCCCATACAAAACTTGAAAAGACTTTTTTATCCTTCTTGTGTCACCTCCATTTCCGGATTACATAATCCGGAAGTAATTCTTGGATTTGAAAATAGCTTATGGATTATGTAATCCGGAATATATTTTTAAAAAATTGTATTCCGGATTATATAATTCGGAAGTCTGAATTTGAAAGTAGCTTCAAGATTATGTAATCCGGAGACGCATTTGAAAAAAGACTTCCAGATTACAAAATTCGGAAGCTAATTTAGACTTCCGAATTATATAATCCAGAAAATAATCATACACCTGAAAAAAGACTTCTGGATTACATAATCCAAAAGTTAATTACGAATTTGTAAAATGACTTATAGATTACGTAATCCAAAATATTACAGAAGGACATTTTCATAATATCAAAAGTTTATGGAGGTAGGAGAAGAAGATATGGAGGTGCAGGAAGAAAAGTCTTACAAACGAATAGAAAAAAAAAACATATATAAGACCCAATGAAAGCTCAAAGCCAAAAAAATACAAAAAAAACTAAAATACAAATATTTTATTCTAGCTCCAAGGTGACTCCTCAATTCTTAAAAAGGTCTCATCATGATGTTATCACACCTTGACGTGCCAAAGGTTAAAATCGTTATTTTTTTTTTGTTAACTTATCAATCTTGATTATGTCAGCCATATATTCTTGAAAACTTTCTTCATGATAAAAAGAACAAATAAGGGGATTGATCTTGATCAGATATAAACTACCTATGGATGCAGAAGTAATCGGATTGAATCTCTGGTACTAGTTTGTTGATATCAAAACCAATAAATTAACGCACAAAATCTAACGAAAAAAAAAAAAACACTAACGCGTAATGAAAAACACTAAAGCACAGAATGTAATTTAAGACAATGATATATGTATTAATAAGTTCTTTATGAACACATACAATAACTAGATGCAATAGCTTACAAAGATATAGAAATCACTCGCTAAAAAAGAAAGAGCGAATTACAAATATCATAATATAAAAATTAATTTCTCCAAAATCTTGAACTTGTAAGCCCACATTATATAGAAGCTAATTACTACATAATTAACGTTGTAATAAATAATAGAAAAATCTTAACTAACTAACTATAACTAACAAAATAATCATCTATTAGCAACCAGATGCTTGATCTTTAAAGAATCTACTACTTGTTTTATAATGATTCATCGCATCACTCTTCATGAGAGTTACCTTCCTAATCACCTTCTATCGATTTGTAGAAAAAAGTGACAACAACTGAATTTCTTTACTAATTCTTCAATTGAAACTAAATTATAATTATATAAGATACAAATTAAAAATTAAAAAAATGTATTTATAAATTGATAGCTTCTCTCTCTCATATATGTATATATAGATATGTATATACATATATATGAGATATATGAGATATATACCCATCGCGATCAAAATTGCGACATATAACAAGAGAATAGAAACAAATTGGTCATCTTGAGCGTTTAAGCTATAGGAGTCTTCCTTGACATAAAATCATACATATATTCTAGTATATAATAAAGCTAGGGCATTATATATGAGTGGGCATATTACAAATATTCATTTTCATGAAGTCCCACCTTTCTTCCACTTTACATAATTCTTCATTAACTTCAGATTCATATCAATTGTAGGGGCCACATTTTGAAGGATATTAATGTATATACCAAGAAATAGAACTTACATATTAGGATTAGAAGGTTTGCTTAAGGATAAAGAGGAGAATAAGATTCTATCAAATAACTCTCAAAAATTCACATTTGAAAAGGTATTCTAAAGGAGGCAGAGACGTGCGAAATTCATAAATTCTTTCTTTTCCGAGGAATATATGACTCAGCCAATGTTTAAGGAGAACATGTTGCTATTTTTTATTTTATTTATTTAAAAAGAATATTATATAATTTGTACTTTTTTTTATCAGTAAATAACAATAAAATTAAATAGGTTCATTTTAGGAGAGATTCAACCCTTACACAGCACAATAATGTTCAAAGAGTACCTTTCCATCTACATATCAACCAAAAAGATATCCTACTATTTATCTCATCTCTATCAATAATAAAAAAGAAATAACAAGAATCAACTCTTATAAAAATATTAAATTGAATGCATAAATATCAAGGATTCTAGACACAATCAGAAAATGAAAAATTAGTTGACCGTATATTTAATGAGATTCAAGACCAAACCTTAACTTGTAACAGAGATATATGAGTTTTGAAAGTCACCATTAATTAAATATTGTAATTCCATTACTATAATAAACAGAATTTTTAACCTGTGAAGTATTTTAAGGGAAGGTCCCAAAAATGATGATAGAGAATTAATAATAAACTAGTAATACCAATATTGTGAAATGCACTTAGGCGCCACAGAGAGAACTATTAGCCACATATTTCTTCTCCTTCTTTATACTCTTTATTATATATATTTTTTTTCATTTGCATCATTTCTTGCTTAATACTTTGTGCCCTAGTTGTGAAAAAGTGAGATCCCTAAAACATTGAAAATGAATAAGACTTGTGCTATTAGCATAAAGGTGATAGGTAAGTATAAAAGGTTATCAAATGGAAATGACAATATTTGATTGTTCGTTGTAAAATGACCACACAAAAATATTTAGTAGAAGCAGTTTTTTTTATTTCTGAATAAAGAAACACTTTTCGAACAATCCAATGAAGACCACAATAAATTTTAATTAAAAATAAGGTATATATATATATCGCTAGAATTTTACATACCTTAGTATATGAGCCAGGTCGAAAATAAAGTGTTTTTCTTCCATGACCTTTAAACTTTAACTTGAAAACATATTTGTTTCTAAGTTACAATAGTGCAATTTGAAATCAACTGATGGAAAATATAAATTATGTGATTCAATTCAAGTTTAAATCTTTTCAACTGAAAAACAAAGACAAAAAATATGTTAACAAGACATTAACCGTCTTTTTTAATCAGTCAAAACATTACAAGAAGTATTAAATATCAATTAATTTAGATAGACAAAAGATAATTAGTTTTAACTAAATCCTATCTTATTAACTAAATAATTATTGGTATTTAAATTAGTTTTTATTAATAATAAAAGTTTATCAAATAATTTATAAATTAATATTCGTTATTAATTATCAATATTTTAGTAATAAATATTTTATACTTATATTATGAATTATTTATTTATCTCATTCTAGACAAATTTAAAATCTAAATATTTTAATAACCAAAATCTTAGTAGTTAAAATTTGGAAGCTAAAACTTATCCAATACTATATATTAATTTAAAAATTATTTTATATTTTTTTTATTAATAATAGAAGTAATTTTAGATATAATAATTTTTTAGTTTATAAAAAATATTAAATTAAACAATATAATGATTAATTATTTTTTATTTTTAAATTAATTGTTATTTAAAAATATTTTTTTAGTGAAAATTTTAAAATCATAAATTCTTTTAAAAATAAATACATACATACTGTGGTCCATATAGTTTCATAATTAAAATAAATTGCATCTGACAATAAACAATATATTTCAAAATGTTAGAAACTATACTAATACCGTATTTGAAATATTTTTCAATTCTCTCTCTTAAACTTCAATTAACTAAAGAAAAATGATGCTTTTGATAATTTTTAGAGTTTTATATAATTCCTGATAAGATGGATTTAAAAATAAATATATATAATAAAAATAGATTAATAATTATATTATATGAAAAAAATATTAAAAAAAGTTGTAATGTAATTATATAAAAATAATGAATTTTGAATGTATCATTGTCTTTAGCTAAAAACTGGAAAGAAAAAGTGGAAGAGCACCTGTTGAGTTTCTGAGAGGAAACATTATCGTACAAGCTAGAGAATCCATGGGGAGAAGTGATGAAAAAAATGAAGAATCTATTGATGGGAACAGCACCAAAAGCAGATGCCAAGAGGGAAATATATATAGGGTATGATCATGTATGCATTATTAAGCACAACACCAAACAAGCATATATCTTCTAAATCATGGCACGAGAGGATCCTCTTGCTATTGGGGGTGTGATAGGGGATGTTCTGAACCCTTTTACAAGCTCAGTTTCTCTCACAGTTTCCATCAACAACAGAGCCATTAGCAATGGCTATGAACTCAGGCCCTCTCTAGTTGTTAACCGCCCTAGAGTTACTGTAGGTGGTGATGACCTAAGGATCTTCTACACTCTGGTAAGAACTGCTAATTAACTACCTAAACACCACAAACCCTTAATTAATTATGTTATTAACAACTATAGCTGCATGTTTTCTGCATAAATTTATCGTTGAATCAGGTTATGGTAGATGCAGATGCACCTAGCCCTAGTAACCCCGTCTTGAGGGAATACATGCACTGGTTAGTTAGTTATCTGTGCTTCTTTATCCCGATTTCTATCAGGTTTTACTGTCAGAACCGGTGAAATGCAGAAAAATTTGGTGACATATTGATGTAATAAAGTCTATGCTCAACTGATTTATAAAAACAATTATGACATATATAATATATTGTACTTTTGTTTGTAATATTCTCTGTTGAACAATGGCAGGATGGTGACAGATATTCCAGCAACCACAAATGCAAGCTTTGGTAAGTCCAAATTCTATGAGTTGTTCATGGCACAATAACCGTTGGATGAATTTGAATTTATTTGAATTTCATCAATCGAGGAAGAAGCTAGGGTTGTTAGTTAAAGTTATTGATTATTATGCATTCTTTATTAAGCAAATATTGCATGTTGGTGGTTTAGACATTATTTGTATGCATTATGCAGGTAAGGAGGTTGTGGTTTATGAGAGTCCACAACCTTCAGCAGGAATTCATCGACTTGTGTTTGTATTGTTCCAGCAATTGGGCAGAGACACTGTCATCACCCCAGATTTGCGTCATAATTTCAATTCCAGAGACTTTGCTGAAAATAATAACCTCACACCTGTTGCAGCAGCTTACGTCAACTGCCAAAGAGAGCGTGGTTGCGGTGGAAGGAGATATTAACGATAAAGACAAAATAATATATATCTATATATATATATATATATATATATATAATGTGAAATAAAGAAAAAATAATAGGTGTTTTGAGTCACCACTATAATGAGAGAAAAATAATAAGTTATAAGAGTTAGAATTAAATAAATAAAATCTCTCTTTTTTTTTATATAATTACAGAATGCTACCATATCAACAGATTATGGCTGCAACGGAAAAAACCAAAAAGAGTTTATGCATGGCTCATACCTACTCAGACCTGATCCAGTAATATTATAATGTATGAACAATATTCGTTTTGAATGAGGCTTGCTACACATTATTACTACCATTTTACCTTTCAATTTTATGATATATTTTCGTTTCTAGTTATCCTTGTTTTATGCATGAAAAAATATTAATTATTTTCTAAAATATATAACAAAAACATTTCGCTTTATTTTGTACAATTTTCAGGTGAGGTGTTTCACATTTGGATGTTTGCTTATTTAAACAAAATAATAATAATAATAATAAAAAAAAAAAATATATATATATATATATATATATATTTAACAATTGTATACGCAATTTTCAGTTGGGTAGTTTATGAGGTAAAACTTCTCTTCAAAATTTTAAGAATTCAATTAACTTCTATTAACGTAATAAAATAGGGACATATGTGGGTTTAATTTCCATTAATAAAATGGGGCATAGAAGTAAATCAAAGTAAAACTGAGTAAGCTACTTTTTAACCATAAAAGATTAGTTGTTAAGACTGCAAACAAAAGTTAAATAAGTTTCTCAACACTTGAATAAAATAATTAAAATCGTATTAGTTAATTTTAGACACTTGAAAATAATTAAATTTTTTAATATTTATTAAAATTTTATCTAGTTTCAAGGGCTACTGCTATGTACTTATAGGATCAATTTTTTTTTTTGAAGTACAATAATAGTAAGTTATCTTATAGGACTTCAAAAATAAATTTTTCTTATGAAAATACAATTTGATTATTATAAGAGTTAAAAGTTACGAGTGAAGATTTATTGACAGGAGATCTATTAATATTTTAAAATAGATATTTGTAATTATTTTGAAAAGAAGAAAAAATGTAAGACTTTTATTGAAATATGACACTCTTTCAGCCTTAAATCAAATCACCTTAGATTAGGTACCGTAGGAGTACTTGATTATTCTTTTTTGAATTGGAAATGTAAACTTAACACGCGCTACATCCCTTCTGAACAAATTCTGAAGACATTGGAATTAAACTGTATTAAACACGCGCTGCAGCTATCCTGAAAAAATTCTGAAAATTCCAACTGCAGTTGCAGTATTAATTCAGGAACAATGTATTTGATTTTGAATTTTTTATTTTTATTTAATTTATATTTTTAATTTTAATTTAATATAATTTATTATTTAATTATATAGTACTTTTTATTTTTATATAATTTAAATATTATATTCTTATTTTATTTTATTTTTTAATTACAAACATAAAATAATGTTTTTATTATTTAAATCTATTTTAAATAGTAAATCAAAGTTTTATTAAAGATTCATATTTTAAAAAGATAAACTAAAATTTTACTTAAGAAAAAAATTAAATATTAAAAATAATTTTTTTTTATAATAGTCATACTTTAAAAATATAAAATAACCTTAAATAAATAACATAATAATTGAATATTATTTTAAAAATATATAATATATTATAATTATTTTTAATTTATTATATGTTTTATTTTTTTATATTTATAAATTAGTTTCTATTAAATGAATTTCTTTAACTTTTATATTTAAGTTAACTTTTTATATTTATTTTTTTATTAAAAAATTAAAATAATACCTAATCAAATTATCATAATCTTTTTTATAATAATCATATTGAAATTAAAAGTATATTTATTGTTCTCATCAGTTGACCTCGGGTTGACTGGATGGACAATCTCCGCTTGTAGTCTGTCTCCTCTTAGTGCACTGGAACAAGGCTCCGTTGAGACAGATAAAGTTATACCTATTTATCACATTCTTACGATCAAGTCAGTGAGAGCATACAAAATAATAATCAGTTTTAGTCTCTAGTATTCAGAAACAGCGTACCTTTACCGGGTGTCTCAAATCCCTTTTATAGTTATCCCTTTAACAACTTTCACCCACAAGAATATAATCTTAACTGAAAGCATTTAATCATAACAAAAAAACCACATATTTACGTGCACCTCATATCTTCGAGTGCTAACAACAGGAAAATATTTTGTTTTATTTGTGCACCATCACTCTCGGGTGCTAACTATTTTATTTCCAACAACTTTGACTTATATTTAATTAAAAAATTATATATTCGTTAATATATATTCAAACAACTTTTATATTAATGTATGACCAAACTTAATATTTTCTCTACTTTAATTACTCTTCACCGTGCTTCCCATTAAAACTGGGTTGAGCTCATGACCCGCCTTTTGGGCCCAAATGCTTGGACTGAGACCCCAAGCACTTCTGTGCAATACATAAGCCCCACAGGCTCAAGCTGAGCTTTGACTTGGCGAAGAGACTTCCTAGCGTTTTGGCGGCTGACTTATATTTAATTAAAAAATTATATATTCGTTAATATATATTCAAACAACTTTTATATTAATGTATGACCAAACTTAATATTTTCTCTACTTTAATTACTCTTCACCGTGTTTCCCATTAAAACTGGGTTGAGCTCATGACCCGCCTTTTGGGCCCAAATGCTTGGACTGAGACCCCAAGCACTTCTGTGCAATACATAAGCCCCACAGGCTCAAGCTGAGCTTTGACTTGGCGAAGAGACTTCCTAGCGTTTTGGCGGCTGATGCGACATTTTCCTTAGCGGGTAGGTGAGGCGCAGCTACTGAATCGTCCCTAATGAGACATCTCACCACACTGAATCTGAGACGTCCACGTGGCACACGCATCTATGACCAGGAAGAGTTGCCGCTTCATTTTCCCTTTCAAATGTTAAAAATCCACTTCTCTTCTTACTCTTCACGCAACCTTCATTCTCAGTACTTGTGCATTTTTTAAACCTCCCCTTCACCAAAAAGCTCTCTCTTCGCACCTCTTCTTTCCAATCATCCATCACACCAGGTATTTTCCTTCCACCAATCTTTATCGTCGAATACTTACTCATCTTACCGATTGCATCGTCTGAACTAGAATTTTCTTTTGAACCATTTTCTTTTCCTTGAATTGTGCTCGTATTTGGTTTGTGTTTGTGTTGTGTTCTAGATATAACTGCAATGAATTACAATGCCATGTACCTTTGGGCCAAAAAAGACTTTTTAAATGAAACCTCTTTCTAAAATACCCGTGAACGTATTAGGAATTTAAGACAGAGTGGTTGCTCCTTTGGTAAAAGGCACGATAGGTTCGTAAGAATAGCAAAGTGTAGGGAAGATGAGCTTGTATGTTGTGATGAATCCTTGGACCCCAAAGGTCCATTCTGTTTCTTTTATGCAACCCTTTTTAAGAAATTCCTTTTGCATCTTCCTTTGTCGATTTTTGAAAAGGAATTGTTAACCGAGCTCAATGTAGCTCTTGCCCAGCTACACCCGAATAACTGGGCATTCATTCGTGCCTTTACTATTTTGTGCTCATAGCTCGACATTTCGCCGACTGTGGAAGTTTTCCTTTACTTCTTTGAGGCAAAGCATTCGGGCCACCAATTATGAGTATCCTTAAATAGTGCCCATGGAAGAGCTTTACTCACACTCTTCCAGTCTTCTTACAAAAATTTCAAGGACAAGCTCCTAAAATTCGAGTTAACAAAGGAGATCCAACCCTTCTGGACGGGCTTCCTTTATACTGGACCCCTGAACCAAGATTCCAGAGTGCTCGACGCCTAGATAACTTGTCCCCACAAAACCAGGGAGTATGCGAATTCTTAAGGAATCTGAAAGTTATTTTTGACACTTCTTTCCTCCTAAACAAATAGTAACTTCCTGGTGTTTTGAAAGCCTATACTGGTACTCCTCGTTTCCTACCTTTGGTAACATAAACTCCAGTACTTTGCTTTTTTTAATATAATTTAAATATTATATTCTTATTTTATTTTATTTTTAAATTACAAACATAAAATAATATTTTTATTATTTAAATCTATTTTAAATAGTAAATCAAATTTTTATTAAATATTCATATTTTAAAAAGATAAAATAAAATTTTACTTAAGAAAAAATTAAATATTAAAAATAATATTTTTATAATAGTCATACTAAAAATAATATAAAATGACCTTAAATAAATAACATAATAATTGAATATTATTTTAAAAATATATAATATATTATAACTATTTTTAATTTATTATATGTTTTATTTTTTATATTTATAAATTAGTTTCTATTAAATGAATTTCTTTATTTTTATATTTAAGTTAATTTTTTATATTTAATTTTTTTATCAAAAAAAATAAAATAATACCTAATCAAATTATCATAATATTTTTTATAATAATCATATTAAAATTAAAAATATAAAATAGCCTTAAATAACATAATAGCATAATAGTTAACAACAGAAAACATTATGTTTTACATGTGCACCATCACTCTCAGGTGTTAACTATTTTATTTCCAACAACTTTGACTTATTTAATTAACAAGTTATATATTCATTAATATATATTAACGTATGACCAAACTTAATATTTTCTCTACTTTAATTACCTTTCACAGTGCTTCCCATTAAAATTGGGCTGAGCTCATGAGCCGTCTTTTGGACCTAAAGTCAAGCCGACCATACCCAAATGCTTGGACCGAGGTCCCGAGCACTCCTGTCCAGTACATAAGCCCCCTAGGCTCAAGCTGAGCTTTGACTTGTCGAAAAGGCTTCATAGCATTTTGGTGGCTGACGCTACGTTTTCCCTAGCGAGTAGGTGAGGCACAACTACCGAAGCGTCCCTGACAAGACATCTCACAACAATGAATCTGATATGTCCACGTGGCACGCACATCTATGACCAGGAAGAGTTCCCGCTTCATTTCCCCTTTTAAACGTTAAAAATCCATTTCTCTTCTTACTCTTAACGCAACCTTCATTTCTCAATACTTGTGCATTTTTCAAACCTCCCCTTCTTCAAAAAGCTCTCTCTTCGCACGTCTTCTTTCCAATCAGTCATTACACCAGGTAATTTCCTTCCACCAATCTTTATCGTCGAATACTTACTCCTTTTACCGATTGCATCGTCTGAACTAGAATTTTCTTATGATCCATTTTCTTTTCCCTAAACTGTGCTCGTATCTTGTTTGTGTTTGTGTTGTGTTCTAGATATAACTGCAATGAATTACAATGCCATGTACCCTTGGGCCAAAACTGACCTTTTAAACGAAACCTCTTTTTATACTACTCGTGAACGTATTAGGAATTTAAGACAGAGTGGTTGCTTCTTTGGTAAGAGGCACGATAGGTTCGTAAGAATAGCAGAGTGTAGGGAAGATAGCTTGTATTTTGTGATGAATCCTCGGACCTCGAAGGTCCATTATGTTTCTTTTATGCCACCCTTTTCAAAAAGTTCCTTTTGCGTCATCCTTTGTGGATATTTGAAAAGGATTTATTAACCATGCTCAATGTAGCTCCTGCCCAGCTACACCCGAATAACTGGGCATTCATTCGTGCCTTTACTATTTTGTGTTCACAGCTCGACATTTCGCCGACTGTGAAAGTTTTCCTTTACTTCTTTGAGGCCAAGCATTCGGGCCGCCAATTGTGGGTATCCTTAAATAGTGTCCCTGGAAGAGCTTTACTCACACTCTTCTAGTCTTCTTACAAAAATTTCAAGGGAAAGTTCCTAAAAATCCAAGTTAACAAAAGAGATCCGACCCTTATGGACGAGTTTCCTTTATACTGGACCCCTGAACCAAGATTCCAAAGTGCTCGACGCCTAGACGACTTGTCCCCACAAGACCAGGGAGTATGTGAATTCTTGGCGAATCTGAAAGGTTTTTTTGACACTTCCTTCCTCCTAAATAAATAGTACCTTCCTGGTGTTTTCAAAGCCTATACTGATACTCCTCGTTTCCTACCTTTGGTAACATAAACTCCAGTATTGTGCTTAACCACTTCTTGTTTTCATTTCCATAAAGGATGTTGTCCAGCATCGACAAATCGGAAATGGCTGAACGTATCAGAAAGATGAGAGTTGCTACCAGCCTAATCAAGGATTCTCCAGCTCCAAAAAGGAAGGCCCCGATCGAGGTCGCTCCCACTCCATCTGATGAGGACGAGCACACCAATTCGAGCCTTGGTTTTAAGAGAAAAAGAAGAGAAGTCGCTCCCCCCACTGAACACTCCCACTCGGATGGTCGAACTCCACATCAGGAGGTAATCACCATCCAAGATGCTAAAGGCTTCCACAAGAAGAGCTTATCGGATGTTGGTTTCGACGCTTTCGCTCACAGCAAGGCCTCCTTTCTTACTCCCGAAGACAAAGCCAGACTATCTGTTCAAGGTGAAGACCTTCTTCGTCGCGACTCTTTGAAGTTGTTCAGTCAAGCATTTGCCTTGGTTGATGGCAAAGCGCAAGATTGCTAAGCGTTTGAATCACAAAAGTCCAAGGAGATGTTGGAACTCCGCGTAGGGATGGACAACTTCAAAATAGAGAATAGCCAACTCAAAGACTTGTGTCAGAAAACTTAACACCTCTACACCGAGAAGACCCAAGAAGCCCTGGCTCTGACTGAGGAGAGGAAGAAACTCTTGGCCGAGATAGAGAACTTGAAGAAGGAGATGGCACACAAGGAAGAAAATGCCACCAAGACAATCAAAACGCTCAAAGATGATGCTACTCGATCCTTCTTGGCAGGCTTTGAAACAACCTTGGAATAAGTAGATGTAGTACACCCAACCCTTGACTTCTCCACCTTAGACTCGGGTAACCGTGGTCGATGGCCAATTAAGGGAGGAGTAATTTGAACATTTTAATGGTCTGTAATATGCTAGCTTTCCTTGTCATTTAAACAATTTGAACACTTTATAATTTTATCAGTACCTTACTTATTGCCTCTGCATCGCTTTAATATGTACAACTATTTTAAAACCTTTTACTAATGCATGCCACGATACTTAACTTATCATATAGCAAACTTTGACTAGCTTAAGTATAACAACTACTATCAACACACATGCAGATACTTTATTACTTATACTAATCCATCTCTACCTCTTGAGCATGAAGTAATAAAGATAACTAGAATCCAACATAGGTGAATCTAAGCATGAAAAATCGTGGAGTTCTCACTCAACAAAGAATTAACCTTTTGATGAACTATAAACCCATAACTAAGACAAACATATACTCAATCTCAAATTGCACAGGTGTATTTCACAAACTTGGCCAAGGGCCATATACCTTGATCTCACCAAGCTTTGCCTCGTAAAGCACCTACTTGGATAATCATATCTTCCCGAGCTTGGTTGCCTTATTCCGCGCTAAGAATGATTCATTCATCACTCAGGGTAACTGAACTCGGATAACCACTCGTACCCCGAGCTAACCCTTATTGTATAAGCGAATGATTCTATATCATATCATTTAATCATTTGAACTAGGGTGACCGTTCACACACCGTGTTAGCCTAACTTACCATGTACCAAAACAATTTATCTATAACATCTATTTGTAGAGCGCCTATACTCGGGTAGTCGTTCTTATGCCGAGTTAGGTCGTCTTACCTTGCGTCAAGTCAAACAAATTATTTTGCGGAGCGCCTGTACTCGGGTAGTCATTCTTACGCCGAGCGAGGTCATCTTACCTTGCCTAAATACTTCATTTACATCAATTTTACGCACAGGGCACCTATACTCGAGTAGTCGTACTGATACCGAGCTAAGTCGTCTTACCTGACACTAAATAACCGATTTACACACAGGGCGCCTGTACTCGGGTAGTCGTACTGACACCAAGTTAGTTCTTCTTACCTGACACTAAATAACCAATTTATACACAAGGCGCCTGTACTTGGGTAGTTGTACTGACACTGAGCCAGGTCGTCTTACCTGGCACTAGATAACCATTTCACACACAGGGCATCTATACTCGGATGGTCATACGGACATCGAACTAGGTCGACTCATCGTGTGCTAACTCAAATAAATCAGTTGAACTAATGCACCATCATTCAAGAACAAATTTATCACAAGATGACCTCATTAAAAAAAATCCTTCAAGGGAAAAAGAGCATCACCTTAATCAACACATTGTTAAAAAAGAAAGCATTAAAACAAAATATCTTAACTGAAATAAAACCTAAGATTTGCCACGTTCCACGTTTGAGGAATGGCTCCCCCCTCCAGGGTTTCCAGCCTATACGCTCCATTTCCGAGCACCTCGATTACGCGAAACGGGTCAATCCACTTTGGAGATAATTTGTTTTATAACTAGTAGGGATGTGCTTTCCGCATCACCAAGTCGGAAACCTTGAATGGCTAAGGTCTCGTCTTGGTCTTTTGCCTCAGCTCCACCCTTCTATTCAAAGCCTCCGAGTTAATATGGGCATGTTCATGCACCTCATCCAACAAGTCCAGGTTCACCTTCCTTCCTTCGTTGGATTCCAACAACGAAGCTTTGGAATCGCAGAGAGCTCTCTTGTATCTTTACTGGTATCATGACATCTAACCCACACACCAAACTGAAGGGCATCTTTTTAGTTGTTGACTGAGGGGTGGTGTGATAGGCCCACAAGAATTTTTGGAACTTCCTCTTACCAAGTTCCCTTTGCCTTCTCCAACCTCATTTTCAACCTTCTCAACAGGACTCTATTAGCTTATTCAAATTGATCATTCGTCTGAGGATGTTTTACGAGGCAAATATGTGCTTTATCCTGAGCAATGAACATTGCTTACCCAACTATTGACTAGCAAATTGGGTTCCATTGTCGGAAACTAGGTGCCTCGAAATCCCAAATAACACACAATGTTCTTCCACACAAAATGTTGCACCTCGTGAGTGGTTATCTGTGCAACTGGCACTTCTTCAACCCATGTAGTGAAGTATTCAATGGCCACAATGAGATATTTCATCTAACGTATCGCCAAAGGGAAAAGACCTAGAATGTTTATTCCCCATGTATGGAAGGGCCACAGGCTATAAATGGACCTCAGCTCTTCGGTTGGTGTGTGGCCCCAATCAGTGTGCTTTTGACATTGCTCGCAGCGCTAGGCATACTTCACACAATCATCCTCCATGGTCGACCAGTAATACCCCACTCAGATGACCTTCAACAAGAGAGCTTGTCCTCTGATATGGCTACCGCAAATGTTTTTGTGGAGCTAGACCATGATGCGGGTACACTGATCTCCATTTACACAAGTGATAATTGGATGGGTATAGCCGTGACGAAAAGTTTGCCATCTATCAGGGTATACCTCTCCGCATTCTCTTAACTATCTTAGCCTCCGTAGGCTCGGTAGGAAGTACCTTATCAGCTAGGTAACACTGTTAAGGTGTTATCCAAGTCTCTATGGTGTCGACTTGCAAAACCTCAAGAAACTCATCTCCCAACAACCCGTAGGTAGTTATCCTCTAGACTTTAAGGGTCTCCAGAGTCATCGACCGATGCCTTCTCTTTTTTCTTGAGTTGATCCCCAAGACCTCCACGTGGATGACCTTGGTTGGTCCTCCTTCAGTTGTCCTATGCGACTTCAATGTCTCCTGAATTACTAACATTTTTCGACCTCCCTTCCCTGAACAAGCCAACTTAGACAGCACGTATGCTCGAGAGTTTTGCTCTTTGGGAACGTGAACGAGGTCGAACGTAGATAAGGTTCTTTCAAGATCGTTACATACTTGAGATATGAGGCTAGTTGCAGATCCTTGGCTTGATACTCACCCGTGACTTGCCCAGTGACAAGCAACGAGTCACTCTTCACCAAAAAACATTGAGCTCTCAACGCCTTGGCTAGCAACATCCCCACTATCAATGCCTCATACTCAACTTGATTGTTACTCACCTTGAACACGAACCTCAGGGCTTGCTCGATCAACAACTCGCTTGGTCCCTCTAAAATGACCTCGACCCCACTTCCCTGCTGATTGGAGGATCCATCTACCGAAAGGACGTACTGGAAATCATTGGGATCAAGTTGGTGTCATCAGATGAAAGTTCTACCATGAAGTCAGCGTATACCTGACCCTTGATTGGCCCTCTAGGTTCATACTATATGTCAAACTCAGATAACTCCACCGCCCAACGCACCATCTGACCTGCTATATCGGGCTTTTGAAGGACGTTGCGAATGGGCAGATCGGTCATCACAATCACGATGAAGCTCTGAAAGTAGTGGTGAAGTCGTCGAGCTGTAAACACCACGGCTAAGGCGGCTTTCTCAATAGGCTGATACTAGGTTTCCAGTCCCTGCACTACCTTACTCACAAAGTAAACTGGCATTTGGACCATGTCTTCATCTTGCAAAATGACCGAGCTAATCGCCCGATCTGTAATCACAAAATAAAGACGAATAAGGGTACCTGGGACTGGCTTACCAAGAACAGGGGGACTTGCCAAGTACTCTTTCAACTTTGTGAAGGCTTCCTCGCATTCTTTGGTCCATACAAAACGGTTGTTCTTCTTGAGGCATTGGAAATAAGGATACCCCTTTTCGTCACTGCCTAACAAGAAGCGAGACAGGGCGGCCATGCGCCTAGTTAACTGCTGGACCTCTTTCACATTGGTCGGGCTCCTCATTCCTATGATTGCATCACATTTGTCGGGGTTCACCTCTATGCCCATTTCAGTTAGCAAAAAGCCAAGGAACTTCCTAGCTTCCACCCCAAATACGCACTTATCTGGATTAAGCTTCAAATTGTACATTGCTATTATTCTAAATAGCTTTTCTAGGTCGGCAATATGCCGGTCGTTCTCTTCTGACGTGACGACCGCATCATCTACATATGCCTATACATTTCACCCGAGCATTAGGGAGAGGATCTGATCCATCATCC
Organism: Phaseolus vulgaris; assembly: GCF_051622355.1. Lineage (NCBI taxonomy): Eukaryota > Viridiplantae > Streptophyta > Magnoliopsida > Fabales > Fabaceae > Phaseolus > Phaseolus vulgaris. The sequence goes on along the minus strand of NC_143498.1, from coordinate 22,682,156 downwards.
TTTGATAGGTATCAACGTTTTTAAGACAAAAGGGCATGACCTTGTAACAGTAGCTGGCAAACACAACCATAAAGGTTGTCTTACTCTTGTCCTTCGGGTGCATACGAATCTGGTTGTATCCCGAGAACGCATCCAGTAAGCTTAACAATCGACAACCCGAGGCGTTGTCCACCAAGAATTCTATGCTTGGTAGGGGGTACGAATCCTTGGGACAAGCCTTGTTCAGGTCGGTGAAGTCGACACACATTCTCCACTTCCCATTGACCTTCTTTACCAACACAACATTTGTCAGCCACTCAAGATATTGAATCTTCCTTACGTGGCCAGCAACCAACAACTTCCGAGTCTCTTCTCAGATGACGAGGCACTTATCCTCGTTGAACTTCCTTCTCCTCTAGACCACGAACTTAACTCTCTTATCCATGGTAAGCTGATGACATAGGAAGTCTAGGTCTATCCCGGGCATGTCTGTGGATGACCATGCGAAAGCACTCATGTTCTCCGACATCACATCAACTATCTTATGTTCGAGCTCTTTTCCCAACGAGGGGCCGACCTTAAAGTTCTTCCCTTTTATCTCCCTTTCCTGAACCTCTTCAGCAGGTCCAGGTCATCTCTCATTGACGACTTCGACCTCCGTAATCCACTTTGACTCCCCTACCTGAACAAGGATTGCGTAAGTTCCTTTTCTATTCTTCAGGCTACTCTCATAGCATTCTCGCGTCATCTTCTGGTTGGACTTTATGGTAATCACTCCTCCCTCTGAAAAAGTCAGCTTCATCTTCATATGGGTCTTTGAGGCTACTGCACCCAATCTGTTCAGGGAAGGTCGCCCTAAAAGAAAATTGTAAGCAGAGGACGCGTTAACAGTGATGCACCTAATGGTAATAGTCCTGGTTGCGATGTTATCAGAGAAGGTCGTCTTTAGCTCAACGTACCCTCATATTTCCACCTGATCTCCCACGAAGCCGACCAAGCACCCATTGTATGGCCTCAGCTGGTCGGGGGACAACTGCAAACTAGTGAATGTTCCCCAGAACATCACATCAGCTGAGCTCCCTTGATCAATCAAGACTTTGTGCACTTTCCTTCCTACGGTGAGGATAGATATCTCCACCGGATCATCCTCGTGAGGAGCCATGTCTTCCAGGTCAGAGCTCATGAAGCAGAAAGTGGGCTTCGGTGGATGATCAGGTCTCCTTGCCTCCAGGAACATCACTCCTCACGCATAATGCTTTCATTTGGAAGCTGAGTTTCCTCCTACTGAAAATCCTTTCGAGATGGTGTTCAGCTCTCCATGGACCGGTGTCTCATGTGCTTGGTCCCTAAGAGAGACCTCTCCTTTTGGCTTTTCCTGGTCAGCCTCAAGATACTCCTTCAGGAACCCTTCCTTCACCAAGCTAGCCAGTTGGTGGCCCAAAGCTATGTGTTGCTCGACATTATGCCCAAATGCATTTGTGGAACTCACACCAGGCATCTCTTCTGTCTTCTGTCTTCTGGGGAAATTTCAGCTTGTCTGTTACCCCTGGCATGCTCAATAATTCTTTGTAGGACACTTAGAATTTGGGTTGAGTTGCTGACTCCTCCCTGGCCTTTGTCTTGGGCTCGTCTCTCTTGGCTACGTATGGAACGTACCTCAAGTTTGTTCTCTTCTCGGCCGAGGTTTCGTTGACTCGCAAGGGTCGAGCTTGGTCACTTTCCTTAGGCCTAGGTTGCCTTAAATGCGAGGTGTCGTTCTTTCTGATCACGACCTTCTCTACTTCGATTTGAGCGACAACTTGTTCTCGTACCTCGGAAAATGTCTCCGTTGGATTTCTGATTAACGAGTAGCTGAATGGTCCCGTCGCGATCCCTTGCTTGAAAGCGACAATCATCATATCTTCATCATGTGTTAGAAGTATTACCGTATGCACACTTAACCTATTCAAGTAATCCTTCAACCGCTCTACCTCCCTTTGCCTTACGCCAAAGAGGTCATACATCCTCGGGGGTTTGACCTTGTTGGCGGAGAACTTTTCTCTAAACATCATGGAAAACTAAGAGAAAGAGGTGATCTGACCATCAGGGATCCCACTGAACCATTATAGGGTTGTATCTGTAAAAGTGCCCATGAACATTTTATACCGGACGACATTTGTCCCTCTAGAGATAATCATTTGAGCATTGAATGTCGTGAGATGATTTTCGGGGTCCTCTATCCCCGTGAAAAAGGCGATGTTAGGTGTGATGTAATGAGCTGACACAGGCTCATCCACGATCTCCTTCGAGAATGGTTTGGGACTATTCCTCGCTGACAAGTTTAAAGATCGTCCCCTGGTGGAACGTTGAACATGTTGGTGCAGGCTCTTGCGTAATTCTTCATTGGTTTTGCACAACTCCTCATTGGCTTGCACGTGCCCCTCCATTGTTGCCTGAGATGCCTCAATTTCTGCAAACAAGCGATTTTGCATAAGCTATTGCTCAATTCGGGCTTCCGCTCGTAGTCTCTCTTGCTCAGCCTTGGTTTCTTCTTGGATCCATTATTGTTCTCGCCTTTGCTCCTTGTTGGCCTCCTGAAGGTCCCCCATGGCATCCATGAGTTGTTGTAAGATGGGGGCATCACTTCCTTCAGATCCCTACGGGCCTTGCCTTGTGTTTCTCATCTCGTCAAAAGGCTCATGACGAATGCGAATGGGATCAAGTTTTACCGGGTCCGACGGTGTGCGTCAAATGTTCTTGTCGGTTGACCTCGGGTTGACTGGATGAGCAAACTCTGCTTCTAGTCTGTCTCCTTTTGGTGCACTGGAACAACGCTCTGCTGTGACAGAAGGGGCTCTACCTATTGATCACACTTCGATGATCAAGTCAGTGAGAGCATACAAAATAATAATCAATTTCATTCTCTAGTATTCAGAAACAGCATACCTTTACCGGGGGTCTCAAGCCCCTTATAGTTATCCCTTTAACAGTTTTCACCCACGAGAATATAATCTTAACTTAAAGCATTTAATCATCACAGAAAAATCACTTGTTCACGTGCACCTCTTATCTTCGGGTGCTAACAACAGAAAAAACATTCTGTTTTACATGTGCACCATCACTCTCGGGTGCTAACTATTTTATTCTCAACAGCTTTGACTTATATTTAATTAACAACTTATATATTCATTAATATATATTCAACTAACAACTTTTATATGAACGTATGACCAAATTTAATATTTTCTTTACTTTAATTAACCTTCACCGTGCTTACCATTAAAACTGGACGGAGCTCATGACCCGCCTTTTGGGCCCAAAGCCGAGCCGACCATACCCAAATGCTTGGATTGAGGTCCCGAACACTCATGTCCAATACATTTACTATTTTATTTTTTATATTTATAAATTAATTTGTATTAGATGAATTTATTTTATTATTATATTTAAGTAATTTTATATTTAATTTATTTTTATTATAATAAACTACCAAAAATAATATTTTTATAATAATCATATTGATATTAAAAGTATAAAATAACTTTAAAGAACATAATATTTGAATAATATTTTGAAATATATATTATATTATACTATAATTAATTTTTAATTTGTTTACATATTTTATTTTTTTATATTCATAATTAGTTTCTATTAAATTATTAGATGAATTTATTTATAAAAAAATTATATTTAATTATTCTTATTATAGGAACTTTAGATGAATATATCTGATCTAAGCTACTGAACTAGAAGATGAAACAAAACATTTATGAAAATATGTTTCAAAGTTACGAAAATCTTCTAGCGGTGAAAATAAATTGATGAAATGAAATTTGTGTGATTTCTCATTAATGATCTTACACTCCTGAAATAGTTCATTTGTTAAAAATTACTGGAGGAGGAGTTAAAAGTTGTCTAAACGTGACTTTGTTAAAACAGGTGGAGTTTAAAAAATTAGAAAAGGAAGCAACATTGAAAATAAAAAATTCAAAGAAAAAAAAAGTCCATCTACTACCCATAAATCAGAAAAACAATAGTGTTAATCCAAAAGTCAAAGGTTTTTTAAAAGCTTCTTTCAATATTCAAGTGAGAGATACTCTTAATTGTGAAATTGTGAGGATATTTTATTCTTTAGGACTACCATTTCATTTAGCAAAAAGTTCTTATTATAGAAGTGTATTTTCTTATGTGGTTAATACTTCTAATTTTATCAATTAAAAAAAATATAATTTTAATAACACCCATCACATCACCCACAAACTTTTATAAATTTTCCCCACACTTTCCACTCTATTTAATTTAATCCAAACACTCTAACTCTTCAAATCATCTCAAATCCACTTCCTCATTTTCACTCCCTAATCCAAACAAAGCTTAAGGGTGTGTTTGGATTAGGGAGAATATGTGTGGGGATGACGGAGTGAATGTATGAGAATGTGAGAGAAAAATGTGAAAAAAGTTATGGTGTTTGAATTAGGGTATGTTAGAATAGATGTATGAGAAAAGTTTATACGAGTGTGAGTGATTTGATAGTTGAGAGAATTTTGAATAAAATGTTACTTTACAAATTTATCCTTACCTATTAAAAAATTTAATAATGAAATGAGCTATTTTTTTGTTTAAAACATATTCATGAATTTAAAAATTATAATTAAAATAAATAAATATGTATTAAATATAAATAGGTATAATTTAAAAATTATAATTAAAAAAAATATGTATTCAACAAATTAAATAAAAACAAGAACTTCATAAACTTCAGGTACTTTCTTAAAATATTAAACATGTATTATAAAATTCAAAAAATAAATAAAAAAATATAAATCATAAATAATAATAATTACACAAAATTATATTAATATAAACACAAAAACAAATTAAATAAAAACAAAAATTCAAATAATTTCTTAAAATGTTAAACATATATTATAAAATTAAAAAATAAATCACATCTTATATAAATAAATAAAATATTATTTTTAAATATTAAAAAACCTTATAATAATAAAAAAAAATACTATAACATAGAATAAATGAGGATAAATTAAAAAATGTGTCTATAAATAAATAAAATACTATTTTTAAATATTAAAAAACCTTACAATAATAAAAAATAAAAAAATACTATAACATAGAATAAACGAGGATAAATTAAAAAATGACACAAACTGATATGATTATCCCTTTATATCTCTTTATTTTTATTTTGTAAAAATATGATATTTACGGTTCACATGACAATCGCATAAACAAACATTCCTACCTAAGAGGAATATCGATATGTGAAATAATAGATCAATACATATCACCATTTTTCAAACTTATTTTTTCTCTTCTCTTCACCAAACAACTTACATTAATGTCATCCTTTCAACCCAAACATATCCACTAATTGAAGAAAATCCCCTTTTTGTAGTAACATAGATGGGGAGAGTTTTATTGCACTTAAAATAAATCAAAACTTAACAAGAAACTCACATAGCAAAACAAAAGTTGACTGTTATAAGTATCAGTTATACCAATTAAAATCATGCTGGCACCCTAGGAGAAACAAATCAAATATAAATTACTCAAGTTATGTAGTTTTCATATCATCTTCAACCTAGAAACAACAGACAACAAGCTCGGATATTGTTAAGCCGAATCAACTGGTCTTTGGATCAGGCATGGGAAAGAGGCCAGCACTTGCACCTCTGGGCGGTGCAAAACCCAAGAACTTCTGCAAATTTGTTCTGATGCTAATGGAACACAAGAAGTATAGAAATGCCATGGAACAATCAGTGGGATCATTACCCTGCAACCCTCGATGGCTCATCTTCATAATAAGCCCAAAAGGCTTGAAGGGCAATTTGGCAACTACCTTGCCTTCGAAGAGTGAATTCAGCAATCCAAAGACTACAAAGAGAACCAGAGCCACCACACCCCCAGACTTGAACTTGAAGAGAGACAGGTCACGACTCGATTCTTTGAGGCTTGTCTCAACACGATCAATTTTTTTGGTCTTGGACTTCTTGATGTTGATTTTATTGCTGTCTGTCTTCATGGTCTCAAGCTTCTTGGAGGCTTTGTCAATGGAAGACCGAAGATTTTTGTAAGAATTGGTCCGATAGATAAGAATCCATGAGATAGCCTCACAAACAATAGCTGTGCAGAAGGAGATACCCACTACAGTGAGGCCATCAGAGTACTTGAAATCTGAGAAAGGATATGCCATGGGAAGACTTTAACTAAAAACCTACGCCAAAATGAGAAGGCCAACTCGGATCTTGATCAGAAATGTTTAAACGTCCAATCCTGTATAAATAAACCAAACATTTAATCACACCCCTATACTGACTCCTCAATAAAATAACAGAGAAATAAACAGGCAAATTACATTCACCTCTCAAAATAAATGCTTAAATTACACTCTCCCTCCTCTTTTGCAAATAACACTTCTCTATACTATGACATTATTTATATTATGCTTTAGTTTGTTTTAGTGTGAACAAACAAGCCACTTAAGAGATTTTCTCTATCTTGGTGACCCAGCATAAATAACAGGTGTAGTGTTGAAATTTGATAATCGGATATTTAAAATGATCTAGAGGTGGTGTTGTTAAATATCAAAGTTGTCCAACACCATGATGGATTGAGGTAGACAATGCCTATCAAAATAGGCAATTACTGAGATGAGTTATAGGTTTTGATACCATATCAGATTTCATCTTAGAAATTAATTGGCACTATGCTAACAGATATATAAATGACACTTAAAAAATTGAGACAGGCGATATAGGACTTCACAACACCCCCTCCACATATGTCTGCCAAATCAAACAAGCCTATAAAAATAGGCAATTACTGAGATGAGTTATACTCTGGTAGCATGTCAAACTTCATCTTAAAACCAATTAAGCTATGTTGTTCAACAGATATCACACTCCAAGAATTGAGGCCAACGTGACACCTCCAAACAAATTTCGTATATTGGTTTGAAATTGGAACAGCTATTGTCCATCAACACCACAAACCAACAAAAAACTCATGAATATATAGCATTTGACGAGAGAAGAGAAAGCAGGAGAAGAAAGACCACTTCCCTTCCCTACAGGTTTTTGACACTGTTGTACCAGAAGGGTAAAAATACTGGGAATAAAGATACAAAATATACCAATTTACTTGCAAATAAATAGGACAGAGCTATAGTGCATACTAAGCTAACACAAGGTTCCCTAGTATCACTGGCATTATCTGAAACACGGTGATTAGTCCTCAGTAGACATCTTATTTCGAAACATTTTCATCAGTTTGTTGGCTTCGACTCCTGATGCTCTGAAACTTCAGTAACATTTTCGTTATTTTATATCTTTCACCGAGACAAAGTAAACTAGATAGGAGCTTAGATTGATACTTAAATTATCAACATAAAATTGAGGGAGTGAAGCATGACATGATGTAATAACTGCTTGACCTAGAAAGTGTTAGGCAGTTAAATGATGATGAGAGCAAAAATCTAACACTAATAAATTGACATTGTACATATGTACCAACAGGGGGCCACTAGAATTTGACCGGCAGCAACGGATTTAAATAGCTTGCAGAAGATCGACATTCAAACCTATCTTCTTTTATTGCAAAAATTGACACTGAACAAGCCTCAAAATTACAGCAATAAACAAACAACGGAAACAGACCACACAAGATGGAAGGAACAAACAGACAAGTTAAGACTGCAAAACAACCCATCACGAGGACAGACAAATTGGGCTAACAAAGCTCAAAATCTCTATCTGACCTTCTAACTCAGTACCAGTAAAGGCCACAACAACACGTATCAAATGAGATGGAAAATTCCTCAATCTGAACTCTCAAACACGTAATCTATGTGGTAATAAGATTAGTAATACACACAAAAACACAATGAGATCCAAATTTGTAATACACAAAAAAACACAATTCGTTTCAGTCCTAAGAACACGAAGTAGAAAAGGAGCAGCGCTAATGAGCGGCGACTGAGGGAGAAGCCGCCGTAAAGGTTGCCGGCGGGAAGGTTCCTTAAATGGATCCAAATTAAACAGTTAAAGCACAATACATTTGATGAGTATTTTGTTGTTGGATCTGATATTTGCGTAGAAATTTTGAATTTAACTTCTCTTTTACCTGTCTATTGGCGGAGGTCTCGGTTTGGAAGACGCACACACGGTTGTAGGGTTCCCTGGTGGTGGCGTTTCGACTTCCCGTGTTCCTTCTCCACTACAAAATCAAATAAAGTTAATCATTCAGAGTAGAGGGTGTATATATTACAACTGTTTGGCCATTCAGCACAATATATCTTTATTTCACCAGTATATCTTTATTTTAAAAGTACAACTAATTTTTTAAATTTTGAATATACTTTATTCTTACTGATATTTAATTATTCTGTAAATAAAATTATATAAATATGTTTACTGTTTAAATAACTGAAAAGACTATACCGAACTTTTCAATAATTTAAAGTATATCTTATTAGAAAATTTTATTTGGTGTAAATATTTGAGTTGATTAAATAAGTGAAATTAAGAGCTTTATTAACTAATTTGTCAAAACTTATTTCAGTTGTAATAGTTATCTAAAAATTATAAATTTTTATAAAATTGCAAATGCCTTTTTGAATGTAAAGTTCATATCTTATGTGAAAAATTATTTATAATAAATGTTGATTGTAATTTAAAAAATATGTAATTAGATGATAATAAAAATGTAACTCTATTCCTCTGTAGTAAGTGTTATTATCTATAATTTTTAACAAATAATAAAGTAATATTTTGATATTCTATATATGAGTGCTCAAAAAATTACAATCATCGGGAAAACTACAATATGTTTGTGTTAGAGATTAAATCAATAAATCTAAGTTAGAGAAAGAAATCAACATACTTTAACTTTATTCGTATAATTTTGTTTAAGTGTTTTTATAAGGTATTGAGATTAAAGTATCTTTTAAGTAAAGGTGGTTATGGATTAAATTTAGTTCAAATTTAAATATTTGATTAGATTTATAATCTAAATTTATTATTTTTATAAAAATAATCTAAAATTTAAATTCAAATATTTGAATTGGATTTTAAATCTAAATTTGTAATAAATTGCATTTTAAAGTAAAATTTATGTTTTCTAAAACAAATTAGCATAATATTAATATAATAATAAGTAAAAAAAAGTAAAATATTATATAAATATTAAGGAAATATAGTAAAATTATAATTTAATAATTCTAAAAAAATAAAAATAACATAATACATAAATTATTAAGATTCAAAATATACGTATAATATTTTAATTAAATTTAAAAATATTATATCCATTTATTACGTTTGCAAAAACTTATAAAGAATGAGTAAATAAAATTTCAAAGAGAATGTATGAGAGGTGATGGAGAGAGGATGCAGATGAAATTGTATAAAAGGTGATTTTGGTAAAGGTGCGAGAGAGAGAGTGCTTCCAAAATTTTATATTAAAAATTTGGATTTTTTAATTTTTAAAATCTATATAAACAAAATAAAAATTTAATCTGGAAATATTATAAAATATGAATTAAAGTAAAAATTATATTTAAAATAAATGAATTTGTAATGGATAAGAGCCGAAAGAATAGAATAGTTTGACAAAACTATATATTTTGTTCACACTTATCTTTGAGTATAAGATCTAGACATATATAAGTATTTTGTTATCTTAATCTTATTTTCCTTTGATAAGCTGGTACTTAAGACATACAATAAGATAATATCTTTAGCATTTTATAGTATTATTATTATTTACTATTAATTATTGTTTTTGTCGGTTGACCTGTTCGTCAGTTGACTCTGATGACAAGCTCTAGTTCCGTCTGTCTCTTCACGAATCCGTCCTATTTCTTGTTGTTCTTGAACATTGCTCCGTTGAAACAGAGGGGGTCCTACCTGTTGATTTCACTCGGACGATCAAGTCAGTACATGGCTTATAAGAATTTAAGAAGTAGTAAGTTTCAGTCTTAGAAACAACGTACCTTTACATAGGGTCTCAAGCCCGTTTATAACTTACCTCTTGTAATAACTTTCTATCACGAGAATCTAATCTCAACTGAAAGCATACTCAACAGGAAAATATTTTGTTCAGGGGCACACTCTCACGGTGCTGCAATAGAATGAAATCTTTCCTCCAGGGAGTGCATAAAATAATAACAAAATAACCACCAGGGTACAAACTCATGTACCAGCATCAGGGGTCCAGTTTGTTTACATAGGCACCCTCAACATGGCGCTACGCTATCTTTCATTATACTTGCAGCCTAACTACTACGTGTCCTAAGACACATGAGCTTAAGTTTAAAAAGAAAACATTTACTTGACCTAGACTCCATACGCACTAAGCACACCCCTAGGTCCACAATTACCATCCGCCAGCCGCCTAGGCCTTATGCATGAAGGATTACCTTAAATATACAAAAATTGACTTATACATACATTTGGGGGCCAATTACATGGCCCGCTATTCTGGCCCAAGAGCCGAGTTGACCTGTTTGTGACATGTGCCGAGGTCCGACCACCGAGTGTTGAGTTATGAGCTCTTTAGTCTAGTACAATTATTATTATTATTTAATATTATTAATACTTTCAAATATTATTATTTATTATTATTAAAGTTATACTTAATATTAACATTTTTGTTGCACGAGGGAATCGATTCCTAAGTATATTATGTTTTATAGAGAATGTTCCTTCATTTGACCATCAAGAGGATCAGAAAAAGAAACGTCAACATCAGAAGATCTCTTGAAGAGTGTGTTAAAGTTGTTTTAGGCCAACAACTTCTCTAAATGGATAGTTTATCACATTTGCATAATCCATCAATCTCGCACGATCCTGACTTTTGTTGGACTTAAAGAGTAGAGTCAAGCCTCAAGAGAAACTATTTTGTTGATGATGTTTGAAGATGTTGACGTTGAAGAGGTAGATGTTGAAGATGTATTATATGTCATAACTTTCATTGCATGAGTTTGAGAGTTTTATACCAAAGTAATTAATCACAAGAGGTTCAGTTTAACACACAATCAATATTAAAATTAACTAAAAGAATTGTTTTTAAATGATTAAAACATGTGAAAAAAGGTTTTAAGTATGCTTTAATCGATTAAAAATTTATGTAATTGATTAAACCATTCTCGATATGCTACAGTATTGCTTTGTTAATCATTTAATATAGAGATAAGAAAAAGATGTCTAAAATATAATCGATTCACTTCTTTAATTATCGATTCACTTCTTTAATGATAATTAACTTTGTTTTAAGTTATTTTCTAAAATAAATGAAAAGCTGAAATAATTGATTAAAACATAAAATAACCTATTAAATCAAAAAGCTTTTTAACTTATTCTCAAATTTTACTAGAAATAATCTATTAACAACTTAAGATAATCGATTGAATGCGTCTCAACCAGTCTTTAATAAACATTTTCATAACTATAAATAAAACCTTTAATTTACTCTTTTATACATATGATAATACTTTGAAAGCGAATTCACAAACATTTATAGAGATCATTTGAGTTTTTTCCATTTTCTAAAAGAGTGCTTTCAAGATTATTTAAAGAATTCCTTTAAAGAGGTTGTGTGGTACGCTACTAAATTACTTTTGTGTTAGTTTTGTTGTGTTTTCTGGTAACATCTTTATTTATCTAAGTTGTTGAAGTGTTTCCAGTTTATTTCCTCTTGAGTATTCGAGAGTTGAATTGGTTGGTTTCCTCTTGGTGTGATCCAATGGTAGGACGTATCCTCTTGATTGCATTCAAAAGTTGATCTTGTGTTATTTTCTGTCTTGTACATGTTTTGTATGTGTTAAGTGCTTCTATAAAATATATAATGAATTCCAATTATTCTAAAGTTGAATAGTAGAGAATGAATGTAAAATCATTTGTGATTTGAACCAATATAAATTTATAATGTGATTTATCTCTTTCTCTATCTCTTTTATGAGAAAACAAGGAAAAAAAACACAAAAAGGGAAAGTTGGATTGTGTTTTCATCAAGTATAATTTCAAATACTCAAACGATAATGTAGTTCATTAAGTGATCAGATTTAACTCTTTCATCTCATGGATCTTATTAGATTGAACTCAGCAACTTAAATGAACCACTTTCTTAGAAAAAGAGGTCGAATTCAAGAGGTTGGGTGAATTGAACTTTGAAAACTTTTTCGAAAACTAATGAAGAATTAGAATGAATTGCTTATAGAATTAATTGATTCAAGCGAATTTGGTACAAAAATCAATAGATTAAAAAATCAATTACAACAAGAACAAGTTATATTCAAACTCGAAAATAAAGAGAGAAAGAAAAAGAAGATTACACAATAATTTTTATACTAGTCCCCTCTTAAACAAAAGCTACATCTAGATATCTAGTCACTTAGCTAATCAAGCCGAGCCAAATACTAAAACAATTGTTTAAAAGTACAAAAAAAACATCAAGAAGTTTGAACCTTACAAGGGTGTTTTTTAACCCCCTATAACACCATGTTAAAAAACTACAACTTCAAACCCAATCTAATCAAGGTCAAACACAAAAATATACAAAAAAAAAAAACAATATCACCTAATTACAACAAGTTCAAATTGGATTTGAAAAACTCGAGGATATTGATCTCAAGAACACAAAAAGAAAGCTCTAAGAAAACACTTTCAGACTCGGAAGAATAACACTTTTAAATGCAAGGTGTTTTAAAATCTCACACTTAAAAAAGTGCACTAGCAAAAGTCCGAAAAAGAGAGTTATATAGAATTTATCCTATCAATTCTAATGGATTAACATTGCGTCTTAATTTGTTGATTTCACTTACTAGTAAACAAAATGGATTAAATGGTCATTTTAATATGTTAAAATAGATTGATAAAGATCCTTCTAAAAACATAGGAAATTTTAGTCTATTAAAAACTCATTTTAACATATTAAAATATTCTCGCAAAACTAAGGGTGGACGAAAAATCCAAATTGCCAAATCCAATTCATAATTATCCAAATTCATATTACTTTTAAGTCCATTTAAATGGATTTATCTCCAATCCAAATCCATATTTTTGGATTTTAAGTCCAATCCATTTAATTGGATTTAGATAAGATATAGATTTGATACATTTTTGCATTATCCAAAATGGATTTTCGGTTGAATTTTAAGTCGGCCCGAACCCAGGTTGAGCCAAGTCAACCCAGGCCCAGGTCGAGCTAAGTCAGGCTGAGCCCTGGTCTAACTGAGTCAACACAAGCCTAAGTCGAGTCAAATCGACTCGGCCCAAGTCAAGCCAAGATGACACGGGACCAAGTCCAACTGAGTCAACCCGGGCCCAAGTCGATTTGAGTCGACCTGGCCCAAATCGAGTTGAGTCAACCGGGCCTAGATCGAGCTGAGTCAACCCGTGCCCTTGTCAAGCCAATTTGGCCTGGACCCAGGTCGAGCTGTGTCAGCTCAAACCCAGATAGATACAAGTTGGTTCGTGCCCAGTTTGAGCCGAATCAAACCGGCCCAGGTGAAGTCGAATTAGCGTGTGCTGAGGTCAAGCCTAGTCGATTGAGGCCCAAAACCCGAGTCGGCTTAAATCTCAATCAAAATGAGTCGGTCCAGGACCATAAGTCGAATCGGTCCAAACCTAGGTCGAGCCATCTCAGTTTGGGCCCAACTCGAGCCACGTAGGCCTGGGCCCAACTCAAGCCACGTAGGCTCGGGCCAAGGTTGAGTCACATAAGCTCGGCCTCAAGTCCAACTCAGTCAGCCCAGGTCTAAGTGGATCTGAGTCAGCCCAAGTCCATGTCGAGCTAAGTTGGCCCAAGCCCATATCGAGCTGAGTCAACCCTAGTCCAGTCGAGCCATGTAATCCCGAGATCAGCTCAAGCCAAGTAGGCCCAAACCGAGGCCGAATCACGTAGGCTCGGGCCTAGGTCCAGTCACGTAGGCTCGACACCATGTTGAGCCGAGTCGGCACGAGCCCAAATCCAACTGAGTCAACTCAAGCCTAGGTCCAAGTGGAGTTGAGTCGAGTGGGCCCGTGTCGAAATGAGTTGGCCGAAGCCCAAGTCAAGCTGAGTCAGCAGGAGCCCAGGTTGAGTCGAGTCGACCAAAGTTCATGTCGAGCTGAGTAGGCCCGGGCCCAGGTCAAGTCTGGTCAGCTTGCGCCCAAGTGGAGTTGTGTTGGTCTTGGTCTAGGTCGAGCTGAGTCGGCCCGAGCCAAGGTCAAGTTGAGTCGGCTCGGGTCGAGGTCGAGCAAAGTCAGCTTGAGCACATGCTGAGCCGAGTCTACCCAGGCCCAAGCCGAGCTGAGTCAGCCTGGGCCCAAGTTGAGATGAGTCAGCTCGGGCATAAGTCGAACCGAGTCAACCTGATCCAAAGTCGAGCTTAGTTGGCTTGGGTCAGGCTAAGCCTAGTCAATCTCGCGAGGTCGAGTTGAGTCGGGTTGGGTGAGGTCCAACTGATTTGGTTTGAGCTAAGATGAGTCAAGTCGATGGAGGATGAGTTGAGTTGATCCTACGTCAGATTGATCCCACATTGGATTTAATCTAGTTGACAAAGTGTATTTAATCTAGATTTAATCTAGTTGAGCCTTCATTATTCTATGTTCGCAGCTAGGCATTTCGCCGACTATGGAAGTCTTCTTATACTTCTTTGAAGGCAAACACTCAGGCCGCCAATTGTGGGTTTTCCTAAATTTTTCCCTTGGGAGAGGTTTACTTACCCTCTTGCAATCGTCTTACAAGAATTATAAAGGTTTATTTCTCAAGATCCGAGCTTCAACAGGAGATTTGTCCCTACTAGAAGACTTTCCCTTGTATTGGACACCCAACCCTAGATTCCAGAGTGCTCGACACTTGGAAGATCTGTCTCCAAAGGACCAAGGGATTTGCGAGTTTTTGACGACTTTGAAAGTCGTATTTGATACCTCAATGTTATTGACCAAAGAATACCTTCCCGGTGCCCTCAAAGCTTACATCAGTACTCCTCCTTTTTTACCCTTGAAGAAAAAAGCTTATGTTATAGCCACTAATCTTTTTTCTTTTTCACTTTTCCAGATAACATGTTATTCAACATCAGCAAAGCTAAGCTTGTCGAGCTCACTAGGAAAATGAGGACAGCCGTAAGCCTACCCAAGGAGTCTTTGGCACAAAAGAGGAAAGCTCCTGTTGTGGTTACCCAGACTCCAACTATCCCAAACAAGCAGACTACTTCAGGGCTCGTCTTCAAAAGGAAAAGGCCAACTACCACTCCCCCTACCGAGCATTCACATTCAGATGGTTGAGCTCCACACCAAGAGGTCATCACCAT
The DNA here is from genome assembly GCF_051622355.1 of Phaseolus vulgaris. NCBI lineage: Eukaryota > Viridiplantae > Streptophyta > Magnoliopsida > Fabales > Fabaceae > Phaseolus > Phaseolus vulgaris. The sequence goes on along the minus strand of NC_143498.1, from coordinate 22,666,882 downwards.
TCAAGAGTGCGAGGTCGAGAGCTCGATGGGAAAGAGCTTATGGGAATCATTTTTCTTGCACAACGAGGACAAAGCTAGGCTCATGGTTCATGACGAAGATCACCTTTGCCATGATACCTTGAAACTACTTGGACAGGCATTTGCCATGGCTTGCCTGATGGATGCTAAGGAAAAAGATCAAAAATCTGCTAAGGACCAAAGGATTAAGGAGAACATGGAGCTCCACAAGGAGGTAGAACGCCTCCAGGCTGAGATCAACTGCTTGAGTGGTTTGCACGAAGAAGCCGAGCGACTCCGAACAGAGAAGACCCAAGAGGCATCGAGCTTAGCAGAAGAGAAAAGCAAGCTTTTGACTAAAGTTGAAGAGCTGAAGAAGGAGGTGACCCGCAAAGGGGAAGACCTCATCAAGCAGCGCTCGTTCATCCCACCATGGATCTTTCAAAACTTGACCCAGGTAAAACCGTGGTTGATGGCCAACTAATGAGGGATTAATCCAAACTCTTTACGGATTGTAATATTTATTTGCTTGCCAAACTTATTTGACACTTTGAACCATTTGCCTATATCTATTTAGTGCTTTTAAGTTCTTGGATGCATACTGTTTTTTGAATTTAAAAGGGTTTATTTACATCACTACAAACACATACACCAATGCTTTTCCAATTAACTCATCCTTTCTGTTAGAATCGTAGGCCTAAAACAAGAGGGGGTGAATTGTTTTTAAACGTTTTTTGCAAACTTTGAAGGTGTGGAGAAAGCCAAGGAAGAATCAAAGTCAAAGGAATGAAAATGCCCAAGTTACAAAACTGTTTTAGTTGATTTCTAGATAATCAACCGGTTATTTTTGTGATTCAACCAATTGTTTTTATCAGTATTTAATAAAAACAACTTTAAAACGGGTATAACAGGGATTAGAGAAAGAGAGAATCACACAACCAAATTTATACTGGTTCACACTTACGCCAAGAGCTTCATCCAATCCCTGAAAACCACTAGGTATTCCACTATGTAACCAAACCTAGAATCCAAAACACAAACACCAAAGAGGTGATCTTGAGCCCTTCAAGAACACTCACCCTCTTTGATACACAGTTTAATACAAGTCAGAACACCCTCTAACTGTAGACACCACTACCTTACAAGTTTTACAAATATGAAACAAATACAAGTAAGAACAGGAAGCATCACACCTGATACAAAAGGATTACAACATTTCTTTATTCCACTCTTAATCAAAGCAAAGCCTTAAGTAATCTTGCAATCTTGAAAAACTTTAATCTTTGTGGTAATCTTATATTTCTTATTTTCAGAGATGTAAACACCAGTTATATATTCTCAAAAATAGTTGTTTAAGACTTTTAATCAAAGGCCAAAACAATTTAAAATCATGGAAAACATATTTACCAGACTTAACAAATTCTGTTAAGATTTTTCAAAAATCAATTGATTGAAAATTCAATTCAATCGACTGAATTGGCCTTGATTGTTAGGTCAGCCACTTTCAACTTTTTCAAATCCTTTCAAAACCACTGAGTGTAAAACAACCGATTGAAACGGTAAATCAACAGGTTATTTTTCACTACTTTGAAAAACACTTTTCTTTTGAAAGAACTTGATTGATCCAGTTTTAGATTAAGCTAAGAGTGGATTGACAAACTCTAATCTACCCAGAACCCATGCCCACAACAGCAACCCAACCTTCAAACAATCTTCATGGGTTTGGAGACATCAGCTTTAAGTTCAATAATCTTGTTTTTCCATCTTTGCCTTTGTGAAGTGAACCTTCACACTTACTTAACCATTTGGTTAAGTTCGTGTCCAGTGGGAATCTTCCTTAGGTCCTCACCATTAATTGCTAATATCTCAATCTTAAGTAAAGTGTCACATCTAAAAATGGCTAAATCTAAAATCAACTCACATCACTTACCCACCTTCCACCAATTTTGGTGAAACCCATCTAGCTAAGTGAACCACTGTTCACCTCATGTGATGACTTCACCACTTCGGTATACTCTTCATCAAGATCCACTTCAAAATAATGCAAAAACTTAGAAATCAAAATAGCATAAGTATAATGATAATCACTCAACCTCATAGATTTTTGCATATGTTCCTTGATGACGTGAATCCAATTGATTTTGGTCTTGTTCATGATGCAAGAGATGAAGACAAGATCCTCTTCGATCAGCACAAAATGGTTACTCCCCCTTGGTTTTAGCATCCAAGTTACAATGAAGGCAATGAGTCTTTCATTCAGCTTCAATCCTCCCACAGAAAAGTTTCTTACTTTTGATTGAGGATTCTTTAGGCAGATCCTATATAACTAAATTTTATTAAACTCTTCCACAACTCCAATGTTGCCTTTGTTAATCCTTAAACCTGCATACTTCAAGCCAGTAACCGCAGACCAAACATCATGAGTAAATTCCATATCTACTCCTTTTACGTGTGAGGCAAGATTATTACCAACAAATTGGAGGTTGGTGTAGAAAACTCTTACAAGGACAGGATAAATGTTTACTGACATCTTCAAGAACCTTTTCAACAACTGTTCTTTGAGAATAACCCTCACTTCAGTAAGATTTTTCTCTTTCAACCAATTGAAAAAGATAAGCTTTGGATTATTGACAACTTTTCTACTAGTCTCATGAAGATACTTCTCAAGCTTCTCATCCTCTCCCGAGAACCATCCTTCTAAGTGCTCACCCCTCTTTATACCACGAGTTTTCATCCTTTTAGAGGAAGGGGTGTGGAATCCATGGAGGAAGAAAGAGATTTCTGAAACAAGAAGAAGAATGTAGCAGATTTGAGAAGAAACAAGAGATATGGGCAATGGGTTGATTTCGTGACAAAAAAAAAACTGCATAAAGCATTGTTATATAGGCACCAAAAGCAACTTTATATTTTGGCTTTTAGTGGGTTGTTTTCTTCAAGAAAAAAAGTATGTTCAGAGGCACACAGTCCCACCCTAGTCAGCATCAGAAATCACATGTAGACTTTGACTGGTCATAAAGGCTCTTAATTTTCCAAGAAGGTATGAAATATATTCCATTTATGACCAATGTAACTTCCATTCAAAGCGAAATCAGACCCATAATAAATGCAACTTGACTCGTAACAGCTTGGAGAAAGAATGTGCAACTGAAACAATGCATAGAGAAATGAATCCAATTTAATGCAATGATGTCATAGGGCAAACAATCGGTTGTTTCGTGAAAACAATTGATTATTTTTTTGTAACTGCAATTAAGACATTTCACAAACCAAGGATTATTGGCAAAGAGAAACCAGAATATAAATACTTACGCTCGCTTGCATAAATGAGTGATTTCATACTTAGAGACATCAAATGAGATTATTCATTATTCAAGAAAATAACATTTATCTCAAAGATAAAAGCTTTTATTCATTAGGCAAAATTTTACTATCAAATAGTTATGATATATGTTTAAAGAGTTCCATTTGACTAACAGGTAGACAAAATACAATTAAGATATTCCACAAGAAGTCTAGTTCAATTCTTCTCTTTCACACATGATTCTCTAGCTTAAAGATTCTGAATTTTTAGATAACCTGCAAAAGAATAAGATCAAGCACCAAGATTTGGTCCCCTTACAAATTTGGATCCATGAGCATCAATTGGATCCTTTGAACTCTTAGGATTCTTGGGAATCCACTTCATAACACCATTAGGAGCATAAAATTTCCTAATTTTATAAAACCTAACAGAATGACCTCTTTGCATGCAGTAAAAGCATGTAACAATCAGTTGTTTCGATTTTTCAGTTGATTGTTTTACAATTACAGTGGAGTAAGGCTTTGAAATTCCATTTTTCTTACTCTGTGGATAGAAACCTAAACCAGACTTTCCAAAAAACACAATTTTGAGATGCTAGAACAATCTCAAAGTTTAATTTTCCTTTTGAAAGCTTATCCACAGTTTTTACAAGGCAGTGAACCTTTTTTTTCAAAAGATTCACAGTTTTCACAAAAAACTAGAATTGCACTTGCAAGAAGAATTTTTATAAATCAATTATAGATTTTTAAAACCATTATTCGAATTTTCTAGCTCTTCTTCGAGTGCCTTAACTCTATTTTCCAACCAATTATTTAAACCTTTCAATCGATTGTTCAAGAGAGCCAATTTATTAGCTTCCTCATATGTTTCCTTGAAAGTTTCAAGAATCTGACTATAATTTTCAACATTAATAGAGGAACAGGAACTTACATTGCTTGTGTCATTTTCACCCTTGGCCATTAGACATAAATTTGCTTCTTCTTCTTCTCTTGAAGAGTCACTTGATGATGATACATCATTGTCATCCCAAACAATGTAGGCTTTTTTTGATTTGCCCTTCTTTTCAAACTGCTTGATGAACTTTTTCTCTTTACTTTCTTTGTTGGGACATTCAGCTTTTATGTGCCCTTGCTCACCACATCCAAAACATGTTTTTTTGTTTAGTATTGAATTCATTAGGTTTCTTGCTAACATACATGTCATTGGTGTGACTTGTGTTGTTCTTCTTCTTTAAGAACTTGCTGAATTTCTTTGACAACAAGCTAAGATTCTCTTCTTCACGGTCATCACTTGAATGCTGACAACTTTTGTTCCCAACAGCCTTCAATGCAATTGTCCTCACATGTTTGTTTTCATTCTCTTGAACACTTAGCTTGTTCATCTCTAACTCGTGCTCTCTCAACTTTCCAAATAATGAGGCAGTGGTCATGGAGATTAGATCCTTTGATTCAGATATGGCAGTAACCTTGGGCTACCACGATCCATCAAGACACTTGAGAATTTCGATATTTAACTCTCTTTATCAAATGTTTTTCCAAGACTCAAAAGATGATTTACATTGTGAATAAACCGTTTTTTCACATCTACAATTGTTTCTTCCTTCTGCATTCTGAACATCTCATACTCTTGTATGAGAGTGTGCTTCCTTGCTCTTTTCACATCACGGGTGCCTTCATGAGTCACTTCAAGAGTATCCCACATATCCTTTGTTGTTTCACATTAGACACCCTGAAAAACTCGTCAGAACTTAGTGCAGATGTGATAATGTTCTTAGCAATACAATCATATTGTGCCTTTTTACTTTCTTACTCAATCCATTGGGACCAAGGTTTTTCAAAAATTTCTTTTTCATTTTCAATCATAGGGATAAAAGGATCATTCTTGATTGCATCCCAAATAGCTTTGTTAATTGATTCAACAAAGATTTTCATCCTTACCTTCCAGAATTGGTAATTTACACCACAAAACAGTGGTGGTCTATTTATAGAAACACCTTCCCCAAAAGATAGTTTGTCTGCCATAAAAACAAATTTTAGATCAACCTTGACTAACTTTCAAGAATCTTGCTCTGATGCCAATTGTTAGAATTCCAAGCCTAAAACAAGAGGGGTGAATTGTTTTTAAACGTTTTTCGCAAACTTTGAAGGTGTGGAGAAAGCCAATGAAGAAACAAAGCCAAAGGAATGAAAATGTCCAAGTTACTAAACTGTTTTAGTTGATTTCCAGAAAATCAACCGATTGTTTTTGTGATTCAACTGGTTGTTTTTATCAGTAGTTAATAAAAACAACTTTAAAACAGATATAACAGAGATTAGGGAAAAAGAGAATCACACGACCAAATTTATATTGGTTCACTCTTACAGCAAGAGCTTCATCCAATCCCCAAAAACCACTGGGTATTCCACTATGTAATCAAACCTAGATTACAAAACACAAACACCAAAGAGGTGATCTTGAGCCCTTCAAGAACACTCACCCTCATTGATACACAATTTAATACAAGTCAGAACACCCTCTAACTTTAGACACCACTACCTTACAAGTTTTACAAATATGAAACAAATACAAGTAAGAACAGGAAGGATCACACCTGATACAAAAGGATTACAGCAGTTCCCTATTCCACTCTTAACTAAAGCAAAGCCTCAAACAATCTTGTAATCTTGAAAAACTTTAATCTTTTTGGTAATCTTATATCTCTTATTTTCATAGATGTAAACACCAGTTATATATTCTCAAAAGTAGTTGTTTAAGACTTTTAATCAAAGGCCAAAACAGTTTAGAATCATTGAAAACATATTTACCAGACTTAACAAATTATGTTAAGATTTTTCAAAAAACAATCGATTGAATACTCGTTTCAGCCGATTGAATTGGCCTTGACTGTTAGGTCAGCCAATTTTAGCTTTTTCAAAACCACTGAGTGTAAAACAACCGATTGAAACGATAAATCAACAGGTTGTTTTTTACTACTTTGAAAACCACTTTTCTTTTGAAAGAACTTGATTGATCTAGTTTTGGATTAAGCTAAGAGTGTATTGACAAATTCTAATCTACCCAGAACCCATGCCCACAAGAAGCAACCCAACCTTCAAGCAATCTTCATGGATTTGGAGACATCAAAGCTTTAAGTTCAATACTTTCCATTGTAACATAGCATAGTTAATATAATAGGGTCTTACTAACTTAGGTGAAACTAAGTGTAGAGAATAATAAAATATTTCTCTTCATAGATAGTCTAACTTTTGATGAACGACATCTTTGTGGTTAAAACAAAATTTCACTTCAACTTGATTTCACGAGCAACCATGGCCTCCGTGTTGGGCTGTCTTACAATATGAATATTGCATCTATTCCATGATGTCTTACCTCGCAAGACGCTTACTCGGATAGTTGCACCTACTTCGAGCTCGATTGTCTTATCATGCGCTATCTGATAAATGTCTAATTTCAGTAATAATTTATATTAAAATATAGACACTTATGAGTATTTATTGCTAATTTACATATAAAATAATCCTTAATTTATGAATTTATACCTTTTTAAATTTTTTATGATCATTATTTGAATAAGAGTATTTTATTCCCAAATTTGGTGTTAATTGCAGATCTTTAGGAATGATTGAAGATTTAGAGTAAATGAGAATAATTTGAGCTAAAAAGAAAAAGTTGGAAGGTCCCTGAATGGAAAAAGATGCAAAGAAAGATTGAGCATTTTTTTTATGTTTTATCACTTAGCCCATTAGCGCGACACGGCAAGCCACCTAACCTTAGAAAAGTAGGATAAATAGGGGGCTAGAGGTTCAACCCTAGTGTGCCAGATTGAGAGGAAAACACCATAGAGTGAATTGTAACCCAATTGGGAGAATGGAAGGTGCTAGAAGTATGCGTGGCTAATTCTATCCTTTGGGATTGGGAGTAATCTCCTCAAACTCTTATGTATTGAGGTGATATCTTATACGGGCATCAATTTCAATAAAAGAACTTAATATTGGCATGTTAATCAAAATACATGAGAGTGAGAGAGATGAAACCTAATCCCTATTTTTTCAATTGAAACAACTAACTAATTCTTTGTGTGTTTTCTTATTGATCATCGCCCACACAACCACTTTCAATACACTTTTAAATGTTTTGTTCTATATTTAACGATTATTAAACTTGATAATTCACGGTTCCTTGTGGGATCGATATCCGTCCTTAGGGACAATTATTACTTCTGACAAAACGGTGCACTTGCCGTACAAAGTCATCAAGTTTTTGGTGCCGTCGGGAAAGAGGTTTGAGTTGTTGAGTATAATTTCATAAATATTGTAAATATTTTAATTGTTTTGATTTGTTTTGATTTTTGTTTATTTTATTTTATAACAGATTTGATTTTATTTTAATTTATAGATTTGCTGTTTTAAAAAGAAAGTTGTTTTTTTTCTTTTCTTTACGTTATTTATTTTAGTTTGTTTTTGTTTTTATTTTTATTTTGTTTTGTTTTCTTATATTTCTATTAGTTGTTTTTTTACGTTGAACTTACGTAGTTTATTTAGAGTTTTACGTAGTTTTTATTTATTTATTATTATTAGTCTCTGTTTCATTTTTGTTTCAGTTTTATTTTTTTTTTCTTAGCAGTATTTTTTATTTTATTTATTTTATGTTATTCTATCTTTCTTTTTTAGTTTTATTATTTTCTTTTATTTCATTCTTAGTTTTTATTTTACGTAAGTTTGCATTATCTTTAAATGATTTTAGTTAATTATAATTTTCTGTTTTGGTTTGTTTTAATTTTATTTTATTTTGTTTTTATTTTACTTAAAGTATTTTTTTTTTATTTTAAGTTAGTTATTTTATTGTATTTTTTAAGTTTTTATTTATTTTTATTTTATATTTATTCATTTTTTTATTGTTTTCTTTTATCTTGCTTTAAGTTTCTATTTTACGGAAGTTATTATTTTATTTATATTTTTTTCTGAATATTTTTGTTATTTTTCTCTTAACGTCATTTTAGTGTTTTATTTTGTTTTTGTTTTATTTTTATTTTATTTTGCAGATTTGTTTTTATTTGTTTTTATTTTTATCTTCAAATTTATTTTGAATTTTTTTACTTTTTTTAAAAATAGAAAAAATATACTTTGTTGTTTTTTTCTCCACTAATATGATAGAAGAACAAGCAGCACCTCCTAAGAAGACACTTGGGATTATGTCATGTACCAAGGACCAAGGCATTTTTCTAGTATTGCAATTCCTCCTACCGCCAAGGCTTTGGAAATAAATCCCGATTTTCTCACTCTCATCGGTGCCTATCAATTTACAGCAATGGAACATGAGGATATATATTCACATTTGGATGCATTTTATGAACTGGTAGGAACAATGGGTTTTCAATCAAGTGATCTTGAAAATGTTTATATGCGCTTGTTTTCTTTTTCATTGGCAGGAAAGGCTAAGGAATGACTCAAATCACTTCCAAATCAGAGCCTCACTAGCTGGAAGGATGTAAAGGAAACATTTTGGCAAATATTTTTTCCAATTTCTCGCTACATCAAAGCAAAGTCTGAAATCTCTATGTTCAGACAAGGAGCAAATGAAGTCTTCTCTGAGACATGGGAAAGATTTAAGATGATATTGAGAAAATGCCCAAATCATGGGTTTGAAGATATTGCTCAACTGAGCATATTCCTGAATGGTCTCAGATTTGACATAAAGATGCTCCTTGATGCTGCAGCTGGTGGCATAATGATGACCCTTGATGTAGAACAAGCGACAATAATTATTGATGCATTGACATCAACTGATTATAAAGCCCAACATGATGGACAAGCTCTTCAGAATAAAGGGTCGTTAGAAGATGCACTCTTGGCTAAATATAAGATTCTCACACAGCAGATTGAGCAACTAACTGCACAAATGGCTAAATTGCCCCAACAATTATATGTTGTTCATTCATCTCAAAGCCAAAGTCAGTCAATCAGGTGTGATTTTTGTGGAGGTGATCATCCTAATGGTCACTATTTTTATCAAAACAATTCACCTGAAGTTGAAGATCCATCCATGCTTGAAAGAATGAGTAAAGTTGAAGACGTCCTAACAAAGATTGTGAGCGTGCAGGACAATATTGTGAGAGCGCAGGACAATAGCACGGCCATGATTAGGAGTATAGAGATCCAGATGGGACAACCGGCCAAACAAATTGCACAAATTGCGGAGGGACAAAGTGGCCAGTTTTCAGTCAATAGTCAAACCAATCCAATAGAGCATTGCAATAATGTAGTGGCTGAAAAAGAAGAAAAAGATGAGACTGAGGAGTTAGAGAGAGAAATGAAAAGAAGTGAGGAAGAAAAAATTAAAAATAAGGAGAGAAGTGTTCTTGAAAAAGATTTATCATATCCTCATCCTCCTTCAAAAAAAAGAGAAGGAAAGATAATTCTTTGATAAATTGCTCCCTAAAAATTATTTTACAGGAAATTTGAAGCAAGATTCAACATTTGAAAGATTTCGAAAGAATAGGAGCTATATCGAAGAAAGAAATATCGAGTTGGAGGATACAATGTCATTATTCGAAAAGGCTTGCCTCAAAAATTCAAGTACCCAGGGAGTTTTAACCTTCCCGTGTCTATAGATGCTTTATTTGTAGACAATGCTTTATTGGATTTGGGAGCAAGCGTAAATATAATACCTTTGGCAATGTTGAAGAAAATAGGTGATTTGGAGATTAAACCCACCAAGATGACTTTAAAGTTAGTTGATCAAGTAACCAAGTATCCATATGGTGTGGTTGAAGATGTTCTCGTCAAGGTGAATAAATTCACATTCCTTGTGGCTTTTGTTGTGATGGACATGAAAGAAGATGAGGAGGTTCTCTTGATACTTGGAAGACCCTTTATGAAGACTGCTAGAATCATAGTTGATGTTGACAAAGAAGAACTTCAAGTTAGAACCCAAGATGAGGAGGTAACTTTAAATCATTTTTATGGTCTTAAAAATTTTAATGTAGGGGAAGAATGTGTACAGAAGGATGGATCAAAGAGATATTCCACCTTGAAATAAACAGGCATCAAGCTAGATGACTAGATGACGTTAAACGAGCGCTTACTGGGAGGCAACCCAGTCCACATCTTAGTTTTATGTTGTTACCTTTGTTGATTTTATTTTTCAAAAAAAAAAAATCTTGTATGCCTCATAATCATTTTGCAGGTTATGTATTTTGACCTGGGACAGGTTCTATTATTCAGGGGGACAGATCCAACAAATGAAGCAAGACTATAGATAAAGATTTAAAAAAAGCTGGATGATTTCTTAAGAGATGATTGAAAAAAAAAATATGGTTTTATCTTTCTAATTCTCTTTTATTTTCAGTTATTTGAATTTTATTTTCTGTTTCGTTTCTATTTTATTTTTCGGTTATTTTGTTTCCTATTTATTTTCTTATTTGGTATTTTGAATAAATTTGGTTTTGTTACTTTTATGTCTTGAATTAATTTTCTTGAATAAATTTCAGTTTTAATTTGTTTGTTTTCTAGTTTATTTTTCTCAAATAAAAAAGAACTAGAATATTAATTTTGAATTGTGGGAAAAAAGAATTTGTGTTTAAATATTAGATAGTGAGATGAATTAGATACATGTTAGAAAAGAAAATATGATTGAATCCCTATTCAAATGTAGTTGAAATTATGATACATGAAAATTTAATAGGATGATTGATTAAGACAGAGAATGACAAGACAAAAAGGAATGAGGCCAATTAAACCAAGTGAGTGTGTGAACATTAAACAGTTTTGAGAGTTTTGTTGATGAATTGACAGTTGTGGTTGCTTAATTTTTATTTTTTTTACATCCTAAAAGAACATGAAGATGATTGAGGCATTTGTTTGTGTTAATTAGGACCCTAGGGCCAAATAGCCAACCTTTATCTTATTAGAATTCTAATTTTTTTATGTATCCCCTTTGGGCCAAGATTTTTGTTATTATTGCACCTTAACCTTTGATGATATATTTTTCTACCCTTTAGCATGTTTAAGGAAGGAGAACATAGATGCAATACATATACAAAAGGGAATAGTTGGTTATGTGAAATCTCAAAAAGTTCAAATATAGGAAGAATATTTTCCTATTATTGAAAAAAAAAGAAAAAAAAGAAAGAGAAACAAAAGAGGAAAAACAAATAGAAAAGAAAAAAAATCATCATGAAAATCATGAAAAGTCAGAAAGAAAAAGAGGAAAAAGGTGACATCAAAAGAAAGTGGTAATTAGATAACATATATGTTCTCTATAATTGAATTGTAGGTATGTTCTTCTTCTTTAAGATGTGTATTTTGTTATCTAAGAAAAACCAATCTTTTTTGGAAGCCCAACCTCATTACAACCCTGGAAAAGACCTCAAGATTCATGTTTCTAATATGTTTATGATTTGAAGATGAAATGAAAAACAAATGTTATTTGTTATGATTCAGTGAAAATAGAGAGAAACACTTACCCGTGAGAATATGAGAAGATATTCCTTGATGAATTGTCATTTATTTGTTTTGATTTGATCCTGGAAATTGAATGTGTCTATATTTTCTATGTTTGAATTTGGAAGCATCATATGTTTCTAATTTGATCTATTGTTTAGTGAATTAAGATGTTTGATATTTAAATTCAAATATATTCATTTACTTTGCTTGAGGACAAGCAAGATTCTAAGTTGGGGAGAGTGATAAGTGTCTAATTTCAGTAATATTTCATATTAAAATATAGACACTTATGAGGATTTATTGCTAATTTACATATAAAATAATCTCTAATTTATGAATTTATACATTTTTTATGATCTTTATTTGAATAAGAGTATTTTATTCCCAAATTTGGTGTTAATTGCAAATTTTTAGGGACGATTAAGATTTGGAGTAGAGGAGAATAATTTGAGCTAAACCGAGAAAGTTGGAAGGTCCCAGAATGAAAAAAGATGCAAAAAAGATTGGGCCTTTTTATGTTTTATCACTTAGCCCATTAGCGCGACACAGCAAGCCACCTAACCCTAGAAAAGTAGGATAAATAGGGGGTTAGAGGTTCAACCCTAGTGTGCCAAATTGAGAGGAAAACACCATTGAGTGAATTGTAACCCAATTGGGAGGATGAAAGGTGCTAGAAGTATGCGTGGCTAATTATACCCTTTGGGATTTGGAGTAATCTCCTCAAACTCTTATGTATTGAGGTGATATCTTATATATTAATATTCAGTTCTTGATTGATTATTGGTATTGTTCTTTTACTAGTAATTTTCCGTGACAAATTGAGAATCTTAAATCTGACCGGAAGGTATTTTTAGGCTTCGGACCTAAACAAAAATACTTAACATATTTGAGTTCTAGGAATAGACTTGAAATGTTAATTGCTATTAAATGTCTGAGCTTCGTTCTAAGTTGTTCTTATAATTATGCAAGGGATCGATAGTTAGGGGACATTCTTAAGGATTTTATATGCGAGGAATCGATACAAAAGATTTTTATACAGGCATCAATTTCAATCAAAGAACTTAATATTGACATGTTAATCAAAATACATGAGAGCGAGAGAGATGAAACCTAATCCCTATTTTTCCAATTGAAACAACTAATTCTTTGTCTGTTTTCTTATTGATCATCGCCAACACAACCACTTTCAATACACTTTTAATTGTTTTGTTCTATATTTAGCGATTATTGTACCTGATAGTTCACTGTTCCTTGTGGGATCGATATCCGTCCTTAGGGACAATTATTACTTCTGACAAAATTGTGCACTTGCCGTAAAAAGTCATCACTATCTCGAATGATTCACCTGTTGAACTTATCGCAGGGCACTTATACTCAGGTATTCGCATTTACAGAAATTAGGTCATCTTACCTTGCGCCAAATTAAGTAACACATCAAATAAATTCATCTCACAGGGCGCCTATACTCGGGTAATCGTACTTACATCGAGCTAATTCGTTTTACCATGTGCCACCTCAAATAACTCAACAGATAAATTTATCTCACAAGGCGTTGTTAGGATTTATGGCTATAACAAGAGGGGGGTGAGTTGTTTACAAAAGATTTTCACAAATACTTTGCTTCGAATGAAACTTTAACAATCAACTCAGAAAAGCAATTCAGAAAGCCAAACAAATTCCCAAATAGAAACAAATAACATCATTTTAATCAGTTAAAATAACAATCAACTGATTGTTTATGACAACAAAAAATATCAAACAATTATGGAGAGAAGAGATAGAGAGAATTACACACAAGGTTTACACTTGTTCACTCTATCCAAGAGTTGCATCCAGTCCTCAATCAAACCACTGAGTATTTCACTATGCAACCAATCACAGATTACACATACACCACATAAAGAGGTGGTGACTTTGAATCCCACAAAGCCTACTCACCCTCTTTGCAACACAACCAACACCTCAAGCCAGAATCACACTGACTTTACAGGATTTTACAACAATTTTACAGAGAGTAATATGAACAATTACAAGAACCTAAACAGAATTAGAAAACACCTGGAATCATAGTACAATAGAAACCCTATTGATCAGTTCTTTGAATCACAGCAAAGCTCAAAAGCAATCTTGTTAAAACTTAGTAAAACACCTTTTTCACTAACAGTTGGTAATCTCTCAAATTAGAGTATCAAACTTTTCTGTTTTATCAACCTTTTTCACGTTTGAAAGAAAACTAGTTTTATAAACCTTGAGAAGCTACCGTTGAAGACAGATTTGAACAACTAAGTCAGTTAAAACAGGTTTTCAAAAAACTGTTATGAAAACATACAGTTAATCGGTTAAAACCACGATTTAACCGGTTGAATGGTTTTGAGAGTTATACAACTGATTCAAAAAACAGTTTCAAAACACCTTTGCCAGCTAAGTGACAAACAACCGATTATCTCGAAACTTTAATTGGTTGTTTTTCCCTTTGCATGGAAAAACACTTTAATCTTTAAAACAGATTGAAATAAGCTTTGTTTGAGAATCAAGATTGATCTTACAAAGATTCTAAACCCCATAACAAATATAGTCACTTATGAGGATTTATTGCTAATTTACATATAAAATAATTCCTAATTTATGTATTTATACCTTTTTACATTTTTTTATGACCTTTATTTGAATAAGAGCATTTTATTCCCAAATTTGGTGTTAATTGTAGATTTTTAGGGAGGATTGAAGATTTGGAGTAAAGGAGAATAATTTGAGCTAAAAAGAGAAAGTTGGAATGTCCCAAAATGGAAAAAGATGCAGAAAAAGACTATTTCACAATAGAAGTATCTCGCTCAAGCGAGATATTCTCGCTTGAGCGAGAATGCGCCAAAAAGATTGGGTCTTTTTTATGTTGTATCACTTAGCCCATTAGCACGACACAGAAAGCAACCTAACCCTAGAAAATTAGGATAAATAGGAGGCTAGAGGCTCAACCCTAGTGTGCCAGATTGAGAGAAAAACATCATAGAGTGAATTGCAACCTAATTGGGAGAATGGAAGGTGTTAGAAGTATACGTGGCTAATTCTACCCTTTTGGGATTGGGAGTAATCTACTTGAACTCTTATGTATTGAGGTGATATCTTATATTAAAATATTCAGTTCTTGATTGATTATTGGTATTGTTGTTTTACTTCTAAATTTTCCTGACAACTTGAGAATCTTAAATCTTACCGAGAGGTATTTTTAGGGTTCGGACCTAGACAGTAATACTTAACATATTTAACTGGTAGAGATAGACTTGATATGTTAATTTCCATTAACGTCTGAGTGTGATTCTAAGTTGTTTTTATAAGTATGCGAGAGATCGATATTTAGGAAACATTCTTAGGGATTTTATATGCGAGAGATCAATATAAATGAATTTTCTACGAGCATCAATTTCAATCAAAGAACTTAATATTGACATGTTAATCAAAATACATGAGAGTGAGAGAGATGAAACCCAATCCCTATTTTTCCAATTGAAGCAATTACTCTTTGATTTGTTTTCTTGTTAATTCTTGCCATTATAACAATCCTCAAGCCAATTTTATTATTCTGTTTTTATATTTAGCGAATCTTTTACTTGAATATTCAATTGTTCCTTGTGGGATCGATATATGTCCTTGGGGACAAATTATTACTTCTGATAGCACGATGCACTTTCTGTAGAAAGTCATCAACAACATAATGTTCAAAGGAAAAGAATGAAAATCTATGTGTCTTAGCTGAAATATAACTTGAGGTTTGCCGCGTTCCACGTTGGTGGGATGGCTCCTTTTTCTAGGGTTTCTAGCTTATATGCATCGTTTCCCAACATCTCGACTACGCGAAATGGGTCAGTCCACTTTGAAGACAACTTGTTATCAATCTGGTAGAGGTGGCCCTTCCGCATCACCAAGTCGGTAACCTTGAACTGTCGAGGTTTCGTCTTGGTCTTGTGCTTTAATTCCACCCTCCTCTTTAAGGCTTCTGATTTTATACGGGTGTGATCACGCACCTCGTCCACCAAGTCTAGATTCACCTTTCTTCCTTCGTTGGATTCTTCAACAACAAAATTTTGGAACCTAGGAGAACTCTTTTGTATTTCTACTAGTATCATGGCATCTGACCTATAAACCAAACTGAATGGCGTCTCCTTCTTTTGCGGGGTGGTGTGATAACACCACAAAATTCTTGGAATTTATTCTGACCAATTTTCCTTTTCCTTTTCCAATCTACTCTTCAGTCCTCTCAATAAGACCCTGTTAGCCGACTCAGCCTGCCCATTCGTTTGTGGGTGTTCTACTGAGGTGAATATCTGCTTTATTCTGAGCTTTGTTCATAGTTTCCCAATTATCAGCTAGTAAATTGGATTCCATTATCAGATACTAGGTGCCTCGGAATCCCAAAGCGGCATACAATATTTTTCCATACAAAATGTTGGACTTTGTGACCTATTATTTGCGCAACCGGCTCAGCTTCAATCCACCTGGTAAAGTACTCAATGGCGACGATGAGGTACTTCATCTGACGTATGGCCAAAGGGAAAGGGTCCAAAATGTCTATTCCCCGCGTATGGAAAGGCCATGGGCTATAAATTGATCACAGCTCCTCAGCTGATGCATGACACCAATCAGCGTGTTTCTGACATTGCTCACAGCACTGGCCATATCTCCCGCAATCTTCCTTCATGGTTGGCCAATAGTACCCTACTCAGATGACTTTCAACGAGAGAGCTCGTCCACCTATGTGACATTAAGCATTGTCTTAACAAGTTCTTCTAATGATATTTTTTCCTTTCAACTACTCCATTTTGTTGTGGAGTTCTAAGTATAGATAAAATGTGTTTTATGCCACTTTTTTCACAAGAGAAATTGAATTTTTTTCATTTCCCCCCATGATCACTCCTTATAAAGCTAATGTAGCAATTGTTTTTAGTTTGTAAAAGCTTAGCAACCTTTTTAAAAGAAAAAAATACATTATTCTTGGAAACAATAAATAATTTCCATGTGAATCTAGAATAATAATCTACAAAAACAAGTGCATAATAGTTTCCTTTAAGGCTCATGGTTCTTGAACAAGTTCATGTGAAGCAATTTAAGGGGTCTTCTAGTTGAAAAAAAAAAAATCAGCCTAAAAAATCTTTTTAGTTTTTTTTCCTTTTGAAAAGCTTCAGAGACCTTGTCCTTTTCAAACCTAAGCTTTGGAACACCATTTACTAAATATTTTGAAATTAGCTTTTTTCAAATGATGCATATGAATATATGTTAACCTTTTAACTAATAGTTGTCTTTCAAGCATTCAAATTTAAAATGATTTTAATGGAGACTATCTAACTCAATGTTAGACTATCTAACACCAAAGAGATGATAATATAGATAAGATCAAATGACCCCAAGTCATCTCCCAATGAATTCAATAGTAAATCCAGTCAATAGGTATTCAAAACTTATGCAAGTAATAAGGGTTAGAAATAACTGCAAAGATAAAAGGGTGTTGAGATTAATGTGTAGAAAATTAAGATAAATGATTATAAATAGTAAAGAAAACATGTTGACTCCCACCGTTCATTCAACAGTGAATTTTTCATTGATTATCTTAATATTTTTACTCTTTCAGTTTTCACACAGAGTTGAACTTAACCAAACAAACATCAATCAAATTTAACAAAGTCTTTTCAACAAAACAAGCGTCTACTGAAGTATTCAATATCTCACTCGTCTCTAAGCATCTACTCGTGAGATGTTTATCTTCTACATCTTGAACTAAGTGAACAAAAGATTGATTAAATATAAGCGAACTAACCAAGAACACCAATTAAAGAAAAAAATTGAATTCTCAATAAGAGTTCAAAAATAATTCCTTAACAAACACCAGAATTCAAAAAGATCAGACCTTCTAACACAAAGTGCTACAGAGAAATTAAAAGTAGAACTTTATTGAATAGAAACCTCAGAATTCATTGCAAAATCACAAGAGAATAATGCTATATTTTTTTAGTGCTACTATGAAGCTTCTTCTCTTTCTCCTCGAAGCTTGTATCTTTTATACGTTTTTTGATCCAAGGATCTCAGAAATATATTTTCTCATAGATATTGTTTACAATTTGCTTAGTTTCCAACTTTCAAGAAAAATCATATTTGTTTCCAATTTTGTCGCAATTATGTTTCTTCATATTTTTGCAAATTATTTGCTTCCGATATTTATCAGAGATATTTTACATTTTATTCTTTAATACTTTAACTCAATTCTCATTTCTTGTTTTGATTTAGAGAAGCAACTTGGACTTTCGCGTGATTTGACCCACTCACAATGGTAGATGTTCCATTCAGACCGTCTAGTCAGACACTTCTATCCTACCATCTAGTCAAATCAGCTACTTTGAGAAATATTAGAACGTCTAGTGCGAATAAAATACAAGATTAGCAAAAATAACAGTTAAGGCCTAAATAAACTCAGGAAGATGAATCTTATTTAAAATAATGGATTTATTTATGGTTATAGTTCAATAGTCTATGATTAAAACTATTAAGTGTGATTGAAATTATATTCATCAATCACCAATCATATGCCTTGAACAACCACTATTAAGATACCACAACTACTTCTTGACTTTCAAGTGCACCTGCAAAACAAGTTTATGTAGCAGAATATGGTCCCCTTATTAATTTGGTCCGCCAAGGTTAACTCTTTCTTTAGCAATTTTTGGCATCCACTTGAATAACCCATTAGGAACATCAAACTTTCTAGTTTTACAATTTTTAACCGTATGACCTTTTTCCATACAATAAAAGCAAGTGATAAATGTTGAAGCATTTTGATTTTGTATAGGAGAATAACTTTTTAAATTTTTTCACTTTACCTTGAAAACCAAGTTTATAACCAACTCCAACTTCATCAAAAATACAATTTTGTGATCCAAGCAAAGCTTTCACATTTTCTCTTCTCATTGTAAATTTGGTTAAAGTTTTTATTAGATAATGACATTTGCTTTGTAAAGTTTCACAATTTTTACAACTTTTAAGTGACTTGCTAGATTCAACACAACTACAAGAAGAGTTTGTATATATGATTTATAAATTTTCTAAATTTGTTTTGGCGTTATTCAGCCCTTCCTCTAATGTAGTGACTCAATTTTCTATCCAATTGTTCAAACCCTTAAGTCTATTATTGGACAGGGCTAGCTTGTTAGTTTCTTCATGAGTTTCTTTGAAAGCATCTAACAACTGATTGTAATTTTCTCCATTGACAAAAAAGTTAGAACTTACACCATTGATTGATGATTCATAGTCAGTCATCAAGCATAGATTTGCTTCTTCGTCTTTATTGTATGAAACACTAGGTTATTTTTCATCATTGTCCTCTCAAGCTTTGTATGCCTTTCTTGTTTTGGAATTCTTCACACTTTTTCTCTCAAAACATTTTTCCTTGTTTTGAACACTTGGACATTAAATTCTAATATGTCCTTGTTTACCATAACTATAACAAGAAAAGTTTGAAGAACTAAATTCAAGTTTTTTTGTTTAAATTGTATCTTTCTATGAAAGATTCTTGCCTCTGATCTTTATTTTTAGAAATCTCCCAAATTTCCTGACAATAGGTTCAATGTTTCTGAATTATTACATTCATAAGATTCACTCTCACTAGTTTTCTTTTTTTGAATAGCATTCCTAAGTGCAATGCTCTTGACCTTCTTGCCATTTCTCTTTTGGTCATTTAACCGATTCATTTCTAGCTATGTTCCCTTAACTTGCCAAAGAGTGACCAATGGTTAAGGTTGACAGATCCTTAGATTTTGAAATTGCTGTCGCTTTAGGTTGTTATCTTTTGTCAAGAAATTTCAGAATGTTGATATTAAGCTCTTCCTTATCAAACACCTTTCCTAGGCTCATTAGATGATTTACAATATGTCTAAATCGTTTCTATACATTTGTTATGGTCTCTCCTTGTTACATTTTAAAACACTCATGTTCTTGGATCAAGGCATGTTTCCTAGCCCATTTCACATCAAAAAATTCTTAATGTGTAACTTCTAATATGTCCCACATCTCCATAGCAAAAGTAAATTGAGAGACCCTAACAAGTCATCAACATTCAAAGCAAAAGTAGTTATGTTTTTTTGTCATACAATCATATTGAACTATTTTTTTTCTCAATTCCAGGCCATTCAAGCCAAGGTCTATCAACAAGTTCATCGTTCATCATATGTTTAGGCATAAAAGGTCCATTTACACCTGCATCCCAAATCCCTCTATCAATTGATTCAATAAATATCTTCATTTTAACATTTCAAAACTGATAGTTAACACCTCCAAACATGGATAGTCTATTGATAGAAGTGTTAAAATGTATGGCTTTAAACTAGAGGGGGGTGAATGGTTTAAAGGGGGTTTTCACAAACTTTTTAAGATAGAATGAAATTCCTTGCAAGAAACCAAATTTAAGAATTCAGTTTGCCAAGAACAAAGCTCAAAACAAAAAAGCACCAGAAAAACAATTGGTTATTTCGCATAAAAACAATCGGTTGTTTATACCAGTAAAATAACAACAACTGAAATTAAAGAGTTTAAGGAAGAGAGAAATGCAAAAATAGTTTATACTGGTTCACTCTTAACCCAAGAGCTACATCTAGTTTCCCAGAAACCACTAGGGAATCCACTAGGTAATCAAATCCAGATTACATACACACACTAGCAAAGAAGTGACCTTGATCCCCTCAAGACACACACTTCCTTTGGCTCAACACACACTCCACCAAGAATGTTGATCTCGACAACCTCAAGAGCACACAACCCTTCTTGGCTTTACAACACCAGAATGTACACAAATCATAGAACGAATTACACTGTTACAAAATCAACTGAAATCAATATTGAGTATTCCTATTCCACTTCTCTCTTGAATAACCAAAGCTCAAGCGAAAACTCAAATGCTTGAAAACTCTTTGAAAAACTCAAATATGTTTTTCTTTTTATTGTTTGTTATAAAACATTAACAAACTATTTATAGTATTCAAATCTTGGTCAAAGCATTTAAAGCAGGACTGTATTCAGTTATGAAATCAATTAAAGCTCTTTTAAAAAACAAAATTGTTTTTATTAGGATTCCAAAGAAACAATCGGTTGAAATAGCGAATCAATCGGTTGTTTTGGTTTGACAGCAAGTCAACCATCCAAAACAGTTTTCAAACTTTTTCAAAAACACCTAAGTATAAAACAATCGGTTGTTTCGACAAAACAACAGGTTGTTTTTCACTTAGTTTTGAAAAATACTTTAAACTTAAAAGATTTGAAAAACACTTAAGCTTTAGATTCAACAAAGAGTGGATTACAAATATAATCTACCCTGGATCCTATTCTAAAGCACCTCAACAACATCAAGCACCTCCAGCCTTCCATCAAACGCTTAGAATTTGGATTCTTCAAAGCTTGAACACACTTAATTCAACCAGAAGTGTTGAACCAAGTGGTGTTCAGGTTTTGAAGAATCCAAACCCTTTGAAGGATGTTGAAGGCTTGGTTGTGCTTGCTGTTGCTGAGCTGTCTTAGTTAGGATCTGGGGTAGTTTGAGTTTTGTAATCCACTCTAGATTGAATCCAAAGCATAGACATTCTCAATCTTTTAAAAGAAAAGTGTTTTTCAAACTAAGTGAAAAACAACCGATTGTTTTGTCAAACAACCGATTGTTTTATACTTAGATGTTTTTAGAAAATATTGAAAACTGTTTTTCAAATGGTTGAGCTGTTAAAACCAAAACAACCAATTGATTTGAGGAAACAACCGATTGTTTGTTTTGTTACCATAACAGAAAAATGGTTTTTGTTTTAACTGAGCTTTAAATGGTTCTAACTGTTTACGCTCCAGTATTTAATGTTTTGACCAATCTTTAAATGCAATAAATAAGTTTGTTAAGATTTGATAACAAACATCTTTGAATAAATTCAGTAAAACAGATTTGAGAAATAACAATCTTTTTAGAACAACAAGATTCTGATTTTCAAAGAGTTGAGATTGCTTAGAGGTTGAGATTGATTAAAGAGTGTGAGATAGGATTTCTGCTTCTATTGATTTCAAATTTACTTTTGTAACAAGTGTAATCCTTGTATTTGTTAAACAAGTTTCTTCTGTGTGTTTGCTAAGAAGTGTTGTGTGTTCTTGAGGGGATCAAGATCAGCGCATTCTTAGTGTTGGTGTGTTGGCCAAGAGAAGGGTGTGTCTTGAGGGGATCAAGGTCACTTTCTTGGTTGTGTTGTAAGTGATATAGGTTTGATTGCTTAGTGGAATTCCTCAGTGGTTTCTAAGAAGACTAGATGTAACTCTGGGTTTAGAGTGAACCAGTATAAACATCTGTGTGCATTCTCTCTATCCTTAACTTTTTAAATTCAGTTTTGATTTTGTAAACTGGTATAAACAACCGATTGTTTCTGCAAAACAACCGATTGTTTTTCTGGTGCTGTTGTTTTTGCTTATTGCTTTGGCAAACTGGATTCCTTATCAATTGTTTCTTGAGATAATTTCATTCTTGACTTAAAATTTTTCGAAATCCCTCTTTAAACCATTCACCCCCCCCTCTAGTTTAAAGCCATCCATTCTAGCAATTGGCATCAAGAGCTTGGTTCTTGAAAGTTATTCAAGTTGATCCGAAAACTGTTTTTTAAATGGCTGATAAACTACCTTTTGGGGAAGGTGCTTCAATCAATAGACCACCTCTGTTTTGTGGTTTGAACTACCAATTTTGGAAAGTAAGAATGAAAATCTTTATGGAATCACTTGACAAAGGAATTTGGGATGCAATTGAAAATGGTCCTTTTGTCCCAAAGTTTGAAAAAGATGGATCTTTCACTGAAAAGCCTTGGTCTCAATGGACTGATTCAGAAAGCAAGAAGGCCAAATTCGATTGCATTGCCAAAAATATAATAACCTATGCTTTAAATTCTGATGAGTTTTTCAGGGTCTCTCAATTCAAATCATCAAAAGAAATTTGGGACACCTTGGAAGTAACTCATGAAGGTACAAATGAGTTAAAGAGAGCTAGGAAGCATATTCTAATCCAAGAGTATGAGATGTTCAGAATGCTCAAAGGTGAAACAATTGCTGAGGTGCAGAAAAGATTCACACACATCATAAATCATCTCATGAGCCTTGACAAGACCTTTGAAAAGGAAGAGTTAAACATCAAGATCTTGAAATGTCTTGATAGAGCATGGTAACCCAAGGTAACTACTATTTTCGAATCTAAAGATCTAACATCCTTGAGTATGGCTTCTTTGTTTGGTAAGCTTAGGGAACATGAGTTAGAGATGAATCGACTCAATGTTCAAGAAAGGGAAGACAAGCACGTAAGGAGCATAGCCTTAAAAGCTTCCAAGAACAAAGGAAAACAAGAATCCAGTGATGATAGTGATGAGGAAAACCTTAGCTTGCTGTCAAGAAAGTTCAGCAAATTCTTGAAGAGGAACCACAACAAGGACAACAACAAAGATAGGTATGGAAACAAGAAATCAAATGATTTTAATTCCAATAACTATACTTGTTTTGGCTGTAGTAAGCAAGGTCATATAAAGGCAGATTGTCCAAACAAGAGCAAGGAGAAAAAGCCTAGCTACAAGGAAAATAAAGGCAAGACAAAGAGAGCCTACATAGCTTGGGATGAAAATGAGGTATCATCATCAAGTTCTTCATCAAGTGAAGATGAGAAAGCAAACATCTGCTTGATTGCTGAAGAAGATGATGAATCATGTAGCTCAAGTGAGGTAAGTTCATGTGCTTCTTTAAATGAACAAAGTTATAGTGAATTTCTTGAAGCTTTTCAAGAAACTCATGATGAAGCTAATCGATTGGTTCTTTCAAACAACCGATTGAAAGAACTTAATAGCTGGTTGGAAAAGAGAGTGAAATCACTTGAAGATGAGATTGAAAAATCAAAAGACGATTTCAAAAATCTAGAAAATCATTTCAAAAATTCTTCTTGCAAGTGTGACACTCTCATTTGCGAAAATTGTGAAAATCTTGAGAAAAATGTTCATTATCTTGTTGACACTGTGGACAAGCTTTCAAAAGGGAAATCTAACTTTGAGAATGTCTTGGCATCTCAAAGCTGTGTTTTTGGAAATGTTGGTCTAGGTTTCAATCCACAGAACCAACAAGATAAGTTTTCAAAAAAAAATTTAAGAAAGCCAGTAAAACAACCGATTGTTAAATCGAAACAACCGGTTGTTACATGCTTTTATTGCATGAAGAAGGGCCATTCGGTTAGATTCTGCAAAATAAGAAAGTTCTCTGTTCCTAGAGGCTACATGAAATGAATTACTAAAGGATATGAGGTTCCAAATGAGAAAAAGAAATCAATTGGACCCACATTTGTGAAGGGACCAAATCTTGTTGCTTGAACTCATGCTTGTGCAGGAATATTAAAGAAGTGTGAAGGACTGAGTCATCTGATCAAGTTTTTGGAAGAAAAAGACCAACATTGAAGCTGAATCAATGTTCTACATCTGTCCAAAGGCCATCAACAGTTAAAAGAGGCTTCTTGATCACAAAGCACATGGCTCATTGAAAGAAACCATAGAGAATAAGACCTTCCTTTCTCTGTTCTTAATTTCTGTTTTAAAGTTCTTTTTCATGTTTAAATACCTTCTTTAAAATTCTTAACTTCATCTGCTTTGAACTCTTTCTGCTCATAGTTAAAATTCAAAATCAGTTTTAACTGCTGCAGAAAAACAACCGATTGTTTCTTCGAAACAATCGATTGTTTTGATCCTGACAACATTGTAAAGAAATCAATTTAATTTCTATTTTGAATTTCTATCCGTTGTAGATCAATTTAAAGAGAGAATCCTTGGTCAATGAACCTATGTTGAAAGTTGATCACGTTTAGAGAAAAGTTACAACAGTCATAAAGGAGTATATTCCAAAATCTTGGAAATTCAAGAGCCTTAATGACTAGTCAAAGATCACATGTGAAGACCATGTGATTTTCAGCTTTTTCTGACGTTTTCTGTGCAGGGCAGGGTCAAGTCCTCTCTCTCTGAAAATCTGGTACCCACTCATGACATTGAATGCTTTTTAATTCTATTGCTGCTATAAAATCTGTTGCAGCTGATCTCTTCCACAAGAACAACCAATTGCAACATCTCTTGCAAAATCTGTGAGTGAGCTTTTCTCTGTTTTCTTCTCTGCCATCATGGACTCAACTCCTCCCACCTCAAAAAGAGTCAAAACCAGAGCTGTAAGGTCTGGAGGAAGGCTAGAAGGATGGTTTTCTGGAGACAATGATCTAATTGAGAGATATAGGTTTGAAACAAGCACCAAAGTGATAAACAACCCCAAGTTTGTGTGCTTTGATTGGCTGAAAAGCCAAAAGCTGGACAATATAAGGAGGTTGCTGAAAGATCAATCTCTCAAAAAGTTCCTGGAGATGAAGGGAAACATCTACCCAGATTTAATAAGGGTGTTCTACACAAATCTCAAGTTTGAGGGAAACAACCTAGTTTCTCATGTAAAAGGTGTAGATATGGAGATAACCCATGAGGTATGGGCTGTTGTTGCTGGTCTAAAGTACTCAGGCCTCAGGATTAACAAGGGAAACCTTGGAGTAGTGGAGGATTTCAACAAAATCCAATACTACAAAAGTTGCTTGAAGAACCAACATGCTCAAGTTAGGACTTGCTCGGTTGGAGGCCTAAAGCTTGATGAAAGGTTGTTAGCCCTCATTGTGACTTGGATTCTAACTTCAAGGGGGAGCAATCATTTTGTTCTTACTGAGGAGGATCTAGTGTACATCTTCTGCATCATGAAGAAGATCAAAATCAATTGGATCCACATCATCAAAGAGCACATGCAAAAGGCAATGAGGTTAAGTGACTATCACTATCCATATGTTGTTTTGGTATCTAAATTTCTACTCTATTTTGAAGTGAACCTAGAGGATGAAACATCTGAGTTGGTCAAGTCAACTCAAGAGTTGAACAATGGATCACAATGGGTTTTACCAAAGTAGGTGGCAAATGGATTAGCAAAGATGGTGATTTTGGTGCCTCATCTAGTGTTGCTGCTGATCATGAACAAGATGAACCTGCTGATATGGATTTTCTACATGAAGATCTACCTGAAGCACATCAAGATGCTGGACCTAGTGCTGGTGCTGGGAATCAAGAAGAAAGGATGCAAACCATGTCTCCTTTTGAGAGACTCATGATGAATAGGCTTGATAACTTTGAGGAGAATCAAAGGAATCTCCATGATCTTTGTGTCAACAATTTCCAGAGGATTGATAACAGGTTTGACAGCATAGATGCATGCTTCATGACTCTAGATGAACAGATCGAGACTGTATAGAATCAAATCTTTGATCTTCAATATGTTGATGATGATGAATGAAGAAAAACAACTGGTTGATGTATCGAAACAACCGATTATTTTTTTGGTGGATGTATCAGTTTTTCTTTTTGCTGCTTTTGCTGTTTAGTTCTGATGTATTCAAAACTATTATCTTGTTTTATCTCTTCTCTTTGTCTATTTGTGAAGACAAATAGGGGGAGATATATGTTGTGTTTGATTTCAGTTTTTTTTTATGCAAAAAAGTTTGGATGAGTGAAACCTTATAGGTTTTTGCTCCTATATTTGTTTGTTGATTACTCTGATATTATGCTCTGAATTTCTATACTTGTTTTGTGCTAACCAAATATCAGAAGTTCTATGCTTTGCTTAAAACTGTGCTTTGCAGGAACTGCTTCAGATTCAATTAAGTACAACACAAGCATCAGGAATTTGTCTTTATCAAATAGGGGGAGATTGTTGAACCAAGTGGTGTTCAAGCTTTGAAGAATCCAAACCCTTTAAAGGATGTTGAAGGCTTGGTTGTGCTTGCTATTGCTGAGTTGTCTTAGTTAGGATCTAGGGTAGTTTGAGTTTTGTAATCCACTCTAGATTGAATCCAAAGCATAGGCATTCTCAATCTTTTAAAAGAAGTGTTTTTCAAACTAAGTGAAAAACAACCGATTGTTTTGTCGAAACAACCGATTATTTTATACTTAGATGTTTTTAGAAAAGATTGAAAACTGTTTTTCAAATGGTTGAGCTGTTAAAACCAAAACAACCGATTGATTTGAGGAAACAACCGATTGTTTGTTTTGGTACCATAATAGAAAAATGGTTTTTGTTTTGACTGAGCTTTAAATGGTTCTAACTGTTTACGCTCCAATCTTCAATGTTTCGACCAATCTTTAAATGCAATAAATAAGTTTGTTAAGATTTGATAACAAACATCTTTGAATAAATTCAGTAAAACAGATTTGAGAAATAAAAATCTTTTTAGAACAACAAGATTCTGATTTTCAAAGAGTTGAGATTGCTTAGAGGTTGAGATTGATCAAAGAGTGTGAGATAGGATTTCTGCTTCTATTGATTTCAAATTTACTTTTGTAACAAGTGTAATCCTTGTATTTGTTAAACAAGTTTCTTCTGTGTGTTTGCTAAGAAGTGTTGTGTGTTCTTGAGGGGATCAAGGTCACTTTCTTGGTTGTGTTGTAAGTGATATAGGTTTGATTGCTTAGTGGAATTCCTCAGTGGTTTCTAAGAAGACTGGATGTAACTCTGGGTTTAGAGTGAACCAGTATAAACATTTGTGTGCATTCTCTCTATCCTTAACTCTTTAAATTCAGTTTTGATTTTGTAAACTGGTATAAACAACCGATTGTTTCTGCAAAACAACCGATTATTTTTCTGGTGTTGTTGTTTTTGCTTATTGTTTTGGCAAACTGGATTCCTTATCAATTGTTTCTTGAGATAATTTCATTCTTGACTTAAAGTTTTCGAAATCCCTCTTTAAACCATTCACCCCCCTCTAGTTTAAAGTCATCCATTCTAACAAGAAGCACCTTCAACAATAGGCAACTTGTTCTTAGTAATTATTTTGGAATCTAGATCAAATCTTGATTATTTTACAAGAATCAGATCTAGATACCAATTGTCAGAAAAAGAGGACAAGTTTAAGAGGGGGATGAATTGAACTTTCAAAACTTTTTCAAAAACTTATGAAGAATTAGAATGAATTACTTGCATAATTAATTGATTGATTGAAGTGAATATGGTACAAAACTTAATAGATTAAAAAGTCATTTATAGCAAGAAAAAGTTATATTCAAACTTGAAAATAAAGAGAGAAAGGGAAAGAAAAATACATAGTAATTTTTATATTGGTTCACTCTTAAACAAGAGCTACTTCCAGTCGCTCAACTAATCAAGCCAAGCTAATTCTAAAACAATTGTTTACATGTATAAGAAACACCAAGAACACCACTCTTGAACCCTACTAAAATGTTCTTTAACAAGTGTAACGCCCTGTTACAGAACCACAACTTGAAACTCTATCTAGTTAGGGTCAAACACCAAAATATTACTTAATTACAATAAGATCAAACAAGATCAAACTGGATCTAAAAAACTATAGTGAAAATTCTCTAACCGAAGAAATTAATCTCAAGAACACAAAGAGAAAGCTCTAAGAAAAGACTTTCAAACTCAAAACAATAACTCTCTTAAATGCAAGGTGTTTTAGAATCTAAGAATTAAAAAAAATACATTGAGAAAAGCCTAAAAACTAGAGTTATATAGAATATGAATATCCACTCCAGTCTTTTAGGACTTCAAATAAGAAAATTTCAATGGATTAAATTATCGTTTAGCTAATTAAAATTATCCTTTAACCACAAAAAGTTCTGACAAAGATTTAAACCAACTCTCTCAAGCATTTATCAAGATCAACCTAATCTCAAAGAGGAGTCATAAAAATAAAAATGATACAAAACAAAATCTATACAAAACTAAGTCTTCAATCTTCAAAGATTCTTTAAGAGTGGATTCATGAAATATAGCAACACCAACAATTTCAACACACTTAACTTACGTATTTTTGAGTTTTTTTTTTTTACAAATTCATTAGACATCATTTATTATGTTTAATGGATTGTAAAGGATGTAATTTAAAACTTGGTTAAAAGCATTTAAATAAGGGTAGTTTTCAAATACACGTCTTCACAATAACTCTCTTTCTTTGGTTAATACAGACAATAATAACACATAATGTAGAGAAATTGGGGAAGAGAGAAATATTACATGTGAAGACTTGAAGATGCTCCAAGTGATGGTGTTTTGACGATGAAGATGTTATAAATGTGTTTAGAATGTGTTGACTTTGTATTTAATTGTTATATGAGTCTTTCACACAAAGGTAAACAGGCAAGCACACAACAATCTTAAAATGAGTTTTGAAATATGAAAAACCTTTTTAAATATTTTAACAACAATATACTCAATTATCTCCCTTTTAATCGGTTAAAGTAGAAAGTTGGAAAATTATGTGTGGGTGATTTAATCGATTATCACAAAGTTTAATCGATTAAACAAGAGAATTTTTTTAACTGGTTTCCAGATAATAGTTGATTAAAAGCTTCATATTCAATTTTAATATATGATTTCAAAACTCTATAAATATAGCACTTGCTCAATGTTTTCATACAAATTTTAAGATGATTGATATACGGTTAGAAGCACTATAATATGATTTTTTTTTTCAAAGAGTTTATTTCCCTCATTTGAACTTTTAAGATTTGATTATCAAATGTTGTGCTCTTGAATCTTATATATGCTTTTGCCGTGAAAAAGATTGGTAAATTATTTCTTATTATTGCAGTTGGAGTGTTTCGATAGTGCTTTTTAATTGTTCTAGTGTTGTTGTTCTTGGTGATCAAGAGTTAATAAGCTATATATCATCTTGGGTTGTAAGAGTTGATAGGGTTAATATCCTCTTAGGTGATAAAGTGTTTATAAAGGCTGAGATCCTCTTGAGATGGGTCAAGGGTTGATAGGTTCCCGTCGGTTGACCTGGGTCGTCTTTATGCGTGGCTTGTCCTCACGAGCTAGGGCACCTTCGTTCTGCCTCGTCTATGAGTACCTGAAAAAGAAGAACAAAGGGGCGCCCTCGCGGCCGTTTGCACTCCGACGATCAAGTCAGCTAGCGAGAAACACCAAAGTGACTGGAAACCGTATGACAATCTCAATGACTGAAACTGTGTTGCCCTAATTGCCTTGTGCTCACAGTGGGTGCGCCGTCAAGAACAACTAGGGTTTAGTGCTCTGTGTAACTTTGAGAATTAGGTTAAAGCTTGTGTAACTGTGAAAGCGTACCTTACTAGGGTTCTTCGTGCCCTTTATATAGGTGAAAGCTAAGGTTTACCTCTGCGTTGCTTGCTATTATCTAGGGTTCCTTGGAGAAGGTCCTTGCGCCGCTATCCCTAGGATCTTAGCGTATCTGGCCCATGGACTTTCCTTATCTGGAGTGCAATGAATAACCTTGCGGCCACTTGGACTTTAACTTGAACGTTGTATCTTCGCGCCACCATTCTTCATGGGTGCCCTAATTAGTCATGTGTCATGCATGCAGCCTTCCTTGGAGATCTTTAATGAGCACGTGGGCATTGTCACGTGCCCCTTTGACTTGATCGTTTATTCTGTGCGGAGGGTCCCACAGCGCTGCCACCTAACTTAGGGTTATTCCATCGTGTGGGCCCTCTTCTCTGCGAAATGCTTCTGTCACGCGGGTTGACTCTTCGGGCGATGTCTTACTTGGGCGACATTTCGCTTGGGCGATGTCTCTTTATGTGTTGACTTTTAACTTTGACTTTTGGTTGATCACCCCGGGACGGTACAATAGGCATATATCATCTTTATGATCAAGAGTTGTTAGATGTTGATATCATCTTGTAGTGTATATCTTCTTAAATTTGTTCAAAAGTTGATTCTTGTTTGTATTAACTTTGAAAATTAGTGGAACCAACAATTCTTAAGTTGAATTGTTGAGACTAGATGTAGGATCTTGTTTATCTGAACCAATATAAAAACTTATCTTGTGCAACCTTTCTTTGTCTTTGTCTTTATATTTGTGTTGCAACCACTTATAATTGCATTCAAACTTTTTTTTATCTTAAAGAAGTTTTAAAAAAAATCCAAGATTTTTTATTTTAAATTTTGAAACTAAATTCACCACACCTCTTGGTTTAATAAAGTCATTCTGTTTTCCTAATAAGAAATACACACAATAATTTATATTGGTTAATTTGTTGCAACAAACTACATATAGTTCTCAATCAAGAGTTTGAGTTCCACTAGGCAGATTAATGTTATGACATATATTTCGAGTATTTTTTGGACTCGTTGTTACTATTGATCAATTCCTTGAGTATTTTTTTTATAGAAGTCACTCATAATTAACTTAATTGAATATTTTTTCAACTCATAGTCACTCTTCACTAACCTTCTTGACTATTCTTTTTCTCAATCCACCCCTGACTCAACGAGTCATTTTTTTTTTTTACAAACACATATATCTAAATTTAAAATATAAGTTTAATAGTATAATATTTTCTAAACAAGTTAAAAAAACACTAAATACAATCGAAATAGTCAAGTAATTCAAATCAAAATGTACCAATTATAGTTTAGGGGAAAAAAATAATACAAGTGTGAGATAGAAAAATTATTAAAGGTAGTTACAAAATTCTTTAATGTTAATAGTTAAAAATATAAAGCAGGCATTTAGTTTGGAAATATATGAAAATATCAATTAATATAATTTTTGTAGGTAAATTTTTAATTAAATATTGAATTTCATTAAAGAAGTAATTATGGTTTATAATTAATTTATTAGGTCAATCATTAAAATAAATTTAAGGTTTTCTAAATGTAAAGTACATTATAATTATCGAATAACATGTTATGTTAAAAATTAATTATAATAAGTATTTACCATTTAATTACAATCTGTAGTGAAACATTCAGAACAAAAGCTTTTAAGTTCTCTGTGTTCCTTTAAGGTAGCATTATTTTATCATCATAACATTAATGAACTCTTATTATATATATATATATATATATATATATATATATATATATAATTATAAAAAGAAAAAAAAAAGAAAAAAAAAACAAGTCAACTATGAATTGGTCTAATGTTTTTTTAGGTATTGAACTTTGAAATGTTGATCGCCAAAGAAAAAAAAATGAAATGTTGAGGAAACACGTGCTGCAATTGGTGGTAGTTGCTGTGTTTAACTTCGCCATTTTCCGTCCATATATTATAAAAAAATATTAGTAACATGATTGTGATTGGTAACAGTTTCCATATTTTCGTTACTTATGTCAGGTGTGCATGTTCCAACTTCAAAGAGTTTCAAGGCCATTGATTTACATAAAAACTAATATGCGGTTGTGATGCATCACCTGCAACTTATTGATTGGGTTACTGGTTGTAGCTTTGCCCTTTGCTTTTTTTTTTTCTTCCATAAATGTAAACTATATTTTATGTTGTACAAACTTTTCTAAACTAATTTTTGATTAGAAAAGTAAAAATGATAAAATATTTTTTTATAAACAAAACTTAATTTATATACAAACTAATTCATAAAAACTCTTTTTTTACACATATTTTTTTATGTTTAACTTATAAACTAATTTTAACTGATAAAAGAAAATGATTTTTTTTTCTCTAAAAAGTGATTCTAAAGAACTTATCCAAATATTTTCTAAGTGTTATATTTAATTTTAAAATTATATGCCACTTGATAATTACTTGTTTTTTTTTTGTATATTTAAATAATCTTCTTCGAACATGTGTATGAAGTTTTTGAGCTAACGATAACGCATTCTTTTATAATCACCATAATTAGATTTTGTTTTTACTCTTGGACGAGTGTAAAAGCCATAGATTTCTATTTTAAACATAGTAATGTGATAGCATCGTTCATATATAATTTAATGTCTCAATTGTATAATAGTTAAAATTCCACACCTTTTAATATCATTAGCTTGAAACTCTTTGCAATGGAAAGTGTAAATTGATATTTAAATTATTTGATCACTATACCCAATTATTGTATTTACATGATAGAAGTGTGTTTAAATAAATAACTTAATTAAATACTTTTATAATCTTAAATTACAGGATATATCTAATTTAATTTTTTATTTTTTTATAATTATTTGTTAGAAAATGTATTCCTATAGAATCTGTACTAGACAGAGTGCTCGAAATCTCGGTTCAAGCACTTTGATATGGTCAACTCGGTTTTTGGGTCAACATGGGCCCAAAGGATAAGCCAGGAGCTCGGCCCAAGCGCTGGTAAGATAGCTCGAAAAAGATAGTTAAAATAGAAGGAAAATTATTATTTGAGAATACTTGTGACTGAAACTGATTATTATTTTGTATGCTCTCACTGACTTGATCGTCGGAGTGTGATCAACAGGTAGAGTCTCATCTGTCCCAGCGGAAAGTTGTTCTAATACACCAAGAGATGACAAACTAGAAATGAAGCTCTTCATCCAGTCCACTCGAGGTTAATCGACGAAAACAAAATCCTATGATTAAATTTTTTTTTATAAATTATCCTAAATAATATTATTAATTTAAGTAAAAACAATTTAAGAACATGTTATAATTATCTTCAAATACTCATTAGTTTCTATATCACCACGTTTAATTTGATACCTAGTGACATTTCTCTCCTAAATTTAGTAAATTTGGGTACCTTATATATCCTTAAGGCTATTCAACTACCAAGACTATATACGGGAATAGAGAAACAAAACGAGGTTGATTCAAATGTTCTAATTCAATTCCTTGTTGGTTTAGAAGTTGTTAAAAAACATTATTTGCTATATGCGGATTAGTTGCCAAAAATTTAGATATTACTTTTGTAAGGATCGAGAAAAATAATCTTAGAATATAAATGATACAATTAAAATGACACCTGAATATTTTATTATTAAAAAGGAAAAAGCTATATAAATAGAAATTTAGTTATTCAGGTTTCATTTTAAAAGAACCACCATCTCTCTAGAAGTTTCTTTTTCTTTTCCTCTCCCTTCTCTCTAAGATTCTGACATCCTCACTCATCAGTTTGACGATCGAAGTCCATCATTATACTCCTAGCAGCGAGATCTACAAGACTGCCGGATCAGAATCATCTTTGATAGAGTAAGTTCATTTTTGTTCCATTTTTCCTTTCCTCTCCCTTCTCTCTAAGATTCTAACCTCCTTGCTCATCACTTTGACGATCAGAGTCTGCCATTGGATTCTTAGCAGTGAACTCTACGAGATTGCCCGATCAAAATCTTAGATAGAGTAAGTTCATTATTGGCTCATTTTCCTTTGAATTAGTTTTGATCTGGTTAGGGTTGCCTTTTAGTTTAAGTTTGCATGTGAGGTTTTTATCTTTAGAATTAGTCTTTGTTAGATCAGGATCCTAGTGATATAATTAGATTTGTGACAGGACTTTGTTGTGCAGGTTAGGTTATCCTTAAGCTTTTGGTGGGTTGGAGCTCTTAGTGAGCATATGCTCAAGTCCAGGTAAGGGAAACTAGTTTTATTTTTAAAATAGAACCCTAGGTTAGAAGATCTGGATGTGGGGTGACGTGGTCACCAATTCCAATTTTTGCTTGCAGAATTGTTTCTTTTGAAAAGTAAAGTAATATATTGACTGAAATGGTTGATTTTGAATCTTTTATATTGATTTTAGGGTGAATAAGTTGTTGAAAGTGTTTGTGATTAAGAATTGAAAGTGTTTGAATGATAATATAAATGAGTTGAACTATTTTTTGAATATTTTGTTGAATTACTTAAATGAAAAAGTTTGATGAGAAATGATTGTTTGATTTTAGATGATGATTGATTTAGAGAGCATATATTTGGAACTTAGTTATGTGTTTAAGTGAATTTTGAGATATATTTGGATTGTTTTGAAAGTTTAAAATATGATTTGATTGAATGGTGCTTTTATGTGTTAAATGATGTATGTAATAAAGTGAAAGTGTGATGAAGACATAGTATTTTCAGGAAAGGAAATATCGTGTTGAGATTATTATTAGAGTGTATTGATTTGTGAGTTTCTTGTGAATGAAACGATCATGACTATACTGATATAATGGAATCACATAGATGAAGTTATTCAGTTGGTTAGATTCGAAGGAAGTCCATTTGACTGAGTCTGAGGTTTGAAAGAACTGATAAGAGCATATTAAATGGATTTACCCTGTCATATGAGATTATGAGATATTGAGATAATTATGCGCATGGCTGTGTGGATTTCACAGTGAGTAGTATGATAGGTGTAGGTCTCTGGATGCTAATTTCAATACACGAGTCTTCCATAAGTAGAGTCAAGTGTCTGAATATGTGAGTCAGTAGAAGTATGACAGGAGTAATGTGGATGATGAACGTGATAGATACTTGATGGTTATGTGAAATGTTTGAGAAATTGTATGAGAATTTATGAACTTTGTGTATCAATTTGAAATTTAAATTATATAGAAAATTTTGTTATAGGTAGCTTACCATGTTATTTATTTGTGTTTGTTTCTTTATCTGTGTGTTGTACACAGAAGTAAATGAGATTGTAGGTAATAGAGCTCTTACGTGAGCAGTTGGAGGATGTGATAATATTAATTTAAATGCTCTGTTTGTTTTTAAAACTTTTAATGTATATATTAAAATCCCTATGAAAAGAAAGATACTTTTTTAAATACAATTATGAGATAATTATATATATTAATATATTAATTAGATAGTGTTTATTTTATTTTTATTTTATTATATATGGGTAAAAATTAGAGATGTTACTATTATTATTTAAACCTATCATGCATTATTTCTCAATTGTTGTAATATAACATCTACGTTTTGACCCTTGTATAAAATGGATTATCTTCCAAATGAATTTTATTATTTACTCTATGATTTCCTATATTGTTTTCTTCATGAGGCAAAACCATTTCACTGTTCAACATTCTTACTTTCATATTTTGATTTTTATTAAATATCGATATGTTTTAATCTCTAACCCTATAATTTGGGTGATGCTATAGAAAAAACAATAAAAAAGAGATTTGATTCACTTCAACAGTCAACACAAAACTATCTGGTTGAATTCTTAACTTAATTCTTCTCGAGTTGGATTTCTCTTAAACCTATCAAGCTTCATTGAGCATTATTCAAGCTAAACCCTTCAATTTAATTATCATTAACAATCACTCTCCTCTAATAATATATATGAATAATTTTTCTTCATATTATATTATTATTCAACTCTTCTCGTTTTTTCATATATCTTCAAATTCAAAGACTTATCATCAATTTTTTCTTTCAATTTTATGACATTGATTAGGATCTTGTCAATATAAACTATAGACCCATCACGTTGGATTCATCCACATAAATAAAGTGTATAAAAAATTTAACTCTATCTACTAGTTTAAAGAGACCATTTTTAATAAACAATTTTACTTTAATTTATAAACAAATTATTTATTTATTTTTATTAAAAATAAAATTAATTAACATTAATAATGTAAATTTAAATTAAGAGTGATATATTTAATTTTCATAATAAATTTATTTATAATAAGTTTTTATATGTACTACTAGTAAATCAAACTTAACAATGTCATTTTGTAATATATTTATAATTTTATTTATGAATGTAATATATTTTTAATAATATTTTTATAGTTAATACTAAATTCATAAATTATTGACAATAATAAATTTAAATTAATAATAATAGTCAAACACAATATTTTTCCAGTTAATAATAATTAAATCATTAATTTATTATTTCTAATATAACATTAATAATAATAAAAAATTTACTAAAGATTTAAGTTATTATATTTAAATTTAAATTAAATATTTAATATTTCTTCATTTTCTAATATCAATTTAATTTAGTAATAATAATATCTAAATTGATAAAAAATGATTTAATAATTTTCAAATTAAATGTAATAATATTTTTTAAAATAAAATAAATTAATTTAATAGGTTATATAAATATTTTCATTTTCCGGAAATGGTTTTTCAAAAAAATGTTATGAAAACTAGACTTGAAATCGGCACTCGCATAATAAAATTCCAACCTAAGTTTAGGTAGGAAAATCATTTTGTTGCCTCCAGGAGACAATTTGGGGTAATGTAAAATAAAAATGCATCGTTCTCTAACTATTTTTACAATAAATTTATTTAGAAAAGAATTCAAAAATTTTAATCATAAATTGTGTTTGTTTTTCTTACAATAACAAAGCAGGTGCGACCTGTTACCGCAGGTTGTTTCGGCGGAGCTTATCTGCTTTCGCACGTATGCTACATGTTGGACGGCACCTACTACTGATTAGGTGAATCACTCGCATTCTCTTCTTCACTCTCCATCAACCCCAAAGATCCATGCTTTCTTAATTCCCACCTCCCTCTCTCTCCCATTCATTTTAACAAACACCTTTTCTTCTGTTCCTCTCTCTTCTTTCGCCACTGCTCCATCACTCACCGGTGGCGCTTTCACCGGTGGAGTGACGCATAGCCTCTCCAATTCTACGCTTTCTCTTCAATTTGCCAAAGGGGTGAAGAAAGGATCAAAGATGGTTGGTGCCATAAAAGCTGCGATTGGAGACGCGGTGTTGACTTTCATGTGGGTGTTTTGTTCCTCTGTGTTGGGGATTGCTTCTGGGTACGTAACCAAAGCCCTTAACCTTCAAGACATCTCCTACAATGGGTTCCCTTACCCTTCTTTCATTGTCACCATTACCCTCGTCTTTCTACTTGTTTTCCTTTTCACCATCATCGGCAATGCCCTCGGTGGAGCTAGCTTCAACCCCACCGGCACCGCTTCCTTTTAC
This sequence comes from Phaseolus vulgaris, assembly GCF_051622355.1. Taxonomy (NCBI): domain Eukaryota; kingdom Viridiplantae; phylum Streptophyta; class Magnoliopsida; order Fabales; family Fabaceae; genus Phaseolus; species Phaseolus vulgaris. The sequence goes on along the minus strand of NC_143498.1, from coordinate 22,629,421 downwards.
GCCGTTGGTCTCGGTTCTGATACGCTCTTCTCAATGGCGATTCGTTTTCCTGCTCAGGTTCGTGGTTTCCCTTTTGTGTTCAAAAGGGTCTTTTACTTTTCTCTCTTGTCTATGGTGTCGCGAGTAAAATTGAATTTTTAGGCGCTATAACATTAGATCCTGAATTGAAGGATTTTTTTATTTTGAAGAAATAAGTCAGTGTAAATTGACCATCAAATCAGCTAAAAAGCCTTGTGATTAAAGTGGTATATCAACATATATTTAAGTAGAATTGTTTAGGAGTCTATTTGACATTATTTTGTGATTTCTTAGTTTAGGGATCATACAGTTACGAAGATTAAAATGACCATTAACTCGGTTGAATTGCTTTCAAATTAACTTTATTGTTCTGTCATTTTGGCCTTCTTTTTCTTTCTAATCTTTCGAGGAAATGCGTGGATGGTGGATAAGAAGTGGAAGTTAAATATAGGTTGTGTTTTATGCCATGTCTGGTTGGGTGGAATAACGCCAAGGAGAAAAAAATTTTGAAATTTTAATTGAAGAGAAAGTGAAAAGAAAGAAAATTTGGTGTTGTTGACGTATGTTTTCGCTATGTTTTAATTTTTAATTTGCAAAACAACCTCATTTTCAAAGTTCTTCTATAAATATTTGAAGATTTAAAAACAAATTGGTAATTTTGTGCATTTATAGTGAAAACATGAAATGAAAGTAAAAGTAAACATGCCCTCAATTTTTATTTTTCAAATTATTTTTTCTTTTCTTATATCACTTTCTCTCTATGTAATCAAAAGAAAAACATGCTATTTGGCTTTTTCTTTTTTCTTTTTTTCCCTCTATCTAAACACACTATTAGCATTGTTACTTTATCAAAATGTTTTAGGAATCTGCCCAGTAAGAATTGGCATTAGAGATTCAACATAGGTTCTCGAGTAGAATTTCAATTTTGATGGAAGAATAGCACCAAACATACCATTATTGTTATTCTCCTATTAGAGTGGAAGTTTCGTTTTAGTAATCTGTCTGATAAGGATTTGGATTAAAGGTTGAGGTATAAATCCTTTAGGGTATCGAGATAAAACCTCAATTTTAACCACAACAAAGAAACTGCTTCTAAGTTTTTTTCTGTTATGAATTGTGCAAGGAAATTTTGATGGATGGTTGAGTTGTGAACAGGCAGTTGGTGCTGCGGGTGGTGCATTGGCAATTATGGAAGTGATTCCTGAAAAGTATAGGCATATGATTGGGGGTCCTTCTTTGAAAGTGAATCTGCCCAGTAAGAATTGGCATTAGAGATTCAACATAGGTTCTCGAGTAGAATTTCAATTTTGATGGAAGAATAGCACCAAACATACCATTATTGTTATTCTCCTATTAGAGTGGAAGTTTCGTTTTAGTAATCTGTCTGATAAGGATTTGGATTAAAGGTTGAGGTATAAATCCTTTAGGGTATCGAGATAAAACCTCAATTTTAACCACAACAAAGAAACTGCTTCTAAGTTTTTTTCTGTTATGAATTGTGCAAGGAAATTTTGATGGATGGTTGAGTTGTGAACAGGCAGTTGGTGCTGCGGGTGGTGCATTGGCAATTATGGAAGTGATTCCTGAAAAGTATAGGCATATGATTGGGGGTCCTTCTTTGAAAGTGGATTTGCACACTGGGGCTGTTGTTGAAGGGGTGTTGACCTTTTTTATTACCTTTATCGTTCTCTTCATCTTCCTCAAGGGCCCTCGTAGTGATTTGTTGAAGACTTGGTTTCTGGCCACAGCAACTGTAGTTTTGGTCATGGTTGGATCTGCCTACACCGGCCCAGCCATGAATCCTGCCAATGTGAGTATTACCTTTTTGCATTTGTCAGCTTTGTTTTTTTCACGCATTTAATTGTATGTGTTTCTTGCATCTGTCTTTTACATTGACAATAGCGTGATTTGAATGATTGTTTTGAAAAACTACAAAAATTTGACCTCAAGATTTTATAGGCAGGACATTATAGTCCATGAGATTTTAAGAATATTCATTTAGTACTTTTCTACTCCGCTTTGTACCAAATAGGACAAAAGGGAGTGACTTGGTCTTTAAAATATCAGGTGCTAAAGTGCCTGGCCCGTACAATTTCATGGACTAGTCTGGGGTTTACTCAATCATCGTATTCTTCTCTTCTTTATCAAAGATTTTTGTTTTAAATGTATGTTGAGTTTGAAACATTATATTGTAAATTGTTTTTTTGTTTTAACAATTTCTGCTCAGGATTTCTTGTTAATGATTCTTGAATTTAGTTCTTGCACCAGGCTTTGGTTATGAAAATATTATGCTTTGTTTTTGTAGCTTTATTCAGCTAGGGAATAGGTCAGTCATATGTATGCTGCAGCTATCCTCCTTTCCTCTCTTTCCCATCGTTATTGTGTTATTTAACTGTCAAATCCTATTGTAACCTCTGCATAGTTCCTACAATTTTGGTGTTTTATAAATAGAAACAATGTGCTTACACCAAAAGACCATGCCTTTGTCATTACATACTTATTTAAGGTGTTTCCTCTATATGCCCAATATATCAAACTCGGTTAGATAATGTATCAAAATTTCACATTAGTTTAATCCAATATCACATTGACCAAGCAATCAAAATGATACAAGTTTAGGACGAGGAAATTCAGGAGCATAATGCAGATGTTCAAAGTGGTTCTCTGAAATGTGAACAAATTGCTTGACTTGAAATAGTCAAAGTGAACCTTGTCACAGTTTTGTTCCGAATAGTAATCTTAAAAATCAGAATTTGGTGTTTTATATTATTTACATCTCCTTATGCATTTATGTTTCTGAATCTTGTGTTAATTTCATGTAGAGTAGGGTCAGAGTTAGAGATGCCAATGAAAAACTGTGATCGGTTATTTTCTTTGCAGGCTTTTGGTTGGGCATACTTAAACAATTGGCACAACACATGGGACCAATTGTATGTATACTGGATTTGCCCCTTTGCCGGAGCAATATTGGCTGCATGGCTGTTCCGTGCAATCTTCCCCCCACCATCACCACCAGAAGTCAAACAAAAGAAAGCATGAACAGGGATTCGGCCATTTGGTTCTTCATTTCAATTGTTAAGCATAATGTTACTGCTGCATTATGAACCCTTTTATTCTATATAATTTCTTCTGCATTCTCTCTTCTGTTGATGGGTTATGTTTAGTTCATAAATGCCGTATCCAGTAGAAAAAATAATGTAGAATTTTAGTATCTGGACTGGATACTGATTTGATTCACATTAATGCTATTTCTTTCTAGCAAAAATCTAATTATGTTTTGGTGAATAATGTACGATGCATTTACTTTAACATGGTATATTTTGTTTCTTTTCTACGCTACCAGGAGGGATCAAGTCGAACTAAACTAAGAATGTTTTTCTATTCACGTCCTTAATATGATTTTTCATGTTTACTAAGAAACTAGTACTTATAACCACCACATTTTGTATCATAATTGAAGTGGTTTTGGCCTTTATAATGGGTTTTCAAACGTGTACAAGAACGTGATTGTTTTGGATTTGACTCGGATGAAAATATGAGGTGGATCATGCATGATAGCTCATGCGGGTCAGTCTGAAGTCTGTTGTGAAAGAGTATGGGACGAGTTTGACATTTAAGCTCGAGAAATTCTCCCTCCACCTTTATGGGCTCTTTCTACACCTCCATAATAAATATAAAGTTACTTGTTCCCCTTTCTTAAAAATTTAAATACCCTAATTTTCTTCTAACCTCACAGTACACTCCCTCATTTTCTTTCTCTTGTGGAGTCGGCGCACCTCCTTAGTTTTCCAGAGTGGTAGCATCTCCATTATCGGTTGAGACTTTAGCATTATCGGTAGAGACTTTAGCATTAAGTTTGAGAGAGGTTAGTGTTGAAGCAGGTTGAAGGACTTCCATTGTTGTGAGTTAAGTTTAATTTTTTTTTCTTCTTCACACAATTTTATTATCTTGTTTTTTTCCTGTGTTACTTTGATATCGGATTAAGCAATCCACTTTTTTTTATTAGTATTCCGGATTTTAATCCGGTATATTATTAGAAAAATAACACTGGATTGAACATTTTGGTATGCATCACCAATTCAGTGTTCGTCTTTCTAATAATATATTGAATTGTCCAATTTGATGTTCATTTTAAAATTTCATACCGGATTGAATAATTCGATTTAGTTTTTGTAATATTAAATACCGAATCGAACAATCCAGTTTACATTTTGTTTACAATCTGATTTGCCTATGTTCTGAAAATTAATTTTATTATCTTAGTTACATTAGAATATTGTATGGAATATTTTTTTGCATAGATGGCTAGGACTAGAGGTGGTAGATCACAAATTGATGGTAGGGAGAAATGATGTGAACCAAAAATACATGAATATGATCAAGGATGTTATACTTGAAGGGTCATCTCAACAAGCAAATAAAGATGTCATCAATAGGAGGAATGGTCAAAGACCAAAACATTTGAAGTTCTTCCTATTAGTGTTCTTAATATGGAGGCCCAAGCCCAACACATGATTTCATCATCCATCATGCCTCAAAAGATTATTAAGAGCAATGGCACAAGCAATAATAGATGAGCATAAATTGATGTATTTTTTTATAATTTCTTTAGAGTAGAAATTAAGTAGAACATAAAAGGAAGGTGTAAATATAGATATAAAGGGTGCTAATGTACAAAGATAAGTCACACCTTCCATGTGACATAAAAAGAAGGTGTAGGTGTAGTTTTAGGAGGTGCCAAAGAAAGAAACCAAGTCACACCTCCCTTGTGACATGTAATAGGCGCCAAATTCAAATGCTTCTGATTTGAATTTTCTCACTTTAATTTCAACCCTCTCACACTATAAATAGAGGTGCTATGCTCATGTAAATTCAGATTTGAAATTTGAAGAAAAGTTACTCTACTCAAATTGAGAGAGATTTGTGTGAGACTTGTTCTCCTTCTACTAGTCTTATCTTGTGAGTTTGGGAAGCTCTCAAGTGGTGGCATCTGGCACTTATCTTGGATCAATCACCATCTAAGTGGCGTGTTCTTCCCTTCCATGGCTTCATTCACATAAGTTCTTCTTGCTTTCATCTTCCATTTTCCATTTCCGCACATATGTTCAAATTCTATTCGGTTGTTTTGTCTTGTTCTTCATTTCTATTCGGTTAGATTGTGTTCTTCTTCTTTTTAATCGATTCATTTGTATAGTGATGTATTTCTATTCGGTTCAATGTTGTTATCTTGTTCCCCTTTTAATTTCCGCAATATAATCTTGTTCATGTGCTTGTTCTTGTTTCCTTTCCATTCATTTGTTGTGTAAGGATATGACACTCATGTTCATGAGTTTGGTTCATCATTTGGAAGGCATTAAACTCCATTGTTGTTTCCTTAAGCCTCCTTACTTTGTTCTTAAAGTGTCACAATGTTAATGAATCTAAAATCAACTCTCATCAAGAAACCTACAACATCAGTTCGCAAAGGAAATCGTGGTCAAGGTGTTGATCACACTGGTCCTCCTATGGTTGATGCACAACAAAAACATGATTAGCCTGAAGGATTTGTTGGAGGACCTTCAGACGTGTTTGTGCTAGTTAGTTTTGCAGATCATGTCGTTGTGAGACTCTAGGAGGGTGGGGTAAGTTTGAAGAAATTTACTAAAATGTTTTTAATTTTATCTATTTTAATTTGTATGTTTTGATTATTGATTTTTTTTCCTTAGGATTGGAGGGAACTTAAAGATGGTCTCACATGATCGTAAATTAATTAAATTTGGGGTGCCTCATCCTCATGTTTAACCATATATAGCTCATTCTGGATGGTTGCCTTTATGCAATAATAGTTATAAGTTCTTCGATAAAGGCTTGATTTCAGCCTTTGTTGAGAGGTGACAACGTGATACAAATACGCTCCACCAGATGACAATCACATTGGATGATGTGTTGTCATTACTACATGTCCCCATTGTGGGATAATTTCCAAAGTATGTCCACTTGGAATATGCTAGAGCTTCAACTGCTTTGAATGATTTTCTTGGAGTCTTGATGGACACTGCTAAAGAAGAGATGTGACAATGTCAAGGTGCACATGTGCAATTGAGTTGGCTAAAAGACGTGTACGAGGACTATTGCATGTGACAAAGTTGGAAGTGTGCATGTAGGGAATATTTGTTGCATTTTGTAGGATGCACAATATTTTCCAATAAAAGTGCGACATCCATCTTTGTGTTGTACATACAGTTATTCAGGAATCTATGCATGTGCGATGGATACTACTGGGGAGTTGTTGCACTAGCACATTTTTTACAACCACCTCATGGATGCTAGCTATGTACAAACAAAGCAATTAGGCAAGTATGCGTCTTTGATTTAGGTACGATACCAACAACATTTCAATTTTCTTAAGTTAATTATGTTATAGTTTGTAAGTAACATGTGTTTCAATTACACATGCGTGGATATATGAGCACTTCCCCACATGGGAAAGAGGGATATAAATCCCACATATGGCGAGTTATCTCTGCGACAACCAAATATGTTATCCGACGACATATTTGCACTATTGGGGAAGTTTGAGTGTTATTGGATTGTCTTTCCCATGATGGGGAAACTTGGACCCCATATGACGATCACTGCTTGAGTAGGCCTTTCGAGGTTATTTCATTGATACATACGCTTTAACACCATTTGTCAGCGTCACTTGTTAGAGTGTGTCTTGCACCAGTATGGGTATGAGCAGACTATCCCACGATCTTCTATGCATTATGATGGTGATCTTATAGATGATAGGTGGTTACATTTTGTTGAGCCTCTCATCACGGGTGTGACACTTGCTCCTCATCCATATGCATGTGTATCTGACTATAGGTTTAGGACCGTGTCACACCCTTACATTGTCTGTGGTGTCGAGGAGGATCTCCTGAGTGTACTCCCACATTTTTGTGGTCGTAATCCTCGTAATGAAGACATACAACCCTCTTCTCAGCAGGAGCATCAATCAACGATAAGTAGTTTTGTTCTTGAACTAATTACATTTATATTTTGATAAAAAACTATTTGTACAAGCTAACTATTTGCATATTATTGTATTGCAGGGTATCTTTCAACGAATCGCCAATGTCCTACAGCAGATGATTGATTGTGGTCATGTATCTGAAGACATTCCCACATGGGAGAGTACACAGTCCGCGTTGCAGCTACCTCATGGTGCAACTGAAGACGAGACAATGTATATCAAACACTACCATTTTATTTTACTTTGTTAATTTTGAATGAAATTTCCTTTTCATAGAATGTTTTTTAATACAAATTTAATTTTACATACATGAATATTTACATCAATTATCACCAAGATTTACATATGTGATAGTAACTCCTAATAATTGAGATTTTTTTTGCATTCGACTAACATAATAACATGACCATAAATTTCCCTCTGCATAACAGTGGGTTGACCATAATATGTCTACCATTGGTATGAGACATCCATCATGCAATTTGACTTGCATAAAGATTAAACATCAATTGTAATCACAAAGTCAATTAAAATCATTATATGAATTTAATGTTATTGACATACTTGCACAAAATGTGAACCATATACATGGCTGATACATATGAGTCGGTGTAAACTAACATCCATGGGAGGTTTACTTTACAATGGGAATATGGTTATGTTTTGTATTAATGATATGATATTGTATCTACTTGCAATAACATAACTCATATCAGGTACTGTCATGCACTTGTCTACATTACATTGTAAGAAAATAAATGGTAATAAGAGAGTGAATACATAAAATATTTAAAAATATTTTAAATTGCATAAAGCTTACTATTGACATCCCATCGACAAGTAAAGACTTCATTAGTTGCTATATGCGTTCATAACCACCAAACAATTTTGCTTATTCGTCATGCCACTGTGATAGTTCTTTAAATAAATCTATTCGTACTAGTGGTTGTGACTCTTCCCTATCCCCAACAAGGCAACAATAGATAAATAACTACAATGACCATTAGCCTTCACATCAATGATAACAACTATATAAGGATGACATACAACATGAAACTCATCTTAGAAACTGATTTTGGCACAATGGTGACCGTTGCTTTTCCCTTTTGCGAGGACATCTTCAATGAAGGGGAACTATAATTCATAGAATGAATGTTGTCAACATGCTCAAAATATGATGGTAACTGTTTTGTTGACCTCTCAAATCTACTAATTTTTTTGGCTCCTTTTAGTCTTGACCTTTTCAAGTGGTGCACACATAGATGTCATATATGGATATGCAATTTCTCGCAACTTTCCTTTAACAGTTACCTTACCACCAATGTCAACTTGTTCAAAACGATTCAAAATTACATAAACTTCTTGCTTGATAGTCAACTCGGTTGATGTAACACATGATGAGATACCATAAAAAATTAATCTAGTCCACATCACATGAACTTCATCCAGTGGTATGATACCCAGGTCATATCTAGATAATGAACAAGCACATGGTAAAATGTTGGTATTTTTTAAAACACGCCACACCACTCACTATTAAATCCCACATGTTTCACACGATCGAATTCTTCAGCAATATGAACAAAGCAAGTTTAGATACAAAGCCTACCAGTCTTTTATACAAGGTCACATTGAATGTGTTCCCTACCACATGTAAACTTTTTTTCAAACGAAGCCCTTATTTCATTATGTTGCAATATGAGGACATTGTTGACATCATCCCAACATGTACACAAGTCTCCCATACTGCTTAGCAATATGCGTTTCAGATTCCAGTGAGCATATGATAAAAAAAACATTAATGGATTAGTTTAGGGTTTACAATTGTCACAATCAGGCAAAAATGAGTTGAACATACCTATTTGAGGTTGTATTTCCCAAAAGCATCACCTTATCGGTCCATGCCTTTACAAACTTTTCTTTATATGGCCTAACCCATGTGTTGTTGACATACTCAACAAATAATGACCAAGAAGAACTAATACTTTCAAACCGTTCAAAACAATTATCAAAATCTTCACATCAACCACAATCCATGACAAACCCCCAAGCATCTATGATGGAAACCAAGTAGAGGATGCTCTAGGCCATGAAGACCAAGCCCAACAAGGGGCCCAAGCCCATCAAGGGGTCCAAGCCCAACAAGGGGCCCAAGCCCAACGAATTACTAGGAGCATGGCAAGAGCTTTGGGACAAGAGTATAATAAAATGGCTCTTCTTATTTCTTTTATAGAATAGGGGTGTGAATGTAATAAAAAGGTGTAAGTAGTAAGGGAGTCTAGTGGGGAGTGTAGATAGGAGCCTAGGGGGTGCCAAACCGAATTTCATTGCATTTGTGTGCCATTTAGCTTGCATTTTCAGCACCTCTAGGCTATAAATAAAGGTGCTTAGCTTGTACAATTCAGATTGGAATTTTATAGTAGAGAGACTATACTCAATTTGGGAGAGAATTTGTGAGTTTTGAGTCTTCCTCTTCTTTGCCTTATCTTGTGAGCTATGGTGAGCTTCAAGTGGTGGCACTCCATCACTTATCTTGGTTCAAGGTTCCAAGTGGCGTGAATGGCTTCTTCCAATTCTCAAAATCCAGCAAGCATCTTATTCTATAAGTGTTCTTCTTCCCTTTTCTTCAATTTTCCATTCGGTAGTTTTGATTCCTAGAGTTTACTTCTTTTTCTACCGTTTATTTTGTGTTTCCAGCATTGTGTTCTTAATTCTGTTTTGGTTCAGTAGCTATCATTTAAATTCTGTCCAGTTTTAATTCTTGTTCTTCTTTCCTTTTGTTTTGATTCAATTTGACAATACATGGACTTCAATATGAGTCTTGGTTGGTGCTTAGTTTTGGTGAGTTCTTGAATTTAGAACATTGATCCAATTCTAAAGTAGAGTGCCTTTTAAATCCAGCTCAAGTTGTTCCTAAGAATGTCAAGAATCATGTGTTCTTGTAGTTACATTCACATCATGTGGTATCTAGAGTCTAGGCTTGTTTTTGCTTAATTCTTGAGTTGTATTGCACTTTACTTTCAAGAGCTCTTTAATTCAAGTTGTTTACCATTCTGTTTTAGGATTTATTTTGAGTTTTCTTGCTGTTTTCTTTTGTTACACCATGTGTTTGTGAAAAGGACTCTAGCACTCATTGTTCATATGAGTATGGCTGCTCTTTTGGAATGGCATTCTCCTTCCTAGAGCTGACCTTAAGCTTCCTTTCACTTGTGGTTATACCTTGTTATATGTCTTTTAATTTTGTAATCATGTCAAGTTTTGTCTTAGTCATGTTATTCCATAATTGTCATTACTTCTTGTAGTACTTTTATTGCTTTGATTGTTTCTTGCTTTGGTATTACTTTCTGTTTTTTAGTTTATTGCTTGATCCTTTGTGCATTTTCATTTTTAGATTTGAGTTCATGCTTGTATCTTCATTCTATACAAGTTCTTTTACACAAATTCCATTATGTCTTTGCTAGTTCATCTTACTGTTTTTCTTTCCTGAATAGGATACTCTGTTTTCTTACAAACGTGCTACTGTTTTCAATTTACTGCAATTAATTGGCTCACTGAAAATTTGTGAAAATTTGGATTTACATACTTCAAAGTGTTACAAAAGCATAGAAAAAAGAATCACTCAAAAATTCCAAGTACACAAAAAATGATAAATAAAATACGAAAAGTGTACAATACTGCCGAAAAGAATACGGTAATTGGGCAGCAATTTTGAAAAAATTATTTCTCTCAATTGGCTTACTGTTTTTACCTCATTCCAGTGCCATTTTTGAGTTAAGACATTGAAGTTTCTGTGGTTAATTTTTCACAGTCCAGTTCGCTTTCAATCGGTACAGTTAAATCTGTAAACATAGCACAGTTTGCTTTAAAAAAAAAAAACAATACATTTCCAGTAGCTGTTTTCTGTTTTCTTTAATCTACTCTAGCACTTTTCTTTAGGACTCTTTTTGTGTGCCTTCTTTATTCATTGAGTTCCTTATTTTTCTTGATTGTCTTTCATTCATATTCTTTCTAGTTTGTCATACATTACTCTCTGTTTTTGGTTTAGCTTTTATTGTTTACACCTTTTTCTTGCTTGTCTTTTTGTTCTTCTTAAAAGTTGTGTGGAGACTTGTTCTTAAGTAAGTTGGTTTGCTGTAACATATTTCACTTGAAGCTACTCCATTTCACAAGCAAGGCTTGGTTGAGGACAGAATTTTTTCTTGGAGTGGTTTGAGTGCTTTCTTGGGCATTTTTCCAGCAACCTATATCTCACTGTTTTTAATTGTTTAACAAGTTTCTTTCACTGTTTTGTTTTCTGTTTTTGTGTATTTTCTGCTCATGGCTCATTTCTCTAGTGGAGAGTCCTCCAAACCGTGCTCACCACAAAAGGCAGCCCTTTATGAGGACTTAAAGAATGCCAAGCAATCCAATGCTCACTATCTTGAGGTGATAAGGAAGATGGAAGCACGGCTCCAAAGTTTGGAGTTAAACCGAGAGGAAATGCATCAAAACCGTGAGAAAAGAACTCCTCCTCCTAGTCGGCATTCTTCAAGGCACTCCCATGGTTATTATGAAGACAATCCAAGGCCAAGACATCATCACCATGAAGAGAGGCGCCAACATGTGGCTGGCCCTTGTTCTCCAAATGTAAAACTTCCTAGTTTTAGTGGTGATAGTGATCCCAATGTATACTTAGGATGAGAGGCTAAGGTGGACCAAATTTTTGATGTAAATGGGGTTAGGGATGAGCATAGGGTTAAGTTAGCTTCTTTAGAATTTTTGGACTATGCCATGCAATGGTGGCATCAATACCTCATGGACATTGACCTACACAAGAGGCCGCCCGTGGTCTCTTGGAACGATTTGAAAGCATGTTTACGCGCTAGATTCGTACCCCCACACTTTAGGAAAGACCTTATGTTGAAACTCCAACGGTTTCATCAAGGCGCGCTAAGTGTGGATGATTACTTTAAACAACTAGACACGCTTTTAATTCGAGTTAATATGGATGAGAGTGAGGAGGCTAAGATAGCTAGGTTTGTGAGTGGACTTCGAAGGGATATTCAAGACGTGGTAGAGTTACAAGAATATTCTTCTTTGGAAAATGTGGTGCACCTTGCTAGCAAAATTGAAAATCAACTTGCAAGGAAAAATGCTTTCAAAAATTCTTCTAAAGATAACTACTACCACTCTTCTTGGAAAAATAAAAACTCTTTTTCAAACATCCCTTCTAAGGACTCTACTTTCAAACCTAGAGAGTCTAAGCCTTCCACTTCCAATGCTAGGCCTAAATCACCACAAAAATCGTCTAGTAAGAAGTGTTTTAAATGTTTAAGCTATGGACATATTGCTTCTAATTGCCCTACTAAACGAACTATGTATATGCATGATGGGGTAGATAGTAGTGAGCATGGGTCCGAATCTTCTAGACATTCCTCACCTTCTAGATCCCCAAGTGAGAGTGAAAGTGAAAGCCCACATGAGGGTGACCTATTAGTAATAAGGCGCATGCTTGGACAAGTGTTAAAACCTTTTGATGAAACTCAAAGAGAAAATATTTTTCATTCAAGGTGTCTTATTAATGATAGAGTTTGCTCTTTGATTGTGGATGGGGGGAGTTGTGCAAATGTGGCAAGCACAAGAGTGGTAGACAAACTTGGATTGCCTACCATCTCTCATGCCAAGCCCTACAAGTTACAATGGTTGAGTGAGGTGGGTGAGATAGTGGTGAACAAACAAGTCCTCATTACATTTTCCATTGGCAAATATAAAGATGAGGTCTTGTGTGATGTTGTTCCAATGGAAGCTACTCATATCCTTTTAGGTAGGCCATGGCAATTTGATAGAAAAAATTTTCATGATGGCTTTACCAACAAAATTTCTTTTAACTTCCATGGACACAAAGTCATTCTCAAGTCTCTCTCTCCAAAGGAGGTACATGAGGACCAAGTCAAAATGAGAGAAAAGAGAGAGAAAGAAAAAGAAATTAAAAATTCCAAGAGAAGCCTTCTCATATCTTCCCAACAAGTTCAAAAGGTAATAGTTACTCACAAGCCTATTTTTTTAGCTATTCCTAGACCTATTGAATATGAGTCGGCTAAGGATAGTCCCACATGTTTGGACCATTTGGTAAAGGAATATGAAGATGTGTTTCAAGATCCTCCTAAAGGCTTACCACCTCTAAGAGGGATTGAACACCAAATAGACTTCATGCCCGGGGTTTCTTTACCAAATCGCCCTGCATATAGGACCAATCCCCAAGAGACCAAAGAAATTCAAAGACAAGTTGAGGATTTATTAGCTAAGGGGTGGGTACAAGATAGCATGAGCCCATGTGCTATGCCTGTCATACTTGTCCCTAAAAAGGATGGGACATGGAGGATGTGTACGGATTGTCGCGCTATAAATAACATCACCATCAAATATAGGCATCCCATTCCTAGGTTAGATGACTTGTTGGATGAATTACATGGGTCTAAAATATTTTCCAAAATTGATCTTAAGAGTGGTTACAATCAAATTCGAATTAAACATGGTGATGAATGGAAAACCGCTTTTAAGACCAAATTTGGTTTATATGAGTGGTTGGTCATGCCTTTTGGCTTGACTAATGCTCCTAGTACCTTCATGCGACTCATGCATCATGTTTTAAGAGCATTCATTGGCAAGTTTGTTGTGGTTTACTTTGATGATATTCTTATATATAGCTTGTCCTTAGAAGATCATGAGTCACATGTTAGACAAGTTCTAGAAACCCTTAGGAAGGAGAAGTTGTATGCTAACCATGCTAAATGTTTCTTTGCATTAGATCATATAGACTTCCTAGGGTTTGTGGTTAGTCATAAAGGGGTGCATGTAGATCAAACAAAAGTTGCAGCAATTCAACATTGGCCTACACCCACCAATGTCAACGAAGTACGAAGCTTTCATGGCCTTGCTAGTTTTTATAGGCGGTTTGTGAAAGACTTTAGTACAATTGCCGCACCTTTAAATGCCATAGTAAAGAAGGATGTGGTTTTTATGGGGACAAGAGCAAGAAAACGCTTTTCAAACTTTGAAGGATAAATTAACTAAAGCCCCCATTCTAGCCCTTCCTAACTTTGCTAAGACATTTGAAATAGAGTGTGATGCCTCTAATATAGGCATTGGGGCCGTCCTCCTTCAAGAAGGACACCCCATCGCTTATTTTAGTGAGAAACTCAAAGGGAGTCATCTCAATTACTCCACTTATGATAAAGAACTTTATGCTCTTGTTAGAGCTTTGCAAAATTGGCAACATTATCTTTTTCCAAAGGAATTTGTGATTCATAGTGATCATGAGTCCCTTAAATATTTGAAAAGCCAAAGCAAGCTTAATAAGAGACATGCTAAGTGGGTGGAGTTTATTGAGCAATTTCCTTATGTGATCAAACATAAACAAGGTAAAATTAATGTAGTGGCCGATGCTCTTTCACGAAGATATACCTTGTTAAATGTTTTAAATGTTCAATATTTAGGTTTTGATCACATAAAGGAACTTTATCATGATGACTTAGATTTCTCTCTAATCTATCAAGAGTGTTCCAAGGGAGGTCATAAAGACTTTTTCTTACATAATGGTTTTCTTTTCAAAGGAAAAAGACTTTGTGTTCCCCAAGGATCTATTAGACAATCTCTTGTTAGAGAGGCTCATGAGGGTGGGCTTATGGGACATTTTGGGGTAGCTAAGACCTTAGAAACATTGCATGAACATTTCTTTTGGCCTCACATGCGCAAATCCGTACATACCTTCTGTGATAGATGTATAGCATGTAGGAAGGCTAAATCTAAGGTCCAACCCCATGGTTTATATACCCCTCTTCCTATCCCTACAATGCCTTGGGTTGATATTTCTATGGATTTTATCTTAGGACTACCCAAGACATCGAAGGGTAAGGATTCCATCTTTGTGGTAGTGGACCGTTTTTCTAAAATGGCTCATTTTATTCCATGCCACAAAGTGGATGATGCATGCCATATTGCAAATCTTTTCTTCAAGGAAGTTGTTCGTTTGCATGGACTTCCTAGAAGTATAGTATCTGATAGGGATTCTAAGTTCTTAAGTCACTTTTGGCGGACCTTATGGGGGAAACTTGGCACCAAACTTCTGTTTTCTACTACCTGCCACCCCCAAACTGATGGTCAAACCGAAGTGGTTAATAGAACTTTGGGTCAATTATTAAGATGCTTTATTTCCGGGAATCCAAGGGCTTGGGAGGATTTACTACCTCATGTTGAATTTGCCTATAATAGAGTAGTGAATTCCACCACTAACCATTCTCCTTTTGAGGTTGTTTATGGGTTTAATCCCCTCACACCTCTAGATCTTCTTCCCATTCCTGTCCTTGATGAGGTTCTATGCAAAGACGGTTTTGAAAAGGCATCTTTTGTTAAAGATTTGCATAACCGCATCAAGTTACAAATTGAGAAGAAAGTTGGTAAGTATGCTGACACTGCCAACCAAAGGAGAAAGGCATTAATCTTTGAGCTCGGTGATTGGGTTTGGCTTCATTTGAGAAAGGATAGATTTCCTTCTCTAAGGAAGTCCAAACATATGCCTCGTGGTGATGGCCCTTTCCAAGTCATCAAGAGGATTAATGATAATGCCTATGAGTTAGATATGCCCTCTACTTATCTTGGTAGTAATTCTTTCAATGTTACTGATCTCACTCCTTTTGCTGCAGGTTTCCCAAATTCGTGGACGAATTCTCTCCAACCCGGGGAGCATGATGGAAACCAAGTAGAGGATGCTCTAGGCCATGAAGACCAAGCCCAACAAGGGGCCCAAGCCCATCAAGGGGTCCAAGCCCAACAAGGGGCCCAAGCCCAACGAATTACTAGGAGCATGGCAAGAGCTTTGGGACAAGAGTATAATAAAATGGCTCTTCTTATTTCTTTTATAGAATAGGGGTGTGAATGTAATAAAAAGGTGTAAGTAGTAAGGGAGTCTAGTGGGGAGTGTAGATAGGAGCCTAGGGGGTGCCAAACCGAATTTCATTGCATTTGTGTGCCATTTAGCTTGCATTTTCAGCACCTCTAGGCTATAAATAAAGGTGCTTAGCTTGTACAATTCAGATTGGAATTTTATAGTAGAGAGACTATACTCAATTTGGGAGAGAATTTGTGAGTTTTGAGTCTTCCTCTTCTTTGCCTTATCTTGTGAGCTATGGTGAGCTTCAAGTGGTGGCACTCCATCACTTATCTTGGTTCAAGGTTCCAAGTGGCGTGAATGGCTTCTTCCAATTCTCAAAATCCAGCAAGCATCTTATTCTATAAGTGTTCTTCTTCCCTTTTCTTCAATTTTCCATTCGGTAGTTTTGATTCCTAGAGTTTACTTCTTTTTCTACCGTTTATTTTGTGTTTCCAGCATTGTGTTCTTAATTCTGTTTTGGTTCAGTAGCTATCATTTAAATTCTGTCCAGTTTTAATTCTTGTTCTTCTTTCCTTTTGTTTTGATTCAATTTGACAATACATGGACTTCAATATGAGTCTTGGTTGGTGCTTAGTTTTGGTGAGTTCTTGAATTTAGAACATTGATCCAATTCTAAAGTAGAGTGCCTTTTAAATCCAGCTCAAGTTGTTCCTAAGAATGTCAAGAATCATGTGTTCTTGTAGTTACATTCACATCAATCTATAATAATGTCCCAAGCCTCAACATTAGCAACCAACATTTTACACTTTGCTTTCACATTCTTATTAATGTGAAAACAACAAAGAAGATGGGAAGATTTTGGAAACACAATGTCAATTGCATTTATCAAAGTAAGGTCTCTGTCAATAACAATAACTCCAGGGTTGGCATTTGATATCAAGAAAAACCCTTTAAATTTTTCTAGAGCCCATATAAAATTATTTTCTCTTTCACTTGCTAAGAACACAAAAGCAACAAAGAAAGTGTGTCTCATGGAGGTCACACCAACAATCTCAAGCAAAGAGAACCTATATTTGTTGGTTTTGTAAGTGATATCCATCAAGAACACAATGTTAAATGCATTCAACAATTTAACTGAATTGGGATGGGTCCAAAAAATATCACTCACAACCTTAAAAGACTTCTGACACGTACTCCAATGAATGTAGTTGTCACGGTCAAGAAACATTATTAACTACTGTAATTCAATTCTAGGACCTCTAACTGATCTTTTATATGCATATCTAGCATTGTACACTTGTTCAATTGTTGTCACATTGTGTTTATTATTCTCTTTCAAAGTAAGTAATATGTTCATCAACTTTATTAAACCTTTTTTCATATCAACAAGCATGACATGTTCATAGGGTTTCAATGTACCAACATATGGGTGACCAACTAATGAGAAAGTCAGATCATGATTATAGGTACCACATAATGCCTTCAATACCCAACTTTCACCTTTCCCAACAGGTTTACCCTGCAATTTAAATGGATAGTATTTTCGTGTACTTGTAACACTTGTCTCCACATCAGGATTGTATTTTCTATACTTACCACCCTTTTCAAAATCTAACAATACAAATGTCTTTCTACCTTGTCTTCCCTTTGCGGTATCAGATCTAACAATGACTACTACAAAGCCAAGTTGAAATGACACCCTACGCACCAATTCTAATAAGTCATTTCAAGTAACAAAAGCCTAACAAATATATGCCAACATCAATAAATCACACCTCAAACTTATAACACAAATCAATTAAAATATGTTTTACCTCATTAGTTGTAAATGACTACTGTAATCTGCTAGGATCAATTCTTGTTCATTAACTTCATAATTTATTAATTGATCTATATGAGAGTTTTTTCTACTTCTTTAGATATATTTGTCCACATCTTAGATTCACTGGCCATAATTAAATTATGACTGACCTACATCATTCAAATTTATAGAACAAAACAAAAAACAAAAATTATTTTCAATTTTAGTGTTAAAAAAACACAACAAAGGTACATTCAATTTATATTGCAAACCAGATTTTAGAATTCAGTATGGTAATTCCGGATCCGATTTAACATATTGAATTGTACAATCCAATTTGAAATATAAATTAAATGTACACAAAAGATTGATCAATCCAGAAACTAATATTGGATCCAACATATGCTGAAAGAAAACTCGCCTTAATCACCCACCTTCACCACCAATCTTTAGCACCACCAACCACAAACCACCACCACCAACTACAACCAACCACAAACACCCATAAAAAACCCCTCCAATGAAGCACAAGTCACCCACAAAATGAAATACAAGTGACCAAAAAATTCAAAACCCTAACATATACTGATAATGGTACGTTTGTAATTTTAAAATTATATGGAGGTGAAGGAAGAACCAATGGAGTTGCAGGGACGATTTCCCTTTAAGCTCACACAAACATGTTCCCCATAGTCGGTATTAATTTTTTTATAATATTTAACTGTATAATATTAGTTATATGTTGAGTATTATTAAATAATTTCATTCATTATTTTGTCAATATCATATATTTATAACTACAAATCTAAATTTAATTTTATGGTCCTCCTTAAAATATATATATATATATATATATATATATATATATGGTTTAATACCACTTTTAGTCCCAATATAAGTTGTCAAAAATTAATTTGATCTCTCATTTTTTATTTTGTTCAATATGGTTCTAATTTTGTTTAAAATGACTCAATTTGGTCATTTCTATTAGATTGTGTTTGGCCTCTTGTAATTCAACTTTGAATTGAGTAAATAATTATTGTCCAATTTTTGAGACACTTATACTTTTCAAATTTCTCTCTAGAGATGTCTTCTTGCTAGACAAATTTCTAGATTTCTCCTAATAGTGTTGTCCCAACCTCACTCTAGAAACTAGTGTGTCAGTGATGTGATTCCACTAGCCATATAGAGAAAGGTTCTTGACCTTCTTAGGAATCACCTTGAGTTGGACATAATAGAGGCACTTTTCTTAGAGTTGGATCATTGTTCTAAGACAAGAACTCACCAAAAACTAGTACCAAATCCCAAACTCATTGGATGAACCAATTTTAGTCAAATTGAACCGAACAAAAGAGGTGAAATTAAAAGGAACCGAACAGAAATGATTAAGCACACAAATGAACCGAACAGAATTGAAATTAAAAGGCAAGAACAGAAACAATAGGTGCTGAAAAAACAGAAAAACCGAACCAAAATACTCAAGAACACAAGACAACAAAAGCAATTGAAAGAGAAGGAAGGAAGGAGAAGAGAGTGCTCATGAAGATGGAAGAATGTTGGATGATCTCGCCACTAGAAGTGTGGAATGCTCCTAGATAAGAGTGATGCCGCCACTTGAGGACTCCATTGATCCATCAAGATAAGACTAGAGAAGAAGGCTCCAAAAGCTCTCCAAAATTCACTCAAAATTTGAGTAGAGCTTTCTTAGATTAATTCCAATCTGAATTTTACAAAGGAAGCACCTCTATTTATAGCCTAAGGTGCTGAAAAATAGGTGGGAAATTTCAAATAAACTCATTTGAAATTCCCACCAAAAACAAGTCACATGGGAGGTGTGACCTTTTTCTACTATGACACCTCCCAAAAACTACACCTACACCACTCTCCTAAGTCACATGGACAATGTGACTTTATTTTACATTTTCACACACCTTTATTTAATAACCACACTTCCTAAAACTATACAAGAGTATTTCAAAGCTTGTTTGACTTAGGAGAGTGGTGTAGGTGTAGTTTTTGGGAGGTGTCAGTAGAAAAAGGTCACACCTCCCATGTGACTTGTTTTTGGTGGGAATTTCAAATGTGAGGGTGGATGTCCTCTTCCTCCATTAATAAAAGCCTCCTTTATTTGATTCTCATCAGTCAGCCTAATCTCACCTAGAATCAAACTCATAATGTCCATCTCCAAACCGTGACATTGCTACACTTCTTACATGATTCCTCTATCCTTCATAATCCATAGAAGAAATTCAAATAAAATATTGAAGAAGAGGAAGAGCTACACATGTGCATGGAAAGTGTTTTTTTATCATTCGGTAACTAAAGGAAGGTTTTGGTCCAAACTAAGTGTTCTTCGCTTTTCATTTTGTTTTCTATTTTATCTTCATTGTTCCATATTGTTTCCAAAAAAAATTCATGTCTTGAATTTTTTCACCGTTTAAAATTGTTCATATGTCTTGTTCTTTAGTTCAAATAAATTGTTCTTACTTTCATCATGTTTGTGCCTTAGGTGTTTATATTGTATGTGCTAAAATTGTTTCGCCTTTTTTTAGATTTCCTTCAATTTCAATTAGTCAAATCAATTTATATTTGAGTATTTTTTTCACTTTATAATCTCTACTTGTTATGCCAAGTCATGTTGAATCCACAAATGTTATAAACCTTTTTTGGGTGTAACAATTTTTATTCAAAAACAAATTTGAATTACTACATTGTGTTTGTGCTTTTGTGTGATTTTAATTTCTTGTAGTTAAGTTCATATACTTTTTATTAGACTAATGAAAAGTTTCTTAGATTTGGGATTCCATTATATCTTGAGTTTATCATAATCTTCTTTCAATTCCATATGTTTCCTTCTTTTTGCTTGTTGTTGAAATCTTGGTATTGATTGGAAAATTTATTATGAGTTGAATATTGTGAATTTTGGCACGAGAATTTGGATCTAGCAACATTAATATGTTAGGAATTTTGTGTTAAAAAGGAGCATCAAAATTAAAAAAGAAAAAAAAACATAAATCTTAAAAAGTCATATGCTCAAACTGAAAGAGCCTAACGCAAAACAATAACCCCAACGTATTGAATCTCAAAGTGTGATTTATGACTATTTTCTGGTTGATGTTATCTTGTGAGTATAGACATTCCAAGTTTGAATCATTTAAAAAAGAAGAAGAAATAAATCATCCAAGCACTAGTGCTCAAAACTTTAGTTTTTAATTTTTCTATTTTGGAAATCTATTCTAGTGCTATTCTTTAGGATTCCGAATTTACGCGCCTAATTTTGCTTTGTGCCTTAATTTTTAGTTTGTCATATTTGTTTTAAATCATTGAATTTTTCAATCTTTTTTCCATTTGATTTTATCTTTTGAAATTAATTTTTTGTTCTTTTACTTGTTTGACCACTTGAAGGGAATTAAGATCACCTCTTTGGTGTGTGGTTTGTAATCAAGGTTTTGATTGTTTAGTGGATTGCGAAGAGGTTTTTGGGAACTGGATGTAGCTCTTGGTTAAGAGCGAACCAGTATAAATTTGTTGTGTGATGTTTCTATCCCTTATCTCCTTTAAATATGTTTTTATTCACTGCTGATAAAAACAACCGGTTGATTCGCATAAACAACCGGTTGATTTTCTGAAATCAACTTAAAACAGTTTTATTTATTGGCTGATCTGGTTTCTTGTTCTTTGATTCTTCATTGAACTTCACTCTACCTTCAATATTTACGGAAAAACGTTTATAAACAATTCACTCCCTCTTGTTTAAGGCCTACAATTCCAACATTTGGTTGCACGATTCCTCAATTCATCCATGTTTTTAGTCCGTCTCTTGATTAAGCTTTCGGTGAATCAGCCCGGTCAGATTGTCGAGACAAGGTGATGCATGGCTATCTCTAACATGAAGTTTATGATACCCATGCAAACTTTGTTGAATCTATCCATAAATGCTCGCAAGGGTTCTCCTATTTCTTGCTTCATGTTAAGGAGAGACATGGATGAGGTGTGATGTGGTCGGCTCGTTGCATATTGTGTGGTGAACTTTGTTGTCAAAACTTTAAAGTTTCCAATGGAGTTAGGAGGGAGTCCGGTGAACCAACGAGCGATCTTGATGGCAGAGCCCCCAACCACACACAACTGCATAATAAAGAGGATGAAGACCTAAAGGTTGTTTATGGAATTATTTGCAAATATGGGTCTAATTGGGCATTTGTTTATTTTTGTAGGCCCAATCAAGAGGAAAACCATAGGATGAAAGAATGTACAAGCATATCCAAGAAGACCTCCAACTCATCAAAACATAAACTAGAGCTTTGGTCAGAAGAACACAAGAAGACTGAGTTTCAGTTGACTAGTCAACATTATTTTTGGGCCAAACTTTAGCTTAATTAAATTGTTTAAAGCTGTTTAGGATTTCATGGGCATGTATTAGGCCATTAGCATAAAATAATTGGACCAAATATTTGGGCCTAGTAGCATAGGTTTTTGGGCTTGTATTTGGGTCAATAGTAAAATAGGTCTAGTTAGGGTTAAAAGTGACTAGTTAGGGTAACAATTGGGCTTCTTTAAGCCCAATGTAACCCTAAAACGTCTAAGGTATATTAGAGAACGAAAATTACCTTCGCATGGAGCACATGGATGTCCACATGGCAACCTAGGAGTGGAGATGATTTAGCATGGAAGGTGTAAGCTCAACATAGAAAGCATGACTACATGACACCTTCTCATTAGAGATTTTTATTTTGAATTTTTAAATTTTTGCTCCAAAATGTTCAACCTTCTCTCCTATAAATTGAGGTGCTTGGCTCATGAATTATTAAGATAAATGTATGAGTGAATTGTTGTCCAAGTTTGCAAGCTTTCTCACTCTCTTTTCTAGACTCTCTAGGATAAACACCTTGATCTTCTCCTTCACCTCTCTTAGTGATTTGGCACAACCAATCACTCTCCCTACCTTACATGCACCTTTAAGGAAACCATAGCTCCATTGGAGCCATCCTTGTCTCCTTCATCCATTTGCTTTCGCCATTCATCTTAAAATTCCAAGGAAATCAATCTGTCATGAAGACAACACCATCAGGTCCTTCTTGGAGGGAGGTGGAGAAGACCTTACCTTGTTGGCTGTGTAAAGAGTCATTTGCGTCTTGAAGACATTTAGGTGTTAGTCCGGATCGGTGGAACCATCATAGAGTTTGATGGTTAGTCCTTAACACTTAGGAGGGAGTGATGTGTCGATTATCTTGTTTGTGAATGGATGCCCTGCTCTATTTATAGTATTGACTTATGGGCATTGACCCTGATGGGCTGAATACCAGTTATTAACTGATGCATAGTAGTTCATTGATACTAGGAATGTGTATCTTCCAGTTATTCCTGCATATTTCGGAATGTACATTCACTCTTTTAATGCTACTTGTAACTGTTGTTATTTATTGTATTTTTTTATGTTATTTGACTCGAACGATCGATCACTAAGATCGAGATTCACTCGTTCGATGGTACATCATTTAAACCTTTAATAATTTAGAATAAATTATACGTAATTGATAAATGAAGTTTTCTTCATTATATAGTTACTGAAAATGTTTATATATATAAATGATGTGTTTGGGAATGCTTTGATTTCTTCAAACATAAATAAAACAGAATGAACTCAGAGTTATTTACTTTTCATTTGTTTATTTTTACATAAATCTAAAGAATAATATGGATATTGTCAAATTAAAATTTTTATGAAATTTGTTTCTCAATCTATAATTATTGAGTGACCTCACAAATTTCTAAACAAATAATCGTGTTACTATTTTTTTTTGAAAAAGTAAATAATAATTTTTTTAATCATTTTAGAGTACATTTTTTTGGTAAATAACTTTTTAAAACAACATTTTGTAAAATATAATAACTTTTTTTGTAATTAGTTAAAGTATTAAATTTAAATGTTTTAGTTTAACACAGATACATACTTATGTATGCATTTTAGCCCATAGAAACCCATTTTCTTAAGGTAGATATTAAATGCATGAGATAAAAATAATGTATCAATGTTGATAATTTTGGAATAATAATACTTTGTGGCCGAATTATTTGCTGGTAACATAAGTTTTTTGAGCCGATTTTTTTGGCTCTTCGTAAGTTGTGGACTCAGATCTGAATCGGAATCTGAGTTTAGTAAGGTTCGGAGCAGTTTTTTTTTCCTCCACAAGTTAGGTAAAGTTTTTTTTTTTTTTTTTTTTTTTACAATAAGTTAGGTAAAGTTTAAAACTTGATTTAGACGTCATAATTAGTACGTGATTAATTTTATATTCGCCCATTTATCATGGCACACGGCGTCGCGCGTGTCAAGTGTAAAAAACTTACTTTTTTATTTATTTTTTCGTGTATACGTACAATTCTACATACGCTTTTGCCCCCAATTTGGTATACATACCTCAGTAGTAGCCCGTATGGTAAAAGTAAGGCTTTAATTTTTTGTCAGTTGTAATTTCTCCATCAAAGTGCTAATTTTGCTTTGGACAAATTATAACATTTCTTAAGATTTTCTTGTAATAACACTTACTATTTTTTTTTATCAATATCTCTTAACTTTCTTGTGGGTTTCTTTATTACAAATTATGTTAACTTCTTTTTTTTACATTGGGTTTCTTTTTCTTTATTTGGTAAACAATTTTCGCATATAAAATTAAATATATAAAAATAATAAAATTTTATAGTTAACTGTGAATCAAAAAAGGAAAGTAGATTATGATTTTAAAGGAAGAATGGGAACGTGGAAAGTTAATTCTTTCTCTCGTTCCAACAGATCGTACATGACACGTAGCCTTGTACACTTGAATAAAAAATACTTAATAATACTTATACACTGGCCACAGGGACAACGCGGAAAGATTCAGAAACAAAACGACTCGGTTTTTCGCAGACCGAGTCCGACTCGGAGGGCGAGCAAGGCCAACTCAGTAACCTTTTCTTCCTTTGCAATTTACAGTTACACACCATTTAACCATTTTTCCCGCACAAACAACCCAGACACTGACAACCCCTCTTCTCTCACTACACGCGCGAGATCGTTAGAGAGAGAAAGAGAGAGAGACTTCAGTGTTGAGTTGCAGAGACGCAACGTACATTTTGCATTGGCACAATACGACGGACACCATCACGCCGTTTTCACGTCCCTCTCGTTTTCGGATCCGTCACCGACGTCGTTTTCCTCCTTTCCAATCAGTTGGTTGATAATCCCAAGACACAGAGCTGGAGCCGCTACAAGATCCCAAGCAGTTGAAGGCTCCGCCCGCCGCCGCCTCCTCCAACGGTCAGATCCGGTACCGGTCGCCATCCTCCGCTGAGCTCTTTGACGGCCAGGCCAGCAGCAACTCCCCACCGTCGCACGCCGCTGATCAGCACTCGCCGGAGTTCGAGTCAAGCAAAATGCTGAAGCGCATCGGCCGCCAGGAGTCACTCACTGACAAGATCTACCGGTTCCGAGGGACTCTGCTCGTTGTGGCGATCCCGCTCCTTCTCATTGTGTTCGTCCTCTACGTCATGCCGTCAAGCTCCTCCAACGAGTCCGCCGGAGACTACGCCCTCGTCAACCGCAAAATGTCCCCGAACAAGAAATCCGGAGGCTCCTACGCTGTCATCTTCGACGCCGGCAGCTCCGGCAGCCGCGTCCACGTCTTCCATTTCGATCAAAACCTAGATCTCGTTCACATTGGCAAAGATCTCGAGCTCTTCGTCCAGGTTAAAACAAAGCAAATTATTATTATTAAGACTATTTTGAACGGTTTGGACCTGCAATTTCTACCACAATGTTGAAGTTTTTTGGCTCACGCTACTTCTATTGTTGTCACATTTGTCTGCAATTTACCGTACTATCAAGGATTGCGATAAAAATCCAGATAATTATTATTATTTCTATACTATTATTTGATTGTGTTTTTGGTCTTACAGTTGGTTTGTATTTTGCAGCTTAAACCGGGTTTGAGTGCGTACGCTCAAGATCCGAAAAAGGCAGCAGAATCTTTGGTTCCGCTTCTGGAAAAAGCTGAGAGTGTTGTTCCTCGTGAATTGCGATCCAAGACACCAGTTCGAGTAGGGGTGAGTTTTTTTTTTCTTTTGTTAAATTTATATTTACTGACCCTATGTTTAGATGGAAGTTGGGACCGTCCTCTTAGGAATTCTGATTCACATTCCTGAAATCCAATGCACAAAATGAATAAGGAAGAGGTTATTGTTTTAGGAGTACTTTTTAGTTCTTCCAACAAACATCCAAACATACACTAATTCAGAATGTGTGGTTGTGTGTTAATTGAGGTTTGAGTCCTAATTACATTGAGTTTGTGTGCCATTGCAGGCAACCGCGGGTTTGAGGGCTTTGGAAGGAGACGCATCAGATAAGATCTTGCAAGCGGTGACTACTTCTGTGTCTTTCTCAATTCAATGTTTTTAGCAGCTATGTCCAATTTGTTATGTTTTAACTTTTTCCTGCTTTGGATTTCATTAATTAAGGTAAGGGATTTGCTTAAGGACAAGACTAGCCTGAGATCCGAGACTGATGCAGTTACAGTGCTGGATGGAACACAAGAAGGTGCTTATCAATGGGTATGATTCATGAACTTAATGCTGTTAGAACTGGCTACGGCTTTAAATCTTTAGTCTTGCCTATTGGCTTTAGTCAAGTTACTATTTGTTTGTAAAGTCTGGAATGCATCATGACTATGTGAGAATTACAAGTGTTTTCTGTTATAGATCATATTGTTAAAACTGTTAAATAGTTCATAGGGGGACTACAAGATAATTGACTAGCTCTCACTAACATACACCAGGTTCTAATTAATAGATTTTTCGATGGCTTATGTTGATTGTGGTGTATGAATGAGGTTTTGGTGGCTATGGTTTCTGACTCTTTTTATTTATTTAAGTGGGACGGAGATGAGTTTGAATGACCAAATGTGAATGAACACTTTGCTTTTGGAGAAATAAGTTTTCCAACAAGTTTTCTATATCTCTGTAGGTATGAGAACAATACATTCTATTTTGCCATTACTTTCTAATTTGGATGCATAGGAGTATCCATGAGTCTACTCAATCACGCTTGTTTCTTTTAGGATATCTAAATCCTATTTTCTTTGAGAAATTAAAAGCCTTCCTTTGGTTGAACCACTTCAATGCCTAGAAGTATTTGAGACATGTAAGATCTTTGGTCTGAAAGTGTTTTTATAAAAGCTTCTTTAGCTAAGACATTTTAGCATTATTATTTCCTATAATGACTATCTTATCAACATGCACATTCAAGTAAACAAAATTTCCAAGAGATAGTCACTATGGCAAAGAAGAGTCGAATAATAGTAATGTTTTGTCACATAAGAAAAAGTATCATTATAATCAAGACCACATATCTAAGTGTGTCCTTTCTCTACCAATCTAGTTCTAATAGCTTCCTCATTTCGTCCAACTTTAATGATGTAAATCCATTGACATCCATTTGCTTTCTTCCCAAGTGGAAGAGGAACAAATTTTGATGTGCTATTATGTTCAAGAGCTTGTATTTCAACAATCATGGCCTGTCACCATCCGGGATGATCAAGTACTTCATTCTTATTTCTAGGAATTGTAAAGAGGACATATATGAGATAAATGACAAATAAGATGGAGACAACCAGTGACAAAACAATGTATATAGGATAAGGATTACAAGTATTTGAAGAGCAATGTGCAAACCATAATCCTCATTATTAGGAGCCATTGTATTGAGTGATGATGGGGAAGGATTTGAAGAAGAGGACTCACCATGTAACATCGAAACAATCACTCATGTCTTGCATTGGTAGCCTGGTAGGTGTTAATAGGTGGCGATGATTGTTTTAGTGGACTTGGAGTAGGTGAAAAACTTTCATTATAGGTTTGATAGTGTCATAAGCAGGATATAAGACAACTCTTTGACAAGCATACCAATTTTCTGTAAGTAGTAAATGGACAAAAGTCTGAGAATCAAATCCACATAGACTTGCTATGTAATTATTTTATCAAAAAGGAAATTAATTATAGGGTTTTGATTTGACTACAAGATAAATACAACATTTTATAAAATAAAATGAAAAGAGTCAAATAAGAATTTTAAGGTTTTTGGATAAGAGAATAAAGATTAGTTGAATGACTCAAATGAAGAATATTGATAATGCAAAATGATAGAAGAGCTGTCGAATATTAGTTTCATTAGTATTTCTCATGTAATTCCCTCTTCCATAGCTCAACATGTTCAATTACACAAATTAACTCAACGATCCACAAAATTCATTTTAACTAAGCAATCCACAAAATTGATTTTAATTCAATTCCTCGATGAAAAAAATACCTAGTTCCTAATTCCTCAATGGATTTTGTCAAGCAACCAACGTTAAATTCGCGGACTTACAACTGACTTGGTAGTTTCTACCCTCGTTTCCTATTGTAGGTTGTACCACAATTTTTACCTAGATCTTAATTTATAGAAGTGTTTTCCAATTGCAATTTGGTTAGTTGACCATTATAACCTTCAAGAAATGAATTCGTGTACACTTACTCTCATTACCAATTGTGGTTCATCTGGACTTTGGTTGGTTAGTGTTTCTTTCAATTCATGTTTTTACACATTCAATTCAATTTTGTTAGCCATCTCAAATAATTAGAGGACAATATATATGGGTGAGGAGAGGATTACTAAGGAGTTTTATAATGTGGTTAGATTATAAAAAAATCATAGTTTTATTAAAAAATACCCTTCGACCAAGAAAACAATTAGTCACAACCTCGGTTGTCTTTCTCTAATCTTTCAAGTTATTGGCTTCCTATTTACAAATTTGAAACCTGAAATGAAAAGTCATTCTTTTTTCTATTCATTTTTCTTTATTCTATTTATAACACTCCTCTTTTTTTTTAGGGTTGCTTTAACCTTGAGGAACCCAGATTTTCTAGTCTTTCTACGCATACCAAACTTAAAATTTTTCCTTATGTTTGTGGGTTCCCATGCCCGTACCAACCATAGTTTCCTTTCCTGTGTTTGTGGGGTACTCATGCTCACACCAAATTTTGAACCTTCTATTATATTCCTTCTTTTTTGACTTATTGTTCTTTAAATCTTAGGTATGAGACAGTTAAGTTTTCCTGTTTTTTTGGGTTCTAAGGATCATAATAATAAAAAATTATTTTCACTATTTGGCTCAAGGGAGTGATAAGTACAAAGTTTTAGGATGACTTTTTGGCTAGAGGCTCGCAAAAGAAACAGGTCTTGATCATATCCTGATACACATATGTATCAAGTAGAAATAAGAATTAAACAAGGCCAATTAGGCTACAATTGCTTTGGTGATTTATTGCCTTGGGGAAATTAATGGGAAATGTAGGTGTGGATTACTCATTTTACAATTTTTGTTACAATTTAGTGAAGTTTGAATTTTATATCCCTGCGGACATGATCTTGAGAATATACATTTTGTTAAATGTTTGAATGACCATTCACATAGCTTGTTGAATTATATGTATTGCAAACACTCGAGTATCTTCTTGAAAATAATTATAAAAATTTATTTAAAAAATTGTCGGAGTAGATAAAATTTGTTTCTTCCCTTCTCCCCATTGAATGTTTCACCACTCTACCTACATTCAAACTCCCTTTAATTCTGAATTTCCAACAAATGTAAAATAATTGAGTATTTATTCCACTTTATAATTTTTGGTGGGATTAACTCTAGGTTCCCTTACCAATATAAAATTCTTTGATCTACAATTTTCTCATTACATAATTGAATTTTGAAATTTCTATTTGAAGAGTTACAAGTAATGCTTAGATGTATCACTGAAATATAATTTAATTAGAACTTCAAAATTTAGCGAATGGTTGTTGTTTTTAGAACACTAGAAATCTAGAGATCTGATAATTTCTTGAAAGTTTATGTGCTGAATATATGGTCAGGTAGTATTTAAGTTGTTCACACTGTGCTAGGGTTTCCGGAAATATATTAATCAAACATGAATATAGGCTACTAGCTGCAACTTGTAAATTAATTATGAACTTTGTGTATTCTCTTCTCTGAAGTTTTACCTTGGGAATGGTTTTAGGTTACGATCAATTATCTATTGGGAAATTTGGGAAAAGATTATTCAAAGACTGTCGGGGTAGTTGATCTTGGTGGTGGATCTGTTCAAATGGCTTATGCCATCTCAGAGACAGACGCTGCCATGGCTCCAAAAGTACCAGATGGAGGGGATCCATATGTCAAAGAGATGTTCCTGAGAGGAAGGAAATACTACCTCTATGTTCACAGGTTTTCTACTTACTGATTTTCATCTTTTTTCAGCCTCTAGGAGCGTAGTCATTTTCAACTCCTATTCCATATTCATTGATGTTGTGTATTCTGCAATACCTTTTTCTTCTCTGATAGATTTTTGCATCTTGCTTTCAGTTACCTGCGCTATGGTTTACTAGCTGCTCGTGCAGAGATTTTAAAGGTTTCTGATGATGCTGAAAACCCTTGTATCTTATCTGGCTATGATGGTAAATATTCTCCTTTCTTGTATGCCTGATACCAAGTTACATTCAGTTCTTTTTAACCTTTCATTGGTCATGAAGGAAAAAGAGCTTTCAATTTCAATTATTTTTATATTCTTTTTCTTGCCTTATAATTCTGATAAGAAGCTATTTTCTTTAAATATATTTTCTTAGGGTCCTATGTGTATGGAGGAAAGACGTTTAAGGCTTCATCTTCCTCATCAGGAGCAAGCATAAATGAATGCAAAAGTGTTGCTCTTAAGGCTCTCAAAGTTAACGAGTCATCATGTACTCATATGAAGTGTACTTTTGGTGGGATATGGAATGGTGGAGGCGGGGATGGACAGAAGAATCTTTTTGTTGCATCTTTTTTCTTTGACCGGGCTGCTGAGGTATTTATTATTTTATTTTATTAAACCTTGGAATAGTGTTAATAGCCATTGCTTCAAATGCTACCGCATTGCTATTCTAATCACTTATTATTTATTCATAGGCTGGTTTTGCTGATCCAAACTCGCCAGTTGCGATAGTTCGACCTGCAGATTTCGAGGATGCAGCTAAGCGGGCATGTCAAACAAAACTTGAGAATGCCAAATCGACTTATCCACATGTTGAGGAGGGGAACCTTCCCTATCTTTGCATGGATCTCGTATACCAGTATACACTGCTTGTTGATGGGTTTGGTAAGTTTTATTCCAATGCGGAATACCTATAATGACGTTTCTGCAAACTGAGTTATTGTG
This sequence comes from Phaseolus vulgaris, assembly GCF_051622355.1. Lineage (NCBI taxonomy): Eukaryota > Viridiplantae > Streptophyta > Magnoliopsida > Fabales > Fabaceae > Phaseolus > Phaseolus vulgaris. The sequence continues at coordinate 22,598,485 of NC_143498.1, read as the reverse complement.
TTGTCTTCCTGCCCTCATTACTTCTATTTGTTAGCAGGCATATATCCATGGCAAGAAGTTACGTTGGTGAAGAAAGTTAAATACGATGATGCCCTCGTTGAGGCAGCATGGCCCCTTGGCAGCGCCATCGAAGCTGTATCATCTACGTAATGTCACTGGCATCATCACTTAGATTACTCATCAGACATCTAGGGAAACATTAGTTTCATCACTCGGATATTGTGGTGAAATACTGTCATTCATGATGGTCAGAGATTAACTTTCCGGCTGAATTGAGATTGGATATGGATCTGTGATTCAGAAATAATGGGAGATCATATCTTCATTATTTTTCATATGTAATTAATTACCAACATTTTGGAAGATTCATTCGATTCGTTAAGTGCATCTAAATATGTTGTCTAAAGAGACGAACAAAATGGTGATGCTATAACACCATTTCATTTTTGTTTCTATAAATGGTTCCATTCGTGATGATATAGTTAAATCCTTTATTTTTCTTTCTCATCTTCTTGAGAACCCAGAACTGGCATGTCGGTTTTAGGGGTGTGGGTAGTTACCACTGCATTGGTATAAGCAAATCATGCATTTGTGAACGGCATAAATTGGTATTTCTTTATTCCATCTAAATTTCCTGCCATTCTTGTTTCTCCTGTTATTATTTATTTTTGTTTTTGTGTTTTGCAATTCATTTATATCTGAATAGGCAAAATTTTGGTCAACACCGAGGAATTAACTTGGGTAAGTTCAGTTTGGTGGCAATGGGGATTCAATCGATTCATTTTGACAGGTTTAGTCAAATCCTTAAATGTTCTTCGACTGTGTCAATGTTTGAGACTGGAATTTGATGGATTAATTTTTCTAATATAAGAAAGATATAAATACAGGTTATTATTATTTTAATAGAGGAAACCTTTCTTTTTTTCCCTTGATATGATAGAGTATAAGTTGTTATTTTATTTTAAATTTTTTATTCTGGCAAAACTCAATACATTAACCTTAGTTTGGATTTGGTGTAAAAGAAAATATTATATCAGATAAAGCTGACAAAATGGATAGATATCCAATTTAAATGATTGAATAAAAGTAATTTATTAATTCATTTTGATTAGTTAAAAATTTACTTAAAATAACTTGTTTCCTATTCCTCCCTCCTATGGACCAATGTCATTGGTATCTGTAGTTTTCGTTTGCGACAATAATCTATCTAATAATAATAATAAATAATGACTATTCAAAAAAATAAAATAAATACATTTTGTACTATGTATTGTAGAATGAGTTTTGAGATCCATAAATATATTTCAGAATAAAAAATTTAAAATATATTTATAAATTTAAAATTATGCATAAATATATTTTTGTATCCAGAAATAGATTTAAAATATACAATCCAGAATATACAATAAAGTCCAGAATGTACAATGTATTTTCAGATTCAAAAAACCACATTAACACTACAACATAATTGTTGACGATGGTGGCCAATGTAGTTTTAGAGGGCTTTAGCACTCACGAATGAAAGATTTTTTTTTGAAAGGGGTGGTGCAGATATGGAAGAAGAATGGGGGAAAGAAAAATATGGGTTTAATATAAATATAAGGGTCAAAATATAGTATGGGGTAGAGCCCTCGAGTTTGCTGTGCTCAGTGTCTGTTGTAGGAAATTTGTTTCTCTAAAACATTTTATAAAATAGAACCTGCCTTCCAGTGGACACCACTGCACACTGCTTTAGATTTGTAACAGTTCACCTTTGCTTTTAGTTTTTTAGTTTCTTTTAGTACTTTTCACAAACATCTTTCACTCAGAGTTAGCCCAAGAAATTTGGGTCATAATATTATGGCGCTTGTCCAGTTTCGATAGATTGAAGTGTGCATTGCTTATTTGTCAGTCATGAGCAGAATAGGATCTAAATTATCTCTTCTCTCTGTTGCGCTATTACGTGTCAACCATAACTCAGTAGTTGTTAATCGTATTCATATGGTAGAACAACCCCTTATGGGAGATGCCTTCAATTTCTTTAACCTTTTTAGGTATGAAACAGTTTTAGCTCCGCCAAATTTTGGTTTATCTGTCAGTCCCTTTTCTACTTCATCTTCAACCAGAAGCCGTGGTGAGTCAACTGATGGCCCTGCACATGAGGTCTTGAGTGATGACGATGATGGGGAAGGGGATGAAGATGATGAGTACGATGATGGTCATGGCACGAATAAAGATAAGAATGGTACCAATTGTAGTAAGTTACATTTAAGAGATGATGATCTTGCCCAAGATGTTAAAACCATTTTGGATATAATGCATGAGATGGGTTCTGGAGCATCTGACATTAAGCAGAAGCTTGAGCATTGCAGTGTGGCGCTATCACAAGAGTTGGTTGTGGAGGTCATTTCAAAAACTCGCAATGATTGGGAAGCGGCTTTCACATTTTTCTTATGGGCTGGCAAGCAGCCCGGGTATGCTCATTCGGTTCGGGAGTATCATTCTATGATCTCCATTCTTGGCAAAATGAGGAAGTTTGATACTGCTTGGACCTTAATTGAGGAAATGAGAGGAGGTAGAACTGGTCCATCTTTTGTCACTCCACAGACACTGTTGATCATGATCAGGAGATACTGTGCTATACATGATGTTGCAAGGGCTATCAATACTTTCTATGCTTATAAACGGTTTAACTTTCAAATTGGGCTAGAGGAATTTCAAAGCCTTCTTTCTGCCCTTTGCCGGTATAAGAATGTGCAGGATGCTGAGAACTTACTGTTCTGCAACAAAAATGTATTCCCATTTGACATTAAAAGCTTTAACATAGTTCTGAATGGATGGTGTAATTTGATTGTTAGCACTAGTCAGGCAGAAAGAATATGGAAGGAGATGAGCAAGAGAGGAATCAAACACGATGTTGTCTCTTATGGAAGTATCATATCTTGCTATTCAAAATCTTCTACACTTTACAAGGTGCTTAGGATGTTTGACGAAATGAAGAATAGGAAGATCACTCCCGACAGGAAAGTTTATAATGCAGTAATTTATGCTCTAGCAAAGGGTAGGCTTGTGAAAGAAGCTGCCAATCTTATTGAAAAAATGGAGGACAACAACATTATTCCGAATGTTGTTACATACAACTCCTTGATCAAACCTCTTTGTAAAGCTCGCAAAGTTGATGAAGCTAAACAACTTTTTGATGAGATGTTGGAGCGGAGCCTATCCCCAACAATTCAAACTTTTCATGCTTTCTTCCGTATGTTAAGGACCAAGGAAGAAGTATTTGAGCTCTTGGACAAAATGAGAGAGTTGGGATGCTACCCAACCAATGAGACTTATATAATGTTGATAAGAAAGTTTTGCCGCTGGTGCCAGTTTGATGATGTATTTAAGATATGGGATGCAATGAGGGAAGATGGACTCAGCCATGATCGTAGTTCATATATAGTTCTGATTCATGGGCTCTTTCTAAATGGAAAACTAGAAGAAGCATACAGATATTATGCAGAGATGCAAGAGAAAGGCTTCCTTCCTGAACCAAAGACGGAAGAAATGCTTCAGGCATGGGTTTCTGGGAAACAGGCAAAGGAGGACCAGGTGACAGGATTAGAATCTAATCAACTTGAAAATGGTAGTCTTAAAAATATAGTGAAGGACATACCCAGTAAATTTGATAGGGAAAAATATTTTCTTCGCCAACCTGAGATCAGAAGGGTAACAAGAGAACGAGGTTTTTCTTTATGGGATTAAGACGAGGTCCAATGATACTTATTGGTCAGCAGCATACCTCAAATTCCATTTTGATTACCCCAAAGAGGTGGATGGCATGCGGGTGCATAGCCAGACATCAATTTCCTCATCATAAGCAAGAGCTGCAAGGTTAGTGCAATTCATAGACTACCAAAGTTCGTTAATTTTTATAGGATTGAAGACTTTTCAGTTAAAATTTTTAGGGATCTAAATTTAATTGCTTCTTTACTACTGGTTAACCTTGGTGGTGGTATTAATACTAGAGCTGAACTCAGGTGCTTCTATGTATTTTCATGAATTTGTTATAAATTCCACTGCAGCTAGAAACTCAAACCACCGTTGTGATTGTTTAGGTTACAGAGAAAAATGTGAATTGATAGTTGCTTGTTGGTCATCTTATTATACAATCTACTTCAGAAGTAAAATTAACCCAAATGAAGTTAATACATCGACGAAATAAATTAATTAACTAATGAAGTTGCACGTAAATCTAAGTACTGACCTTGAGTTGACGTCTTCGTGCGCGACCTCTACCGTCAGCTAGGGACTCCTTCCCACTGGTTACCTGTGGATTCCTGCAAAAAAGAGGACAAAAGGGGCGCCCTAGCGGCCGTTTGCCCTCCGACGCTCAAGTCAGCTAGCAAGAAACACCAAAACTGTGCACCTCCGTCTCTGAGCACCGCGTATGGCACTCTGAAGGTGGTAAAAGAACTGTGTATTGTGTGTATGTTTTCTCCCTCAGGCAAAGATCTTTCCCCAGTCCCTTGTGCGTAACCTCAGGGCACGAGCAAGCAACTAGAGAGTTCTGGTAAATTTGCCAAAAGTTCCAACCCTGTTTCCAACATTCCCAGCGCTATTTAAACTACCCAAGCATTTAAAGCGCCTTAACGCGCCTTTAATTACAAATGTAACGCACTCAATCAGCGTATCTAATTAGAAAACGTAGCGCATTTAAGACGTTGAAACGCTTGGGAGCCATTATAGTACCTGAATGTTCGAAACGAAAACTGTATTGAATGACTTTAATTACCTGGCACCTAACTAGAGGGTGTTTCTATTCTGACATGGCTGTCGTACACGTGGAGGGCCTCACGACGCCGTGACCCCATCTGGGGGCGTTTCTGCCCATCTGGGGACGTTTCTACGTGTGAGTCCTCCTGCTTGGGAGTGCTACTGCGCTAGGGGTGACTTTTTGGGTGCCAACTCATGCCCCCAATTATCTAGTCACTTACTTTGAGAGCGTATCTGCCTTTCTCTCGTACCCTGCACCCGGCTACCCTGGGCGTGACCTTCCTCTTGAGTCGTATCTGTCCCAAAGGCGTCTCTGGGGCGGCAGGGATACGAGTCAGGCTGCCCTACACCGGTGCTATCACTATGGCCTTGAAGCCACCTTTTCCTTCTCTTTATCGCTGCCCCGGGTTATCGGGACCTGAGGCCTTCCCACGGCGTTGCTCCCTCCATGGTCTTTCCTACCCATGGGTATCGGGGAACCACATTGTGATTGCCTTGCTTTAGTACTGTTTGATCTGGCGACGCCCTGGTTGGGCGACGCCTTCACCTAGGCGACGCCTTGCCTTGGCGACGCCTCTTCTTGGTGACGCTGGCACTTAGCGTCTCTTCACCTAGGCAACGCCTTGTGTTGACTTTGACCCCTGGTGTTGACTTTGACCTTGACTTAGTCAACGCCCGGGTACGGGACGGTACACAAGCCCCCCAGTCTTAAGCCGAAGACTTGTCTTCAGCGTAAAGACTAAGGCCTCACCCACGCCGTCCACGTGCCATCCTGATGACGTGTCGCTCCCTGCTGACTCAACAATTCTCGAATTATTGACGTGACGCTCTCTGAACCATAGGAGCGCTCTTAATGACTGATTGGACATCCTCTGAAACGGGGATGATAACACCTTTTGGGGCTACCCTTGATCGCGTGCCACGTAGCCCATCGCACGGCCAGCCTCTAGAGACCCTTGCGTTTCTCTTGGGCGATTGATCCTTTGACACGTGGCATGATCTCACGGCTCTTAGTTAGCGCCTCTTGGGTTGCAAAATGTAACGTTTAAGTTACCCCCAAACCCCGCGCTCACCCCACTGTTACATTCATTCCCTCCGCGTCTCTGCACTGTTCGTCGTCTTCAAACCCCTTTTCTCTGCAATTGCTGTTCTCTCCTTCCCGTGCTCTTCTTCCGCCTTCACTTCGATAGCAAAGGTATGATTTTCGAATACTCACGACTCTTCCCTTTCGTCGCATTGTATGATCTATTGAACTGCCTGGGACTGTTGACATTCATGCATTACTGCGTTCTTCCGCTTCTCCTTCCTTCTCTGTTCCCTTCTCCTTCTTTTTGGGTTTTCTCGCGTGGGTGATGTTTCCTGGGGTTCACTCCCCTTCCTGTCATGGCTACACTTGTTAAAACCTTTTTCCTCTCTTCTTTCTCCAGCTATTTATTTACACCATGACGCGCACGAACGCGGAGCCTGATTCCTCCCTAAAGACCCCCAAGTCCAACTACAAAGCCTACTACCCATGGGCCCCCGACGAGCTCTTGAACGAGTGTACCAGCCTCACTACCTTCCAGGACCTGGAAGCTCACCGTGGGGATCCCCATTTGTACAACTTTAACGCTTTCTGCCGCACTCACGACGCCCACATATCCGTCCGTCCCGGCAGGCCTGGGGAACCTGTTTGTTTGGACGACAGACCTAGAAAGGGGAAACCCTTCTTCTTCATGTACCAGACCGTGTTCAAACGCGTAGGAGTGCGTCTTCCCCTCACCCCCTTTGAAAGAGAACTCCTCACCGAAATTAATACCGCCCCCGCCCAGCTCCACCCCAACAGCTGGGCATTTGTAAGGGGTTTTCAAATTCTTTGCGGACACCTGGGCATCCTCCCTTCCGTAGACGTTTTCCTGCATTTCTTTGAGGTGAAAAAGCAGGGGAAAAGCTTCTGGGTAAGCTTTTCCGGGATCGCGGGCAGAATCCTCCTCTCCCTCTTCCAAAACTCTTACAAAAACTGGAAGGGGAAATTCTTTAGAGTGTGCAGTGCCAAGCACGACCCCACAACCTTGGACGACTTTCCCCTCTATTGGACGGAGCGCCCTAAGCTGCTTAGGGCCAAAGCCCTGGAAGAGCTATCTCCTGCTGACAGGGAAGTAAGCAAGGCCTTGGCTGGGCTGGGGATCGTTTTTGATACTTTGAAGCTTGTTGCTAGCGAATACAATGCTGACGCCCTGACAACATACTTTGGTATGGAGACTTTTCCCTCGTCCCCTTTGCTGTGAACACCCTGCTACCGGGTGTTTGTTCCCACTGCTTCCTCCCCTGTTTCTCATGGTGCCATGTTACTTGCATCTCACGCCTCTAGGCGTTTTGTAATTTTGCATAGTTGATTTGGCCCTAATTTCTGCTGTTTGGTCTGTTTTGGTGTAGGATCGGTGATGAATGCCTCTAAAAGAATGATGCTGGCGAAAGCAATGAAGGAGGCTCGTGTCGCCAAGGCGAGCGCCTCCTCCGCCCCTGCTGCTGCTCCGATCCCCCCACCAACTCTGTCACCGCCACCTCCGATCACTGCCGAAGCTCCCCTAAGCTCATCTCCGTCATCTCCACATAGCCCCGACGCACTTCAGACTCCCAGCTCTCCTCCACCCATCACCGCCGTTCCCCTAGCCGCAGCCTCATCTCCGGCTCCAACACCCCTTGACAAAGGGAAACGGGTCTTGGAAATTTTATCGGATGATGAGGACTCGGAAGGTGTGGCACCCTTCAAGAGGAGAAAATCTGTGCGGGTTCCTCTTCTGCTAGAGGCGTCGCCCCAGGGAGGGAATCCCTTCATGGATGACCCTCCAAGCGCGACTTCACTTCCACCCACAACAGTCCAAGAGGAAGGGGGTGAAGGCGCCGAGTCTGCCCCGCCCCCGCCACCGGTAGAAGTCTCTGCTTCCCCTGCTCCCGTCGCTGCCGCTGCCGCCCCCGATCTCATCGCCATCCCTCCTCCAATCATGCATCTGATGAGGAGCTTCAGTGGCGGGACTATGCCAGAGGGCACCGACAGGAAGGAAGGCATGCCTTTCTACTTGGGGGCCTTCTTGGCGGTGGCCCTTGAATGGCGCGCCCAGGCCAGGAATGCTGTCCTGCAAACTCAAACTCTCCAGGCCTTGGAAACAAAGGTAACTGCTCTGGAGGAGGAGAAGAAAACCCTGGGATGCCAGAACGAAACTTACCAAACCTCCCTGAAGCAGGCGCAAGAGTCCAAAGCAGAAGCTGAGAGACAACTGGCAGAGGCATTGGAGCTCCAGGCTGACTTTTATACTCGGGAAGTCGCCCTCCAAGTTCAGTTAACGGGCCTTCAAGAATTGGTCAAAGCTGATGCAGAAGTTCAAAAGGACTTGAAGGACCGTTGCTGTGAGCAGGTTGACGAGATGGAGCGGATGGAGGGGGAAATGGCCACCCAGGCCAAGGCTATGGGCCTTCTCCAGGCTGACTACGACAAACTACAGGTCGAGGTCAGTCGGCTTCGCGTGGAAAAGGAGGCTTTGGAGAAGCAGGTAGCCTCTGGGGATGCCGCCATTGAGGAGCTAGAGAAGGACAAAAAGGCCCTCATCCAGGAGATGGCGGGTACTTTCGAGGAGGGATTCCACGAAGCTTTGGCTCAAGCAGTCTGCACGAATCTGGGGATTGACATTTCCAGCTGCGATTCCACTCACCACATTGTTGGAAAGGTCGTGCCCTTGGAGATAGACGATTGAGCCGTCCCCCTCGATCATCAGCCCATTCCTTTATACTTGTTTTAACCTTCTCTAACAAATTTGTAACTCTTTGAATCATTTGCACTCTTGCTACAACTCTGGAATTTTGTTATGATTACTTTCGTGTCCTCGCGACACAGAATTCTGCATGTGTGATCTTATCCTCATTCTTTGCCTTCGCGTGCTTCGGTTGTTTTGTTTGTATTATACTCGCTTCTTTCACTTCGTTGGGCGGCCTTGTAGGCCTGGGAAAGGTCACGCGCCAATGCCCATGCCCATGGAGAGGCTCACCTAATGGAGCCTATCGTCCACGGGGTGTTTCTAACACCCAAACGGTCCTTCCCTTTATCCCTAACGCCCGACGCCCACGCCTAAGGAGAGGCCTGCTAAAGCAGCACCGTATCGTCCTCGGGTGTCTGAAACGCCGAGTGCTTTGAGAGGGGGTCGTTCCCTCCATGGTCTTTCCTTCCCATAGGTATCGGGGAACGCCCTGCCAGTGATTCGCTGGCGTTTTGGTGGTCCCGCCTCCCTCCACAGTCTTTCCTACTTGTGGGTCTCGGGGAGGCGACGCCAGTAACTACCTTTGCCCTCTTCGATTTCGTCTCCCTCCACAGTCTTTCCTACCTGTGGGTATCGGGGAGGCGACCCTGCTGATATTTTGGTTGGCGACGCCCGCGACGTCTCACGCTGGCGTCGCCCTTTGCGTCCTTACAGGCGACGCCTTGGGCGTTATCTTTACCTTGACATTGACTTTGGCCTTGGCCTTGGTCGACGCTTGAGGACAGCGAAGAGCTCAAGGTTTTGCCCGTGCCATCCACGTGGCGCTTCTTGTATGGCTGATGGGACGTTCAGTCATTCGACTTGATCTACGTGGCTCTCCTTGTATGGCTGATGGGACGTTCAGTCATTCGATTTGATCCTGATTCCTACTGTGCCCTTGATCCACTTTCGACGGCGCATCGTACCACTGGGTATTCTGTTGATACGACGTCTTCTAAGTTTAACCAGCGGTGCCAGGGCCATCCTTTCATCTTCTGCCATGTGGCTCGATCGTGCGGTGCATCCATTCGCGTCGTTTGGCGCTCTAACCGCTTTATTTAACCCTTCAAACTCTGAAACCGTTCTCATCATTTCTGCACTCTTCGTAACCTACTTACACTCTCTCTTCTTGCACCCTTTCTTCTTGCACCCTTTCTCTTCCGACGAAGGGTTCTTCCAGCATTCGCTCCCCTCGCTCGACTCTTGCATTTCCGGCGGGCCATACGCCCTTGACAATCCCTGATCTTGTTAAAGAATGTCTTCTCATGCTGCTTCCCCCAGGGTCAATCCCAAGGACTTGTACCCTTGGGCTTCGAGTGAACTTCTTGACGAATGTTCATGCTTACTCGCTACCAGGGCCATAAGGGAACACAAAGGGGATTCATGTTCCTATGATCACTGGGCCTTCGTGAGGAGGCATGACGACGACATCGCTGTGCTCCCTTGCACTCTAGGGGAGCTAGTATGTGGAGACGAACGGGCCAACGAAGGGGTCCCCTTCTTTTACCTGTACCAGGTGGTTTTCAAGACCATCGGCGTGCGCCTACCTTTCTCCCGGTTCGAGAAGGAACTGCTGACGGAGATCAATGTCGCTCCGGCACAGTTATACCCCAACAGCTGGGCCTTTGTCAAAGCCTTCGACATCCTCTTCGAGTTTCTGGGTTGTGCGCCCTCGGTTGACCTCTTTCTTCACTTCTTTGAGGTGAAGAGGCAGAGGCACAACCTTTGGGTAACTCTCAGTAACGTTCCCGGGAGAGTTCTCCTCACACCCTTCCAAAACTCGTTCACCGGGTGGAAAGGCCGGTTCTTCAAGATCTGCTGCACTGACCTTGTTCCCGACGCTCTGGATGGGTTTCCGCTGTACTGGGTGAGAGAGACGAGGGCCCTCAAAACCAAACCCTTCAAGAATCTGGCTCCAAGTGATCAAATAGCTTGCCGGATTCTTGCTGAGGCGGGAGGTTTTGACTCTGCCACTTTGATCAGCTTGGAGTTCAACGCTGGAACTCTCGAAAAGTACATATGTAAGAGTCACTGCCTAGAAACTTCGGCCTTTATTGCTTTCTAACTGTGCATGTCTTGCTTCATGGTGTCTCTGACACATTTATCTCCCTTGGTGCAGGTTCGAAAATAAACCAAGAGAGGAGGACGCGACTTACTCAAGCTCTGCAGGCTGGGATCAGGGCTTCGTCTTCCTCCAGTGCTGACTCCGATGGCCCCTGAAAAGTGGCTCTTTTGTGATTTGCATGAGTTGTAATATTTGCCCTATTTGCGCTACTCCCATTGTATCGAACATTGCTTGTAACATCAACTTTTCTATATTATACTTGATTTTTTTGCAACGTCGCTTTACTCTGCATACGTTTCGCATATTGTGCGCTTTTCCTTCGTCATGTTCCTCAACGGCGCCTGCCTTCATCTAGGCGACGCCTTCACCTGGGCGACGCCTTCTTTCTTGGCGACGCCTTCGCCTAGGTGACGCCTTCTTTCTTGGCGACGCCTTGACCTAGGCGACGCCTTCTTTCTTGGCGACGCATCACATTACTTCAAACGGAGAAAGATAAAGGCTGAAAACCAAGGCACTTCTTTTTCTCAAACTGGTTTTACCTTTTATTTGGGTGACCTCATTAAAAAACCCCCGAGAGGGAAAAAGAGCGTCCCCTTCAACTAAATTGTTACATAACTGCTTACATAAGTCAACTGAAATAAAATTTTAAGTTGGCTGCATTCCAGCTGCGCGGGATAGGACCTCCATCCAAAGTCTCTAGGCTGTACGAACCGTTGCCCTTAGCCTCAGTAACTCTGAAGGGTCCGGTCCACTTGGGAGACAACTTATTCTCCAGCTCGTATGGGTGAGCTTTCCTCATCACTAGGTCGCCGATCTGAAACTGTCGCGACTTTACCTTAGAGCTATATTACCGCTCTACTCTTCTCTTCATCGCTTCAGCTTTTATTCTGGCTTCTTCCCTGGCCTCGTCTAGTAGATCCAGGTTTACCCGCCTCTCTTCATTGGATTCTTCCACCACGAAGTTTTGAAAACGTGGTGAGCTTTCATGTATTTCTACCGGAATCATCGCGTCCGACCCGTACACCAAACTGAAAGGCGTCTCCATAGTAGAGGATTGGGGCGTGGTGTGGTATGCCCATACGATCCTTGGTACCTCTTTCGCCCACGCCCCTTTGGCTTTCTCTAGCCTTCTTTTTAACCCCCTCAGCAGAACTCTGTTTGCTGACTCCACTTGTCCGTTGGTCTGGGGGTGTTCAACCGATGCGAACACTTGTTTGATTCCTACCTCAGCGCATAGATTTCTCAACTGCTGACTGGCAAACTGGGTCCCGTTATCGGATATCAAGCGCCTAGGTACGCCAAAGCGACACACGATGTTCTTCCACACAAAATGCTGTACCTTGTGCGCAGTGATCTGTGCTACGGGCTCTGCCTCTATCCACTTGGTGAAGTATTCAATGGCGACGATCAAATACTTCATCTGCCTGATTGCCAGTGGGAACGGGCCCAGGATGTCAATTCCCCATGTATGGAAAGGCCACGGGCTGTATATGGACCGCAATTCTTCTGGCGGCGCCTTGTGCCAGTCGGCGTGCTTTTGGCATTGTCTGCACCGCCGGGCGTGTCGTGCGCAGTCCTCTTTTACTGTTGGCCAGAAAAAACCTGCGCGTATTACTTTGGAGGCTAGGGACCTTCCCCCTACGTGGCTCCCGCAGATGCCTTCGTGTAGCTCCGCCATTATCCTGGTGCACTCGTCGCCACTTACGCATGTTAGGATAGGGTGAGTGAAACCGTGCCTGAACAACACCCCATCCACCAGGGTATACCTTGCGGCGTTTCTTTTGACCTTTTTACCCTCTTCAGGCTCTACTGGGAGAGCCCCATTCGCCAGGTATCGCTTGTAGGGCGTCATCCAGGTGTCTCCCTCGGTCAAAACGCATACCTGCATCTGCTCTCCCTCGGGCACATCCGCGTACGTGCTGATGCGGGGCGCCCTCTGCGTATCTTGGGTCAAAGAGAAATGACTCCTCGGCCTTCCCCTTGTTGTATAAATCCGGAGGACATCCACCCTGTTGTCTTCCACGAATCTACGCAGAGCTTTGAGAGTCTCTTGGATCACTGTCCTCTGTCTACCCCCCTTGCCTGAGCTGGCCAGCTTTGCAAGCAGGTCAGCTCTGGCATTCTGCTCCCTCGGGACATGTATCAGCTCAAGAGCGTTGAATGCTCCCTTCAACAACTGGACGTATTTCAGATACGCCGCCATCTGTGGGTCCTTCGCCTGGAACTCACCCGACACTTGCCCCGTAATCAGCTGGGAGTCGCTTTTCACCAGGAGGTTCTGCGCGCCCATCTCCTTGGCCAGGAGCATTCCTGCTATTAGGGCTTCATACTCCGCCTGATTGTTACTCGCCTTGAAGGCGAAACGCAGGGCCTGCTCAATCAGTATGCCGTCGGGTCCCTCCAAGACTATTCCCGCTCCGCTCCCTTGTTGGTTGGAAGAGCCATCAATCGAGAGCAGCCACTGCGAGCCCACTTCCACCTCTTGCTCACCTCCGGGCGAAAGTTTCGCTATAAAATCTGCGTACACCTGCCCTTTGATGGATCCTCTAGGCTCATACTGGATGTCGAATTCTGACAGTTCCACCGCCCAGCGCACCATTCTTCCCGCCACATCAGGCTTCTGCAGCACCTTCTGTATAGGGAGGTTTGTCATCACCACCACCGTGAAGTTGTGGAAGTAATGACGGAGCCTCCTGGCAGAAAACATTACCGCTAGCGCCGCCTTCTCCAGCGCTTGGTATCTCGTCTCCGCTCCTTGTAATGCCTTGCTTACAAAATAGATGGGCTTCTAACTCTGGTCCTGCTCCTGGACTAACACAGAACTGATAGCCCGCTCCGTTACAGTAAAATATAACCGGAGGGGCACGCCCGCTACCGGTTTGCAGAGGACCGGTGGCGTTGCCAGGTACTCCTTTAGCTTAATGAAAGCCGCTTCGCATTCATCAGTCCATGCAAAGCGACTGTTTCTCTTGAGGCACTGGAAATATGGATGCCCCTTCTCTCCCCCGGCGGAAACAAACCTCGAGAGCGCCGCCATCCGCCCTGTCAGCTGTTGCACCTCCTTTACCGACGTCGGGCTTCGCATGGCGATAATCGCCGCGCATTTGTCGGGGTTCGCCTTTATCCCCCTTTCTGTGAGCATAAAACCCAAGAATTTACCGGCCTCTACCCCGAAAACACACTTCTCAGGGTTTAACTTGAGGCGATACTTGGATATTCTGACGAATAACTCCTCCAGATCTGCCATGTGCTGCGCCCTATCCTGCGACGCCACCACCATGTCGTCTACATAGGCGTACACATTCCTCCCGAGCATGGGCGCCAGGACCTTGTCCATTAACCTCTAGTACGTGGCGCCCGCGTTTTTCAGCCCAAAAGGCATCACCTTATAGCAGTAACTGCAAGTCTTAGTCATGAATGCAGTTTTGTTCTCATCTCTTGGGTGCATCTTGATCTGGTTGTACCCTGAGAAGGCGTCCAGGAAACTCAGCACCTTGCTGCTGGACGCACTGTCTACCAAGGCGTCGATGCTGGGCAGCGAGTACGAGTCCTTTGGGCACGCCTTATTCAGGTCCGTGAAGTCCACGCACATCCTCCATTTTCCATTCGCCTTTTTCACCAAGACGACGTTGGCAAGCCACTCAGGGTATTGAATCTCCCTGATGTGGCCAGCATCCAACAGCTTCTGCGTTTCGTCCTTCACCACCTGCTGTCGCTCCTCATTGAACTTTCTCTTTCTCTGGCGCACGGGGCGGACCGTGGCGTCCATGCTGAGGTGGTGACACAGGAAATCGGGGTCGATGCCGGACATATCGGAGGCGGACCATGCGAAGGCATCCAGGTGGCGCGAAATCACTTCTGCCACCCCTTCCTGTTCTTCCGGGCTCAGTGAACTTCCTAACTTGAATGTCTTGCCGCCAATCTCCCTTTCTACGGCGTTAGCCGCTGGCTATTCCCTGTTGTCATCCTCGACGGGCGCCGCCTCTTCCACGGGCGCTGCGTCCTCAGGGCCTTCCTCCATTGGTGCATCTGCTTCGGGCGTCGCCCTCGCCGGTATGGCCTCCTTAGGCGTCGACCCAGCGGGCGTCGCCTCAATCATCGTCGTGTCCGCGATCGACGGACGTTCATATACCATGAACACGCCTCTCTTCGTTTTCAGGCTGTTCTCATAACATTTCCTTGCCTCCTCCTGGTCTGACCTGATGACTATCACCTGGCCACTGAGGTCCGGCAGCTTCATCTTCATGTGGCGCGTGGAGGACACCGCATTCAAACGGTTTAAACGCCGGCCTGCCCAGCAAAATATTGTAGGCGGAGTTGGCGTTCACGACCAGGTACCGGATGCTCTCGGTACGGGAGGCCTCTCCATCCGTGAACGTAGTCCTCAACTCCAGGTAACCCCGGACTTCCACCTGGTTATCCGCAAACCCGTACAGGCACCCCGTGTAGGGCCTCAACAGGTCGGGGGACAACCGTAACTTATTAAAGGTCGACAAGAACATGACGTCCGCCGAACTTCCCTGGTCGACAAGCACCCTGTGCACCTTCCTCCCGGCTGTGACGACTGAGATGACAACGGGGTTGTTGTCGTGGGGTACCACATCTCGGAGATCTCCTCTCGTGAACACGAGATCCGACTCCCATGGCTCCCCCGAGAGTCTCTCTTCGATTGAATTGACCCCCCTCGCGTATTTCTTCCGCTGGGAGGCGGTGGGTCCCCTGCCGGAAAAACCTCCAGCAATGGTGTGGACCTCGCCAAGCACAGGCATCTCGTGTGCTGGTTCTTCCGCCTGCTGCGGCGAGGTGGCGGTCGTCGTGGGCTCTGCGACATAATCCTTCAAAAACCCAATCCTCACCAGCTCATCTAGCTGGTAACCCAACGACAGGCATTTATCAATGTGGTGCCCGAAAGCCTCGTGGAATTCGCACCAAGAGTCTTTGTGATGGAGGAGGGCCAAGCACATCTAGCCATGGGAGCCAAAGCCCAAACCATGAAGAGCGTCTAAACCAAGGAGAGCGTTTAGCTCCAAGGAATGAGCGTCTAGGCCGTGAAGAAGGGAAGCTACCCATGGAGCGTCTAGATATGGAACTAGACCGTCTAGGTCCTCTCACAAGATCAATGGCTAAGCATGTACAAGCACAAGTGGATGAAGCCACGGATGGAAGAGAGAAAGCCTTGTATATGTTGCATAAAGGCCCAATAGGGGTACTTAGTAGATAGGGTAGTGTAGAAAGCACATTTGAAGGAAACATTCTAGAACCTTGCTAGGTGTGACCGGTCATGGCACATGGCCTAGGCTTTGCATTTCATTTGGTTTACATTTCATTATGTATTAGCTTAGTTCCTACGTCCAAATAGCCTATAAATAAGGAGGCTATCTCATGTATTTTCCAAGTTTATTGTGAGTAAAGTTATGCTGCCATTTTGTGCTCAACTTTGCTTCTCCCTAGAATCCTAGGCTCTAAACTTCAATTCCTTCATCTTTTCTCTTGGGCTGGCCGAACCACCCAATACCCACACTTATCATGCACCTACAAGATCAACACCACTCTTAGGAGGATCTTGCTCAATCTCATTCATTGCTTCCGCCCCATACCCTACATTGATTCAAGAAGAACTTCATGAAAATGCCATCATTTGGTATCATGAGCTTTGGTTCTTCAAGATGAGTAGCTCTTGGTCTTTCCAATTTTAGTTCTTCTTTATTTCATATTGTCATTTAATTTCCATACTTGTCTTGCTGCTTTTTTACATTTTAATTTGTTTAGTGTGCTTTGTGGAAGATCCAACCGAAGCACTCTTGTTCAATTGATCTTGAACAAGTTCTTGTGCAATTTGTGATAGGATTCCATACACCTTTGAGTTGCTATTTTCTTTTAGGCTTTTGAGTCTTTATTGCTTTCATTATTTGGTTCATATTATGCTTTGAGTCTTTAATTTTCTGAATCTATACATGTTTTGTCAAGTCATGTTCATCCATATTGTCAACAATTCATAGTAGTCCTTTTATTTGGCTTGATTGTTTCTTGATTTTGGGTCTCTTTAATTGTTTGAATCTGCTGTTCTTTGCTCCTTTGGTGCCTTTTTAATTTTAGTTTGAGTTCATATTGTGTTTAGATTCTACACAATTCTATTTCACAAATTTCCATTGTGTCTAAACTTTGGTATCTTGCTGTTTTTGTTTCCAGTTTTCAGATTCCCCTGTTTTCACCTTCTCTGTTTTGGCTGTTTTAACCCAGAAAAATATTTTCACTCATAGGAAAATTTTGATTCTCTGGAAAATGCAAGTTTAAAGTGTTATAGAAAGGACAAAAAAAGAATTAGGTCAAAAGAAGCAACAGAAAAAAATGATAAATCTTTTAAAATCAGAGTGCAAATCTGAGGCGCTCCAGCTGGCCTAACCGAACACCAAAATTGCAAAATTTATTAAAAAAAAATGGTGCATGCGTTTTGAGTGATTCCAAAGCCAGATTTTAGATAAGATCCTGAATATCTTGCATATCAAATTTTAGAGTCAAATTTTAAAAATACAGCTCAGCATAAATTGGGGAACAAACACGTTTTCTGGCCCACAACATTTTCCAGTGGTGCTGTTTTTTTTTATTTGGTCATCTAATCTAGTGCTTTTCTTTAGGAATTCTTTTGTGTGCCAACCTTTAATTGAGTACCTTTATTTGTTTGCTTTAATTTCTTGACTCTCTTTCTAGTTGTCATCATCTAAATCCTTTTGGTGGTACTGTTTTATTCAATTAAATTTGTTTCTTGCTTTTGTTCTTTGACCTCTAATTTTGGTGCTGGAATTTATTCTTCTTTGGTGCTTATGTGAATGGGAACTTGACTTGGTTAAGGTTTAGCCCTTTGCTAGGTGCTGGAAATTGGAGAATTAAAGACCATCATTCTAAGGAGAAGACAAGGCCAAAGCCGAAACAAGCATTCTTGAAAAACACTACAAACACTAGGAAGATCAACAAGCAAAGACAACAAAGAAGTGCACTAACCAAAAAGAGGATCAACAAAGGGAGTTCTCTTATTTCCTTTGCAACTTGGTTTATTGTTAATTACCTTGTTAATTACGTTTTAGACGGTGAGTGTGTCTTCAAGGGCTCAAAGTGTCCAAGAAGCCTTACCTAGGGCCGAATAGTATAGCATTCTTGATTAGTAATTGTTACTTGTTTGTAATTGCTTTTCTTTTGCTTTCATAGCTACGCTTTGCATGGTTAGTTTTGTTTAAATTTGTGTTAAACCGACTAGTTTTGTTGCATAGATAGCTTACATTGTTTTCTTGCATTTATTTCTCAACTTATTTGTGTTCTAAGTGTTTCACTAAGAGGAAGTCTTGTGTGAAGATATTGGAGGATAGTTTTTGGCAAGGAAAAGGCTTGGTACTTAAGTAGTCCTTTGTGACTCACCTTCCTTACCTGGAAAACTACCTTCTTTAACTTTCCTAAACTTTCTCAAAGTAAAACGCCTATATACACAAAGTTTTAGCCATGTCTTCTTCTTCTCACTCTCCAAAGTCTATAGAAAGTGAAGTAAAATCTTTGAAAACTCTTTTAAAAGAAGTATCCCAAGCGGTACAATTGATATCTTTTAGACAATTGGAGAATGAAAACAAAATCAATGAGTTGGCTAAGGCTCAAGAAGAGAAATCACAAAAAACACAAAAATAAAAAAAAAACGCTTACTCATGCATCTCAAAGTATTGAGTCTCTAGGGGAGGGAAGCCGTAGAATCAATGATTATTACCAACCACCCCCTAGAAGAACTAGGCAAAGGGAACAAGAGGTGCCAAGGGAAACTAGAGTAGACTTACCTCATTTTCATGGTAAAGAAAATGTAGAAATATATCTAGATTGGGAGATGAAGGTAGAGCAACTCTTTGCTTGCCATAGGGTAAGTGAGGAACGTAAGGTACCCTTAGCCACCCTTAGTTTCCAAGGGAACGCCATGTATTGGTGGACCTCTCTCGAAAGAGAAAGACGTCTTCATAGGGAACCTTCCATTACATATTGGAATGACCTTAGGGGAGCCCTAAGACGTCGACATATACCTTCCTACTACCATAGGGAGTTGATGGACAAGCTCCAAAGACTCCAACAAAAGAACATGAGTGTGGAAGAGTATAGGCAAAAAATGGAGCTCTACATGATGAGAGCATCCATTAGAGAAGAGGAGGAAACCACCATAGCTAGGTTCCTTAGTGGCCTATCACTTGAGATAAGAGATAGAGTAGAGCTCTTACCTTATCAAGACTTGAATGATTTGGTTCAACTTTGCATTAAAGTTGAGCAACAAAACTTGCGCAAAACATCAAGTCAAAAGGTGAGCCCCTATTCTAGCTTTTATCCCAAGAAAGAGTTTAGAAGGGAGGGTAGTACATCCAAGGAAAAACCAAAAGAGCCTACCAAGCCCTTCACCAAAGAAACCTCAACCCCACCCATCCGAGCTAGAGATGTTAAGTGTTTCAAGTGCTAAGGTAGGGGGCATGTGCAAGCACAATGTCCAAACCAAAGGACTATGTTTCTTAAAGGTGTAGATGAGTACACTAGTGGCGAGGATGAGCCTAGTGAGAGAGAGGAAGGGGGAGAGGATGAGAGGGTAGCTCCACTAGAGGGAGAATTGCTTATGATTAGGAGAACCCTCAACAATCACCCTAGCACATCCATTGAAACACAAAGAGAGAACATATTTCATACAAGATGCAATGTTTTAGAAAACATATGCTCTCTCATTGTGGATAGTGGATCTAGTTGTAATTGTTGTAGTGCTAGGATGGTTGAAAAGCTTAAGCTACAAGTGGTTCCTCACCCAAAACCTTACAAACTTCAATGGCTTAATGAAAATGGGGAACTACATGTAGACAAGCAAGTGGAAATCAAGTTTTCCATAGGGAACTACAAGGACAAAGTTTTATGTGATGTAGTGCCTATGGAAGCTTGTCATATTTTATTAGGGAGACCATGACAATTTGATAAGAAAACCTTGCATGATGGTCTCACTAACGAAATTTCCTTCACCCATAAGTATAAAAAGTTTGTACTTAGTCCTTTACCACATTCTCAAGTGGTAAAAGACCAAATACAAATGAAGCAAAAGAGGGATGAGGAAAACAAAAAAAAAAAGAGCGCTAGAAAAAGAGAAAATCCTTAGGGATAGGAAGGCGTGGGAGAAGAGTATTCCTTCCCACAAGGTTGGTCAACAAGAAAAGCCTCTTGAAAACGTTTTTGAAAATTTGCTTCTTGTTGAACAACCAAGCCTTATCTTTTGTAAAGGAGAACTTACATGCACTACCACAAGTAGTGAACTTATGAATTTACCTCCTCAAATCGAAAATCTTTTGAGTGAATTTGAAGATCTATTCTCACAAGAGGGACCAATTGGGCTTCCTCCTCTAAGGGGAATAGAACATCAAATTGACTTTATCCCGGGGGCAAGCCTACCAAATAGGCCTGCTTATAGAACCAACCCCGAGGAAACTAAGGAGATAGAATCACAAGTTCAAGACTTGTTGGAGAAGGGTTGGGTTCAAAAGAGCCTAAGCTCTTGTGCTGTACCTGTCTTGTTGGTGCCAAAAAAAGATGGAAAATGGCACATGTGTTGTGATTTTCGAGCAATCAACAACATCACCATCAAGTATAGGCATCCAATTCCAAGGCTTGATGATATGCTTGATGAATTGCATGGGTCAACTCTATTCTCCAAAATTGATCTTAAAAGTGGATATCACCAAATTCGAATCAAGGAGGGTGATGAGTGGAAAACCGCTTTTAAGACCAAATTTGGATTATACGAGTGGTTGGTGATGCCCTTTGGGCTTACTAATGCCCCAAGTACATTCATGAGGCTTATGAATCACACCTTGAGGGATTGTATAGGTAAATATGTAGTAGTTTACTTTGATGATATTTTAGTATATAGTAAAACCCTAGAAGACCATCTAAGTCACCTTAGGGAAGTTCTTCTAGTTCTTAGGAAAAATAGTCTTTTTGCAAATAGGGATAAGTGTACCTTTTGTGTAGATAATGTAGTCTTCTTAGGCTTCATAGTAAACAATAAGGGGGTGCATGTAGATCCCGAAAAAATCAAAGCCATCCGAGAGTGGCCAACTCCACAAAATGTAAGTGATGTAAGAAGTTTTCATGGGTTAGCTAGCTTCTATAGAAGGTTTGTGCCTAATTTTTCTAGCCTAGCATCTCCTTTGAATGAACTTGTTAAAAAAGATGTTGCATTTTGTTGGAATGAAAAGCATGAGCAAGCCTTTCAAAGGCTAAAAGCTCAACTCACCAATGCACCCATCCTATCTCTTCCAAATTTTTCCAAAACTTTTGAGATAGAGTGTGATGCATCGGGGGTAGGCATAGGTGCGGTTTTGTTGCAAGGTAGACACCCCATTGCTTATTTTAGTGAAAAACTCCATGGTGCCACCCTCAACTACCCCACCTATGACAAAGAGCTCTATGCTCTTGTGCGAGCCCTAAAGACTTGGGAACACTACCTTGTGCCCAAAGAATTTGTCATCCATAGTGATCACGAGTCTTTAAAATATTTAAAGGGCCAACACAAGCTCAACAAGAGACATGCTAAATGGATGAAATTTCTTGAACAATTTCCTTATGTAATCAAATACAAGAAAGGAAGCACCAATATAGTGGCCGATGCTCTTTCAAGACGGCATACACTCCTTTCAAAATTGGGTGCCCAAATTCTTGGATTTGACCACATAAGAGAGCTTTACCAAGATGATCAAGAACTCTCATCCATCTATGCCCAATGTCTACATAGAGCGCAAGGAGGTTACTATGTGTCCGAGGGATATCTTTTTAAAGAGGGAAAACTTTGCATTCCCCAAGGAACACATAGGAAACTCCTTGTCAAAGAATCACATGAGGGGGGACTCATGGGCCACTTTGGAGTTGATAAGACTCTAGATCTTTTAAAAGCAAAATTTTGTTGGCCACACATGAGGAAAAATGTCCAACGACATTGTTCTAGATGCATCTCATGTTTAAAAGCAAAGTCTAGAACAATGTCGCATGGACTCTACACCCCTTTGCCGATTGCAAATGCTCCTTGGGAAGACATTAGCATGGATTTCATTTTAGGACTTCCTAGGACTGCAAGAGGCCATGACTCTATCTTTGTGGTAGTGGACCGTTTTAGCAAAATGTCCCATTTTATTCCATGCCACAAAGTAGATGATGCTCAAAATATTTCTAAACTCTTCTTTAGAGAAGTGGTGAGACTCCATGGTCTCCCTAGAAGTATAGTGTCCGATAGAGATCCCAAGTTTATCAGCCACTTTTGGAAAACTCTTTGGGGTAAACTTGGCACAAGACTACAATTTTCAACTTCTTGTCATCCTCAAACGGATGGACAAACCGAAGTAGTCAATAGATCTCTTGGAACTATGCTTCGGGCTATCATGAAGGGCAGCCACAAATCTTGGGATGAGTACCTTCCCCATATTGAATTTGCTTACAATAGAGTAGTTCACAAGACTACTAATGCTTCTCCTTTTGAAGTAGTATATGGCTTTAATCCTCTCACACCCATGGATTTGATACCCCTTCCTAATCCACAAGATTTTGTGCATAAGGAAGGCGTAATCAAAGCTGATTTTGTAAAGAAAATGCATGAGAAGATTAAACTCCAAATACAACAACAAAATGAGAAGTACACAAAATACAACAATAAAGGGAAGAGAGAAATAATTTTTGAGGAGGGAGACTTAGTTTGGCTTCACCTTCGCAAAGATAGATTTCCAACTCAAAGGAAGTCCAAACTAAGTCCCCGAGGAGATGGACCTTTCCAAGTTCTCAAGCGAGTCAACAACAATGCATATAAATTGGACCTACCTCTTGAATATGGAGTACATGACACTTTTAATGTAATCGATCTTTCTCCATTTGTAGGTACCAATGACGATGAAGAGCTGGATTTGAGGACAAATCCTTTCCAAGGGGGAGGGGATGATGGAGGAGGGCCAAGCACATCTAGCCATGGGAGCCAAAGCCCAAACCATGAAGAGCGTCTAGACCAAGGAGAGCGTCTAGCTCCAAGGAATGAGCGTCTAGGCCGTGAAGAAGGGAAGCTACCCATGGAGCGTCTAGATATGGAACTAGACCGTCTAGGTCCTCTCACAAGATCAATGGCTAAGCATGTACAAGCACAAGTGGATGAAGCCACGGATGGAAGAGAGAAAGCCTTGTATATGTTGCATAAAGGCCCAATAGGGGTACTTAGTAGATAGGGTAGTGTAGAAAGCACATTTGAAGGAAACATTCTAGAACCTTGCTAGGTGTGACCGGTCATGGCACATGGCCTAGGCTTTGCATTTCATTTGGTTTACATTTCATTATGTATTAGCTTAGTTCCTACGTCCAAATAGCCTATAAATAGGGAGGCTATCTCATGTATTTTCCAAGTTTATTGTGAGTAAAGTTATGCTGCCATTTTGTGCTCAACTTTGCTTCTCCCTAGAATCCTAGGCTCTAAACTTCAATTCCTTCATCTTTTCCCTTGGGCTGGCCGAACCACCCAATACCCACACTTATCATGCACCTACAAGATCAACACCACTCTTAGGAGGATCTTGCTCACTCTCATTCATTGCTTCCGCCCCATACCCTACATTGATTCAAGAAGAACTTCATGAAAATGCCATCACTTTGCGAGACCCTAACACCTTGTCAGTTTTCGCCGGTCGCCTCAGCCTCTCAGCTATGTTAGGTACGGCGATCAAATCCTTCAGCTCCACCACGAAGTTGTACCTCGCCGGCCTCGCTCTTTCTCTGGCCGGGCGATCGCCTCCCGCTGGACCCCGGGGCTGGGGCTTTCTGGCCTCGTAGGGGCGTCTCGCATCTGGCTTCTTTCTTCCCGTCGTGGTCTCATTGACCCTGACGGGTTGAGCTCGTGCCGGTCCCCTTTGGCGCGAGGGTACGACGCTGGTGCGCTTCACGCACACTTCCCCCTCAGAAGCAATATGTTCTACCGCCCGACGCCGTAGCTCAGCGAAAGTCCTAGGGCAGTTGCGAATGATGGATTCTCCAAAAGGACCAGGGCATACGCCTTTCACGAACGCGTACACGATCATAGGCTCCTCTGTCGTTCCGACCTTCACGACCTGGGCCCCGAATCGATTGATGTATTCCTTAAGGGTCTCCCCTTGATACTGCTTCACATCAAACAAATCGTAGGAGACTGGCGGCGGGGCCTTGTTTGCTAAGTATTGTTCCCTGAACAATCGTGACAATTGGCGGAAAGATGTGATATGACCGTCCGGGAGGCTGATGAACCAGTCCATAGCCATCCCAGTCAGGGTGCTCATAAAGAGCTTGCACTTGGCGGCGTCAGAACCACCTACCAGGACCATCTGTGTGTGAAATGCAGCAAGGTGCGTCTCTAGGTCCTCCATCCCGGTGAAGATCACCTTGGGTCCCGCGAACGTGTTCGGGATCACTGCATCTAGAATCTCCTGCGAGAAGGGAGTGGAAAACTCCCTTGGGGGGGAATGGTTCTCCATCTCGTCATGGCCATGCCGTCCCCGATCATTTCTCAGACCCTGGCGCAACTCCTCATTTACGCGGTGGAGCTCTTCATTCCTCTCATGCGAGGCATCGAGATCTGCCTGCATGCGTTCCTGTTCCAGTTTCGACTCCGCCATATCCTGCTGCAGATTTTCTCGAACTTGTGATGGGACTGATGTTTTATATCGGCCCCACGGTGGGCGCCGAATGTTCCGTCCAGTTGACCGGGACGTCTTCGTGCGCGACCTCTACCGTCAGCTAGGGACTCCTTCCCACTGGTTACCTGTGGATTCCTGCAAAAAAGAGGACAAAAGGGGCGGCCGTTTGCACTCCGACGCTCAAGTCAGCTAGCAAGAAACACCAAAACTGTGCACCTCCGTCTCTGAGCACCGCGTATGGCACTCTGAAGGTGGTAAAAGAACTATGTATTGTGTGTATGTTTTCTCCCTCAGGCAAAGATCTTTCCCCAGTCCCTTGTGCGTAACCTCAGGGCACGAGCAAGCAACTAGAGAGTTCTGGTAAATTTGCCAAAAGTTCCAACCCTGTTTCCAACATTCCCAGCGCTATTTAAACTACCCAAGCATTTAAAGCGCCTTAACGCGCCTTTAATTACAAATGTAACGCACTCAATCAGCGTATCTAATTAGAAAACGTAGCGCATTTAAGACGTTGAAACGCTTGGGAGCCATTATAGTACCTGAATGTTCGAAACGGAAACTGTATTGAATGACTTTAATTACTTGGCACCTGACTAGAGGGTGTTTCTATTCTGACATGGCTGTCGTACACGTGGAGGGCCTCACGACGCCGTGACCCCATCTGGGGGCGTTTCTGCCCATCTGGGGACGTTTCTACGTGTGAGTCCTCCTGCTTGGGAGTGCTACTGCGCTAGGGGTGACTTTTTGGGTGCCAACTCATGCCCCCAATTATCTAGTCACTTACTTTGAGAGCGTATCTGCCTTTCTCTCGTACCCTGCACCCGGCTACCCTGGGCGTGACCTTCCTCTTGAGTCGTATCTGTCCCAAAGGCGTCTCTGGGGCGGCAGGGGTACGAGTCAGGCTGCCCTACATCGGTGCTATCACTATGGCCTTGAAGCCACCTTTTCCTTCTCTTTATCGCTGCCCCGGGTTATCGGGACCTGAGGCCTTCCCACGGCGTTGCTCCCTCCATGGTCTTTCCTACCCATGGGTATCGAGGAACCACACTGTGATTGCCTTGCTTTAGTACTGTTTGATCTGGCGACGCCCTGGTTGGGCGACGCCCTCACCTAGGCGACGCCTCTTCTTGGTGACGCTGGCACTTAGCGTCTCTTCACCTAGGCAACGCCTTGTGTTGACTTTGACCCCTGGTGTTGACTTTGACCTTGACTTAGTCAACGCCCGGGTACGGGACGGTACAAGTAATTCTATTTCTATCTAACCAACTTTGTATTTAAAATTGTTCATATGACTATTTGAATCCAGGTAGCATGATTTAACATTTTTATATTAAACCTCTAGATGGAGGGAATTCTGTTGTTGGATGATTGGCTTGCATGTATTTGGAATGAAATACACACCAAATAGAGCAGAAGTAGGAGTTCGCGAAAGAGAGTTAGTATTAGTGAGGTGCATGAGTGAGCTTACTGTACAAAATCTGTAACTTTTATTGATACGTTGATTCTTATCAAAATGGTTTGAAAAGAATTTGTGGATTCTTAATGGTGTAGGTAGCTTGAATTATGGGTGAAGTTTGGTTGGTCAAAATGAAGAATGTTGAAAGCTATGGTTCAAGTTTCTAAGTGTCCTTTGCTTGGAAACTTGATTCTTTGATGAAGATCTTGGTTTGGTCAAATGGATAGTTGGTTTAGGAAAGGAGGGGGAGTCTATTGTGTTCTTCAAAGATTTCAAGAAAGGAACATGAAAGAAAAAGGAAATGAACCAAAGACGAGATTGGTTCTTACCAACTCAACTAGTTCATGTAACTTAGGATAAACTTTTACCAACCTCTAGCTCCTACATGGATAAAGCTTATGAACAACACCAAAAAGATGACAAGGGACCTCTAGCTCAGCCTTAGATAAGCTAAGGAGCTACTACCAAAGGAAAACAATAGGAGACAACCACCACTTGAACTTAGATCTAGCTAAGAACTCTAGCAAGAAGAAGATTCACACTCTTTTCAAACTCAATATGATCATGTATTATTCAAATCAAAGTATATACAAAGTTGATTGATACCGGATACAACCGGTTGATTCAAACCAATCTAAAAATCTCATGTGCAACCTTTCTATCTCTCTTTTATACTTGAATATATCTTAGTTTTTTTTTTCCAAGAATCCTAAATTCTGAATCAAGTGTTCCAATAAAAGTTTTCAAAATATGTTAATTGAGAAAAAAGATTTGCATGTTTAACATGTCTAGATTATAACTACATTGCACATGCGAATCATGCAATCACACTTAATATATCTAAGAAAAATTTCTTCATCACTTATGGAATCAAATCTTCCCAAATTGTCTTTGATATTTAGGATAAAACATTGAATTCCAAAAGGATGGAGATAAGAAATGTTTGACTTTCTATTTTACCACAGTTCATATGGAGTCTTCTTTAACAAGAGTCTTATGTAAATTTGGTTTTGCAAATAATAGGTTGTGTTAATTGCTTTTTTCCAAAAGCGTTTAGTAGTGGAGTTAACATTTAACATAGTCCAAACCATTTCTTGTAAAACATGATTCTTTCTCTAAACAACACTATTTTGTTGTGGTGTTTTAAAAGTATAAAAATTAAAGTAAATATGTATTGTAAACCCAACTTATTACTATATATGTAAATGATGTTCTATTGTAGTTACATTTTGCATGTTTGTAATTTTCTGGCTAGACTTTATTGCATTGCATTTTTACGTTTCTTTTTATATTTCTTGTTTCAATTCCAATATCCCCTTTAATTTGTGAAGAAAAGAACAATTAACATGTTTTCTTTGGGATTCAACTTTGGCTGACCCAATATTACATTAAGGGGAAAACTTAGTATTTTTGTTTGAAAAACTGAACATGTTGAGCAATCATCGAATCCCCACACTTCTTTCTAGCCAATTCTCAAAACAATTCCAAAGTTCCTGTAATCCTTAAGGTTAGGCATACCATGATTTTTCACTTTCAAGGCTTGTAATGAGCTAAAATATCATAAAGAAAAAGGTCGGGCTTAAAGGGGCGTACAGGTGGAATTAATGCAAGGTAGGTCAATTTGGCTCAGTAGTTGAAACTAAAAAAATAACTAAATCATGTCAATAGTGCATGTGAACAAGTGGCGTGAAGAAAAGTCAAGTCAAGTTCTAGAAAACCTACGAACATGAGTGAATTACACAAGAAAGAAAGTAAACCCAAACATCACCAAGGTATATTCTATAAAAAATTACCCGTAACCTAATTATCATACACAAATTTTTACTAAAATGTAAAAAAAACAAATCTATATTGCTTGATAATTCTAATTAAGAATGATGAAACTAATATTCCTCACATTTTTTTTTAAAAACATAGGTATCCAATGAAAAATATGCTAAACAATACAAAACTAGCAATAACAATACACTCTTCTACACAATTAAATCAAATATTGTCCTCAATGTGAGAATGTACTCCATAGAGAAAACAAAAACAAAACAAAATAATCAAAATAGTGGAACAAAATGAAAAACAAATAAAAGAAAGAAAAATAAAACTCCAGGGAACTTAAGAAATCTCAATCATCAGCTAGAAGAAGCTCCATCAAAGATATGTCCATCAAATCATGGGCCTCATCCATATGTATACTCTCCTAGAATAACTTTTGCAATATCAATTTAATCTCTTTGTTAAAAGACCCCAACTTGTCCATTAGTGTAGGGGTGATATGATGTATAACTAATGTGTAACCCCATACTTCTTGAACAAACCTCCCATTACAGAAATGCTCTTGATCTCTTAAATAGCTTTTGGCACGCCAACCTACAAAAATGTTAGTTGTAACAAAATATGAAACAACTTTAAAACCATTAGTCCTAGTGGCCTTAGCCTCCACCCATCAGGACACATAATCAACAACAAGTAAAATATAAGAGTAACCACAAAAAAAGAAGGAAAAAGATTCGTAAAATAATACCCCACATATAAAAACATCTAAAAAAGTATAATGGTCTACTGTGATGTCTCCTAGTAATAGTCTCTCCTTCTTTTTGACACCTTTCATAAGTGATGGTCATCTAATATGCATCTCTGAAAATGGTGGGTAAGAAATTCTACTACCAAGAACTCTCCTGTCTATTTTATAGAGACCAAAATGAGTGATCTCCCCCTACATTTATGGAATGAAAGAAATAAAGTATAAAATGAAACTCATTCTTAAGAACACAACACTTGTGAAAACTTGATCACAACAAAAACTGCACAAATATGGACCATCTCAGTTAATATTTTGCATCACTACGCATGTACGAGTAGGTACAACAAAATGAACTAAAAAAGGAGTCTAAAGAGTATAGAGTGTAAAAAACACAAAGCAACTAATGTAAATTGAAGAAAGAAAAATAATGAAAAAATGAAAAATAAAATCTTCTCTCATACTTGAAACCTGTAAAAATGTCCAATGAAAAGTGTATTAATAATGTGAGCAAGAATCAAATGGAGAAGATGCAAAAGAGAATGACATCTAACTCAATTTGGCTATGTTTTAAAGCTTACTTTAATTTTATGTAATACAATTTACCTTTTATACTATTTACTATTATACTATTTTTATTATTTCAAATTGCACTAACTAAAGGATATATCAAAATTCTACTACTACTATCAATAAATATTGGAAGTAAACATTGAAGCACATTTAACTTTTGCTTAACAACTTTCTCAAAATTTATCCATGCAAGCTTGAGTCGGTTCTATTTGAAAACTTCTAGTAGCATCTCCTCCTTCTGATCTTCAAGAAGCCTGCTAGATATGACAACTAAAAAGTATGCAATTGTATCCAAATAAGTACAAGGCTTCAACTTTAAGGAAGATAGTTGTTAAATGTATGGTAATGGAAATGTTAGAACATCATCATGAGCATCATCTGCAAAATCATCGACAAGAATAGGTATGTCAATATCCTTTGGTGGAAAAAAACCAGCACCTACAAGTGGAATAGAAACTAGATGCATGATAGATTTGATCTTAATACATATTATACACATGTCAGAATCACAAGTGCATCCTATATCATTTTTTGAAAATTGTAATAAATAAAAAATTAAGTCTATTTGCTTTTTAGATTTTTTTTTTCTTCTTCTTATTTCTATTTTTCTTTATCTTTGTCCTTTTGTACTGATACAAGCTCTTCAATCCTTTCATTTGTACTACCAGATGACATGATACTTACATTACTCGTAGGATCAACAATTTTATGCATACAACTAGTCAATTGGCCAACTTAATTTTCTATTATCATATGAGTATCCTTATACTATGTTGAAATTTCATGTTGTTCACATTCATTTACCTCACAAGCTCCTCCAAAGATGGTTTTTCAAAACTATGAGTAGTAATATCTATGATAGTCTACACAAATTTTTGATATTGTGGCCTTATATATTGTTGAAATGATGATTGAACTTCCACATTCATCATAATAGGATTGCAAAAAATATGACTCAAAAGGCTGTAGTGACTACTTAAAATATGCTCACATTTCATTTCATAATTGTATTATTGAACATGTTGAAATGAGAAATAACTTCCATATGAAAATTGATTAATAAAAAAGATAAATCCATGTTTAAAAAAAAAACCAAAAACCATGGAAATTCAAAAACTGGAAATTTGAACCTATTGATTTATAAAAATTGAAAAGAACCTAAAGCAATACAAAACACATATTCATGG
Organism: Phaseolus vulgaris; assembly: GCF_051622355.1. Lineage (NCBI taxonomy): Eukaryota > Viridiplantae > Streptophyta > Magnoliopsida > Fabales > Fabaceae > Phaseolus > Phaseolus vulgaris. Next base: position 22,568,494 of record NC_143498.1, on the reverse strand, counting down.
GAACCAAAACCAAAACATTTTTTTTTAAAAATGACAAAAAATAATATGAACTATGTTACTAGCTAAACAATAAATACGTGTATTTTTTTAATGTGATTTACCAAGCCTATAGAATGTATTAGCAATCTCATAATCAAATGTATACAATGCTTAAGTCTGTAGCAAAAATCATGAATGCTGGAAGCTTTTTTCTACCAAATTTTGTATCTAAAAATTCATGACTATTATATAAAATATAAGGTCTCTACTAGCAAATATACAGTAAAATAAGTCACCACAGAAAACTTGGATAAAAGAACAATCTCTAGCAATTTTTTATGATTTTTACAAAACCGGGTGAATAGTAAAAGAGCAAAACAACAAAGGATACAACACAAAACAACAACTACCACTACAAAAATAAAATAAAATTAAAAAACAATGATAGAGATGAAATTCAAAATCAAAGAAGAAACAACAATATACTATACATAAATGAATGAAAAGTACTGAAAGTCAAGATTCTTAAATCAAAATACGAGTTTAGAATGGTTTATAGATCCTCGTATCTTTGGCCTAAAATTAAGCAATTTTATTCTACTATACTTGATTATACTTCTTGAACTGTTGGTATAAGTACTTTTTTATTAATTTATGGAATGATAAATGGTGTTCTACTACTTCTTTAGCCAATATTGCATGGTTATCTAATGGTGCTAGCATTCCGGATACAGTCTCTCAGTTTTGGATAGGTTGTGATTGGAATATTCCCTTGTCTTTACAGCAAATGCCTCATTTTTTTAATCATATCATGGTTAGGGAGGAACAAGATATTCCTAATTGGATTCTAGATGAGTCTGGTCGTTTCACTCTTGAATCGGCTATGACTTTTTTCTTGGAACCAGGAGTTCCCTGTGGTTGGGATAAATTCATTTGGTCTTCATCTATTCCATATTCCAAAACTCTAGTATTCTGGAAAGTTTTTCATGGGCGACTTCCTACAGATCAGCATAGTCAGAATAAAGGTTTGCATATATGTTCTATGTCTACGCTTTGTGAAAAGCATGAGGAATCTATTCAACATTTATTTTTGAATGTTCTAATGCTTTGCATATTTGGAGTTGAGTTCGACAGATTTTTCTTACTTCTCATTTCTCTAATAAGGATGATCTTCTTTCTTTTATTAAGAGTGATGGTAGTCCTTCGGTAAAATTGATTAAGATTGTTGTGATAACTTTTTCTATTTGGATGATATGGTGCATATGAATTATGCTAGATTTTAGGATAAGATTGATGTTTCTAGGGATATTTCGATAATTAAAGATTTAACTTGTTTAGTTGGAAAAATTCGTTTAAAGCTTCAATGAAGAATGATATGTTGGATTTCAATGTGATTAAATTTTTTGGTATTAATACCCGTACTGGTAAACTTCTTCCTCATCTTCCTATAAGATGGGAGTTCCCTTCACCAGACCGAGTTAAAATTAACACTGATGGGGCAACTAGGGGATATATTGGTCTTGTTACTTGTGGAGGTATTTTTCGTAGGAGTATGGGGGAGTTTATTTGTGCTTTCTCTGTGTTTCTTGAAGTTCAAACTGTTATGGTTGTTGAGTTTTATGGAGTTATACATGCTATGGAGGAAGCTCAAAAGATGAGGCTTACTAATGTATGGCTTGAATGTAATTCTGCCTTGGTTTGTGTTGTGTTTACTACTAGGACTAATGTTCCGTGGATGCTTCATAATCGATGAAATACTTGTCTTAATTACTGTGGGAAAATCAGATTTAGGGTTACTCATATTTTTCATGAAGGGAATGCGTGTGCTGATAAGTTGTCTAATTTAGGATTTATTCATAAAGAATAATTTCATTGGTATAATAGGTTTCCATCTATTATGTTCTTATAATTCTTTATGAATATGTATAGTCTACCTATGTATTGTTCTTTTTAACATAGGGTTTTGGTCTAGTCCCCCCATATTTTTTTTAATAATATTTTTTCATGTGATGACAAATGATTGTTACTTGAGGTGTCAGCTGGATGTCAAGTTGCATAGTGATGTCTAACATGAAAGCTTTTATAAAAAAATGAATCAAAAGTAAGAGTATATACTATACCAACTCATCAACAACAATTAACAACACGAAACACAAAATAGAAAACCACAAAACAAAATTAAAAAAAAACAATGAATTATTTCTTTTCTAAAATTGAGAAAAAAACTAAAAAAAACTAAAACAAATTATGTTTCTTCAAATTGGGCATAGAAAAATCAATAATCCAATCAAGATAAGAAAATAAAAATGGACAAACAAAAATTATAAAGAAAAAAAATGGTATACATAAATGAATCAAAAGTAAAAAAAAAAAGAAAAAAAAGTATATACTATACCAACTCATCAACAAAAATTAACAGCACGAAACACAAAATAGAAAACCACAAAATGAAATTAAAAATAACAACAAATTATTTATTTTCTAAAATTGAGAAAAAAAACTAAACAATTTTTTTTTCAAACTGGACATAGAAAAATCAATAATCAAATCATGATAAGAAAAAAAATGGTCAAACAAAAATTACAAAGAAAATAAATGGCAGAACACTAGCAATTTGATACAATAAAAAGTGTACCATACAACAACACAATTTTGATTTTCAATTTTCAATGTAGTTCTTGACATCAAATATTCTTAGTTTTCAATATAGAACACAACATAGGTTGATTATTAGAAGACACATATTGATTATATTCCATCTTTAGTATTCTTCATATACAAATTAATTTGAGGGTTTAGAGATCGAAAAATATAAAACACAAATTGAAAATGCAACAAAACCGATAAACAAAAATTCAAGAAGTAGAAAGGTCAATTCATAGATTTAAAAACCATATAGTTATCTAAAGATTCAGATCCAAGTTTGAATAATTAACCAATTTAATTAATCAAATAAACTAATTTTATTAAAAAAATTAAAGTATTATTCAAAATATATATATATATATAATTATCAAATCAAGATTCAATCAATTTTTAATTTAATTTCTAAAATTAGAAGTGAAAATTATAATCATAAAGTACAAAATCAAAATTAAAGAAGAAAAGAACAAACTCAGAGCTTTTAACAATCAATGCAAAACTCAATTCGGCTTTATTGATCTTGATTTCATTAATTAGTCCTCAAGAATTAGTTCTCTATTTATGAAGAGCAGAAAACAAAGTGTATAGAAGAAGAGCAAAAGTCAAAACGAAAATAGAGAGAAAAAAAGAAAAAAAAAAGAGATGAAGAGACAATTCCTAAAATCGAAGAATAAAGAAAATGATTTATGTGAAAAAGTTTATAGAATATTTAGGCTATTTAAATGCTTTGAAATTTGAAGTAAACATGGGCCTAAATGTGGGCTCTAATTAGATCCATAAGCCCTATTACAAAAGTCTAAGTTAACTATTAAAGGCATATATATGATTAACTGGGCTAAGATTTTTTCTTCTATTGAGAATGAAGGAATGAAGATAATAACTTTCAATATGAGAATAATGCTTATCTTCTCAAGCTTACTTGGAACTTTGCTTATAGTAATAAGCCTTAGTCTTTTCTCTTGAAAGCCAAAGTCGTAAATCTAAGTATTAGCTCAGCTTGGCTTATAGACCCTTTTCTATTTGGACTAGGATTAAACAATTTTATGACACTATTCTTGAGCATACCTCTTGGGCAGTAGGTATAGGTAATGATATTAATTTTTGTTATGATAAATGATGTTTTCCTACCAGTTTATCAACCATTGCAGGGGTACCTAATGGTTTTAGAAGTTCTCTAGTGAATACAGTTTCTCAAGCCTTAAACTCTTCAATAGGTGAATCATTTTTTTAAGATATCATTATTAGGTAAAAGCAGGATACTCACAATGGGACTTTGGAAGACTCTGGTAATTTCATTCTCAAATCTGATAGGAAGTTTTTCTTGGATCCCAAAGTTCCTTGTGGTTCGGGTAAGATCGTTTGTTCTAAATATATTCCTCCTTCCTAAACTCTAGTACTTTGGAAACTTTTTCATGGGCGGCTTCCTACTAACCAACACATTCAATATAGGTTTGCATATATATTCTATGTGCTCTTTTTTTTGAAAACAAAGAAGAATCCATTCATCATTATTTTTTGAATGTCCTCATGCTTTGTATATTTGGAGTTGGATTTAGCAAATTTTTCTTAATGCTTCTCTAATGTGGATGACCTTGTTTCTTTTATTAAAAGTGATGGTAGTCCTTTGATTAATTTGATTAAACTTATTGTGATTACCTTCTCTATTTACATGATATGGCGTATGAGAAATTATGCTAGATTTTAGGTTAAGATTGATCTTCTCAAGGCCATTTCCACCATCAAAGACTTCACTTGCTTAGTGGGTAATTCCTCTAAAAACTCCACGAGGAATGATATGTTTGACTTATTCGTGCTTAAGTTCTTTGATATTAATACTCGTAATGACAAAGTTCTTCATCCTCTTCTAGTTAAATGGAAGTTTTCTTCCTTGGTTAGGTTAACATTAATACTAATACTGATGGTGCTGTTAGGGGTCCCCCTGGTCTTGCTGCTTGTGGTGGAATTTTTCGTGGGAGTATGAGGGAGTTCATTGGTGGTTTTTCTGCTTTCCTTGATATCTAGAATGATTTGGTTGTTGATTTTCTGTGGAGTTATCCATGCCCTTGAAGAAGCTAAAAAGATGGCTTTTTCTAATTTATGGCTTGAATGTGATTCTGCCTTGGTTTGTGATAATTTTACTTCTAGGACTACTATTCCTTAGATTCTTCATAATAGGTGGAAAAAATGTCTTGATTATTAAGGGAAAATCTAATTTAAGATTTCTTACATTTTGTGTGAAAGCAATGCTTTAGTTGACAAGCTTACTAACTTAGGTTTTATTCATAGGGAACAATTTCATTGGTATAATAGGCTTCCATCTAGTCTATTCATAGAAATCTTTATTAATAGGCATAAATTGTTAGAATTAATGGACACACCACAACCTCAAAGAGGTGATCTTGACCACTCAAGAACACACACCCTCTTTAACTTCACACACACAGTCAAATAAACCCTCTGACTTTACAGATACAGAGATAACAAGTATTCAAATTGAAAAACAATTACAAAAGAGTATGGAACATATTACACCTGATTATAGGAAATTACAGTTGCTCCTAATCCACTCTTTAACCAAAGCACAACTCAAGGCTATCTTGCTTTCTTGAATCCAAACTTTCACTCAAAATATTTTCTGAATCTCTTTTCTCTCATTCAAATAGGAAGGGTAATCACAACTTTATAACTCATCAAACTAGCTGTTTTAATCAGTTAAACATGAGCCAAAACAGTTTGTAAATAACTGAAAACAGATTTAACAGTTTTATGAAAAGCTGTTAAGAAATTAAAAAATAATCAGTTGAAATGTCGATTTAACCAGTTGAATTGGTTTTGACAGTTAAGTCAATCAAAACCAAAACAGTTCAAAAGACCATTCTCACAGGCTGAGGAAAAACAACCGATTAAAACGAAAAATCAACAGGTTGTTTTTCACTTAGCTTTGAAAAACATTTTTCTTTTTAAAACCAGATTGATTCAGTTGTGAATTTGATTAAGAGTGGATCTAGCAAATTCTAAACTACCTAGAACTAAACCTTAAACACAACAACAAGGTCTTCAAGGATTTGGAGGCATCAAAGCTTCATTTTTAGCATTCTCCCTTATTTGATGAAGACAAATCCCTGGGTTTCTTTGGGAAGTATTTTTTAGAATTTAGCACAACCTGCAATCACAAAAAGATGCAGGTACAAGAGGTAATCTATTCCAGATATATCAAGTATCACAGAACCAGTTTCCACTAGGTGATTTCCAAAGAGGAACATCAACCACATCAGTGTGAAAACTGTAAGAATGTATGGCTTTAAACTAGAGGGGGGGGGGTGAATTGTTTAAAGGGGGTTTTCACAAACTTTTTAAGCTAGAATGAAATTCTTTGCAAGAAACCAGATTAGGAATTCAGTTAGCCAAGAAACAAAGCTCAAAACAGTAAAGCACCAGAAAAACAATCGGTTGTTTCGTAGAAACAATCGGTTGTTTCGTAGAAACAATCGGTTGTTTATACCAGTAAAAATAACAACAACTGAATTTAAAGAGTTTAAGGAAGAAAAAGATGCACAAACAGTTTATACTGGTTCACTCTTAAACCAAGAGCTACATCCAGTTTCCTAGAAACCACTGGGGAATCCACTAAGTAATCAAAACCAGATTACATACACACACCACCAAAGAAGTGACCTTGATCCTCTCAAGAAACACACTTCCTTTGGCTCAACACACACACACCAAGAATGTTGATCTTGACAACCTCAATAGCACACAACCCTTCTTGGCTTTACAACTCCAGAATGTACAAAGTATTCAGAACGAATTACACTTGTTACAGAATGAACTGAAATGAATACAGATGTAATCCTATTCCACTCTCTCTTGGAAAACCAAAGCTCAAAGTTGAAAACTCAAATCTTTGAAAAGCTCTTTGAAAAACTCAAATATGTTTTTCTTTCTTGTTATTTTTTATAAAACATTAACAAACTATTTATAGTTTTCAAATATTGGTCAAAGCATTTAAAATAGGAGCGTATTCAGTTATAAAATCATTTAAAGCTCACTTAACTTACAAAACTGTTTCTGTTAGGATTTACTAACAAACAATCGATTGAAAGAGCGAATCAATCGGTTGTTTTGGTTTGACAACAAGTCAACCAACCAAAACAATTTTCAAACTTGTTCAAAAACACCTAAGTAGAAAACAATCAGTTGTTTCGACAAAACAACAGGTTGTTTTTCACTTTGTTTGAAAAACACTTTAAACTTAAAAGATTTGAAAACACTTAAGCTTTAGATCCAACAAAGAGTGGATTACAAAGATAAACTACCCCAGATCCTACTCTAAAACACATCAGCAGCACCAAGCAAATTCATCCTTCCATCAAACGCTAGGATTTAGATTCTTCAAAGCTTTGATCACACTTGATTCAACAATATCCCCCTATTTGATGAAGACAAATCCCTGGTTGCTTGTGTTGAACTTGATTGAATCTGAAGCAGTTCCTGCAAAACAAAGTTTAAGCAATATACGACATCTATGGCAGCAGGTTAGAGTAGTACAAAAAACATTGTGTTTTGCTTAACCAAAACAACAACCAAAACCAACCAAAATCAGCAGCAACAAAAATCCAGAAACATTAATCACTTAAACAAATAGAGTTTGCAAAATTAAAGACAACACAACATAAAATCTCGCCCTATTTGTCTTCACAAATAGACTATAAGAAGAGATAAAAAGCAATTGTTCCACATTAAACAGAATTTAAAAGAAATAGCACTTAAACCAGTACAGAGCAAAAACAATCGGTTGTTTCGAGCATTCAACTAGTTGTTTTTCTTCAGTCATCCTTGCCATATTGAAGCTCAAAGATCTAGTTCTGAACAACTTCAATCTGTTCATCCAGGGTCATAAAATGACTGTTCCTTGCTCTGGAATCTGTTGTCAATGCTCTGGAAAATGGTCACACAAAGATCATGGAGATTTCTTTGATTCTCAGCAAAGCCATCAAGTCTATTCACCATGTATCTTTCAAAGGAAGACATAGAAGGAATTTCCTCCCTTTGATGTCCTGCACTTGTTCCAGCACCAAGGTTAGTAGCAGGTTGTTCTTCATTATGGAAGTCCATATCAGCAGCTTGATCTTCTTCATCAAAATCAGCAGCTGCAGCACTTGATGAACCACCATGATCACCTTCTTTGCTTACCCATCTTCCATTTATTTTGGTGAATCCCATCTTGCTTAGATAACCATTATTCATTTCTTGTGTTGATTTAACCAACTCAGAGGTCTCATCTTCAAGATTCACTTCAAAATAGAGCAAAAATTTAGAGATTAAAACAACATAGGGATAGTGGTAGTCACTTAACCTCATGGATTTTTGCATATGTTCTTTGATGATATGAATCCAGTTGATCTTGATCTTCTTCATGATGCAATAGATATAAACAAGATCTTCTTCTGTTAAAACAGAATGGTTGCTCCCCCTTGGAGTTAGAATCCAAGTAACAATAAGAGCAAACACCCTTTCATCTAACTTCAAGCCTCCAACAGAACAAGTTCTCACTTGGGCTTGTTGATTCTTCAAACAGCTCTTGTAGTATTGGACTTTGTTGAAATCTTCTACAACTCCAAGATTTCCTTTATTAATCCTTAGACCAACATACTTTAATCCAGTTACTGCAGCCCACACATCATGGGTAATTTCCATGTCTACACCTTTCACATGAGAAACAAGGTTGTTTCCTTCAAACTTAAGGTTGGTGTAGAATACCCGAATCAAATCAGGGTATATGTTTCCCTTCATCTCCAAGAATCTTCTCAACAACTGATCCTTGAGAAGCTTTCTCACATTGTCCAGCTTTTGGCTTTTCAGCCAATCAAAGGAGACAACTTTTGTGTTGTTGATCACCTTTGTGCTTGTCTTAAAATGACATCTCTCAATGAGCTCATTATCCCTTGAGAACCAACCCTCAAGTCTCCCTCCAGACCTTACAACCCTTGATTTGATCCTCTTTGATGTAGGTGGAGTGGACTCCATGATGGCAGAAAAAAGAAGCAAAGGTTCACACACAAAGAGAGCAAAAGATGTTGCCAAAGATTACTCAATTGATTGTTTTTGTGAGAGAGAACTGCTACACCAGATTTTATAAAATAACTGAACCCTACTGTGATCAATTGGTATGAGTGGGTTTCAGTCTTCAAGAAGAAAAGACTAGACCAAGACCTGCACAGAAAACGTCAGAAAAGAGCAGAAAACCACATGGTCATCACATGTGATCTTTGACTAGTCATAAATGCTCTTGAATTTTCAAGATATGGAATATATTCCTTTATGACATGTTGTAACTTCCTCCAGAACACAATCAGGCTTTCAAGACAGCTTTATTGACTCAGGATCTTTTCATAAATGAGATTTGCAATAGACATAAAGAATAGAGGAATTAATTCAATTCTTTCACAGTGCTGTTAGAGAAGAAACAATCGGTTGTTTTTCTGCAGCATGTTGACAAATTGAGATTTTCAAACATAGACTGAGAAAGGTTCAAAACAGATGTAAGTGCTCATTTGAAAAAGATAATTAAACATGAAATAGTAATTAAAAACAAAGGCAAAGATAAGGAAGGTCTTATCCTTTTATGAAGTCCCTTCAATGAGTCATTTGTTTGTGATCAAGGAGCTTCTTTTGTCTTTTGAAAAGGCTTGGACTGGTACATACTTCTAATTCAGTTCCAGTCTTAATCCTTTCCTTCCAAGAACCTGATCAGATGACTCAGAACCTCATGTTCTTCTAGTTTCCCAGCATAAAAATGAATTCAAGCAACAAGGTTTGGTCCCCTTACAAATGTGGGTCCATTTGATTTAATTTTATCATTTGAAACCTCACAACCTTTGCGAATCCATTTCATAAAACCTCTGGGAACAAAATATTTCCTTATTTTGCAGAATCTGATTGAATGGCCTCTTTTCATGCAATAAAAGCATGTAACAACCGATTGTTTCGACTTAACAATCGGTTGTTTTATTGGATGTTTAGAAAATTTCTTTGAAAAATTATCTTGCTTGTTCTGTGGATTAAAACCTAATCCAGCTCTTCCAAAAACACAATTTTGAGATGCCAATACATTCTCAAAGTTGGATTTTCCCTTTGAAAGATTTTCCTCAGTTCTAACAAGATAATGTACTTTCTTTTCAACATTTTCACAAGCAAGAGAGTCACACACATGAGAAGAGTTTTTGCAATGTTTTTCAATCTCAATTTTTGATTTTCCAGCTCTTCTTCAAGTGTCTTAACCCTCTTTTCAATCCAGTTGTTAAGCCCTTTCAAATGGTTGTTTGAGAGAACCAATCGGTTAGCTTCTTCATGAGTTTCTTGAAAAGCTTGAAGCAATTTACTATAATTTTTAGCACTTAGGGAAGCACATGAACTTACATCGCTTGAGCTACATGACTCATCATCTCCTTCTGCAATCAAGCATATATTTGCTTTTTCATCTTCACTTGATGAGGAGCTTGATGAGGAGACTTCATTTTCATCCCAAGCAACATATGCTCTTCTTGATTTTCTTTTTCTCCTTGTAGCTTGATTTCTTTTCATCGCTTTCTTTGTTTGGGCAATAAGCTTTTATGTGCCCTTGTTCACCACAACCAAAAGCAAGTATAATTGTTAGAATTGAAATCACTAGTTTTCTTGTTGCCATACCTTTCTTTGTTGGCTTCTTTGTTGCGATTTCTTTTCAAGAATCTACTAAACTTCTTGGATAGCAAACTAAGGTTTTCTTCTTCACTTTCATCACTTGACTCTTGCTTACTTTTGTGCTTGGCAGCTTTCAAGGCAATGCTTCTCACATGCTTGTCTTCACTTTTTTGAACATTGAGTCTATTCATTTCTAACTCATGTTCTCTTAGCTTACCAAACAATGAAGCCGTTGTCAAGGATGTCAAATCTTTTGATTCAGAAATTGCTGTCACCTTAGGTTGCCATGATCTATCAAGACACTTGAGGATCTTGATGTTTAGTTCTTCTTTATCAAAGGTTTTCCCAAGGCTCATAAGGTGGTTGATGATGTGGATGAACCTCTTTTGTACTTCAACGATTGACTCACCTTTAAGCATTCTAAACATTTCATATTCCTGAATTAGAGTATGCTTTCTAGCTCTCTTCACATCATTGGTTCCTTCATGAGTCACCTCCAAAGTGTCCCACATCTCATTGGTCGATGAGCATTGAGAAATCATGAAAAATTCATCCGAATTCAAGACAGATGTTATGATGTTCTTAATAATACAATCAAATTTGGCCTTCTTGTTTTCAGAATCAGTCCATTGAGACCAAGGTTTTTCAATGGAAGATCCATCTTTTTCAAATTTTGGAATAAAAGGGCCATTTTCAATTGCATCCCAAATTCCCTTGTCAAGAGATTCAACAAAGAATTTGATTCTAACTTTCCAGAATATATAATTCAAACCACAGAGTAGAGGTGGTCTGTTGATTGAAGCACCATCTCCAAAAGGTAGTTTCTCAGCCATTGAAAAAAGATTTTAGGATCAAACTTGAGTATTTTTCAAGTACCAAGCTCTTGATGTTAATTGTAAGAATGTATGGTTTTAAACTAGAGGGGGGTGAATTGTTTAAAGGGAGTTTTCACAAACTTTTTAAGCTAGAATGAAATTCTTTGCAAGAAACCAGATTAGGAATTCAGTTAGTCAAGAAACAAAGCTCAAAACAGTAAAGCACCAGAAAAACAATCGGTTGTTTCGTAGAAACAATCGGTTGTTTATACCAGTAAAAATAACAACAACTGAATTTAAAGAGTCTAAGGAAGAAAGAGATGCACAAACAGTTTATACTGGTTCACTCTTAAACCAAGAGCTACATCCAGTTTCCCGGAAACCACTGGGGAATCCACTAAGTAATCAAAACCAGATTACATACACACACCACGAAAGAATTGACCTTGATCCCCTCAAGAAACACACTTCCTTTGGCTCACCACGCACACCAAGAATGTTGATCTTGACAACCTCAAGAGCACACAACCCTTCTTGGCTTTACAACTCCAGAATGTACAAAGTATTCATAATGAATTACACTTGTTACAGAATGAACTGAAATCAATACAGATGTAATCCTATTCCACACTCTCTTGGAAAACCAAAACTCAAAGTTGAAAACTCAAATCTTTGAAAAGCTCTTTGAAAAACTCAAATATGTTTTTCTTTCTTGTTATTTGTTATAAAACATTAACAAACTATTTATAATTTTCAAATCTTGGTCAAAGCATTTAAAGCAGGAGCGTATTCAATTATAAAATCATTTAAAGCTCACTTAACTAATAAAATTGTTTTTGTTAGGATTTACTAACAAACAATCGAATGAAAGAGTGAATCAATCGGTTGTTTTGGTTTGACCGCAAGTCAACCAACCAAAACAGTTTTCAAACTTTTTCAAAAACACCTAAGTATAAAAGAATCGGTTTTTTTGACAAAACAACAGGTTGTTTTTCACTTAGTTTGAAAAACACTTTAAACTTAAAAGATTTGAAAACAATTAAGCTTTAGATTCAACAAAGAGTGGATTACAAAGATAAACTACCCAGATCCTACTCTAAAACACATCAGCAACACCAAACAACTTCATCCTTCCATCAAACACTAGGATTTGGATTCTTCAATGTTTTGATCACACTTGATTCAACAAAAACCAGTTACACACACATACATGCAGCAATAGAAAAATAACCTGTTAAAAAAAAGAATTAACCGGTTAAAATTATCAGAGTTTAGCAGTTTATCATCTACCTAAGCAGTTATCAAACAAAATAATTGCAGGAATTAGATGATTACAACCCCAAAGCCACTTCTCCCCCTATTTGTCTTCACAAGTAGAGTGTAAGAAGGGACAAAAATTGCATAAAGAAAAGAAGAAATTGTTATAAAAGCTATAAATGTGCTTCAATTATCCTTGCCATACTGCAGCTCAAAAAGTTGGTTTTGCACAACCTCGATTTGTTCATCCAAGGTCTGAAACATTGTATGCATACTCTGGAACCTTGTGTCACACAACTCATAAAGGTTCCTTTGGTTGTCAGCAAAGATTTCTATTCTACTCACCATAAGTCTTTCAAAAGGAGACATGGATGTAATGCGTTCATCCATGTGTGTAGAGCTTGGACCAACTTCATGAGTCTTTGTAGGTTCATCCCCAGAAACAACAACTTCATTTTCCTCATCAATTTGATTTCCACTCGAGCTAGCTTGATCTCCATCTTTCCTCACCCATCTTCCACCAATTTTGGTAAACCTCATTTTACTTAAGGTACCATTATTTATCTCACTTGTGGGTTTCACAATTTCAAACAGCTCCTCTTCCAAGTCCACTTCAAAATAATGCAGAAAATTAGAGATTAAAACAGCATAAGGATAGTGATAATCAGTTAACCTTGTAGATTTTTGCATATGATCTTTGAAGATATGGATCCAATTGAGCTTTACTTTGTGCATGATACAATAAATGAGGACTAGATCTTCTTCAGACAAGGTGGAATGGTTACTGCCCCTTGGTGTAAGCATCCAAGAGATGATAAAGAAAATGAGTCTTTCATCCATTTTCAGCCCCCCCACAGAAAAATTTCTTACGCTTGAAAGGGGGTTCTTCAAGCAGCTATTGTAGTACTGCATTTTGTTAAACTCTTCAACAACACTAATGTTGCCTTTGTTTATCTTCAGCATAACATATTTTAAGCCAGTGATGGTTGTCCATACATCATGGGTAATTTCTATGTCTATTCCCTTCACATGTGAACAAAGGTTATCTCTAACAATTTGCAAATTTGTGTAAAAGACTCTTACCAAGTCTGGATAAATATTTCCAGACATCTCAAGGAACCTCTTTGTTCCTTTAGTAAGCTCCTAACCTCCACAAGTTTCTATTGCTTCAACCACCTGAAGGTGATTAATTTTGGGTTGTTGATTACCTTCCTACTTGTCTCATGAAGGTATTTCTCTATTTGCTTTCCTTCTCCATAGAACCAGCTCTCCAAATTGTTGAAGATGGTTGCTGCCCCTTCAAGATTGTGTTTGATGAAGGCTTATATGTAGTGTTTGATGAAGACTTATATGTACATTTCATTTGTTTTTTGCTTTGCTTTAAGTATGTCTTAGGTAGTGCTTAGAGGTTGTCTAAGAGTGGGCTTTTTGCTGAGTAACTCACCTCATAACCACTGGCCATGTGATAAGAACAAGCATAAGCTTTCTAAAACTTTTTTTCACATGTTTTACAAAAAACACGTTTACTGCATAAAAATAAATCTGTTCTTTTCTAAATAAACAGATTCTTTTTTAAACTGATGCCTTGGCTAAGTCTTGTGAAAATTAAGATTTTGTGCATCATGTATTTTGACTAAGTCTTCTACCTTTCAAAACGACTGAGTTTTAAATAGTTAAACTTTCTCTGTTTTCGTTCTGAAAAATAAATCTGTTCATCTGTAAATGAATAGATTCTTTTTGTCTCTGGTGCCATATCAAGCTTAAACGATTTTCAGTTTTATCTCAGCACCAGAATGGTTGACTAAGTCTCCTCACTTAACAAATTCTCTAACTGCTTTTTGAAAATAAATCTGTTCATTTTATTTTCAATATGTTCATTTTATAACAACTTTAACTGTTTTTCAAAAATCTGTTATAAGTTGGTTTTCTATAAAATGAAAACTTGTTTCTGGGTTTAATATTCATTCAAACAGTTCATACATTTGCAAAAACGAGTTTTACAGCAGAGAATCAAAAGTTTACAAAGGATTAGCATTTGTTCTTCAAAGATTTCAAAAATCACAAAGTGTTTGTTCTTTGTTTGGTTCCAAAAGCTTGGTGTGAGGTGCTGCTACTGTTCTAGCAATCTTGCCTACTGGTTTAAGGCAGATCTTTGTATCCTCAATCAGGTGTAGTCGTTTCACTTCTTAGTTCTTGTAATAGTTTGGTTGAACACTCTTTTTGATAGGTGTTCTTGAAGAGTGGGTGTGTGTGCTGAAATAGGTTTTTTCAGCAAGAGTACCTAAGTTCTTGTAGGTTTCAAGAACAGTGGGAATTGTACTTGGTTGTACTGTGTGTTAGTGATTTCCACATGTTGTTGGTGAAGACTGGATGTAGCTCAGTTGAGTGAACCAGTATAACTGCTTGTGTTCATTCTCTCTCACTCTCTGCAATTTCGTTTCTGCATAATTGATAAAACAGCAAAGAAATAAATCTGTTCAATTAAAAATAAATCTGTTCTTTCTGGGCACTGTGCATACTGTTCCTAATTTCTGAAAAAGTTGTTTGAATATGATAAGAACATATATAATCTGCTAAAAGCCATTGGAACAGATTGACTGTGATAGGTTGCTCAAGAAACTGTCAAAGCTATTAATTGAACCTTAAACAATTGCTTAAAGTTGAAGCCTGCTGTTCTGTGATTCATTGTTCTTAATTTCTGGAAAATTGCTTGACATCAAGAAGAACACTCATAGTTTGTTAAAAGCCACTGGAACAGGTTGTTTGTAAAGGTCACTCAATTAATTAGCATGTTATCAATTGAACCTTAATCACTTGCTTGAAATTAAGGTTTGCTGTTTTCTGTGTTTCACTGTTTTTCAATCTGATATCTGTGTGTGTGCATCTGGAAAATCTATCTGCATAATCTTGTGATTAACCTTGATGTATTAAAAGCGTTTCAAACAAAAACAGTGCTGAAATAAATCTGTTCATTTTCACATAATCGATTTATTTTCTGTAAAACTGTGTTAAACACTGTTTCTGCGAGAAAGTTTTAAAAGGTCAATTCACCCCCCCTCTTGAATTTTGGCACTATTAAACCCAACACAAATGTCCTCTTTTTTTACAACCCTGGTTTTTATCCTTTTAGCAGTGGGTGGTGTAGAATCCATGGAGAAGAGATTGACTTCCAGCAAAGAGTGAAGATAGACAATTGTCTTTGATGTGAATGCAGAGGAAAAACAATGGGTTGAATATGTGAAGAAAAACAGCTGCACAAACCATGGTTATATAGGTAATAAAGCATGGTTATCTATAAGAATATGCTCAGATGCAATAAAGCAATCTTTCAGTCCCCTAACAGAATGCACAGATAAAGATCACATGTTGATTTTGACCAAGCCTAAAGAGTTTTTAATTTCCAAGATATTTAGGAATATACTCCATAAATGGTAGTAAGTGCACAGAGAGAACATGTTCAAAGCAGTAATTAATGCACCATTGATGACCAACGACTCTGAGAGTGATCAAAGATACGAATCAAGGCACAGAGAAATAAAGCAGAATTAACCACAGTGTTGTCAGGGATGAAACAATCGATTATTTCATGAAAACAATCGATTGATTTTCTATGACAGCAATTTGAGATTAATAAAATCAAATTCTTGAACAGAAATCAAAATTCAGAGATACAGATCAAAGCACATATTGTATGTCTGTGATTAGAGAAGATACAGAATCAAATAAGCCAAAAATTAATTACAAAATCACTGAAAAGGTTTTAATACAGTTTGTTCAAGTATAAGAAGAATAAAAATAAATGAAAAATTCTTCTTCAAGATCACTGTACAAAATTGACACAGTTCATAACACCATAAACAAAGCTATATCACGAGCATATGCATCCATGTAGGCAAGATTCTACAGATCCTACAATATGGAAGCAAAATCCTTAAAAAAACATCAAATAACAAGATTTGATCCCTTAAAGAATTTGGGTCCTTTCATGTCAGATTGATCATTAGAACTTTTAGGATTCTTAGGAATCCATTTCAATATGCCTCTCAGAACAAGACTTTTTCTAGATTTGCAAAAACTAACAGAATGACCTTTCTGAACAATAGAAGTACACTACAAAAAAAAGTGTATATTGTGGTGGTTATTTTTGTATAAACTGGCGTTTATAACCGCCACAATATACACTTGTGGCGGTTTCCCAAACCGCCATAGAACTGGCCGCCACAAAGTTTAATGTGGCGGTTTTACGCTACCCGCCGCAACACCCGCCACTTTAAACATAGTGTATGTAGTGGCGATTTTTTTATGTAAGTAGTGTCAGTTATAACTGTCGCAATTTAATTCATTGAAGAAAATTCTGGCAACATAATATAAGTAAGTAATGACGTTTTTAACTGACGTAATTTTAATTTTGAAAAAATAAAATTTAATCACCACTTTTTATAATCTTTTTTTTAATCTGTTTTATACAATTAACCTAGATATAATATATTTTCATAATAAAATAAAATAATGTATAAAGTTATAATCATCCATTCATTTTATTGAAAGTTAAAGTACACATAATATTGTTCAAAAGTTTATACATAATTGAAAATTAAAACACATAAAAAATTCATACCTCCCTAATCAAGTTTAAAATTACATCACATAATTGTTCAAAAGTTCATACATCCCTAATTAAGTTTAAATTAAAAAACACATCCCTAATCAGTTTTGCTTCCATAACTTGATCCTATTATTTGATTAGGTGATGGACCACCACTTCCAATATCTGATACTTGAAATAAATAGTTTTAAGTTAATGAATTTGAATGTATAATTATAAAATAAAAAACACCAATATATATTTTAAATATATTAATACCTCATTGATGGATGCATGAACAAAGTTAGTAGCCATTGTAACAAAATGTTCGGGATCATCTTTAAATCACATGTCCTAGTATACTTGGTCAGACCATAGAAAATCCTTCAGTGCATCTTGATGATATTTGTGTCAAATGTTTGTTGGTCTATGATAACAAGTCACTTATCTTCCAGTTATGTTATTCATAGGAAGTGTTCCCCTGTTCATCATCAAAGGCAGTAAGGTTCAAGATTAACAGGATGTAAAAGATACTGATACTAACTTCATATCAAGATATCTAAATGGAATACAAATTTTTTAATAAAAGAAAAAAAAATGTTTCACATTTATGTATACACCAAAAACTAAAAAAAACTTACATAAATATTAATCTAGAAAACAGATTAATCATACTATACAAAATTAATAGAAAAGGACAATAAAAAGTTAGTAACAAGCGGCATTAATTACTTACCCCACATGAGAATCATAACTATTATTACTATTAGCCCCTAGCACATAAACATGGCCATTGGGCACACTCTGCAAGGACACAAGTTGTACAAGGAAAAGAAAAATATGCATCAATAAACATAAAGCTTTCATGCTCACCATTGTTTATTGGAATATGACTCATGAGAGTATCAATATGGTGAATAGTATATATAAAATAGTAATAATAAATAAAATTATAAGTTTTCAAATCAATATAATAAATAAAATAACAACTATCTTAGTAATATATTCATAATCGAGGTGTTTGTAAACTAATAAAGTGTGAAGCCTATCATTAACTTGATTCGTTTAAATTGTCTTGCCAAAGTTTAATGAATTGACCTTGAATAAATTAACTCATTAATGTCTTATTTCCATTTTCCGCAGTATGGTGTTCATTAATGTGATGAGTGATCAATTCATAATTGTTGAATGAAAAAAGATTGTAACAACGAACAGGGATCTCATAGTTAATGGAATTACTAAGCAACACCATTGATGTAGAGTACCCCATCATGAACCTGCAAGGTGACGGAAGATTCAAGTGAAAAAGACTTAATGATATTTTCCTATGCTCATACAACATACTATTACTAATTGCGAGGACATAAAACATATTATTTGAATTAATTTATTACCAATGGTTTTCATGAGATATGAATTTGTGGCTAGTCTGCACGGTAGACTAGATCACTAAAACAAATAAAAAGAAACAAAACAAAGCCTCAGTTTCAAAAATAATATATTTGGAAATCAATTTTTCATGCCATTAACTTGTACAACATCATATATGAGGAAGAACAACACTATAAAGCACCAACTATTAAGCATAGGAAGGTCTGCATTGGAGCTCAAAAGGAGAGAACTTCTCTGAGTCTAACTAAGCACATAAACCTACTTCCTTAGAAAATGTACATCAACACTTACAACTCCAAAAACACTTGCAGCAATTATGCAGTATATTTAAACCAAAATTGAGGTTACAACAATCATTGTTTTTGAAATATTCAATATTCAAAGTTAACCAAAATTAAGGACCTTAACATGTTTGAGCACAATAGCCTAGCTATATATCTATACCCCATGCATGGATCAAGTCTTTCTGCAAAATAAAGTAAACTACAAATGATGAATAAAGGGAGTAATCATAGCAAAGAAATGCTTATAAATGCTTCGGCAATAGAAACATTAAAATGAGAAAACGGTGCACCTAAATCATATACCATACGCAACGCCAAACACCTCGTGAGAAAACAGGAGCCATCATTTCAACCCACCTGAAAGAATTGGTGAACCTTTCTTAGACAATAGTAATGTTAAGGAAATCCTCATTAAACTTTAAGTTACCACACAACTTTTACCCTGTGCAAGGAGGACCACTGTTATTTTCATCACACCCTTTCTCTCTACCACCACTTTTGTAAATCCTTCTGTTTGAACAATGACCAAAAGCATACTCAGTATAGACACAACTATCTACTTTAAAACTTTATAATTTAATAATATGATTTATGAATTAAAGTTCACTATTGCAGGTTGGGGAAATTAACAAAACATTTGACAACAGAAAATAGGATAAATAGGAGAACCTGTGCACATTTGACTTCCCCCATGTGAGGTAATTCGATGATGTATCTCTAGTTTTTCAGTATCAAGTGCCGGTTGTGATATCTCCAGTCCTTCACTTTTTATAATATAAACATACCTAAAATCATTGAAGTATATAATATCAACCCCTAATTCATAAGATGATGTACCAATAATGTAAGACTTTTTCAAGTATTTAGAAGTTATTATAATAGCTAGTTTTAAACTGTTATTTACTATGATCAAATTTGTGTACAAAATAAATTGAACATACAGATAAATATGGATCGCTTGAATTCAACAAATCCAGCTTTCCAAGGTCACCACTGAACTCCATCACTGCTCCACATTTGGAATCTAGAACTAGAAGGAAAACAAAGTCACTGTAGACAGAACTAATCTTGCTCAAACTCCGAGAAACAAAAATATGGAAACCATAAAAGAGAGCTTCACAAATAGTGCTGATTGATAGTCTCACTCCCTGTCAAGAAATATCTAGTCTATAATATGTCAGAGAGAGAGAAACAACTAATTTCAGTTTTCCATATGTTGAATATCGGAAAGTGACTATTGTTAAATAAAGGGATAAATCGGTACTGAACCGCACTGAGGAACCTCGTCGACTCCGCGACGGTCGCAATGTCGATGTTGTGGATGCTGACGGTCGCACCGTGCTCCTCTTTGTAGCGGGACTAGGCTCTGAATTGTGCGTGAAGCTGCTTGCGGAAGCAGGCGCGAATCTGTACCACCGCGACCGCAACGTCTCGCGGCGCTGCTCATGGCGGTGGGGTACGTGAGGCCCGACGTGGCGAAGTTGCTGCTTGATCTCGGTGCGGATCCTGAGGTGGCGGATGACCGTGGAAGACTAGCATTCGATCTGGCTATGTTCAAGTACGTGGAGGTGCAGGAGATTCTTGAACGGAGAGGTTTCGTGAGTGTTTTTGCAGAGAGAGGGGGGAAGAGTGGTAGGATTTCTTAGCAAGGAGAGGGAGGGAAGAGAGGGAGGGAAGAGAGGTTTTTCAAAAGAAAAATTGGAAATAACGAGGGAGGGAAGGGAACGTATGATTTGTGATTTTTATTTTGAACGATAACTCTTGACACTTCAAAATGACACATTTTAAAGAATAATTGTGGCGGTTACTAAAACGTCGTATTATATGAAAAATTGTGGCGGTTATTAATAACCGTCATATTAAAACCGTCACTTTTTACATGATTTTTTGTAGTGGTAGTAAACAATCGGTTGTTTTGATTTTTTAATCAATTGTTTTTCTTCAAAGGTTGATAACAGTTTTGAATTTTCATTGTTCTTGTTTCATGGATAAAAGCCAAGATTAGATTTTCCAAACACACAATTTTGAGATGCTAGCACACTCTCAAAATTTGATTTTCCTTTGGTGAGTTTATCCACAGTTTTCACAAGATAAAAAACTTTGTTTTCAAGGATTTTGCAATTTTCACAAGAACTTGAGTTACATTTACAAGAAGAGTTTTTATAAATGATATCAAGTGTTTCAAAATCACTTCTGGAATTATCCAACTCTTTTTCTAAGTTTTTAACTCTTGTTTCCAACCAATTGTTTAAACCTTTCAATCTATTATTTAAGAGGGCTAGCTTATTTGCTTCTTCATGAGCCTCCTTAAAAGCCTTAAGAATTTGATAATAGCTATCACCTTTAGATGAAGAAGTTGAACTTACACTACTTGAGATAGAAGATTTTAGGCACAAATTAGCATATGCATCTTCAGAGGAGGAGCTGGAGGAAGACACTTCATTATCCTCCCAAGCTAATATAGGTTTTCTTGGTCTTGCCTCTTCTTTATCCTTTCTTGAAATTTGTTGTCTCCTTTTTAGTAAATGAAGCTTTGATGCCTCTAAAATCTGTGAAGAAAGCTTGTGCTTGTGCTGCTGTGTTTGGGTTAAGTTCTAGGTTGTTTAGAATTTGTAAAGTTCATTCTTAAACCAATGCACAGCTAAATCAATCTGTTTTGAAAAAGAAAAATTGTTTTTCTAAGCCAAGTGAAAAACAATTGGTTGATTTCACTGTTTAGTCGGTTGTTTTACACCCAACCTGTTTGACGGTTTTCAAAACTGATTTTGACTTGGTTGACTAACTACCAAAACCAATTCAACCGATTAAAACGACATTACAACCAGTTGATTGTCAAATTTCTTAACAACTTTTCAAAAATCTGTTATATCTGTTTTGAATTTGTTTTGCCTTGTGTTTAACTGTCTAAAACGGTCAGTTTGAAGAGCTATAAAATTGGTTACCCTCCATATTTGAAAAAAAATATAAAAAGTGAAATTAAGAAATATTTTTTAGGGAGATTTGATTCAAGCTTTACCAAGATTGCCTAAGGCTGTGCAAGTGGTTCAAGAAGTGAATTAGGAGCTCTG
Source organism: Phaseolus vulgaris (assembly GCF_051622355.1). Lineage (NCBI taxonomy): Eukaryota > Viridiplantae > Streptophyta > Magnoliopsida > Fabales > Fabaceae > Phaseolus > Phaseolus vulgaris. The sequence goes on along the minus strand of NC_143498.1, from coordinate 22,546,788 downwards.
TGATTTTCTGTGCACCAAGTGTAATATGTTCCTCTATTCTTGTAATTGTTTTTCATCTTGTATTTTTGTAAAACATTAAATTTGTAAGGTCAGAGGTTGTTCTGACTGTGGTTGTGTGAAAAGGCAAAAAGTGTGTGTGTTCTTGTGGGATCAAGATCACCTATTTGTAGTGTTGTGTAATTGTAATCTGTTGATTAGTGGAATACCGGTGGTTTTATGGGGACTGGATGTAGCTCTGGTAAGGAGTGAACCAGTATATATTGATTGTGTAATCTCTTCTCTCTCTCACTCATTACAAACTGTTTGATGTGAATTTTTTCTCTGCTCCTATAAACAACCGGTTAAAATGAAACTTCAACCGATTGTTTTTCTGCAAACAGTTTTAATAACTTTGGTTTCTTGGCTCCCTTGATTGCTTTTTCTGTAATTGATTCATAAATCTTCATTCTTAGCTCATATTTGTGAAAATATTTTGTCAAACAATTAACCCCCTATTGTTTAGGCCATTAATTCTAACAATTGAGATCAAAAGCTAGGTTATTGAAATTTACTCAAGTCCTGTTTTTTCAAAACTACTTTAATGGTTAACAAGTTTTCTTTTGGGGAGGGTGCTTATTTAAATAGACCACCTCTATTCTGTGGCATGAGCTATCAACTGTGGTGTATAAGAATGAAAACTTTTGTTGATTCTATAGATAGAAAAATCTGGGATGTCATGACAAACAATTCTTTCATACCTATGCTTGAAACTAATACTGTTTTTTCTAAAATTGAAAAAGATCATCTTGACTGTGTTGCTAAAAACATCATTTCTTCTGCTCTTGATTCTAATGAGTTTCTTAAAGTTTCAGACATTGTATTGGATAGGCCATCATGTAAAACATGTCGATCATATTGCCAAGGCCTTCCTAAAAGAAGATGAGTTGCTTCCATGGGCACAACATCACATAAAACCTCATCTTTATACTTGCCTATTGCAAAGTTAATGAGGACTTGTTTATTAACAGTTATTTCTCCTACATCACTAAGCCATTGCAATTTGTAGGGCTTTGTATGAGAGATAGTAGGCAATCCAAGCTTATCTACTACTCTTGTACTGGCCACATTAGTGCAACTTCCCCCATCCACTATCAAAGAGCAAATGTTGTTTTGAATAAGACATCTTGTATGAAAAATATTTTCCCTTTGACTTTCATCAAAAGGTTGTGAAACTTGTCCAAGAAGTCTTCTCTCAACTAACAAATCCCCTTTAAGTGGACTCTCACTCTCATCCCCACTAGATGCACTAGAATGCAAAGAATGCTTAGGAGAATCCGAATCATGCTCACTCATTACAATGCCATCATGCATGTACATACTTCGTTTAGAAGGGCAATTAGCGGCTATGTGACCATAACCCATACATTTAAAACATTTGGTATTAGACGTTCTAGTGGGTGATTTAGGCCTAGAAGTAGATAGCTTAGGTTCCTTGGGTTTGAAAGAAGAATCTTTGGAAGGAAATTTAGAAAAAGACTTTTTGTTCCTCCAAGACTTGTTGTAGTAACCATCATTGGGAGTATTTTTGAAAGAATTTTTCTTAGCAAGTTGGGCTTCCACCTTCATTGCAAGATGAACTAAAGACCCCAATGATGAATACTCTTGTAACTCAACAATATCTTGAATATCCTTCCTTAGACCACTCACAAACCTAGCAATCATAGCTTCCTCACTTTCCTCTAATTCAATTTTAAGCACAAGCGTTTCTAGCTCTTTGTAATATTCATCCACATTTAGCGTGCCTTGTTGAAACCGTTGGAGTCTCAACATGAGGTCTTTCCTAAAATGTGGGGGCACAAACCTAGCGCGCATGTAATCCTTTAAAGAGTTCCAAGAGTCCACGGGAGGACCCTTGTGATAGATAATGTCCTTTACACCACCATGCCACCATTTAATGGCATAATCACCAAACTCTAAGGTGGCTAGCTTAAGCTTATGCTCATCTTGGATCTCATGGATCTCAAATATTTGTTCACACTTAGCCTCCCAATCTAAATATACATTAGGATCACTAGAGCCATTAAAACAAGGAAGCTTGACCGAAGGTAGCCTAGCCTTTGCATCTTGGTAGAAGCCATTTCCATGGTGATGTCTCTCCCCTTGGTTGTGATGTCTATGTCCATGGAATTGGGGTGGAGTTCTCCTTCTCCTATGGTCTTCTTCACGGCCTATGTCATTTGAAGAAGCTCTTGTTGAAGGTCTATGTGAATGATGCCCATCATGGATAGAAGGAGATGGCCTAGCTTGTTGCACCTCCATCTTTTGCAATTTCTCTTCCAAACGCCTAATGGTGCGTTGAGCTTCATGCAATTCACCAAGGACCGAAGCTTTGGAAGGAGAATGCTGCTTGTAGGATGCATCACTCGAAAATCCAGCCATTTGCAAATAAAAACAGCAAACACACAAAAACAACAAACAAGTCAAGAAACAAAATTAGTAAAAACAGTGAGTTTGGCAACCAAAAGTGAATTTGGCCAGAAAAAAGAGGTCACTCTCAAAGAAATAATGTCCCTGCACCAATCTGATCTTGAGGTCTTGGAATCCTCAAATGAAAGATGTCAAAGCAAGGCACACCAATCTCAAAGCCAACCACAACAAAACTAATGAAGCAATAAAGACAAACAAGAAAAAAGTATAAGCAATGAAAGGCTAGAACAAAAGGAATACTAGATGTTTGACAAACTTAAAGATTAATGAACAAAAGACAAGCAAGAAAAATAAGGAACTCAATGAGAAAGTAGGCACACAAAAGAATACTTAAAGAAAAGCACTAGAGTAGATGAAGAAAACAAAAATTAGCTACTGGAAAATATTTTTTATGCAAACTGTGCTTGATGTTCACTGATTTAACTGGAATGATATAGAGCGAACTGGATTATGAAATTTTAACCACACAAACTTCAAGATCTTAGCTCAAAAATGGCATTGGAATCACTTAAAAACAGTAAGCCAATTAATTGAGATAAAGTTTTCAAAATCGCTGCCAGATTACCGTATTTTTTTCGGCAGAATTGTACACTTTTTGTATTTTATTTATCATTTTTTTTGTACTTTGAATTTTTGAGTACTTATTTTTTTCTACTCTTTTCTAACACTTTGAAGAACACAAATCCAAAATTTCAGAATTTTCCAGTGAGTAAATAAATTGCAATAAAGAAAAACAGTAAGCACGTTTTCAGAAAACAGAGGAATCCTAATAGGAATGAAAAACAGAATTATGAACTAGCAAAGACATAATGGAAAAATATGTATAGGAACTTGTATAGGTCTAGAATACAAGCATGAACTCAATCTAAAACAGAAAATGCACAAAGGATCAAGTATCAAACTCAGAAAATTATATGACACTAAAGCAAGAAACAACAAAATCAATAAAAGTACTACAAGAAGTGATGACAATTATGGAAAAACATGACTATGACAAAACTTGTATGGATTAAAAAAGGAAAATACTCAAACATATGATAGGCAACATAAAGAAAACAGCAAGAAAACTCAAATAAGCCTAAAAACAGAACCGTATATTGCAAGAAATTAAAGAGCTCTTGAAAATAAAGTGCAACACAACTCAAAATTTAAACAAGAACACACCTAAACTCATGATACCACATGATGTGATTCCACTAGCACACTTTGAATGATTCTTGACATTCTTAGGAATCATCTTGAGTTGGATATGAGATAGGCACTTTATCATAGAATTGGATCAAGGTTCTATGAACAAGAACTCACCGAGACTAGTACCAAAACCCAAACTCATATGGAAGTTCCATGTTTTGTCAAATTGAACCGATTGAATTGGAAGAAGAAGGCAAAGGCACCGATTAAACAACACAAAAACAGAAATGCACCGAACAAAAGACTAGAAATGAAGAAGAAAAGATGAAGAACAACAAATAAACAAATGAACCGAAGCAAAGCTCATAAGAAATGAAAATGTCGAACAGAAATTCAAGAGAAGCAAGCTAAGACATGAACAATTGAAAGAGAAGGAAGGAAGGAGAAGAGAAAGCTCATGAAGATGGAGGAATGGTTGGATGATCACACCACTTAGAGGATGGTGACTCCAAGATGAGTGTGCAAGCCGCCACTTGAGGTAACCATGGAAACTCTCAAGATAAGACTAGTGAGGAAGGCACAAAGCTCTCCAATGCTCTCTAAAAAATTGAGTATAGTTTCTCTAATCAAATTTCAAATCTGAAAAATACAAGGGCAGCACCTTAATTTATAGCCTAGAGGTGCTGAAATGCAAAGCTAATCAAATTTAAAATTCCCCCCAAATACAAATGAAAGTGGCGCCAACTATAGTCATGAGGAAGGTGTGACCTTCTCTCTCACTTTGGCACCTCCCTTATTATTCCTACACCTATCTACTAACGCACCCCCCTTAAGACTCCTAATCTAAAGACCTAAAGATGCTTTAACAAAAGAGGTTTCTAATGTTTTCCTCTAAGCACCTTTCTAAACAATATTCTTTATTATTTAAAACTTGGCCTTGCCCTTCATGGGATGGACTTGGGCTCTTTGGGCTTTGGCCTTCTTGGGCTTTGGGCTTTGGGCTTGGGCCTCATCTTTATGTTATGTCTTCTTTTAATTTTTTAGAAGGCTAGAAGGAAGAATTTTAGATGTGAAGGCAAATGGCCTCTTCCTTCATCAATAAAAGCCTCCTTTACTTGATTCTCATCAGATGTGTGGGACACTCTTGAAAGAATTCATAAAGATTCAAGAAATGCTTGGCTGGACAGTGATGAGTTCTCTTCTAGATCATCCTCTGCAGCTTCCAAAATAAACATATGTCTGATGGCAAAAGAAGATTCTGCATCAAATAGTGTAAGTACATCCTCATCTACCAAATGTGATAGTTATTATCAAATTTTTTAGGCTTTTAAAGAGACTCATGAAGAAGCTCATAGATTAACCCTTTCAAACAATCGGTTGAAAAGTAAAAATAACTAGTTGAAAAATAGAGTCAAGGTCTTGGAAGAAGATTTTAACAACTCAAAAACTGATTTTGAAAACTTAGAAATGATTTATCAAAATTCTTCTTGCAAGTGTGAATTTAGTTCTTTCAAAAACTATGAATCTCTCCAAAAGAAAGTTTTGTATCTTGTGAAAACTGTGGATAAAATTTCCAAAGGTAAATCCAACATTGAGAATGTCTTAGCATCTAAAAAATGTGTTTTTCGAAAATATGGTTTGGGTTTTAACCCACAAAGCAAGAACAATGGTTGTTTAAAACCTTTTTCAACCATTACAGAAAATCAACCAATTGAAAAGTCGAAACAACTAGTTGTTTGTTGTTTCTACTGTATGAGAAAGGGTCATTCTGTCAGGTTTTGAAAAATTCACAAATTTTTTGTTCCTAAAGGTATCCTAAAGTGGGTTCCCAATAATCCTAAGGTTCCTAACAATCAAATTAACACTCATGGACCCAAATTTATTAGGGGACCATATCTTGCCAGCTGATTTTAATTTTTGCAGAATTTCTTGATGAAAAATTAGCACCTATGGTACTTGGACAATGGCTGCTCCAAGCATCAGGAAGGCCATGTGACCTATGGGGATAACAAAGGAAAGATTTTTGGAAAAGGTACAGTTGGTAATGAAAATAGTTTTCTGATTCATGATGTTTTCTATGTGGAAGGCCTCAAGCACAACCTTTTCAGCATAAGTCAGCTTTGTGATAGATCATACCAAGTCACATTCAAAACTAACTCCTATGAGATTTTTCTACCAAACTCAAAGGAAGTGTTGTTGGTTGGTAAGAGAATAAATAATGTCTATCTACTTGATATTTCCAATTCCACATCTATTGGTTGTCTTTTGACAAAGCATGAAGAATCATGGCTTTGGCACAGAAGCATTGCACACATTCATATGCATCATTTGAACAAATTAATTTCAAATGATCTTGTTATTGGCTTACCCAAAATCAAGTTCGAGAAGGATCATGTGTGGGAAGCTTGTTAAAAGGGGAAACAAACAAAATGTTCTTTTAAATTGAAAAACATTTTTCCACCTCAAAACCCCTTGAGCTCCTACATATGGATTTGTTTGGTCCTTCAAGAACTATGAGCCTTGAAGGTAATTATTATGCTCTTGTTGTGGTTGATGACTTTTCCAGGTTTACTTGGAAAATGTTTCTGCATTCAAAAAGTGGGGCCTACTCTACATTTAAGAAGCTAGCCAAGAGGCTACAAAACTCCTGGTGCAGCAACATTGGTGCCATTAGGAGTGACCATGGTGGAGAATTCCAAAACGAGAAGTTCAGCACCTTCTGTGATAAGCTGGGCATCTTTCACAATTTCTCTACACCAAGGACACCTCAACAGAATGGTGTGGTGGAAAGGAAGAACAGATCACTTGAAGAGCTGGCAAGAACAATCTTGAATGAATCATTCTTACCAAAGTACTTTTGGGCAGATGTAGTAAGTACAACATGCTATGTAATGAACCATGTTCTTATCAGGCCCATTCTGAAGAAGACTCCATATGAACTACTCAATGGAAGGAAGCCTCACATAGGACATCTAAAGATATTTGGGTGTAAATGCTACATTTTGACCAATGGTAAAGATAATCTTGGTAAGTTTGATGAAAAAGCCGATAATGGTATTTTTCTTGGTCACTCCTTATCTAATCATGCCTATAGAGTTTATAATAAAAGACTCATGACTGTAGAAGAATCTTTACTTATTGTTTTTGATGAAAGTAACAATGTAGACCAAGGTCCAATGAAGTTTAGTGCAGAAGAAGATGAACATAATATCTTTTAGAAGAATCTGGAAAACTGTCCAAAAAAGCAATCAGTTGATTCTGTGAAACAACCGATTGAAAATCTGCAACAATGTAAGCTTCCTAAAGAGTGAAGGATTCCCAGTGATCTCTCAGTAGAAAACATCATTGGGCAAATTAATAAAGGTGTATCCAGAAGGAGGACAATAAAAAACTTTTGCAACCATACGACTTTTGTCTCCAATGTTGAACCCAAGTCAATCAATGAAGCATTCAAGGATGAACATTTGATAACTGCTATGCATGAGGAACTCAACCAATTCATAAGGAATGATGTGTGGCTTCTGGTTCCTAGGACAGATCAGATGAATGTCATAGGAAAAAAATGGGTATTCAGAACAAGTTAGATGATACAGGGGTAATCACAAGGAACAAAGCAAGACTTGTTGTAAAAGGATACAACCAAGAAGAAGGAATAGAATATGACGAAACCTTCGCACCAATGGCAAGATTAGAGGCTGCGAGACTATTCCTAGAATTTGCCTGCATGAATGGGTTCAAGCTGTTTCAGATGGACGTGAAAAGTGCTTTTTTAAATGGGATTGTAAATGAGGAAATCTTTGTATCCCAACCACTTGGGTTTGAAGACCATCTAAATCCCAATCATGTATACAAATTGAAAAAAACTTTTTTATGGTCTCAAGCAAGCGCCTAGACAGTGGTATGAAAGGTTAAGTAACTTTCTTCTGTCTCACAACTATGAAAAAGGGAAGGTTGACAAAACCCTTTTTGTTAAAAAGTCAAATTTTGTTGTCATCTTAGTACATGTATATGTTGATGATATTATTTTTGGATCAACTAATGATAGACTGTGTGAGGAGTTTGTGACAACAATGCAAGGGGAGTTTGAGATGTCAATGATGGGGAACTCTCCTTATTTCTTGGACTTCAAGTCAAGCAATCCAAAGAGGGCATCTTCTTAAATCAATCAAAGTATTGCAAAGAGATACTCAAACGATTTGAAATGGAGAATTGCAAAGAAGCATAAACACCAATGCCTACCAACTGCTATATGGATGCTGATACAGCTGGAATTGTTGTGGATCAAACAAAATATAAGGGGCTAATAGGATCTTTGCCTTATCTTATAGCTTGCAGGCCAAACATAATGTTTGTTGTGTGCCTTTGCACTAGATTCTAGTCAAATACAAAGGAGTCACATCTCAAAGCTGCTAAACGAATTCTAAAATACTTGAAGGGAACATCTACTGTTGAGTTATGGTATCCCTCTCATTCCCCTATACAACTTGTTGGATATTCTGATTTTTACTTTGCATGTTGCAAGCTAGACAGAAAGAGAACTAGTGGAACCTGTCATCTTCTAGGCTCAAGTTTGATATCATGGCATAGCAAGAAGCAAACGTGTGTAGCCCCTTCCACTGCTGAAGTAGAGTATATAGCTGCAGAGAGTTGTTGTGCTCAGATCTTATGGATCAAGCAACAACTGGAAGACTTTGGGTTAAAATTCAGCAAGGTTCCTTTATTTTGTGACAATACAAGTGTTATAAAACTCATAAAGAATCAAATTCAGGATTCCAGAACCAAACACAATGACATCCGACATCACTTTATTCGTGATCATGTATCTAATGGTGATTGTGAGGTACAATTCATTGCCATTGAAAGACAACTTGCAGGCATCTTCACCAAACCTCTATCAAAGGACAAGTTTTTCTCATTAAGGAATGAGTTAGGAATCATTGATTCACAAGCTCTACCTTGATCTATGCTATTTTTATCCTTCTTTCACTCTATTTGTGAAGACAAATAGGGGGAGAAGTGGTTTGGGATTGTAATGTTCCTATTGCTGCATCTATTTTGCTTGGACATTTGCTTGAACATTGCCTTAATTGTTTTTAAGCTGCTGTTATAACTCTGAATTTTAACTGGTTAATCTTATGATTTAACCGATTGTTTTTCTACTGCTGAACCTATGCATGTGTTGCTAGTTTTCACATTAATTTGACTGATGTTCCTCTTTGGAAATCACCTAGTGGAAACTGGTTCATGGTGCTTGATTAATTTGGAATGGATTATACTGGGTTTTTGCATCTATTTGTGATTGTAGGTTCTGCCAAATTCTAAACAGAACATTCCAAAGCATCCCAGGGATTTGTCTTCATCAAATAGGGGGAGAATGTAGAAAATGAAGCGTTGATGCCTCCAAATCTTTGAAGAAAGCTTGTGCATGTGCTGCTGTGTTTGGGTTTAGTTCTAGGTTGTTTAGAATTTTTAAAGTTCATTCTTAAACCAATGCACAGCTAAATCAATCTGTTTTGAAAAACAAAAGTGTTTTTCTAAGTCAAGTGAAAAACAACTGGTTGATTTCATGGTTTAGTCGGTTCTTTTACACCCAGCTTGTTTGAGGATTTTCAAAACTGATTTTGAATTGGTTGACTAACTGTCAAAACCAATTCAACCGGTTAAAACGACATTTCAACTGGTTGATTTCAAATTTCTTAACTTTTAAAAAACCTGTTAAATTTATTTTTACATTTTTTGAATCTATTTTGACTCGTGTTTAACTATCTAAAACGGTCAGTTTGAAGATCTATAAAACTGATTACCCTCCATATTTGAAAAAATACAGAAAGTGAAATTAAGAAATATTTTTTAGGGAGATTTTATTCAAGCTTTACTAAGATTGCCTAAGGCTGTGCAAGTGGTTCAAGAAGTGAATTAGGAGCTCTATGATTTCCTGTACACCAGGTGTAATTTGTTCCTTTATTCATGTAATTATTTTTCGTCTTGTATTCTTGTAAAACATTAAATTTGTAAGGTCAGAGGTTGTTGTGACTGTGGTTGTGTGAAAAGGAAAAGAGTGTGTGTTCTTGTGGGATCAAGATCACCTCTTTGTAGTGTTGTGTAATTGTAATCTGTTGATTGATTCTTAGTGGACTACCTAGTGGTTTTCTGGGGACTGGCTGTAGCTCTGGTAAGGAGTGAACCAGTATAAATTGATTGTGTAATGTCTTCTCTCTCTCTCACTCATTACAAACTATTTGATGTGGTTTTTGTCTCTGTTGCTATAAACAACTAGTTAAAACGAAATTTCAACCGATTGTTTTTATGCAAACAGTTTTAACAACTTTGGTTTCTTGGCTCCCCTGATTCTGTAATTGATTCATAAATCTTCATCTTAGCTCATATTTGCAAAAATATTTTGTCAAACAATTCACCCCCCCTCTTGTTTAGGCCATTAATTCTAACATCCTTAGCTTCACTGTTTGGATATTCTGCTTTGATATGTCCCTGCTCACCACATCCAAAGCAAGTATACTTATTAGTATTGAAATCACTTAGTTTTTTGGAATTGTACCTTTTGGAAGATTGGTGTTTGTTACTGTTCTTTATCAAGAATTTGCTAAACTTCTTTGATAGCAACCTAAATGTATCTTCCTCAATATCACTTGTGTCTTGACACCTTCTATGTCCAACTGTTTTCAGAGCTATGCCTTTGCTGTGCTTGTCCTCATTCTCTTGGACAAACAAACGATTCATTTCTAATTTGTGCTCCCTCAGCTTACCTAACAAAGAGGTTGTAGACATTGAGGTTAGATCTTTTCGATTCTGATATCAGTAACCTTTGGCTGCCATGTTCTGTCTAAGCATTTGAGAATCTTTATATTTAGTTCCTCTTTCTCAAAGGTCTTCCCAAGCCCCATAAGATGATTCACAATGTGAGAATATTTTCTGCACTTTAGATATTGATTCTCCCTTCTGCATCCTAAAAATTTCATACTCTTGAATGAGAGCATGCTTCCTTGCCCTCTTGACATCATTTGTTCCCTCATGTGTGACTTCAAGAATGTCCCACATTTCTTTTGTGGTTGCACACTGGGATATCCTGAAAAATTCATCACAACTCAATGGATAAGTTATTATATTCTTTGCAATCCAGTCAAACTTAGCTTTCTTACTATTGGTCTCAGTCCATTCAGACCAAGGTTAATCAACAAACACACAATTCATTTTTACTTGTGGAATAAAAGGTCCACTCTCTATAGCATCCCAAATTCCTTTATCTGTAGATTGAATACAAATTTTCATTCTAACTTTCCAGAATTGATAGTTCACACCACAGAATAAAGGTGGTCTATTGATAGCTCCTTCCCCAAAAGGTAACTTGTCAGCCATTAAAACAGATTTGAAAAACAGAACTTGGGAAAATTTAAAGAACCTAGCTCTTGATGCCAATTGTTAGCATTAATGGCCTTAACAAGAGGGGGGGCGGGGGGGGGGGGGGGGGGGGGGGGGGTGAATTGTTTAAGGCATGTTTTTCGAAAATATTGGCTAAGAATGAAGATTAATGATGATTTACAGATCAAAGAATCAGATTAGCCAAGAAAACAAATTTATTAAAACTGTTATTAGAAAAACAACCGGCTGAAAATACGATTTTCAACATAGATTACCTAAGTATCGCTTTAATTAGGTTTCATTCTATGGGTTTTGGTCAAGTCCCCCATATTTTCTTGTATTTCCTTTCTTTATTTGCTCTTTTTTAAATAATACTTTCTTCATGTGGTGGCAGATGATTGTTGAAACTTGAGGTATCAACCTAACTAAGATGTCAAGTTTCATAATGATGCCTAACATGATAACTTAATACAAAAAAGAAGTCTAAGCTAAAACAAACGAAATTAAAATGAGGTTTTCACAAAATTTCAACAAATCTACCTTAACTTCAAAAATCCATAAAAAATAGTAGAAAACTTTAAATATAGCTAACCATATGTTCTCTTTGAAGTTGTAGAAATTTAGAATCTAATGCAATTAGAATCAACTAAAGTAATATATACACACAAAAAGTTATGTTCTAAATGGTGATAAAAGGTGAGATGAGCTAAAATTACAAAATTAAGGCAAATATGTATATTAAACCCAACTTATTACTACGAAAAGGAAATTATTTAAAGAATAAAAATAAAGCATATGCAAAGTGATTTAAATGTACAATAAAACTAAAAATATGTGACAAAATATGGTTCATCATTGTTCATTGTCTTCTTCATATAAGATGCTTAATATAGAATGTTCAATATGAGTTTCATTCCATCACTTTTTATACTTCAAATCTTCTTTCTCTTTATATATCTTCATTCACAACGGCTTGATATCTTTTTGATCTTCATCTGAGTGAATATCGCTCTTTGACTTCATCAGTTTTCCATTTGACACTTGATAAGGAAACTTTTGTGACGCAATCCTCCTAGGCTCCAATGCTTTAAATGGTAAAGGAGAACTCCTGGCGGAAGTGTGAATGAATGAGTGAAAGTAGAGGAAGTGATTTGAGGTTAAAGTGATTCAGGTTTCAAGAGAGGTTAGGCTAATTCTTGAAAAGTTTTCTGTTAGCTTTAAGAAAAAGAGGTAACCTAAAGGGAGTTAAGAACAAGCAAGTGTTGAATAAGAATTTTAGCAACAATTCACTAGCATATCCAAAGCTGAATTTTACATGACATATGTGCCTTATTTATAGGGCAAAGAAGCTTGCAACCCAAGCTTTAAAATACCCTAACCCTAAGCTAATATTTGGAGCATGTGCATGGGAGAGTAACTTTCACAACAAACTAGGGTAAATACCCTAACCTACCCTAATCGGTACACAAGGAACTATTAACCCTACCTTAGCACCCAAGTTAGGGTTTTAAGGGTGGGAAGGAGTCTTATCTTTTATAAGGTTAGGCTTAATGACCTATACTAGGGTTTAGCCCAAATACAAGACCCAAAATAAATCATACACTAATATGACTCAGAATACAAGGCCCAACAAACTCCTATACTACTTTGTACATTTATTTACAAAGCTTAGGAAAAGGATTCTTTGGTTAAGGTTTGGTTATGTCCCTTTAGTCTAGCTGCTGATGCAATTCTTCTTGAGTGTTGAATGGAGATTGATGGAAGGCAGTGGGAGACTTGTAGATTTATGGAGGAAGCACCCAATGGCTATGGAGGGTTTTTGTTTGGTCGTGAGTTTACAAGGTGCAAGGACCAAGGAAGAGGTTATACCAACTTCCTGTTAGAAATATAAGCCTTAAACAAGAGAGGATGAATAGTTTATGAAAGATTTTTGCAAATATTGAAGGTAGATTGAAAGACAATGAAGAATCAATCAATTAGAAATCAATTTAGCCAATTAAAAAACTGTTTTTAATTTGATTCCAGAAAATCAACTGGTTATTTTTGCGAAACAATCGGTTGTTTATATCAGCAATGTTAAAAATAAAAGCAAAAGCAGTTTTAAATAGTGTAAGGATAGAGGGATTAACACAGGATGTTTATACTGGTTCACTCTTTACCAAAAACTACATCCAGTCCTCAACAACCACTGAGAATTCATTAAGTAATCAAACCTTGATTAGAAACAACACACCAAAGTGGTGATTTCGAACCCTTCAAGAGCACACACCACCTTTGGCAAATACCACACAATTTTCATAACAACCTCTGAAACTGCACAACACCAATTCACACAAAATTAGAGTTATCAAGAAAGAAAGGAATAGAGTACACCTAGGGCAAACAAAGATTAAAGCACAGTCTGTCGAAGCTGGAGGAAGCTTCTTCCCTACCAAGGCTTGATGTGTGTTTGATGAAGAAAATAGCTTGAGTGCTTTGAAGATTGTAATAGGCTTTTAGATTCGTTTGTAATTAGGCTTGTAATTGTGTACGGTTGCCTTTTGCTATGTGACCTATCCTAGATGCCTAACCAAGTCTAGATCAAGCACATGATGTGGTTAAATGGTTTTTGAAAAGCTTTTTAAAGTGTTTTTAAAAGTTTTAAATCAGTACACAAATAAATCTGTTTTATGGAGAAAGAATCGGTTTATTTCTTCTCTGTTAAAGGCTTTTCTAAAATTCTGTTAGGGCACCACAGGCAAAGCTTAGTTCGTTATTTCAGTTAAAGCTGAGCTGGCCTATTTGCTATCATTTAATCTGTTTCACTGTGAAAGAATCGGTTTGCTCTTTGGTCAGTTGAAAGGTTTTTCACAAGTTAGTTAGGGCACCAAAGTTACAACTCAGACAGTTATTTCAGTTAGCTGAGTTGGCGGTTCTCACAAAATAGATCTGTTAAGTTCAAAAATGAATCTGTTGTTTTCATAACTGCTTTTCAACTGTTTTTTGAAAAGAGGTTAGAAACTGTTTTCTATATAAAGAAAAGTCTCTCTCACATGAAAAAGTGCTGAGCAATTACGTTTTTGACAGAGATCAAACAATTTCCATGTGAGAAGAAGGATCAAAAGATTTTTGAAAGGTTTTCCAAATATATTTTCAAGTGTGCTTGTTCTAGGAAACCTTTGATCTTGGTGAAGGTGTTGGTGCAGTTCTGCAGCAAATTGAACTACTGGTTTTGAGTTCTTGCATCTTCTTTTCAGGTGTAATCTTTCCTTTATTCTGGTTTGTAAAGGTGTAAGTGTTAGTCACTCCTTGATAGGGTTTCTTGGAGTGCAAGGTGTGCTGAAATAGGGTTTTTCAGCACTGATTGTGTTGTTCTTGTAGTGTTCAAGAACTGGTGTGTTTTTAAGTAATTGGTACTATGTTTAGTGGATTCCACCTTGGGGTAAGGTGAGACTGGACGTAGCTCTGTATGAGTGAACCAGTATAAAAACTTGTGTGCCTTTTCTTCTCATCCCTGCACTCATTTCTGATTTTACTTAATTCTGTCAAGAACTAAATCTGTTCTTTTGAAATTGAATCTGTTAATTCTGGGTTTAAGTAAGAACTGTTCTTCCTGATATGTTAAAGCTTTCTAATCACAAACAAGGCAGTTGTATATGATGGTTTAAGTGATTTGTGAACAAACAGTCCATTCATCAAAATCTGAGAAAGAACCATTATCCTTAGAACCTTGTGTTGAGTAAATTTGTTTGAATTCTAAGCATAATTGTATCCTTCATCCTCATAATAATCAGCTGATCTAACTCAGTTGTAATTCTCTATTAATCACAATTTTACATTGAACAAATTCAAATTGTGCTAGACTGCTTTGAAGAATCTGTTTCATGTAAAAACAATCTGTTCTTTTTGCCTCTGGTATACTGAAAATTGTGTGTTCTTGCGAAAATTTTATAAGCTCAATTCTGATGTGATTCCAATAGCCACATAGAACAAGATTCTTGACATTTTTAGGAATCACCTTGAGCTGGAAAATATAGAGGCACTTTTCTTAGAGTTGGATCATTGTTCTAAGACAAGAACTCACCAATAACTAGTACCAAATCCCAAACTCATTTGGATGAACCAAATATTGTCAAATTGAATCAACAAAGGAAAGAAAGCTGGAATGACCGAACAGAATTAAACAACAAAACAGAACAAGTGCTGGAAAATATAAAAACCGAAACTAAAAAAAACTCAAGAACACAAAGCAACATGAACAATTGAAGAAGAAGAAAGGAAGGAGAAGAGAATGCTCATGAAGATGGAAGGAGGATGGATGATCTCGCCACTAGAAGTGTGGAATGCTCCTAGATGAGAGTGATGCCGCCACTTGAGGACTCCATTGATCCATCAAGATAAGACTAGAGAAGAAGGCTCCAAAAGCTCTCCAAAAGGTCACTCAAAATTTGAGTAGAGTTTTCTTAGATTAATTCCAATCTCCATTTTACAAAGGAAGCACCTCTATTTATAGCCTAAGGTGCTGAAAAATAGGTGGGAAATTTCAAATAAACTCATTTGAAATTCCCACCAAAAACAAGTCACATGGGAGGTGTGACCTTTTTCTACTATGACACCTCCCAAAAACTACACCTACACCACTCTCCTAAGTCACATGGACAATGTGACTTTATTTTACATTTTCACACACCTTTATTTAATAACCAAACCTCCTAAAACTATACAAGAGTATTTCAAAGCTTGGCCTTGCCCCTCATGGGATGGACTTGGGCTCTTTGGGCTTTGGCCTTCTTGGGCTTGGGCTTGGGCTTTGGGCTTGGGCCTCATCTTTATTTTATTTCTTCTTTTAATTTTGAGAAGACTAGAAGGAAGAACTTCAAATGTGAGGGTGGATGTCCTCTTCCTCCATTAATAAAAGCCTCCTTTATTTGATTCTCATCATACTCCTCGAGTTGGAGAGAATTCGTCCACGAATTCTGAATCCCTGCATATAACAAAGTCAGTTTAGTTTTACAATTAAAAGTGGAAGAAAAATGTAAACATGACTTATCTTTTGTAAACAATGGGATTTCAGAAAAGGAGGTTCTATAAATCGACCAAGTTGGAAAAATTTGTTTGGGAATGATGATATCTTTTGGGAAAAGGCATCTTAAATGGTGAAAACCATTAGGAGGTATGAAATCATCCCTAACACTTTTTAACCAAGATGGTGTTGAAATAGAAACCTTGGGTAATGAAAAAGATAAGGAAGGAAAACACCTTGGAGGTGAAAGGAGAAGACTCATGTCAACTTGTTCTTCTTTGTCTTTTTTATTTTGACTTGTGGGAAGTGGGTGAGTTAGGTCTTGTGTTACCTTGTTTATCTTTAAGATTTGCTTTTGTGGACAATGAAGAGCTATGTGCCCAAAACCTAAACATTTAAAACATTTGATATTTGAAGTTTTGGTAGGTGACTTAGGAGTAGAAAGATTTGTAGTAGAAACTTTGTTTGGAAACATGGTTTGTTTGGAAAAATTGGAAGGACAATTTTGAGTAGACATTTTGTTGGCATCCTTCCTAGAAGAGTTGTAGAAATTATAATCATGAGTATTTTTGAAAGTTGTTTTCAAAAGATAGGATTCTACCTTGATGGCTTGGCGAAACACTTTCTTTAAAGAAGAGTACTCATTTAATTCTACAATTTCTCTAATATCTCTTCTCAAACCACGTACAAACCATTTTAGCTTTGACTCTTCATTAGCATGCATATTCATTTTAGTCAAAGTTGTTTCAAAATCTTTAATGTATTCTTCTACCATCCTATGTCCTTGAGGAAGCCTTTGGAACTTCAACAAGTGTTCCTTCCTAGAAGGAGGAACAAACCTCGCGCGCATACACTCTTTCAAAGCATTCCAAGAAACCACGGGAGGTTTCTTGCGATATATAATGTCCATTACAATTTTATGCCACCATTCTTTGGCATAGCCCAAAAAGGATAAAGAAACTATTCTAAGTTTTTGGTCATCTTGGACCTTATACACATGAAAATAATGGTCAACCTTAGTCTCCCATTCTAAATACACATTAGGATCACTATCACCATTAAAACTAGGGACTTTTTTACAAGCAATGTTGAACACTTGGTGATATCTTTGGTCACGGTTATAGCTCTCTTCATGAGAATGATGGTGATGCCTCCTTCTTCTATGTTCTTCTTCACCAAGGACTGAAGCTTTGGAAGGAGAATGCTGTTTGTAAGATGCACCACTTGAATAGCCAGCCATTTTGCAAATAAAAAACAGCAAACACACAAAAACAGCAAACAAGTTAAGAAACAAAATTAGCAAAAACAGTGAGCTTGGCAATGAAACTGCCGAAGTGAAATGAGGCTGAAAAAAGAGATCACTCTCAAAGAAATAATGTTCTTGCACCAATCTGATCTTGAGGCCTTGGAATCCTCAAATGAAATATGTCAAAGCAAACACACCAATCTTAAGAGCAAACCACCACAAAACCAAAGAAACAATAAAGACAAACAAGAAAAGGTATAAGCAAGGAAAGGTAATTGCAAAAGGAATACTATATGTAAGACAAACTCAAAGAATAAGAATGAAAGACAATCAAGAAAATAAAGAACTCAATGAGAAAAGTAGGCACACAAAAGAATACCTAAGGAAAAGCACTAGAGTAGATGAGGAAAACAAAAAATATTAGCTACTGGAAATTTTTTTTTAATGCAAACTGTGTTTGATATTCACTGATTTAACTGGAACGTTGTAGAGCGAACTGGATTATGAAATTTATACCACAGAAACTTCAAGATGTTAACTCAAAAATGGCACTGGAATCAATTAAAAACAGTAAGCCAATTGAGAGAAATAAATTTTTCAAAATCGCTGCCAGATTACCGTATTTTTTTCGGCAGAAATGTACACTTTTTTTATTTTATTTATCATTTTTTGTGTACTTCATATTTTTGAATGATTCTTTTTTCTATTCTTTTCTAACACTTTGAATATCTCAAATCCAGAATTTCAGAATTTTACAGTACGTAAATCAATTGCAATAAGGAAAAACAGTAAGCACTTTTTTCAGAAACAGAGGAATCCTAATAGGAATAAAAAACAGGATGATGAACTAGCAAAGACATAATAGAAAAAGATGTATTGGAACTTGTATAGGTCTAGAATACAAGTATGAACTCAATTCTAAAAAGAAAATGCACAAAGGATCAACATCAATTCAGAAAATTATATGACACCAAAGCAAGAAACAATCAAAACAATAAAAGTACTACTAGAAGTAATGACATATATGGAATAACATGACTAAGACAAAACTTGACATGATTACAAAATTAAAAGACACAACACAAATTGTAACAAGTGAAAGGAAGCTTAAGGTAAACTCTAGGAAGGATAATGCCATTCCAAAAGAGCAACCATACTCATAAGAATTATGAGTGCCATAAACCTTTCCACAAACACATGGAGCAAAAGAAAAACAGCAAGAATACTCAATTAAAATTCTAAAACAGAAACTTAAATTGCAAGAAATTAAAAAGAGCTCTTGAAATAAAGTGCACACAACTCAACAATTAAACAAGAAGAACCTAAGACTCATGATACCACATGATGTGATTCCAATAGCCACATAGAACAAGATTCTTGACATTTTTAGGAATCACCTTGAGCTGGAAAATATAGAGGCACTTTTCTTAGAGTTGGATCATTGTTCTAAGACAAGAACTCACCAATAACTAGTACCAAATCCCAAACTCATTTGGATGAACCAAATATTGTCAAATTGAATCAACAAAGGAAAGAAAGCTGGAATGACCGAACAGAATTAAACAACAAAACAGAACAAGTGCTGGAAAATATAAAAACCGAAACTAAAAAAAACTCAAGAACACAAAGCAACATGAACAATTGAAGAAGAAGAAAGGAAGGAGAAGAGAATGCTCATGAAGATGGAAGGAGGATGGATGATCTCGCCACTAGAAGTGTGGAATGCTCCTAGATGAGAGTGATGCCGCCACTTGAGGACTCCATTGATCCATCAAGATAAGACTAGAGAAGAAGGCTCCAAAAGCTCTCCAAAAGGTCACTCAAAATTTGAGTAGAGTTTTCTTAGATTAATTCCAATCTCCATTTTACAAAGGAAGCACCTCTATTTATAGCCTAAGGTGCTGAAAAATAGGTGGGAAATTTCAAATAAACTCATTTGAAATTCCCACCAAAAACAAGTCACATGGGAGGTGTGACCTTTTTCTACTATGACACCTCCCAAAAACTACACCTACACCACTCTCCTAAGTCACATGGACAATGTGACTTTATTTTACATTTTCACACACCTTTATTTAATAACCAAACCTCCTAAAACTATACAAGAGTATTTCAAAGCTTGGCCTTGCCCCTCATGGGATGGACTTGGGCTCTTTGGGCTTTGGCCTTCTTGGGCTTGGGCTTGGGCTTTGGGCTTGGGCCTCATCTTTATTTTATTTCTTCTTTTAATTTTGAGAAGACTAGAAGGAAGAACTTCAAATGTGAGGGTGGATGTCCTCTTCCTCCATTAATAAAAGCCTCCTTTATTTGATTCTCATCAAATTCACCCCTCCCCTCTTGAACTTAGACACTAATAGACCCAACACAGTCAATACAGGACAATCCTATTCCACACTCAAGAATGATCCAAAGCTCTTTTAAATCTTGAAAAACTGATTTGAATGATTTCTCTTAGTTGATTAACAACCAGAATCGTAAAACAACTTATTTAAACTCCAATCAGTGGGTCAAAGCATTTAATACAAGTGCCAAAATCAGTTCAAATCATTTAAAACAGATTAAAGCCACTTAATAAAATTATGTTAAGGTTTTTAGAAAATCAATCTATTGAAAACACGAATCAATCGATTGGAAACACAAATCAACCGATTGAATTGGTTTGACAACAAAGTCAAACAAAGTCAAGCTTTTTCAAATCCTTTTCAAAATACACTAAGTGTAAAACAACCGGTTCAACAGGTTGAATTTTCACTTTCTTTAGAAAACACATATTTTTCAAAAGGATTGAAATCAAACAACCTTGGATCATTACAAAGAGTGGATTAACAAATTCAAATACATCTAGACACACACACACCCAACAAAAAGAATCTTCATGCATTCCACTTGGATTTGAAGACATCAACGCACCTTCAACAGTTCCTTGAGTTTCTAAAAATACAATGAGCATCATAAAATAGAAACTTGGATAAGTGTGTTGAGAATTTCAAAAATGTAATTTCATATATCAATCATGTCTACTTTTTACAAGAGAGGAGTCTCTTATTTATAGGCTATGCAAACTCCTTAGATGACTATTGAGTTATAAAAATACTATTTTTTTCCTAGCATGCCATGTCTCCACTCATGAGTTGACACATGGCATCAAGTAACTGGAGAATCCTTTGCATGAGGCGCCTTGCTTAGTCTTTAGGAGAAGCTTGAAGAGTCACTATTTGCAATGAGAAGGCGCCTAAGAGAAGTCTTGTTTGGAGAGAAAGATAGTACTATTCTAAAGTTGGCTTAGAAATACAAAGCCAGAAAATATTATTATACTATTTTACATTTTATTCAAAATTGAGGCAAATATTATATATTTTGTTCTTCCAAGTTGATACTATTTTTATTACAAAAACACACACACAATCACTTGGTGTGCACTTCTACGAGACATTTTAACAAAAAATATATGTAATAGGTGGAAAATTAGAACTATATGACAATTGAAACAAAAACTAGACAAGACTAATGACAAAACAAAGATTATAAACATAAATATCACCCAAATGCGCAGAAAAGTGAATAAAAACACAAAACCATTCAAGGAAAATATCCAAATTTGAACCTAATCGAATTTCAACAAACCTTTTGTAGGTTTGGGTGCGAATCCATCATAAAACACAATGAAACAACAAAAATTGAAAACAAATAACTCTACAACAATTAAAACGGAATGGACCAAACCAAACAACAATAACATGAAGAACAACCCATGGAAATTCAAGAAACATAAAAAAATGAAAATAATTGTGGAAATTGAAAAAATCAATGGAAAATAAAAAATGGTGGAAACTCAAAATAAACTTTGGAAACATACAAAATAAGGAAGAACATATGGAGAAACACAAGAATATGGTGCGACATTACTCAAGAACACTCAAGAACAACCATTTTTGGTTTTGAGATTAAGTCTTATTTGGATTGTAGCCTTGCTCTGATCCACGTGATGCAATTCTTCTTGAGTGTTGAGTGGAGATTGATGGAAGGCAACAA
Source organism: Phaseolus vulgaris (assembly GCF_051622355.1). NCBI lineage: Eukaryota > Viridiplantae > Streptophyta > Magnoliopsida > Fabales > Fabaceae > Phaseolus > Phaseolus vulgaris. Next base: position 22,525,534 of record NC_143498.1, on the reverse strand, counting down.
AAGACTTGTAAATTTCTCGAGGAAGCACCGAATGGCAATGGAGGCTTTTGGTTTGGGCATGAGTTTACAAGGTGCAAGGGCTAAGGAAAAGGTTAGGTCAACTTCCTTGAGTTTCTAAAAATGCAATTAGCACCATAAAAGAGATACTTGGATAAGTGTGCTAAGAATTTCATATATCAATCAAGTCTACTTTTTACAAGACAAAACTCTCTTATATATAGGCTAAGGAGACTCCTAGGATGAATATTGAGTTCTAAAAATACTCTTCATTCCTTTCATGTCATGTGACAAACCTAAATGCAAGAAACTCTCCACTCATGAGTTGACACATGGCATCTAGTAATTGGAGAATCCTTTGCATGAGGAGCCTTGCTTAGTCTTTAGGATAAGCTTGAAGAGTCACTATTTGCAATGAGGAGGCGCCTAAAGGAAATCTTGTTTGGAGAGAAAGATATTACTATTTTAAAGTTGGCTTAGAAATACAAAGCCAGAAAATAATATAATACTATTTTACATTTTATTCAAAATTGAGGAAAATATTATATTTTGTATTATTCCAAGTTGATACTATTTTTATTACAAAAGCACACACACAAACACTTGGGTGTGCACTTCTAAGAGGCATTTTAACAAAAACATATGTAATAGGTGGAAAATTAGAACTATGTGACTATTGAAACAAAAACTAGACAATACTAATGACAAAACAAAGATTAGAAACATAAATATCACCCAATTACGCACAAAAGTGAATCAAAAACACAAAACCATTCAAGAAAAATATCCAAATTTGAACCAAATCGAATTTCAACAAACCTTTTGTAGGTTTGGGTGCGAATCAATCATAGAACACAATGAAACAACAAAAATTAAAAACAAATAACTCTACAACAATTAAAACAAAATGGACCAAACCAAACAACAATAATATGAAGAACAACCCATGGAAATTCAAGAAACATTAAAAAAATGAAAATAATTGGTGAAAATTGAAAAATCAGTGGAAAATAAAAAATGGTGGAAACTCAAAATAAACTTTGGAAACATACAAAATAATGAAGAACATATGGAGAAACAAGAGAATATGGTGTGACATTACTCAAGAACAACCAATTTTGGTTTTGAGATTAAGTCTTATTTGGATTGTAGCCTTGCTCTGATCCACGTGATGCAATTCTTCTTGAGTGTTGAGTGGAGATTGATGGAAGGCAGCAGAAGACTTGTATATTTCTTGAGGAAGCACTGAATGGCTATGGAGGCTTTTGGTTTGGGCATGAGTTTACAAGGTGCAAGGGCGAAGGAAGAGGTTAGGCCAACTTCCTTGAGTTTCTAAAAAAGCAATGAGCATCATAGAAGAGATACTTGAATAAGTGTGCTAAGAATTTCATAAACAAAATTACATATATCAATCAAGTCTACTTTTTACAAAAGAGGAGTCTCTTATATATAGGCTAAGGAGACTCCTAAGATGAATATTGAGTTCTAAAAATACTTTTCATTCCTAGCATGTCATGTGACAAACCTAAATGCAAGAAACTCTCTACTCATGAGTTGACACATGGCATCAAGTAATTGGAGAATCCTTTGCATGAGGCGCCTTGCTTAGTCTTTGGGAGAAGCTTGAAGAGTCACTATTTGCAATGAGAATGTGCCTAAGGGATGTCTTGTTTGGAGAGAAAGATATTACCATTCTAAAGTTGGCTTAGAAATACAAAGCTAGAAAATATTATTATACTATTTTAAATTTTATTAAAAATTGAGGCAAATATTATATTTTGTTTTCTTCCTAGTTGATCCTCTTCTCCTAATTGATAAGAATTGTGGCTTTAACAAGGATGGTCCCTTCCTTGGAAAAGAATTTGTGCTCATATTTATCTTGTTTTGATCTTTTAGCCAACATGTTCAAAAGGTTAGCATATTCCACTAGGTTCAAAGATCCACCTGGAAACGTAAGAAAAATGAAAAAAAATAAAAAAAAATAGACAAAACCATGGTGGAAAAGAAATGGTTATTTGATTTTGTTTTTTATTTTGAAAACACTTATGAAATTTATTTTTGCAAAAAAAAAAGAGAAATAATGGAAAAATAATTATCTCTCTCAAATGTAGGCTTCATGAGACAAAGATGTTTGAATGATGAATATACAATTTGTTCATTTTTTTTATTCTCTTTTTCACTATCTATTTTTGCTTTTAGTTTTATTTCATCCTCCCTTACATGTCGTGGTGTAAGAAGACACAAAATAAATTTAGTACCTTGAAAATAAAATGTGATCACATGATCTTATTTGGATGACCCCATGAAAAGAATTATGATTATATTTCCAAGTTCATCCTAGAATAGGGTCACCCCAGAATAATGTGACCTATCTCCATTGGAACAATATGACATAAAATGTTATCTTTATACTTTCCTAAGTCTATAAGCAAATGTGCTTGGTGTTTGACTATCCTCCTCCCTTTTAACTTATCCAATCTAGATTATAGGGTTGGGGATGTGGGATGATTTTCAAGGATAGTTTATTGACTAGCCTAAAACTACAACAATTACAACAAGATCCACTATCCACAATTATAGAAAAAACATTTTCAAAAACTTTACACTTTGTGTCGAATAAGTTCTCTCTTTGTAATTGTTCTAGTTCAACAGAACGACTTTGCAAAAGTCATTGAACAACAAATAAATCACCTGAAGCAACTTCAATTTCTTCCTCACAATTTAAAACTTCTTCATTTTCAGAAGAAGATGAAGTCTTAATATTTTCAATGTCTTGTTCTTTTAAAACTAGGTTTATCTTTTGAGGACACTTAGAAGAATAGTGACCTTTTTCAAGACACTTAAAACATTGTATTTGTTTAGTTTTAATTTCTTTAGAAGAAGAAGCAAAATTATTTTTATCTTTTTCTTTTAAAGATGCCTTTTCCCTTTCTTTTTCAAATGGTTTTGATTTTTCAGAAAAATGATTTTCTCTTTTAAAATTCTCGAGATAGTAAGAAGAAGAGGATTTTCGAAAAGCAAATTTTCTCTTTAATTGTTCATCTACTCTAACAAAAAGCTTAACTAAATCATTTCGATCATTATAAGGAAAAAGCTTAAGTTTATCCCTAATTTCATAATTAAAACCATTTTGGAATCGAGCTATGGTGAGTCTAGATTCTTCTCTAATCCCTGCACTTAATATAAGTAAATTCATTCTCTGTCTATATTGTTCTACCATCATATCTCTTTGGGTTAACCTATGGAGTTGGTGCATCAATTCTCTATTATAATAGGAAGGCACATACATTTCCCTAAAGGCTAACCTAAGCTCATTCCAATACCTTATTTGAGGGAAATCATATAACCTAAGATGTTTAGTATAGGTTGCCCACCAAGTTGTGTTTGAATCCTAAAAACTAAGTGTAGCTAAGGTAACTATCCTCTCATGATTTATTTGGTGAGCCTAAAAAATTTGTCTCTTCTAGAATTTGTTCTACGTCTTCTTATTGCACTGGAACGTGGATTCATTTAAACAAATGGGGCTCTAACTGTTGATCACACTCCGACGATCAAGTTAGTGAGAGCTTACTAAAAACAAATAAGTATTCAGTCTCAGTCTTAGAAACAACCTCCCTTTACTAGGGAACTCAAGCCCCTTTTATAACTACTCTTGTAATAGGTTTATCTCATGAGAATCTTATCTCTACTAAAAGCATAAAATAATAAGAGAAAAACCACCTGCTAGCGGGGCACAACTTATCTTCAGGTGCTAACAGCAGGAAAATATTTTGTTTACGTGTACACCCTTACTCACGTTGCTTCTCTTATTTAACAACTTTATTTTTTCAACCAACAACTATTAATTAATATGTAACTAACATGTATTAATTAATATATAACTAACTTGCATATTATGACAGGAAATAAAATATCTCTTTATCTTCAGAATAATATGATAACAGATTTAAACAATAATAATTATATCTTTCATTTTCAGAATAATACGATAACAACTTTAAACAATAACAATTATATCTTCCATCTTCAGAATAATATGATAACAGATAAAATATCTCTTTATCTTTTATCTTAACTACCTTTTATGGGGTGACCAACATCTGGGTCGAGCTCATGACCCACCTCTTGAGCCCAAACACTGAGTTGACCTCCCCCAAATACTTGAACCGAGGTCCCGAGCATTCCTGTCCAGTACAAGAGTAATTTGTTCAAACTCTTATGTATTGAGGTGATATTTCTTTATAATATTTTGTTCTTGATTGATGATTGATATTGTCATTTTAGTCTCAAAGCTTGAAACTATTCATGATTTTGATCCTTAGATTTGACTGGAAAGTACTTCTGAGTATTTGAACTAAATGATAATGCTTAACATATTTAAATGCTAGGAATAAACTTGAACTATTAATTGCTTTATGAAATATGTTAGTAATGATAGGGAGTTTGTATAAATATGCAAGGAATCAATATTTAGGAGACTCTCTTAATAATTTTGTATGTGAGTGATAGTTGTCATTTTGCTGACAAATTAAAATGATTCCAACATAAACTTGTCTAACATTAAAGAGATTATAGTATAATTATGGTCAGATGACCCTAAGTCATCTCCCAACAAAACTCTGCAGTGCTACAAAGTGCATTGATGCAAATATCAAATGATAATGACGCTTAAATACTAACAAAGCTCAAATTTCCTTATAAAGATTTCTAATGCATTCAGGAAGAAACAAAGTGAAAAAACTAAATCAAGAATCGGTCACAAAGCATTGAAGGGTTAACTTTCACATCAAATGATTAAAAGGAAACAAAATAGCTTCACATGCTCAAAGGCGCACAATATGTGATCGTAGCAGAAGTTGCCATATAAAATTTATGATTAGAGGAAGATGATGAACAATGCATAACAATGAAGGAAATGATAAAGATACTCTTGATTACAACATTGAACTATCAGCATTCACATTTGGACAAAGAAAGAAACAATTTAGAATATATTTAAAGTCCAATACGCCACGAGAAAATATCAAATTTTCAATTGTAATAATTAATCTGGAGGTTATATAAAGACATTGAAAATTAAGAATATGAGACAACACCACAAATATACAACACGATCAAAATTTGTAGCGTGAATAGTCTTATTTTGCTTATATTTCATACTTGTTGTTCAGAGAACTTATTGTTTGGGGAGTGAGCATATATTGTAAATCCTTCACTGTGTGAAGATAACCCAGTATGTTTTCATTGATGCTCTCAATTTGAGACTATTTCTCACTTATTGCAAGGTCTTGGTCTCAAGGGAATTTAACCTAGAGAGGTATAGAATACTTGTAATGGAGAGGTGAAGAACACTTATACCTAAAGAGGTGGAGAATACTTGTGTACCTGAAAAGGTGTCAAATACTCGTGATAGTAAAGCCTCTTAAGCAAGGTTGCTTAAGGGGACTGTACGTAGCCCTAGTGATTGGGTGATGAGGACCTAGGAGAAAGTGCGTCTACTGACCAGGACCAACCTCTGATGAGGAAGACTAGGAGCATGCCTCAAGACATATGGCTAGGTCAAGATTCTCAAGCCACTACCTTGACACCTAGTTTGCCCTAGAGGATCACGAGGAGCAGAGCACAGGCCTTGGGTGTTAAGCATCAGTTGGTTTCATTATTTTTAATTTTAGTAGAATAGGTGTTATTAAGCATAAAATGAGGGGGTGAGCTATCACTTTGAGCTTGTTTTGATGATGTGAATGCAACTACAAGAATACATGATTCTTTGACATTCTTAGGAGCAACTTGAGTTGGTCATAAATGGCACTTTACTTAGAATTGGATCAATGTTCTAATTCAAGAACTCACCAAGACTTTGCACCAACCAAAACTCATATGGAAGTCCATATATTGTCAAATGGAATCAAACAACAAAGAATGGAAGAACACAAAGGCATAAACCGAACAGAAATGTAATGCTAAGCTACTGAACCGAACAGAACCAAGGAAACAAAGCTGGAACTACAAATTCAAACGGTACAAATGAAGGAAAAATGCTAGAAATTAAGAACTACCAAATGGAAATTGAAGAAAAGGAAGAAGGAGCACTTATAAAAGGAAACTTGCTGGATTTGAGAATTGGAAGAACCATTCACGCCACTTGGAACCTTGATCCAAGATAAGTGAAGGAATGCCGCCACTTGAAGCTCACCATTGCTCACAAGATAAGGCAAAGGAAGAAGAAGACTCAAGACTCACAATTTCTCTCTAAATTTGAGTATAGTCTCTCTACTATAAAATTCTAATCTGAAAAATACAAAGGGAAGCACCTTATTTATAGCCTATGAGGTGCTGAAATGCAAATCCAAATGACCCTCAAATGCTACTCAAATTCGGCGCCAACTAGACAATGAAGGAAGTGTGACTTTCCTTCCTAGTTTGGCACCTCCTAACTCCTATCTACATTACCCCCTAGACTCCCTTACTACTTACACCTTTTTATTACATCTGCACCCCTATTCTACAAAAGAAATAAGAAGAGCCATCTTATTATACTCTTGTCCCGAAGCTCTTGCCATGCTCCTAGTAAATCGTTGGGCTTGGACCCCTTGTTGGGCTTGGGCCCCTTGTTGGGCTTGGGCTTCATGGGCTTGAGCATCCTCTACTTGGTTTCCATCATGTTTTGACCTACCTTCTATAATGTTAGGATGATGGTGCAACATTGACCAAGGTCAATACCCTAGCCGCACCATATTTCCCATTTTCCCATCATACCCCTCTTGCTTATTTAAAAAGGCTCCTTCATTTATAAATAGAAGGCCTCCCTCATTGTATTTACATGTTGAATTTTGAGAAGTAATGAAACTCTGCACAATTTGTGTGAGCTTATAATGAGGCTTGTTTCCTTTTTACATGTTCTTATATTGAAGATGTAGAACATGGAAGCTTTGATGAATCCAAATATGTGATAAGAGCTTGATGCTTTGCTTCTTTGATTGAAGCTTAGTTCTAAGGTGTTTAGAATTTGTGAAAAGTTCATTCTTAAGAATTTGTGAAAAAGGTAAATCCAACCTTGAGAATGCTTTAGCATCTCAAATTGTGTTTTTGGAAAATCTGGTTTGTTTAAACAATGGTTGTTTAAAACCTTTTTCAACCATTACAGAAAATCAACCGATTGAAAAGTCGAAACAACCGGTTGTTTGTTGTTTCTACTATATTTGAAAGGGTCACTCTGTCGGATTTTGTAAAATTCACAAATTTCTTGTTCCTAAAGGTATTTTGAAATGGATTCCAAGAAATATTAATAGTTCTAATGATAAATCTAACATGAAAGGTCCCAAATTCTTTAAAGGATCAAATCTTGTTATTTAATAAGCTTTCTTTTGCAGAACTTTGCCTTCACATGAAGGATCTGTAGAATCAGGATTTCATGGATGCAAATAAGCAAGATAGTGCCTTAGTTCTGGAATTATGAATTGCTTCAAATGTGTATTATAAACTTGAAGGATAATTCTTTGTTCTTCCTATGCTTGAACATTCAATTTTAAATCCAATTATGTACTTACACTCTTAAGGTTTTGGATTATTTTGTTTCGTATTCCTTTTGTTTCAATACAAAAACTATGTGCTTTAATTTGAATCCTTGTATGTTCAATTTCTGTTAAAAGAATTTGATTTTCCAAACTTTATTCTGCTATTGTAGAAATTCAACCAATTGTTTCTACGAAACAACCAATTGTTTCAGCCTTGTCAGCACTGGTCAAATCTGTTTTAATTCTCTGTGCTTTGATTTTCTTTTATGATCAATCCCAATGACGTTTGTGGTCAATAACGCATTAATTATAACTTTGAATATGAATTCTCTCTACAATTACTACTCTTCATGGAATATACTCTTCTTAACATTGGAAACTAAAATTCCTTTAAAACTTGGTTAAATCAGCATGTGATTTTTCTGTGCTTTTTGTTAGGGTCTGTCAGACTGCTTTATTACTTTTGATTTTATTACTTTTCAGTTTGAATTTAACCCACTAAATTCCAAAACTTTGACTGGCTTATCTGGTTATAAATGTGTGGTTACTAGTTGTTATTGTCACAAGAAACAACCTATTTTTTCTCTCTACACTAATTTGTTCTGTCGTATGCCCACATCCTCTCTCTCTAACTAAACCATGGGATCAAATCATCTAAGAGGATGAAGAAAAGGGAAGTAAGGAGTGGAGGAAAACTAGAAAGCTAGTTTTCAGGAAAATCTGAACTAATTGAAATGTTCCTACATGAAATAAGTAGAAAAATTGTCAACACTCCAAAACTTGTTTCCTACAGCTGGATGAAACAGTAGAACCTCACTGTAGTGAGGAACCTATTGAAGGAGCAAAGGCTGAAGAGGTTCCTTAAGATGGCTGGAAATATCTATCCAGATTTGATGAAGGTATTCTACACAAACATTCAATTTAATAGTGATGACCTCCACTCTCATGCGAAAGGAGTGGACATTGAGATAACACATGATGTATGGACTACCATAACTGGATTGAAATACACTGGTTTGAGAGTCAAAAAAGGCAACCTTGGAGTGGTGGAAGAGTTCAACAAAATGCAATTCTACAAGAGTTGCCTAAAAAGTCCTTTCTCAAAGGTGAGAAATTTTTCTGTTAGAGGGTTGAAGCTGGATGAAAGGCTCATTGCCTTCATAGTTTCCTGGATTGTCACACCAAGAGGGAGCAATCATTCCACTCTCTCAGAAGAGGATTTGCTTCTAATCTACTTCATCATGAAAAAGGTTAAGCTCAACTAGATCCACATCTTCAAAGACCATATGCAAAAGACGACAAGGTTAAGTGATTTCCACTACCACTAAAATGGGAATGACAATGGAAGAATAGATGAAGGAAGGAGAAAACTTATGTGATGGATTTGAGAAGTGGAACATGCCACTTGGAGTGTGATTGGCCTCCAAGATAAGTGATGATAGCTGCCACTTGAGAGCTCTCAATACTCACAAGATAAGACCTAAATGCTAAGAGGAATTCAAACCTCACTAACACCTCACACAATTTGTGTAGAGTAACTCTTTTTATTAATTTCAACTTGAAAAATACACTAGACAGGCCTCCTATTTATAGGTTAAGGAGCCTTGGAGAACAAGCTAAACGGGTAGGATGAGAAAAGGGAAAAAATGGACAACCTTAGGGTTTGACTAGTCAAACCCGCATCCTAGGCTTGTCCTTCTAGAAACTAGGTCAAAATGCCTTCCAAAAGGGCTAGGAGCAAGCTAAAATGCTACCCACACCCCCTATTATGCTAAAGGCACCTTATTCTAGCCTATCTTTGCTATTTGGACCCCTAAAGTGAACCCAATTTATTTACAACATATTTGTATCTTATAAGAAGACCAAAAGGAAGAACTTGAGTTACTCTGGTCTTTGTCCATTTCTCCCTCTAGTGAGGTCTTCACTTGAATGTTGAGATGACCTTTCATAGTGTGCATCCTTGGTCATCTTCTTGTTGTCTTGGTTTGTATCATGCCCCCCAGGTTCAAGAGAATTTGACCTCAAATTCAGAACTCCTGCAGATAACATAGTTAGTTTCTTCACATATAACATAGTCTAGAGATTGGGATGTGAACTCAACTTATGTTCTTTAAGTGTTGGGAGTGTTAGAATGGATGGCTTTAAACTAGAGGGGGGGGGTGAATTGTTTAAAGAGAATTTTCGTAAACTTTTAAAATAAGAATGAATTTTTCTCTGGAAACTATTGATAAGAAATTCAGTTTACCAAAAACAGCAAACAAAATCAGCACAACCAGAAAAACAATCGGTTGTTTCATAGAAATAATCGGTTGTTTATACCAGCAAACAACAAATAAAACTGAATTTAAAGAGTTAGAGATAGAGAGATTGTACACAGTTGTTTATACTGGTTCACTCCAAACCCTGGGGAAATCCACTAAGCAATCACACCTTGATCACTTACACAACAACCAAGAGAATGACCTTGAACACCTCAAGAAACACACTCTCTGATGAGAATCAAAAAGATGTTGTTAATAGGAAGAATGGACAAGGGCCAAATCATTTAAAGTTCTTCTTATTAGTCTTTTCAAAAGATGAGGCCCAAGCCCAAAGCCCAAGTCCATCCCATGAGGAGCAAGGCCAAACATTAAATAAAAGAGCATCATTTGAATTACTCTTGTATAGTTGTAGGAGGTGTGGATATTAAATAAAGGAGTGTGAATATGTAAAATAAAGTCACATTGTCCATGTGACTTAGGAGAGTAGGTGTAGGTGTAGTTTTTAGGAGGTGTCATAGTAGAAAAAGGTCACACCTCCCATGTGACTTGTTTTTTGTGGGAATTTCAAATGAGTTTCATTTGAATTTTCCCACCTATTTTTCAGCACTCTCACACTATAAATAGAGGTGTGGGCTCTTGTAAAATTCAGATTTGAGAAATTGATATAGCAAAACTCTCCCAAATTGGTGATAGAGTGTGTGAGAACTTGTCTTCTCCTATTCCTTGTCTCATCTTGAGTGCCTTGGTTCTCTCAAGTGGCGGCATTGCTCACTTATCTTGGAGCCTTCCACTTCAAGTGGCGTGACCATCAACCAAGCTCTTCATTCTCATAAGTTCCTCTCTTCTTTATCTTTTCATTTCATTTCCATATTCATACAAATTCAAAAACATGTCTAGGTTCCTTCTATTCGGTGTTTTTGAGTTCAAATTCATATAGTGTTCGGTTCTTGCTCTCTTTTGCTGGATTCAAGTGTTTCTTCTTCATTTTTTCTTAATTTGTTCGGTGCAATTCAGTTTTCAAGCTTTTTAATCGGTGCTTTTGTGTTCTTATCTCTTTTAATCGGTTCAATTGGCAAGAAATGGATCTTCCATGTGAGTTTGGTGTTTGGTGCAAGTTTTGGTGAGTTCTTGAAACATAGAACATTGATCCAATTCTATTAAAAGTGCCTATTCATTCTCCAACTCAAGATGATTCCATAAAATGTCAAAGAATCATCTATACTTTGCTATTGGAATCATATCACTCTCCTTGGTCAACACACCTACACCAAGATTGTTGATCTTGATCCCCTCAAGAACACAACCAATCTTAGCAAACACAGAAACGAAACTTGTTTTTCAGAAAACAAGGATTACACTTGTTACAGAAGATAATATGAAATCAATACAAGCAGAATCCTATTCCACAACTTTGATCAATCACTAGCTCTTAGCAATCTCAGCTCTTTGAAAAACTCAAAAACTCTTAGCAAAAACTTGTCAAAGATTAATTGTCAAATCTATTTTTTTCTGAATTTATTCAAAGATGTAGTTTGTTATCAAATCTTAACAAACTCTTAAATTGCATTAAAAGATTGGTCAAAGCATTTAATGACTGGAGCGTAAGCAGTTAAAACATTTAAAGCTCGGTCAAAGATAAAACAGTTTTTTCTGTTATGGTCCCAAAACAAACAATCGGTTGTTTCCTCGAATCAATCGGTTGTTTTGGTTCTTAACAGTTCAACCATTTTAAAAACAGTTTTCAATCTTTTTCTCAAAACACCTAAGTATAAACAATCGGTTGTTTCGACAAAACAATCGGCTGTTTTAACTTAGTTTGAAAACATTTTTCTTTCACAAAGATTGAGATGCTTATGCTTTAGATTTAATCAAAGGGTGGATTACAACATTCAAACTACCCCAGAACTAAGCCAAACCAGCACAGACCAAGCACAGCAGAGGCTTCAACATCCTTCAAAGGGTTTGGATTCTTCAAAACTTGAACACCACTTGGTTCAACAGGGAGTGCATAAGACAGGGTTCTATTTACATACCAAGTTTTAAAAGAATATTTGGGAATGACAAATCCTTGTTATGAAAATCCTCTTAAAAGGTGGAAACCTTTAGGAGGTGTTTGAAAATAATCCCTAAAATTCTTTAAGAGAGATGGTAAGTAAGTAGAAACCTTTATGAATGAAAAAGAGAAGGAAGAAGTATACCGTGAAGGCGCAGTTATTTTTTAGAGGTCTAACAAGATGAGACCCTTTTTACTTTCCTCAACTTTTTCATTTTCTCTTTTTGTTTTTATTTGTATTTGTTCTGTAGTTGCCAACTTAGTGCTTTTAGTTGGACAGTTGGCAACGATGTGACCAAAACCTAAACATTTCATATTGGAGGTTTTGGTTGGTGACTTAGTGGTAGAGGTGAAAAGGTGGTCTTTAGAAACGTTTTGGTGTGTAGTGATTTCTTTTGAAGAATGGGAAGGATAAGTTTTTGTAGAAGATTTGTAGAAGCCATCACTATGAGTTTTTTTTAAAGTTGTTTTCTTCAAAATTTGTGATTCCACCTTGATGGCAAGGTGAACCAACTTCTTTATAGAAGAGTACTCATATACTTCTACAACATCTCGAATTTCTCGCCTCAAACCACTCACAAACATAGTTATCTTTTACTCATCACTATTAGGCATATTAATTTTAGTCAAAGTTGTTTCTAAATCCTCAAAATATTCCTTTACCGTCCTAGGTCCTTGATAAAGCCGTTGGAGCTTCAACAAGTGTTCCTTCCTATGAGGAGAAATAAACCGCGCATGCATACATTCTTTCAAATCATTCCAAGAGACCACGATTGGCCGCTTGTTTAGCCCATTGTCCATTACAGTTTGTTGCCACCATTGGTTGGCATATTCTAAAAAACCTAGGGAAGCTAACCTAAGCTTTTGGTCATCGGTATACACATTAAAGAGATGTACAACTTTAGCTTCCCATTCTAAATACAAAGCAGGGTCATTGGACCCACTAAAACTAGGTAACTTTACAAAATCAAAAGAATGTTGTGGTTGGTGGTGGTGTTGATGGTGTCGTTTTGCAAAAGTGTGCACTAGCCCATCATGTTCTTGACTCCCATAGTGCATGGATGGTCTAGGTGCTCTTGGCAGCTCCAATCTGCTTTCTTGAATTTGCCTCGCTTGAGCTTCTTCTAGTCTTTGCAATCTTTTTGCTAGTTGGCTTATTTTCTCGTCTTTGTGGACAAGTCGCTTCTTGACCTCCACAAGTTCTCCCAAAAGGTGGGCTTTGTGATATGATTGCGGTTTTGAAGGTTCACCTAAATATAAATTACCCATATTTTCTTGCACAAAGGAACAAACAATTAGTGAAAACAATTTAAACACCCCTCATGTTTGCGTCATTTTTGGTGAAATTCAAGAAGAGAACACTCAAGGCACTTCAAAGAAAAAATTTCTTCCTTGAACAAAGGTCTTTCTTGAGGTTGAAATACTCTCAAATGAAAAGGGTCAAAAGCTTCAACACTTGATCTTAGAGGAAACCACCACAAAACTTAAGGAAAAGAAATAAAAGACAAACAAGAAAAGCTAAACCAAATTTGAGAAAGGGATTATGACAACACTTGAAGAAAGACAATCAAGAAAAAAAGCACACAAAAAAATATACTCAAAGATACTTTCTAAACTTTTAACAATGGAACTTTTTCTTTAGAAATTGCTAAAGCAAAAGGATAAAAAATTCCACAATGGTTGAAATCAATTTGCCCATCAAGTTGAATCCAAATTTGGAAAATGTTTTGCTTTGGTAATTGATACCACAAACTTGCATTTTCACTTCTTCTTTTTCTTTTTACTAGTTTTTTAATTATGGAAATGAAATGTCCATAGTTTTAATCACGCATAGTTTTAATCACGCATAATTTCCAATAACTCCAATTTTCACAAAATTTTTGGGATTCAATATAATTGAACATTTGAAATCTTTTGTTTGGAATTTTAAATCTACTTCTACTAAAACAAGTTTCTAATTACTTCTCAAACTTTCAAAATTAAAAGCAAAGTAAATAGAATCAAAGTAAGGACTCCTAGAACACTAATGAACATATGACTCAAAGCAAAAGGCAAGAACTCAATAAGACACAAAATAACAATCCAAAAGCGAAACAAAACTATGGAAAATAACATGGCCGAATGAAAAATTGCAAGAAAAAATAAAGGGCTGAAAATTTAAATTGCAAGAAAAAATAAAGGGCCGAAAATTTAAATTGCAAGAATGTAAAGACAAGAATTAAAGGTACTTGAATTTAAAAACAAGAATTAAAGGTACTTGAATTTAAAGACAATAAATTAAAGGTGCTTGAATGTAAAGAATGGAAAGTTTAATCAACTCAAAACAAAATAAACTCTAGAACCTAAGCTCTGATAACCACATGATGTGAGTTGATTTTAGGATTGTTCATTTTATGGTGTGACACTTTACTTAGATTGAGATTTTAGGAATTTAAGAGTGAAGACCTTAGGAGAATCCCCACTGGACATTAACTTAACCAAATGGTTAAGTAGATGTGAAGGTTCATTTCACAAAGGCAAAAGGAAAAGACAATTATAAGGTGAAAATGATGCTAGATGGTGTAGAATTAAGAACAAGGAAAAGAAACCAAATAGAATTGTCGAATGGAAACAAGGAAAACCAAACAAGAACATAATACAAAGAGTAAAAATGGAATGACAATGGAAGAATAGATGAAGGAAGGAGAAAGCTTATGTGATGGATTTGAGAAGTGGAACACGCCACTTGGAGTGTGATTGGTCTCCAAGATAAGTGATGATAATCGCCACTTGAGAGCTCTCAATACTCACAAGATAAGACCTAAATGCTAAAAGGAATTCAAACCTCACTAACACCTCACACAATTTGTGCAGAGTAACTCTTCTTCTATTAATTTAAACTTTAAAAATACACTAGATAGGCCTCCTATTTATAGGTGAAGGAGCCTTGGAGAACAAGCTAAAGGGGTAGCTTCAATGTCTCCTTTTGAAAGGCTTATGGTAAGTAGGATGAACAACTTTGCTGAAAATCAAAGAAGCCTTCATGAGCTATGTGAATCAAGGTTCCAACATATGGATTCAAGGTTTCAGACCTTGGATGTACAAATTGAGGAAGTGCAGAACCAACTACTTAATTTACAAATTGAATGACGCAAGTTTAAAGCCTTCATTTAAAATTCTGGTTTACTTTTCTTAACAATTTATTTTCTTTTATGATGTGTTTTAATCCTTCTTTCAGTCTATTTGTGAAGACAAATAGGGGGAGAAGTGTGCTTTAGTTTGTAATGTTCTTATATCTGCATCTATTTTTGCTTGCACATTTGCTTGAACATTACTCTAACTGGTTTAAGTTGTTATTATAAACTCTTATAGATTTTTTTTGTTATTCATGTGAAATAACCAATTGTTTTTCTAGTGCTGCACCTATGCATGTTTGACTGGTTTCTTACATTGATTTGGCTTATGTTCCTCTTTGGAAATCACCTAGTGGAAACTAGTTTGTGATGCTTGATTGATCTGGAATAGATTATTTTGTGTTTCTATTTCTGCTTAAGATTGCAAGTTGAGCAAGATTCTAAACAGAACATTCCAAAAGCATCTCAGGGATTTGTCTTCATCAAATAGGGGGAGATTGTAGAACATGAAAGCTTTGATGAAATTAAATTTGTGATAAGGGCTTGATGCTTTGCTGCTTTGATTGAAGCTTAGTTCTAGGGTCTTTAGAATTTGTGTAAAGTTCATTCTTAATCCTATGCACAAGCTGAATGAATTTGTTTTGAAAGAGAAAATTGTTTTTCTAAGCCAAGTGAAAAACAATCGGTTGATTTCACGGTTTAGTCGTTTGTTTTACACCCAGCTGTTTGAAGGTTTTCAAAACTGACTTTGACTTGGTTGACTAACTGTCAAAACCAATTCAACTGGTTAAAACGACATTTCAACCGTTTGATTGTCACATTTCTTAACAGTTTTTCAAAAACTTGTTAAATCTATTTTAAGTTGAATTAAAACTATTTTGGCTCATGATTAACTGCCTAAAACGGCTAGATTTAAGAGATATAGATATGGTTTCTCTCTATATTAAAAAAGATACATAAAGAAAGATTGAAAACGTTTTTTAGAAGAGATTTGATTAAAAGTTTTTCAAGATTGCCTAAAGGTTGTGCATTGGTTCAAGAATTGATCTTAGGAGCTCTGTGATTTCCTGAATACCAGGTATAATCTGTTCCTTTTGATTATTGTAATTGTTTTTCTTTCTATACTTGTAACTTTGTTAATTTGTAAGGTCAGAGGTTGTTCTGACTGTGGTTGTGTGAAAAGCAAAGCTGGTGAGTGTTCTTGTGTGGTCAAGATCACTTCTTTGTGGTGTTGAGTAGTTGTAATATGTGATTGATTGCTAGTGGAATACCTAGTGGTTTTCTAGGGACTGGATGTAAAGTGATTGTGTAAAGTGGAATACCTAGTTGAATGAATCAATATAAATTGATTGTGTAATCTCTCTCCCTCTCTCTTACTCATTACAAACTGTTTGATTTGATTTGTGTCTCTACTGCTATAAACAACCGGTTAAAACGAAATTTCAATCAATTATTTTTCTACAAACAATTTTAATTGTTTTGATTGTTTGGCTTCCCTAATTTTTCCTTCTGTGATTGTTGATAAATCTTCATTCTTAGCCAATCTTTGCGAAAATCTTTTGTCAAACAATTCACCCCCCCTTTTGTTTAGGCCAATGACCACCAATGATGCTTACCATGTTCCCATTTCATTTCCGCAATTGCATTCCATATTCATCATATCTTGTTTTTCCATATTTTCCTTTGTAAAGTGAACCTTCACACTTACTTAACCATTTTCTTAAGTTCGTGTCCAATGGGAATCTTCCTTAGGTCCTCACCATTAATTGTTAAAATCTCAATCCTAAGTAAAGTGTCATATCTAAAAATGGCTAAATCTAAAATCAACTCACATCATTAGGTGAACATGTATAAAACTTTGCATATTTCTCTTTATCCCTTGCTTATTATAATTTGTGTTTGATTGTGTTTTAATTAAGCGAATTGAGTTCAAGCTTCATTCAATCCCCACTTTTCAGGAGCCAATTATACCTACAATAACATTGTTCATTTAAAAACATTTTAATATAGTTTTAAACTTAATCGTGAATGCACAACTATATACGAAAATGTTTATAATCAATATGGAAATTGTTTTTCATCACAAATCATTGAAGCACGTAGTATTTGGATGTTCAGTATACTATGTGTTACGTTCTCAAATAAGAAAACTTTCCAAAATCATTTAACATTAATTTTATTTGAAAAATTTATTTTATATGATTTAAGAATGTCAAATAAGATTCAAGAACGTAAAAGTTAAGTATAGACACTCCCTGATATAGTAGATCGTATGACGTACAAAAGATGTGATGATCGTTTGTCATGTGTGATCTTCAGTGACCATCTAATGAGTTTATAGGCACTGTATAGTTGAGGTTTCACGTGTTTTGGGTTCGTCTACCTTGTTGTGCCTTTTGGGACCGTCTAACGAGACCTTTTGGCAAGAATGTCTAATTTAGTCCTATGAGATCTTCTAACGTGTCTTTTCACATTCGAATTATCTTCTTGCAAAATATTTTTCATTTTATCTTTATATCATATAACCACTTATAGATTTGTTCAATCTTGAGGCGAAGATTGAATCATCTGATGCATCTTTACTAGACTATCCACAAATCTTTTCATTGTAAGATATTTTAGTGAGTCTTGCTCATCTTCTTCACTGATATGACTTGTACTTTAGAAGCGTATAATATTTAGCACTGTCAAATAGATCATCTGTAGTTGACTTTTTTTATAGATCTTCTAACGCGACTTTGTACTAAGGGAAACATGCAGCTTTCTAACCCTAGGGTGCGCTCCTCCATGGATTATGACTTCCTAGGGTTTCTCTTGAGTCTTTGGAAGCCCAATTGAAACCCTAACTAGGTTAAGAAAATCCTAATCTAATCATAATCTAACCTAGACTCAAATACAAGCCCAAAATCTTATTCTACTTGACTTGAATACAAGATTGGAATATTCTTTACTACTTGACAAATATAAGGCCCAAGAAACCTATTCCACTATATACAAAATTATACAGGCTAAAATATGACCCATAATAGCTTGAGTCTACTAAGATCAATTGATTCCTAATCTTCCTCTATTCTTTTGGCCATACCTCTAATTGTTGGTCCCTTAGTCAAGAGTCTTCCATCATCTACCAAACACATTATATAATTAATGACAAAAGCACAACTTACAACGGGATTTCAGCATCGAATACTCTATAACAAGATTTAGAGAAATTAATTTTGATTCGAGGAGTCTGAGAGGATAATTTTTTTATCTCATTCTATAGCAAGTTCACGGGGTGATAATTTTGAAAAAAATGGTCCGATTCAAATATTATGTTAAAACATAAATTAAAATTAAAATTTTACAATAGATATTTGAAATTATTTTTATCTACCTTAAATTAATATTTAATTACAATAATAAATAATATTTTAAGGGAATCAAAGTGAAGTGTGCATAAAAATTTATAAAGTGGATTATTTGTAAAAGAAACTAGTATTGAGGTAAAATTTTTAAAATTAGGATTGATTTGTTTAGGGATAATGTTACACAATGAGATTTAGTTAAAACTAAATAAAAGCTTCCAATTTTTTTTATTATAAACGAGAAAGGAAAATATTCTAAATTGTTTTTAAAATTTTTTAGAATGATTTATTTTTTTGAGGTGATAAATTAATTTCTAATGAGAATTTGTTTATCTTCTGAATTTAGTGTATATGGTAAAAGAAATAATAGTACCTATATTAAATAAAATCAAATAAGCACATTTTAGAAAGTAAATTAGGTTGTCTTAGGATAAAACTTGCCCTAATTTTTTAATTTGACATGTACATTCATGTGTGTGCGGAAGACAACAAATTTCTATATATGTTTATGGATATAATGGATATTAGATGAATACTCTTAATTATATATTGGACATGAGTATTTTAATTATTAGCTTGTTAATAAAGAGAGTATGGTTATCATGGTATTCAACTTGTAAATATTGTTATTCATTAATTATTGTTAGTTAAATTTATTTCAGTATTTTTCAAAGAAGCTAAGTAATATAAATAAAATTATTAAAAAATTATTTAGAATTTAATTTTATATATTATATTTTTTATTTAAATATATGAAATTTAATATATTCTAAAAAGATTAATTTTTTAAAATTTATACTTTGGTGCAATTCGTTTAAATTTATTTTTTTAGAAAGACCAAATTTATTTACATTAATATTTTAATGGACAATCTTATTTGAATTGTATTTTAAAATTCATTTTTATTTAAATTTATATTTCAAAGACTTATTTTTAAATAACTTAATTTAAAATAAAAAATCTACAAATATAAAAAAGTTCACAAATACTTTTTTATAGATACCCAACAAGTAATAAATTGGATACGAGACAACAAAAATTAAACAAAAATAGACAGTGGATAAGGGACCATTAATATCCATACTAGGTATGAGAAGTGATTAAACCTGAGTTCGATTGTTTTTATTTTTTAATGCTAATAGAAAGGTTAGGATCTGATAAAATCAATAAAAAAAGTTAAGGAGGTGTAATTAACACATTCCAATAATGTGGAGGTACATCGCAATTTACCTAACAAATTATGAGAATAGGTTCCGAATTTGGTAAATCCTGTTGGAGCTAAAAGGTCCAACTTAACACACTAATTGCACTGACCACATCATCCATTAATAATTATTAATTATTCAAATATCACATATCTCTAAGGATTTATTTAATTAATGCCAACTTTTTGTCTTGTATCTATTATTATTAGTATATATTATACATACCCATAATAGCATCTAGATTTCTTCCAACTTCATCTCTCTGCAAAATTTATTCCAAAGAAAAACAATCACCCACCACTTGTGACACTGTTTTCTGACACAGACACCATTCCTTCCGCGGCTTCACTTTACCACCAGAACATCTCTCTCTGGAATGCCTCACGCGTTATAGATTAAAATAATGTGATCTTCCTTCCTTTCTTCTCTTCTCTTCCCACTACAACATCCACCCTCTTTCTTCTCCCAAATCTCCATCTGGGTCATTAGTTCTCGTGCCTACCTTTGTTTTTCAACCTTCAACTCCCTTCCTCAATCAAAGAGTGTAACACTTTATCCTGTTTCTTCTGCTACTCATTGCTTCTAAGGACCTTTTATTCTGATTTATTGGTTTCTTCGCGAGTGCTTCTGAAAAAATTGAACTTGGTGCTTTTTGGGTACCCAGTTCAGCATTTTTTGTTTGTCCAACCCAGAAGTCAAAGCTCTCACTTTTGATATATTGTAGCCCAAGTGTATGAACTGTTCCTTGTAGTGCTTGGAGGGCATGGTCTTTTTGCTGACTGTGAGTAATTCTGCTACTTGCTATACTTGTTAGTTCAACATCTTTAGGGGAGAATGGGATCTGGCAATGAGGTCCACTCAGTTGTGGAGTTTATTCTCGATGCAAAGTGGCTTATAGATCCCAAGCAACTATTTGTTGGGCCAAAAATTGGGGAAGGTGCCCATGCCAAAGTGTACGAAGGAAAGTAAGTCAACGTTTATTCTTTGTAGAGAAAATTTGGTTATGTTTTTGGATATCATTAGATTTATGTACAATTTCACATTCACTTTTTATATGATGTTTGTTTATAAAAGGTCATATTTTGCATCCATTAATGGATGACTGTGTGTCGTCTTCTTGTTTGATTTTCTTATTTTGTAGATATAAAAATCAGAATGTTGCTGTTAAGATTATTAATAAGGGTGAAACCCCAGAACAGATTTCTAGGAGAGAGGCTCGGTTTGGCAGAGAAATTGCAATGTTATCTAGAGTTCAACACAAAAATCTAGTTAAGGTGGGTCATCCCAGAATGAATGCTTTTCTCTTTTCTGAATTGTGTTTGTGTACATACACTAATTGAAATTGGCAATAGATAATGACAACATTAACCAGTGCTCAAATATGTATATAAACTGGGCAAAGATAAGTCACACAATAACGTATACATTTGTTTGATGCCAGTTTATTGGAGCCTGCAAAGAACCAGTTATGGTTATTGTAACTGAACTTCTGTTAGGGGGAACTTTGCGCAAATACCTGTGGGGTATCCGGCCAAACTGCTTGGATATGCGGGTGGCAGTTGGATTTGCTCTTGATATTGCCCGAGCAATGGAATGCTTACACTCTCATGGGATCATCCATCGTGACCTTAAACCTGGTATTTGTATATAAGATTATCAAACTTGCTAGTGTTGTTAAATTATACTTAGTAGTTTATAATGGAAAAGATTGGGACTGAGCTAGAGTTTTGTGGAATTTGACATCTTCCATAAGATAAAGTTTGCTTCTTAATTTCTCAAGGTTGTTTATCTTGATAAAAGCTCAGCTTTCTATTTTGGTCATGAATAATAGCATATCATCTTTTCTTTTCCAGCCTGTATTGCCTGTGCATAAGAGATGCAAATCCTTGATATTATTACTGATTGTTCTCAATTTCTGAAATTTATTCTTGAAGATTCCATCTGTATTTGTTGTTTTAGATATCAATGTTGCAAATCTTTGGTCCTTTAACTCTCAAATTTCAGTTAATTTTCTTTTGAAACTGATTGTTTCCAATTTTAGGACACAATTTCAAACCACTTTTTTATTGATTCAAGATTGACTCCTTAAATTAACCTACATGGAAAGTAATAGGAATGGAGGTGTGGGCTTAGGTTTAGAGGGAAGGCCAAAGGTTTGGAAGGTCTATGTTGGGAGGAACAAAGAAGGAAAGAGAGGGGTTGAGGTGGCAGTAGGTATAACAGAATTGAAAAATACATGAAGCGGAATGTAGGCTGTATGAGAAGTGTTATGGAGAGAGGGAAGGGGGAGAAAAAGAATAGACATTTCTGTTATGGACAGAGGGCAGTAGCCGCTCTGTGGCAGTAGGATTTTATTCCTTTTGTATTTTTACGTTTCAACATTATTTGACATTTCACTGTTCTTCATTTTGGTCTCTAACATTTGGTCCGACACGATTTTTATGGTGACAAAATCAGCAAGTGCCACCCTAGAAGGTGGAGGCCAAAAGTTGCAGCACTTGAGACGGAGGTAGAAGGCCTCAAATCCATCCTACAAGCGATGCAGATCAAGTAGAGGAGAATCAGGAAAGGTTAATCCCCATGATTAATAAGAACAAGGAGGAATCAAATGGTAAAGGGACCATGTTGAGGTTACTAGGTGAGATGTTAGTGGAGTTCAAGCAGTCAATGAAGAAGCTGGAGTTGCCGATGTTTGACAGTGATGACCTTGCCAGTTGGATTGTGCGTGCAAAAGTGTATTTCCAAATGCAGGGAACTTATCTAGATGTTAAGGTGAATCTATCTCAGTTCTGCATGGACTGGTCCAAAATTCACTTCTTTAAATCACTTCTCACATTGGAACAACATAAAGTGGAATTATTGGAGCGATATGGACTTGGAACAAATAAGATGGATAAAAAACACAGTGTATTCATTTTACACTGTTGTGCTTTTTATTTATGTGTGTGTATATATATATATATATATAGGATACAAAAAGAGGCAAGACACTTGTCTAAAACCGCTTAAGCTACTATAGATTATATTAACCAAGCTTGGAACATATAAACTGAATCTTAGGTCCTCTTAGAGCTTTAGTTAGAATGTTTGCAAGTTGTTCACTAGAGTTGACAAACTCGGTAATAAAATCCTTGGGCAACAATTTCTCTCAAGCAAAATGACAATCAATCTCTATATGCTTAGTTTTCTCATGAAACACCGGATTGAAGGCAATGTGAAGAGATGTTTGATTGTCGCAATACAACTTCATCTATTCATTTTCACAAAATTTCAACTCTTGAATTGAAGGAGTTGTTCAATCCACAAAAGTTCTCTTTAGCTAGGGCTATAGATCTATATTCAGTTTCTGCACTAGATTGAGCAACAACACTTTATTCCTTACTTTTCCAAGATATAGGGTTCGTTCTAAGGAATACACAATATCGTGTGGTAGATTTCCTGTCAGTGGGACAACCAACCTTAGACTTGAGTGTTTCCCTTGTTCTTATACAACAATCCTTCTCCTAGGTTTCCTTTTACACATTTAAGAATGTGAATCGCAACATTACAATGATGACTGTGAGGGTTTTGCATAAATTGACTCAACTTCCACCCGATGAAAAAAAATCAGGTCTTGTTATAGTGAAATAAATGAGTTTTCCCACACACCTATATCTCTTTAGGTTTAAAAAAAAGTTGACCTTGGTCTCTCGTTAATTTTTTATTTGAGTCCATATGTCTATTAATGCGCTTGCAATTTGCCAGGCCTGTCTCTTCCAAAATATCAAGAGCATATTGTCTTTGCGAAGTGATGACACCTTTTGATTGTGCCACTTCAATAGCAAGAAAATATTTTAGATAGTCTAGATCTTTGGTCTAAAGGTGGCTGAATAGATGCTTTTTCAGTTGAGCAATTATAGTAATATAATTCCTATAATAACATTATTATCAACATAGACCATAAGATAAAAACACTTCCCAAAGGAAGTATATAAAATACTAAATGATCTGTCTCGCTCCGTTTCAACCCACAAATCTGCACAATATGACTAAATTTACTAAACCAAGCTCAATGTGATTGCTTCAAGCCATAAAGAGACCAATGTAATTTACAACCTAAACTAAATACACCCTAAGCAACAAATCCATGAGGTTTCTCTATGTAAATCTCCTCCACTAGATCACCATAAAGAAAGATACTCTTAATGTCAAGTTGGTTAAGAGGTTGATGGCGAATGGTAGCCATAGTAAGGAAAAGACGAATAATGCTCATCTTAGCTATAGGAGAAAAAGTATCCCAATAGTCGAGACCATAAATCTAAGTGTATCCCTTAGCTACAAGATGAACTTTGAGACAACCTACTTCACTAGTAAGA
This sequence comes from Phaseolus vulgaris, assembly GCF_051622355.1. Classification (NCBI taxonomy): domain Eukaryota; kingdom Viridiplantae; phylum Streptophyta; class Magnoliopsida; order Fabales; family Fabaceae; genus Phaseolus; species Phaseolus vulgaris. The sequence continues at coordinate 22,501,689 of NC_143498.1, read as the reverse complement.
CCAACCTTAACAGCATAAGCCCATCTACAACTTACCCGGAGGAAGAGGGACAATCTCCTATGTACCACTATGTTCAAGTGCATGCATTTCATCAATCATGGCTTGTCGCCATCTAGGGGTGATCAAGTGCCTCATGACATTGATAGGAGCAGTAATGATGGACAAGGAGAAAATAAAAGAGGAATATGAACAAGACAAACAATGATAACTTAAAAAACTTATAAAAAATTATAACCAGGATATGGATTATGAGTAGATCAAATACCTTTTCTAAGAGCAATAGGTTAAGCATGATTAAAGTCAAAAGAAGGTGACGAGGATGAAGAATCCATGGTATGGGAATCTAGTGCTGGAGATTCTGAGTCATGGGTATCCTCAAGCAAGGATGGAGGAGTGATTTGTTCCTGACGCTGGTATGTGAGAAAAGGTGGTGGAACAATATCATCTGCACTCTGAGCTTGAGTTTGACAAGAAAGAGGAATAATCAATGGATCACAGGATGGTATAGGAAAGACCTATTGAATAGGTGAAGAATGTTCCATGGGATAAAAAAAAGGTGTCCTTAAAGAAGGTAACATCAACAAACATATAATACATTCTAGTTGAAGGAGAATAACATTTCTACCCTTTTCTGAGGCGAGAATGTCCTAAGAAGATATGCTTAATAGTCATTGCAAAAAGCTTGTAGACTTGGAGAGACATTATGAACAAAACAAGTACACCCAAACACTTGTGGAGAGACACGATATATAGGATCATTTGGAAAAATTATAATGGGGAATTTTTTGCACAAAAACATTAGTATTCAACATTAGAAAACATGCAATTTCAATATGATTCTTATTCTTTCTCTTCGCTATACCATTTTGTTGTGGAGTGTGAGGACATGCTAACTGATGTAAACTTTCCTAGGAAGATAAGAATGAAGAAAACGCAATAAAATAATATTCCTTACCATTAATGTTATCAAACTCGAGAGTCTATGTAAACTCGTGGAAGCTTTGTAAACTCAACTTGTTGTAAGAGTTTACTTAACTTGAAAAAAATATTTCAATAATATAATTAATCAAAGTAGTTAAAACAAATAAGTCTACAATTTTTTAATAACTACATTTAGTAGTGAATGAGAATTATATAACTTCAAAATACCCCAAATAAATAACTATAGCAAGGCTTTGGGCTAGAGGAATTTAGCCAAGTCAGCATATGAGAAAGAACTAATGGTAGTGGCTTTAGCAATTCAAAATTGAAGACCATATTTGTCGAGGTGAAAATTCACAGTTCGCATAGACCAGAAAAGCTTGAGGCAATTACTCTTGGGAAGAGTCATTACCACATATAAACAAAATTGGCCTTCTAAGTTGTTGGGGAATAGGTTTGACATTGAGTATAAACCAAGGATATAAGATAGAGGAACTGAGGCATTATCAAGGATGTATGGTGAGGTTGAGTTACCACTATGATTTATCAACCTAAGATGGATGGAATTCAAGTAGCCATGGAGGAGGTTCACTGAGATGAGGTTGTTGACCATCATCTCCTACTTGAATAGGTAAGGAAACTAGGCCCGAATTTTTTTACAAAGGAACTCTTTTTTTATGAAAGGGGGTCGTGTTTTCTTCAAATTCAACATGTATACCAAAAATGCTCAAGGAATTCCATGAGACTCCTCAAGGAAGGCACTCTGGGTAAAACATGTAGGAGATTAGTTGAGAATCTAATTTGGTTTGGGATGAAAAGGAGTGTTCAACAGTTTGTGATTGGGTGTCAAAAACATAAAAACAACTAACTTTAGGATTCATAATTGTGAAAATAGGAAAAAATATAAGAAGGGAGGGTTAAATTGTGTTTTAAAAACTTTTTACACTTTTTTGCAAATATCGTTTGATGAGTAATATTCAGACAATAGTTTTCTATATAAAGTAATTAGTTGATAGGAGTTGTGTATGATGAAGTGCAATAGACGCAGTGTTATAACTTGATTGATTTACTTGTTTAAAAATGTTTTTGTTTTTCGTATTCTCACGACTACTCTCCTTTTAAGTTGGTGCAAACCTGCAAAGTAAAGAGATAGAAAAAGAGAGAACTACATACTATATTTTTATACTGGTTCGTCTGACCACGCAGACTACGTCCAGTTCTTAATCAATTGTTTGAGTTTCATTAATGAGATGTAAAATAAGACTACACAATGTTGTACTGTCTTATAGACGAAATACTTGCGTTTTTACATGATCTGTTGTTGAACTCAAACTTTTGTCTTTCAGACGAAGCACAATCATGTTTTTTATACTTAGTTGTTTTCAGTACTTAATCAAAATCATAGGGTATTGGACTTTTCTCTAACAATAACTAATCATAACGTAGTGATATATTAGCTGCAGTTGCTTGAGACTGCAAAGATACATCTGGTTTTTCGTGTGTCTTTACTATAAAAAGGGTGATAGGTGACTATAATGTTGAGGTGAGACTTCCTTTAGAGTTGGTAAGTGACAACACAGTGAGTATGGAGCCTGAAGAATGGTAGCTAGAAGAGTAATCAAGAAAGCTAGAGAATCTATTAACCAGGTGGCAGGGACAAGGAATGGAGGCAGCAACTTGGGAAGAGGAATTCAAGATCAAAGGCCAGTTTCCTCAGCTGGAACTTGAGGACAAGTTGCGTTTTGGGGAAGGGGATATTAATAGGACTAGAGTTAGAGGGAAGGCCAGCCTAAGGTTTGGAGGGTCTATGCTAGTAGGAACAAAGAAGGAAAGAGAGGGGCTGACATCGCAATAAATGTAACAATTAACAAATTCATGAAGCGAAATATAGGGTATATGAGGACTGTTAAGGACAGAGGGAAGGGGGAGAAAAAGAATAGACATTGCTGTTAGGGCAGTAGCCGCTCTGTGGGAGCCTAGATCTTTGGCAATTAGATTTTATTCCTTTTGTATTTTCCGTTTCAATATTAAATAAACATCTTTTTCCAATTTCACTGTTTCATTGTTCTTCTTCTTTTTGGTCTGTAACAGAAAGTATGAAACTCAACTATTGTTCAAACCAAAAAAGATCATGAACATGTGGTGAAATAGCATGAAAAAGTGAGTTCCATGATCAACTAGGAAACTGAAAAATCTAATATCAGATTCTTTTTCGATTACTTGTAAGACTCACTTTTCTCACATTGTCTTCTTTGTTTATGCCCTTTTTGTTTTGATAATTAATCCCGTTTCATACTTTCATGTTGGTAAATCTAGTAAGATAAATTTCATGATTTGAATCAATGAAAAATAGGTTCAAAACCGTTCTCCAAATGGGAACTGACTAGAGTTTCAGAAAGACAACATTAACATGAAATTCTAGAGTTAAAAAAGACCAAAATGAATCCTTTGAAATATAAAGGATCCGAATGAATTTTAGTAAAATGTAAAGGACCAAAAAAGTACTTTTAGCGGATGATAAAATGTATGCAATTCCTACATTCTCTTGTAAGATGCAATGATATTTGGATGGACCATCGAGTTGATGAATATATTTTGTGGAAAGAAACAGCTTGGTATTTGTAGAAAGCTGATATTAATATCTATCTGTTCTATGATCAAGTGGATTTCTGATCAACTGTTCTTTTTTCATCTCAGATAACCTGATTTTGACAGAAGATCATAAAACTGTTAAACTTGCCGATTTTGGTCTAGCCAGAGAAGAGTCCTTAACAGAGATGATGACTGCTGAGACAGGGACATATCGTTGGATGGCTCCAGAAGTACTTCTTAATTGTCAAAAACTAAACAATTTGTTAATTTTTCAGTTTGGTGGTCCATGTTAGTAATTTACAATTTCATTCTTGTTTGGTGACAGCTTTACAGCACTGTCACTCTAAGACAAGGAGAGAAGAAGCATTACAACCATAAGGTGGATGCTTACAGTTTTGCTATAGTGTTGTGGGAGCTCGTCCATAATAGGTTGCCTTTTGAAGGCATGTCAAATCTACAGGCTGCATATGCAGCTGCATTTAAGGTTGATAACATTCTTTTCATTTGGTGCTTACTTTAATGAATTATGTTTAAGGTCATACTATTTGTATAATTTGTTTCCTCTAGTAAGGCATCCCCTATCATAACTAGAAGAGTCACACTGAAGTTTACCTTTACTTAGAAAGGCTGATGGGGACAATTTCTTGATGCATGTGGAAATATATTTTCCCTTTTAGGGTTACATTCTAGAAGCATATTTAGGGACGAGTTTCTCTAGAATATTTAAGAGAAAAATATAAAGAAAAAATGAAATTTTCTCACAAGTTAAAATTAGCTTATGCACAAGATAAAAGTAAAAATTTGGAGAAGCTATATGAAAGAGCTTCTATGTTAGTTCATGCATAAACTAATTCTAACATATGCAAATGTCAATTTAATTTTCGTCTTCTTATTTTGCTTTTCTAAAATTTCGTATATTGTTGAATCAGACCCTTGAACCTTTATTTCGAGGTTTTTGTTCACACTGTTTCATGTTTTCAAAGATATATATATGGAATGGTGTTAGGATCCCAAACAGAAAACCCAGAATCCCTCCCAAACACAACAAGAAGAAAGAAAACTCTGTTTTATTACAGTGCAGAACAGAACACCCAAAAGGGTTACAAAGGAGAATAGCTCCTTTCACACAGGTTTAATCTTGTCAACTTCTTACAACAATTCCGATCCCCTCCCCCACAACAGGTCGGTCTTTATTTAAAGACCCCCCTCACCTCAACTAACTCACCTAACAACTAACTAACCCGCTCAATCTCTATTGTTAAATTTCCTTCTCTGATATACCCTCCAGGTACTGTCTTTATTTTCCTGCCTAACATTACTCCTTTCTGCCAAAACAACCTTGTCCTCAAGGTTGAAATCAGGAAACTGCTCCTTGATGATAGCCACATCCTCCCATGTAGCAGTATCATTGTCCCCTTCCGTCCATTGAACTAAGATTTGTGGAACGCGTGCTCCTTGCATTGATATGTCACGTCTATCCAAAATTCCTCTTGGATAGAAGTTCGCAGCCTGTCCCTGAAATTCTTGAGGCAAATCCGGATATATTTGGTGTTGTCCCACTGCCAACTTGAGTTGAGACACATGAAAAACCGAGTGTATTCGAGCTTGTTCCGGTAACTGTAGTCGAAAAGCCCCCGGACCCACTTTTGCTACAACTCAAAAAGGCCCATAATATCTAGCTGCCAGTTTAGGATGCAATCGACTAGGCATAGATAGTTGGCGATGCGGCCGAACTTTCAAATACACCTTATCTCCTACTTTAATTGGGGAACTTTTTCTGTGACGATTAGCGAACTTGGACATTTGATCCTGCGCTCTTCTTAAATGAAATCGGAGTTGGGTCAGGGCCTCATCCCTATTCATTAAATCTTGTGCTACCGCCTCCACCATTGTTTCCCCTGGAACAAAACGAGCCAACGAAGGAAGAGGTCGTCCATACACCACTTCAAAAGGTGTACACCTTGCTGCCCCATGGAAACTGGTGTTATACCAATATTCCGCCCAAGGAAGAAAAAATACCCACATTTTGGGTTGTCTGAGCTAAAGCAACGAAGGTATGTTTCTAACGTTATATTCAACACCTCAGTTTGACCATCCGTTTCTGGGTGATACGCTGAACTCATTCTCAACGTTGTCCCCTGCAGCTTGAATAATTCCTTCCAAAACAGACTTAGAAACGTAGAGTCTCTATCACTGACAATGGAGGCTGGAATGCCATGTAATCTCACCACCTCTTTGACAAACACTTCTGCGACTGTCCTAGCCGAATACGGATGTTTAAGAGGAATGAAATGTCCATACTTACTAAGACGATCCACTACCACCAAAATCGCATCCTTCCCGCCTGATTTAGGTAGTCTCACAATGAAGTCCATACTAATCTCTTCCCAAATTACTTTTGGAATTGGCAACGGTTGGAGCAACCCGTGTGGGGAGCACGCTTGATACTTGTTTTGTTGGCACACCGCACACGCCTGGACATATTCCGTGACAGTCTTCTTAATGCCCATCCAATGCAAGGACTGTGCTATTCTTCTGTAGGTGCGGAAAATCCCTGAATGTCCTCCCATAGGTGTCGTGTGGTATTCTTGGAGCAGTTTGGGAATCCAACTCGAAGATGATGACAAGACCATCCTGCCCTTGTAATGTAGTCTTCCATTTTCCAAGGTATAATTCCCATGTGACTCCGGATTGCTTCTTAATTCTTCCATGATTTTCCTTAAAGTCGGATCTTGCTGATTTTCTGCCTCTATTAAATCAACATCCCGCCAGTAAGGTTTGGATAATACATTGATCTCCACCCCTCCATCCTCTTCCTCCTCCAACCTTCGAGATAATGCATCTGCCACCTTATTAGACACTCCCGGTTTATACACAATATCAAATTCATATCCCAACAATTTGGCTAACCAATTCTGTTGGTTCTGAGTGGTGATTCTCTGTTCAAGTAAATACCTAAGACTCTTCTGATCCGTGTAAACCGTAAATTTCTTGCCTATCACGTAAGGCTGCCAATGCTGAATTGCTAATACCAAGGCCATTAATTCCTTCTCGTATATAGATTTTGCCAGCGAAGTCTCCGCTAACGCCTTGCTGAAAAATGCTATAGGTTTTTTATTTTGGGACAATACTGCTCCCAACCCAGTGCCCGAAGCATCGCATTCAATGCAAAACGGTTGGCTGAAATCTGGCATCATTAACACCGGAGCATTAGTGACCGCATTTTGTAACTGCTGCATGGCATTGGTACTATCCTCCGTCCACTCAAACTTCCCCTTTTTCAACAACTGTGTTAAGGGTCGCACCGTTCTTCCATAGTTATGGATGAATCTTCTATAGTAACCTGTGAGGCCTAAAAATCCTCTCAACGCCTTCACTGATTTAGGCGTGGGCCATTGCATTATTGCTGAAATTTTATGAGGATCCATCTGAACTCCCTCCCCTGAAATTACATGGCCCAGATACTGGACTTCTCGTTTACCAAACTCACATTTTTTGTGATTTGCATAAAACTGGTGTTGGATAAGAGTCTTTAGAACCTGTTTCAACTGTGTTACATGCTCCTCCCAAGTTCTGCTGTATATCAAGATATCATCGAAGAAAACCAGCACAAATTTCCTCAAGTATGAACGAAGAATGTTATTCATGGTGCATTGAAAAGTAGCCGGAGCATTAGTTAGCCCAAACGGCATAACGAGCGATTCATAATGCCCATGGTGAGTCCGAAAAGCAGTCTTTTGTATGTCCGATTCATGCATCCGAATCTGGTGATAGCCAGCCCGTAAATCTACCTTAGAGAAGTATTAGGCCCCATACAATTCGTCCAATAATTCCTCTATTACCGGAATCGGAAATTTATCCGGAATGGTTGCCTTATTCAAGGCCCTATAATCCACACAGAACCTCCAGCTGCCATCCTTCTTTTTTACTAAGATCACAGGACTCGAATACGGGCTGTTGCTGGGTTTGATTATCCCTGCCTTTAGCATTTCGTCCACTTGCTTCTCTATCTCTGTTTTTAGCAGATGTGGGTACCTATACGGTCTGACATTAATCGGATCTATCCCAGCTTTAAGTGGGATTTTATGATCAATCTCCCTATTGGGTGGCAATTGCTTGGTTTCTTCAAAAACCCCTACACATTCCTTGAGAACATCTTTTAATTCGGTTGTTTGCTTCCCCGTCAACCCCACCATCTTCCTGTCACTCTCGATATGATGTGCATTGGGCTGGTCTGCGCTCTCTAGTCCCCATATGAGGGACACTGATTCGATCTCTGTCTCCTTGTTTAACGCCTTAGGAGTCACCAAGGTCCTAGATAACTTGGGATCTCCTCTAATTTGCACCTGATGGCCGTTAATGCAGAAATTCATCGTCAACGTTTTCCAATTGACTTTCACTTCACCCAACGTTGCCAACCAAGCTACTCCCAAGATCATATCCACCCCTCCTAACTCAAAAAGGAAAAAAGTCTCTTCAAACCTATAATTTCCCAGCTTCACCTTCACACCTTGACAACACCCACTTGCTCCTTTCTTATGGCCATCACCTAACCTCACATTATACACCGGCGTGGACTCAATTGGTAATCCCAATTTGCTAACCAACTTAGCCGATATGAAATTGTGGCTAGCCCCACTATCAATCAACACCAACGTTATACTTCCCTGCTCTTCCCCTTGTAACTTCATGGTGTTGGGTTGTGTTAAACCCCCAGCCGAAAAAATGGATAAATCCATCTGTAGACACTCCCTTTCCTCTTCTTCTTTTTCCACATCTTCCTCAATCTGTCCCCACCCACCATGGTTCACCTCTGCAGGGTCTCCCTCATCTTCTGCGCAGATGATAACCCTCAAATCCTTTTCTGGGCAGCGATGTCCGGGACCGTAAGTCCCTCCACAATGGAAACATCTTCCCTCTTCCCTTCTTCTCACATATTCGGGATAGGCAAGGGTCCTGGACCCCCTGTTTCTGGGTCCTTCTCCTGGCCGAAACTCTCTACTGGAAGAAGACGACTCCTTCCTTGCTGTACTAATCCCACTAGATGAGCCTGGCCCAGTATTCCCCTTCTGCCAATCTGTGCGGCCTGTTATCCCGGTGCTTCCTTGATATCGCCCAAACGACGCATTATTCCTATGCCCAAAACTGCCCGTTTTTTCTTCCTTGATGGACTCCTCAACATCCAGCGCAACCTCCATGGCTCTCATCAATTCTTTGGGGTCATGCGGTCTGATTTGGTTACGAATCTTGGGCTGTAATCCGGCAAAGAAATATCCCAACAGCTGTTCCTCTCCTGTCTAGGGTGCTTGTGACACTAACCGCTCAAAATCTTGAATGTATTCATCAATTCTTCCATTCTGTTTGATCTTTGCCAGCTTCTCAAAAACAGAGCTTCTCTCCTTTCCCCCAAACCTCCTATTCAGCGCCATGGAAAACTCTTCCCAAGAAGGATTCTTGGAGTTCTTTCTCCAAAAACTGAACCAAGGACTGGCGCTTCCCTCCATACTGATGAAGGCCAGTTTTAATCTTTCCCCAGCTGTCACTTTCTGCACCTCAAAGAATTTTTCAGCTCTGGCCAGCCAACCCATTGGATCCTCGCCCTCAAAAACCGGTAACTCCACTCTCCTACCCCACGACTTCATCTCACCTTCATTCATCTTTTCCCATTGGCTATCCTGTCTTGATGGTTCCTCCCCTCTTTCCTCACCATTCACCGAACTCTCTCCCCCTTCCGACCTTCTATCTCCTTTCTTGAGATCCCGCAACATTTCTTTGATTTCTTTTAACTCCAGCATGCCTTCTTTCAACCCCAGAATTTCTGCTCTTATTTCAGAATTCCATTTCAATTGTTCGCTGGTAAATTTCTCTACTGCTGCCATCCTCTGTTCCATCTTTTCTTCCTCACTCTCTGTTTATTCAGATCCGGCAGGTCGGACCAAACTGTTAGGATCCCAAACAGAAAACCCAGAATCCCTCCCAAACACAACAAGAAGAAAGAAAACTCTGTTTTATTACAGTGCAGAACAGAACACCCAAAAGGGTTACAAAGGAGAATAGCTCCTTTCACACAGGTTTAATCCTGTCAACTTCTTACAACAATTCCGATCCCCTCCCCCACAACAGGTCGGCCTTTATTTAAAGACCCCCCTCACCTCAACTAACTCACCTAACAACTAACTAACCCGCTCAATCTCTATTGTTAAATTTCCTTCTCTGATATGTTGGGAAAAGAGATAAAGAGGAAAAAACACACCCGAAAATTGTTAACGGAGTTCGGCCTGTTTAGCCTAATCTCCGAGCACAACAAAAACAACTCCCTTTTATTATTATGAGAGAAGATATTACAAATTGGGATATTTTAACAGTGAAGGGGGAGAGTTTAATTTATAACCCTCAAACCTCCTTCCCAAACAATGAACCCACCGATGTGGGACTTGGGATTAAGCCAAAATCAACAAATCTCCACCTTGGCTTAATTTCAAGTCTCACCTAAAACAAATCTTCTCAAAACATAACAAAAACAAACTTTACAGTGCTTCAAATTTGCGCCTCCGGACGCCAACTTCAAATGTGCAAGATATTAACCAAGTCTAAACAGTGTTCAAACTTGGTCCTTGTAACCACCTTGGTGAGCATATCTGCAGGATTCTCCGTAGTGTGAATCTTCTGGAGAACAATCTCCTCTTCTTCGAGAATCTCACGCACAAAGTGATAGCGAACATCAATGTGCTTCGTCCGTGCATGAAAGACTTGATTCTTTGCTAAATGAATAGCACTCTGACTGTCAGAATATAACTCAAGTTGTTTCTGACCAACTCCCAAGTCTTTAAGCAACCCATGAAGCCAAATTGCTTCCTTCACAGCCTCTGTAATCGCCATATACTCTGCCTCTGTCGTAGACAAAGCCACCGTAGACTGCAAGGTAGACTTCCAACTGACTGGCGCTTTTGCTAAAGTGAACAAATAGCCAGTTGTTGACCGTCGCTTATCCAAATCACCTGCATAATCAGAATCACAATATCCAACTATGCATTGACCAAGTGATTCATCTTGCTCAAATGCCAATCCAACATCTAAGGTACTTTGGAGGTACCGTAGAATCCATCTCACAACTTGCCAATGACCCTTGCCCGGATCATGCATGTACCTGCTAACAACACTCACAGCCTGTGAAATATCCGGTCTTGTACACACCATTGCATACATCAAGCTTCCAACTGCATTTGCATATGGGACTTTCGCCATGTATTCTCGTTCTTCATCAGTCGTCGGAGATAAACGACTACTCAATTTCAAATGAGGAGCAAGTGGGGTACTTACAGGTTTTGTATCTTCATGTATACCAAAACGTTGTAGTACCTTCTGCAAATACTGCTTCTGTGACAGCCAAAGTTTTCCCTTCTCTCTGTCCCTGTTTATCTCCATGCCGAGAATCTTCTTGGCTTCCCCCAAATCCTTCATCTCGAACTCTTTACTCAACTGAGCCTTTAACCTGTCAATCTCAACTTGGCTCTTTGCTGCAATCAGCATATCATCAACATATAAGAGTAAGTAAATGTAGGAACCATCTTCAAGTCTGCGCAAATACACACAGTGATCATATTTGCTTCTCATGTACTTCTGATCCTTCATGAACTTATCAAATCGTTTGTACCACTGTCTCGGAGATTGTTTCAGTCCGTACAACGATTTGCTAAGTTTACAAACCTAATCTTCTTTACCATCAACCTTGTATCCTTCTGGTTGAGTCATATAGATTTCCTCCTCCAAATCACCGTGTAGGAACGCGGTCTTTACATCAAGTTGAGCAAGCTCCAAATTCAACTGTGCTACCAAGGCCAACAAAATTCGAATGGAGGAATGTTTTACAACTGGAGAAAATACCTCATTATAATCAATTCCCTCCCTCTGAGCAAAACCTTTAGCAACCAACCTTGCCTTGTAGGGAACATCTTCTTTATTAGGAAATCCTTCTTTCTTTGCAAATACCCATTTGCACCCAATTGCCTTTTTACCTTTTGGTAATTGTGCCAGCTTCCACGTCTTGTTCTTATTCAAAGATTGCATCTCCTCTTCCATCGCACCTACCCAATTACCACTCTCTAAACTCAAAATGGCTTCTGGGTAAGTGGATGGAATGTCATCAACAACTGGAAGTGCATAGGCAACCATATCCATGAAACGAGCAGGCTTCTGAATATCTCGTCTCTGTCTTCTAACTGCAATTGGCGCTGATTGCTGTTGAGATTCTTGGGTAGGAACCTCTTCCTCATCTGACTCTTCTTCTGCCATAGGAGAGTCACTTGTGGTATTTCGTGTTGGGATCACCACTGTCGGCTCAAACTCCACCTGCTTCCAGGCATACTCCACCTGTTGCGGAGTACTATCAGCTCCTTCTGGATTTACCTTCTTTAACATGGCAGATTCATCAAAGGTAACATCCCTGCTGATAATCGTCTTCTTTGCCTCTAGACACCACAAACGGTATCCCTTCACTCCAGGACTAAAGCCCATGAAAAGAGCTTTCTTTGCCCGTGGATCCAACTTTGATTCAATCACATGATAATATGCAATAGAACCAAAAACATGCAAAGAATCATAATCAGTTGCAGGTTTTCCAGACCATACCTCTAACGGGGTTTTGCCATCTATAGCAGATGATGGCAAACGATTGACAAGATGTTGAGCGTATGTCACAGCCTCAGCCCAAAACTCTCTGCCTAACTCAGCATTAGACAACATACAACGAACTTTCTCCACAAGTGTCTTGTTCATACGCTCTGACACCCCATTCTGCTGTGGTGTTTTTCTAACAGTGAAGTGCCGAACTATGCCACAATCTTGGCATACCTTCAAGAACGGATCACTCTTGTATTCTCCTCCATTGTCTGTTCGGAGAACCTTAATCTTCCTTCCTGTCTGGTTTTCAACTTGAGCTTTCCACTTAAGGAAAATTTCAAGCACATCATTTTTGTTCTTCATAGTAAACACCCAAACTCTCCTGGAAAAATCATCAACAAAAGTGACAAAATAATGCCTACCTCCGATTGACGGAGTCTTGGCAGGTCCCCACACATCTGAATGCACATAATCCAAAATACTCTTGGTATTGTGAATTGCCGTGCCAAACTTCACTCTTCGTTGTTTTCCTAGAACACAATGCTCACAAAATTCAAGTTTGCAAGCCTTCGTACCTTTCAACAATCCTTGCTTGGTAAGAATTTGCAAGGATTTCTCTCCAGCATGTCCCAACCTCATATGCCACAACTTCGTTGCCTCAGCATCCTTCTTAGAGCTAGAAGTTGTTGCCGCTACTGTCCCCACTATTGTACTACCTTGGTAGTAATACAAATTGTTCTTCCTCACGCCTTTCAACATCACCAGTGCTCCTGAAGTTGTTTTAAGAATTCCATCTCGCATTGTCACAACTAGGCCTTTAGATTCTAAAGCCCCCAATGAGATGAGATTCTTCTTCAACTTTGGCACGTACCGTACATCCCGCAAAATTCTGGTGGATCCATCATGATTCCGTAACTTGATTGAACCTATCCCAGCTGTCTTACATGGATTATCATTACCCATGTAAACAACCCCGCCATCGAGTTCTTGAAAATCAAAGAACCATTCCCGAATGGGACACATATGATAGGTACAACCTGAATCCAGTATCCACTCATCTAGATGCAATGATGCTGAAAGCGAGACAATCAACACATCACTTTTGCTTTCTGCAACATTTGCATCTTGCAGAGCCTTCCCTTCTTGATCTTTATTTTCCATTACAGACTCACAATATAATATTCAATATTACAAATAATTTCAAACAACCCAAGGCGAACCTTCGGCTCTTGATACCACTTGTTGGGAAAAACGGGTAATTTTCCCACTAAAACAAAACCCTAACATAGCTACCCGACAAATAATATTGAATAAATAAAGCGGAATAATAAAAGAGATAAAGAGGAAAAAACACACCCGAAAATTGTTAACGGAGTTCGGCCTGTTTAGCCTAATCTCCGAGCACAGCAAAAACAACTCCCTTTTATTATTATGAGAGAAGATATTACAAATTGGGATATTTTAACAGTGAAGGGGGAGAGTTTAATTTATAACCTTCAAACCTCCTTCCCAAACAATGAATCCACCGATGTGGGACTTGGGATTAAGCCAAAATCAACCTGATATACCCTCCAGGTACTGTCTTTATTTTCCTGCCTAACAAATGGTCACATGGGGAGACAATAAAATGCTGTGTTCACAATTCCATGTTTAAACACTTGAAAACAAAAAACATTAAAATTAAGATTTGACTATTACTTAACAGAAAAACATTCTTTCAAATCATGCAGATCCTTCAATTTAAATTGCCAATGTCAATGGCGTTTACTCTATCACCATTGCGCTGGTTTGGTTATCAACTAGTCTTGTTTCTGATGCATTAACATCAGCACTTTGCAATATATAAATTATGTGATACATCATAGGCTAGTGTAATCTTGAAGTGTTTACATTGTTATTTTCAAGATCATATTTTGAAATTTTGTTTATCATTGAGTGTGCTGCTTTTTTTGGTGGAGTTCACTAAGGATTCACGATTCAAATATTAACTTTACTATTTCAGAATACAAGGCCTAGTGCTGAAGACCTCCCTGATGAATTAGCTGGAATTGTGACCTCTTGTTGGAAAGAAGATCCAAATGATCGACCCAATTTTAGTCAAATAATACAGATGTTGCTTCAATATCTAATTACCATTTCACCGGCCGATCCAGTTGTTCCAATGCGAATTGCATCATCCAAAAATGCTGTGTTCCCACCAGAATCTCCAGGTACAAGTGCTTTAATGGCTGGAAGAGATGATTCTGGAGAAACCCCACAAGTTGATATTGAAGGCAGGTCTAAATGGTGTTTCTTTTGCTCTAATCACTGTTATTGATGACTACACAATGCTAACATAACTGGGGCTGCCCCATATCACAGTATGGCAATCTGAATAAATTCGTCTCAAAATGTTACAACTAGAATCTTAATCTTAACAAGAAAACTTTTATCCAATAAGTCAGTTTAGTTCACCTTGATTCCATGTTCTTAGTAAGATTAGCATGCCATTCTCTCTTAACATTAGGTTTACTCACTTCTAACTAATTGGGGTTGTGGTTGCTGAGATGTATTGTTGTACAATATGGTTCATCCAAAGGCCTTTACCTCCTTAATGCTTGATGTATGGAAATGACATGAATAATAAATGAAAATGGGGGAGCATTTTTATCACTGCATTTATGTGATCCGTTTATGGAACTTTGTAACCTTTACAATATGTCAAACACTTATGTTTGCCAAATGCACAATGTTGATGGCCAGAACATATGTGTTGATTAGGACTATTTCTCCATTGATCAACCAATTTATCCATATATCTCTTGTTTGGCCGAATCTTATTAGGAAAAATAGGTATGATTTTGATGCTTTTTTATCTTGGTAGTGTCTAGCTCTTGTTTGTTAAGTTTACGTGTTGTTACAAGTGTTACAAATTCATTTTCTTTGCGGTTGTTCTTTGGATAATTGAATTCAAGAATCAAAATAAAAAACCAATCATACTAGGACACTGATTTATGAAAATGTCGGGACAGTGTCTGAAAGGCCAAATAAAACTCAAAGAAAGCCAAAATAAAGGTTTTAGTTGGAAAACTAGTTAAATTTCACTTAAGTACTTTGTCCTAATTTTTTGAAATCTTTCACCTATTGAATTACTATTGGAATTTTCTAATAATATTATTTTCTTTGTGTGGGTTTTGTCTCTTTTATTGTGTTTGTTTTAGGTGACTCATTAGAAATTATAACATGAATCTAGTAGGTGAAATTGATTACCTAATTTTGCTTCTTTCAAGTGTCTTTTTTCTAACTTTATTTTGCACTTTCGAGTGTTTTGTCATATCTTTTGATCTTTTGGTTTAACCTTTCGTCTAAACCATTCTTAGTTTGTCTTTTCAAATTCCTAGACATTGTTTCTTATAGTTTTCTTTCCTAAATATTTTTATAAGTGCATTTTGTATTAATGCCTCTTTCACTTTTAAAAGTAATTATTGGTTTAGATTTAAGGCAATTTTAGTACATTTATGTAGTACTCTTTTGAACAATTTGAGTGACCATTATCATTGTGAAAATTTCGTGCATATTTTAGATAAAAGTCTAAACACCTTTTGAGTGAAAACGCTTAGGTGAATGATTAGGAAATTTCTTACTAACCCATATTTTAGTATTTTGCTTTCTTGGTTTGTTTTGTTCTTAGTTTTGTTAGAATGTGCATAAGTCCTCCAAAGAGTGTGAACATGGAGAGAAAACAAATGACCCTTCAACAACTCCAAGATATCATGGAACAACATAGGTTAAAAATCATAAACATTGAAAGAGAAAGGAAGGGTGAAAGAAGAGAAGAAGGCATTCAAGACCTTCCTCCTATTATGAGAGTGAAAGGGGTGATTTCTACAACCAAGAATGGGGAATCATAAAGAGAGAAAGGGTTGCACATCAGTCTAGACGTAAAGAAAAATTCAACAAAATCATGTAAAAATTTATAAATTTGCAGTTAGTTCCAATCATTTTCTTTTCATTTTATAAATTTATATATAATGGAAGATAAAGTAGATTAAAATTTTCTTTTCATATAAACTTTGTAATTTGGATATTTTTAAAGTTGCTTCTTTATAGTATGAAATTAAGCTTTATTTTGGTGAACCAAGTAACTAGTGATATAAGAAGAAAAAAGAATGTCAATAATCACTTGGATGATTTTAAAGATTGTTTGAGAAGACGTTTATACTCACTTATTATAAAAAGAATTTGATCCTTCAACTTCAAAAGGTTGACAGAAGGTTAGGAAAGTGTGAAGGGGTATTAAGGAGATGGAGATGCTCTTTGTTAAATATGAGATTGTTGAAGGTTTAGATCCAACCATGGCAAGGTTCATGATGGGGATAAACCCAAATATTCAAGATGTTGTGGTGATGGATCGTTTTAGAACTTTAAAAGAACTTATTCATCAAGCTACTAAAGTAGAGATTCAATTTAAAAGGAAAAGTTTCTATAAAAGATCTTCATCGTCCTACACATGGAAAATAAAAGGAGGAGGAGAAGGCATATTAAGGTAACTATTCTAAAAATCCTCATGCTGCTTCTTCTTCCCACCATAGAACTCCCTAGACTTCTTATTATCACAAAACTCAAGTTCCTTATTCTTCTTCATCAAAACCCCATGTTCAAGAAAAGACAAACACCGTTCAAGAAAAGACAAGCACCACAAAAAGTTTTAGATTTTAATTTTTGGACATTACTTCTAATAAAAAAGGGTTATGGTGATAAAGAATAAAGAACTTGAGTCTAGACATTCTTCTCCATCTTCTTCTTCCACTTCTAGTGAAAGTTCCTCTAGTAGTGATGAATGAAAACTTTCTCTCATGGAGGTGGATTTGTTAATAAAGAGATGAATGCTAGGATATGTCCAAAAGGATATTGATGATATAGAAAGAGTAAAAATATTTTGCACATTAGATGCGTCATTAATAACAAAGTTTGCCTCCTCATCATCATTGATGGAAGAAGTTGAACTAATTTAAGAAGTTAAAGGATGATGGGAAAACATAAACTCCCCACCATTCATCATTCAAAATGTGCAAATACAATGGTTGAATGAAGATTGAGAAATTAATGTTACTAAACAAGTGCTCATTAGCTTCAACATTGACAAGTATAAAGAAGTTTTATGTGATGTGGTACCAATGCAAACCAGCCATGTATTGTTCGGAAGCCTATGATAATATGATAAACATGTCTCTCATGATGGCCCTTTCACATTTAAGAATAGCGGAAAAAATCCCTAAAGCCTATCACTTCTAAATAAGTGAGAAGAGATAAAATGGTGATGTGGCAAACAAGGGAAGATGAAAATGAAGGCTCTAAGAAATAAGAAAAAAAAAGAGAAAAAAACAAGGTGACTCTCTTAGCTTCCACAAAGGAAGTTAGAAAGGTACTATTTGCACATAAACCCTTTTATTCTTTTACCTATTGATGTTTGTTTCATGTCCTTTCAATTTCCAACTTTACCTTTGTTATGCTTGGAAAAACTTTTAAAGGGATATGTGGATACCTTCCAAGACCCTCCTAAAAGATTACCACCTTTAAGTAGAATTGAACATCAAATAGATCTTGACCTTATATACTTCTAAAATGGACATTTTTTTTAGTATAAAAGTTTATAAAAAGCCTTATATACTAGGGACCTTGGCCAATTCAATACAAGAAAAATAGAAACACATATAAGACCCAATACAAACAAATAGAAAAAATAATTATTAGAACCGCTTAAGTTCCTTTCCATCTCTTGCTTTTCAATTCCAGTCTCCTTCTTTTAATCCGTGTCTTCTAGTTTCCATTATCTTTGACTATTTTCGCTTGTCTTTATTTTATCTTATTTGAGGGTTATTATTTATTTCAAGGTCTTTAACTAATGAGGTCCACCAATACATGGTTGGTCCTTGAAAACTAAGTGTATCCAGGGATACTCTTCTCTCTTGATGACATTCAAATATTTGTTCTACCTTCATCTCCCAATCGAAATATTCTTCAACATTTTCTCTATCATTAGAGAGAAAAAGTTCGACCTTAGTTTTTTTTTTTTTTTTTATAGTAATCCATGTTATGGTGACTACTATACTTCTCTTCAATGTGGGAATGGTGTTCTAGCATCTTATATTTTCTTCTACTAGGTCCTTCCACATCTCGACTCTTAGGTTTTTCATTAATACTTTAATATTTAGACAACATATCTTTCAACTTAGATATTTCTTTTTTTTGCATTTTTTATTTCTTCTTGAAGGTTTGCACCTTGTCTATCCGAAAACTACCTTGGACACGAGACTTATTGACACTAGACTTATGTGAATGATCATTCTTTTTTTTTGGTTTTGAAAACAAAAGTTTGCAAGAAGGTTGAAGGGTTAAATATTTTTCTAGGTTCACTCCCAAGAAAGAGAGATGAGTCATTGTGACTGCTTAGGTACCAAGTCTTTCCTGATTCCCTCAATTAGCTTCATCAGTCTCCCTTAATAAAAACTTCAATTAAATTTTTTAAAGAAATTAAACTTAAAAAGAAAATTAAAGACTTTACAAAAATACATTAGATGTTAAACAAAACATTAATTTTAAGCTATTGTTTTCTAAGTGAGGCTTAGAAACACTTGTGGACTTCTTATGACACACTCACTTATTAAGCGTATTGAATGGAAATGAACTAAGACTAGACGAATCCTAGTTGAGGAAGAAAACTTGGTGGTGGGCTATGTTAAATCAAATTCAATTAAGTTAAATCCCAGTCTTTTTACTCGACAAGCGGACTCGTTAAATCAAATTCAGTTAAGTTAAATCCCACTCTTTTTACTCGACAAGCGGACCGAGTCAACTGTAGTATAGTTGAGGGTTAGCGTATCCACAGAGAATTAATGATATCAAAGTATAATTATCTTTTAAGATGAAGTGATATGTAAAATTGAGTTGATTTGCATGTAATACTTATAAATATCAACTATAAATAATAACACTAATAGACATTTAATCGAGAGGTGAAGTTTAGACAAATCACTGAAGCAAGGAATTAAAAACATAACACATATGTTGGGATTAAAATAGCTTTATGAATTTCCTTTGTTATTGTTATTTATAAATGCAATGTTTTAATCAAAGTCAGTGTTCCTATTTTGGCCAAACCAAACCGATTTATCGCACAAGTTTATCTAGAGCAATAAGTCACTATTATGACTTACATCTGCATTAGGATGGAACATTTCACTATAGCCTTAACTTCGCGCTACGACCATTGAATCCTATGGTTGGTTGAACAGAGTTCAAAAACATGAAATCGTTATTTAATAGTGAGCATTAAGCACACTACCAGACCCAAAGAATTTGAATATAAAAGAGAAATATGCATCTATAAACAATAATAACTCCAAAAATATCACATAGCCATTTAATTCCAACAAGATAGATTTAGCAACTAATGATAAGATCTTATAGTGATAGTTCAAGATGAGAAACTAAACACAACAAACATGAATCCGTAAGTGTTGATACCAATTTGGTTTCAAGATTTCCTTCTCCATGAATTAGTCTTCACTTCTTCTAAGGTTTTTGTTGGACATCTCAAGGGTCCAAGCTATGTATGATGAAGTCTTGTGAGTCTAGATAGTTTTTGTTTTCTTTTGTTTTGTGTCTATGATTTATCTTTTGCTCTATGAGATGATGAATCTAAGAAAAGTTTAAAGTTTTTAATTTTTTTCTTTTCATTAATCAATTAATTGAATGTTTAATTGAATGTTTTTAATTAGTTCTTTTCAATAATCAGTTGATTGAAAACACTTATGAATTTTTTAGTGATTTTGGTAATTTGTTCAATATGTTAAAATTGTACTTTAATGTGTTCAAGAAGATGAGTTTTTCATTCCAAGTTCTTGTTAACATTTGGTAAAAAATGGTTTTGTACTGGTAAGTTTATTTAAGTAATGATGCATTAGTGCATTAAGAGATTGATTTTGATAAGCTGTATTATGAAAATATGTATGTCAGAATATATAAAAAGGATCTTTAAGCTTTCAAAAAGTTTACTGAGATAATTTTCGTATTCAAACCTGTGAAAATGTGTTTCAAAACTGATTTTACAAGTTTTCAACAAAAAAGAATTCTAAATTTTTTGGAGTTTTTCATCATCATCTTGTGTTGTGAAGGATTCTTCACTATTCTGAAAAGCAGAAAACCCTTGCTATGGCTCTTTGTTTTCTATTTTCAGGTGATTTCATTCCTTTAGTAATTATTTATTGTCTTTACATTGTATTACAATTTAAGCTAGGATACTTAAAGATAGGATTTCTCGGGGTGCTATAATTTGTAACAGGGTGTTACTTGGGTAGAATATATTTTTGTAGACTATTTCTTCATGCATGTTCTTCTCCTATCTTCATAAATTTTGGTATTTCTAAAAATATTCCTCTGTAATATTTTGAATTATGTAATTCGGAAGTCTTTTTTTAAATTCGTAATTAGCTTCCGGATTACATAATCTGAAAGTCTTTTTTCAAATGCATGACTAGTTTTTGGATTACATAATCAGAAAGTCTTTTTTAGCTTCCGGATTATGTAATTCGAAAGTCTTTTTTCAAATGCGTGTCCGGATTAGATAATCCAGAAACTACTCTATGGGATGACACGGGAAAGACAGAAAGGTATTTTTACGTCTGTATAGAGATGGCAGAAGAAATAATAGAAGTGCAGGAAGAAACAGTCATTTTTGTAGGGTTTAATAACAATATTTTTGTGTGTTCTTAGTAAAGGATTGTGTGTTTTACTGAGAATATTTTAGTATGACGTGGTAACTAAATGTAGTTATTAAAAAAGAGTAAACCCTAAACCAATATAAAATACTTGTATTATTTATTTATTTTTTGCTTTTTGAGCGTGTATTTAAATTTTTGTTGGATTTGCATGTATAAATAGAAGAATATTGATTGTGTATTCAAAACAAATTTCTAATAATTTCCGCGTTTTGATGTTTCTTACTTGTCATTGATTTCTACTGTTTAATTTTCCATTTCCGCAGCTTATTTTGTTGTTCTTTATTTTACTCACTTGCACCGTTAACAATCAATATTCACCGTTTAATCCTTGTTTTAATGGATTAAAATTCATTTTTCACCGTTTAATCTTCTTGAGTTTAATTGGTTCAAATCTCGTTTTAATCGGTCATCCAATTTCCGTTTCTATTTTGTACATATGCATAGTTGTGTTCATCACTATTTGTGCCACTGTTCTTCAAATTTACGTCAATTTCAGTGTTTTATAATTTCAAATTCATATATTGTCACTAATTATACGTTAATATTTTTAGTTTATGCTAATCACTTATACAAAATAATATTAAAAAATTTAATTTAATATTTATTTAGTTGTTTGTAAAACATATTTAAGCTTTTATCATTTCAAATCAATTTATATTCTTATTTATTTTACTAATCTATATTAATAATAATATTATTAATATACATTGGTACACTACTACTACTCCCAAAGAATTTCATACATTCTATTATTCCATATTATTATTTATGTACTTTTCAATTTAATTCATTACTTAAAAACTCTATAATTCATAATCTAATATTATTTCATAAATTTTTTATTTCAATATTATAGTTCAATCAATAATTTTTTTTATTTATTATTTAAATATCAAATTGTCCGTATACATCATTAAAGTTTTCAAACTACATTACTTATTTCACAACAAAATTGATTTTTTAATTATTCAATCAATAATTATACCTATGTTAATAATTTAGCATACCTTTTTTCTTGTTTTCTATTTTATTAAAATTTTATAGCACTTTTAATAATTAATCATTATTAATTTATTACTTAAAACCAAACTCAATTGATGTTTATTTATTTTAAGTAGTTTTATTTTATCATTTATCCCATTATATTTATATCTAAAAGCATAAAAATCATATAAACATTTTTTATTATTTATTTCAATTATTATTATTTATTTTTAAAACTCTTTTTATCTTTGTCTAGAAAAATAAAAAATGTACATTTTTTTTAACAGTTCATTCCTAATTTTTTTTAAAAAATTAGGTTTAATTGGAAACAAAATTCAGATGGCTCTCTTTCTCCTATTAATAATATTATATTGACTCTTCCTATTAATAATATTATTTTTTATATTTTTATTTAAGATAGGAAGTATAAAGTTGTCACAAACTAACTTTGGATATTTTATCATTTATAATCAATGTTGAAGTAAGGTGTCCTTCTTACATGCTTGGAATGTCAATCTTGAAAAAGCCATAACAGCATACTAACAACTGTCACATATGCAATAGTCTAGTTTCTACTTTATACACAACTATAGATAGTTTCTACTTTAAACACAACTATAAATAGTTTCTACTTTAAACCTCATTGGCGATGTCCTTCTGGAAGAAGAACCACCTTATGGAAGGGCACTGTCCTTTGAGGTAAAGATCCATCTTCTTCGTCATCATCAAATTCCAACACATAGCTGTTCCAATCACCGCAGAAAATAATCCACCATAAGTAGGGAGAAAACAAACACAAAAATATAAAGGATAGAAATGTATACTTACTCCTCAGTCTTCCTCTGCACAGTTACGAAAGGTTGAAGAATAACCAGAACATACGAAATAACATTGGTCAGTATTAAATCTGAGTCACACAATAATAGAAGGGAATCAGGAAATAATCTGACTATACTAAAGAAAATGAGAGATTATTACTCTGCGAGGGCCTTGAACAACTGTTGCTTTATAGAGTGCTGTAGTTCCTGGATAGACCGCCAAAACATGTTTTCCAGGAGGAAAATCTGGAGCACTTGAAGGATCATTGCTCTTGGGAAAGGCAATGATATTTCCCATGGGAAGCTTGTATTGTCTGAATACAGAAAGAGAATCAAATGAAGTAAAATGTCATTCAAATGGAGTAACAATTTAATACACATGGAAAACATGAAATTTTTCCATGTAAGTTTAAAATGGTACTTCAAGCAAAACAAGTAGATGGCACATAACTTTAGGTAACTGAACATGACAAAACTCCTAATATGGTAGGTTACCTTTGACCATTGCTTTCTTCGTCATCTCCCGGTTCCTCATCTAGTACTTCAAATCTGAAAAACAAATCACGTCATGAACATCAAATAAACTAAAGAAAGAGGAGAATTAAAAAACACTAATGTCAAAATGTTCTCTTATTGATTACAAACCATACACAAGAAACAGCTCTTAACAATCTTTTTCCTTTGTGAAAAAAAAAACCGCATCAATTGCAACAAATCTAGTTTTTAAGTCATAACCATAGAGGAGGTGGGTAACTACCCAAATTAATATCAAATGAAAGAACAAAATTAAAAAAATTAATATTATACTTACTCCTTTGATTCCTTGTCAAAATGAATCACTTTTACAACAAACCATTCATCCTTATCAGCATTTCGTGGGGTGACCCTTGCTGCTACCTGACAAGAAATTAACTTAAAGGAATAAAACATTCATCCTTATGCATAACCTGGTGAGAGATACTTAATAGATTTCACCCAAAAAAATGAATAACAGAATTACAACTGTGAACATCTAAATGAACTAAATTAACTAACTACAACTGAATTTCTAACAGTTTCAAAAAAGACAAACTTATCAAAAGCAATGTACTGCTCACACGTGTGCAGTATAACTGACGAGCATTTGATTCGTATTCATCAAACTTCAGCACAAATGCATACCTGTTCTCCTTTAAGATTGGCACAATTTTCAAGATGATTTCGCATACTAGGAGTTAGCCTTGAAATATCTGACTCAGTCTTCACTCGTTTCCTTTTCTGCTCATTACCTTCTGTAACACGTATACAGTTAGAAGCTAGACTACATAAATAGAAACTAGCATTCAAGGAAAATGAAACCATAATATTAACAAAGTTTGAGAAAATTATTTGCTTCAACCACAATAGGTCCATAAATGCTTTCACATATTTGTCCGTATTTTGATTCTCATGTTTGTATAGTCTTGCTTTATCAACTGAATGTTGTACAAAATCATTACCATATTGTTGGGACCAATGCATCACCATGTATTATCTGGGGATAACAAAAGCATGCAAAAGCACTCTTGCTAATGAGTTATAAGTTCAGCTAACCTGCACCGCATGATTTCCGTATATATACCCAGCGCTTATTTATTCTACTTACACCGTATAGGCAGAAAAGGAACAAAATGTAAAAATATAACTAATACACAATTTTCAGTTTTACTTAAAATTACTCGTTAGATTGCCCTCCCTCCCCTTTTTCTTCATGTAGCAGGACTATACAGGATTGGCCAACATGGCAGCAGAGATGAGTATCCAAAGAGTAGACTTTACCTTTTCCTGGAAAAGAAAAAAAAAAGGAGGGAAAAAAAAAGTTTAAAAAGACAACCAAAAATTTACAGCATCAAATGAATTGAAATTTGGCATAGTTGTCACAAAAATTGTCAGATGTTCGTTTCCTCCCGTTATTTTATTTACTTCCCACTTTCCTTCCCCTGAAAAAGCATAACTCTAATGCTTTAGAGAGTTTACTTGGGTTCTATAATGTTGTTCACAATCATACCTAGTAGTCTCTTTGATTAATACATATGACACAAATAAAAAGAAAATATTAAAAGACCAACATACTAAAAGATTCTGATCCGTTTATAGTATTTATTTTGTCGACAAATTGTAAATGTCTAAACCTATATATTTCAAGTGAAAGATGAATATATCTATTTTAAGGATGAATTCTAAATGTTTAAGCTTAAGTACAGATGTGATTATGTTTCAAATGAAAGAGGAACATAATTGTCACAAATTTGAGGCAAACCTATTCTTCTTCGTGTTTGCCCCTGTGGACCTGTAGGCAGTATTCCATCAATTTGGCTTAACATTAAGTTGGAAATACTGCAGCCAAAATCAATATAAGAATCATATGCTATAGAATGCCAAGCCTGGACAGTATGGACAAATTAAACATACCTTGCTTCACTTTCTGAAAGATCTTTTGCTTGAGTGTACAACACTTTAAGCCTTGTCAATGAGGTATCCCCAGGTTTCTCAACCATTTCAGGAGCTGTATCAAAGTGACAAGAAAGTATCAACAACAAAATAAAGAGATATAATTGGAGAATACAAGAATAAACATCAAATTATGATTCTCAGAAATGGAAACAAGTGGAGCCATTCCAGTCTAGCAAGTACAAAGAGTATTTGGCTAGTCAAACTAGAGTCATTCTAAGTAATGGCTCCCAGTGACGAACTAACTCAAATCTTAAAATTTTAAGTTTCATATCCAAAAGCATGGAAACTAAAGCAAGGGAATTTAAATTTCAACTAATAATGTTTAGTGTGTCATTACTTAAAATCCCTGAAGTCAAAGAAAGTTTCATGAACAAACAAACCCAAATCATAAGTTGGTTGTTAGACAAATATAAATGAATGTTTTATCATGTCTCATACACGTTCCCTCACTCAGGTGCATTTGTCCTTGAAATGTGCATAATGAAGTAGCTCTCCTACCTTGTGCTAAAATTTAACTTGTTATTAGTATGGGGAGGCTCTTATACCACAACATGAACCAAGAAATCCAAATGCATCATAAGGTGTTAGGTGAAGACATGAATGATTTTACTTAGTGGAATAAGATTTTTGTTGCTATGGTTGTTTATATATATCTTTCTTCAATAATCAATATTTATTTAATATGCATATTTCTCATGTATTAAATGTTTGCATTTGCTGGCTAACTGCCTTGTCTTTAAAGGATCATTTATCAAATACCCAAATTATAACGGAAATATGGATTTTAGATTACATCTCAAACTCAAAGGATTGTTTGTTTCCTTAATTCAATAAGTTTTCCAAAAACTCTTTCGAAATTAACCAAATCAACATTTCCATTATAATTTGGATATTTGATAAATTATCCTTTTAAGAAAAGGAATTTCACAAACAGAAGCAACATTGAATACATGAGAAATGTGCATATTAAATAATATTAATTATTGAAGACCAAAATATACCAAAAACTACAGCAACAGGAGTCTTACTCCACACTTTGAAAACATGGACTACACAGTACTATTAAGCTCAAGTTAAAAACCAAATTCTCAAAGATATTATTCACCATAAGATCGCTTTTAACAATTAGCTTTTTGCCTAATCCTACCCCTTTTCACACAGAACCAGAATTTATGTAAATGTTGACCCTTCATAAACATATTGTTTTAAATTATACAAAGAATTTCTTTTGAACAAAGGGTATCTGAATGTATTCAAATATTTGGGTGAATTAAAAGCCTTTCTATTAAAATCACCAACTCTTGTTAAGTTTCAACATTTTTAATTCAGAAGAATAGAAAATAAAATATACTCAGTTATAACACATTAGCTAATACATTTTAGCAGATTATTGGTATACCAAGTAAAGATCATTGAATATAACAAAAATGTTTTGATTCATGGAAAATGACTCACTTATAAAGAAATGGTTTGCAAGTTAATCCCTTACGCCATCAGCATAAAGCTAACTTGTGTAACTTCTATAAACTTGACTTGTAGAGTTAACTTGTAAATCTTCAAGTTTACTTAATAGAAAAAATTATATTAAAAAACTTATTTAATAACATATAGGCTTCACAAAATACTCTTACACAACAATAATTCAATATTTAAACTTTACAATATAACAAAATAGCAAAACACAATAATAAATTGTAAAAGTAAATTAGTAATGAATAAGATCAGACAACTAAACAACCAAATTATACATAAATTCATAAAAACAAAAGTTATTAAAGTGAAAACATATTAAAAAGGAGTTAATTTCATCAAATCCTTTGAGTCAGGGTAAACCCTATCATTGCAAGGTCAATGAGGACAAAAGTTAAAGTTGATTTCAAACACATAGACTCGTTTTATTACTTGCGCATTTATGCCTAAGTTTACCACAACAGAAGTTGACGGAGAGCTAACTCGTTTTGTCACCTAAAATCACAAAAGTTGTAAGAGTTTAAGAGTTAAGTTGAGATTGACAATCATGGTTGCAACGTTTCATAAAAATAAGCCAAGAAATAGGCAGGCACAATGAAGGAAAGCATTATAAAACTTAGGTTTTAATTTATTGCTGAACTCTAACTTGGTTTTAAATTATTGCTGAACTCTAACTTGGCTAAAGCTATCCACTTTTCACAGGCTTAAGAACATGACATAATCCATTTCAAGTCTTGCCCCATTCCCACAACTTGATGTCTGTTAGAGGTTTAATTGATGATCAATCACTGTTATTTAGAGCAAAGTATATTTTAAATGTTTCTCTTAATATGTTCTCTTCTGGACTCAAACCACAGTTCACATGCCCATATTTAGAGCTCCCATCCAAACTCATGCAAATCCAGCTCATGAAACTGAAACCAGGATTCTACTCAGCCAGCTGAGATCCAGCCCAAACTGAGGTCCGGACACAACCTCGAGAAGATCAAGCCAATGATGCTCAACACCATTGAATCCTGTAACCCTCATACTGTTATGGATATCCAACCATCTTACCAAGGGCGTTCAATATTCTCACTAATATACCCTTACTTTCTGATTATGCATGGAAGTGCCTTTAAAGCACATTAAAAGCAGTGTCCCACTCGAAATTCAGATTCTGATAACATTTCCTTAGGTAATCTTCTGTCCTTTTAAAGGGGCTGACTTCCATTTTTGCATACTAGCACTTCTATTGATGTTCATAACACTTGCCATGACCATATTACATTAGGCAAACATGTTTATCATACCATTTTCTCTCTTACCCTTTCCTTCCCAAGATTTTATCTTATTACCAATCAGCACAAGAAAATCACTTTTTTTTCATGTATGAAATACAAACAAACACGTTAGTATCTATGCTTGTGAAATTCAAAATCTAAAAGTAATTTAAAAAAAAATCCCAATCCAAAAAACGCTTAAAACCAGGGCATTTTAGAGGGTAATAAAAGTTGTAACTCCTCAAAAGAAACAGCCAACACACAAAACAGTTTTTTTTTTATAATTTTATATTTTAAGTTCTATTTATCCAAAACTAAAATGGATAAAAATAAATAAAACAGAAGAAAGAAACACCTGATTTACAGACATACACATACACATGATGAACCTAAAGGATCACAAAAAGGACGAAAATGCAATACTGAAAAAAAAAAGCAGAGAGAAAAATATTGAATAAGAGAGAACTGACTCGTTTGAAGCTTCTTGTGAAGCTTGTTGATTTCTGAGAGAATCTCCTCCTGTTCTTTCCTTACCCGATCGAGCTCCTTCGAGTTCTCCAATAGCGAGACAACGTCCGTAGACGACATCGTTTTGATCGTGAAACAACAACGACGACAAAAAACCAGATTCTTCCAACGATTCTGCTCTCCGACGTTGCTATCCAATTAAATCGAAAATCCAGAGCGGAATTGAAATTTCTAATATTATACTTTTTTTTCAGCAAAATTTAAAAATTGGAATGTTTTGCTTTTGGCTTCCGCTTTCTCTAAATATTATATATATATATATATATATATATATATATATTAATATTTGGAAACAATTTTATCTTTGGTGTTACAATAAGATAATTGGAACTTTTGAGCACCCAAACAATCTTCTCTCACAGCATAAGCTAATTTTGGGATAAAATATATCTCTAATTTATTATTAAAAATAACTATATCATCTCCAATTGAAACTGTATGTTACACGAAAAATTAAACCTCAGATTCAGATCAACTAATAAAATACTTTTAGTAAGAAAAACCGTTTTTTGGTTTATATATGCCTACTACTGCTTTGTTTACTTCTTTTTACCTTTTTATATTTGGTAAAAAAAACGTTTTGTCGTTGAAAAATTAATTAAAAATAAAATTGATATGCATTATTTACGTGAAAAAAATACTTAGGTTTGGATTCGGGAAAGAATGTGTTTTGATTGGAAAGGGATGTGTGAAGATTATAAGGGAGTAAATTTAAAGTGTTTTATTAAGAGAATATTAATTATCAAATTATACACAATTATTGTATGTAAGTATTGTATGATATTATACGACCTAAATTAATAATGATAGAAATATCATATCAGTGGATTCCTACCTAATTAATTACGAGAAAAAATATTTTTATATGTATATATTTCTTATGCATGGATGAAGTGATGTAAATACACGCAAAAGAATAAGAAATATCTTTTTTTCTTACTATGTTTTTATATATCATTTTCTTATATGTTATCAGAGCACCGATCTTGGTGTCCTGACAACCTCTCCACTTTTATCCCTTAAATAAAAGAGATTATGTTTGGCAAAAAAGACATAAGTTACGATAGAAACCTCGTACAATTCACACACTTCATCATCATATATTTCAAATGTTAATCTGCTCTCAGGCTCAACTGCGCACATCTCATCTACGGCACAATTAAATTTCATTACAAAATCACTCTAAAAAATGTTCTTTGCGTTCCTTTTAATTTTAATTTCATCATGTCCGTCAGTTCACTAAATTGTTGTGTCGTTTTTACTCCACATGGTTGCATTTTGTAGGACTTGACTACGGGGAGGATGATTGGCTCGCATAAACAATACGCAGGCTTATACTACATGACTCTGATTTATGGCACAAGCACCTCGAACATCCTTCTCCGACATGACTACAACTTGCATCTTCCTTACTACCCTATCAGTAATAATTGTAGTATTTCTCCCAAAACTAAACAGACAAGCTACGTTTCCTTTAAGCACAATAAAATCTCATTCTCCATTTAATCTATTGCATTGTGACATTTGGGGTCCTCATAAAACCTCAACTCATCTTGGAAAACGTTTTTTTCTCACTATAGTCGATGACTATACTAGATGTACTTGGTTATTTCTTATGAATAACAAGTCTGAAACCCAACATCTCTTATAATCATTCATTACTTTTGCACAAAATCAATTTCAGGCATCTATTAAAACCATCCGCGTTGACAACGGATTGAAATTTATTTCTATGCGTAATTTTTTTCTCAAAAAAGGTATTGAATGTCAACGCACTTGTGTCTACACTCCTCAACAAAATGGAGTAGTAGAATGCAAACATAGACACATTTTAAACACAACACAAGCCCTCCTATTTCAGTCTTATTTACCATTATAATTTTGGGGGAATGCGTTTTAACCGCCACATATATCATTAATCGTTTGCCAACACCTTTACTGAAAACTAAATCACCTTTTGAGATGTTATATAATTGCCCACCTTCACTTTCTCACTTAAAAACTTTTGGTTGCCTCTCTTATGCAACTGTTGTTTCCCCTAAGCAAAAATTTGACCCGCGTGCTCGACAATGCATCTTCATTGGTTATCCTTTCAATCAAAAAGCATACAAATTATTTGATATAGATGTAGACACTTTTTTTACAAGTCGGGATGTCATCTTTCATGAAAGTGTTTTTCCATTCTACCAACAGTTCCAGACGCAATCCTCACCTCCATTACAATGTATTTTGCCCTCTATTGACATTGACTTACCCATTCTTGTCCAACATTCACTTGATCAACCTTGTTCTCCTACTCGTCATAATGCACTTGAACCCCCAACAAACCAACATTCTTCTCCTACTTGTCACAATGCACCTAAACTGTTGGAGATCCCACATCGACTAGAGATTAGAGCCTTTCATTGTATATAAGTGGGTGCAAACCTCAACCCTATGAGCCGGTTTTATGGGGTTGAGTTAGGCTTAAAGTCCACTTCTTAATATGGTATCAGAGCCATTTTCGAGCCTATCCTAGCGAGTGTTTGTGTTGGGCCTATCGTGCCACCCGCTATCGGGCCGCTATCGGACCACCCATAATATATAGTCCCACGCACGAGTTGGTAGTCTCGGCGTGAGGGGGGTGTGTTGGAGATCCCACATCGACTAGAGATTAGAGCCTTTCATTGTATATAAGTGGGTGCAAACCTCAACCCTATGAGCCGGTTTTATGGGGTTGAGTTAGGCTTAAAGTCCACTTCTTAATATAAACCTCCAGCAGACCAACCTTCTTCTCCCATGCCAGGAAGTCTAACACCCATTATTGAACCTTCTCCAACCGACCTTCCTGTTCGACGATCCAGTCGCACATCAACCCCACCTTCCTGGCTTCAAGACTACGTAACAGGATCCCAAACCAATCATTTGACCACTGTCCAAGATCGACCGAATGGAACCAGGTATCCTATGCATCATTTTCTTTCTAATTCACGATTTTCTTCTACACATAGTGCATATCTTGCTAACATCATAGCCACCAAAGAACCTCACACTTATGCTTAAGCTATCCTTGATTCAAATTGGCAAAAAAGAGCTTTCCGCCTTGCAGTTAAATCAAACGTGGATCTTGACACTGTTACCCGCTGGGTAGAAACCCATAGAATGCAAATGGGTTTATAAAATAAAGTACAACTCAGATGGCAGCATCGACAGATATAAGGTGCGCCTTGTCACAAAGGGTACACTCAGATTGAAGGTGTTGACTATTATGAAACTTTTTCACCAACAGCAAAATTAACAACTTTGAGGTGTCTTCTAACCATTGTAGCAGCCAAAAATGAGTTTACTCACCAGTTAGATGTGCAAAATGCCTTCTTAAAAGGCACATTGCATGAAATTATTTACATGGACTTGCCACCCGGGCATCATCGACAAAGGGAGAACATTGTATGTCGACTCAACAAATCCCTTTATGGTCTCAAACAGGCATCCCGTACATGGTTTTCAACATTTTCTCATGTGATTAAATCTGCAAGATTTCAACAGTCCAAGACAGACTACTCTCTATTTACTGCCCTTTTGATTTATGTGGATGATATTCTTTTGACAGGAAATGATTTGACAGAAATTCAGCGTGTTAAGGACTGTCTATTACAACAATTTCGCATTAAAGATCTTGGAGACTTAAAATATTTTCCAGGGATTGAATTTTCCCGTTCCAAAGCTGGTATTTACATGTCACAAAGAAAATATGCGATTGATATTTTGCAGGATACGGGACTCACAGGTGCTCGTCCAGACAAATTTCCAATGGAGCAAAACATAAAACTCACACTAGACGGTAGAGAGTTGTTAAGGGATCCAGTCAAATATAGGCGACTTGTGGGATGACTGATATACCTCACAGTTACTCGACCTAACATAGTATTTTCGGTTCGGATCCTAAGTCAATATATACAGACTCCACAAAAACCTCATTGGGATGTCGCAATTCGAGTCCTAAAGTACATCAAAGGATCATCGGGACAAGGATTGTTATTGCCATCTGAGAACAATTTGACATTGACAACTTATTGCGACTCAGACTAGGGAGGTTGTCAGAAAACTCGGAGATCAGTATCTGGGTATTGCATTTTTCTTGGTTCTTCTATTATCTCATGGAAGTAAAAAAAACACACAAACCTATCATGATCTTATGCGGAAGCAAAATACCGTGCGATGGCTAATACTTGTTTGGAGATAGTTTGACTGCGATATCTGTTGCAGGATTTAAAGGTGTCATGTAACTTGCCAGCTCAACTTTTCTGTGACAATCAAACGACATTACATATAGCAGCAAACCTAGTATTTCATGAACGCACAAAACACATTGAGGTAGACTGTCACATTGTGCGAGAAAAATTACAAGTTGGAATAATCAGTCCTTCATATGTACCGACACAGTATCAACTTGCTGGTATTTTTAAGAAGGCACTAGGAAATGAACAAATTTTTACGCTGTGACACAAGTTGGGAATTCATGATCTTTACCTACCAACTTGATGGGAGTATTAAGGAAATATTAATTATCAAATTATACGCAATTATTGTACGCAATTATTGTACAATTAATTTAATAATGATAGAATCTCATGATTAGTGGATCCCTACCTAATTAGTTGGTAATTTGGAGAGAGAAAGTATTTCTACACTTGTATATATTTCCTATGCATGAATGAAGTGATGTAAATACACACAAGAGAATAAGAAATATCTTTTTTTCTTATCATCTTTTTATATATCATTTTCTTATATGTTTTGAGAAGAAGTTGGGAAGAAAGTGTGATTGTTTTGATTGAGGTATATTAGAGTGAAGTGTGAGAAAAATTGGTTGAAGTGCATGAGTGATGCGTGATTGTGAGGAAATTTTTAATTTTTTTAAAAGGTGTATAATATAAGTTTACAAATTTATCATTTTCTTTAAAAATACTTAAATAATGAAATATGAGATATTTTTATGTAGATTTGAGTTAATTAAAATTTTATAAATTATTTCTGATACCGTTAAATTATTATTTTTGAAAATAGTAGAGTTACCTGACATTATCGGAACATGAAAAATTGTCATAAAAATAATACTATTAAAGTATATACAAATTTATCATTATGTTTAAAATAATTTTAAAAAATAATTTATTTATTTATGTATTTTAGTTGTTTGTAGTTAAAAACATTATTTTCACAACGTATGAATTGACTTCGAAAAAAATACAAATTACATAAATTTGTCAGAAAGTACAAAATTATCATAAAATAATCGTGTTTGCATTAAAAATAAGATTTCGATATTCTTGTAAAATATTGAGATAGAAAAATATCAATGTAAAAATTAAAAATTATTAGATAAAAATAAATAATTTAAATATTCATAATTTTATAAAATATAATTTTATAAATAATTTTGTATTGAATTTAAATAATATTATTAATTGTATAATAATTTTTTATAATAAAAATGCATTCAATAGTTACACATATTATTGGGCAAAAATTAACCATTTTCATAAAAAAAAAACAAAAACAAAAACACAAATCTAACAACATGCCACGTAGATAATCAATTATGTCTCTTTTATAACATATTAAATAATCGATTATATCTTCAAAACTAGTGGATAATCGATTATGCCTCATTTATAATATACTATATCGATTATGCCTTTTAAAACTAATGGATAATCAATTATGCCTCATTTATAACATACTATATAATCGATTATGCCTTCAAAACTAGTGGATAATCGGTTGTGTCTCATTTATAACATATTATATAATCGATTATTCATTGAAAATTGTAAAAAATGTTTGAAAAATAATTTGAAATAATAAATATAATTAATTATTTTTTTAATTAATAAAATATATTGTAACATCCCAAAAATGGCATAAGATAACTTCTTCTCTTCAAGACCACTGATCTGCTTCATCTAGATTTACCTTCCCATTAAATTGGATGGATTGTGTCTCAAAAAATCCTCCAGGCTAAAGGTATGAGGTTATTGACGAAGCTGAGACACTTCTACTACCAATATAGTTGTTTCTAATTGATGAAGGGCAGCCTGATGTTGTTGTGTAATCATAGTAACACTATGTTGTTGCAAGGTTGTTGCCATCATCTCTGTTGGCTGTTAAGTTGGGCATATCTACTAGTGGAGGAGGAATGAGTGGTCTACGTGCCATCTTCTAAGCACATAAAGAAATGGGTTAGAAATTACTAAAAATTTCCAACTACATCTTCAAGACAAACTAACTTAAAAGAAATAATCACACAAAACAGGTACAAAATCAATCAAAACTTATCTCTAAAATGTACTCTAATTATTTAGAATTAGGATAGAAAATAATCTTGATCTAGTCATGAGTGTGCACCCTCACCACTCTATCAAGATTATTTTCATTCTTAATACTTTCATCTTTATTCATAACAATTAGTTTGACTCAAACACAAACAAGATTTCAAGAAAAACAACTTTTTCAAACACCTTATTAGAAACTTTTAACTAAGTCTTGAAGCTAAAACTAAAAAAAATCTACACCCAAGAGAAACACAATAAACCCACTACCTTCAGATCATCCTAAGATGAACCGCTTTGATACCATCAAATGTAACACCCCAAAAATTGCATCTAACTATTACAATACAAGTTCTACATGTTTCTATACAAGCTTAGAGTTTTTCAAGACATTTCTAATATATGATTAGATCTTATAGAATTACAAGTATTTACAAAATAAGGTTCAAAATAACATTCTAAAGCCCTCAAAATCCTCCGACACCTGTATGATCATTTGCTCGTGCACGTAGTACAATCGTCGTAGTTAACAACACAACAAGAAAAACAAGGGTAAGTTAATGAAAAGAAATTCCAAAACATACTCTAATCCATGCAAAAAGAACCAATCAGACTAATCATTTATAAACATTTCTTTAAATGTTGTCATATAAAAGTTCAATACCAATTCCATCATTCATATAAACCACACATGGATCTATTTTCAATCACAATTGTACTAGACCAGAGCGCTCAGAGCTCCGCACTCGGTGGTCGGACCTCAGCACTTGCCATAGGCAGGTCAGCTCGGCTCTTGGGCCAAGTTGGTGGCCCATGTGATTAGGCTTTAGATGTATGTGTTAGTTCCTTTTTTGTATAATCATTTGTGTATAAGGCCTAGGCGGCTATTGAGGGGTAGTTTTGGACCTAGGGGTGTGCTTAGTGCGCAGGGGGTCTAGCTTAAGTAAATATTTTCTTTTAAACCTAAGCCCATGTGTGCTAGGGCACGTCAAGGTTAGGTTGCATGTATTCAGAAGAAGAGCGTAGCGCCACGCTGAGGGTGGCTACGTAAACAAATTGGACCCGTGATACTGGTACATGAGTTGGTACCCTGGTGGTTATTCTATTATTATTTTATGCACTCCATGAAAGAAAGATTTTGTTCTGTTGCAACACCGTGAAGGTGTGCCCTTGAGCAAAATATTTTCCTGTTGAGTATGCTTTCAATTGAGATTATATTCTCGTGATAGAAAGTTGTTACAAGAGGTAAACTATAAAAAGGACTTGAGATCCCAGGTTAAGGTATGTTGTTTCTAAGACTGAAACTTATTACTTCTTAAATTCTTATAAGCCCTGTACTGACTTGATCGTCGAAGTGCAATTAAAAGGTAGGGCCCCCTCTGTCTCAACAAAGTCGCGTTCCCACGTAACAAAGGGAAGAGTAGATTCCAACAGAGATAGACGGAGCCAAGGCTTGTCGCTAGACTCAACCGACGAGCAGGTCAACCGACAAGAACAACAATCATTGGATTTCATTTTAATCCATAGAAGTCTCATTTCATTTCAAGTCTGATTTCATTTCAAGTTTGATTTCATTTCAATCACACTGACTACACATGCCCATCGTCTTCTGGAAGACTCATTAGGTAGCTTCCACCAGAGACTAACATTTAATCCTTGTGTGGATGAAGATAAGTTCAAACATCCAATTGTCTACAATGGAACCTGGTGTGGATGAACTCCTTCATCAGCTTGTCACCACCTGATATCTTAGTCTATATGACTTAGATAATAAGTGAAGCTAGAGGATCTCTGTTAAACATAGGCTTTTCATACTTAATGTACCATCAAACAACAACTCATACATTATCCCAAATGTATGACATCAATTTCATACAATTTTCATCATTCATATATAATACATATTATTCAATTACATAACATTTAAAAATTCATACCATTCAAGAACCTTTCCAACATAAAAAAAAAAATATTTAGCTTCCAAACTATCAAAATCTAATATTTATACACGTTCACACAACATAAAATCAAACAATTTTATCAAATAACACCCCTGCAAGAGAAATTGAAACTTGGGACCACGTCCCCTCCACATTCAAATCTTATAACCTAGGGTACTATTGAAAGTTAAAGTTAGCTTTCCTTACCTTAATTGTTTGCTTTCGAAGCAACCTCTGGAGTTTTATCATCTCAGTCTATATAAGCTTCAGGATATAAGGGCCTAATGCAAGTTATCCAAATAAAACAAAAATACAGTATATAGTAGAATAAGTTGAGAGGATTAATTTTCTCAACTAACCCTACCAAGATTGACGACTAAATCCTAAGGAAAAACAGAGAATAAAGGATCTTTAGAGAAAAAATGAACTTAGTCTGTTTGAAAATCTGATCGGGTAAAAATGTTCCTTAACTCCTCAACTATGTTGTGTGACCAGATTCTAAAATAGATGATGTATGGAGTGCGGAATGAAGAAAGAAGGGAGAGGGTTGGAGAGATGGAGAGATAGAGAGAGGAGAAAAGAGAAAGGTATCATGGGGGGTTCTGTGTTTCTTTTTTTTTTTATGTTGTTACAAATATAATATTACAATTAATTAAAAATAAATTAGTTATTTATATAGGAAATTTGTTTAAATTAAAATATTATTTGAACTAGTCGGACGTGCTTGGGGCCTGACCCGAGCACTTAAGTGTGTTGTTTTGGCTGGTCAGGTCAATACGGGGGAACGTAATTAGCTCAACCCAAGATAAATGGTATGTCTAATGATACGTCAGGAAGTCGACCAAATAGCTAGCGACCTATATTAAAAAGATAATTAAAGTAAAATAACAGAAGGAATAACCAAATTAGCTAAGCACATATATTACTTTGAGATTCAATGAAAATAACAATTAGAGATAATGTTATACCTGCACCCATAAAATAAAGGGATATATCAACAAAATATCTTTATGTTTGTTAACTTCTGAAGGGAGATTTACAAATGCTATAAAGGGGCCTCAAGACCTTGAACAGAAGTAAGTTCAATATGGTGAAACTACACTCATACAGATACTCTATATTCAGATACTCATAGTTATATGCTCTCACTGACTTGATCGTCAAAGTCTTGTTAACAGGTGGAGCTCCCTTCACTATGAATTATTAACATCCCAAAGCAACAACAACAAAAAAGAAAAGTCAGCCCGAAGTCCACCACCAAGGTCTGATCCAGATCAGTTGATAAGATCATTTGGCACCCACCGTGGGGTCCGGTAAAAACTGATCCCACTAACGCTTACAGCCAAGCAACCCGATGTGATGAGGAATACTAGGTAAGGGGTGAAGGGACTTAAAGGGGATGAGGTCGCAAACTTGCAAAAAATCATGGACACCATGAGAGATCTCCAACAGGAAAATGAAAAATATCAACGCGAGTAAGAGCGAATTTGGGAAGAAGCCCGAGCCGAGCAAGAACGACTACACGCAGAAGCCCGAGTCAACCAAGATTGTCTTCGGGAGGAAATGCGACCGAATCAAGCGCGTCTTATGGAAAAAATCGAGGCCTCCTGGAGGACCATGGAAGAGCATGCACAAGCCAACAAGGAGTTGCGCAAAGCCAATTTGAAATTGCGAGGAAGATGCACCGCCATGGCCGACACCTTTCCCGTCCAGCGACTCATTAATCCAAAATAGGGCGAAAACGTTATCCGAAGTACGGGAACGAACTACAACTCATATCGAGGAAGAAGGAGTTGTGCTTAGGAAAAATGGCAACTCACGGTTAGTTAAATCCAGTTATAAGGAGAGTAGTCGTGATCGTTCCTCTAGGGTCCAAAGGTAAGAGAACAAACCAACGTATTCTTTTTACAATTTATTATAATACTAACAACTAAATTGCGACAATTATGACTGACACTACTTATATATAAAAACCACCACTTTAAACAAAGTGTTAAAGTGGCGGGTGTTGCGGTGGGTAGCATAAAACCCTCACATTAAACTTTGAGGCAACCAGTTCTATGGTGGTTTGGGAAACCACCACACGCGTATATTGTGCCATTTATAAATGTCATTTTATACGAAAATAACAGTCACCGTATACAACATTTTTTGTAGTGTGAGGAGAAGAATGAGAAAATAAAATCTTCAATATCTCAGAAACAAAATTGGAAGTAAATCTTCTGAAACATACAAGGAAACAAAATTCCAGAATTTTGGAAAGTTGAAAATTGAGAAATTATTAACAAAATCTAAACCACAATATTGGAGCAGAAAAACCTATAAAAAAGACACAAGTCTGAAGGAGAAAAGAGGAAGCTTCACAAAGTTTTCTTGGTTTATTTTCTTCTTTGTAATTCTTTTTTTCCTCTGAATGGAAGGCTAAACCTTTTTGGTTGATTCCTTTTATAATTCCCCAATGAGTTTCGAGGTTTTGATCAATAAAAGTTTTGGTTTTTAATTCTTTATTAGCAGTTGTTTAATATTCTAATCTCTTGGAAAACTGGTTTTTGTGAGAGGTTCTAGTTAAGTCTATGATTGAAAGTCTTCCTTATCTTAAACTTTGGTTTCTTAATGAGTTTGCATTATTGTAATTAATTTCTTGGTTGCATGATTCAAGAGAGAGGAAATAAACATTCCCATGAAGTATACGCATGGAACAAAGTGGGTACTGATTAAACTAGTAAACGCATGTTTTACTGGTGAGCTTCAAGTTGAATTAGATTAACGCATCTTCAATATGATTTAGCTCTATGTGAGAATTGAAGGATGATAATCTTTAGATGACCTATGAAAAATTCATTGGTGGAAAAACTTGGGGATCAACCGCTTCTCATTTTTTGTTTTAATCTCTTTTATATTTTTTGTTCAACCATCTTAACTCCTTATTTTTATCTTTATTGTTATTGCTAACTTTTCTTACTTGTAAATAGATTTTGAGCATTAATCTATTGATTTCGCTATTATATTTGTTAACATCTGACTATAATTATACTATTGTGATACAAACCGACACATAACTAAGGACACAACAAGCACTTCCCAAAAGGGTCAGTCATCTCAAGATACAAAGCCAGACCCCACCAAGCCTCGAGAAAGAATCAACAAAAGAAGAAGAAGCTATAAACTCGAATATCAGAAGTTCTTCCTTTAGGTCTTCTTAAAAAATAGAATATGTTTGTAAATAATTTGGGCTCACTTTAGGGATCCAAATAGCAAAGATATGCTAGAATAAGGTGTCATTGTCATAATAGGGGGTGTGGGTAGCATTTTAGCTTGTTCCTAGCCCTTTTGGAAGACATTTTGACCTAGTTTGTAGTAGGACAAACCTAAAATTCGGGTTTGACTTAGTCAAAGCCTAAGGCTGCCCATTTTTTCCCTCCTACCCCTTTAGCTTGTTCTCCAAGGCTCCTTCACCTATAAATAGGAGGCCTACCTAGTGTATTTGGCAAGTTGAAATTAATAGAAGAAGAGTTACTCTACACAAATTATGTGAGGTGTTAGTGAGGTTTGAATCTCTCTTAACATTTAGGTCTTATCTTGTGAGTATTGAGAGCTCTCAAGTGGCAACTATCTTCACTTATCTTGGAGGTCAATCACACTCCAAGTGGCTTGTTCCACTTCTCAAATCATCACATAAGCTTTCTCCTTCCTTCATCTATTCTTCAATTGTCATTCCATTTTTACTCTTTGTATCATGTTCTTGTTTGGTTTTCCTTGATTCCATTCGGAAATTCTATTTGGTTTCTTTTCCTTGTTCTTTAATTCCGCACCTTCTAGCATCATTTTCACTTTATAATATTTTCCTTTTGCCTTTGTGAAATGAACCTTCACATCTACTTAACCACTTGGTTTAAGTTAATGTCCAGTGGGGATTTTCCCAAGGTCTTCACTCTTAAATTCCTAAAATTTCAATCTAAGTAAAGTATCACACCATAAAATGAACAATCCTAAAATCAACTCACATCATATTGTCTCTCTAGCGTTAGACAGTTCTACGCTGTAATCATTTTAATTTGACAGCAAAATAACAACTATCATATTTGGCGCTATTGTCGGGGAATTGAATTTGAATTTGGTGATCAATTTTTTTTTATCTGCATATTTTTTTTTTCATATCTAACTTTGTTTTCTTTTGATTAGTTTTATTTATTTATTATAGTTTTAAAAACGAAAAATAATAATAAATTAAAAAATCTTATATATATATATATATATTGACCTTATTTTATTTCCTTATATCTTATATCTTTATCTTATTTTGATTTATTTTATTTTATTTTCTTATACCTTATATATTTATCTTATTTTGATTTTCTAGAATTTATTTTATTTTTTTTCCTATTTTTGTTTTTGATTCTATTTTTACTTTTTATCCTTAATTTCTGTTATTGTTTTCAATTATATATATATATATATATATATATATATATATATATATATTACGATTTTAATTTTATTTGGGTTTTCAACTTAAACTTTAGTTTTGTTCCACTTTTATTTTAACTATCCAATTTTTTTAATAGAAATTTGTAAAAGTGATCTAGGAAAACCTCTCGCTAGTGAGAAGTTTACGCTCTAAATTAGGGTTTGGGAAGGCTTGTGCGAGAAGTTAGAAACTTGGCTTGCAAGTTAAAATTCCATCTTTATATAGGCATATGCACCATGTAAAATTCAGACTTGTTTTGAGTATTGAATTGCTACCAAATTGGATTCAACTTTTTCTCTCAAAATCTCCTTTCTCTTTCTATCACTTGCTTAGTGAACTAGTCTAGAGATCTTGCTTGAAGTTGGTTTAACCTCTTCAAAGCTATCTATTCTCCTTAGCTTACACAATTCATAGGCTTCTCCAACGAATCTCTTCTAATTCGGCTGCATATTTTCAACCAATTCTCCATTCCAACAGAAGAACATGCATGAAGCCAATGAGAACTTCATCACAGAAACTCTTAAATGAGTAACTAGCAACAAAGGACACGAAGCCTTGAATGTTGTATGCTAGTTGAGGTTTCTTTCTTCTGCCATAAGTACACCTCCACCTCCATTTCAACATGTCATTTATTTTAGAATGTATGGCCAAAACAAGAGGGGGTAAATTGTTTTCATAATATTTTCACAAAGATTCGAAGTGGAGTGAAAAGATCTGTAAAAGCAATCAATTAATTTTTCTGTTTAACTGGATTAATTATCATATTAACAGTTCTCTATGAAAACTCAACCAGTTGTTTTATCGAAACAACTGACTGTTTGCAGTAGAAAACAAAGAACAAAATATAAAGCAGTATATCAGAGTAGGGAAAAAGGGATTCACACAAAGAGATTTATATGGGTTCACTCTTAACCAAGAGCTACATCCAGTTCTTAGCTAACCACTGAGAATTCCCTATGCAATCAAAACTAGATTACAAAACACACCAAGAATGTTGATCTTGAACCCCTCAAGAACACACAACATTCTTAACAAAAACCACACCAAGAATGTTGATTTTTCCCCTCAAGAACTGATACAACCCAAGTAGCTACGAAGATGACCAAGGAAGCAAAAGAGAAAGCACATGGTGAACTGTCATCTCAGCAACCAATTAATAAACCCACCAAGGATCACATGAACCTCACCAGAGGAGCTTAACATAAACCATCACACCAACTATTCTTCCTTTTGGTCTTCTTATAAGATACAAATATGTTGTAAATAATTGGGCTCACTTTAGGGGTCCAAATAGCAAAGATAGGCTAGAATAAGGTGCCTTTAGCATAATAGGGGGTATGGGTAGCATTTTAGCATGTTCCTAGCCCTTTTGGAAGGCATTTTGACCTAGTTTCTAGAAGGACAAGCCTAGGATGCGGGTTTGACTTAGTCAAACCCTAAGGCTGACCATTTTTTCCCTTTTCCCATCTTACCCCTTTAGCTTGTTCTCCAAGGCTCCTTCAACTAAAAATATGAGGCCTACCTAATGTATTTGAAAAGTTGAAACTAATAGTGAGGTGTTAGTGAGGTTGGAATTCCTCTTAACATTTAGGTCTTATCTTGTGAGTATTGACAAGTGGCGGCTATATTCACTTATCTTGGAGGCCAATCACACTCCAAGTGGCGTGTTCCACTTCTCAAATCCATCGCATAAGCTT
Organism: Phaseolus vulgaris; assembly: GCF_051622355.1. NCBI lineage: Eukaryota > Viridiplantae > Streptophyta > Magnoliopsida > Fabales > Fabaceae > Phaseolus > Phaseolus vulgaris. The sequence goes on along the minus strand of NC_143498.1, from coordinate 22,458,845 downwards.
TCTCCTTCCTTCATCTATTCTTCCATTGTCATTCCATTTTTACTTTTTGTATCATGTTCTTGTTTGGTTTTCCTTGTTTCCATTCGACAATTCTATTTTGGTTTCTTTTCCTTGTTCTTTAATTCTGCACCTTCTAACATCATTTTCACCTTATAATTGTCTTTTCCTTTTGCCTTTGTGAAATGAACCTTCACATCTACTTAACCACTTGGTTAAGTTAATGTTCAGTGGGGATTTTCCTAAGGTTTTCACTCTTAAATTCCTAAAATCTCAATCTAAGTAAAGTGTCACACCTTAAAATGAACAATCCTAAAATCAACTCACATTAAGAACACACAACACTTTTGAACAACACCACAATTTCTAGAACCACTTTCTAAAACTGTTTTAGACACAATTCCAATATTCAAAGAAAGAAATAGAATACACTTGGGCTTTACAAAGTAGTAAAACAATTGAATAGAAAATCCAGATCGTACTTCACACACAAGCAATTATCCAAAAGCTCTTGATATTCTCATGAAAACGTTTTTGATAAAACTCTCATATTGGTTTTCAAATGATCACAAAGCAGCTTTTATATAAACTTAATAAAGTGGTTAAAATAGTTAGATCATTAATTTAAAAGCAGTTTGAAATTCATTACATAATTTTGTTTAAAAAACAGTTGATTGTTTTAAAATAAACTAATTGAATTCTTTTTCTATTAAAGATTTCTCATAAAACAACCAGTTCTTTTCTCGAAATAACTGATTGTTTTTGCCCCACAAAAAAGACAAAAGAAAACAAAGCTTTTTCAAATTCTTTGAAAAAAACTAAGAGCAATTCAATCGGTTGTCATGAAAAATTGACTAGATGAAAAACTTGTTGTAGTCACCAAACTTTGAACAAAAGCTTTTTTCAACTGATTGAAAACACGAAACAAATGATTAAAATTAACAAAAAATTTAGAAAAAAATTCTTCTAAAAGAGATTAAGAATCACATGAACTTGGATCAATACTAGATCTGAATTTACAACTCAAAATCTAATAAATAACACACACAACAACAACAAATTCTTCAAGTCTTCAAATCAGATTTAGAAGCATCAAAACACTTTCTTTAACAATCTCCCCTTATTTGATAAAGGCGAATCCCTTGTGTTGTTGATTTTGAATTGATGAGTTCCTGAAAAACATAAAGATATACCACACAATGCAAGTATAGTAGGAAAGCTCATACAGATTTTATAAACTCATATAAAGCACCACATTTATGAAAGTGTGACGGTGTGAGATCCGTGTGACTAATTAGGTTTAAGTAACTTCCCTATGATTTAATTTGGGCTTAATTGAGCCCAATTATACCCTAAGTAGGTTTTAGAAACCCTAACCCTAGTTCTTTTGAGTAAAATTACAAGCCAAAATCTATACTATTTGAACAAAATTATTTTGCAAGGAATTTAAATCCTATTCTAATTTTTACAACTAGGTCATGGCTTTTAAAAAATGTATAAGAGTATGTCTCGGCTTGGAGTAGCTGAGTCTCACTCCTTTTGTATTCTTCTAGCCATTGCCCTAGTGATTGGTCCTTCGCTAGGGGCTCTATCATCATAGACGAGGTCTACAAAATAACTCAATGGGAAAAGAGTCACATACAACATATTAGACAAAGTCTATAGACCATATATTTGAAACATTGTTGAACAAGGTGCTTTAATGTCTTCAAATCCAAGTGAAATGCAAGAAGATCTTTGTTGTTGGTTGTGTGTGTGTCTAGAGTAGTTGAATTTGTTAATCCACTCTAATTGATGATCCAAGGTTGTTTGATTTTAATCCCTTTAAAAAATATGTGTTTCCAAAGGAAAGTGAAAAATCAACCTGTTGAAATTTCAATTCAACTGGTTGTTTTATACTTAGTGTTTTTTGAAAAGGATTGGAAAAAGCTTGACTTTGTTGTCAAACAAATTCAATTGGTTGTTTCGTGTTTTCAATAGATTGTTTTTCTGAAAACCTTAACAAAATTATGTTAAGTGGCTTTAATTTGTTTTAAATTATTTAAATTGTTTTTGCTATTGCATTAAATGCTTTGACCAACTGATTGGAGTTTATATAAGTTGTTTTACGCTCCTGGTCTCAATTAATTCAAGAGAAATCATTCAAATCAGTTCTTCCAAGATTGCTAAAAGCTTTGGATCTTTTCTAAGAGTGGAATACGGTTGTGATGTATCAATTGTTCTTTTATCTGTGATTGTACCCAGGTATACTCCATTCCTTCTTTCTTGACTACTGTAATTCTTTGAGAATTTTTGTTGTGCAGTTTCAGAGGTTGTTCTGAAAACTGTGGTGTATTTACTTTTCTAAAGGTGGTGTGTGTTCTTGAAGGGTTCAAGATCACCACTTTGGTGTGTTGTGCGTAATCAAGGATTTTGATTAATTAGTGAATTCTCAGTTGTTGCTGATGACTGGATGTAGCTCTTGGTAAAGAGTAAACCAGTATAAACTCTCTGTGTTAAAACTGCTTTTGCTTTGTTTTTAACACTACTGATATAAACAACCGATTGCTGAAAACACATTAAAAACAATTTTGAAATTAAATTAACTGATTTTTAATTGATTGATTCCTCATTGTCCTTCAATCTACCTTCAATATTTGCGAAAATATTTCATAAAAAAATCACCCCCTCTTGTTTAAGGCCTATAATTTTAACAAACATAAATGCATCAGATGATGTTTCTAAACGTGGTACGGTGCATGCAAGAAATCATGAGCCTTATACACACTATACGATGACCAAATGAACGCGACAAACGAAGATCATGCCCTGGATGAACAAGTATCAAAGAAGTTTCCATACTTATTCCTATAAATTTTACATACACTATTAAATAGTTCTAAACATGTTTTGATTGTGCTAACTTATACAAATCATATTGGATTAAAATGCAGTGTTTAAACCTTAGAATGTTTTCTAATGATTTTCAACAAATATATCTTGTGACTATTTTGTCCAATTTACTAAAAACATTATGAGCTTCATTGATATATCTTTTTATATGCTATTTTCGTGAAAACACAATTATACCATATTAAGATTTAAATTTGTCTTAAAAAAGGTTTTTCGAAATATACGCTGTTAAATATATTTAAGAGAAAATGTGCAAGATTTATTCCAAAACTTGAATATATTGATTATGTATTTTGAATTAATACCTAAGAATGGAAAGTATTGATAATTCACTTGATATTCTAAGATATTAAGAAATTTTTATTCAGTGATATATTTGCTCTTAGAATTTGAATATATTAAATGACTAGTAATCGCAAAGGTTTTCTAATATGTTTTTAGGAACCATCAAGACGAATAGGAGAACAATGACAAGTTTCCTTATCAGGCGTCCAACAAGCAAAATGAAGTTATTGCAGAGCGAGATTTGTTGAATTCAATTAAAGGCATTGAAGTTGCTGTAAGTAACAAGTGAAAGAGAAAAATCAAAAGAGATTAAGTTGAGGAAAGAACAAGCGAGAATGAGCATTAAAGACACAAGCCAAAGCTTTCATTATTCAGCATTTGATATGTTAAAGAGTCAGTACAATGTTCGAGAATAGCATATTAAATAAGATATTTGAAGAAAAAGTACATGACTAAAAGAATGGAGTAATTCACACTACGAAGAACGTGATTCAAGGAGCTTAAGATAAATCAGAAAAATGTTCCAAGATGAGAAAGAAATTGAGAATATCTATGATGCAACAAAAAAAAACAAATGTTTCAAACTCTCAACCTAAAATTCTCTATAATGGCTTCCAACACCATTACCATTGCAACAATTAAGGGAAAAACATCCAAAGATGCTACCTTGCTAGTAGAACATCATCGTGCCTTACTAGAACTAGATGAAATAGGGCTTCAAGTAAGTATTGACTTGGAGAGATGCGGTATTTTAGGTTTCTTTCTAGAACCTCAAACTATTCATCCAGAACTTGTGAGGATGTTCTTGAGAAAAGCCATGCTCAATGCAAACAACTTTATCAACTCTAAGGTTCTTGAGAAAGAAGTTATTGTAAACCAGGTCAACATCTCTGAGGCTATTCAATGTCATAGACTACCTATTTGCTTTCAAAATTAATGGGAATCAATGTATTCTAAAATCGATACCATAGAGCAAAAACTTTATGAAAATAAAGTTACAAATTATCGGTTTGGTAAGAAAACAATTTCCAATGAGCTTTGTACTAATGCAAAGATTTGGCAAAAAATCTACAACAATGTTTGGTTCAAAGAATCACATCACCGAGTATGGAAGACATGTTGTTTAGCACCTCATGGTTGGTGTATCCTTCAACCTTCCTTATTTAATTTATTTGAACCTGCTTAGCTTGCTGAAAAGGTAGGAAAGGGAATGAACAACATTCCTTACACAACTCTGATTAATCGTCTGATATGCCATCAGGGAATTTATGAGCAGTTCTTAATGCTAGACGATAATGTTTGAAACAAAATCATTTCCAAGGTTGGATGCATAGTGAATCAACCTATTTTCTGTGTCATATATCTGAAAGATGTGTCTGGGACTACCTTTAAAGCTAAGACAAGCTCTCGAAATCCCAATTTCTTATTGGCATACATATTGGATAATCTATAACCAATACCTATTGGTAATTTTGAAAGTCTTAAACTAGTTGAAGAGAAACTGAAAATGCTTTGTGGAGAGAAGTTATCAGAAGAAATGAAAGATTCCTCAGACGTATTGATGGAGAACCATCCAAGCCACCATAAGCAAGAATAAAAGACCGACGAACTATCTGTATAAATACTAGAATAAACATGTATAATAACTATATTTTGTTTTTTTTTCAATAGTATTTTATAGATGAAACAAAGAAACTCTAGAAACCTTAACTTGTCACACAAGTGAGGGTCCCTAGAGCATATAAAATAGAGCACACGCGACCTCCTTGAGCCACCACAACTCACCTTAGTTAAGTCCACTTAACTAGGCTTATGGAAGCTTAAGGAGAAACCTACCCTCAACTATAAATACCCTAAATCAAACTCATGTATTCAGATTTGCATATGAAGAGTTCAAAAATTGAAACCTCATCCTCTCCCAAATCTCCTTTTCTAGTGATCCTAATTGGCCTAGTGAACCTAAGGAAAGTTGGCCAAACCTCTTTCCATTCATTGTACCTTCAATTCCATCGAATCCTCTCACTTTCTCTCAACTTTGGCGCACTTTCTTCAACTCATTTTCACTGCCACTCCAATCATTTCATCAACCACAAGCTTGTACTACATTAAGTGGATCAGAGCACATGAAAGATCCCACGATCAAGCTAAGTCTTTTTTCACAAAAAACAATTATGTCAAGTTGTGTTCCTCACATTTCTTGCTTGTTTCTTTATTGTTCTTCCATCAATCTTTGTTTCCACTATTTATATTCCTTGTTCATCACTTGTAATCTATTTTTCACCATTTAAAATCAAATTTCTACCATTTGTTTTCTATCAAACACTCATTAAACACTTTGGCTTGTTTCTAGTGCATAACCTCCTTGGTTGTTTATGGTTCTGCTTTGTTGCTTTGTTTGTATATCTTTCTTCTTTTCAATCGGTGCAATTGTCATTTTAGTTCTTGTTACACCATTTAATCTCTTTGTTTTCAAGTCTAATTGGTTTAAATAATCTTTTGATCGGTGCATTTTGCTTCTTTAGTTTGCTTATTGTTTTTGCAACAAACCTTGTCCAAACAACATATGTTCTTCAATTTTTCCTTTAATCATGCTTTATTCTTTGTTGTTTTCCTGCATTTTAATCTATGTATGTGTGCATTAAATCTTGTTTAGTGTTTCATCTCTTTGCATGTTTATTTTCACATTCATTTCTTTCTTAATTTTTCTTAATTCGATCAAGTATTGTTGTTGCATGCTACATGTTTGTTAGTTTGTTTTCATGCACACCTAGTGTTTGTTTAAAGTCCTTTTGACTTTTCTGAGTTTTTTCTTTAGTGCTTTTCGTTGTTTACCTATTCTTGAGTCTTGTAACTTGCTACTAGTTCATTAGTGAGTTTCTTTAATCAATTTTCACTTGTTATCTTGAAGTTTTGTTCCTTTGTTCATTACTTCTTTAGGTTTCTATTTCAGTTTCCAGAATTGTGTGATTTTCATTTAGTTTTCAAAATTTATTATGATCTTGTTCTGCATCCAAACTTTGTGAAATGTTTTTCTGTATGAACCTTAACATGTCTATAACATCTAGTAAAAAAGGCATATCCTAATATCAACTACAAAAAAAATTAAAAATCACAAAGGCCCAGACGTTTTTGCTATATCAAACTTTGTTCAATGCACTTGTAGCTCTCGATTTTCATTTTTCTGTACCTGTTTTCCTTAGTGATTTAGCTTGAACATTTTACCATATGTCTTTTCATATGTTACCTATATCCAGTTAAAATTTTAGCTTCAAATTCTGTATATAAAATTACCATCCATTTTACACTCTACTCCAAGAGTGTTAAACCTAGCTTGCCTAATTGCTTCAAATTTCTTGTGCTTTTCTCAAACTTGTCGCATTTATTTCTCTCTGAAAACAGAACCAAATAGCCTCAAATTTGTTGCCCTATTGTTTCTTATTGAGTGAAAAATACACCATAAAAATTTCATATTCAAAAGCTTGGTGGAAAAATTCATATAAATTCTGGAACTGTCTGTGCCAATCCCTTATAGAATTTTTGCTTTGTAATCTTTTCCTGAGCATTTGTTAGGTCTTCTTTCTTGTACTTCCTTTTCTTGGTTGCTTTAATTTTTTATTGTCTTTTCTTGACATTTTGTTCTTTTTTGACACATTATTCTTTTGAGTTTAGCTTTCCAATTTTTTTAGTTTTTCTTGCTTTGTTCTTTGGCTTCCATTGTTACACATTTTTTATGAGTTGGTGGTGCTTGAAGTGGTACATCAATAACTGTTTTGGCTCAATAATTTTTGGGTTATTCTTTTGTCTTCAAGACTCTCTATCAAGAGGAGAAAGAGGGCTCAAAGAGAAGCAAATTCGGACTACTTCACTTCAAGAAGCAATTCAAACACTCTTAGTGCTTTCACCAAACACCTTATTCTCAAACTTTGTAACTTTTTTAGTATCACACACTTTTGTGTATTTTCAATCTTTCTTGTGTAATTGCCTTTAATTTTTTAGTTGTTTGGGAAAATGCTCCAATGGAAATCCCAATAAACTTTTGTAATATTTTTACGTGCATTAGAGTGATAGTGTATCAGTGAGCTCTCAGTGTTCATTGCACTATCACAATAGAACTCGTTAAGCATTACATTCGCATTTATTCTTTTGTTGTCTTTTTTTTTCCTTTCTTATTTTGCTTACTTTTACCTCCCTGTGATACTTTAGGGATTTTCTTTTTCTTGTGATTAGATAACCTTTCTTTGGTTTTAAGATCATTCACATACATACATATCTTTTCCCGTTTTCCAAAATTGTTTTGAAGTTTTCTTTTGGAAACTTTTATGACATATCTTTGAGGTTAGCTTTTGCAGGGAAAGCCTTGTTATGACTCACCTCGCTTTCCTGGGAGTGAACTTGAAAATTTATCACTTTTTCTTCCTTTACTAAATTCACCCACAAAATTGTTTTAAACAAATTATTTTACTTTGAAAATTTTAGGACTCACTCTAGTTGACTTATTTTTCAAACAAATGTGGAATTTTTCTTTACAATCAACCATGAGTGGATCATTTCATGAGTCTAGATTTCATGGCAATATACGTGATCAAACTCAAATAGATATTCGTTTACAACTAGACCAACATGATAAAAATATTTTTGAGATAAAAGAAATGCTTATAAAATATAACAAAACTCAGGAAAGTAAAACATATAGGTCTAGGAGTAAATACGAAGAAAGTTCACATAAAACTAGGAGCATACAAGGGGAAGGTACAAACATTAAACCTTATAAGAAATCATATTCTCCATGTAAAGAGGTTTTCTATAACTCATTGTGGATCAATATTCTAGCTCAACCTACCCTAGGAAGGATTACAAAATGGAGGGTTATTCATCCAAACCACATAATAGGAGAAGACTTCTCAAAAGGTATCTTTTGTTGAATCTATTATTGTAAACCTAGTTTTCAAAATTTAAAGAAATTTATTACAATAGGTTAGAAATTTCTAGATGGAGAAAAGGATTATATTCACAAAGAGAGAGAATTTAGAGAAAAAATAGAATCTCTTCAAAGGACACCAATATTTCCATCCCTAGAAAATCAAAAGGAGGTACCTCATATTATGCATACACCAATAATAGAACCTCCTCCAAATTTATGAAATAAAAAACAAGCAATAGTGCTATCTTATGAAGAGTTGATTAATATTGAGCTGAAAGGAGAAGAGCCTAACACTAACATTATTCATATTATTTCCAATGAATTTTTCCTTTATTCAAATATTTTGTTTAAAAATGTTAATCAACTTAATACGACATAGAGAAAATGATTTTCGTAATACTTGTCATATTTTTCAAAGGTTTTCTCTTATGGATAGTTATCTACTTATACCTTTGTTTATTCAAATGCTGAATACAACATAAATAACCTTGTATCATTTTATAAACATCTTTGGCTTCAAAATGATAGGGGTTGTTATTGTGAATCACCAAATGAAAGTCAAGTATTCTTTTGAATATTATGATATATATTCCTCTGAACACCCCTGTGAATATTTGCTTGTAATACAACAAAAAGATAAACAGTTTCAGCAAATTCATGAGGTATTGTTCCTGCTAGGGAGATGGGACATAGAGAACTATTGAAGTCTTCGTCTTCCTCCTTCGGTCGGGCAGGTTGTTAAGTGCTTGGCTGATATTGATGGAGAAGTGCCTTCATTGTTTGTAGAATTGTTGGTGATTGGCGGAAGCTTCATGGGTTGAAAACGAAACAAGGTTCTCCTAGGAGCTATGGTGACCTTGAAGGTGCATGAAAGGTAGGGATTGAGAGTGGTGAGACCAACTCTCTTTGGTAAGGGGGATTTGTGAAGATCAATAGCCTAACCTAAGAGGTTTTTGGGCAAGAAGTGAAATTGGCACAATTTGGCAGCAATTCACTAAGTATATTAATCTTGTAAAACTAAGAGCCAAGACACTCCTTAAATAGCATTGGAGGCCAGTTTACACAAGGTGAAATGAGAGGGAAATTCAAAGCTATGCACGAGTGAATTGGCGCCTAAAATTCAGCACATGGGAAGTAAGTTCTAAAATCTAGCATGTGTAAATAGATCTAGAACTTACGCTCCACCTTGGGCTAGCTTGGGTTGGTCCTAAGTTTAATTAAGAGTTTAGGAAACTCTAATTAAACTTAGGTTAGCATTTTAGGTACCAATTTGCATTTTTAACAAAATTACAAAAGAAGTATTCTATGCTACTTTTGACAAGAAATTAAAAGCTATTCTACACTAGGAACTATGGCATCTTTGAGGATGTATAGATAGGTCTCTCTGCCATCAGTGGCAGTGTTCCAATCCTCTTCAAGCTTCCTAGCCATGGCCCTAGTAATTGGCCCAATATGACATGGTGGTGGGCTCTCAGTTGTAGTGGTGCTTAGGCCTCTTCCATCAGGGATTCTTCTTGTCTTCGTGTCTCCTCTTTGGCTCTCGGTCTCGGGTGAACACTGAATGGGGGGGTACCTGCAGAAGGCACTCCGACGCTCAAGTCAGTAAAGCGGGTGATCAACACTCGGGTAGGTGCACAGTAATAAATGATGTACCTTTCTCCTTGGAATGTGTGCTTTTTATATTATTTTAATGGGCTTACCTTATTAGGCGTAATTAGTGGAATGGATCACACTTATGGATGTATTACCTAATCCTTAATGACAGATTAGCTTCACTGACCTTGGTTTGAGCGTTAATGGATTTATATGTCGATCGGTCGGGTCGTCCGTGGTCGTTTCCCTGGTCTCGGCTAGGTTTGCCTGGTACTGGTCAGGGATACCGAATCTCGGTCTCGCCCATACCAGTACACTTGCCCCCCAGGCTCGAGGACGGCTATGTCCGATGAGTCTTTGATAATGGGTGTCGATCGGTCTCCCTGGATGTGTGGGTGTCTCGTTTCCCGAGGTGTGATGTGACCTCGGGCGGCATGACGTGACTTGCATTAATGAGGGTTTTTTCGGAAAGGAAACGTTGTGGACCGTTGGATCCAGAAGATCTAACGGTTGAGATTAATCAGACGTTTCGAATTCTAAGGTCCCTGGGCCTTATAAATAGCGGTCTCAACAGTGCCGAGACGCTGCACTTTTCCTTTGTGAGTTGTCTGATAGCCGAGCATTCTCTTGCCCATAGCTCTGAGAACCGAGTGATATCTCGCCCTCTTCCTTAGACTCAATCTCGTCTTTTTCACAAGGTTAGTTATGTCGACCTTGTCTCGGCCTACATCCTCTTCTTCTGGTCACCCTTCCTCTCCTCTCGGTCGCTCATCTCTTCCCTTGGACATTCTTCTTCCTCTTCTTCTTCATCTTCTTCTTCCTCTTCTTCTTCATCTACCACCGACTCTTTGTCGGTCGGGGTGGCCGAGGCACCACCCTAGGTAGAGGTGGTTAGGGGGGACGATCTGGCCAATGCGATTGACTGATTAGACTCTCCCCCGACGGCCATTCGTCTTGTGGATCTTAGCTGGGTGGACCCTAAGGTGGTTGAGATCTCGTCCACCTATAAGACCGAGGTGTTGTTAGAGTTAAACAGTGTCTAAGTTCAAGAGGGGAGGGGTGAATTGAGCTTATCAAATTTTCGCAAAAGAAGCTTGTTTACAGTGTAACAGAGGTGAAAAGAACAGATTGATTTTGAATGAAACAGATTGTTTTTACAAATGACTTTAGCACAACTAGAACACGATCAACACGATTTAAATCAATCAGCAGTAATACCAGAGACAAATTGATTAACTTTCACAGTTTATAAAGTTGCAGTTTGTAGCACAGAATTAATGAATTTTACTTAACACAAGGCATCTAGGGTAATATACAAATGTCACAGTTCAGTCAAGAAAAACAGTTCACCCTTTTGCCATATTATAGATTCACACAGCAGCTTGATTTATGTTTAGAAGATTGATTAACAAGTTAGAACGACAGATTCATTCAGGTCCAGAATTAACAGATTTAGATTCAAAAGAACAGATTCCTTTCTTGACAGATTATGTGAGAACTCTGAATTAAGTGCAGGGATGAGAAGAGAAACAAAAGAGAATTTTTATACTGGTTCACTCATCAAGAGCTACGTCCAGTTCACCTTACTCCAAGGTGGAATTCACTAAAAACAGATACAATCAATTACACACACACAGCAGTTCTTGAACCCTTCAAGAACTTCAACAACCAAGGCTGAAAAACACTATTCCAGCATACCTTGCACTCCAAGAAACCCTATCTAGAGTGACTAACACTTATACCTATTACAAGAATGAATAAGGAAAAGATTACACCTGAAACTGTGTTGCAAGAACATAAACCAGTTGTTCTATTTGCTCCAAGACAGTACCATCACCTTCAACCAGCACAAGGTTCTTCAAGAACAAGCTCACATGTATTTCTCTTTTGAAAAACCTTTGCAAAACCTTTCAATTCTTTTTTTCACACACGAAATGTTGTATCTCTGTCAAACTGTGATTGTTCAGCATCCCTTCACGTGAGAAGGGCATTTTATTTTATAGAGAACAGTTTCTAACCACTTTTTAAAAAACAGTTACAGAGCAGTTTAAAAAACAACAGATTGATTCTAAAAACAACAGGTTAAATGTTAAAAAACTGCCAGCTCAGCTTAACTGAAATAACAGACTGGGCTTTACCTTTGGTGCCCTAACAGAATTTCGAAAAGCCTTTAACAGAGAAGAAATAAACCGATTGCTTCTCAATAAAACAGATTTATTTTTGTACTGAATCAAACCATTTAAGAAAACTTTAAAAAGCTTTTCCAAAACCATTTAACCACATCATGAGTTTGATCTTACTACCTTGATTTGGCATCTAGGATGGGTGAAGCCTAAAATACAGAATCATCTAAGACACATAGCAACCTCCAAAGCAACCTAGCTGAAGACTACATCAAACACACCAATGCAAGGTTGAGATGAGCTTCATCCATCTCCAACAGGTGTCTGTGACCAAATTTTTGGACAAGCACCCGATTCTAAAGGCGGGCGGGCATTCTCGCTACTTTAGCGTTTTGCCTTGTGAACACACCGAGAGTGTGTGCTTGGGGCGATCGGGTACCGATCCCCCCTTCTGTTACATGTATACTTGTCTTTCCTCGGACCTACATGTCTCCCTCCCATTTGACAAATTCACAATGGGCATCCTTTGGGCGCTCAACGTGGCTCCCACCCAGGTTCATCTAAACACCTGGGCGTCCCTCCAGGCCTTTCGCCTGTTGTGTGATGTAATGCGTCTTCATCCCACTCCTTCTTGTTTTCTTTCTTATTACACCTCTCACCCCGCCACAAAGGTTTCTTGGCACTCTTTGGTTGGTCGGTCGGGGAGCGTTTTATTTGACTCCTTTGCAGTCTCTTACAAGAGGTTCAAACAGAGGTTTGTTAAAGTTATCGTTCGGCCATAGGCGACGACCTTCTTTTTTGATGAGGTTAGTCGGTCTCGGTTCCCGTTGTACTGAACTGATAAGCCTTAGGATTTTAAGGCGTGGCCGAGGCCGATGGAGACTGGCGAAGAGGTTAAGATTCTCTCCCTCTTCAACGCACTCCCGAGGAAGCTTCCGTGCAAGAGGTTGATCGGTGCTTATGCCGAGATGACGCGATGGGCGACCATTAAGGGTATGGATCTTTACATTTTGTTTTGTCGGTCGGTATTTTGTTCTCGTCCTTTAACACTTGTGGTTTTTCTTTTTGATTTTGCAGAAGTCATGGTTCAAGAGAGACCGGCCGGTACTAGCGTGCTGGACAAGTATCGACAACGGGCGACTGAGAGGAAGGGGCATCGAAGCATCAACGTCCTTCCTTCCGCAAAGGGCTCGGATGCCCATGCTGATAAGGGCTCGGTCGGCCCTTCCCACAAGTCCAAGAAGAAGCCGAGGGATGGTGATAATGTTGCCACCACCACTCGATCCCCCGACTCCCTACCGACACCGTCGCCTCGTCGGGACACAGTGGAGGTGGACTCGCCTTCGCCCAGACGCACGAAGCGGGCGACCGACCCTCCCGAGGCCAACCGAGTGGCGGGGCCCTCCTTGTTACCTCTCACCCTCCTTGGGGTGACCTTTAGTTCGTGCGAAGAGTGCGCGTGGCTCTCCCCGAGGAGACTCGGGAGGTTATCTGAGGCGTCCCCTCCTCGAATTTGCTAAGGGGCGGCCTGGAGCTGATGTGCCGCTCGGTCATCTCGGTCCAGCTGGGGATCCAAGAGCGAGAACGCCACGCCGAGGAAATCTCTCGGCTGGAGCATGAAGTGGCCGAGAGCTTCGAGCGTCTGAAGCAGGCCCTGACTGTTAACACCGATTTCTTGGAGAAGATAGCTCGGGCGGCGGCCGAGAGGGAGTTAACTTAACAAGAGGTTGGGCGCCGGCTGGAGGGGCTGAAGGGCGAGATGGCTAGAGTGGTGGCCGAGAACACCAACTTGAAGAAGATGGTTGAGGAGAGAGATGAAAAACTCTCGTTCTCGGCCGATGAGTTGGCCACCCTTCAGGCCGCCAAGGATGAGGCCGAGGCCGAGCTTTATCGCAACTTCGAGCAGATCAAGGAGTTGCTCAAGCAAAGCTTCCTTCAGGTTGTGCGCCAAGCCCACATGCTTTGTGGGGGCTGCCGGCCTTTGGTGACTTCGACCTTGATCACGAGGTTTACCATGGTCGGTTAATGCCCAGTGCCGAGGTGAGCACTTTGGCGACCCAGGAGGTCGAGCCGGCCGAGGCTGAGGAGGGCGAATGCCTTGAAGGTAATCAAGAATAGGTTTGCCTTTGGTCGGGCTGTGACCTTTTCTTGTTTTTTTATATTTTTCTCTCTCCTCTGAGGTCGGGGTGTGGCCTCCCCTTTTGCAACATTTAATCTATCGCCCCCTTTCCTTTTCATTCGGTCTAATTGATTTTGAAGAAAAAATTTCCACAAGTTAAAAATGTCAGTCTTCATTTGTTTGGGCGGTCGGCCATTAATTCGAAGACGTATTCGAACAAGTATAAGTGGTTGTCGGCCATTGCTTAATCGAACAAATTGGATGGACGGTCAGCCATTAATTGTGATTGCGTTAATGAAACAAATTGGGCGGTCGGCCATTAATTGTGATTGCATTAATCGAACAAATTGAATGGTTGGCAATGGTCGACCGAGAGGAAGGGGCGTCGAAGCATCGACGTCCTTCCTTCCGCAAAGGGCTCTTAACTTTGTGGTCGTGGGTTCGTGCCCCACAGTGGGCGCCAATTGTTCCTGCTAGGGAGATGGGACCTAAAGAACTATTGAAGTCTTCGTCTTCCTCCTTCGGTCGGGCAGGTTGTTAGGTGCTTGGCTGGGATCCTTCTCGTCTTCGTGTCTCCTCTTTGGCTCTCGGTCTCGGTTGAACACCGAATGAGGGGATACCTGCAGAAGGCACTCCGATGCTCAAGTCAGTAAAGCGGGTGATCGACACTCGGGTAGGTGCACAATAATAAATGACGTACCTTTCTCCTTGGAATGTGTGCTATTTATATTATTTTAATGGGCTTACCTTATTGGGCCTAATTAGTGGAATGGATCACACTTATGGATGTATTACCTAATCCCTAATGACAAATTAGCTTCACTGACCTTGGTTTGAGAGTTAATGGATCTATGTGTCGGTCGGTCGTGTCGTCCGTGGTAGTTTCCCTCGTCTCGGCCAGGTTTGCTTGGTATCAGTCAGGTAAACCAAATCTCGGTCTCGCCCATACCAGTACGGGTACAAATATTGAAAACACCCAATAAATTAGATAACCATTTACCTCGACACATAAACTATTTTTCACACTTGTATCACCTGATCGAGGTAATTCTTCTTCCTATTCTATTTCTTCTTATTTTACATTCTTTTCTCCTTTCCTTGTCGTATTTCATTTTCCTTCCTTAGGAAATAAGGACCATAATAATGTTACCACACAACCTACTTTGTTTGTTTTATGTTTACATAACAATCAAATTCTTTTTCATTCTACTAATGTTTACTGTCTTTTTTAGGTGGATCCACAAACCAAGTGTGATGTGATTCCACTAGCCATATAGAGAAAGGTTCTTGACCTTCTTAGGAATCACCTTGAGTTGGACATTATAGAGGCACTTTTCTTAGAGTTGGATCATTGTTCTAAGACAAGAACTCACCAAAAACTAGTACCAAATCCCAAACTCATTTGGATGAACCAATTATAGTCAAATTGAACCGAATAAGGTGGAAGAAAAAGCAATTGCACCGAACATATTACTTATGGAATGAATTGAACCGAACAAATGAGCTAGAAAAACAAAGGAACAAGATGAATGGACTGAAATATAAAACTGTCGAACCAAAACTCATAAAAAACAGCAAGAACACCAAACCAAAACTCAAGAACACAAGCTAACAAAAACAATAGAAAGAGGAGGAAGGAAGGAGAAGAGAGTGCTCATGAAGATGGAAGGATGATGGATGATCTCGCCACTAGAAGTGCGGAATGCTCCTAGATAAGAGTGATGCCGCCACTTGAGGACTCCATTGATCCATCAAGATAAGACTAGAGAAGAAGGCTCCAAAAGCTCTCCAAAGTTCACTCAAAATTTGAGTAGAGTTTTCTTAGATTAATTTCGATCTGAAATTTACAAAGAGAGCACCTCTATTTATAGCCTAAGGTGCTGAAATATAAGCTACACAAATTCAAAAACTCCCTCCTAAAAAGCTTCTAGAATTTGCGCCTAAAACAAAGCATGAGGAAGGTGTGACCTCTTCCTTCACTTTGGCACCTCCTTTTCTACTCCTACACCTATCTACTAACACACCCCCCCTAAGACTCCTAACTAAAGACTAAAAGATGCTTTAACAATAGAGGTTTCTAATGTTTCCCTCTAAGCACCTTCAAACAATATTCTTTATTATTTAAAACTTGGCCTTGCCCTTCATAGGATGGACTTGGGCTTGGGCTTGGGCCTCTCTTTATTTTATGTCTTCTTTTAATTTTGAGAAGACTAGAAGGAAGAACTTCAAGTGTGATGGTGAATTGCCTCTTCCTTCATTAATAAAAACCTCTTTTACTTGACTCTCATCAAAGTGGATCTTGACTTCACTCATTACAAATAAAGGCGGCACTTTAACTGGATATGAGAACAAATCCTTTTGAAGGGGGGAGCCCGATGGAGGACCATCCAAGCCACCATACACAAGAATAAAAGACAGACAAATTTTCTGTATAAATACTAAAATAAACATGTATAAGAACTGTGTTTTATTTTCTTTTCAAGAATACTTTGTAGATGAAGCAAAGACACTCTAGAAACCATAATTTGTCATACAAGTAAGGGTACCTACAGCATCTCAAAAGGAGCGTAGACGGCCTTCTTAAGCCACAACAACTCACATTACTTGAGTCCACTTAACTAGACTTATGGTAGCTTAAGAAGCAAGCTGCCCTCATCTATAAATACCCTAAATCAAATTCATATATTCAGATTTGCATATATTGAATGAAGAGTTCAGAAATTGAAACCTCATTCTCTCCCAATCTCCCTTGCTAGTGAGCCTAATTGGCCTAGTGAACCTAGGGAATGTTGGCCAAACCTCTTTCCCTTCATTGCACCTTCAATTTGACCAAATCCTCTCACTTTCTCTCAACATCGGTGCACCTTCTTCAACTCATTTATGCAACTTTGGTACGCCTTCTTAAACTCATTTTTGCTTCTACTCCAATCATTCCATCAACCACAAGCTTAGACTACATCACGATTCCTTTGAAACTGAAGAGAAAAGAAAGAGAAAAATTGTTGCGACTAAAGAAAGCCCTCAAGCATCTCAAGAACATATAGAGATGGTCTTATCTCAGCTGATTAATAAATAGAAGAGAACTCATCCTTCTTGAAACCCAACAAAAACAAAGAATTCACTAGCTAAAGAAACTGAGTCTGGTAGCTCCAAGAAATCCAAAGTATCTATAAAGGTAACTTTTAAACCTATATATATCTTGTTTTCTTCACTTTCACCTTTAGCTTAACTAACCTCACCCATAACCTCTTCAAACGAACTACCTAACCAAAACCTTACACCAAAGCCACAATCCAAACTATCCTCGCCTATAAACCCAACATATAAACCTATCAAACAGATCATTGTAGTTAAAACACAAGCAACCATACCTAAAACCTCTAAACCAAGTACCATAAAAACTCAAACAAATACATTATGGTACCAAAATCCCAAAAGCACATTTATTCCACATCTCCACCTTTCACTTAGCCCATGCTCTTTATTAAATAGAATAAAGGTTACAAACTTGAAGAACCTAGAAAGTACCCCTTCAAACCAGCCACTCATCATCCCAGTGATTTCGAAATAATGGAATGCCTCACATGGCCCAATTATTAATTTGACCACATTAACCAACCCAAGCTTACAAGGACCTATCAGCAAACACAATTATTGAGTTAAATCATCCAATATGGAAAAGGACAGCATATCCCTCCTCTATAGTTGAACTACCTACATCCTTCAAACCACACCCAACCACCTTTAGGGAAATCATAGAATAGCTAGTAGATAATAACATATGGCTAATGGATCTATCCATCAGAACCCTGGAAATACGGAAAGACGAAGTCTCTCTTGATCCTTCTAAGGCTGAAATTGTTTCCAAATTTATGCCAAAACCCTTTATGAAATATCATATCTTTCATGTACCTCCATCTATAAAGGTGACTAAGAGGACAACGTTCAAGATTAAGCCTGATATTATCTGTCCACGACTACCAGCCTTGAACTTCCACAACCCCAAAAAGATAATTTCCCCTCCTCCAACAAGACCCAAGGAAGTTTCAAAAACAAGACCCATGGATTGGAGTGATGTGTGTAATAGACGTAGAGGGTTCCCAAGGCATCTGGACGAAAATGAGACTATTTGAGGAAACATCAACGAAGAAGAATCTGTGACTGACTCTTCTATTCATCAACTATCCTTCATAAGACCATGCCAAACTTACTCACCAGACGGTTTAACCACTATGTTTCTTCAAGAACCTGGGTTTGAGTTTTAGCAAAAGATCCAGGAAATACCCCAAAAAACATTAGGGCACTTCTATCTCTTTGAAACTTCTTTTGAAGAAGTAAAAGCTACTCTTGAGGTAAATGTTGAAGGTATAAGGACAGTGGAAAACAGTTTCCTTAAGGAGGGTCTACTAGAAGATTCTTCAAAATTACAAGAGTCTGAGAGAGACCACTATAAAAGTTCAAAGTATGGTAGATAAATCCATTGTTGATGTAACAGTTAAGACATCTCAATGATTGAAGGAGATAAAAGAAAAGCAAGAAGAATTTTTTGCAAAAAAACACAACTTCTCTATCATCCCAAACCAAAACAAACTTTGATAAAATAATGCAAAAGCTGAAAAACCAACCCCAACCACCACAAAGATAAACACAATTTAATGTATGTTCTCGCCCGTTGACCTCAGGTTGGCTGGATGGGCAAGCTCTTCTTCTAGTTTGTCTCCTCTTGGTGCACTGGAACAACATTCGGCTGAGACAGAGGGGCCTCTACCTGTTGATCACACTCCGACGATCAAGTCAGTGAGAGCATACATAATAAGTAATCAGTTTCAGTCTAAAGTACTCAAAAATAGCATACCTTTACCAGGGGTCCCAAGCCCCTTTTATAATTATCCCTTTAACAACTTTCACCAACGAGAATATCTTAACTGAAAGCAAATATAACAGAAAGATATTCACCTTCTCTCATGGTGTTAACAACATGAGAGAATCTCGTGCACCTTTATTCACAGGTGATCGCTACTTAATTAACAACTTTATTCATTTAACTAACGACTTTATACATATATTCTAACAGCTTTCACATATATTAACATATATATTTGACTAATAACTTTATATATATTAACATATATATTCAACTCAATACTTTCTCTCCTTTAATTATTTCTCACCGTGCTTACTATTAAAACTGGGTCGAGCTCATGACCCGCCTTTTGGGCCCAAAGCCAAGCCGACCATACCCAAATGCTTGGACCGAGGTCCCAAGCACTCTTGTCCAATACAATATATATATATATATATATATATGTTTGTTTAATTTTTTGAATGATTATTTTTACAACTGTTGTTATCTGTAGAGTATACACTTTCTTATATATGTTTAGTTAATTGCTCACAATATTCTCGTGAAAAATCAGTATAATAGAAAATTTATGATCTATGATAATTGGGGGAAATCTGAGCTTAATTGAAAAATTATTAGGTCTTGTGGTAAACCCTTTCAAAGGATAGACAAGATAAATTTTTAAAATCCAACATATATCATCCCACTCTAAAACAAAAAATTTATCATATCTTTAAACATAAGCCTCTTCGGGTAATCCTAAAATACCGTATGTCTCACTTGACAAGGTCAAAACCATGATACACGAAACCAATCATTCTGAGAGAAAGGTTATGAAAGAAAGCCTCAATCACATGGAAGAAAAACATAACCAATACATTGGAAGATTAACTACAATCATATAAGATAAAATTGGAAAAGCCTTCTCTGAAATGTTAACCAAGCTCAATGCCCTTTTTCCCTCAACCATGAATTACATATTTTAGAACTTGGGAAATTAATTTGTATTATGATTGTTACATGATAACTATCTCCACTGCATCATTCTCAAAAACATTACTCTCAATCTTATCATGTTTGTGTTGATAGAGAAATCGTAGTAAATAGGTGAAAACTCGAAATCTCGAACTCCCTAACCAAATCTCTTTTTGATTATACCAACAAATGGAGAGAAGAATATAAATAGAATATGTTTTTCATGTGTTAATAAATGTTTTTTATTGATTTTATTTATGTTTGCTTAAAAATCTCAAATACAAATGTGACCAATAAATAAAACAAGAAATTATTCACTTATAGTTTTTATTTCATCATCAAAAAATGGGAGATTGTAAAGTGTTAGGAGATCTATCACCCATTAGACTGAGAGTCTAAGAGTTTTATTGATAAAAAAAATTATAAGATGTGTTATATGTATAACCGTATTCATTCATCTACAACATAATACAAATGATACATCAGTTCATTCACGAAGACTATGGAGCTATGAAGTCAAAATGACAAACGAAATAAGTGTTAAAAGAACACTTCAAAAAGCTCACATTAGACGATGATCTTAAGGGATGAAAAATACAAGACCAAACAATGACAAGAAAGACTACAGTATCAATTGGAAGCGTCCAGATGAAGCTATCAGATAAACGAAGTGCTTATTGGAAAATAACCTTAGATTGAGAGCATAAGATGATCCACGTGATAAACAAAGTCTTCACCAACACATTGTGTAAAGTAAATTACTCATGATTAGCAAGACCTACAAAACGAGTAGCAAACCGCACTAAAAGACAAGTGCTAAAGGAATAAAGAATTCGGTCAAAGTTCTTATGAGAAAAGTAGACAAAGTCTACAAAAGAACTCAATGGAAAAAGATCATAGAGCTCAAAGATAAATGCATCAGATGATGTTGCTAAATGCACAACATTGCATGCAAGAAAGCATGAGGCTTAAACAAAACAAACGATGATAAAATGAACGTGACAAATGAAGATCATGTGTTGGACGAATAAGTGTCAAAAAAGTTTCCATACTAAATCCTTTCACTTTTACATATGTTATTTAATTGTTCTAAACGTGTTTTGATTGTGCTAATACTACAAAAAATCATGTATAAAGTGGCGATTATTAATAACCGCCACAAGTTGCCGTATAATACGACATTTTAGTAACTGCCACAATTATCCTTTAGAATGTCATTTTTAATTGTCACAATTATCCTCCAGAATAAAATTCTCGCGTTTGCTTTCCCTCCCTACACCATTCCTCTTTATTCTCAACTTTTTTTTGAAAACTTGTTGGAAACTGATTTTTTTTTAAAAAACGTGTTTTCACTCTTTGGAAACCAGCGTTGCCTCCCACTCTCTTCCCCCTCTCTCTGCTAACGTGACCTTCACGAAACCCTTACGCAACCTTCACGAAACCTTTACACGACCTTCATTAACCCTTTCTCTGACCTTCACGAAATCCTAACGCTCACTCTCGCACCCTTCTCTATCCGCCATTGTCGCCTCTGCGCAAGGTTGTTTCAGGTTTGTGCTCGTGAAACACTAACTTATGTCTTGGAAATCTATTGTTCGAAATTATTATAGGTTGAAATTGTTCGAAACCTAACTTCTGATTCTTGTTCATTGATTGTGCAACACACACTCCTTACAAAATTACAAGTTTGATGTGCTTTTGCTTTTTAGAGTGAACCGAGTTCTCAAGTTTACCTTAAATTCAAGGCCTACATGTTATTACCTACAGGTTCCCAGATTCTACTCATGTGATTTGTTTGTATACTGTTTTCTAATTTAATCATTTTGTAGTCACTGTTTCTCATTTTTTTTTCTATAGTAAGTATTTCTAGTGAAATTATAGGGACATTGCTATTAGATATATCTATTTATTGGGATTAGGTTATCTTATCACAAATTTTGCTGGACTCACTTTTACGCTTGCAAACAAATAAAAGAGTAATAATATTGTGTTTGGTTCCACATCCTAGCAGTTGTAACCTGCACATGCTAAACATGATTTCTAAACATGTATCAAGTCAAGACTTATAAATCCAGAATTAGCATTAGCATTAGAATTAGACTTAGCATTAGCAGCAACAACACTTTTGGACCCATTAGACCCAGAGAACATGCGAGGGTTTGGTTCAGGGTAGTGTCTAGTTCCACCGGCATGGTAATGAAACTTTGGCTTCCCATTATATTCATCATAGTTAGAAGGCCTTGGAGTTGGCCCTCTTTAAGTTGAAAGGCCATAAACATCCGAGGCTCCAAAGTTGGAGTTCCTGCACCAACAGCCATCATTGAGTAGAAGTTGTTGAACCAAGTGGTGTTCAATGTTTTGAAGAATCCAAATCCTTTGAAGGATGATGAAGCCTCTGCTTTGCTTGATGCTGCTGTGCTGGTTTAAGCTTTGTTCTTGGGTAGTTTAATGTTGTAATCAACCCTTAGATTAAATCTCAAAGCAATTAATATCTCAATTTTTATCAAAGCAAAATGTTTTTTAAACTAAGTTGAAACAACCGATTGTTTTGTCGAAACAACCGATTGTTTACACTTAGGTGTTTTGAGAAAGTTTGAAAACTATTTTTGAATGGTGATTTTGTTAAGTAACAAAACAACCGATTGATTCGAAGAAACAATCGATTGTTTGTTTTTAAACCATAACAGAAAAACTGTTTTCTTTGACTGAGCTTTAAATGCTTTAACTGAATACGCTCCAGTCATTAAATGCTTTGACCAATCTATTTTAAATGCAATTAAGAGTTTGTTAAGATTTGATAACAAACTATATTCTTAGATATATTCTGAACAACTGTTTTTATGTTTTAAGAATCTTGAAACAAAGTTTTGATTTAAGAGTTTTTCAAAGAGTTCTGAGATTGCAAAAGTGTTGAGAGATTGATCAAGGTGCTGAATAGGATTTTACTTGTACTGATTTCAGATATTCATCTGTAACAAGTGTAATCTTTGTAAACTGCTGAACAATTCGTGTGTGTGTTTTGCTGAGATTGGTTGTGTGTTCTTGAGGTGTTCAAGATCAGCAATCTTAGTGTTGGCAAAGGAGAGTGTGTTTCTTGAGGTGTTCAAGGTCATTCTCTTGGTTGTGGTGTAAGTGATCAAGTGGTGATTGCTTAGTGGATATCCTCAGGGTTTCTGAGAAGACTGGATGTAGCTCTAGTTTGGAGTGAACCAGTATAAACAACTGTGTACAATCTCTCTATCCCTAACTCTTTAATTTCAGTTTGTTTGTTGTTTGCTGGTATAAACAACCGATTGTTTCGAAGAAACAACCGATTGTTTTTTCTAGTATTACAGTTTTGCTGGCTGTTTTGGCTAACTGAATTGCTGAATCAATTGGTTTCTGAAATAAGTTCATTCTAGCTTTGAAAAGTTTGCGAAAACCCCTTTAAACAATTCACCCCCCCTCTAGTTTAAAGCCATCTTTTCTAACCGAAGTCTGTGAGGTTGAAACTAGACCCTCTTGGTGTTGAATTCATAGAAGACTGCAAAGAGTATATCTCTGCATTTGTGAGGTTAGAAGGGCGTGGAGTGGTAGAAGAAAGACCCTGAGGCCTTCTAGAGAAGATGTCTGATCTTGAGGCATTGGATTTCCTCACAGTGACATGGAGTTTCCCATCTTCTTTGATCTTAACTTCAGTCTCAAGTGGTTGTCTTCCATCCAATGACATCAGAGTCCACATGGATGGAGACAATGGAGCCAACAGTGTCAAGAAACTGCTCAGAGATTAGCATTCTAGCACTCCTGAACTCAAACATGAACAACATCAAGGTGTACCAAATGATGCACTAAAGGACCACAATTTTCACCATCAAACTCCTAGAGAACTCCCCATACATCCCTTTGAGCAAAGGGATGCCCATAACCAAAGTGTTGGGGAGGGTGGAGAGAGAGAACAAGGTTATGGTCCACTCCAAGCACCCCTTTTTAGTGAAGTTGCTCTAGTCTGCAAGAAGGACTAGTAGTATGATCTCTGAGGGTGTCAGTAGCTAGGAACCTAAGGTTCATCTTGTAAGGGTTGTTGGAGGCTATGAAGTGGAAGGAAAGAATAGGCACTCCAAAGAGTGCTACAAAATAGTTAATGCCTGAACATTGGTCAGGGGAGAAAATCTTCCACCACTTAACTGAGCCATAGGCTAGAATCATAGCCACATAGAGTGGCACCATTGCAAACATGACATGGTAGAATTCTACTAAGGTGATCATATTGTGGGTTGTGAAGTGTGAGAAGGGTAGCAGAAGTGAGGAAAGAGAATGGAGGAATATATAAGAAAGTTGGGGTGGGAGGTTTGGGAGAGGTAGAATTGTAGTTGGATCCTACTAGGTTCACTGCTGTGTCTAGAATGTTATACCTCTCACTTGTGTGTCAATCCTACTGCAACAATAAACATGGAAAGCATGCTCTCTTCCTAGTGCAACTGTGCTTGTGTTGTGTGACAAAACGTTATTTAAATTTTGTTCTTGATAGGATAGATTATGTTGCATAGTTTTTCTGCCTTTGTATAATTAATATGGGAAAACTGAAAGTCTAGCGCTTTGATATTTTGTTCCATTTTCAGTGTTTTAGTACTAAACTATTTTATTATTTCATTTGGTCTGAATGGTTAATTTATATGGAAAATCAATTTAATATAGTCAAATATTTTCTAAGATGGACCTACTCACCTAAAGTTTAAGTTGTTAGGCAACGACTCATGAATGACTCTGTTACATCTTTTGAATGCTCCCTGATGCAAGACCCCTTTAGGCTTAAAGCATGAAATTCAACTTTATTTAGTAGAATACGCCTCAAGTTATCAAATTCTACTTATGTTGTGTGGGATTGTGAAAAAATGTTTATTGTGAAAGTAGTTGTCTTGTCCCGTCTAGTAACAAAAAATTAAGGATTCATATGTAGTTCTTCAGCCTTACAGTAGTAAAGTTGGAAATTAATTTCATGAATTAAACTAGTGAGCCATTTTAGCGTACGCATAAGAAATTTCAAATTCAAACTCATTAAAAAACTAGTAACTACTTTTTAGGATTTGCCCTCTACCTTTGTGCATGAGATATATGATGTAACTGGATAAGGAAAACTATTTTATTGTTCAGGCAAAGTGATGAGGACCAAGGAGAGAGGGCACCTACTACTCAAGCCCAACCCATGACCTCAGCACCCACCATACCTCAAAGAATTACTAGAAGCAGAACACAGACTTTGGGTGCTGAGCATTAGTTGGTTTCCCCTTTTGTAATTCCCGTAGAGTAGGTTTATATAGCATAAATAGTTGGTGAAGTTATATGATTGGGCCTATGAGAAGTCCATTAGGGAAGGAAGGAAACCCTACCTTCTAGAATGTGCATAATGGTGCGGCATTGACTAAAGTCAATACCCTAAACCGCACCATTTTTGTCTTTCCCTTCCTTCCCCCACAACTTGTTCTCCAAGGCTCCTCATTTTATAAATAGGAGGCCTCCCTCTTTGTATTTACAAGTTGAATGAAATAGAGAAAAGTTACTCTGCACATTGTTTTTTTGTGAATGATTAGTGAGGCTTGTCCTCTTAGTCTTAGTCTTATCTTGTGAGTTTTAAGAGCTCTCAAGTGGCGACATCTTTCACTTATCTTGGAGTCATTTCACCATCCAAGTGGCATGCAACCATTCTCAATTCCATTTCTCATAAGCTTCCTTTTCCTTCATTTTTTCCTTCCATTATCATTTCATTCTATTCATAAACATGTTCTTATTTTGCTTCCTTATGTCTATTTGGTTTTTACATGTTGCTCTTCTTTTCCTTATGTAATTCCACACCATATCTTGTCATCATCTTCACCATATAATTGTATTTTCCTTTTTCCTTTGTGAAATTAACCTTCACATTTACTTAACCACTTGGTTAAGTTAATGTCCATGGAGATTTTCCTTAGGTTTTCACTCTTTAATTGTCTTAAAATCTCAATCATA
Organism: Phaseolus vulgaris; assembly: GCF_051622355.1. Lineage (NCBI taxonomy): Eukaryota > Viridiplantae > Streptophyta > Magnoliopsida > Fabales > Fabaceae > Phaseolus > Phaseolus vulgaris. The sequence goes on along the minus strand of NC_143498.1, from coordinate 22,433,115 downwards.
AATCTAAAGTGTCACCTAAATGAACCATCCTAAAATCAACTCACATCATGTGGTTATCAGAGCTTAGGTTATTATGCTTAATTTGCTTGAGTTGATTTGGCACTTTACAATTTCTTTACATTCTAGCACCTTTAGTTCTTGGTTTTAAATTCAAGTACCTTTACTTTCTTGTCTTTAAATTCAAGTACCTTTAAATTCTTGTCATTATTTTCTTGTTTTTTATTTTCCAGCACCTTATTTCTTGAAGAATTTTTTTTTGGCCATTTTTAATATTCATACCATTTTTCGTTTTGAATATGTTTCTTGTTATGTCTTTTATTGATCTTGCCTTTTACTTTGAGTCTTATGTTCATTAGTGTTGTAGGAGTCCGTTGTTTTGATTCTACTTACTTGCTTTTAATTTTGAAGTTTGCAAAGTAATTAGAAACTTGTTTTTAGTAAGGGTAGATTTAAAGTTCCAAACACATGATTTCAAGTGTTCAATTATATTTAATCCAATCAAATTTTTTTTTGTGAAATTTGAAAGTTCTTCCATAAGTCACATTTAGTATAATAAAAAAAAACAGTGACACAAAAATAGCAAAGACAATTTAAAAGGCATCTTTAGTTATCACTTCTCAAAGACAAATCATTTTCCAAACTATGGATTCAACATGATTGGCAAATTTTTTTCAACCTTGTGGAATTTTTTATCCTTTTGCTTTAGCTTTTTTCTAAAAAGAAAAGTTTCATAGTTAAAAGTTTAGTAAGTATCTTAGAGTCTTTTTGTGTGCCTTTTTTTGCTTGTCATCTTTTTCAAAGTTTTGTCTTATTCTCTTGATTCAAATTTGGTTTAGTCTTTTCTTATTTAAGCTTTTCTTGTTTGTCTTTTCTTTCTTTTCTCAAGTTTTGTGGTGATTTTACTTTGAGAAAGTGTTGAGGCTTTGACCTTTTTCACTTGAGAGTTTTTCAACCACAAGAAAGACCTTCGCTAAGGGAGGAAATCTTGTTTGTTGAGTGCTTAAAGTGCTTTTTCTTCAATTGCCGCAAGCTTTAATTTCTTACTCACTTCTTTTCTTTAATTGTTTGTTACTTGTGTTTCTTGTTTTATTTTATGGCTCATATTTCAAGTGGAGAATCTTCTAAACCCCAAACTCCCCAAAGGCATTCCTTATGGGAGAATTGGCAGTGGCCAAAAGAACTATAGCCCAAAAGGATGAAGAGAAGAGGCAATTGGAAGACAAACTCCAAAGGCTAGAATTGGCCTATGATAGACCCCAAAGAGGAAGAAGATATCATCAAAGGCATGAATCAAGAAGTTATCAAAATTATGGTGGCCATGAAGAAGAGGACGAATGGAGAGTGCATCATTTTGAAGATAGGCGCCAAAATGTGGCAAAGCCTTTTTTACCATTTGTAAAATTGCCTAGTTTTAATGGGGAAGGTGATCCCAATGTTTATTTAGGATGAAAGGCTAAGGTAGAACAAATCTTTAATGTGCATGAGGTCCAAGATGACCAAAAGGTTAAGCTAGTCTCCTTAGAATTTTTGGATTATGCCATGCAATGGTGGCACAAAACTGTAAAGGACATTGGTTTAAACAAGAGGCTAGTCGTGGTCTCTTGGGAGGATTTGAAATTATGCATGCGCGCTAGATTTGTGCCTCCACACTATAGGAAAGAGCTCTTGTTTAAGCTCCAATAGCTTTAACAAGGAACACGAAGTGTGGATGCTTATTTTAAGGAACTTGAAACAACATTAACAAAGATTGACGTGCATGAAAGTGAGGAATAAAAAATGGCTAGATTTGTAAGTGGCCTAAGAAGGGATATCCAAGATGTGGTAGAACTCTATGAGTACTGCTCTTTAGAAAAGTTGGTTCACCTTGCCATCAAGGTAGAATCCCAAATTTCAAAGAAAACCTCTTTCAAAAATTCTCATAATGATGACTTTTACCACTCTTCTTAGAAAAAAAAAACAAAACTTCTTCAAATTTTACCTCCAATTTTGTTAAAGACTCCACTTACAAACCTAGGGATTCTAAACCCTCAACTTCAACTCCTAAATCGCCTACTAAAACCTCAAGTAGAAAATGCTTTAAATGTTTAGGTTTTGGTCACATTGTTTCAAATTGTCCTTCCAAACACAATATGATGGTGCATGAAGGGGTAGTTCTAAGTTACCATAGTTCACAAATATCTAGGTCTCCCAATCCCTCTTGATCCCCAAGTGAGGAAGAGAGTGAGAGTCCATGTGAAGGCGACTTATTAGTAGTGAGACAAATGTTATGACAAGTTTTAAAGCCCTTTGATGAAAGTCAAAGAGAAAATATTTTCCACACTAGATGTCTCATTAATGATAAGTTGTGTTCTTTAATAGTGGATGAGGGGAGTTGTGCGAATGTGGCAAACACAAGAGTAGTAGATAAACTTGGATTGTCTACTATCTCTCATGCCAAGCCCTATAAGCTTCAATGGTTAAGTGAAGAGGGGAAGATCATAGTCAATAAGCAAGTCCTCATAGCCTTTTCTATTGGCAAATATAAGGATGAGGTCTTATGTGATGTTGTACCTACGGAAACTACTCATATTCTTTTAGGTAGGCCATGACAATATGATAGAAAAACTCTTCATGATGACCTTACCAACAAAATCTCTTTCAACTTCCATGGGCATAAGGTCACACTAAAATCTCTCTCACCAAAGGAATTCCATGAGGACCAACTTAAAATGAAAGAAAAGAGAGAGGAAGAAAAAGATGAAAAGAATTCTAAGAGAAGCCTTCTCATTTTCCCACAAGAGGTCAAAAAGGTAATGTTTTCGCAAAAGAATATTTCCATAGCTTTCCTAGGGTCCTTGCAAGTGAGTTGGCGTTAGATAGTCCTTTTTGTTTGGAAAATTGGGTAAAGGAATTTGAAGATGTTTTTCAAGACCCCCCAAAAGGATTACCTCCTCTAAGGGGCATTGAGCACCAAATAGATTTCATACCCGGTGCTTCTTTACCAAATAGGCCTACATATAGGACCAATCCAACCGAGGCCAAGGAAATTCAACAACAAGTAGAGGAATTAATAGCTAAGGGGTGGGTGCAAGATAGCATGAGTCCTTGTGCTATGCTTGTGATTCTTGTCCCTAAAAAGGATGAGAGTTGGATGATGTGTACGGATTGTCGTGCCATAAACAACATAACCATCAAGTATAGGCATCACATTCCTAGATTGGATGACTTGTTGGATGAATTACGTGGGTCTCAAATATTACTAAAAATTGATCTTAAGAGTGGATATAACCAAATCCGGATTAAATCGAGGGATGAATGGAAAACCTCTTCTAAGACCAAGTTTGCTTTTATATGAGTGGTTAGTCATGCCTTTTGGCTTGACCAATGCTCCAAGTACCTTCATGCGACTCATGCACCATGTTTTAAGGCCTTTCATTGGCAAGTGTGTAGTGGTCTATTTTTATGACATTCTTATTTATAGCTTGTCTTTAGAGGATCATGAGAAGCATGTTAGGAAAGTGTTAGAAACCCTTAGGAAGGAGAGTTTGTATGCTAATTTTTCTAAATGTATGTTTGCATTAGACCATATAGACTACCTAGGGTTTGTTGTGAGTTCCAAAGGGGTGCATGTAGATAAAGAAAAGGTTGCAGCAATTCAACATTGGCCAACACCCACCAATGTTAGTGAGGTACGAAGTTTTCATGCACTTGCTAGTTTTTATAGGCGGTTTGTGAAAGACTTTAGTACCATTGTCGCACCTCTAAATGCAATAGTAAAGAAGAAGGGGTGGTAATGCGGGCTGGCCCGCCCCGCATAGGCCCGCCTCGCACTTAGCCCGCAAAAAGTTGGCCGAGTTGGCCCGCCCCGCATAGAATTTGCAGGCTGATTTTTCTAACCCGCCCCACATAAGGATTGGCCCGCGGGCTAGCCCACATAAGAAATATTTATTAAAAAAATAATTTTTTAAATAAAAATTTTGAATTTTTTTATTTAGATGCATTAGGTAAATGGTCTCATAATATTATTTTCATGAAACATGCATAATCAGATGTTATTAAAAATTTTGGAATGTAAAATATGAGGCTACATGAAGAAAATATGAGGGTGTAGAAAAAAAGTTATACATTTTAAAGTTATGCGGGTAATGCGGGCCAACCCGCCCCGCCCCGCCCCGCACTTGGCCCGTGCGAACTGCGGGTTATGCGGGGCGGGCCTAAGCAGGCCAGCGGGTTGAAATAAGCAACCCGCCCCGCGTTTTTTTCAGCGGGCCGCCGGCCGGCCTGCATGGCCTGCCCCACTTTGCCACCCCTATAAAGAAGGATGTGGTGTTTAAATGGGGACACGACCAAATTGAAGCTTTTGAAACTTTGAAAGAAAAATTAACTAAGGCCCCCATTTTAGCCCTTCCTAACTTTGCTAAGACATTTGAAATAGAATGTGATGCCTCAAACATAGGCATTGGGGTTGTCCTCCTTCAAGAGGGCCACCCCATAGCTTATTTTAGTCAAAAACTCAAGGGGAGTCAACTTAACTACTCAACTTATGATAAAGAACTTTATGCTCTTGTAAGAGCCTTGCAAAATTGGCAACACTACCTTTTTCCAAAGGAGTTTGTGATAGATAGTGATCATGAATCCTTTAAATATTTGAAAGGCCAAAGCAAGCTCAATAAGAGACATGCTAAGTGGGTGGAGTTCATTAAGTAATTTCCTTATGTGATCAAACATAAGCAAGGTAAAATAAATGTGGTTGCGGATGCTCTTTCAAAACGGTATACCTTGCTAAATGTTTTGGATGTTCAATACTTAGGTTTTGATCACATAAAGGAAACCTATAAAGATGACCTTGATTTCTCTCTCATCTATCAAGAGTGTTTAAAAGGAGGGCACAAAGACTTTTTCATCCATGATGGTTTTCTTTTCAAAGGAAAAAGACTTTGTGTTCCTCAAGGGTCTTTATGACAATCTCCTGTTAGAGAGGCACATGAGGGTGGTCTTATGGGACACTTTGGGGTAGTTAAGACTTTAGATACATTGCATGAACCTTTCTTTTGGCCTCACATGCGAAAATCCGTACATAGCTTTTGTGACAAATGCACAGCATGTAGGAAGGCTAAATCTAAAGTGCAACCCCATGGTTTATATACCCCTCTTCCCATCCCAACTATGTCTTGGGTAGACATCTCCATGGATTTTATCTTAGGTCTTCCCAAGACATCAAAGCGTATGGATTCTATCTTTATGGTAGTGGACCGCTTTTCTAAAATGGATCACTTTATTCCATGCCACAAAGTAGATGATGCTTGTTTTATTGCAAATCTTTTTTTAAGGAAGTAGTTCGTTTGCATGGGCTTCCTAGAAGTATTGTATCCAACAAAGATTCAAAGTTCTTAAGTCACTTTTAGAGGACTTTGTGGGGAAAACTCGGAACTAAACTCTTGTTTTCTGCTACTTGCCATCCCCAAACTGATGGTCAGGAAGAAGTGGTTAATCGAACTTTGGATCAAATGTTAAGGTGCCTTATTTCCGGGAACCCAAGGGTGTGGAAAAATTTACTACCTCATATCAAGTTTTCTTATAATAGAGTAGTAAATTCTACTACCTCTCACACCCCTTTTGAGGTTGTCTATGGGTTCAATCCCCTCACACCTCTTGACCTCATTCCTATTCTTGTACTTGATGAGGTGTTGTGCAAAGATGGTTTTGAAAAAACTTCTTTTATTAAAGACTTGCACCACCACATCAAGCTGCAAATTCAAAAGGAAGGTAGGCAAGTATGTTGAGCATGCCAATAAAGGGCGCAAGGCATTGATCTTTGAACCCAGGGATTGGGTTTGGCTCCACTTGAGGAAGGATAGACCTACTCATAGGAAGTCCAAACTTATGCCACGTGGTGATGGTCCTTTTCAGGTCATCAAGAAGATTAATAATGACAATGCCTATGAGTTGGATCTGCCTGATACGTACTTAGATAGTCATTCTTTTAATATCAATGATTTAACTCCTTTCTCTACAGCTCTTCCAAATTCGTGGACAAATTCCCTCCCACCCGGGGAGCATGATGAGGACCAAGAAGAGAGGGCACCTACTACTCAAGCACAACCCATGACCTCAACACCCACCATACCTCAGAGGATTACTAGAAGCAGAGCACAAACTTTGGGTGTTGAGGATCAGTTGGTTTCCCTTTTTGTAATTTCCGTATAGTAGGTTTATATAGCATAAAGAGGAGGTGAAGTTATAGGATTGGGCCTATGAGAAGTCCATTAGGGAAGGAAGGAAACCCTACCTTCTAGAATGTGCATAATGGTGCGGCATTGACTAAAGTCAATACCCTAAACCGCACCATTTTTGTCTTTCCCTTCCTACCCCCACAACTTGATCTCCAAGGCTTCTCATTCTATAAATAGGAGGTCTCCCTCTTTGTATTTACAAGTTGAATAAAATAGAGAAAAGTTACTCTGCAGATTTTTTTGTGTGAATGATTAGTGAGGCTTGTCCTCTTAGTCTTAGTCTTATCTTGTGAGTTTTAAGAGCTCTCAAGTGGCGGCATCTTTCACTTATCTTGGAGTCATTTCACCATCCAAGTGGTGTGCAACCATTCTCAATTCCATTTCTCATAAGCTTCTTTTTCCTTCATCTTTTCCTTCCATTATCATTCCATTCTATTCATAAACATGTTCTTATTTTGCTTCCTTATGTCTATTTGGTTTTTACATGTTGCTCTTGTTTTCCTTATGTAATTCCGCACCATATCTTGTCATCATCTTCACCATATAATTGTATTTTCTTTTTGCCTTTGTGAAATGAACTTTTACATCTACTTAACCACTTGGTTAAGTTAATGTCCAGAGGGGATTTTCCTTAGATTTTCACTCTTTAATTGTCTTAAAATCTCAATCATAAATCTAAAGTGTCACCTAAATGAACCATCCTAAAATCAACTCACATTAGTCATTCCAAGCATGCAACATTGTCAATTAAAAAGAGTAAATTGACTTTCTGCATTAATGAAAAAAAAAACTATATTAAACACCTACATTTTCAATTACATCTATTTAAAAACTATATATAATAGTAAAATATTAAACTAAGTTATTTCATTAAAATATAAATTAAATTATTAAATAAAAATTAATAAAAGTAGTTAAGTATAAATTTTGTAGAGTGTCAAATCCGATGAAGCAGAGCTATAAGTTGGTAGCTAATGTCAGCCTTGTCCCCCCGAACCCAAAACTATAAAGCAAATAACGCTACATATACTTTGTCGTTAGGCTTTGATTTATAGTTGTAAACAGTTACAAGCACAGAAGCACACTAATTTTGTAAATTTTGAAATTATTGTAGTTTTAAGTTCTAAGTTTGTTACGGTTGAGGACAAAATGAATGATAAATGGTGTGAAATCGATGCATAAAGTAGAAACGGAAAATCTAACAGGGAATGACCTAACTTTTATGTGGCTAGCTATAGAATTATTGGTCGCTTTCACAGGTGTTGTTCCCCTAATATGTGCACTTTGCATCAACAATTATTTTCAAGGCATTGCTCTATCTTTTCAAACATTCATCGCACTAACAATTTACTTCTATGATTTGACTATTTGTGGGTAGGATTCAATTTCATATTTTTTTAAAATACTTAAATACAGCTGAAGTTTTTTTTAGTTTAGAGGGTCTCTTTTGAATTGAATTTTTTTTAAAAGGATTTATCACGAAATTATTTTATAAAATAATTATTATCTTGAAATGATTCATATTTATTTATTTATTTTTATTGATGAAAAAAATTGTTAAAAAAATTATTTTTAAAGTTTTAAATATGTTTAGCTAATTTTCTAGTTAGTCCGTAACTATTTAACTAGTTTATAAACTTTTTCAGTAATGTGTTTTTGTATTGTGAAAAATGTCTTTTAAGATTTTGTTCGTCCTGTGTATTTTATTGATTATTTTTTCATAAGCTTTTATAATCGATATATTAGGAATATTTTTCTAAGAAATTTCTTAACGTTTTAGGATTTCATATTTGGTGATTATAGATAATAAATATTATTAAATATATATTAATTTAATATAATCAACTTATTATAAAGTTAAATTTAATTTATGGGATGTTGAATCGATTAACACGAATCAAATATTACTATTCATATTAGTCTAACTTGTACTTAATTAAATGTGTTAAGATGATAGTTAGGTGAAAGATATTTTTAGAAGATCAACAAAATATATTTTAGTAAATCATAAATTATGTATATAATAATAATTTAGAATATTAATATTTTTTATTTTTAAATATTATTTTTGTTTAAAATATGAATGATTTGAAGGAGCAATGTTACCAACAATGATAGCATGAGGTCACAAGTCCTTGGCACCACTTAAGAGGAGAGACTTCTCTGATCCCAATCACTCACTTTGTGTGGTGTTTGATCTTTCTACTTTAGAGTAAAATTAATCTTATTATTTCCAATAATTGCATATAATTTGCAAGGGCTTATTTAGATCGTTAAAAACATGTTCAAATAAGGAGTTTTTAATCATTTAATTCATTCTTTATTAGATGTAATATGTAATTCTTTAATATAAATCTTAATTAAGTGTGTAAACACTATTTAACTCGTCCAATCCAACTTTCCAAACAGGGCTCAATATTTGTCTATACAATTCATATTCCTCTAAACTAAATTATGATATGCCAGAATACCAAATCATACCAAGTGTTAAAGATCAAAAAATTTATCACAACATCATGTACAAATGGGTGCTTATTAGATCCTTTTGGAACATGTTTAAAGTTATTTCTTACATTGAGATCAAATTAATACGTATTTGTTTGAGTTGTAAGCATTTTAGCAGGATTAGGAAAAATAGAACAAATATAATGTCAGAGAAATAGTAAAACATAATTGATATGCAGAGAGTCTCCCTCCCCTATTTTTAATTTGTTTAATATAGAGTTATTCTTACAATATTACTATTTGTTTATATAAATCTTGATATCTTCCCTCTCCATGTTCTCCATATTGATTGGCCTTGTACGAGCATTTTAAGAAGAAATGACATCATTCAATACTTTAGGTAAAATGGTTCTGGGAATAATATGATCACGTCACATATGACATTCTTTAGGACTTGATAAGTCTAGGGGTTTAGAGGGTTCAAATGACATGTTCCTTTTTCTAAAATGCTTAATGAAAAGGGGTTTAGTACTTATTATATTTACTGTTATCATAATATATTATACAAGTATATGTTGTTCTTTTGATTATTTTTAATTTTATCCAGGAAAAAATTGATGAACTAATGTTGACAAATCCAAAAGGTGGTTCATATATATCTCCAAAAGATCCAATTGGTATCATATTTGGTAAGGAGCATACGAGTCGAGTTAGAGGGCTATCATATGGAGCTTGTCCCAACCTTGCTTTCAAAGGATCCACAACAAGGCTAAGTGGTATGAACTATGCTTCCTCTAGTTCAACTTCATCAAATGTGGAGGACAAGGTAACTCAAATGGAAACTGAGCTTGCAATTGTGAAAAATCAAATGAACACTTTCCTTGCATATATTGCTTTAAGGAAAGATGTTCTAGAATATTTTGCTGCAATGGCAGCTAATTTGGTTCATGCATCCATCAGTGAGGTATTAATATATTTATATATTTATTGGTGTCTTTTATTATATAATTATAAATATTCAAATTCATTAACTTCAAATTATTTATTTCAGGCATCAGATAATGGAAGTGGTGCTCCATCACCTAATCAAATAATAGGATCAAGTGCTGGAAGCAAAACTGATTAGGGATGTGTGTTTTAATTTTAAACTTGATTAGGGATGTATGAACTTTTGATCAATTATGTGTTTTAATTTTAAAGTTGATTAGGGATATATGAACTTTTTATGTGTTTTAATTTTTAGTTATGTATCAACTTTTGAACAATATCATGTGTGCTTTAATTTTCAAAGAAATGAATGGATGATTATAACTTTATACATTATTTTATTTTATTATGAAAATATATTATGTTTAGGTTAATTGTACAAACCAGATTATAAAAAAGTGGTGGTTAAATTTAATTTATTCAGAATTAAAATTACGTCAGTTAAAAATGTCACATTATACCTTATATAATAACGTCATAATCTTCTTCAATGAATTAAATTGCGACAGTTATAACTAACACTACTTACATATAAAAACCGCCACTTTAAACATAGTGTTAAAATGACGGGTGTTGCGGCGGATAGCGTAAAAGCATCACATTAAACTTTGTGGTGTCCAGTTTTATGGCTATTTGGGAACCCGCCACACGCGTATATTGTGGCGGTTATAAACGCTAGTTTGTACGAAAATAACCGCCACAATATACACGTTTTTTGTAGTGTAAGTTATACAAATCATATTTAATCAAAATGCAGTGCTTGAACCTTATAATGTTTTCTAATAAGTTTCAACGAATATATCTTATGACTATTTTGTCCAAGATAGTAAAAACATTATGAGAGTAATTGATATATCTTTGTAAAATATATTTTGTGAAAACACAACTATACTTGATTACGATTTAAATCTCTATTAGAAAACATTTTTCGAAATATACTATGATAATATTCAAGAGAAACTATGAAATATTTATTCCAAAACTTGAATGTATTGATTATATGTTTTGAATTAATTTCTAAAAATGGAATGTATTGATAACTCACTTGATATTTTAAGATGTTAAGAAATTTTTATTAAGTGATATATTTGCTCTCAGAATTTGAATATATTAAATGACTAGTAATGATACAACCTAACTCGACAAGCAGATGACCAAGGAAACAACAAACACTTCACAACTAGGTCAATCATCTCAGCATACAAGACCAGACCCCACCAGGCCTCAGAAAAGCATCAGTAGAAGAAGAACCAAACATGGACCAAAATATCAGTTATTCTTCCTTCTAGTCTTTTCACAAGACAAGTTTATGTAAAATAAATTGGGATCACTTTAGGGATGCCAAATAGAAGAAGAAACTAGATTAGGGTGTACTTAGTATAATATTGGGTTTGTGCCAAACCCACCAAAAAAACCTAGCTTCTAGAAATCATTTCCAAAAATGACCTTTAACCTAATTTCCAATAGATGTAAGCTAGCATGGGTGGCACTCCACTTTGACCTACCTCCGAGAAGGTTTCTCAAATGACACCCTTACCCTTATATCTTGCTCTCCAAGACACTCTCTCCTATAAATAGAGTGTCTTGCCTCATGTATTTCACACATTGAATTTTGAAAGTAAAGAAACTCTGTCATAGTGTCTAGTGAGTTGAGTCTCTTATTTTCTTGGGTCTTATCTTGAGTGCTCTTTACTTCAAGTGGCGGCTCTACACCACTCATCTTGGAGTACCCCATCCTCCAAGTGGCGTGATAGCCTTTCATCTTCATAAGCTTTCTTCATCTGTTCACCTTTTTCCTTCTTTTTCTTTGCGCCACTTTTCTCCATTCTCTGTGTCATTGTGTTTTCTCTTTGCCTTCTAGAAGTGAACTTTCACACTTACTTAACCACTTGGTTAACTTCGTGTCCCGTGGGAATCTTCTTTGGGTTTCTCACCATAACGGTTAATCCAAAAGTCATAAAAAAAGAGTAACCTATAAATATGTGAAATCTTAAAATCAACTCACATCATGCAATCACAAAGGTTTTCTAATATGTTTTTAGGAACCATGAAGATGCATAGGAGAACAAGGACAAGTTTCCTTATCAAGCGTCCCATGAGCAAAATGAAGCTATTGCAGAGCGAGATATGTGGAATTCAATTAGATACATTCAAATTTTTGCATATAACCAGAGAAAGAGAAATATAGAAAGAGATTAAGTTGAGGAAAGAAAAAGTGAGAACGAGCATTAAAGACGCAAGTCATAACTTTCCTTATTCAGGTTTTGATATGTTAAAGAGTCAATACAACATCCGAGAATAACATATTAAAGAAAATATTTGAAAAACAAGTACATGACTATTAGAAGTTCATAATTCACGCTATGAATAATGATTCAAGAAGCATAAGATAAATCATATCAATGTTCCAAGAAGAAAAAGAAATTTAGAATATATATGATGCAATAAACAAAGCAAATGTTTCCATACTTAGGTGCAAGATAAATACACTGAAAGCATTTGTGACAAAGATATGATTGAAGATTCAAGTCACAAGCTTTAAAGGGCTAATGTTCACATCATAAGTTCATAAAGAAAACAATTCAAAATTGTTTCTTATACTCAAAGATGTCAAGAATATAATCAAAGCAAGAGTTTCCATATTCAGTGTCTAAGGAGGTTGAAGATGATGAATAGTTCACGAAATTAAGGATACCCTCATATCACATCATTAATGACTCAACATTTACATTAGGACCGAAAGAAGAAACATTTCAAATACAATTGAAATCCAAAGATGCAATTGAATCAATCAAGAGCAAAGATTTCCTAATCCATCATCCAACGGCTATGTGAACAAAGGAATGAATGAAAACTTCAATGACAACTATTTTAACCAATATATAAATACATTAAAGATGAATAACACAACACAGAAGCATGCGAGCATATTAAGATCATTACAGTCTATCTAAGATTTAATGTATTAGTGTTCTGAGAGAATATTTCATATTTGTTATTAGAGCACTCAAAGTTTGGGGAGTGATCCTTATATTGTAAATGATGGAAGAGTACCTTCATTCTTGGAGGATTGTTGGTGGAATTTGCGGAAGCTTAATGGAGGTTCATGGTCAAGGCTCTCCTTGGAGGTGCAGGTAAGGTATGAAATGAGAGTGGTGAGGTCATCTCTCTTTGGTAGAATGGAAATTGAAGATCAATAGTCTAACCTTGAGAGTTTTTTGACAAGTAGTGATATTGGCTCAAATTTGGCAGCAATTCACTATTATATTAATCTTGTAAAATCATGAGCCAAGGCACTCCTTATATAGCAATGGAGGCCGGTTTACACCAAGGTAAAAAAAGAGGGAAATTCAAAGCTATTCTAAATGAAAATTGGCGCCTAGAATTCAGCACATGGGAGGCATGTTCTAGAATCTAGAATGTGCAATTGGTTCTAGAACTTGTGCTCCTAATTGGGCTAGCTTGGACCGGTCTAAGTTTAATTAAGATTTTAGAAAATTCTAATTAAACTTAGGTTGGTATTTTAGGTACCAATTGTCATTTTTAACAAAATTACAAAAGAAATATTTTATGCTAATTTTGACAAGAATTTTAAATGCTATTCTACGCTAGAGGCTATGGCGTCTTGAGCATGTATAGGTAGGTCTCTCTGCCATCAATGGCAGTATTCCAATCCTCTTGAAGCTTCTTAGCCATGGCCCTAGTGATTGGCCCAATTTGACATGTTGATGGGCTTTTGATTGAGGTGGTGCTTGGGCCTCTTCCATCAGTAAATCCTTAACTGTGTGAAGTTTTCTCTGTGAGCTTTCATTTTTTCTCTCTTACCGAGAGTGTTTTCCTCACTTGTTAAGAGGTCTTAGTCTCAGAGGGAGATTGAGACTTGTTACCTAGAGTGGTTTAAAATACTTGTGTACCTGAAGAGATGGAGGATACTAGTGTATCTAGATAGGTGTATAATACTTAAGGCTCTTAAGCGGGGAGCTTAAGGGGACTAGGCATAGCCCTAGCGTTTGGGGTGAACCAGTATAAATCCTTGTGTATACTTTTCTCTGTCCCTTATCTCTTATAATCTTCTTTGTGTTGATAAAAAGTCAAATTAAGTTCAAGCTCCATTCAACCCCTTCCCCTTTTGGAGCCAATTGTACCTACAAAATTAAGTTCATTGAAACTGCAAAATAATTGGCTAATATATTTACCAAACCTCTAGGTAGGGATTGATCCAACTTCTAAATGTATAGATTACTAAATTTTTATCATTTGATTGAAGTACATCAAAAGGGTTACTTTTCTTAGGAGAATTAATTATTTTGCATAATAATTTGTCTAATGTAAATACTTTTACCACGAAATGTTACCCTCGGTACATTAAATTTACCATTAAAATTTTCATACTACATTGATTCTCTACCTTACGTGTCTTCTTTTGATTGCATTGTTAAAAAGTTTGTTGTTTTGGGTGTTGACTATGTTACTTTCCTTTATTATCAAGAAAGGCTAGTCAAATCTGACTAGAAGAAAATTGACCTATGTAGTTTCCCAAAAACTGCAGTTAGTTACAAATTCAATGATGGTTACCTAATCAATTAATTACATTCTTCTTAAAAAAAACCAATCTCACTCATATTCTATTAGGCATTATTTCATAACTTTGTAAGAAATGTCTTATTCACGATCACCACAAAGGAAGAGATCTAAATCCAGTAGAGAGATTTCGCAAACTAGGTTTGGGCCTCTGGAAAACTGTTTCTAGGAGATAATGAGAAAATCGTTGTCTTCTTGCATTAGATGAGTAGTAAACTCATCAACATTCCAAAAACTGCTAAGTCTCAACTGGCTTAAGAAATAACAATTACAAGATGTCAAAAAGCTTCTGAAACACCGAAAGCTTCAATGATTTCTGGAACTCAATGCTAATATATTTCCAGATCTTGTTAAAGTTTTCTATACTAATCTCACTTTTGAAGTGGATACTTTAAAGTCTCAAGTTAAAGGAGTAGACATGGTCATAAAAACTAACGTCTGGCCTTCTATCACTAGGATAAAGTTTTCTGGTGCACAAGTTGGCAAAGGAAACACAAGCATTGTTGAAGACTTCAACAAAATTCAATTTTACAAAAGTTGTTTGAGGAATTCACACTCTCAAGTTAAAGGCTTTTACATTGGGGTCTCAAGTTGAATGAACGATTGATAGCATTCATTACTACAAGGATGCTCACACCACGGGGGAGTAATCATGTCATTCTCACTGAAGAAGACTTAGTTATGATATATTGCATCATGACAAAGGTCAAGGTAAATTGGATATATGTAATAAAAGACCACATATTTAAATCCAAACGACTATCAGACTATAGGTTTCCCTATGCCATTTTGATATCTAAGTTCCTTCAATATTTTGAAATTGATCATAAAGAATAACTTTTTGAAGCTATCAAACTAAGTCATGAGATGAACAATGGCACTTTGGTCAAAATGGGTTTTATTAAGGCTAGTGACAAGTGGGTAAGTTATGATGATGTTGGTAGTTCATTTGTTCCAAGTGTCATTGAATACAATGTTAATGGTATGCATGCACTGATTCCCTATATTCCTCTTATTGATCATGGTGAACCTTTGTCTTCATTTGAAAGGATGGTGTTGAATCGTCTAGACACCATATTGGGTGATCAAAGAGACCATTATAATTTCAACAAAAACTTGCAAAATTTCAATATGGAAAGGAGGACTAGGATTTGCATTTCATCTTTATGCATTTCATGTTTAACATTTTTATCTTTCTGTTGAACATTGTTATGTTTCTATTATGTATTTTAAATTTTTTATTTGATGTTTTTTTCTATTTCTCCCTAGTATTAGTTTCCATTTGAAGAAGCCAAAGGGGGAGAAATGTGTGTATTCTTATGGTGTATTGTTGCTATATTATTTTTTGGCCTCTGTGTTTTACTTGTACCTTTTGCAACGCATCTTCATCAAAATTAGATACACAATCATTTGGTGGTTTATCTTCATCAAATAAGGGGAGTTTGTAAGACTTTAAGACTGCACTGAGATATATCTGATGTATCCAAAGATCATTTCATGAAGATGAGGATTGTAGTTGTATATTCAGTTGATTTTGTTGTATTTTGTTTATTGCTCTCCTCCCAAAACTTTTTTATCCTAAAAGAAAAACTCCAAAATATGTTTTTCAAATTGTTTTGGAACTTGTTAAGAGGATTTTAATAAGTTAATTGACATATTAGTCTGTTAAAATGTTCTTAACTAAAGTCTTTATGAAATGAAGTCAATATTTTAATTGGTTGATTTATCGAATCAATTTATCAAAACCACTTAAGTACTTTTGAAGTTCAGGAAAATGTTTTTATCAGAAGTAACCTTTTGTCTAAAACTAACAATTTGTTTGATAGAAGAATGTTGATTTTTAAACCTTGACTTCAATTCACTATTTTCATTCTTAAGTAAAATCAACATATTATTTTAAATATTTAATCTAATAAATTTAACTGTTTCAATTCCAAATCAAAACTATTTTTAAAGTTTAAATATTGTTTTCAGAAAGGTTTCAAAGACAGAAAAATAGATAGCTTTTTTCATACTTCTGAGAAAAAGAAAAGTTTTTTAACTGAACTTTTGAATCATGAAGAAAATATTTTAGCCTCCTGCTGCATAAACTCATGTGTATTCATTCTTAATTCAAAAACTCTAAGTGTGGTGGTATACAAAAGTAGATAAGGTGTCTAACTTACGTAGTATGTCTTGTGTGTGTTTGAAAAAAGTTCTTGTAGGATTCAAGAGTTGTTTTCGTGACTGTCTAGATTTGTATTAATCTTTGTTTTAGTAAATTTTTAACTGGTGTGGTTGAGGACTAGATGTAGCTCTTGAGAAATAGTGAACCAATATAACAACTCGTGTGTGATTCTCTTTCTTTTTTTCTTTCTCTTTACATTTTTGCTTTCAAATTTCATGTAGTATTTCTTGATTATCAAAAGTTCAACTGATTTATTAATTGATCTGACAAAATTTAACTAATTAAATTTTCTAGTTTCTTCTGGTTAACTACATTTTAATTTTTTTTTTCAATATTCTAATTAGTTGATTTTATAAAAATATTACTCTAACTCATCTTTTGCAAAAATCTTTGAACATTTAATTTTCCCCACTTGATCTGGCCAACGTTTATAACCCATTATTCTACCTTTCATCTTTTTTTTTCTTTACAAATACAAAATGTTTATTTTCTTAATAATTATATTACTCCTAAAAGTAGATTGTCAAGTGGTTTGTAGAATGTAAAAACATTACGGTTCCTTTCAACAATGTTAGCATAAATCTAAACAAAAAGAACGTTAATTTATTTTAAATAAAATTAAAATTAAAATGATAACTTTAAAAATATGGGAAGTTCATTTACATTGTGTTTCGTTCTGGTGATTGACTATTTATGACGATCGAAAAGTTGGATGGCTCCGCGTTTGGATCCACTGATATGTAACGAAATGAGAGCGAGGAAAAGCGAGATGACTATTGTTTAGTGGCTCGCTCGAATGCAAAGAAAGGCAACGCAAGACATGTATGCATTCCAAAAATACGATTTTAACCTCCTTTTACTTATGTATGGTAGCAAAAACATACGACATCGATTATCCAAGACATATTGAAGCAACCATAATCGATTGTGACATTTTTTAATGGATAATCAATTATTCATTTCCCATAATTGATTATGGGTCATTTTTTAGAAGATAATTGATTATATGAATTTCATAATCGATGTTGTGTGTATTTTGTGCAAGCTAATCGATTATGCTTGCAAGAGAATCGATTATGAAAGATGTTTTGTGCTCTTAACCCTAGTTACAGTTGTTTAGTTGTTTAATTGAAGGAGAATGAGAAAGGGAGGGAGAGGGAGAAGGAGAAGAAGAAGGGGAAAGAGGAGAAAGAAGAATGAGAAAAAGGAGGAGAAGAGAAGTAGAAGTAAAATGTGATATTTTATACATAAAAGTATTTTATAATACTATTAATAAAAATAAACAATAAAAACTAAAAACAATAATAATTTATAATAGTATTAATTATAATAAGATAAAAAAAAGTAATAATACAAATAAAATTAAGATTTAACATTTAATTATTTATAGTAATAAAAATAATATAATTATCTTAAATAATAATTGTAACAAATAAAATATTAAAAATTATTTCATATTTTTATTTAAATACAAAATTAAGTAATTTAGGATTTGTATTTCTTTATGATTTTGAATAATTTAGAAATTTTATTTATTTCAAACAAAATTTAAAGACTAAATTAAATCATTTAGATTTGTATTTATTTCATATTTTGAATAATTTAACATTTTTTTATTTCAAAATTTTATTTAAATAGAACATTAAATAATTTAAAATTTTATTAAAATAGAACATTAAATAATTTAAAATTTATATTTATTTAAGATTTTGAATAATTTAGAATTTTTTTTTCAAATTTCTTATTTATATAGGTGATTAAATAATTTATGATTTATATTTATTTAAGATTTTGAATAATTTATGAATTTTTTCTTTTGTATTTTTATTTAAATTGATATCTAAATAATTGGAAATTTGCATTTATTTAGGATTTTCAATAATTTAATAATTTTATTTATTTCATATTTTTAAAAATATGACATTAAAATAATTTACGTTCATATTTAATTAAGATGTTAAATAATTTAGGAATTTTATTTATGTGAACTTTATATTTAAATAGGGTAATAAATAATTTAGAGTTTGTATTTATTTAGGATTTTGAATAATTTAAGAATTTTATTTATTTCAGATTTTTTTTATGCCCCCATTTGCTTCTGCGGATGAGGTTGGAGTGAAGATTGGCGAGCGAGTACCTTGTTTGTTTCCACTGTTTTGGAGGTGTGCCTGTGTGGATGGAGGAGCGGGTAGCTAGCAAATTGTCATTTTCACACAAATGCGCGAATTTGATATGATTATACGTAGGAGCATACGTTTTTACGTTGATACCCTTACCCTAACATGTGCATGCATCACAATTTTCTCAAATTAGGCACTGTGCAAGGAATCAAAGAATTTTGGAAAAGGTAAAATCGATTTTGCATGCAATGTGTGAGAACGAAAATCGATTTTGTCATACAGAAAAATCGATTTTGGGGATTTTGTATGGGGAGAAAAATCGATTCTTGTTTAGCTTTTAGTCATGAAAATCAATTTTTGAGACTTTGTACTCATGAGAGAATCGATTCTCATGCCTTTATAAAACACCCAAAATCGATTTTGTTTTCTTTGGTGCCATTGAGAATCGATTCTCCTTGTATTTGAACTACATAGAGAATTGATTCTCTTACTGTGTTTCTTTTTTTGTTGGTTTTTTTAATTTTTAAAAATTTATATTTATATTTTCTCTTGCTTTTCAGGTTATATCTTGAGTGGTTGGAGTTGTGTAGTTGAAACCTAAAAAAGTTATTTGATAGTACTTAAAACCTAAAAAAAAAATATATCATAACTCATTATTTAAATATTTTTAATAGAAAGGGTAAATTTGTAAACTTACATTTTACACCTTTAAAAAAATTTATAAATTCCCTTCTAACTATCACATTACTCACAAATCTCAATAAACCATCCTCACAAATCTCAATAAACTATCCTCACAAATCCACCCATCATCCCTCAATCCAAACAACCTCACACATCCTCTCTAATATTCACAAATTCACTCCTTCTCATCCTCACAAATCCCTTCCCCAATCCAAACAGATCCTTAAAGTATGAAATTAAATAATTTAGATTTATATTTATTTAATATTTTGAATAATTTAAGAATTTTTTTTATGTCATATTTTTAAAAAAATTTAGGACATTAAATATTTTAGGGTTTTTATTTTTTAAAGAATTTAAATAACTTGGAAATTTATTTAATATTTTTATTCAAATACAACATTAAATATTTTATAATTTGTTTTTTAAAGAATTTAAATAATTTAAAAATTTATTTCATATTTTTTTTAAATAGGACATTAAATAATTTAGAATCTAAAATTTTTATTTAAATCAATTCTTTTTAAAATAGGAAATTAAATAATTTATATTAGTATTTATTTAAGATTTTAAATAATTATAAAAAAATATTTATTTCATATATTTAATTAAATTAGACATTAAATAATTCAAGATTTGTATTTATTTATGATTTTGAATAATTTAAAAATTTTATTTATTTCAGATTTTTATTTAAATATTTTTATTTAAATAGAACATGAAATTATTTAGATTTATATTTATTTCAGATTTTGAATAATTTAGAAACTTTATTTATTTTAAAAATTTATTTAAATAAGACAATAAATAATTTAAGATTTATATTTATTTAAAAAAATTAATAATTTAAGAATTTTATATGTGTCAAAATTTATAAAATATTTTTACATAAATTTTAATTTGTTTATATATAAAAAAATTAATTATATTTCATTTTAATTTAATTTTATAATAAATTTGTAATGTTATATTACTTATTTGTAAAATTTATTTTATGAATCACATTATTCATAATTTTCTTAAGTTTTTTTCTTTTTGATTTCTAATTATCTATTCTATAATAAAAACAAAATCATTTTCCATTCACTTTTTACCTTAAATATACCGAAATTGAGTCGTTGACGTAAATAGTGTAAAGGTGAAGGATCCTGTTTAACCTAAAACTTATGCTAAAATAAAGTTGAAAGTATTAATAGGAAGTTGGTGTTTGAATTGATCTGTAAGATTTAATTGATGAGTGATGAATGTTGGTTAAGATGAGTAAAGTCCATATAGGCGACTCTCACCAAAATTCAAACTCAAGAAAAACGTCATCCATTACGCTTTTCATGCATCGATAATCAAAACTAATAATTATATCATTATTTTATATTCTTACTTACATTTTATTAACACTTTGTTTAGGTATTATTATTATTCACCTCAACATATCTGTATTTCTTTATATCCAGTTATTTTAACCACTACGAAAAATAGAAATAAATAATTCGACTATCTTATTTTATTTTCTTATTTTTGCTGATTTATGTTTAAAATTTGTGAGTGAAGGTTATGCCGTGGTGTTTCTTATTTTCTTTTGGAGAGAAACCAAAACCACATTAACATCCATGTTGTATTTGCCATAATTTATTTTATTTTATTTTTTTATAGATAATTAATGTTGTGTTATGTTTTTTTGAATTATAATTGATGTTGACCTAGTTTTTTATTTAATATCTATATTCATTACAACCATAATCAATTTTTCTGATAATTTGAAGCATTTTAGAAATTTTATATATTTAGAATTTAAATTTTATATATTTTAAAAATTTTATGTAAAAAGTATATTAAATAATTTGATATTTATATTTATTTATAACTTAGAATATTTTGAAAATTTATATAATTTCTTATTTTTATTCAAATAAGACATTAAATATTTAAGATTTTTATTTAATTAGCAAATCAAATACTTAAGATTTGTATTTATTTAAAATTTTAAATATTTTAAATTTTTATTGAAATAAAAAATCAAATAATTTAGATTTGTATTTATTTAAGATTTTGAATATTTTAAGAATTTTATATATTTCAAACTTTTATTTAAATAGGAAGTGTATTTATTTAGGATTTTGAATATTTAAAAAATTTATATATTTAAAATTTTATTTAAATAGGACATTAAATAATTTAAGATTTGTATTTATTTAAGAATTTTAAATATTTTAAAAAATTATATCTTTCATATTTTTATCTAAATAGAACATTAATTTGTATTTATTTAAAATTTTAAATATTTTAAAAATTTTACATATTTCAAATTTTTATTTAAATAAAATATTAAATAATTTAGGATTTTTATTTACTTATAATTTTAAATATTTTAAGAATTTTAGAACATTAAATAATTTAGGATTTGTATTTACTTATAATTTTAAATATTTTAAAAAATTTATATATTTCACATTTTTATTGAAATAGAACATTAAATATTTAGAATTTGTATTTTTTTAGGATTTTAAATATTTAAAAAAAAATTATATATTTCGTATTTTTATTTAAACAGAATTTTTTTTTCTGACAATTATAAATATGCTCTGACAATCTCACATTGTATATTTTTTCTGAAATTAATTCTTGTACAGTACTGAAAATAATATTTTAATTAAAATAATTATAATTTATAAATAAATTAATGAAATTAATTTTTCAACAATTTTTAATAGAAAAGTAAATTTTAATCTTATATTTTTTACAATAAAAAAATACAATTTCAATCACATTCAAATCACTTACAAACATTCATACATTTTTCATTCTATCTATCTTAATCCAAATAATCTTATTCTCTTAACGTTTTTCCTTCAAATCTACTCTTTTAAATTCGTTTTCTAGTTCAAACAAAATCTAAATTAGGAGATGTATGAATTTCAATTTTATATTTAAGAAAATAGTTTAGAGAATTAGCATCACTGAATTGTGAATGTTTTGGTTCCAACATTATTACATATAGTTACTAGCAAAAACAAATTATTGGGATTATTGTAATAGACCAACGAATTACACTAGTTGCTTAATTATAAAGCTAAATTATACTTTTAGTTTCTAAAACCTACTGATATCAATTTTAAATATTTTAAATTTATAAAAAATTTAATTTATCCAGTTTTGTTTTAACATATATTTTTAAATGAAAGGACCAAAATCTTTTTTTTTTTAATTTAGATAATAAAATCGTAATAAATTTGAAAAATCAAAATTTTGAAATAAGAATAGAAAGGAAGCTGCAAAAGTTGTCATTTTAAATAGGTAGATAGCAGATCTGAATTCAAGCTTCCACCATTGTAGAAAGGGCAATTGCTTCCTGCACCCACCCAATTCCAGCTGAAAAGACGAAACTTTCCTTAAAAAAAATTTCCAAAATATGTATTCTGGATTTTTTTTTTCCAGAACGAAATTTTATATTACGAATTTTTTTATCCGGAATGGGTTTTTCATTTTTGTTTCCAGATTTTCATTTCTGAAACACAATAATTTCTTTTTCAGATTTTTTTTTCCGAAATGTATTATTTTTCAATTCTAGTTTTTTTGTCCGAAATAGAATTTTAATTTTTTTTCAAGATTTTTATTTCCAAAACTCAATAATCACTCCGGATTTATTTTTCCAGAATATATTATTTTCAATTCTGGATTTTTATTTTCGAAATTAAGGGTATTTTTGGAAACTAAAAAAATATGTTGGGTGCGTGTAAAAAATGATTGGGTGTAGGAAGCATTTGCCTGTAGAAAGTATTAGAAGAGTAGGGTTGTGCAGCATTGACCAGAGCGAAGGTTGTTAGTGTAAATTGGCACGCGCATAATCTAACTACCACGTTTTGGTTCTCCATCTATAAATATTTAAATACTTGGTTCTTCCTTATTCGGCAATCAATAACCACACAATCTGCAATTTGCAATCATATATGGCTGCTGAACCTGATGCCCCTGCCATTCCTCTTCTTACGCCCTACAAAATGGGTAAATTCACTCTCTCCCATAGGTATTCTCACACGCATCATACTCCAAAACACTGCTTTTAAATTCAATGTTTCATGTATCTTGTAATTTAAAAATTGGGTTATTTTTTCAGAGTTGTTTTGGCACCGCTCACGAGACAGAGATCATACAATAATGTTCCTCAGCCTCATGCCATATTGTATTACTCTCAGAGAACTTCTCCGGGAGGACTTTTGATCAGTGAAGCTACTGGTGTCTCTGACACTGCTCAAGGGTAACTTTTTTTTAAGTTACCTTTTAATTCATCAATCAAAAACAATACACCTTTTAATGTCACTTTTGTTATCCATATCAAGATTGATACACACACCAGGTATATGGACAAAAGAGCAAGTTGAAGCATGGAAACCCATTGTCAATGCTGTCCATGCCAAAGGTGGTATCTTCTTTTGTCAGATTTGGCATGTTGGAAGGATCTCAACTACAGGTATTTTTCACATCTTCATTCTATGGAGAACTTCATGAACCTATTCCCTTCAGATTTTGTGCTTTTATTTTCTTCACCACCCTTTGTCAAATTCAACATGGGAATAAATTACTCTGTGAAATTCTGTTGCCAAATATGAAATGCCCAAATTTTATAAAGGTTATGCTAGAGAGGATAATAAAAAATTTAAAATACGAGTTTCAGTCACCTTGATTATAAATGAAAAAGTTGAATGATTACTATATAATACTTACAAACTTGTTGACTTGAAGTGTTTATATATAAATTTAGCTCATGATTTAATGATTGAGTTTGGGTGATGTCTAATATTTTTAGATTTGACTTGTAGTTTTACTTCTATCAAAAGATAAAATTATATTGCACTTGGGATGATATTATGGCATACTTTGCCATTTTTATCAACAAAATACTTCAGGAGGGAAACTAGTTACACTAGTATGATTTAGAGTGAGTGGACCATCGAAAACAATGTTGCATGTGCTCAATTTTGTTAATTTGTAACAGATTTTCAACCAAATGGGCAAGCTCCGATATCTTCAACCGACAAGCCACTGAAACAACAAATGGGAAGCAAAAGCGATGGGGAAACACAATTACCAAGGAGGCTAAGGACAGATGAAATTCCTCATATTGTCAATGATTTCAGACTCGCTGCAAGGAATGCGATTGAAGCTGGTAACATAACAAAGTTTCCCACGCATGTGCTGATGTTCAAATTTTAGATAATGTTTAAGTATCTAACAATGGTACAAATCTCATGTGTAGGCTTTGATGGGGTTGAGATCCACGGTGCTCATGGCTACCTACTTGAGCAATTCATGAAAGATACAGTGAATGATCGAAGTGATGAATATGGTGGATCCCTTGAGAACCGTTGTCGATTCGCTTTGGAAGTGGTTGAGAGTGTTGTAAAAGAGATAGGGGCAGAAAGAGTTGGGGTAAGGCTATCTCCTTTTACAGAACATGGAGAGTGTGAAGATTCAGACCCCAGAGCATTGGGTGTGTACATGGCTAGTGCCCTCAGTAAATATAATATTCTGTATTGCCATATGGTGGAGCCAAGAATGAAGACTGCTCTTGAAGTAGTTGAGTCCTCTCACAGCCTTGTCCCAATGAGAAAGGCCTTCAGTGGAACTTTTATTGCTGCAGGAGGTTACAGCAGAGAAGATGGCATCAATGCTGTGGCTGAAAATAGGACAGATCTTGTTGCTTATGGTCGGTTGTTCTTGGCTAATCCGGACTTGCCAAAAAGATTTGAGCTAGATGCCCCTCTCAACAAATACAACCGTAACAAATTCTACTCTCATGACCCGGTTATTGGTTACACTGATTATCCATTTCTTGAATGAACCAAAGACTTGTGATATCTTGATATCCCAGAGAACATGTTACAATTACTGAGAGTAAAATCTTTTACTGAAAGATAAACTCAAAAAGGATGGAGAAATTTGAAAAAGTTATTAATTAATGCATCTGATAATACAGTTGGGAAAAGTAACATTTCTTAAGGAAGCAAATAAACATCCACAAGGAAACCACCATATCATATCTTCTAAAGTTTGTTTTTCCTAAAAAAAAATTGGCTATTGAATGTTTCACATTTTTCTTTACCACATTCTCCCTGAATAACTTTCTATATTCTATCTTTTATAAATTTTCAGTTGAATGAAAAACTAAATAAATAACTATATATGAACAACTTGAGATATTCATATTTGATTTTATAGTAAGTGATAAAAATTAGTAAAAAATAAATAATTACGTTGCTGTAGGATGCGAGTTGGTAATTACAAGTTAAAATACGAAATATATTTTCTTCTGTCTGGAGTGTATAACATTCTATTATTAGTTTTTCATAAAAAAAATTCGATGGATTATGTTAAAAACATAACAATCATAATATATTTTAAACCAGAATTTGTTAAGCATCCTTCACTTGTATTATTAAGAAAAATGTTTTGTTTACCACTTTTTTTATTCAATCAAATACCTAACAATTCTTTTTAATGAAAGATTATAATAATACATGAAAATAAAAGTAAAAATGAAATCTTCACATAAAATAATAACATATTTGATTGTATAGTGGTTATGTAAAATAATTAATAAGTGTGTGAACTCCCTCCTAAAGCAAAAGGTAATATGAACTTTAATAATTAATATTAAATAATAAAATTATTATTATTAATAAATAATGTTTTGAGAGAAAAGAAAAAAATATATGACTTTTTTTTGTGAAACTATAATTTTTCCTTCATGCATGTGTGTGGAGATAAATGACTTGATTAAAATATTTAAAAATGGAAATTTCTAAATTATAGCAAATAAAAAAAATAGTTTTCAGTGAATGTTGAAACCACTATTTAGAAATTAATTTCGTAGAATATTAAGATTTATTTAAGGAGTTGAATTCCTTTAATAAATATCTGTCCAAACAGAATAATGTAGAGATTAATTTTTTTTTTATCTATATGTATGTATGCATATTATTTATAATTTTATTTTTATTATCGTATTATTAAATTGCTTTTTTTAAATAAAAGTTTTCATATTAGTCCTATTATGCAACTTGACATTTCAACTCTGTTTGATATCTCAAGTAACAACAATTATTAGGCATCACATGAAAAAAAAATTATTAAAAAAAGAAAAAAGAAAAAAAAAATACAAAAATATGGGAGGATTAGACAAAAACTTATATGTTAACAAAAACGATAATATGTAGACTATATCTATTCATAAAGAATTCTAAGAAAAGCTACGAAGCTCGGGCACTTACTTCTCTTAAATGGCGTGTCGGTGTCCGATACTCGTGTCGGACACCGACACTCGTATGACACCTGTAGGACACGTATCCGTGAAGTGTCCAATTCAAAAAATATTTATTAGATTTATGATAATTCTAGTACAGTTCTAACACAATTTTAAAAAGGAAAAATACATTAATTTTCTCAAAATTCAAATTTTATTGTATAAATTTTTATTATGATTATAAAACTAAGAAACAAATCATTGTGAATCAGTCATGAAAAACATCTTTCCGCTAAAAAAAATCTGGAATATACTTGTATACATAAATCTTTATTGTCAATTTATATAATTCATAATTATATAATATATAGATTTGTGTTCCCGTGTCCTACATTTTAGAGATTTTACGTATCTCCGTATCTGTGTCGTATCAGTGTCTGTGTCAGTATCTGTGCTACATAGAAGAAAAGACTAGATGGTAGCCTATTATACCAATGAAAAGATTCTCTATGAATAAATCCTAAATGAGTCAACTTATCAGCACTCGCATTTCCCATATTAATTAAGACAAGTATTCTGTCGATTACGAAGCATTCAAAAAACATTGGTCATAGCAGTAAATGTAACACAATTGCTTTTAATTTTTTTAATTTTTTATTATATATTTGAAACCATTTTTTTCAAACTAGTCAATCATATGTTTTGATAAATTAAAAATATTTCAATATACTTTTTAATTCAAAACATATTTTAAAAAATATTATTTATTAGTATTAAGTTAAATAGATTATTTTAATATCTTATTTATGATTAATTTGTGGTGAGTATGTAAGTTCATCAAATTGGATACCTTATAAATTATAAAAATTTGACTAAAGTTCTTGAATAATTATTTATTCATATTTTTTTTCTACAATTATGTTCAATCTTAAATAATCCTTTAAATTTGGGGTTATGTTTTTCTATCCACAAATAAAATATAAATAAATAAAAAATATTTTAGTAAAAAGAATCATAATTTTTGCATAATCCAAAAAACAAACACCAACCCAATCCATCAACTATATGTGCCCCAGACAACATTATTATACCACTGGTTCTACAAAGAGCCTGTGAAGGCATGCAAACGAACAAAAAATTGAGCCATTATTCTCAAACGAAAATAAATAAAAGCATCACTAGCTAATGACAATTGCTGTGAGAGAGCTTATATTCCAAAAATTAAGGTCTCCGGTATATAAACCTGACCATGTATTATGACCCAGATTTGCAGCACTAACCAGAGAACAAGCCTATCCAAAAATTTACTCTATTGTTTATTTCTTATATTGAAAATAACCTCTTTCCCGCACCTGCAACCAACAACCGTCCTCACCCCTCAGCCAGCTCAAGAGAGTTACCTCCTCATGAAAACCAGCATTCAAAGCACACAGGTACTAGCTAAGGGTGGGCATGGATTGGATTTTCCAAAATCCAATCTAGATCCAAATTCAAATAAGTGGATTGGATTTAAAATCCATATCCACTTTAACTAGATTAAATATATTTGGATTTTTTTAAAATCCATTTAAAGTGGATTGAATCCAGATTAAATCCACTTTGTTAATTATATTAAATCCACTTTGTCAATTACATTAAATCCATTTTGATATGGATAAAGACTAACTTGGCTCGAACTGGGCCTAAGCCGACTCAACTTGAACACAGACCAACTCGGCTCTACATCGGCCCTGACCCAGACGACTCGACATCGGTCCGGGTCCGGACGACTCGACATCGGCTTGAGCCCAGAAAACTCAACAGCGGCCCCGACCCGGACAACTCGACATCGGCCTGGGCCCGAACAACTATACATTGGCTCGGCTCGAACGACTCGACATCAGCTTAGGCCCGAACAACTCGACATCAGCCTCGACCGAACGACTCGACATCAGCCCGGGCCCGTTGACATCGGCTCGGGCCCATTCGGCTCGACATCAGCTTAAGCCCGCTCGGCTCGACATCGGCCCGGGCCCGATCGGCTCAAAATCGGCCCGAGCCTGGTCGGCTCGACAGTGGCCCATGCCCGCTCGCCTCGACATCGGCCCAGGCCCACACAACTCGACATTGGCTCAGGCCCGCTCGGCTCGACAACGGCCCGGGCCCACTCAACTCGACATTGGCCCGAGTCCGGTCGGCTCGACAAAGGCCCGGGCCTGATCAACTCGACAAAGGCCGGGGCCCAGTCGACTCGACATCGGCCCGAGACCGGTCGGCTCGACAACAGCGCGGGCCCGGTCGGCTCGACATCGGCCCGGGCCCGGTTGACTCGACATCGGCCTGGGCCCGCTCGACTCGACAACGGCCCAGGCCCGCTCGACTCGACATCGGCCTGGGCCCACTCGGCTCGACATCTGTCCGGGCCCAGTTTGCTTGACATTGGCCCGGGCCTGCTCGACTCGACAATGGCCCGGGCCCGCTCGACATCTGACCGAGCCCAGTTTGCTTGACATCGGCCCGGGCACGGTCGGCTCGACATCGGCCCGGACCCGGTCGCCTCGACATCGGCCCAGGCCCAGTCGTCTCGACATCGGCCCGAGCCCACTCGCCTAGAAATCGGTCCAGTCTCGCTCGTCGCCCGCTCGAGTCGACATCGACCCGGGCCCTCTCGACTCGACTTTGGCCCAGGCCCGGTCGACTTGACATCGACCCGGGCCCAGTTGACTCGACATCGGCCCGGGCCCGCCCGACTCGAAAATGGCCCGGGCCCGCTCGACTTTACATCTGCCCGGGGCCGCTCGACTTGACATCTGCCCGGGGCCACTCTCTTTTCTCTAAAAAACACTCTTCTTCTTTTTCTCTATTGTATTTCTTTTCTGTGGTGCATCTTACAATTGAGAAAGCATCCTATTTATAGGCTTAGGAAGCTCTTCTAGAAGAGAAAATAATAAAATCTCATTATGGCCTTAAAACCCCACTAACAATATAATAAAATTTCACTCACAACTTTTGGTCTTTCATCTATCAAAACTCTCGGTCTTTTATTTTCTAGTAACTTCTAATTTTAAAACCCAAAAACTACCATTTAAAGTTTATTTAACAAAACTCCCCATTAACTTAAATGTTTCTACCATCCATCGTGCCAATCATCTTCTTGTATTCGTCGAAAAGTACTTTTGGTAGCAGTTTTATGAAGATATCTGCAACTTGATCCTGACTTGCCACATGCACCAATTCCACACTTCCTTTCTTCACATGATCACGGATAAAGTGAAAACGAATGTCAATGTGTTTGCTTCTTCTGGGTTCTTTGCCAACTCAATTGTTGATTTGTTATCAACTTGAATCACGATTGCACCTAGTTGCTTTAGCTCCATCTTGCTCAACAAGATTCTAAGCCATATCACATGACATACACACCAAGATGCTGCCACATATTCAGCTTCACAAGTCGATAGCATCACGATCGGTTGTTTCTTTGAGAGCCAAGAAAATTTTGTGTTGCCCATAAAGAATTCATATCCCGATGTACTTTTCCGATCATCTATGTCTCTGCACCAATCATTGTCAGAGTAACCAACCAACTTGTAATCTTCTGCTTTTGAGTAGAACAATCTGAGTGATACAATACCTTGAATGTACCGTAAGACTCACTTCAACGCCTTCCAATGTGAGTAAACCGGTTCTTCCATGAATCGACTCATGATGCTGACACTTAATGAAAGATTTGGCCTCGTGCATGTGAGATAACGAAGGCTTCCTACCAAACTCCAGTATCTACTTGCATCGACACGTTTTCCTCCGTCGAACTTTGAGAGTTTTGCACCTGGTTCCATTGATATTGATATTGGGTTGCAATTTTCCATCTTGTACTTCTTCAAAATCTCTTTGTATATGTCTCCTATGATACAAAAATCAACGTCTCTTTTTGCCTAACCTCCAAACCAAGGAAAAACTTCATCAATCCCAAATCTGTCATCTCAATTCTCATGTCATTGTGCCCTTAAACTCTTCTATCATCTCATCATTGTTACCAATAAAAATGAGATCATCGACATAAAGAGAAACAAATATCATGTTACCTCCACTCTTCTTTGCGTAAAGAGCATGCTCATAAGGACATTGCTTGAACTCTTTCTCCTTGAAATATGTATCGATACGAGTATTCCATGTTCGCGGTGCTTGCTTCAACCCATAAAGTGCCTTCTTCAATTTTTGCACCTTCTTCTCTTCTCCAATTTCCTTGTACCCAGGTGGTTGTTCGATGTAGACTTCTTCATCAAGCACACCATTCAAGAATGCTGACTTGAAATCCATTTGAAATATCGGCCATTTAAATTGTGCCGCTTGGGAAATGAGCAATCAAATTGTCTCCATTCTTACAACGAGAGCAAACACCTCATCATAGTTGATTCCCTCCTTTTGTTTGCATCCCTTCGCAATGAGTCACACCTTGTACCTCTCTATCTCGCCTTGAGCATTCATCTTTTTCTTGAATACCCACTTCACACCAATGGGTTGACTTCCCTTTGGAAATTATGTTAATTCCCATGTGTTCTTGCGGTCAATCGCTTTAATCTCCTCATCCATGGCAGTTTGCCACTTCTTGTCTTGCACCGCCTCTTCAAAGCTGATAATTTCTGCATCTACCAAAAGACATACAAGGTGTACCTCATTTGTCGAATCATACAAATTTGGAAAACTTCGCATTTTAGGTTGTCAGGGTTCATCTTCATCACCGGTAGTTTCAGAATTTATACTTTTCGATGCAACGATGGATGATTCTCCAACTTCAATTATAACCTCTAAAGAATTGTTCCAATCTCACTTGCTTGCTTTATTTATTCGCACGTCACGACTCACCATCACCTTCTTGCTTATCGAGTCAAGTAACTTGTACCCTTTTGTCTTCTCATCATACCCAATAAAAATATACCTTTTGCTTTTGTCTTTGAGCTTCGTTCTTCATTGATCTGGTACATGTGCATAAGCCACATGATGACATTTTACGGCAAGTGCACCGCATTTGTCAAAAGTAATAATTGTTCCTAAGGACGGATATCGATCCCACAAGGAACAGTAAATTATCGAGTACAAAATTCGCTAAATATAACAATAGAACAATAAAAATAGTTTTGAAGTGATTGTGGTGACACTGATCAATAAGAAAACGAACAAAAAATTAGTTGCTTCAATTGGAAAAATAGGGATTAGGTTTCATCTCTCTCACTCTCATGTATTTTGATTAGCATGTTAATATTGAGTTCTTTGATTGAAATTGATGGCCGTAGAAAATTCATTTATATTGATCTCTCGCATATAAAATTCTTATGAATGTTTCCTAAATATCGATCTCTCGCATACTTATAAAAACAACTTAGAAATCACAATCAGACGTTAATGGCAATTAATATTCCAAGTCTATCTTTAACACTCAAATATGTTAAGTATTGATGTTTAGGTCTGAACCCTAAAAATACCTCTCGGTCAGATTTAAGATTCTCAATTTGTCACGGGAAAGTTAAAAGTAAAACAACAATACCAATAATCAATCAATAACTAAATATTAATATATAAGATATCACCTCAATACATAAGAGTTTGAGCAGATTACTCCCAATCCAAAAGGGTAGAACTAGCCACACATACTTCTGGCACCTTTCATTCTCCCAATCGGGTTACAATTCACTTTATGGTGTTTTCCTCTCAATCTGGCACCCTAGGGTTGAGCCTCTAGCCTTTTATTTATCCTACTTTTCTAGGGTTAGGTTGCTTCCTGTGTCGCGCTAATGGGCTAAATGATAAAACATAAAAAAGGCTCAATCTTTCTTTGCATCTTTTTCCATTCGAGACCTTCCAGCTTCCTCTTTTTAGCTCAAATTATTCTCCTTTATTTCAAATCTTCAATCCTCCCTAGAAATATGCAATTAACACCAAATTTGGGAATAAAATGCTCTTATTCAAATAAAACTCATAAAAATGTAAAAAGGTATAAATTCATAAATTAGGGATTATTTTATATGTAAATTAGCAATAAATCCTCATAAGTGCCTATATTTTAATATGAAATATTACTGAAATTAGACACTTATCACCACACTACCAAATACTTTGAGATGAGAAGTTGTCAGCTTTTGTCCGCTCCATGCCTCTTGTGGTGTTTGATCATCTAACTTCACATGTGGACATCAATTTTGCACATAAATGACGCATTGCACGGCTTCTGCCCAAAATTCCTTTGGCATCTTTTTGCTCTTAAGCATTGATCAAACCATGTTGAGAATGGTCTGGTTCTTCCTCTCGGCCACACCATTTTGTTGAGGAGTGTACGGTGCAATTAGAAATCGCCTTATGCCTTACTCCCCGCAATACTCCATGAAAGTCGTCGAAGTATACTCGACACCTCTATTGGATCGTACAACTTTGATTTTTCTATCAGTTTCCTTCTCGACCATCACTTTGAACATTTTGAACACCTCGAATGCCACAATTTTTTCTATCAAAAAACAAACTCAAGTTTTTCTTGAGAAATCATCGATAAAGGTAATGAAATACATTTTACTACTGAAGGATTCTGGAGTAATTGATCCACATAAGTCGGTATGAATCAATTCGAGAGGTTGCTTAGCCCAATATTCAGCCTTCTTTGGAAACGAGGTTCTCACATGAGCGTTGAGCACACATTCTTCTCAAAATTTTCCCTCGTAGTCCATGTTGGGTAGTCCGTGAACCATATTCTTCTTCGCTAACTCTTTTAGGCCACCATGATGTAGGTGACCAAAACAAGCATGCCACAGTGATGCCTTATCTTCTATGTCGACTTGCAAACATTTTTCTCGTATGCTTCTCAAATTCAGTTTATCTTTCCATCTCGATTCGAGCAACCAAATGCCTTTGCTTGTTCTTCAAGTGTAGTAGCCGATCTTTTAAAAATATCGAGTAACCTTTTTCTGTAAGTTGCCCCATACTCAAAATGTTGGTCTTGAGGTCTAGTACATAATAAACATCTTGGAGTGACACAATTAAGCCATCTTTTTGTAAGTAGCAAACCGTACCTCGGCCTTTAACCTCCACCTTTGATGCATCTCCAAATGATAAATGATCATCTTCAATCTTTTGCATCTCTTTGAATAGGTACTCGTGACCGCATATATGGTTGCTTGCCCCCGAGTCGAGGTACCACAGAGTGTCATTGTTAATGTTGACTTCATTTTGAGCCATCAAGAGAACACCTTCATTTCTTTCGTCTTCCAAGGCTAGGTTGGTTGTCTCTTCTATCTTTATATCGGCTTGACAATATTTTTCAAAATGCCCCACTTTACCACAATTATAACATTTTTTCGGAGTTGCAATCCTTCGCATAGTGACCATATTTGCAACATTTGTAGAACTTGATGTTGGAGTAATTTGATCGGCCGCCTCTTCCTCGACCACGTCCTCTTCCACGCCAATTTGGTTGGCTCGAATGTTCCTTCTCCTTATAGTACCTTTCATGACTGTTGCCTTTACCATCGCGACCATTTCCATGACTTCCACGAACATGCCCTCTACTTTGAGAATTTTGATAATAGAGTGCCTTTTCATCTTTGATTGATGCCTTGGTTTAAAGTGCTTGTTCGATTGTTTCCTCATTCTTCTTCTTTTTCTGTTGCTTGTGTGCCTCGAGAGGACCGGCGAGCTCGTCGACTATGAGCGTCTCTAGGTCCTTTGACTCTTCTATCGCGCACACAATTGATGGAAGAGGGCCAAGCACACCCTTCCATGAATGGCAAGAGACAAGTCAAGAACGTCTAGACCCCAAGGCAAGAGCGTCTAGACCATCCAAGACCAAGCTAGGAGCGTCCAAGACCAAGCTAGAAGCATCTAAGACCAAGCTAGGAGCGTCTAGGACCAAGCTAGGAGCGTCTAGGACAAGAAGACTTGGATCAAGCTATGAATGGAAAAGGGCCTATTAATATATATTCCGTGAAGGCCCATCATGTGTAGTTTAGCTTTAATTGGGGTGTAAATAGCATAGCCATGTGGACAAGTGTTTAAATTTTCTGCACATTAGAATTAAGGAAGCATTAACCTTGATTAGCTAAAGGTTTCTAGAAGCCTTTACTAATAAAGGACCATGTGCACCCATGTGCCATGTGCACCCATGTGCTTCACTTTTTCCATTTCATTTGGCTTACATTTGTGTAGCATTTAGGTCATCAAATCTGGTCCTCTTTAGCCTATAAAAAGAGGAGCCTACACCTTGTATTGGCAGGATTAATGAGAGTAAAGTTATGCTGCCAACATTGTGCCATGCTTTGCTTCTACCTAGTTTCTAGGCTCTAATCTTCATCTTCCTCACTTACCATAGGGCTGGCGGAATCTCCCTACTTCCATACATATCATGCACCTTCAAGATCACCATAGCTCCTAGGAGGATCTTGCACATTTACATCCATGGCTTCCGCACCATCTTTCACATGATTCTAAGAAGAGCTTCATGAATTTGCCATCATTTGGTATCATGAGTTTAGGTTCTTCAAAGATGAGTAACTTTTGGTCTTTTCATTTTTAGTTCTTCTTTATTTCATGTTGTTCATCTTATTTCTATAATTGTCTTGCTGTTTTTTACATTTTAATTTGTTTTGGTGTGCTATTTGGAAGATCCAACCGGTGCACATTGTTCAATTTGATCTTGAACAATCCTTGTGCAAATTGTGATAGGATTCCATACACCTTGAGTTGCTGTTTTTCTTTTAGGAATTTGAGTCTTTATTGCACTTTTATTTGGTTCATATTATGCTTTTGAGTCTTTAATTTCTGAATTCATATATGTTTTGTCAAGTCATGTTCATCCACAATGTCATCAATTCATAGTAGTCCTTTATTTGGCTTGATTGTTTCTTGATTTTGGGTATTTACATTTGCTTTGAATCTTCTGTTCTTTGATCTTTTGGTGCCTTTTAATTTTTAGTTTGAGTTCTTATTTGTTTTTAGATCTTACACAAATTCCTCTTCTTAATTCCATTGTGTTTAAATTTTGGTCTCTTGCTGTTTTTGTTTCCAGTTTTTCCAGAATCCCCTATTTTACATTCTCTGTGCTGGCTGTTTCGTTCCAGAAAATTATTTTCACTCATAGGAAATTTTTGATTCTCTGGATTATGCAAGTTTGAAGTGTTACAGAAAAGACAAAAAAAAGAATCAGCTCAAAAGAGTCAATAGAAAAAAAAATGATAAATATTTTAAAATCAGTGTGCAAATCTGGGCGCTACAGTTGGCGTAACTGAACACTTAAATTGAAAAATTTATTAAAACAAAATGGCTCATGCGTTTGGAGTGATTCCAACGCCAGATTTTAGTTAAGATCTTGAATATCTTGCATATCAATTTTCAGAGAAAAATTCTAAAAGGACAACTCAGCATAAATTGGGGAAAAACACGTTTCTGGCCCACAACAATTTTCCAGTGGTGCTGTTTTTTTATTTTGAAATCTATTCTAGTGCTATTCTTAGGTTTCATTTTGTGTGCCTACCTTTATTTGAGTACCTTTCTTTGCTTGTCTAATATTCTTGGACCTCTTTCTAGTTGTCACAATCTAACTCCATTTGTGTGGTACTGTTTTCTTCAATTAAATTGTTTCTTGCTTTTATTCTTTGGCCTCTAAATTTGGTGCTGGAATTTATTCTCTTTTGGTGCTTAATTGAGTGGAAATTTGACTTGGGTAAGGTCTAGTCTTCTTGATAGGTGCTGGAATTGGAGAATTAAGTCCTTAATTCTAAGGGGAACAAAAGCGAAGGCAGAAACAATTACTTCTCAAAACACCACAAACACTTGGAGGGCCCAACAAGAAAAGACAACCAAGGAAGTGCCAATAACAAAAAGAGGATCAACAAAGGGAGTTTTCTTAATTTCTTTGCAACTTAACTTGTGTTAATTACTTCTTTAATTACGTGATTAGACGGTGAGTGTGTCTTCAAGGGCTCCAAGTGTCCAAGAAGCCTCACCTAGGGCCGACTAGTGTAGAGTTTTTAATTAGCAATTGTTAATTGTTTTTTTAATTACATTACTTGCTTAATTAGTTACGCTTTGCATGTGTGGTTGTCTTGTTTAAGCTTTGCTAATTCGTCTAGCTTTGTTAATTAGTTAGCTTGCATTGTTTTCTTGCATTTGATTTCTCAACTTAATTGTGTTCTAAGTGGTTTACTAAGAGAAAGCTTTGTGTGAAGACATTGGGGGATAGTTTTTGGCTAAGGCAAAGGCTTGGTATTTAAGTAGTCCTTTGTGACTCACCTCCCTTACCTGGAAAACTACCTTCTTTGACTTTCCTAAGTTTTATCAAGGTAAAATACTTGTATACACAAAGCTTTAGCCATGTCTTCTTCTTCTCATTCTACAAAGTCTATTGGAAGTGAATTAAAAT
Organism: Phaseolus vulgaris; assembly: GCF_051622355.1. Lineage (NCBI taxonomy): Eukaryota > Viridiplantae > Streptophyta > Magnoliopsida > Fabales > Fabaceae > Phaseolus > Phaseolus vulgaris. The sequence goes on along the minus strand of NC_143498.1, from coordinate 22,396,304 downwards.
CTTTAAAAATTCTTTTGAAAGAAGTTTCACAAACTGTGCAATCAATTGCATATAGACAATTGGAGAGTGAGACTAAACTTAATGTTTTGACTAAAGCAAAGGATGAGAAGTCTCACATTCTAAAAAAATTACCTTCTCATGCATATATCTCTAAAGATCATGATTCTTTTGGGGAGGGAAGTATTAGAGTAAATGATTATTATCAAGCACCCCCTAGAAGACATAGAAGAGATATTAAAGAACAAGAAAACCCAAGAGAGGTTAGGGTAGACCAACCCCATGTCCATGGAAAAGAAAATATAGAAGCTTGCCTAGATTGGGAAATAAGGGTAGAAAAATTGTTTGCTTCCCATAAAGAAAGAAAGGAAAGAAAAATACAAAAGAATAGAGGGGAAGTCAAAAGGGAAGCTAAAGAAAAAGAAGAAAAAGAAAAGCATGAGAAGACCCTTGAAGAACAAAAGGCGTGGGAGAAGAGTGTTCCTTCCCACAAGGTCATTCAACAAGACCAAAGATTTAAAAATACCTTTGAAAATATGTGTCTTGTTGAACAACCTCAAAGCCTTACCTTTTGTAAAGGAACACTTGCAAGCCTAAGTGAAAAAGAAGAGTCTTTAAAAGAAGCTTGCATAGATAAAAATGAAATAGATTATTTCTCATATGTGCTAGGATATCACCAAGTGAATGTCAAGTTTTTTATAAGCATCTACAAAAACAAATTTTTATGTGAAGTAGGGCCTAAAGAAACTTGTCATGTCTTATTGAGACAACCATTGCAAAGTGTACAAATCCTTATAAACAATGGTTGTCACAACGAGACTATCCTTACACATAAGAGAAAAAGTCTTCATGAAGGAGAACTCATGGGACAAATTAGAGTTGATAAAACTCTAGAGCTTTTAAAAGGAAAACTTTTGTCCCCCATGAGAAAAGAAGTTCAAAGACATTACCTTAGGTACAATTCTTGTTTTCAAACTACACCCAAGGCAATGTCTCATGAACTCTATACTCCTTCACCTTTTGCAAATGATCCTTGGGAAGATACAAATTTCATTTTAAAACTCCCTAGGACAACAAAAGGTTTTGATTCAATCTTCATGGTTATGGATAAACTCTTCTCTAGAGAAGTGATACATCGTCATGGTTTATCCTCAAGCATAGTGTTGAATAGAGCTCCAAATTTCGCAAACCATGATTTGAGGATTTCCTTTGGAAAACTTGCAACTAAGTTGCACACTTTAAATTCTTATCATCCTCAAACGCATGGTCAAAATACATTTGAAAATCTAGCTCTTTCTACTATGCCTAGAATAATCATGATGTGCACACACAACTCTAGAGATGAGCAAACATACCATCAAGTAGTTCACAAAACTACTTATATTTCTACTTTTAAAGTTATGTGTGTGCTAAATCATCTTTCTCCTTTTAAGTTGTTACCATCTCCTATAGGATTTATGCCTAAAGAGAAGGTAACCACAAATGAACATTTTAAAATACATAAGATGATTAGAGACCACACACAACCATTTAAAGAGAAACTTTGTCCAAGGTTGCCAAAACCAAAAGACAAACAAAAATGGCAACCTAGTAAAATTAATTTGCAAACTAACACCTATCCCTTATTTGATTATTTCTATAGGTGGACGTTTGATCTAGGAGGACAAGCTTTGGCGAAGCAAGAGGCTACTATCCGAGATCAAGCCTGAAGATCTGAGGATAGATCTTCTCAAAGAAGGAGGAGATGATGGACACCATCCAGCCACAACCATTCCCCTTGGAAGAAAAAGCATTGGATTTGAGGGCAAATCCTTTTCAAGAGGGAGGGGATGATGGAAGAGGGCCAAGCACACCCTTCCATGAATGGCAAGAGACAAGTCAAAAACGTCTAGACCCCAAGGCAAGAGCGTCTAGACCATCCAAGACCAAGCTAGGAGCGTCCAAGACCAAGCTAGAAGCATCTAAGACCAAGCTAGGAGCGTCTAGGACCAAGCTAGGAGCGTTTAGGACAAGAAGACTTGGATCAAGCTATGAATGGAAAAGGGCCTATTAATATATATTCCGTGAAGGCCCATCATGTGTAGTTTAGCTTTAATTGGGGTGTAAATAGCATAGCCATGAGGACAAGTGTTTAAATTTTCTGCACATTAGAATTAAGGAAACATTAACCTTGATTAGCTAAAGGTTTCTAGAAGCCTTTACTAATAAAGGACCATGTGCACCCATGTGCCATGTGCACCCATGTGCTTCACTTTTTCCATTTCATTTGGCTTACATTTGTGTAGCATTTAGGTCATCAAATCTGGTCCTCTTTAGCCTATAAAAAGAGGAGCCTACACCTTGTATTGGCAAGATTAATGAGAGTAAAGTTATGCTGCCAACATTGTGCCATGCTTTGCTTCTACCTAGTTTCTAGGCTCTAATCTTCATCTTCCTCACTTACCATAGGGCTGGCGGAATCTCCCTACTTCCATACATATCATGCACCTTCAAGATCACCATAGCTCCTAGGAGGATCTTGCACATTTACATCCATGGCTTCCGCACCATCTTTCACATGATTCTAAGAAGAGCTTCATGAATTTGCCATCAACAATAGTCTCAAAATTGTCAGTTAATGTTCTCAAAATCTTCTCCACAACTCGTGCATCAGTCAATGTTTCACCGTTTCGGTTGAGTTGATTCACCACAGTCTGTACACTTTTTGACTCCATCATCTTCATGCTCTCCAACTCGCCATAAAGAGTTTGTAGACGCACTTGCTTAACTCAGTCGACTCCTTTGAACACCTTTTTTAAGATGGCTCACGCTTCTTTTGAATTAGTTGCACTGACAATCTTCTCAAAGCCCGACTCATCAACGTCTTGGAACAACGTGCATAGTGTCGTCTTATCCTTTGATCGCATCTTTTTCAACGCCTTGGTTTGAGCCACCGTATAACCCGTGATATCTGTTGGTTCTTCAAAACCTTCTTCGACCACCTCACATGCATCATGAGAACCAAGAAGGGCTTTCATTTGAATGCTCTAGTTATCATATTTGGTTTCCTTTGTTAATCATGGTAGCGGCATTTGACCCGTCACATTAGCCATTGGCTTTTGATATCGAATTGTAAAAAAAACTAAAGGTCAAAGTTAACACACACTCTATTTTCTCTAAAAAAACACTCTTATTCTCTTTCTCTATTGTATTTATTTTTTGTGCATCTTACAATTGAGAGAGCATCCTATTTATAGGCTTTAGGAAACTCTTCTAGAAGAGAAAATAATAAAATCTCATTATGACCTTAAAACCCCACTAACAACATAATAAAATCTCACTCACAACTTTTGGTCTTTCATCTATCAAAACTCTCATTCTTTTATTTTCTAGTAACTTCTAATTTTAAAACCCATAAACTACCATTTAAAGTTTATTCAACATAAGGGGCATAAGAAATCAAACAGAAAATAAGGCATAACACATTGGTGCTGTAATTAACATAAACTAAACTTGTTGCTATTTGATTGTTTTAAGGCAATGTGGGCATAATAAAGAATCCGAAATAGAGAATAAAACAAAAGACATATTATATTTGATATGATTCCAATAACATGATAGAGATATGATATGAGCATATTATGGATTCAACCAGAATTGGAATATGATTAGGCACTTTTTAAGAATTGGATCAATGTTCTTAACATTCAAGAACTCACCAAAACACAAGTAACCAAGCCAAACTCACGTAGAAACCCATTTTGAACAACAAACCCATGGATAGAAACTCAAGAACACAACATATAGCATTTATACCCATGGAGGACGTGACCAAAACAGCAAGAACAACCAATTTGCACCGATTAAAATTGAATATAAGTGCAGCAAATGAAAGAGGACATCATAAGAAAGAGATTGCACCGATTGAAAGTGAAAACAAACAAGTAGAACAAAAATGGGTAATTTGGAATCAAGGGAAAATGAACTTATGTGGATGAAGCTCTTGGAATGTGCACGCCACTTGAAGGATGGTTGGCTTCAAGATGAGTGTTGTTGTCGCCACTTGAGAGTCCAAGAATTCACTCAAGATAAGACTAGAAGAGAAGAAGACACAAGTCTCTCTCAATCACTCACCAATTTGGTAGAGGTTCTTTACTCTTAAAAATCAATCTTATTATTTCAAAGACCTAAGCACCCCTTTTATAATAGAGAGGGCTGGTCACAAAGTACAAGAGAATCTTACAAGAGAAGCTCTTGAAAGGTCACCTTCTAACTCCTTCTATTCTAGCACCTAAAGGAGTGTGAAGAGACAACTTTCTAGATTTTTCCTAAAACTAGCGCCTAAAGTGCTATACAATGGAGGTGTCTTTAAGGTTTCCCTCTTTAGCACATCCTAAAGCTATTCTATATTATTTACAAATTTATACAAAAGAAACTATAAAGAGAGATATTAATTGGAGCCCATTCTTGAATGCTTGTAGTCTTCTTTTTGGCTTTAGGTTTGGTCTTCTCTTTATTTAATTCTTCTTTAATTTTTTAGAAGACTAGAAGGAAGAACCTTAAATGCTTGGGTGGATGGCCTCTTCCTTCATTAGTGAAATCCTCTCTTACTTGATCTCCATCAATATTCCAGCCACAACCAAGATTTTAAATGTGTCATATCGTTCCTCCTCATCAACCTTACCATTTCTAAACATCATTGCATTCCTATACTCCAGATTAATATGCTAACCACATTTCCAGACCTGATTTTCTTTGTGTTAAAGTGTAACAGCTGAAACTCCACATCATCCTTGAAAGCTTGTAACGCTTCAGATCATGTCATTCCAAGCAAACTCGAACCTTATGGAGCAACAAGAGATATTCCTAAAAGTGCTAATGTGAAGTTACCTTGCAATGATACTCTTATTTTCTAATTCATTACGAATATCACACTTAGTTGTAATAACTTTACAAGTTTTAATTTTCACTCAACAACACTTAGAAAAAAAATTCCATCTAACTCTTAAAACTCTAAAATATCCAGGTTATGGAAATGGATTGCAAAACTAAAAGTCACGAAATCGATAATAATTTTTATGGAAAGCGGGAGAAGCTTATGATTATTCTCATAACATATGCCATGAGGATAAGCAAAAAAATAATTGTATTAGATAATAAAATATATTATTAGATAATTTAATTTTATCTTTAATAAGGTTGTAATAACTATTTGTTGTAAAAAAAACTAACACCTCGATTGAACTGTTAAAATTATTAATTATAACTGGTGTATGTTTTTTTTATAATTTTGTAAATATTTGGTGGATTTATATTTTTAAGTTATATTCTTAAAATTGTTAAATGTGATTTATATATGTTTTATTTCTAATTCTAAAAAGTAAGTTGGTTATTTACATTGTTTTTAATAGATAATTTCGTGGTAGCATATAGAAAAAATAATATTTTGGTAAGTTAGTAAGGTGGCAAATTGTTTATGCACCTCCATAGTTTCTTCCAACACTTCAATACTTTCAAAATTATCGAAATTGTCCATTCTGAATTTGTATTCCGAATACTAAATTTTGTATTCCAAATTGTAGAATTTGGAATACAAAATTTGCATTCAGAATTATACAATTTGGAATGCAAATTTGAATTTGGATTTTCTTCATCTTTAAGTAATGTTTAGTCTTCAAGCCCATTTCTTGGGCCTCTTGGGATCTTCAAAGTTAGAGATTTGTCAGAGATTCACTCCAAGCTAAGTCCAACACTGACATTTCTTAACCATAAAGCAAATTAGTCTTCAAGGCCCTTCTGGCGAAATTGGACTTTTTTTCATGGTTCAGGATGCTCTACGCTTAACACTTCAGAAATGGCTAAACCATTTCTTCTTTGGCTTTCAATTGTTTTGGCTTCAATTCACTTAGCATATGTGGAAGTCCTCAGCGTTTTGAGTGTCTTTCATGAGGCTTGTTCTCCGTACTCAATCCAATGAGTCATTCTTTATGCGCTGGGCGGATTAACTCTTTTTTCTTCATCCTTGTTTGTTTGTTTTTCTATTTTACCATTTCTACAAGATTTTTATGCAAATTGCTTCTTTTCTTCTCTGTCTTTAGGTGCAGCTAGAGTTAGAGAGCTTTCGACATGCTTTATACTAGTTTTTACATATTTTCCACACTAGTTATATGCCTATTAATCTATGAATTTTGCTACTATTTGAAACTTATCAATGACTCTTCCTTCTTTTGGAACATGCTTCTCATGCCTTCTTCACTTTTGTTTGATTTTAATGCTCATGTCAACCAAAAATTATGAGACACAAATTGGGCTTCATAGGTTTCTTCCT